>NC_141693.1:1869319262-1870541155 GCF_964263255.1 Lissotriton vulgaris
TTAATGGTATTGAAGAGTCATCAAAAGAGGATATGACAATTATATGGGTGGGGGACTTTAACTGCTCCTTATGTCCCTTGAGTACAAAGGGGGTGTGCGGTTGGGAGGGCGACGAAGAGGCGATGATTTATCATCACTTCTGTCATACAAAATTTGGAGATCAGATGAATAGGATCATGGGGCACTACTCCTTGGCTTTCACAAATGAGCTCTGTACTCCACCTAAACCGTTCACACCTACCTTTAATGGAAGAGGAGCCAACTCAATAATCGATTTTGCCCTATTTTCAGCACGGTATTCAGCTCAGGTAATTGATTGGCGTACTCTCGATTCACCTATGAGCGACCATTTTCCTATCCTTTCTATTTATAATTTCAAACTTAGCAACCAACTTCACCCTCTTGGCAGCTGTTATGACGTTACCCCGATTTTAGGTAAAAAAAATGGGTTTACAATCAAATGGGAAAAGGTAATCCCAGAAACCTTTAATAAAAACCTGATAAGCTCCTCCCTGGAAGATTTTAATATCTATCTATCTCTAGATGAGGACCCACTAACTGTCCTTAGATCCTTTGGTAACATCTCAGGTAAAATTAAGGATAACCTTGTAAGAACCCAATCCAACAATCAAAAAGGTCCTTTCGGGTGGTTTGATAAGGAATGCAGAAGTGCCCTTACTGCATTAAAAAATACCCTGCACTGTAGCTCATCAACGAGAGTAGAGATCAGAACTGCGAGACGGAACTATCGCCTTGCCTTAACCTTTAGGAAAAAAGAACTGAAATTAAAAGCGTGGGCTAACCTGCATGAAGCATGTAACAAAAGGGACAACGTTGCCTTTTGGAAGGCCGTGAGCGCTCCATTTTACCAGGAGCGAGCGGGCCCCTCAATAGACAACGCAATCTCAGCACAGGAATGGGTCCAACACTTCCAGAAACTTTATAGCTGTTCAGTCCCTATTGATGAGGACCACACGACTACAAGATCTACAAATGTAATAGAGGGTTTTAGCTTTCCAATAGATATTTCCTTTACCCTAGAAGAAGTTCAAAGAGCTTTAAAAGAAAGTCCAGCGGCAAAAGCGCCAGGACCAGACAAGGTCCCATTAGATGTTTTTAAAAATCTCCCTGACCTTTGGGCCCCAATTTTAACAAACGTCCTTAATTCCTCTAATAAAGTCGGATTCATCAAAACCTGGCAGGAGGCCATCCTGGTCCCTATACACAAAAAAGGGGATAGAAATGATCCTGCCTGCTATAGGCCCATCTCGCTCTTAGATGGCCTAATGAAAACAGCAGGCAGAATCATCCTTACCAGGATGCAGGAGTGGCTCGAAGAAAAAGATATCCTATCTACAATGCAGTACGGCTTTACTAGAGGAAAGGGAACAATTGAACAAGGTTTAAATCTTGCCCTTATTATGTCAAAATATGTTCATGCCAAAAAGGTTAATTTGTACATAACATATGTAGATCTCAGTTCTGCTTTCGATTGTGTAAGGCATGACACCCTGTGGCAGATCTTAGAAGATATCGGTCTAGATAGCAGGATCATAATCTTTATCAAAGAACTCTACTCGGGGGCTGGTGCACGGGTGAGGTTCGGCAAGGGAGGCGAATGTTCGGATTTCTTCCCTATCCGCAGAGGAGTAAGGCAGGGGTGCATTCTTGCACCCCTGCTTTTTAATCTGTACATAAATGATGTGGGAACCTTGCTATCAGAGAAGTATAATCACTATCCAGTGATTAAAGGAAAACCCATACCCATACTCCTTTACGCCGACGATGCGGCTATCTTGTCACAGACTAAGAGAGGCCTGCAAAACGCAGTAAATACATTCTCTGAGTACATGAATAAGAGGGGTTTATCTATAAATGTGTCCAAGACTTTCACCATGTCCTGTGGCCCACGGAAACTCAGAGCTCCATGTAATATAAATTTGGATAATAAGTGTGTTGAATTAGCAGACATTTTCTGTTATCTTGGGGTTCATATGGACAGACAAGGTAATTGGAAACCAGCAGTGAAAGCAAGAGCGTTGGCATTCACTAAAGCAACGGGAGCTCTCCTCAACTTTGCGAAGAAGATTGGATCAAGGCCACCAAGGGAACTTTTACAAATTTATAAATCTAAATGTCTTTCCATTGGCACGTATGGGGCTGGGTTATGGGGGATACAGTCTGTGGAAATCATCCAACGAATAGAGAACAAATTCTTAAGGTATGTCTTGGCAGTGCCGCCCAGCACATCAATATATGTCCTGCATGCAGAATTGGCCATACAACATATCTCTGATACCATTAAGATGGCACCAATCTTATTGTGGCATAACATCTGGACCAACCCTGCCACAAATCTCAACAGAGCGGTAGCAGAGGACTGCCTGCAGTGCTGCGGGGTAAAAAACATCATGTGGCTTAATTATGTTAAGAGTCTGTGCTCTGAGATCGGCTGTCCAGAATATTTCTCTAACCCAGCCACCATGGACTCTATCTCCAGATCCGCGCTAAAGAAAATACTGACTGAACATTGTGAATCAAACAGATGGAAAACCCAAAGGGTCAAGATGTCAGTCAGAAATCACGATGAAGTGACACTTCATAGAAACATCCAGTTGTACCTTACTGTTGACCAACCCTTTTTTTATCGTAGAATATTAACATCTTTCCGATTTGAAACATTTTTCAGACTTATTACTCTTCCAAGGTGTAACGACTGGTCCAAAGCTAAACTAATTTGCCCCTGTGATAAGCTGTCAGTCCAATCCAATATTCACTGCACTTTATATTGCACTTTATACGCACTTCCAAGGCGACAAATATTACGGCCCCTTTTGTTAAAGTGGGGCATAAGAAAATCGAGAGAAGCATATAATAAATTGCGATCCCTGGAAGATTACTATACAATTAATACTGTAATGATGTATTTAAGAGCAATATTGAAATACAGACGGGACATTACGCTAGAATAAGCAACGTTATATTGATGACACAACGGTTCTGCTCGAGGTTATGCTCTATTTATTACTGAATACATAATTCCCACATGTCGTTCCAATTTTAGCATATACATGGATTTTGTATACTGTTTTTGTAACAAGAATTAGTTTTTCTGCTTTCCTGATTGTATGTATGCTTTTATGAATTGTTTTTAACATTTCGAATAAAGCTTTTGAACTGAACTGAACTGACTGCAGTTAATGATCTTCTTAGGAGCAGCTCTTGGAGGACTCCGCTTTCACTTGATGTGTGGTAGAAAGTCTGACCTTTGAAAGCCTCTAGGCAGTGGCGGTCAAGCTTAGTAATACCGTGCCTCCCTCATGTTAAGAAAAATACAAACAAAACATTGCCACCCACTAGAATGGCAAAAATATGTTCTTGCAGTTCAATGAAAATGGCAGCTCTGAACACGTGCAGCAAGGGAAATGTTGCAGTTATGTTCGGTTATTCATTTGCAAATGCAATAAAATACATGACTGCCAACATTTCACTGGCAGCCATGTTCCTAACTGCATAACAGTAGCAGCGGTGTGACCCTTTAGGACACTACTCACAACAGACATTCCTGATGGAATATTGTCTTTCACTGAAGGCACCGCGCTGCTGCTCTCTTGGCAAGAACATGGCCCCCTTCTAGATTGAGACCGTAGATTCCCCCCACAACACACACCCTGTCTGCCTCCCCCCCCCCCGCCCCACCAATTTGTAGACCTCTCATATAGGGGAGAAGCATAGGGGAACCTCTGCACCTCATTGACCCTAGTTTAGGCCATACAAATGTGGATAGCGCAAAGTCGAAATGGTTACCACTGCTGTTTAGCCTTTAATATCAAAGGTATTCAGCCTGCCTAGGGGGAAATATAATGCATGTGAACACTCCAAGTCGATGTAGCCAGCTTCGTGGTCAAATCTTTCAGTGCCAACCTCACGACACACTCAAACACGGAGGGGAAAGTGGAAACTCTGCAGCTGGCAACAGCACGCGACAGGAAATCCTTCAAGTTGGCGTCTGCAGAACGCGTCCTACGACACTTGCCTGAAATAGTTTTGAAACACTGCCCATTTTAGGAAAACATGGTGTTTCTTACAATTCAGTGGCATATAGGTCAAATGGCATTCAGTCACTGAAGCCTTAGTGTTATTGTGCAAGCTTCAGACCGAAGCTACGTCAACTGGAAAAGTGTGTCCCTTGCACAAGATGGAATAACATAACAGCAGAGTATTTTAAACAACTGCCACTTTGTAATCCCATGTTTAAGCTTGCACAATGTAGCGAGAACTGCAGAAATGTGTGAAGGTAGCAGTTTTACCCTAGGTTACTATATATAACAAGTATTCGAAGTCCTCTTGCAGAGCCAGCCACCTGCCCATTAGGGCAGAGGTTGTGTTTTATCACACATTTTTCTCAATTCAATTGCATTGCGAAAAATATTATAAATATAGACAAAATGTAAGGATTTGTAGCATTATTTACTCCAAATGACCAGGGGTGAAGCTGTGGTCGTTGATATGGAATTTTGCCGCTAGCTTTATTTTTGACGCACGCGGGCTCTCTTTGGTGACCTGTCCTGAGTATGTTTTGTAGTACAGACAAAATTCATAGGATAGTTCATTTAAGAGATTCCACACCTGTCTCTGGACCCTACCTTGTACACAATCTCAAAACCAGTGATGCACACGAGAGCACAAGATCATTGAAAAACATTTTTATTTACAAAACATTTAAAGTATCAAAAGCTCTTTCTCAACATTTACTGTCCTCCACTTGCCCCAAGAGTTGCTTGATCATTTTATTCTAGAAATACGTTTTATAGTCAACTGTTGGGCAAAAAAAAAGTGAGAGGGCATTCACCCAAAAATATTTACATTAAATGGCTCCTTCTCACAGGACAAAATATGGAACACAGTATGAAAAGTTATAAGTAGAGAAAATGTTGGTGGAAATACTCCTACAAAAACAAAGGATTTGTCAAGAAACTCTAGTATTCATTCAGGTGAATTCCCCTATCTTGGGCTGCATAGAGAGGCTCCTGACATTGCATCTCAGGAGGGCGGTCCTACTCTGCTCTCTGTCGGAGGGATGGTCAGGATACAGACCAGTGGCAGCTTTAGCTGAGATGAAATGGGGAGAGGCAGAGACGGTGTGCTGAGGTGCTTGTGGTGACAGTCCTTGGGACAGGGAGTACTGCTATTCTAAAAAGAAGTATGGTCTGGAAAATGGTTTACTGCTCTTCTCTCATTGGATGATGGGATGTTTCTCCTCTCAGATGGTATGCTGCTTTTCATTCTCTGTAAGCTCTGGTAGGTCATGTGCAGCTCTGCTCTCACTGTGTTGCTCTGATTATTGGCTCTAAGGGGGACTTCTAGCAGGTGGCATCCAGCTTCAAGGTCACTTGAATGGTCCATGAGCGGACCAATGGTGGATGACTCTGGTAAAGGAGTACCATTCAGCAATCAAAGCATGAGATACTGGAGCAAAGGTTTAAAGAGAAAAAGAACGGAGTAGGGGAGGGCAGATACAGAAGATTCCACCAGAATAGGCCAATAGAGAAGCCTGCTCCAAGTAGAAAGATACGGGTCCACAGTGCTAAGCAGAATATGCAGGAACAGCCTGACGACGGGGAAAGGGGAAGAATCGGGTACCAGCCAGGGAAAAACAAAGGTGCACACCAAGCTCATCAAGACCGAGGGACGGGCACAAACAGGACCAAGACACAGTCAGAAAGAACTTGTTTCAAGGGTGCTCACCAGGCAGGGAAGTTAATCGAAAGTAACACAGCAGACCAGGAAAAAGACACTTATTAATCTATGATCTGGGTCAGAGAGGGGATATGAAACAAAGAGCACTGGGCCAGATAGAAAAATGTGCAGGTGGAAAAGAACCAGGAGGGGTTCAAAACAAACATGTCACGGGGCAGGAGGGGGGTCCAGACCGAGAAAATGAACCGGAAGGGAAATGCAGAGGCTTTGGAGGACTGGTAAAGAGGGGGATAAAAATGTGTTAAATGTCAACGAAATTTCAATTATTTGGCAAGTGAGACTGGTGCCACAGAGACTTGGCAGTGCATCCCACACATGGCCGGGCTGTGCCACCTCTTCAAACGTCCTCGATAGGTCTCGCCACCCTGCTGAGCTGCCTTACTGGTGCTCCAGCACCCACTCAATCCTTTGCCTCTCCGTGGTCACTCTATGTGGCAATTAGCCATTATACCCTCGTGTCATTTCACCTCGAGAAGGAAGCGAGATGTTGCGTCAGCAGCAGAACTCGGCCACACTGTAGTCACCTCTGTGCTTCTGACAATCAGAGGTGCATTCCGTTGCATCTCAGAACTCTAGTGCTTAACACTCATGATCCGAGAGGGGACCTGCATTTCCACACAGAGCTTCAAATGAGTTTGCCTTTTCTAGTCCTTGTCTCCTTCTGGTGGCCAGCCAGTGCTTCCCTGAAGAAGCTTTTAGGGTCACAGGGGCGGGCACCGATGGAGCACAGCTAGATTCACAAGGCAGCGATGGCCTTTGCAGCGACTCTGCGTCCCAGGGGTAGGCCTAGATCTGTGATAGCCAGCACAATCTTCGGACTTGACATGGATGACAATTTAACCAGCTCTGAAACCTGTAGAGAGAATGAAAAACAATAGATAAGAAAGGCAAAACCAGGCCGTGTACCAGTGACAGTATCAGCCACAGGACAGAAGTGCCAAAATACTTTCCCTACGCAGTGAAGCAGGCCCTACCTCAATATTTTGTGTGGTCAAATGCAGCAGTGAAAGAGCTTCCATGAACCAGAAGGAGTGGCTTGGCATCAGGTATGACAACTGATGCTGAGGTACCAATGTCCAGTCTTACTCTCTCACTGTCAATAATCCCAGCCAGAAGCACAAATTCCATTAAAAGGTCCACAAAAGAAAACTAGCCTAGGTTTCATGATCGGTCGCCTACATGATGCAGCCTTCAGCTGCTGTTAGCCGCTATGGTTAGAGCACACTGAACCTTCCTGAAAGAGTGAAGGAGCCTGTCTGACCCTGCGGGAGGAGAGACTTCAAGGAAGAGAAGCCTAGCGTGCTTCCGGTGTGAGGAACACTTAGACACAGCAGTGCGCATGAGAGCCAAGGCAGGAAGCACCCGGGCTATCAGTGGGTCTCCCAGTCTCTCTCCATCGTTACTGCAGAGAACTGCACCCAAAGACTGCCCAAAGTTCAACCACCATCATGACAGCCTGTCAGCCACAGCGGCTGCTGTCAGTGAAAGAAGATATGTCACTGCTGAGATAGAGCCAGTCTGCTCTGGAAGCCGCAGCTGCTAGGACATACCCTCGCTGACCAACAAGCACAGTGCAGGGCGTAACTGCTAGGACACCCTCGCTGACCAACCAGCCCGGTGGAAGGCGCAACTGCTAGGACATACTCTCGCTGCCTAACTAGCCCGGCGGTGGATCAACTGCTAGGACATACTCTTGCTGCCCAACCAGCCAGTGCAGGGTGCAACTGCTAGGACTTAACCTCACTGACCAACCAGAACGGTGCAGGGCGCAATTCTTAGGACATACCTTTGCTGCCCAACCAGCCAGGTGCAGGGTGCAACTGCTAGGGCATAGCCTTGCTGCCCGACCAGCCCGGTGGAGAGCGCAACTGCTAAGGACATACCCTTGCTGCCCAACCAGCCCTGTGGAGGATGCAACTGCTAAGGACATACCCTTGCTGCCCAACCAGCCCGGTGCAGGGCACAACTGCTAAGGACATACCCTTGCTGCCCAACCAGCCCTGTGGAGGATGCAACTGCTAAGGACATACCCTTGCTGCCCAACCAGCCCGGTGCAGGGCACAACTGCTAAGGACATACCCTCACTGCCCACCCAGCCCGGTGCAGGGCGCTACTGCTAAGGACATACCCTCGCTGCCCAACCAGCCCGGTGGAGGGTGCAATTGCTAGGCAATACCCTCACTGCTCAACCAGCCCGGCGGAGGATCAACTGCTAGGACATACCCTTGCTGCCCAACCAGCCCGGTGCAGGGCGCAACTGTCACAGGACCTATCTGCATTCGCCCAGTGGAGTGCCGCTTGTCCGGAAGACGACTTGACGATACACCAGAAACCATCTTAATGAATTCGTCTGGCAAACTCTATTCCAAAAAGAGGCCGCTGTACATGGCAAAGACAAGAGCTGAGCCCAAACTACACCCACACAGCTGCTACTAAACCAACAAGCAGGCAGCTGGGTCTCTGCCTGCAATTTGAATTGAGACTGTAATGTGTGTGGAAAACTCGAGCAAGAGGATATTTGACTGTTTTACCCACATGAATAAGGTGGCTCAGAATGAGCAGACTGATCGCACAAATGAACCCGTGGAGTCAGCATAAAGTAATCTGCACCTGTGCCTAAGTCAAGCCTCTGACACAGAGTACTGAGGACTATAACTGATGTCTTCATGCAGGCAGGAGAGTACTGAAAAGGACAAACTGGGAATATAGCAACCAAAGAAGAGTTTCTAATCGAATTGCACTGTGTATTATCTCTTTCTGCTGAGTTATTGTGTCCATCTGGTTGGCTGATGAGTTCTGAGCACGCTCCTGCCACACTACCTCCCTGAGAAGCCTGTGACTGCTGACTAATAACACACTGGATTCTCACAGGCGGAGCTTGATCCTGCAGACTCCAGGCATGTGACAAATGTACTGTACATCCCATAGGATTAGCCAGGACTTCATAAAAAGGGAATTCATACAAAGTAATATGCGGTCTGTTCTCATATTATTTATTTTCTGTTCATTCTTAGTTCCCCAAGTATTCTGATAAGACCTATTCGGAATAAAGATTCAGGCACTTATTTGGTGCACCACTGGATATGAACTCTGTTCTGAAGAGTGCAATTCTGTGTGGACAATATTAGTAAATATTCCACCAAATTCAGCTACATTGGAAATGTATTCTTTATTTTAAAATGTATATACTACTTCATGTTCAGCTCTCATAATGACTCTTTATCAACTATGAATTAATGACTATAGATATGGGAAAATATTTTAGTTTGTAACTAGGTCTATAAATATATTTTTGATACCGCCCTGATGCAGTGACATGTTGGTCATGAAAGGCGTTTCGGTCATGAAAGGCGTTTCGACTGAAATAAACAATTAAGTATATTAATGATAAAATACAGAGTGTATTTCTATTGCACTTGACGGCGGTGCCTCTGTATATTTATTAACATTGTCCATACTCGTCTCCGACAGGTACCGTTACGTTCCTAAAATGAACTCCCTATGAGTAAGTTCAGTTGAGTTTCGTGAACACAACCTGTTTTTCCGTATCTGAATGGCTAGTTGGTAACTGTACTGACTAAGGAATAAGACGAATTGACCGGATGTGGTCAGGCTTGACCCGGTCACACAGCACTTGGTCCTTCTTTATTAGCAGGAAGTTCAGAGTCAGACTCCCCTGAATGTGTCATGTTCTGAAACCTTGGACATGGGCGCCTTCTCCTGAGGCTTCAAACGCCAGAAGCTTCAGACAAGAAGTCTGTAGGATCTTTGTGGCAGGGGAATGTTTGCTGGAGAGCTATTAACCCTTAGAGTGCATATATCCTCTACAATACTGAGCATCCACCTGGCTCTTGAGATTCTTTGCTACCGAGAAAGATGGTTTTAAACGGTTCTTGTTGCTGACATAAGGGCTGTCATGGCCGGCTCTGGGACACCTTCGACCAGGACCGCTGAAAGAAGTGGCGATTCTCTGGTTTGAAGAATCTCAAATACAATAGCATGAATATTTTTTTTTTGTTCTCATTTACCACCATGGTTTCCAGTTAAGTCAACCATTGGGGTTGCGGCATGCTGTCTCAGTTATACACTGGTAGGGAATACGTGTGGTGGAAAAACATCATCCCTCAGCAATAGCAACCACCCCTTAGTGCCAGAACCAACAAAAGAAACCATAGGAGAGCAGAAAATCGGTGGAAACTACAGCCGATAGGAACCGAACTTGGTACCGGAGAACGGCTCTAGGCATAACATAAGCCACAGTAGCGTAATCATCGGACCCGGGGAAAAAAACAAAAAAACCCAGATCTCTGAATGTTCCCAGATCAAAAGGTGCCATAATGCCTTTTTACTTTGACTACCGGACCTAGCCAGATCTAGCTTAGAGACCTGCAAAACTGATGCATACCAGTCATTAAGAGTCGGGGGTAGAGAGTCTTTCCATTTTTTGCAGATCTCCCTTCTGGCCAGTAGAGTGGAATAGAAGATTAAACTTTTTGCTGGATTTTGGACTCCTTCAGCAATTCCAAACATCACTAATGGAAGATCAAGGGTTATTTGAAGGCCCAAAGATTTGGTGAGAGTGTTTCAAATCATATTCCAAAATGATGCCAGGTAGGGATATTCAAAGAACATATGGGCATCTGAAGCAGCTACCAGGCCACACTTAGCACAAGCTACAGACTTTCATCGGAAAATTTGGAGAGCCTAAGGGGAGAATAATACGCTCTATGTAGGGTAAAAAGATGGTTCCTGCAAAGCCATGCAGGTTTGACAATATCCCATAACAGTTTACATGAGGAGGTCCAGAGGTCTTGTACATTACAGTTGACAGTGAGAGAACCCCACAGCTGGTCAGGTAGCCGAAATTCGCCATCCATTTCATCCAAGATAAGATTGTACCACAAGGAGATTTCTTTCTTAGCAACAGGATTATCTCTTAGGCGACTTATTAACTGACTATGACCACCAAGGGGGAATTTATTCTGCCTTTGGTGCGAAGAGCTGTATGCATGGGACCAGCTTGCAATTTGCATATACTTGAATCTAGCAAAGTTTGTACCGATCTTACTCTTAAGATAGTTCCATGAAAGTAATTCTCCCTCCAAGAAGAGATCACCCCAAACCTCCAACCCTGCTTCCTTTAGTGGGATTGCCAGGCTATCTCCCAACCAAACAGGGCTTTCCGGAAGGTCCCAGAGGGGTGTTCTGCTGCTAAAATACCCCGACCTAATTGCTTTTGTTAATTACGACCATGTTTTAGCCATCCCCTACAGGACCTTTAGTTTAATCTTCTTGAAAAACTTGGGGTTTCCAAATTTAAATAAGAAGCCTGATTAGTTAAGTCCTTCCCCCATGACCAAGGCAGAATATAAAGCCCCTACCCCATGTTCCGAAGGCATCTTTAACAACATACGGGCATGAGACATCTGAAACGCCCATGCGTACATTTGAAGATCTGGAGCTGCCAACCCGCCCTTCTCCCTACTTCGCCTGAGTTTCTTCCAGGCCATCCTTAGAAAATGTTTGTTCCAAATAAAAGATGTAATTTCTGCCTGTAATTTTACTAACCAAGATGACTCAAAATTTGACGGGATAGTATTAAACACAAAAGAGACCTTAGGTAAAATAGACATTTTAATTAAATTAACTCTCCCTATTAAAGAAAGAGGAAGATGGAACCAGGCATTCATAAGCTTATGGCAATCTTTTGCAACAGTTGAAAAATGTAATGAGGCAATTTGATTAATGTCTTCCACAATGGTAAGACCAAGATAGCGCATACTGGAACCAGATTGAATTTACTAACCCCCTCATCATCATTCCAAACAAACATCTCAGTTTTTGCAACATTCATCTCATAGCCCGAGACTCCCCCAAATTCCAGAGCAGCTTTAAAAACTGCAGGAAGTGCAGCATGAACCTCAGATGAAAAAATAAGGACATCGTCCGCGTATAGGGCCACTTTCCTCTCCCATCCCCTATATCTGAAAGATTTGATATCAATATCCCCCCTCAGCCGTTGAGCGAAGGGTTCAATATACGGATCAAATAGGAGAGGGGAGAGTGGGCAGCCCTGCTGTGTCCCCCTTGAGATGTTGAAGGGGTCTGATAGATCTCCGTTAACCAAGACACGCGCCGTGGGTCTTTGATATAAAAGACTAACAGCTCGCCGAAACCCTTGACCCACACCGAATTTGGCCAAGGCCCTCCACAGGTACAACCAATTGACTCTGTCGAAGGCCTTAGTATATTACATCTGGAACATCTTGAGGTCACTGTAACCTCCAGAGACCAACAAGAGACTGGAGAGCCAGTCCAAAGCATTAGAGAAACTGCCGAAGGAGCAGTTCGTGGACCTTGTGATTGCTAGCGTCTGCGGATCGGGTGACTGCTGGTGACTGCTAGTGGCCTGGGAACAGAATGCCTCGGTCTAGAACAAAACTCAGGTTTTAAGATTTGGACTCACAAGGATATGCAGAGTATAAGACCAGAGCAGCAAAAGGAAAGGCAACACTGGCTTCCACTCCCTTAAGCTGTTCACTTTGTGAGTGCAGTGAGTGGTCTACGTGTGCCAGAGCCTCAATCAACGAATTAAGGGAAACTATTTGCCTCAAGTGAGAAAATCATGTGGAGTCAGCAACCTCAAGGGCTGCAGTGGACTCTGGGAGCTCAACTCTAAACATGACTCCTTACATTTCCATCAGCCTTCTGTAGAACATTTCCTCATTAAAATGTCCGCTTCTCACAGAACAACAGTCCGGAACACAGAACAAGCCAGTGTGAGAACATATATTTTGATTTAACTAGTTCACCAGGGCTACACTAGATGATGTGGTAATGCGAAAATGCAACCTCATCCTCGATGTTCATGCCATCTCCTCACCGCTGATGCCCTTTACACGTTCCCCACCATCACAAACTGCCATGAGTGACAGGTCTTTCGTATGATACTATTACATGTTACATAAAAGACCGGCTTGATTTAATAAAAGTGAATTTGAGTAACAGGTGTAGGGCCTAGAAAAGCAGACTGAATGGTAATGCAAACAAATGTGTACTCAATCGACTTGCCTTCTGTAGTAAAGGAAATTTTCTAATACTGTTCAAACTAACAGACCGAGAAAATAAACCATCACTTCTCTGTTGCACATGTTGCAACCCTGGCTACAGAGGAAGCTACCCTTTTAGAGATCAGCTTTGGAAAGGAGGAGGATAAGGCAGCCTATGCTTCCATACCCTTCTGCAAAGAGACATTGCTTGCAAATTTCTGAAGCAAAACAGAAGCCGAGCATAACTGAGCCCACTTCACTCAATAAGACATAATTAGTGATAAAGGCATATATGGTACCAAGGCAAGGTTAACCACATGGACCTGCTACTGTGGGAAGATGCAGAATGACTGTTTTCCAGCTAGTGAACTGATGACCGCATCGGATATATAGAGAAACAGAGTGGTTTTGAAGCTTGAATAATTTTCTGGACTCACATGCTGTGCATATTCTGCCATCTAGTGTTTGGGTCTGGAATTCACATTGTGCAATCTATTTTTTCTCGCTTTCCTTCTGTGAGTTACCGTTAACCCCCTGCATGGTCACCATCTTCAGATTCTTGTCCCCTTTTGGGCGACCTACAGTACTTGGGCTTTTTTTTAAACTTCACACAGTTCCTTCATTTGTACACTGCAATTCCCCTAATTCCTAGTGAGGTGGGAGAGGTGCATGTGAATCCAGAAAATACTTCAATCACCAAAACTACTCTTATAAGTAACCATTTTTTTACAATGAAAGTCTTTTTTTGATTCACATGCTATCCATTGATGTAATTTAAGGGTCACAGCTGCGATCCCCCCTATCTTTGCCTTTGCGCCATCTGGCATCAGAGGTGGCGAAATCAGTACCAAGACCACAGGGCGGCTCTGCATTCCATATTTTCCGGCGGTTTTTAATTATTCTAATAGTGAATAATATTCTATTATTTACAACCCATGTAATAAATAAAAATGGAACACACTTAGCTGGAACGGGAGCTCTGGTGGTAGCTGTGATCGGTTAAAATGTTGTTGTGTGTTTGTTTGCGGGTGATAGTGTGTTTAAATGAGAGCGTGAGAATGTGTGAGCCAAAATTTGCCTGTATTTGTAAGTATGTGTTGGTGAGATAAAGTTAGTGAAAGTCAGTGACCGGTATGGAGTCAGGTTGTGTGAGACTGAAGCCCGGATTTACGATTCGTTGATGCAAGGTAAAGCGGCACTAAGTTGCTGCCCAGCCATGTGTCAAAGAGAGGCAGACAAATGGATAATATCTACTAAGATATAGAGCAATTTTATCTCCCCGTGCTTTGGTGCACTTTTGGCAGCCATGAGCAAACGCAAACAAACATGCCATAGTGCGTTGTCGAAAGCAAAGGTTTTGTACTGTAAGGGATTCCTTCCATAACAAAAACGACACTTTAAGGCTTCTCCCAGTTTGTATGTGTGCTGGGGAATGCAGCACACATGCAAAGCTGGAAAGTTGAGGAGAAATAAAAACATTTCTACTAGTTTCACCTGCCTTAGGGATGCGTAGGATTTTGGTGCAAATTCAGGAAAACCAATGTTTGTAAACAGGTATTTTAATCAAAATGCATGGGTGTTTGCATGGAAACGCCCATGCGCCACTAATGGAACACGCTTTAATGCACAATATATGCAAAGCAGCACAGAGAGCCACTTTGTGTTACTTTGTGATACTATCAGAAAATCTCAACCTAACACTTTGGCCGGTTCGGTTATAAAAGTGCCTGAGTGTCAGTAAGTGAGTGAGAAGCAGTGAGATTAAGAGAATGCGAGTGAGTGAGTTTGAATGAATAACAATGAGTGTAAGGGGGTGTACGAGATCGTAAGTGAAAATTAATTAATGAAAGTGAGTGAGCGAATGAGTGCGGGTGCGCAAATATGAGTGTGAATGTGATGTAATGCCTGCGCTCTTTGCCATTGGCAAGGGCATACTGAAGGTAATTATTGTATTATCAAGATACCCAGACCAAAATACTGGTGATGGCATACTTGCAGCAATTGTTAGCATAACAGACACCTGTGACAAAACACTGGCACACTGGGGGTAATTCATGGAATACAGGGCACTCGTGGTAAAATACTAGCATTCTTGTAGAAATTCTTGGTATGTAGACATCAGTGGCACAATGCAAGTAACTCTTGGCATAAAGGTGGATAACCTGGCAGATGGGAGGGTGGTAACCAGGACAATGCCAGTCCTGACATACTTGGGTAATGTTAGAAATAAAGTCAAAGTCAAAGTCAAAGAATTTATATAGCGCACTACATACCCAGAGGGTCTCAAGGCGCTTAGGGAGGGGGAGGAGGATTACTTGTCAAATATCCACGTTTTAAGTTGCTTTCTGAATGCTAGGTGGTTCTGGGTAAGGCGAAGGTAGGTGGGGAGTGAGTTCCATGTTTTAGCTGACAGGTATGAGAAGGATCTTCCTCCCATGGTGGTCTTGTTGATGCGGGGTACAGTGGCGAGGGCTTGGCTGGAGGAACGTAGTTGGCGGGAGGGGGTGTAGAAGGACAGTCGTGAGTTGAGGCATTCTGGTCCGATGTCGTAGAGTGATTTGTGTGCGTGGGTTAGCAGTCGGAAAGTGATCCTCTTATTGACGGGTAGCCAGTGGAGGTCTTTCAGGTGGCCAGAGATGTGTTCGTTACGCGGGATGTCTAATATGATCCTGGCTGAGGCGTTTTGGATTCGTTGGAGTTTCTTCTGGATTTTAGAGGTAGTACCTGCGTAGAGGGTGTTTCCGTAGTCCAGTCGGCTCGTGACCAGAGCATGGGTGACTGTTTTTCTGGTTTCGGTGGGGATCCAGCGAAATGTTTTTTTGAGCATGCGAAGGATGTTGAAGCAGGATGAGGATATGGCGCTGACTTGTCTGTTCATTGAAAGTGAAGAATCCAGGATAATGCCTAGGTTCCGTGCGTGGTCTGTCGGGATGGGTGCTTTTCCAAGGGCTTCCGGCCACCAAGAGTCGTCCCATGCAGAGGGGGATGTACCTAAGATGAGGACTTCTGTTTTATCTGAGTTCAGTTTCAGACGGCTGTGTTTCATCCATTCGGCAACTTCTTTCATTCCTTCGTGTAGGTTGGTTTTGGCGGTGCTGGGGTCATTGGTGAGAGAAAGGATCAGTTGAGTGTCATCTGCGTAGGAGATGATGTTGAGATTGTGTTGGCGAGCAATGGCCGCAAGGGGGCTCATGTATACGTTGAAGAGGGTGGGACTGAGTGAGGATCCTTGTGGTACGCCACAGATGACTTCAGTGGCCTCGGACTTGAATGGTGGAAGGCGGACTCTCTGGGTTCTACCGGTGAGGAACGAGGTGATCCATTCTAGTGCTTTTCCTTGTATTCCGATGTTTCTGAGGCGTTGTAAAAGGGTGCTGTGGCAAACTGTGTCGAAGGCTGCAGAGAGGTCGAGGAGGATGAGGGCGACTGTGTCTCCATTGTCCAGTAGAGTTCGAATGTCGTCTGTTGCTGCGATGAGGGCGGTCTCAGTGCTGTGTTTTGCTCGGAAGCCAGATTGTGAGGAGTCGAGGGATTTGTTGGCTTCGAGGAAAGCGGCGAGTTGATTGTTGACAGCTTTCTCGATGACTTTGGCCGGGAAAGGAAGGAGCGATATGGGGCGGTAATTTTTGAGTTCGGTGGGGTCCGCTGTGGGTTTTTTCAGAAGGGCGGTGAGTTCAGCGTGTTTCCAGCTTTCCGGGAAGGTGGCGGAGTTGAAGGAGCAGTTGATGACGTCTCGGAGGTGCGGTGCTATGACGGAGTCTGCTTTGTTGAAGATGTGGTGAGGACATGGGTCTGTGGGGGATCCTGAGCGGATGGAGTTCATCAGGCGGATGGTGTCCTCAGTGGAGATTGGGTTCCAGTCGTTAAGGGTGTTCAAGGGGGGAGAATGTTCAGCATATGGTTGGGTGGGTTGGTCTCCGGGTTGGTTGTCGAAGCTGTTGTGGATGTCTGCAATTTTGTTGTGGAAGAATAAAGCCAGGGAGTCGCAGAGGGCTTGAGAGGGGGTGATGTCGTTGGAGTTGGCCGAGGGGTTGGTAAATTCCTTGACGATGTTGAAAAGTTCTTTGCTGTTGTGGGCGTTGTTGTCTAGTCGATCCTTGAATGCTGTTTTCTTGGCCTTTCGGATTAGTTGGTGGTGTGTGCGGGTGGCGTTTTTGAAGGCGTCCTTGGTGCTAGTGGTTGGGTCTTTTTTCCAGGCCTTTTCAAGGGAGCGGCAGAGTTTCTTGGACTTCTTAAGATCATCGTTGAACCATGAGGCCTTCTTGCTGCCAGGTTTGCTTTGACGTTTTTTCAGTGGTGCTAGGATGTCGGCGGTGTTGGATAACCATAGGGTGAAGTTGGCGGCGGCTTGGTCTGGGTTAGAAGAGTGGGATGGGGGGTTTAGAAGGAGCGATGAGGAGATCTGGTCAATGGTGATTTTGTTCCAGTTTCTTTGCAGAGTTGGTTGGAGGTGGTTGGTGGGTTTCGGCTTGTTGTAGGTGAAGTGAACGCAGCTGTGGTCAGTCCAGAGGAGATCCGTAGTGTGGCTGAAGGAGACATGATTACTGGAGGTGAAGATGGGGTCGAGTGTGTGACCTGCGATGTGGGTGGGGGAAGTGACCAGTTGTTTAAGTCCGAGGTTGGCGAGGTTGTCCAAGAGGGTGGTGGTGTTGCGGTCGTTGTTCTTTTCAAGGTATAAAACGTAAACTTTTGGCTCTGGCATATTTTGTCATTTTTGATATGATGGAGCACCCATGGAATACGGAAGCACCCATTACAAAATGAAGGCCCTGATACAATAGAGGAACTATTTGTCATATGGGGTCACCCATACCACATTTTTGGAAACATTGTGTCAACTGAGGAACGTCCGGTTTCATTGGGTTGGCAAGCCATGAAAAGATTTCAATATATAATCAGTGCCCTTCAGCACCAAATGGCATTTCAGTTAATTTATGTGAAAAATATTAGTTAAAATGCATAATTTCACTCCATCTCTTCAAAATTGTCTTGAGGGGAGAAACCCCAAAGAAGAGGCCTGGCATATTTGATTTGCTTGAACACTACAATTCAGGGCAAGTATTATGCTCCTGAACTTTTGAAATAGGGAGACACAACTAATCAAAATGTTTCTACTTAGAATGTAGTTGGCAAGAAGACTACTAATAAATGGTCTGGCAAAAAACAGTTAAAAGTTTCCAAAAGGAAAGTATTTTCCTATCCATACTAATAGCTCATAAGAACCTCGTCCAAAACTATGAAGAAATTGAATCAGCCTACTGAATCTTCCAAGATTCTCCATCAATGTGAGTAAGTTCTCTTGATTTGGGAGATCAAACACAATTACTCTAGAGTAGACTCCTAGAAGACAAATCTGATGAAGTAAGAGTCCTTACTTGCAACTAAAAACCTGAAGATTCACCCATAACCTGTGCAATAAGGATAAGTACACTGCCCTTCTACAGACAAGGACTGAGGTGTGATATCTGATGGGTGCAGTGCCTTGGAGGTGATGACTTCAAGGTTTATTGTTATTGTGTATGATAGGTGGAGAAGCGTGGCTCAATGGTTAGAGCGGCAGACCCTGATGCAGAGGTCTGGCCCGGGACCAGGGTTCAATCCCCGTCTCGGCGGCTCTTGGACTCAATCTACCCGGACCTGATAATTCTCGCCTCGGTGCCTAGTCTAATCATGCGTCCCACTCTGTGACTCTGGGCAATAACTTGCTTAAACTCCACAACGGCCCCAGCAGCGCTTGGATGCCTGGCTTCACCTTGGGGGTGCCCAGGAGTGGACATTTCACAGGAAAGCAAGGAAGGATTCCACAGCGGTATGAATACAGCGCTACGAGACCTCAGGGTAGAAGTGCGCTATATAAATACAAACACATTTACATTACATTTACATTTACATAGGTGCCAAAGGCCATCTCCAACTGCAGTTAGTGCCTCAGAAGACGGTGGGATTATTGAGGCTCATGTCAATCTGGGAAGCGGCTTCTTACCATGGTGAACGGCATGAACTGCAGGATGCTGCCACGGCTCCCTTGTTCTAAGCAACTCACACATTCCTCCATGAACCACTGGACAAATTGAGTGTGCGCCCCGGCTGTCTTGGCACCCAGGATTGAAGAGATTAGCAAGAAAAGGTTAGCTGTAGAGGAAAGAGAAAAGAGAACACATCTTAGTTTCTGCAGGGAGACTGAGGAGAGTACACTCTGGCGCCTGCTAACGCAATAACTGTGTTCTGAACTCTGAATTACCTAAAACACGGTTGAGCGGGTCCCTCATGTTGACTTTATGGAGCTGAGAGGCAGAGACTGAGCTGGTCATTGACCGATCTGCTGGAGAGAAATAAGAGATATGATAGGGCTAAAAAACAGAACACTGAAGGACCTGCTTCTCCACAAAATCCAAAAGAAATGTTGTACTGTGAGAAAATGCCAAAGGATGTGCTGCACTGTAGACAGAATTCAAAGAATACATTAGTCTAAGAGATTCATTCGCAGCAGACTATCTACATTCTTGTGTGAGATCCTGAAAAACAAATTGACACTTTTTCCTGTTTTCAAATTAAACCAAATGAACAGAAAACATGCATAAAAGATAACATTTACAATCTTTTCTTTTTCTAAAACTAATTAGCCACAATAAAGGGCATAACACTACATTTGGCTGTAAACACCACTCTAGAAAACAGTGTACATAGGGCAAATAAAAGAAATAAGGGAATGATGCCCCAATAGAAAACATACACATACTAGAAATTCAACCTGGCTCCTTTAAGAATCTTGGAAGTCTGCACTATCTCATCATGCCCAGCAGGGGGTCAGTTAGAAGTTGTTTCTTTCAAACTGTAAGGAAGATCCTAAACACAATCCTCTTTTGGCTGCTTTATTTAACACAATTCCCAGGGGGACTACACATGTAGTCTGCCTGCAGAGTGGACATGCCTCTTGCTTGCTAGACTCTCTTTTAGGGCAGCCAGAAAAAGCTTAAACATTGTAGAGATACCCCTGTGTTTGAGATTCCCCAGTACTCTCTCCATCTGTGTGATCCCATGCCATTCTCACAAGGATTAATCCCCTCAGACATCAAACCATCCTCTCAAACACATTGACCAGACCATTCCCTGAGAGCTCTTGCTGTAGGAGAACCTCCAGAACATGAACGCCCTTCAGAGCTCTCCCTATCTCTGAGATCCTGATTGCAACCATTTCCCGGTCACCGACCTCCTTAGGGGACTCGCACACGAGTCAACGCATTCCAATTCATTCCTCCCACAGTGAAAAATCAACCCTGCTAACAGGGACCATTACTTCTCTACCTCTTTTCCACCTCTGAGAAACAACCCTCCTCCCACCCAGGGACCACTCCTCCTTCTGACAATTAAATCCTCCCAAATCCCACCACACCAGAGATCAACCCTGGTCATCATTCTTTCTCTCAGAGATCAAGCCTTTCCCACTACTCTCGCCCCATCAGATGTCAAATCATACTTGTCCTTAGACAGCCAGTCCTCGCACTTACTAGGGCTGGAGAGGGTGTTGGGGTCTTCTTCGTTGGAGCTCAGAAGTCGCATCAGTTTGGAGGGCTGGGCATCATCCAGAGGGAAGAGGCTTATATAATCCTAGAGAGACCAATGAAACATTATAAGAATCACAGAGGTCAGACAGCAGGTTCTAGGGCTCAGTGCAGTTCACAGGTATTCTGATTTCAAAGTGACGGGGAAGTGTTGTGTATGGTTGTTGGATTTGTAGTTAACGATGTGCTCTATAGTGCAGGCAATAAAACAAAGGTTTAGCATGGTGTATGCTTGTGCAGGATTTGCAGCTTGGGGGAGTGCTGCATACAGTCATTCTGTTTCTGCACCTCTGGATAAGCGCAGTGTCCACACGATCTGCAGCTAAGGCTATGTATTGTGTACTACTGTGCTTGCCTTGCTGATCAGAATAAGTAGTTTAAATAGAAACAGTGGTTTCTAGTTCAAGTCAAGTGTTACGAGGCAATGTGCTACCGGTGCATATCAGGGATATTACTCAGTATGTTGAAGCTGGATAATGTGCTGGCTCTTCGCGTTAAGGTTGATGGCGTTTGTGTCGACTCTGCCACTCACGATAAGTGTTCTGAGCGGCCATGTAGGCTCTATAACTCAGTGTAAGCATCCTGTCCCAAAAGGGGTGCAGAATTTAGCAGAAGTGAAATTACCTACTATTAGTGAAGTATTGGGGAGTATAGTACTCAACAGCAGAGCAGTATTTAGCAGCACAACATATCAGGATGCAGTATTTGGCAGTACACTCTTCTGCTGGTAAAACTGTCATATTTGGGTGGACAGTATTAGACCAATAACAACGTATAATTCCGCTGCGTAGTATTCAACAACTGAGCAGTATCTGATCAAATATGTTTGCCAATCCAGTGAAGGAGTAGTTTCTTACCTGTAACTCCAGTTCTGTAGTAGGGGTATCTCTGTTATAGTCATAATCTAGTGAAATAGTCCCGCCCATGTTCGTGGACCCCGGAGCAATCAAAAATAATCTCTTAAACTGTCTGCAATGCAGTCCTGCATAGACACTTACGAGAAAATTAAAGACAATAATGCAGCCTGTACTTACAAGGCTACACTGTCCAGTACTTCAACTAGAAATACCAAGGTTATGTCACCAATATCACATTAAACACAATGTGCCAAGTTTCCTCTAAGGAGAAACTTCCTCCTTCACCAAAGCCTTGGAATGATAGAGAGGAAGGTATGGACAGACAAGCCCCATAGGCTGCCATTATATGTCTGGAAAAGGGATACCGTGCCTTTAAGGAACTATCCAGAGACCCTCGGTATCCCATGATGCACAGCAAACTCCTTTTACTTTCAGTTCTTTTAGAAGGTGTATAAAGCAAGGCCTGTAGCATACATTACAGTACCATTTTCTCCACCGGGGAGGAGGACGGGCGCTTATGACTATAACAGAGATACCCCTACTACAGAACTGGAGTTACAGGTAAGAAACTACTCGTTCTGTAGTAGGGGATCTCCGTGTATAGTTATAATCTAGTGAATAGAATGGCAAGCCCATCCGCACAACAACCCGGCTGTGGAGCAAAAGACAACGCCACTACTGTGCAAACAGATTTCTTAATGAAGCCTGCCCAACCTGAGCATCTGCTCTGGTATCAGAGTCCTGACAGTAATGCTTAGCAAAGGTATGGAACGACTTGCAAGTGGCAGCCCTGCAGATCTCTGCAATGGGAACATTTCGAAGCAAAGCTGTTGTAGCTGCTTTGCCCTTGTTAGAATGAGCCTTAGGCTTACCCCCTAAGGTCTGGTTTGCTTTCTGATAACATAGCTGGATACATGACACAATCCACCTAGAGATGGACTGTTTAGAAGTAGGCAGACCAGTCCTGACCGACCCATAGTTAACAATTGGTCGGACCTACGAATTCCTTGGTCTTATCCAGGTAGAATTTCAACACCCTTTCGACATTCAGGGAATAAAGAGACCGCTCCGCTGGAGTGGAAGGGTACTGGAAAAAAGTTGTTAAAGTAATAGTCTGATTAACATGAAAATCAGAGATCACCTTAGAAAGGAATTTAGGGTGAGTGCGCATAACAACCGTAGCAGCATGAAATACAGTATAAGTTCCTGGCAACACAATGCCTGGATTTCACTCACCCTGCGGGCCGTTGTAATGGCCACGAGCAACGCCGCCTTCCATGACAGGTGCTGCAGTGAAGCCTTGTGAATAGGCTCAAAAGGTTCCTTCATCAACCTGGACAGCACCACATTCAGCTCCCACGAAGGTGAAGGAAGCCGAACAGGAGGGATTACCTTCTTCAATCCTTCCAAAAAATCCTTTATCACAGGAATCTGGAAGAAGGAGGTTTGCGAAGGACATTTCCGGTATGCAGTCAATGCAGCGAGGTGAACCTTAATGGAATGGAAATTAAGGCCAGACAGCTAAATGCAGAAGGTATGGAAGGATGACATCTTCCTTGCAGGTCGTCGGATCATAGTTCTTAGACGTGCACCAGATGCAGAATCTCTTCCACTTGTAATCGTAAGAAGTCCTAGTGGAAGGCCTCTTAGCCTCCTTCAATATGTCCATGCAATACTCTGGAAGTTTAAAGTGACCATAGTGCACGATCTAAGGAGCCAGGCCGCCAAACTCAACGACGAGAGGTTGGGGTGCACCATCTGCTCCCTGAACTTCGTGAGAAGGTCCGGCCGACACGGCAGTCGCAGGTGAGGCAGGAGAGACCGGTGAAGCAGGTCCATGAACCACCACTGTCTGGGCCATTCCGGAGCGTTGAGGATCATTCGTGCCCTGGATTGTGACAGCTTGATGAGCACTGTCAGAATCAGGGGAATGGGTGGAAAAGCGTACAGAAAGCTGTTCGACCAGCTGATCCATAACGCTTTCCCCAGAGTCCCCGGTTGGTAATACCTTGAGGCGAAGTCGCTGCATTTTCTGTTTTCGGCGGTGGCGAATAGATCTACGTCTGGAGTGCCCTACCTGGCGGAGATGTCGTCGAGACCTCGTCGTTTATGACCCACTCGTGGTTTTCTTGGATCAGCTTGCTGAGGGCGTCCGCCTGAACATTCCGCACACCTGGCAGATGAGTCGCCGTTTTCGTCAATCCTCTGGCTAGCAGCCAGTGCCAGATCGCCTGCGCTTCTTGTGACAGGGTGCGCGATCGTGAGACCCCCTGCTTGTTGAGGTAATACTTTGTTGTCGTACTGTCCGTCTGTACAAGCAAGGAGTTGGTCTGGAAGGACGGATGAAAGGCCTTCAGTACCAAGTGAACAGCTCGGAGTCCATACATCACATCTGAGAAATTGATGTGATACATGGACTCCGCCGGAGACCACATTCCCTGGATTTGTAGATGGTCTGAATGCGCTCCCCAGCCTTGGATAGACGCATCCGTCACGATAGTCTGAGTGGGAATGTCCTTGTGGAAAGGAACCCCTCTGAGGAGATTCTCCGCCGAGCACCACCATCTCAGGGACTGTTGGGCGTGAACAGACAACTGTATCCTGCCGTCCCAGCACCCTCTCTTCTGGTCCCACTGATCCTCCAAACATTCCTGCAGCGGCCTCATGTGGAATGAGGAAGATGCAAGAGGCCATCGACCCCAGTAGAGAAGATACCGTCCTCACTGTTGTAGATGGAGCAGCTATGAGAGCCTGAGACTTCCGAAGGATCGATAAGTGTCTGTCCTCCGAAGGAGACACGCTTGCCGAAAGCGTATTGATGGAGGCTCCCAAGTACTGTAGGCCCTGGACCGGAGTCGGGACAGACTTGGACATATTGATGTGTAACCCGAGCTGATTCAGCAGGACGGCCGTCCTGTTGAAGTGCAATTGTGCTTCGTGGAAGGTGGAGGTCTTGATCAACCAGTCGTCCAGGTAAGGGTAGACCAACACCTTGTTCTTTCGCAGGTTCGGAGCCACCAGAGCCATGCATTTCGAAAAAGTCCTGGGTGCAGACTTCAGTTCAAACGGTAGTACGTTGTACTGATGGTGATTGGCGCAGACTAGGAAGCGCAGGAACTTCCAGTGTTTCCGTGCAATGGGCAGATGGAAGTACACATCTTGCAGATCTATTGCGCAAAGCCAGTCTCCCCTTTGTAACTGAGGATAAATCTGGTGCAAAGACAGCATGCAAAACCTTTCCCTGCGGATCCATTTGTTTGTCGCAAATCCAGAATGGGCCTAAACTCGTTCTGGTCCTTCCTCTGCACTAGGAAGAAACTTGAGTAAAGACCCTTTCCCCTTTGAGACAGAGGGACATCTTCTATCGCCCTTTTTCTTAACAGGGTATCGGCCTCCGCCTGGAGCCCGCGCAGTTGGAACTACGAGCAAACCGGTGGAATTGCAGGAGGTGGACTGGGGAAACGAAGACTGTATCCATTGCAAACAATATTCAGCACCCACCTGTCCTGAGTAATTTGTCTCCACTCTGCCAAGTGATGTTATATGTTTCCCCCCCACCGGAGCGGGTAACTGACGAGGGGGAAGTAGCACCTCAGGGCCTAGACCCAGCCGGGCCTTTGACCGTCGAGGTGGACTGCTGGCCCCCTCTGCCACTTCTGGAGAGACCCTCTCTGGTACTGCTGCTACTGCTGCTGGCCAGCCTGACTACCTTGCCCTCTGCCCTGGGCACCAAAACGCCTCTGGAAGGAGCGGAAAGTCTTCTTTTGCTCCTTCGGCTTCTCTAACCCGACGGCCGTCAGGGTTTCAGCCTCCACCTTCATGCGGGCCATCTCCTCACCAGCGTGTCTGTCAAATAATGTCGCCCCAGAGAACGGCAAGTTGGCAACCCTCTGCTGGGCCTCATGGCTTCAGCAAATTCAGTCGCAACCAGGCATGGAGTCTCAAATTTATCCCATGGCAGTAGCCCTGGGCAGCCAAGAGCGAGGAATCCGCTGCCACATTGATTACTTGATTGGACACCATCATTCCCTCGTTGATGATCTCCTGAAAATCCTCCCTCTTGTCTCTAGGGAGATGCTCCAAAAACTGTTGTAGTGAATCCCACAACGATCGGTCGTAGCACCCTAGGAGAGCCGTGGCACTGGCGGCCTTCATGGACGTAGCCGCCGTACCGCAGACCTTAGGTCCCGCAGAATCAATCTGCTTACTCTCTTTATCTGGGGTTACCTTGGAGAATGGAGCGGTAGCATGTTGTTTTCTGGCTGCCGTGACAATCGCCGAATCTGGGACCGGGTCCGATCTGAGAAAGGCCGGATCTGAATCAGGTGGTCTGTATTTCTTCTGCAGCGAGGAGGGGGCAGATCTTGTTGACGCCGGTGTCAGAAAGAGTTCCATTGCCAGTTCTTCCAGCCCCGGCACCAAGGGCAACAGGGGTCGAGACAGCTGCTTCTTATGTAGGGTCTCGAAGATCACCGACGTAGACGGTGTGGGCACCGCCAGCGTAATACCCAGCTCCGCTGCCCCTCGCAACAAGTCCTCTTGAAAAGACACAATATCGTCCACTGGCGACACTCATGTGAGGTGAATCCGACAAAGTAGGAGAATACACCAGAGTACTGGACGAATCCATGTGACGGGATTTTGACCTGTTTTGCATGCAACGACACCGGGACCATGTAGATGAGCGACGGTCACTCCTAGCGAAAATTCTTCGCCCGGAGCGCGACCTGGATCGCTATCTGGACCTCCGAGGCCTTGGACGATCCACTGGCCTGGTCGCGGCCAGATGCTGCGGAGGCAGAGCCTGAGTCCTCGGCTGTGGCGTCCCCTTAGGTGGTGAAGGGAAGCGCAGGTGGAGGGCGATGAGGAGGAGGAGTCTTCGAAAGAGGATGAAGGGGCGGAGTCGTCGTCCTCGGAAGCGGAGGTGGAAGAGTGGGACTCTTCTGCGGCAACGGAGGAGGCGTAGGTGACCTTGTCAGAGAAGGTGAGTAGATTTGAGAGTATTCCGAGTCGGAAGATCCAACCACTCTCTTCTTCTTTGAAGGTCTTCACAATGAAGTCCTAGAGGCAAACCGTTTACTAGACAAATGCCGCCGCCGCCGCGAACAGGGGTTCGTGGAAGTAGAGGACAGGCTGAACACCGATCCCCGGTGATGCCGTCCTTGTCTTGGATCGCCTTCTGGAGGTTGATGTATCCTCTTCAACGTCAAATGCCTCGACGCCGACACATACCTCTACGTCGACCTCCTTCCCCTCGACGTCGATCATCTGCGCCTCAACGTCGAACACCGAGTAGACCTCGACGGCGAACTGTGGTGTCGCCTCGACGGCGAGCGCCGGTGCCTGGACCCATCAAGAGGTCGATGACTCCTTGACGTTGATGTAGTTCTCGACGTCGACCTCGTCCGAGGTCTCGACGTCAGCCCCCTCGACGTCGAACGTCGACGCCGCTTCGACCCAGAGCTCTGGGTCGAAGGGGAACACACAGTGATCAATCCTCCCGACGCCAATGCCATCAACGGAGATCTGTGCCGTTTCCTGGCCTTCTCTTGACTGGGGAGCCCCCCAGAGGCCACAGCACGGGCAGAGGACTCCGATCCAGTCCTCCAAAGCCCAGACCCACCTTGATCTTGGAGTTTCCTCTGCTCCAGTCCTTGGAGCCGGATTCTCTCTGTCCCTCAGAGTCCTCTTGGAAAAGGACCAACAGATTTCGCAATCCTCCGTGACATGAGATGAAGGTAGACAGAGGATGCGCACTCTGTGGACTTCTGATTTGGCCTTCTTCCTGGCACACTCAGGGCACCTGTCGAATAATGCAGGCATTTTCAACAGGAAAGTGGCAAAAAAAAACAGCAAATGGAAGAAGGAGTAGGCAGACGTCGAGTGAAATACTTTAAAAGTGCCAAAAAAATGAATTAAACCCAAAAAACGGAGAACTCAATGCTCCAGGGTCCAGCTAGCAGGAGCCGGAAAAAAGAACTGAAAGTAAAAGGAGTTTGCTGTGCATCATGGGATACCGAGGGTCTCTGGAGAGTTCCTTAAAGGCACGGTATCCCTTTTCTAGACATATAATGGCAACCTATGGGGCTTGTCTGGCCATACCTTCCTCTCTATCATTCCCAGGATTTGGTGAAGGGGGAAGTTTCTCTGTAGAGGAAACTTGGCACATTGTGTTTAATGTGATATTGGTGACATATCCTTGGTATTTCTAGTTGAAGTACTGGACAGTGTAGCCTTGTAAGTACAGGCTGCATTATTGTCTTTAATTTTATCTTAAGTGTCTATGCAGGACTGCATTGCAGACAGCTTAAGAGATTATTTTTGATTGCTCCAGGGTCCACGCACATGGGCGGGACTATATCAATAGAATATGACTATACACAGAGATCCCCTACTACAGAAATGTTTCATATCCTAATATTCAGTCAATAGCTGTGCAATATTTTGTATTGGTCTATTGAGCTTAGAGCAGCTCAGTATCTGCTAAGACATTATTGAGCCAATATAAGTGCTACACATTTTTTAAATTCAATATTTCTAGTACACTAATCAAAATAAAGCGGCACGTATTTAGCAGTATATTTGTTAGATAGTAATGCTTATGCCACTGTGGCAATATCAGCTTGCTGTCTGACACCACTGTCAATAGCAGAACCCAATTTGGAAGTATACTATTCAATAAATAGTAACATAGTATATCATGGCTACCAGATTGTGGGTTATACCTGGTTACTTCGATTGTTTTTGTGATGAGAAATGGTACAAGCTCTTTTTTCTAATGCAAGTTTTTTTAAGAGTCGTGATTACTGAAGAGTAGTGCTACTGTGAAAAGCAACACTTCAGATTTTGTTCTCACATAGGTAGGCTACTCAGAACACCTTAAGGACAAAGTTACTCACCCTGTAAGCATCTGTTTGCAGCATGTGGAGCTGTACATTTATGTGCTCTGCATACTTTTACCATCTAGTGTTGGGATAGACATTAGCAAACTGTGTTTCTCATCTTTTGAGTCAAGGGATGTGCTGCATCTACTCCCTTAGTGGAGAATGTGCATGGGCACTGGCTCCACATTATGGTGGATCAGCTGAGCCTAGCACGGTGCATTATGCACACTGTCCCATGTTAACTAGCTGCTAATAGGAGAGATCTGTAATCAACATGGCCTTACTGGGAGGAGGGTCGGTGCGAACAAATGCTTATAGACTAGGTAACATTTTCCGTTTGTAGCATTTTTGGTTGTAGATAGACATGCTCTGGATAAACTATGAAATAGTTTTCCCTTAAAGTGGTGGCTAACATGTATCTGATGAAGATGTGTGGCACAAGGTTCTTAGGACTGTCTGGCCAGTGGGTGTGCCTGGATGTTCACAGAATAGTGCTTGATTAACTTGTGTGGGGTGAACCATGTGGCCACTCTACAGAAGTCTGCTAACAGTATATTTTCTAACAAAGCCATGGTTGCCACTTTCCTACGCGTGGAGTGTGCCCTGGGTGGAGCAGATAAGCAGTATTGGCCTTGTGGTAGCAGATTTGGATGTACTTGAGTATCCTTCTTAGTATGCCAGCCGAAGAGATGGGATGGCCTTTGTGTTCTGGTCAGACTTACGAAATGAAATACATAAGAGCGGTCTTGACATCTAGTTTGTGTAAAGCTCTTTCTGCAGCCAAGCTGGGCTGCAGAAAAAAGACTGAGAGCTCTACAGCTTGGTTAAGGTGGAAGGGCGAGACCAACTTGGAGAGACGTTTAAGGTTGCTCTTCTGGTGGATACTTCTAACACAGCAATCCTCACTTTCAGAACAGATACTAAAGCAATTCCGCCGAAGGTGGTGTGTCTGTGGAATGGCACACATCAAAACGTCCTGCAGGACCAAATGGGTGAAATGCCTTTCGGGTCGGACCTGGCTGCAGAGCTGGCCCCATCCACCATCCCCCCATGGGCCTTGAGACCGTTACAGGTGATTAGATGCGCTCCTCAAGTAACTGATTGATTGAGCTTCCTGCCAGGCTCATACCTCAATGTCTTCTCGATGTCGCTTTTTCTGACGGGGTGATGACTGACCCTTATTGTGTGAAGAGTAGGAGCTTAGAGCACACCAGACAGATAATCTAGAACAGAAAATAAAAACTGCATCACCATATATCATGTGCACTGACTCAAAGTAATAAAAACGTGGGAAACAAACATTTTTATTTTCTGGACATCAAATATAGCCATTTAATTCAAACATTCTTGTTCTAGACAAGATATGCAATCTGGTCCCCTCTCTATCGACGCTCTGAATTACCTTTTGGACCATGAACATGAAAGTGCTGCACCACACTCATTGAGATGGACCAATTGAATATAGAATGCAACCTATCCAGTGAAACCAGATTAGTTTCTTCTCAAGACAAAATGGTCCTCCATTGTTGTATAAAGAGTTCACTGCTGAAAATGGGCACAGTGAATAATGAAAATATTGTATCCTATGCTTGACAATGAATGAGCCATAACAGTGTAAATTTCCCAGGATCACCATATGTTAGGCTGGCCCTGAGACTGAAAGAGGTTTTGTACTTAGTAACTAAAAAGGTAGTTTCACATATTAAATGGACTCCCCAAAGAGGAATTTTGCAAAAGACTTGTTGAATATGAAAAGGTCTCTGCAAAAATTCCAAAAATGTATTTCATTCACATGCAGACAGGCTTCATAATAGTAGTACTAGAGCATCTGATTAATTTTGTGCAGTCCACAAGCACCCTCCTGAACTCTGCATGCAGCCCCTGTTGAAAACGGCAAGCATTTATTTACAAGTTAATCGATGTGAAAGAAAGCAAGTAACTAGTATAGCAGACTAAATCAGTGCAAGTTTTTATTTTGTAAGTAATAGTTTCAAATATGATTTTGGATAAGATCATGCTTCGATCCACCCCGACAACGCCAATAGTGAACTTTATGCTCCATGAATGAAAGGCAAATGTTTTCTGAAGCTGAAGAACGAGATACCTTTTGAGATGACCATATCAAAAAATGTTTTTTTTTTTTTTTTAAAAGGGGCACAATCAGGCTCCATGGAGAAAGTACGCTGCGTTTCTCTTTTCTATAAACGCTCTCACTTTGAAGTCAGCCAAAAGCAAAATAAACACCAGGCTCCCTCGAAGATACAGCTTGACATTTGACCTTTGTATTTGAATGCCCAGCAAATATGACGAGTTAAGAACAAGATTTACAGGCCTGTTTATTACGCAAAAAGAACTAGTGGTAGAATATCGTAAACACTGCTTTGGCATGGGGAGTTACGAACTCCAGCTGTGCAACCTAAAGCAAATAAAGTCAGAAAATGGAAAGCCAGAAAACAAGAGTTACAAACCACAAAGTTAATGGCAAGCAACAAACAAAATGCATTCCCAGGTCACCTTCCTGAAACTCCCCAAGATGTCTTTCGCAGACCACACAGCTGTGCTGTCTGGTAGGCTGTGACCTAAAAACTGCAAACCTAAATTGGACATGTGCAACCGATGTGGCAAGTGATCAGATGTTTAAGAAAAGGAAAACAGCCAACTGAGTTGGAAGCAAGAAGACCAGCCTTTGGGAACATATCACACTATGACCGTTTACAACTGATGCATTATCTGCACATAATGTTCTTTATCTGATAGGACTGTTTTACTGCTTGGAAATTGGGATGCTATCTTGATAATACTGATTTGCTATACAGAGTTTATCTTTTATCATAGAAGACAGGTTGGGTCCAGTCAGTTTAGCTAGAGGTGAGGCCGATCTGAGTCTCTAAACCTCTAGGAATGAAGAAGTTTGCAGAGGAAAAAAATAAAACGCAGCCTCTTTCATGAACCTTCTACATTGTGCTGGTGTTGAATTGCAAACACTGTGAATTGAAGTGATCACCTTCTTATGGGTTTTTTGACACAGCAATCTGTCCAGATATGAATAGATGCAAATTGTCTCATCACAAAAATAAGGCACTCTTACAAGAATTGTAAAATGAAGGGAATAGTCATATACTGGAAGAATCAATCTAATATCATAAATGTCAGGATTTTCCTCTCATCTCTTTGTTCAGGGATACACTCAAATTAATGGGGAACATTACTCCGGAAGGACTGAGAGCCCATCTCTCAGTCCTTCCGGAGGCTGAGTTTTTGTTCTTGTATAGTAGATCTTAATGCAGAGGACTATCCACCTCAAGAGAGTCCTCTTTTGCACTGCCTTCTTTTTCTTCCCCCCAGAGAACCCCACAAAAAGCGCATCATCCCCTAGCTCACTGATACTAAAAATATGGCCTGGGGGCAGCATGCAGCCCTACTGACCTTTACCTGCGGCCCCCCTGGCCAACTGCAGCACTGATCTGATGTTTCCTCGACTCAGCACTAAATCTTTTTTTTAAAAGGTTAAGTAAACAGGCAAGTATTTATTTAAAGGTTAACTGATGTTAAAAAAGTTCTAACTAGGGAGTCCTGCAACGCTAAACTTGAGAAACACCTTCAAGACATGTTTCAGTAAAAATGCAAAAAATATGCTAAAGCCTCTTTAAAATTCAAAAAGTGTATTCATTAACTTGCAGAATCGTTTCTCTTTTAATATATCAGATATCAGTGCATTGAGATTTTTTTTTTTAAGTAATAGTTTTCAAACATGAATTTAAAAACAAATTTCCCCGGCCCCTACAATCTGACAATGTCAATAGTGAAATAAGAGGCAAGTAGTCAATTGTTATGTGCACTCTTTGGGTGGTCTGAGTTATTACTATACATGAACAACATTATACTTTATTAAATCAAACAAAGAAAAGGGTTATTACTGCACAAATCCAGATGTCATGTATTTCGAGGTCCTCTTATATAGGATAACTAGGAAAAAGAAGGGAAAGTGAAATAAAACAATTTCCTATGATCACACAATTTGGTAAATTGCGGAAGCCGGGATTAAGCCCACGTTTTCTGGTTTCTCATTGTGGAATTCAGCACCAGATGTATATACTGGAGTTCCCCTACACCACCCTCAGCGCTACCCTCCCTCCCGCTATACCGCCACTGCTATTATTAGTGCGCCCTCGGTCACATCACAGAACAAAAGATTTTGGCCCATGGAAAAATGTTTGCAAGCACCCATGCACTATATGTTCTTTTGTGCAAGTGTTGTAGAATCTCAAAGCCTTTTGGGGTCCTACCGATGGAGTTTATCCTCCTCTACTGAGGGGAGGGAAGAAGCAAAGAACGCGAGAAAGCAATGGATTGCCCAACGTGGGAAGGAGCCATGACTTTTGGTAAAAAGTCAGCTGGAGTCTTCAGCACTAGTTTGTCCAGAAAAAAACATGGTTTAGCGTGGTTCTACCGATAGTGCCTGAAGTTCACTCTCGCAGCGAGCTGTATTGATCGCAATGAAAAAGACAGATGTAAGGGTCATAAGATGAAACAACCAGCTATGCACTGGTTTGAAGTGCTTACATCCGTGAAACGTCAACAACAAGTTAAGGTTTCACTGTGGAATCACAAACGGTTTGGTAGGGAGCAAACTGCATCAACATAGATATTGCCATGTTGCCCACACCATTCTTTACCACATTCCAAAGATACCTTCACCAATGTTTTGAAATTCTACTAAGAAAAAATTGACATTCAGAAAGGTTTTTACAAAAATGAACAAATAACAAAATTCTTTGATAACTCTATAAAGAAACGAAGCCCTGCTTAATACCCTTTTCTGCTCAGAATCTGTCACTTAAGACATTTGGTTAAAAATATACCAGTGAAATACTAAATATATCACTCTCTCCAGACAAGACTGCCATAACACATTGTCACCCCCTGCTCAAGAAGACAACCTGGACAGAGAACCTTTAATAGCTCAGACCCTAACTGAAAATGTTGTCAGCACACTACATTGGAAAATCGATTTAAATAAAATCTTTTCTGCAATTATTAATCATATTTCTGGGTTTAATATAGCACTCTACACATTGGATCAATGAGTGGTATTTGATACTGGTGTCCATGAGACTTCCCATGCCTTCCTCTAGATGGCGGTACTATACTTGGCCGGCTTGTGTCCCTTCTAAAAGGAGGACCCCCTATTGTAAACATTGAATCTTCACAATGCAAAGGGTAAATAAAGTGGCTGAATTCAACTATATCACCTGCTATTTCGAATTTGCCCGCTCATGGTAACCTTTCTAAAGGTTCAAAAAACCTCATCCCAGAACCCGCAACCATTTCTGGTTTTCACCAAACAGCCTAACCGGTTTGTTACATCTACCGACTGCCTGAAGGTTTTTAACCACATTCATTGATAACTATCTGCAGGCTACTCAGAAGTCAACTCTTCTGCATTTCATAGACCTCCCTGAAGGTAGCAGATATCAAATGATTACCTGAGATGTAGCCTCAAAGTTACCTACAGTTTGTATAAAGCAAAGGATGCCTAATTCCTCCCTGAGGAGCCAGCCAGCATGCCTTGAAATGAGAAATGCTGCTTCCCTTACTTTGCAAGAGCCTTTCCCGGAGGATCCATCAGTAGATGCCAACTGGAAGAATCAGTAAGCAGACTGGGCAGTATGTGTCCTAGAAGGCTTAGCGTGAGCTGGTGCATGTCAAGACAGAAGACTGCGTACAGTAGCTCCACTGCCCGTAGCGTGTACTCTTTCCGTGTCTCCTTCAGAAGCTCCTGCAAGATGAGAAAAGACAAGTGGGTTTAATGAAAAGGATAAGTGGCGTGGAGAGCAGCAGCACAAAGGCATATGTTGAGCAGGGTGATAAGAATGAAAAGAGATTTAAAACCCATACCACATCCTCCACAATCATGCTTATCATGAATAGGTGACGACTGGGAATCATCTGAAAGCAATAAAGCATACACAATGGAGGCACTATTCAGCCAATTCGTGCTTTTTCTGCAAAGTCTCAAAAAGCACCACCTCCCCTTTTTTCCAGAGATCCCCCACCCGTGATATCCCAATGACATCCCACTTATCAAAACCCTTCGTACTCCAGAGAGAGCCTAGTTTTTCTGTATCCCACAGTGGGGCTGCCTGTGTAATGGTATTTGTCCATCCCATAATTCTGTGTACTGTATGCCAAACCTGGACTAAATGCTTTGTGGGGCTGGTCAGGTGGAGTTTCGCCGGTTTAGAGTATAGCAGCCGTGTGTGCTTACTCCCGGGCAAGAATATTTATCCATAGTGTACCCTGGGTTATGCTGATGCAGGTATACACAGTGGTTGATGGCCATTATTTGCGCCGCCCAATAATATTTTTTAATATTTGGTAAGCCTATACCCCCGTCATAACAGCCTCTGACCAGTTTTGGGAACGCAATTCTCGGTGGACTGTTACCCCATAGCAAAGTTCTCGGCGCACTTTCTACCCTTCCAACTCCGAGACCAATTCAGGTGAATTATGGAGGGCATACAGAAATTGAGGAAGTGACATCATTAAACAAGCATTTGCAATGCAATAGGCCTCGCATTAGGAAAGTTTGAGCTATTGGTATTGTAAATGGCAAAGTTTTTATTTATGTTTCTTTTTTTTTAAATAGCTAAATTAATAGCTTCGTCATTTACAATGCCAATAGTTATAACTTTCGCAAATGTGATACCTATAGCATTTTCAATGCAATATGTTTTGTATTTACAAACCGCGAGAGGACAAAAAAAAGCTCCGGACCACTGCCTCCTCCTAGGCCTTCAAAAGGGACCTCAAAGTTCTCCTCCTCCAGAGACACCTCCAAAAGTAATTCACGTCCTCGCGCTATTTGTGAGTAAGACTTCCTTTACTACCTCATGTATTTTTGTTGCTCACAATTTTTACTCATGTATTTTGTTTGCTCACGATTGTCACTATTACCTTTACTACCTCATGTATTGTGGTTGCTCACAATTTTTCCTCTTGTGCACTTTTGACTACCTCATGTATTTTTGTTGCTCACAATTTTTACTCAAGTATTTTGTTTGCTCACCATTGTCACTATTACCTTTACTACCTCATGTATTTTGGGTTGCTCATAGTTTTTACTACCTCATGTATTTTGTTTGCTCACAATTGTCACTATTACCTTATGTAAGTAACCTATGTTTTTGCAACCTGTTCTTTTGTAATGTTTCTCATTATGTTTCATTTCTGTTCCTAATGTGAAGCGCTCTGACGCCTTCGGGTAAAGTCCGCGCTATATAAAAATGCATAAATACATAAATAAATAAATACCGCCTTCGGGTAAAGTCCGCGCTATATAAAAATGCATAAATAACTAAATAAATAAATACCGCAAATCACCGCCGTCACTCTGCCGGCCTGCGACCAGGAAGTCAGGCAGGCCGGCGCGACAACAGGAAACAGGAAGTAGGAGGGTGGGAGCCTACCCCGCCTCCCACGGAAGAGCCGCGATTGGACGGAGCCGTGTTTGGAGCACCGGAGCAGGCAGGAGCCTACCCTGCGCCCCGGTGCCGAAGGAGGGAAGAAGAGTCCTGCTGCCGGGCCCTGCAGCTGAGGAGAGCCGCCGCAAGAAGGAAGCCGGTGAGTGGGTTGCTGAGCGGGGGGGGGGGGGGGGGAGGAAGCATGTGCGCGCGCGAGTGCGGGGGGGAAGCATGTGCTCGCGCGAGTGCGGGCGGGCTTTGTATGTATGTGTGCGTGCGTGTGTGTGACTGTGGGGGAGGGGGGTGTGTGTGTGTGAGCGAGTGTCTGTGTGCCTGTATGTGTGTGCTTGCGTGTGCATGCACTCGCCTGTGTGTGCGTGCGTGCATGCAGAGGGGTGGGGGCTGCCTGCCTGCGTCTGTGTGAGCAAGGGCTGTGAGTTACTCTGCGCATGCGCGGGTACTCTGCGCATGCGCGGGTCAGACGCGCGCTCCCGCGGTGAAAACTGCGAAGGAAGACGCTCGTGTCAGATTGGTGTCCACATTCCCAATAACGGGCCACAAAAGGTCTGAAGCAGACACTCTCAATGCTCACGCATTGAGAGTAGGTCTGCTCGACCTAAAAAGTGATGTTCTACCTAGTACTGACAGTGGGAGAGTCTGTCAGTGTTCCACATTGTGTCTCAGTCGTTGTAGAGGAAGCAACAAGTTGGACGCATAATATAATTTGGGATCTTTGGTGATTAACAGACCAAGATATTTAAACCCATCAATGGCTATCGTTATCTCACAATCTTTGGGAATGGGGGTGGGTTTCCACTAAGGACAATAAGGAGAGAGTTCGACCATTTAATTGTGTAACCCGAGTAGGTGGCAAAATTAGTAAAGATGTTTCATACCCTGCACAAGGATCTCCCTGGAGAAGCTAGGTACAGTAGATTGCCATCCGCATAGAGTGAGATACCGTCCTCCCACTCCTCTGTCCAACGTAATCCCCGTATTCTAGGATCAATGCGGATATAGGGGGCAAGTGGCTCTAGCGTTAAAGAGAACAATAAAGGGGACAAGGGGCAGCCCTGTCGGGTCCCTCTATGGAGATGGAAGCTGGCTGATTTTGCATTATTAACTACAACTGTTGCAAGGGGATCCACATATAGGAGACTCACCCAACCAATAAATACTGGTCCAAATCTCTCAAGTAAAGTGAAGAGATACGACCACTCAATAGTATCAAATGCCATGGTGGCGTCCAAGGTCACCACCACAGCACCCTCTCTTATAGTGTTCACCCACCCCATCACCCCATGTAATCTCCGCAAATTTAAGGATTTATTTCTGGAGGGTGCCTGTCGCCCCATATACAACTAAGAGTAATGTTAGGGGGTGGCCCCCGGGCCGCCACCCACCCCCCGGTTTCTGCCCTTCGCTCAATATTTCAACATGCTTATAAACCAGATATGTTCTAATATGGCCAAGTCACTTATCGTTCTCTTCTCAGCCCAGTCCATCAGGGCTGTCAAACCTGCTCGTCCATCAGCTGTGTGCCTCGACCCCTGCAGTTTCTTTTGGTGATGAATCACGTCACCCATCTTGCTGTGCAGACCTAATGTTCAATAAATGTTCCTTCCCTTTCCTAGGGTTGCCGTCTCTTGCTGGCCTCCACCCCTCCAACCAGCCCGCCGCTGCCCTCGGCGTCTCGAAGAACCAGAACCAGGAGCGACCCTCAGCTTCGATCCAGAGTTCGCCGTGAATAACTGAGTATCGGATACCCTTTTCTCTCAGTTGCCTCTTGACTTCCAGACATTTTCTTAGTTTCCTCCGTACTGTTATTGTAAAGTCTGGGTAAAAGGTGACCTCACTTTTTTCGTATTTGATCAGTGGAGCCATGCGGGCAGTCTGTAAGACGGCGTCTATGTCCCTAAAGTTCAACAGGCTCGCCAGTAGGGGCCTGGGTGGGGCTCCCGGTTTAGGCCTGTCCCTGGGAACTCTGTGCGCTTTTTCAACTGTGAAGAATGCAGACAGGGATTTTGGTTTTAAGTAGTCGCTGATGAGGGTCTCAACAAAGAGGTCGGTCGCAGCTCCTTCCGCTTTCTCAGGTACTTCAAGTATCCTGATGTTATTTCTTCGGGCACGGCCTTCTTAGTCGTCCAGTTGTCTCCATTTTTTGGCTGGCCACCTGGAGTTCCTTGATATCCCGCTGCATCTGGGTTGTCTCAACATTTACCTCCGCTGTAAACACCTCTATATTATGGACTTTTTCACTGATGTTGTGCATATCCACCCTCATCAGCGTAACCTCCGCCTTTATGGAGTCCATTCTAGTTTCATGAGCTGTACGAATTACCATTATGGCCTCTGTGATATCTTTTAGCGAAGGATCGCCACTGTCAGGTCTCTGTGCCGTTTCATTCCCTCCCTTACCTAAGGCGTCAGGTTCAGGTCGCTTTTGCATGATGAACTTCTCTAGTTTGGTTTGGAGGGCGCCTTTAGCTCCTTTACCACTCGACATAGTGACCAGCTACAGGGCAATTAGCCACTGGAACTTCTTCCACATTTACACAATTTAGGTCCCCTCCACAGCCTTCGGCTGGGTCAGTGTTTCGTCGTCATCCAGCAATGCAATCAGCCCTATGCTGAGGTATCTCTCAGCCCGCCATGTCTGTGTGCAACACTTTGCCATGAGTAGGAAATGGCCAGGCGTGCCCCTTATGTTCCTCTGCTCTTGCGGATCTTGCGCCCTACACATCACTTAATTGGCGCCTGAGTGGTAATTTGTGGCATCAAATCGTCGCCGCTTAGTCTCCCCACAAACTTCTCAGTGATTCACTGCGAGGGCGCTTACAGGTACACCGCGGCCGCAGCGCTGATCCGTTTGGGGGAGACAAGAGGGGCGCATTCACAACGAGGTGGTCACCGCCAGGCCAGGCGGTCTTTCAAATACTGGGGCCAGCTGGTTTTGTGGCCCCCAGCACGGAGGAGCATCACCGTGTATCACCGGCAATTAGTTCTCAGCCCCTTCGTGTCCCATTGTCAGCACCATCTTGCCTCATGGGAAGCCTCCAGCATTAAAAGCAGTTCAGTAGAGGCTCACCGTGACAACCCTGGTTTCCGCCGCCCGTAATTCCCACCGTCGCTTGGCCTGGCTCGTTTTGACAACCCCAGCGGGCACTCACCAGGGGCTGTGTTGTAGACGCTGTGTTGACCACCAGTGAATCCAGCGACCATTGGCCTCGGGCAGTGCTGTGTACGGGGCTGCCCCTGTCCCTCTATTCTTTCCTGCGATGGAGCAGCTTCCGTCCAGGTCCGAGTTGCGGCATTGCTCCCTTCCCGATCAGCAGCGGGTGAGCCGCCAGAGCATGTTTCGTCCCCACCTGTCAGGCTGTGTATTCCGCAGCATTCCTGTAGTCGGCGAGATCGATTCAACATGTGAGAGCGGGTCGAAGAACAGATTAATTACGGACAGAAGACCAGGGAGACATGGAGCCTCACGGAGTTGCGGCCATTTCACTCGGTGCCAAAGTCTCGCCCCACAATGGAGGCACTATTGACACAATACACACCTTTAAGTGTCAAGAACACTCCTGGCCAGTTGAGGCAGCAGCCTATCGTGGAAAACAGAAGGTGTGGAGATAAAACGGACCATGTGTGCCACTCTGAAGTACATCGGACATTTCTGCCTACCCATGATGAGTCTATGACATGTCCCTATGGATTAATGATAGGACCTAATCTCAATCATTCAAATCTCCAATCCCAGGCTGAGCTTCACAGCAGTACCATTTTATTTCTCTAGTCATAGCCGTCCAAAATGACAAACCAACATATTTAGTTGTCTATGAGGCTCATCCAAACCAACACCAAACAATAGGGAAAATGGACAAAAAAACATTTATGAAATGGGGACCTGGTATGTTTTCTGTGTCCAAATGCACCGCAGAAGAATAACAAAAAGAAAATCATACTTACTCTGTAATCATACTTGTAGCTTGCAGAGCTGTGGATTCACATGTCCTGCCATCTAGTGTTGGGCGCCGATGCTTGCACGTTGTTTGTCTTCAGAGTTGTGTTTTAGTCACTAGGTCTGTTTTGACTCCACCTTTATCCCACAATTTACCAAGACAATGACTCTAACTCAGATTGTTTTCTGCTCAGCGGGTGAGTATTGTAAGTGAGGTGTAGTGTCAAACACAGTAGTATCTACCGCGTAAAGAAAAACATCTATGATGAAGAGATCTGTGATCATCGTGGCTTCTACGGAAGAGGGTATGCACATGTAAATCTACTGCAATACATGCCACAAATAGAAGATTTGAAGCTGTACATACAAATGCTTTGCTTAGGGTAGGATCTTTTGTAAAGAAGTTCCCACCCTAAGCGGTGACGAGCAAGCAGATGATGCAGCTGTCTGAAACTATTTTTTCACCACTCTATGGTCAACGAAAGCTTGTTGTGGTGCTTGAATGCCCAGACAGTAATGTTTAATGAATGTGTGTGGTGTTGAACTGTAACAGCCTTACAATAAAAGAATGTCAAGTTATAGTGGCTCCCTTTTTGCATGAAGGAATATACCCTAGACAGTATATTTTTGCGCTCGGCATTAACGTATTATAGTTGAATGCATTTAACACTCAATATAGCAATGCCTGCCTTGGAGATGGTGTTACCACCCTAAGCTTTGCAAAACCAAACAGTTTAAACATTTTACAGATGGGTTTGGTCCTGTCAATGTAATACATTAGTGGCTTTTTGGATGTCTAATGCCCTTTAGGCCACAGAGTCAGGGTGAAGAAAGAAGATGGGATATTCAACAGTTTAGTTAATGTGAAAGGGGAAACCATTTTAGGTAGGAATTTTTGGTTTGACATAAGATGACCTTATTTCTATGAACCTGAATGAATGTTTTTTCTATAGTTAAAGCCTGTAGCTCACTAATTCGTTGAGATGCAACAAATAATACAAAAGCTACGTTAATGGCATAAAGTGCATGCCAGGAGTCTGGCGAGAGCTACATTAAGGTTCCATTCAGGGACTGAAGGCATTCTTGGAGGGGTAACTTTTTAAAAAGACCTCCATGAAGGCTCTCATAAGAGGAATATTAAAACTAGATGTATGCCACCTTATCCTGCATTTAGGCTGCTAAATGATGTGCTGCACTTGAGGATGTCTATGTGCTGATCAGCTTTGCAGCATAATAGGCATGTGCGGTAAGTTTACGTGCCTCACGTAGCATCTATATACAGTCCACCGAAAGTTTCAGATAACTAATCCCTAAAACCACAGACATCAAATAGCTTGAGTAACTTATCTAAGGTTTGGGTGTCTGAGCTTACCCTGATGTCAAGTCAGAAGATCAGGGCTCAGCAGTAGCTTTTTGTGAGATATACATACATCTCCAGAAGGGTGAGGTACAATGAGTGTCTGGTCCACATAGGTGCCACTAGGAAGAGGATATTGACACTTTTTTCATTCTCCTCATTATATTGGGATCAGGGACGTGGAAGACAAGTGTAACAAATATCCTTGATCAGTTTATAGATAGTGTACAGCCCAATGACTGCGATTGTGGGTATCTAGAGGCCATGTTTTGCCATTTTGTGTTTTACACAGTGGCAAAGAGATCTATGGTGGGTGTTCCACGGATGACTATACTGTCGGAGGACTTGGAAATGAATCTCCCACTTGTAGACTTGTTGGTGCTTACTGCTTGGCAGATTCCCAAAATCGTTGTCCACCTATGGCAGGTCCTCTGCTAATGGCTGAACGTGATAGCGAATCGTAATACCAGATGTCCTGGGCCAGTGCAGATGGCTGGGGAAAGTGAGCAGGTCCACTCCAGAGTTTCTGCATGTATGACACACTGTCCACCTTTATGAGGGCTGTTTTGCTTTAAAGGAGTCTGTTAAACTGATTGAATTAGAAAACTGTAGACTGATTGCCACGAGTTCCAGGTAGTTCATATGGTAACTAGTTTCCGTTGGTCAAAAAGGAAGGTGGTGGAATTGACCAAGGGTCAATCAATCAGAAGTGAGTGTGAGTGTGTGTGTGTGTGTGTGTGTGTGTGTGTGAGTGTGTGTGTGAGTGTGAGTGTGTGTGTGAGTGTGTGTGTGTGAGTGTGTGTGCGTGTGCGTGTGTGTTGATGGGCAGGTCTTAAGGGCCTTCCTGAATTGTGGCAGCGATGGTGATTGTCTGAAATGCAGAGGCAGGGAGTTCCAAGTCTTCGCAGCGAGGTAGGAGAAGGATCTTCCTCAAACCGGGGTCTTGCGGATCCGTGGGAAGATGTCTTGTGGGAGTGTAGAAGGAGAGCCGTGGTTGAGTTATGCAGGTCCAGCGTTGTGACAGCTTTGTATGCATGACCACTATTTGGTGATTATTGACCTGCGCGACGATTTAGATTTGATCCCCAGAGGGAACCTTTGGGAAATCCTCCAGGGAATGGGTACCCTGCCTGACCTTCATTTGTTTTGAGGGGAACTTTGCGAAAGTAAGGCGTCGGGTGAAAGGGGAGTTAACTGATGCCTTTCCTGTTAACCGAGGTGTACGGCAAGGTAATGTTATATATATATATATATAATTAACTGCATTGCCTACCTACTTGATTGTGTGAATGATTCCCCTTCCCTGGCAGAGGTAAAAATGCCAGCACTCCTCTTAGCAGAAGACATGTTGTTGTCTAAAACTAGGAACGGCCTGCAAAATTTGATTAGTAACAATTTTGCTGAGATTTTGACCTTGAAATTAACACCTCTAAAAAAATATGGCTTACTACAAGAAGAGTATGGCGAAAGGGGTCCTCAAGGTAGGTTCAGGGGTATTGAAAAGGATACGGGAGGTTGTCTACCAGAGCATCAGGATAGATGAGACAGGATCTTGAAACCTGCAGATCCTAAAACGTACACCAATTGTGAAAAAACAGCAGGTGCCATACTCAAATTTGCCAAAAAAACAGATTGGTCTGCTGTCCGCCCAGCATTAGAAATCTAGAAGGTGCAAGCAAGGGGGGTGGCACACTCTACGGCTGCTGTAACAATAGCCCCTTAACCAGAGCAGAACAGAACTTCCTCAGACAACTCTTGGGTCTAGGGAAGGGTACACCATTGATCCCCCGTTTAGATTTAGGAATCCATGAGATAGCGACAGTCTAAAAACTAGTCTAAACAATTTGTTGTACTGGATTAGAGTTTGAAGCACTGACTAATTGAGCCACCTTAAGAAGGGCTTGAGAGAAGTCATCTTGGCCAATTTGGTGGGGACAGTTGGTCTTCTAAGGGCACTTATAACGAGATGGCTTGATTTGAGTCTAGGAAAGCTCTGGAGTGATCCTCAGACCATTCAGAGAGGGGGTGCCGTTGCAGTGAAAAAAACTTGGTGGAAGAGACAGCTAGCAGCTTTACAGACCACACTTGCTTGGTAGGGAGCTTGACAAGTGTGTTTCTCCTCCATAAGTCTGTTTGCAAGAGTGACGAGTTACTGGATTTTATACACTAGACTTTGGTGCATGCTACAATTCAGATACAGGCGTGTACCTGTAGCAGCCTTTACAGTGAATTGGAGGTGAATCAGGAATCTTGGCGTTTTCTGCGGGGGCCGGTTCATCTGTCGTCGTATTGTGAGACTCATTAAACTGAGCAGCTTATCAAGGACTGCCTTTCTCTGTGACATCCTTTATAATAGTCGATATAAAATACATGTGACATCCATAGGAACGTGCATATCATTGCATTTTGATTGTCATTTACCTCGGCCCCCGTGACATTCATTGGACTTACAAGTGGAGAATTTAGTTATTTCCTCTTTTGCTTCTCTGAGTAAAATTCGTGTTCATCCGGATTCCATCCAAATCAACATATTGATTTTGCGCCTATCAAGCCATATTACTTTGACCTAAAACCCACATAGGTTTCAGATCACTTGCCCTTGCCCTGACGAAGCTCCCAAGTTTGGGGAGCGAAACGCGTTGGCTGTCTTGTGCACCTTCAAAAAGAAAAAAAATCAATAAAGAAAAACATATTTTTTACATGACTCATTGCTTCTGGAATTTACTTTGATTTTGGTGCTGCCTCCAGGTGTCTTTGAACTTTTCTCTGGAAATCCAGTGGGACCCAACCACAGCAGGTCTCGGAGGTTGTACAGCACAAGAGACTTAAGATCATATGGGAACTTGAAGTTTGAGGTGCTTTCTTGGTTGGTCCGCTGTGGAAAATTGTTTCTCTGCGAATCAGGAATCTGACTGCTGCTCATGCTGTACAACTACTCGTAACAGTAATGTGCACGTGTTTATTATCTTCCTTTATGCAAATCCAAGTTCCAAATGGATTGTCCCTATGTGTAGATCTATTGGTCTATCGACGAGTCATATAGAATATGAAAAAGGGACATCACCTCAATTGTGGTTGTGGCTGTCTCCAAATTCCCGCACTCAGCATGGATAATTAGAAGTAAAGTACTAAAAGTCATATAAAGATAAGCATTGAACAGTTTTATCGGAGCTACAATTGTTTGAAGAATTTCTATACATGGGTTCTTAAATTATATTTATTGTTGCTTTTATCGGTTTCATTATTCTGCTTTAACTGTATCTCCAGTATTGAACCCAACTGCAGCCAAACAGATGTCCACCATCGAAGGGCCTGCTGAACATATGCTGTTGAACATCCTGCCTGGAGCTGGAGCCCCTTAGCTGGGAGTTTCACCATAAAGAGACACTAGTGTTTATTTTCCACACGGCAGTAACTGCAGACTCCATTGCACACCTTTTGTTGACACTAGAAATAATTTTACCTTATTTGACTCGCTCCTCCATCTCCAGTGATGTTGGTAATAACTGCAGAGTATTCCGTATAGCCACATCAACCTTCAGATTCCCCTTATCTGGGGGAGGATCACCTCTTGTCATCTGGGCTGAGGCTCTTTACCAAGCGATATGAACCACAACAGAGCCAGTTGGGACCTAGCTCCTGATGTACATCAGGATTGCCCAATGCCGCTTTGCATCTTTTCGACATGAAGGGTGACAACTCTAGCTTTCACTGGATCTTTGAAGTTTGATATCCGTCCAGGGCTCAGTGTGTCTACCCAATAGCTCTCCCAGCATGATTTTCTGGGGTCAATCGAGCTGCCCTAGTGTGTGGTCAGTTGAACTTTAAGGGTGATGTGAGAGGCGGAGAGTGTGTGCGGAGCTGAAGAGGTGGTTGTAATGCAGGAGGCCTTGGTGAAAGGGGTAGGGGTGCAGTGCTATTGTCCCTAACCTATTTAGGCGGAGAGCAAGGGGTGTGGACTTTAGAGGTCGTACCTCAAAAATGAGCCACCTCTTTTTTGGAAAGTGCGCAGTGTTTGGTCGTTCCTGGGAGCAGGCTTCTGTCAGGATCCTTACAAATTAGGGATGGATAAAGATCTTCTGTTTGACATCAGGCACATCCGAAAGCTTCAGGGTAATCAGGAGCTAAGCACAGGGGCCCAGGCCCTCTGATCTAGCATGCCGGGAACTCCTCTTCCGTGGGCTCTGCCTCAAAAGGCATATGAGCTCTGCTCTCTTTTTGCCGGCTGTAGGCCTGAAGAGTCCAATTCCTTCTATTTGACTCCAAAAAGGTCATCTGGCCCTAAGAGATTTGGCATCCTGTGTGACTCTTGCCTCTGCATTTTATGATTTTCCAGCAGCATTTCCGCTGGTGCCAGATGGTCTTTTTAAACTGAAACGCTTTGCATGCCTAGCAGGTTAACTTGTTATGCTCAGTGGACAAGCACAAGTTGCACACCCTCTGCTGGTCCAACCATAGTAATTTGTAGGGGTGGCCAGAATTTGCGTAATCGCGTTACGCAAATCTCCACGAACACGCAGAAATTTCGCGAACACGCGGAAATTCTTGTTCGCAATGCTTTTTTCCTGTTCGCAATTGTTGTTTGCGTGCTCGGGAAGAAATATCTCGCAAACACACATTTTGGGAACGAGAAAGAGCAAAAAATGTCGCAAAGTTGCGGAACGCAGAATTTTGGGCAATTTAGCGTTCTCCGGCGGAACGAGAAATTACCCAAATTCCGCGAGCGGAACAGAATTTACCTCACATGCTGTTAGACCTGTCTGCCCTCTGGGTAGTCCCTCCTATTTATTTATTTATTTTTGTCCCCTTTTTGCCCCTCAAATCTTTTAATTTTTATGTCCACTGAATTTTTGCGGTGTTAGCTAGGGGTTAGATGCTCTTTGACCCTCGTAGTCCTTTTCCCTGAGGCCTAGGTGCCTCTTCTGACTAGATTTGTAAGACCCACAAAATGGTCGCCATTAACTGCCATGACTGCCACCTCTAGGGAAGGGACCATAGGGTTACACTAAGAAGGTACTAGAACCTTCTGGAGGGTTCTTATAGCCAGGGCTAGCCTATATAAGACCAGTACCAGGGCGGCCATTTTAGGGCTCTGGGCATAGTAAGTGTGAGGTTCTGGGACTGGTCAGGAGTAAGGCGACTTAGTGAGGAGGAGCACGCACAGAGAGGGGAGAGATCGACCTGTGGGAAGGCTGCCCTTTTATGCTGACGTGCCCCCTTATCTTTCTACCGAACCCTGTCTCTATAGTAATCTCACTTGCCCCCAGTGTTTATACCTCTGCCTGCTTCTGAATGCCCAGTAAGGAGTAAGGTGTAGCGGAGCCTGGCGTGGACACCGCCTCAGCGTGCTGACTGACTCTCTCCTGCCGCTAGCCAGGGGACAATTCCTGTCGAGCTGCGAGAACGACCATCCCCCCCCCTCTCTCCACTGAGACGCTGTGTATGGTTTCAGCGTGGACGCTGTAAAGGAAAGCTTACCGCCCCGCTGACTGGATCTGCCTATCCCTCAGAAAGGCTCCGGTGACGAGCAAGGAGGCGTGGAAGCGCCGGAAGAGGTCGGCTGCAGGAAGACCCCAGTGACGCGTGAGGAGGCGTGGGAGCGCCGGAGGAGGTCGGCTGCAGGAAGTCCCCGGTGACATGCGAGGAGGCGTGGGAGCGCCAGAAGAGGATGACTGCAGGCGGAGCCCTGTGGGAGGAGTCGGTGAGGAGGAGTGCACGGAAGTCCGCCCAACGCTGCAGCGGGAGCGGGATGCGCTCGGTGGGACGCCTGCTGATCTGCCAAGAAGCGCCGAGTGCTGCCGAGTGACACGCACGAAAGAACGCCTGCTCTCCTGACAGGAGAGAGAGCAGGGAATCCCCTTCCACAGAGAAAGAAGTACTCGATGGGAAAGGGGGCGATCGGTGACTGGAACACGTGAGCTACAAGGCCAAGTAAGCTGGGAAGGTGGGGGGAGCAGCAGGACAAGCCCGAAGTCTGACAAGAAAGGAGAACTGGGCAGTACTGCACCTAGACTAAACAGAAGCAACTACACAGTACGGCACTGGCTGGTTCCAGGGTTATATAGGCAAAAGGGGTCTGCTGGGGAAAAGAATCATAACAAGCCAGCTGATTCACCTTAGTTGTTAGCAGGGACTCCTCAGGGCAAGGCTGCACATGTGTAAGACTTAGACTCTTCTTTTGTTGAGGGGATTTGACATGACATAAGCCAATGTGATTTAACTTGCCTGTTCTCTTCCAGCCACAGTTGTGTGTAACCATCTTCATCCATAACAGGAGAAAGGGTTCTCTGACCGGTGGGGATATCTAGTAAATTGTTAACCTTGAGTCATTTTGGGAACAGTTCATGCCAGCCTGCTTTTCTTGAAATGAAATACGTGGTGGTATGGTTTAATTGTATGGTAAAAGTCTGAACTCCAGGAGGAGGTATAAAAGCGATTACTGGAGAACTTTACTGTTGCACATAACCTGTTGAAAGATGTAAATGATTACCTGGTCAATGTAGAAAAGAAATGGGATTGTGAAAACGTAATTACATTAAATTGTGGAATAGTTGGAAAACGAAGGAACTAAGAGAACTTTTATAAAACAGCTCGTATTTTTCCAAAATTGGTGTAGTGTCCTTATTTTTGAGTGGATGGATGTTATGCTACTGAAGGGTGTGACGCAAACTTAGCATATGCTCCTTGGAGTTAGGCCTACCCACTTAGTGCCAAGCTACCTTATGTGACTTGGAGGTCCCAGGTCCAACACATGCCTAATAATTTTGCTTTCCACTTAGGGTATAACCGGAAGGGTGTTCTCTCCATAAGCCCCTTCCACTACAGTCATTCTCCAAAAATAACCCCACACCTTGAATGAGCTGCCTCAACAATGTTTCAAGCTGGCTACTCTTGGTTTTTGAAATGTGTCTGGGAAATGTACTTATTTCCTGTATTTCCTATGCTTTAATCATTTGTGAAATCATTAAAATCATAAGCAAAAAAATTGTGATCACATCACAAAGAAGGCAAAAATGAAGGGGAGGATCAATCGGATCCACTACAGACAGAGCAAAAGAAAAAAGATGGGAGCCAGATGGAAGGTAGACGAAGGAGGAGAAACAGTAAAGCATGAGGAGACACAAAGCGCGAGACAGGAAGGCAGAAGGAACAAGCATTTGCAATGCAATAGGTCTCGCATTTACACGACTAAGCTATTGGCATTGTAAATGACTGCCTTTTATTTAGGTTTTAAAAACAAAAATAAAAGGCATTGCTATTTTCAATGTTGATAGTTCAAACTAGCGTAAATGCGAGACCTATTGCATTGCAAATGCTTGTTTTTTATGTAGCTCGCTACAAACGCAAGAGGCCTTTAAAAAACACACTGTGTGAAATAATGACATGGGGGCATTACCATGTAGGTGTCACAGCATAAAAGTGTAGCAATACACATAACAGTGCGTGCTTACTAAAATGCTAATCATGTAAAGCGCTCCAATGCCTTCGAGTCAAGTTTGGTCTATATAAATCTGCAAAAAAAAGCTCGGGTGACGGAGCGCGGAGAGAGCGCGAGACAGTCACTGAACTGCCCGCCGGTGATCTCACCAAAGAAAGGTATGAGCACAAATGCACTCAATATCCAACATTTCCTTAACTTTCAAAGTTTCCGGTTGCAAGTACTCTATTTGCAGTTTTTTATGTATTTATTGTGCACATATTGCCAGCGTTAGCAAAGCTGAAAGAAAATATGTCCTCATTTAGCATGTGGAAATATACACTATTGAATAGAACTGCACAGTTGCCAGTTCTGCTCCTTGTTTAAGATGTATGTGCTGGGACATAGGTGGATTGTTTCAGGTGAGTAGAAGGTGACAGGCGACTAGAATGTCTCAAAGGAAATGCTGCACTTCTGGGCGGAGTCCTCAAGCTCATTTGGAACCCTCTGTAGGGTAAGCAACTGTGCAGCTGCCAGTCCTCTTCTGGGGGCTGCTTTACTGGTGGCTCATCCGGTCCTTGATTTCAGGTCAGGACAGTGGCCCTACCCATCCGTGTGCTAGAGCTGCACACTACAGAAGGGAGTAAGAGGCAGATCCAGGTTGCGTGTGTGTTCTTTAATGAAATGTTCCGTGGGCCCCTTAGGGCCACTCCGCCATCCTTAGGGCCACTCCGCCATCCTTAGGGCCACTCCGCCATCCTTAGACGCAGTTCAAACATTTTTTTCGTTTTACAAACATAAATAAAACACATTGTCATTTACAATGCCAATAGCCTAAACTTGCATAAATGCGAGACCTATTGCATTGCAAGGTAACAGCGGTGCTTCTGACGTTTCATTTGGTCCTTGATGAAGGGACACATGACCCGAAATGCACTGGGCATGGAAGAAGAGAATTTCTGTATACAAAACAAAGCTTAATGCATACATTCTACGATGTGAAATGAACAAACAGATGTATTAATGTATATGCTGAAGTTATAACTTGTTGGTATTTGTATATGTTTCATAAAGCTAGGTGAAACCACCTCATTTGAATACTATTGATTTTGTGAAAAAAGAAAAAAAGATTATCAGCATTTGTTTTTGCAAAAGTGCACATTGGATCGAGTTTATGTACCTAAATGTATGCTTTTGCTGTTTTTCTAGGCATAGTAGACACCATGTCTTCCAATGTAGCATGCAAGGTTTAAAAGGATTATTATTTATAAATAAAGCATTCAGATAAGGAGTGCTCCACTAATGTTCATTTCGTAATATCAGAGAAGGCCTTTTCTTGGAGATGTGGTATGTTCAACCTACTATGACAAAGATCATAAAATCCTCCTCAAATGCCTTCAGCAATAGATGAGGGCAACAGACTACTGAGTACTCTGATTCTACTCCTCTGCCAACGGCTAGCAGATCAAAATTGATCATAAGTTGCCTGCCTAAAAGAGAATCACAAACCAGGTCCACAATGGATTATCTTGGCAGCTACCCTCTAACATCTAGAACCGTCCACAAGCTCAGGTGATCAAACACCATTTCAAATGTATATGTTCTACAATCGGATCCAACTCTGATAAGCCACTGGGACCGACAACATGGATATTTTGAGCATTTAATTAATTCATCAAGAATCTTTACTTCTAGGTGAAGAGGACACGTTTGTGGCTAAATGGTGTGAAAATAGGAATGCCCTACTATTCAAACAGCCAAAAGCATTTGTAACCAGCATTGACAATTCAATAGGTCACACCTTTGATTAAGTTAAAGCCATTTGCTTTCCTAACGGTATTGTAAAGCAAAGCAAATGGCTTTAACGTAATAAACTGCGAGACCAATTGCATTTTCAATGCTTGTTAAAAGCAGATGCAGAGACTGGTCCCTTTTCTGGCTCTCCATTTTTACCCTCAAAGTGAAAAACAAAAACCTTATTTCTGCAACCCGTCACCGACTTTGATGCAACTTCGAAGAGACTCGTTTTACAGTTTTATATAGTGCAAACTTGAAGCGCTTTACATGAGCACCAGTTACATTACACAAGGGCATATTCATTTTTTGAATCACAGGACGTCAGGCTCGAACCGGTTTTCTCAGCTTGAAGCCAGGCTGTCTAGCAGTACGCCACAACAGCGATTAGCTTTTTTAATATTATATACAACAAAGTGATAGTTGTTGCTTATTTATCTTCTGCAGCTTACAACCATTGACAAAGCCAATAGTCCTGGCTTGTTGTAGGTGTAATGTTACTTGTTGTGTTATATATCTGGATGAATGGACAAGCAGCAAAATACGAGTGGGACAGCACACTATGCTAAGCAAAGATTTTTAGCTTAAGTATTTTTAAGCTAAGCCCTTAATTACAATGGCCACGCCCCTATGACTGAACCGCGAGTTTTTTCATTTCACTTAAAGCCTTGCTGGCAAAACATTTATAGAGCGTGTTTTAAGTTCAAAACTACCTCAATTGGTAAACATGGGCAACTGTTTTTAGCATTCTAATTCAGTCATGGGGTTTGCGGGGGGAGGGGAGGGGGGTATGGGGACACTTATCATGATGCCTGGGCCTATTTTCTGTCCCAGTCAGACACTGGCGTCAGCGGTTAGGACGATTTAGGAGTATAAGCCAGTCTTCTCATATCAGATTTGAGGCGGGGTATGCTAAAGATGTACTCGGGTGAAATCACAATTCCAGTGAAATCACTTGTGTGAAATTCAGCATTAAACTCACGCATAATGTTGCAGAATCATTCACTTGACCGCTTGTAAGGCCCTGGGCCTGGACAGACCAGTCACGACATGAGTTAATATTTTTTTCTGTAGTCTCTTTGCTGAAATAAAACTTTTTTCTCAAATCTGGCACGAAGCATAGGAATAGGCTTGGGGCAAAGGTACATTCCCGAGCGTCTTTGCCTAGTTTTTACCCCAATATTTGAAAAGGCTGTAAATTGGTTGTTGCAGGAGCGCATACTGGGGCAGCAGGGGGCTGATTGCCCAGGTCGACAGGCTTCGAATGGCAGCTCTCGTGTTAACATCAGACGCGTCGCTTCCCAGCGGCAGCCGCATTAGGCCCGAGTCTCCCCTTTTCATCTCACGGGCAGCCGCCAGTCCCGATAGCGGGGATCTTTGTGAAAGGCTAAATAAAACAAGTTTTCAACTTTGCTTTTTAAATAATTCACCTGCTTTTCGGAGTCTGTGTTTTTGCTAGGAGCTTGCTCCTCTAGCGCTGGGACACTCCTGCTGGAGTACCTACGCGCTTTATAAGATTCCCTAATATTATTAATTTAGTTAGCATATCAATCTCCTATGACAGACATAAGTTATTACAGGCTGCAGCTGAATGCTGGAAATATGTTCTACATTACACAGTTTGAACAACTGAGGCCCTACTTAGCAACACCAGGCCCCAGCCTGCAAAGGCGGTACACACCCACGTGCAGGCTGACAGATGACACAGAGTAAGACATCAGACAGCAGGGATGTGAAAGGCTTGATCTTCAGACAGAAAACTGTTCCTGAAGATGGACAAATCTTACAGGCTAGTTGTCTCGGACAACAGATATTGCCTACATAGCAGCACCATGCCACAGGCTGAACAGAAGCTTTTTAAGGAGTTGCCAAGCAGAAATCCTTCCGGTGACAGATATTATGAACCAGGCCTAAAAGTTATCCTTCCTGGGGAATATAGACCGCACAGTGAAAAATAACAGATCTATCAGACAGATTATAGGCCATCCAGGCTCATACTTCAGACACAAGAGCTATGCCTCTAGCTTTACAGACCTTACAGGATTAGACCTCAGACAGCAATATTTCCAGTTAGGAGCACTCACAATCTCAGGGCTGTCACTCCTGTCAAGCCAGATTGACTGGCACTTCCCAGCATCCGTTGCGCTGCTCATAGCAGGATTCCATACAGTCACAACCGAGTCATTGAAAGCGCGAGGATATTCCGCTTCCGCGACCCACGTGCACAAGAGGCATACGGGGGCTTCCGTTCGGGTCAAAAAGTAGCTAAAGAAATAGGACATCCACCTCACGCCAGGCGAAGCGCGAATAATGTCATAGCATGTAAACCGAGAGCACTGATCCCTGTAGCGCCTCTACCGCTTCCAAGTGTTGCAAATATTGGTATTAGTATAAGCAAAAAGAATGACACTCAATTTACAGAGTTAGTAAAGATAGACACAGTTATTCTTGGCGGATTCGGACACTTGAAAGCACATCAAGGCAGATGTCAGGAGCGAGCGCTTAAATCACAGATGACACTTTCAATGGCTGTCTCCCACAAGTGAGAAGGGGCACACGGAATAAACAAGACTTGGCAAACAGCATATGCACCCTTGGCGACAGGCTTGTACTTAGAGACTGATCAATAAGTATCAATTGCCCCGGACTAAACCAGTCCAGTACAATGATAAAGGATGAACTGGTCTCAAGAGTGATTTGATATCACTGGGGCGACGGGAGAAGATAACACTGGTTCGTTGTATATATTGTAAAGATAAAAATGCCAGTCAAAAGGAACAAGTCTATTTTATCATAGTGCTGCGATACACGAAGGCGCTTGACATACCTTATTAATAGAAAGTACATGCCAAATTTTGGAAGGTTTGTCCCCGCTCTCTCCCTCCCCCCAGCCCGTTGCACCCCAAGACACCAGACTTACCCGTGGATGTGCTGCCAGTGGTACTCCTCGCTCCACACCCCGGACATGGTGCGGGCCTCGCAGGTCCCCTCCTCGGCCTCCGTACCGGCTCCGGGCCCTGGTGTGAGTGCAGCTCCGATGAAGTAGGACAGGACAGGCTTCTCCCACTCAAGTGTGAACACTCCAGAAACCTGAGCGTCGGGCCCACCGCGTCCACGCGAATCTCAGGGCACATGTGACATTTAGAAGGTTACCACACCGGGGGCACTCACCCACCGGTCCACAGCAAACTGGGGTGCTGCTGCAGCCCCCCTAAGCCCTGCACTTCAGCGCTACGAACTCTGTCAGAGGGAATGGGTGGACGAGAGAAAAGTATCTGGGACGCGCCGTTTTGCGTTTATTAGTCATGCAGCAATTTTAATTGTTGGGGAGCAGTAGTCTATCAGAAGGGGCGGTCACGCCACAAGATTATCACGTGCAAAGATGCCATAAGTCCACTCCCTGCCTCCAGCGCAGCTCCTGCCCCAAGGCCCGGGCAAGCAGCACAACACAACAAGCATTGGCGGCCGCACAAGCATTTGCGGCCGCGAAATGAAATAAATACAAGCAGAAACAAGCGAAGGATAACGACGTGAGCATGCACCTCAGCTGTACGTGAGCAAGTCACGCTGTGCGCGTTTCCATGTGCCGTGAGCATGCACATCGGACGTCTAGGGAGCTCGTCATCACCTTCTGCGTCGCCTGCTGTTGCCGAGCCTGAGCCGCTAACCCTGCACACCTGAGGAGGAAAGACCGGCCTCGAGAGCAGCGGGGGACTCCTGAGTCAGCCCGGTGAGTAGGGGGAGGGGGGGACGTGTAAATACTGTGTTTTTGGTGCATCAGTCTAGCGAGACAGGAGATGGGCACTTCAAGTGTGTGGATGCGCGTGTGTGACTGTGTGTGTGTGCGCGTGAGCCCGTGAGTAGGTGGGGGGGGGGATGAGGAGGTGTGTATGCAGTGTGTGTGCCTGCGTGTGTGTATGCAGTGTGTGTGTGCCTGCGTGTGTGTATGCAGAGTGTGTGTGTGTGTGCGCGCAACTGAGAACTGAGAGAGGCATGGCTGACTCTGACTGAGATGTGCACGGCTGGGGGGGGCGGGGGCTGGGCGTGCGCGGTCACGATGGGCAATCGGCGCTCGTCCCCCAGTCTATGTCCCTTCAGACCCATCTTGGCAGCAATAGGTCTCGAGCGAGACCTAAAAAGGGCAGTCCAGGAGGAGAAAGCGCAAGGAAGAAGAGTGGCGGTAAGGAAGAAGAGGGACAAAACCCACTAAGAAAAAAGAACATCCTTTAAGAAAACCTTTTTTATCCTGCTCTGCTCAATTTTATTAAAACAGTACTTATTACATTCTTAACCAATCAGACAAGATAGCCACAACAGTAGTTTTATGTTGCTATACATCTCTATTTCATGAATCTTTCTTTGTCTGATAACACTGTTATCCCTTCATGTTTCAAAATGGTAATATTTCAACATATGAATATCTTCTCATGCTTATCATGTCTTCCCCCCGTACCGTCCCCTTGTCTTCAATGGGCATCTCCTTCTACCTAAACTCCCTGTTCTAATCTAAATCTGGTCAAACGGGACTACCGAGTAGATAACTCAGATTTGCCATTAACAGGTTACCCTATAATTCAACTAACTGCCCTCCATTGACCACATTTACCTCACATAGTCTTGTTATAATTTACAAAGTGGTATTTTGTATGGCTCGATTCAGAATCAAGTGCTAAATCTAAGTAAAAAACATTTGTCTTCTTAGTTCTACATTTTTACAGACCGCCAGAGGATAATCCTGTGTATTAGATTTGAGAGATAATTGTCCTTAACTAACATCTATACATATGTTTACTAATTAGCATCTGTTCTACTATTAAACAATACAATCCCAAGTAAAGAACTCAAAATACTTCATAACAGATATTACACTGATTGTGCTCAAAGTGAAACATTCTGATAGCAGCACTGTTTGTATATGGGTATGCTATCTAGCTCACATCAGCTGCTAGGAACATTAACATGATGAATGGACTTTACAAAACCTAAGTTTAGTGATCTTGCTAAATCTTACAAACTGAGATCGGATCATATCTGATCTTGGGGCTTTGTTTAGGTTGGCTTGCTCAAGATATTTAGCTATGTGAATATGCTTTTGACTATGGATATCCTTTGTAAACCTCACGTCAAGCATCAGTCTGGGAAGAATATGAGCTCGTAAATATACAGAGAGCGGTAATGTACCTACCTTCACTAGGTTGTTGCAGAACCAATAGACGCCTCCCATGTGTAGCAGAGTGTCCAGGCCATGGATGGAGGTGCTGTCCACCCAGCCCTTGTCCAGCACCTTGGAGAAGGTGCTACTCAGAACTTCTTTGATAGGCTGTTTGGGCGGTAGCAGATTACGGTACGGGATGGCTTCTATCCCTGTGGCTGGGAACTTGATCAGTGTGTTGGTCTGCTGTAGAACATCGGCACACATATGCTCCAGGATAGAGCTCATGATCACAAGACTAGGAGAGAAAAGAAGCAAAATGTTCTTGTAAACAACATTTTAGGGATGGTTGGGGGTGGAATCTCATGGAGAACGTAGACAGTTGTGTGAGCACTCCAAATCCCTTTTAAACCAAAGATTTTGATTCCAGCATGGCAAATTCTTAATACTCCATGCGAGTGCTTCTCGGTTTTAATCTTTTCCGCTTATTCCATTATCCACAGACAACATGCTTCAGTGCACCCCATAAGGAACAATCACCTACTTGGAATCTAGTTCTCAAACATATAAGTCCAGTCCAAATTAATTTCGGCCCACATCAACAATTCCAAAACCCAATTTTTAAATAAACATTTTTTTCAAAATGAATGCAATTTTAACCAAAGTAACACATATGCCTGAAATTATCACTCTGCTGCATGTCTTTAAATGAAAAAGACATGTGAACAGAGTGTACTGGCACTGTATAACCAAAATCTGATTCTACAATGTTGAGAAACACAGGCTTCCCTGGTCCATGTACAGCAGTGTGTCTGTCGAGCGGTTCCGTTTGAAGAGGCAAAAAAAGGGCATAATGGAAAACTGGATTATAAGTGAGTAACTCTTCTATAGTGAAATTCTCTCAGATATCTATTAAAAGTAGACGAAAACAGCAAGTTTAACATACCTCTTTGATGGCAAAATGAGAAGAACATGATGCAAAGATGTTGCACATGAAACTCTCCACACTTGAATGTAGCGCTAAAAGTGCGGAACACGGGTATCTGGTTGCACTAGATCAGGTCCAAGTCAAAAGTTAAGGCCGACCACAATGGAGTGTGTGTTGGCTACAGGGACATGGTTCAGCCAGATCAAAACTTTACCTTCAGATTTAGTCTTTTTCTTGAAGGATTTTTCTCATCGAGGGTGAGGCCTGCCTGCAATAACCGATGGAGGACTCAATGTCGGTTGCTTGCTCCTCAGCATGGGTCCCACTGAAGTCCTCCACAAGGGGACTTAGAAACTTTTGGGAAGTTGAGCCCCTCCAGTAAGGCAAACTGGAAAGTTCCATCGGGAATTTACACTTTATTAGCATTAATAAAAGTCACCCAATGTTATCCAATGGGACTGCCAGCTTTCGAATAGTAAGATGCAAAGGATTTCCCACTACCAGTGCATGTAAAACACAGTTTATTCACAGACTTTTATGTAGAACCATGTGCCCTACACTCTTGGGCAATTTGGATAGACTTGAAGGGTGACTTAAAGGTAATAAATAGGGATGTTTGGGCATGTCAAAAGTGTTAATTCGACAGGTCGAATTTGACAGTGCTTTAACAGTCATGTTTTCATTTGCCACTTCAGTGGTGTACACATCATGGTACGAGCTTCCACTAGTGACACTTTAACTTACGGACCTTCGGGACTGCTCTGAGTACTGTGTAAAGCGCTCTGACACCTTCGGGTATTGTTTGCGCTATAGAAAATTGCATTAAATAAATAAATAAATACCATAAACTTGGGACTTTCAGGTAAGTAAATTTTACAATTAAGAATTCCAATTAGGAAATCATTTTACTTGCCATCTAGGCTACATAACAGGTCCAGTGCTAAATCTTTCTTTGTCATTGTAGTGGTGGCAGAAACAGTGTCCACTAAAGGCACCTTAACTTACCCCAGGTTCTCTGGGTACCTTATACTGGTACTTACATATAAGTTAATCTTGACAATCAGAGATTAGCCAATGTATACCCACTGGCACACATGTTTAGGGGTCAGAGCATAAAAACTAGGCGCTAGAAATCAGAACTCCACTGTGCAGTCAATACACCAGCACCTAAAGTCATCAAAACGTGCGGGTAAAAAGTTGTGCTTAACATGCAAAACGCAATCCTGCTACAATGCCTTTTTCATAATATCTTGGGGATCTTTTTTCCCCAATTTGGCCAAATTTCTATGAACTGAATCAATAAATCCTACAAAGCATAGTAATAATGGCCCAAAAGAGCAGTGGATCAAGAGGACCTCAGAATAGTGGCTGATGTTTAATATTTCTTTACCACAGCACCCATTTTCCGACTGTCCCTCTTACTCACTCTCTCTCTCAGGATGAGCTGAGAATATGGAGCCTTTTGGCTCTTACCATTACCATTACCATAGAGCCTATGTTTTAACTTTGGGAACTTAGGATCAGATACAACAGCTCAGTATTTTTTCTGCTGACGATCCTTGAAAGATTTCAGTTGAGGAAAGAGCTAGACGGGTATCCATGACCAGTTCTAGTTGCCCAGGCACCAGAGGAAGATAGGTCTGACTTGCTGTTCCATTGGAATGTGGAAGTTTCTGATCCTTTTCTAGAACAAATGGCTCAAAGACGGTAGGGTGTCTCAAGACACTGCAAGCAATGGTGAATACCTTACCATCAAAATGGTCATCCAGCTTCACCTAGAGCATGCTGATCCCCTCAATGCAGCACCTAGTAATAAACATCGGCTGAGAACAAGAAGCATTCAATCAACCAACTGTGTTATTTTCGTCTCAATGTTGTGGCACGAAATCCAGAGCCATGATGTTGAATTGGCAAGATTTCACAGCCACATGCTTAGGGGGTAAGAGTTGATCCTTTCTCTGGTCAGGGAGAAGAATACTGACGTTGACGTTTAAATTGCCTGCTAGCAATAAAAGTGTTTTTATTTTGGTTCCTAATTTCCCCTGTTTTGGCTCCAGCCCTCACAGTATGATATTTGCAGTGATTGTCCTTGGTTTTTAAACCTGCTCACCAGGGAAGTGGCCCCTTTTAAAAAAAAACAGGCATGTTAACTGAAGAAAGAAATGATAACGAAAATACTTTGGCAGAAAAGATGCTCAGAAAACTCTGTATTATCTAGCAGGCTCGATATGTGTCAAGTGAACAAAAAAAAAAACACAGGAAAAGCTGAGTCTTCAAGGATGGCAGTTGATCTGAGGTTTTTTGCTCAGGGTGTAGAAATAATAAAATGCCTGAAAAACAGATTCTGTGCTGAATATGAAGGGATGCGGCCGCTGTCAAAATTCTTGACAGCTTCCAAAACTTTGTTAGATAGCAGGTTCAATTTTCAACTGTTATACATTCTAAGTTTAGGCCGAATATTTCCTGCCTCCTTTTATAAACACACAACTACAATAATAGTTGGATTCAACTGTGCAATTCGTAGTCTAATTTGTATGACTCGATTACGATAAAGACAGAACATACTCCATACTACAGGCGTGTTCTCTGGTTAAAACTGGTTTCAATATGAAAATGCAATTAAAGAAAGGTCTTACAGGATCCCAAACAAGCACAGACCTATTCTACCGATAAAGAGATATTATATATTTTGCGATAATGCCTATTCGGCGAACTATGTTTTTATATATTGACATACTTATTTTGCTTTCTCCTCCCTCCGAAATCAGGCAACACTATATCAAATGCTGCAGACAACGGTAACAAGGTTAAAGGGCGATAATTGCTTTAAAATGATGGATTAGCAGTAGGTTTCCTAAGAAACAGAACAATCATCACCTTTTGCAAAGATTCAGGGACTGCTGCCTGTTATAATCCATTTTTACAAATATGTGGCAAGAGTTGCAAAAGACAAGATGTAACAATTTGCCATACTGCAGCAGGTAATGTATTGAGAGGGGTAAGTTTAACTGGAGGAGATGGACTTCTATGTGTTCATAAATGTGTTCACTGTAAAATTCTTAACAGGTGTCCTTTTCTCCTGAGTTGACAACAGCTACGAGCCACCTGAATCACTTAACATGGGTTTGAAAGTGTCATAGATCTTAAGATTCTCTAGGGGGGAGGGTGTCGTGGGGGACGGTAAAATAACTAGCCAGACTTACACAAATTTTGAGTGTGTTCCACTGACTAACCAGCTGATTGCGAGCCTCTCTGCTCAATCGATGTTTACTCAGAGGTGTGCAATCAGCATAATATTTGGCTTTGATAGATTGCACCAGTTTCTTGTACATATTTAAAGGCCCCTTTAATTCTAATCTGACTTTCAGGGGATAAAAATTCTGCCATTTCCTCTCACATTTTTTACAGTTACTTTTAGCTTAATGTAGAGAAGCACCAAACCAAGGGGGCTGATGGATGAATGAGGCGAGACTGAACAGAAGAAACTAGGGAGGAAATGGCATACTTCTTATGCTTATACTTGCCCTGGAAGCCATAGCAGAAATAAAGGTTTTGAATAAGTAGAAAAGTCTAGGCCATAGAAGTCAAGTGGGAGTTCTTATGATCTACATTAATTTAAACTTCCTGTATTAAAATGTTCTTTTGCTCCAATAAACAAGATAGCTTATTCATTGACAATTTAGCTCGTGGGCAGAGGGAGTTGTGGCTTTTTTTAAATCTAACTTACCTATGGCACTTTCTACAATAACCCAGATTTTGAATACAATCACAGAGGGGTCTGACCAGACTATTGGCTAAATGTGAACAAACTCCACCAGATTCCCTGGGGGCAAAAAAAAGTAAGTTCAGTCGATGGCCATCTTGATGTATAAAGTCCTTTATTACTTGAATGAGACTGAAAATAGCTAAGGAATTCATTAAGGTTGTTGCTGCTGCAGTGTTAGGGAGCTCGGCCCAAACATTAAATTTGCCTAAAACTAAGAAAGTGGAATGGAATATTAATAAGGGGGAAGAAAATCAGCTAGAAAAATCGTCAAAATCAGGGCGATACCCAGAAGGCTGGCAGCATAGAATACCACCAATTGAGGTTTATCCTCAAAGCTTCATAGTAAGACCGTGTAAATCTGTTCTAGAGAAAATTATTAAATTAAGACCATTGACTTCCAATGCTTCGCAGTATCTAATTGCAAGGCTTCCACCTTATTCTCACAGGACACGTGAAGTGAATAGTTTTGGATTCTGGAGGGGTCGACTTCACCTAAGTCCAAACTTCTGTGAGAATAAACACATCCAGTTCATTACATGCTATAACGTCACTTATATAGAGAGATTAATCATGGAGCTGGTATTTAGCTGAGCACAACTAAGTTCAATCTCAGAGGAGTTGCAACCAACTGCAGGAGCTAATACTGAGCCCTCATTATTTAGGGAATGGCCTCCAGACTTCAAAATAATGGATTCACAGAGATATTGTCTATTCTCCCCCACAATTAGCATAGTGCATACCAAATAGATGTTTCCATTAAATCCAGTAAATTGTCTTGAGAATATTTTAAGCCATCATTGACATTTACCTTAGCATCTGCAATCAAGTTTGCAATGGGAAGTATGGCGTGGCTCTGCATGGGGGTGGGGCTCCGGGGGGGACCGGCACAGAGGGGCTGGCCTTAAGTGTGCTTTCAGCGCACCTGCTGTGTGGATGAGCAGCGGGCCTTCCTATACACCTGTCTTTGGATTTACATATCTAGTTATAAAAAGCTGAAAAGCTGATCACGCCTAATTCCAGTCATGTGAAGACGAGAAAAATGGCAGTTGGGTCGACAAGTCCTTAATGTCAGCCCAACAGAGCGAACCAATTTAAATGTGTTTACCCCCGAACCAGGTATAGTATTTGATCAGCTCCCATCACTCACATAAGTTTCCTAATCCCCTCATTACTCTAAAGCAATGTTTCCTCTTCTAAGGTGAAATATTCTCTCTGGGCTTCATGAAACCTGGTGTTTTCTTGTTCTCCTCACACCAATGTATGGTGCATTCTTTGTTTAGATTAGGCAGGACTCCCTAATTTATTTCTCTATCAAACCTCTTCTGGCACTAGCTTTAGTCTTTTTGTCTCTTTTTCTGCAAGTGTTCTACTCTTTTAATCCAGCAATCTGGTACCTTCCCACATGCTGTTACCCCCTTTCATTGGCCATATCCCCATCTCTTTTCTCACTTTACCCTTATCAAGCATTACAAAGCATTCTCTCTTTTCCACTTTGTCTCAAGCACTCCCCAATCCCAACTTCCTGCCACAGGTTCTTTTACCTCCTTTTCCACTCACCGCTCATTATAGAACTGTAAGATGCTCTCGCTGCCCAATGGTGTTGCCAGCTGTTGGATCATCTGAAGAGATTTATCCCTCTCGTCCAATCCAAGCATGCGGACGTGAGCCACTAGCCAGGCCACTGCGCATACTGCCATACTGCACACCTTGCCTTTGATGTTATCAGTGATTTTCTGAAATACAAATGCAAGGTTGGAGGTAAATACCACAGACAACTGATAAAGAAGAAAGCTTTATTTCAAAAGCAAAAAAGCATAGTTTCATGATTTAAAATAGTTATCTACCTTTTAGGCCACCTGATTCCTTCTTCCTCCTGCAGATGACCACTTTAACTGGACATAAAAAGCTTTGTGGCTACAGTGGTGCTACCTCCATGACGTCTGCAGTCACCAATCTGACCCTGTACAGACCTCTGCTGCCTTTCAGCTAAGTTTACACGATAATAGTAAATAATGTACATACAGATGAATGCCAGATGTTGCACACTCATGTATTCAGAGAAGTAACTTGTTCTTCTAATGGATACCTTTGTCCCAAGGTTCCTAGCATTTTGAATGATTTCCATAGCACTACGAACACAAGGTGAGAAGAAACCTCATTTTCCAGCACAACATTGAGAAATTAATGCATAAACCCTCCTTCTGATAGAGCTAGGAAATATCAGGATCAGAATCAACCAGTGGCAGTGCCTAGACTCAGTATGCCAAATTTAGTTGTTTTAGCGTTCCCCGTGCACATTTTATTCTAGGTAATAACTTGGGAGATTTGCACAGGAAAAACAAACTGAGAAAAGGAAACCTGTTTTTCCAGGACCTGACTATGGCAGTGCTACGCTATGTAGCCTCCCCAAATACACTTTGGCCCCCTTAAAGTCTTCACTGAACGTGGCGACCAGATTGATTACGGGCACCAAGCAAAATGCACACATTTCCCTGGTTTTAAAATCTCTAAACTGGCTGCCCTGCAAAGCTAGAATTCAACTGAAGATTGCTTGCCTATCGCACAAAGCCCTCCACTTCAAAACCCCCATCTACCTTGCACAAAAGCTAGAACTATCCGGAGGAGGTAGACTGTCAAGGAGTACTAATTCCCTCCTCTTGAAACCACAGATCTTCCGTAAAAAGAGAACATGCCAACGAGCTTTCCCTGGCTCTGCTCCAAAAATTTGGAACTCTCTTCCACCAGAAATTCGGAGGATCTCTTCCAAGGCTGCTTTCAAACTGGAAGCAAAAAGATTCCTCATGAATAAGTTCTTACCTTAACATGAGGGGCATTGTTAGCTCTAATCGCATCGGACATACTATTGTATCGGTTATTATTACTATATATGATTGTTTGTTTTGGTTATTATTCCTGTACATGATTATTGTATTTACTCCCCTTATGTCATTATGCTCCATCGTATAGCCCATTCTTCGTTCACCCAGGTGTATAAATGATCCGTTAGGTGTTCACTATTTGATTCAATGCCTATTAGATTCCCCATTTGACTCATGTTTTGATTATTGTTTTGGTATTGGGTATTATTCCTGTATATGAGTATTGTATCTACTCCCCTTATGTCATTATACTCCATCGTCTAGCCCATTATTCATTCACCCAGGTTTATAAATGATCTGTTATGTGTGCACTGTGTGATTTAATGCCTATTAGATTCCCTATGTTAGACTTCTGTTTTGATTTGTTAGCTTCCTTTCCCTCAAATTGTAAGGCGCTCTGATATCAGTCGGGATCAAGATATCGCTATATAAAACTTTATAAATAAAAATAAATTCCACCAGGGCTAGAAAAGGTGTTCCTGGTCTACCTGGATGTCACTGCAGTATCCAACAATTCATGGGAGCTTTATCAAAAGCACCAAAAACAGGTGTTGGTCACGATACAGTGGAAGATACAGACCATCAAGGCAACCAACTGCCAGCTGGGACTGTCCATTATAGTCTGCCATCATGTGATTAATGGGAAGATTTGCCTGCTGGATGTTACGTTTCAGTCAGTGTTGGAGTGGCAGGTGCACACTACCCAAACACAAGTGAGTACCTTTTTAAGACTTTGTAGCTCAAAATGGGGCCAAAATGCTGCTGATGGCCCTGGACTACAGTCAGCCCTTCGCAGTACAGACACATGTTTCACTCAAGGGAGCTGGAACAGTTATGACCCAATGTAAAGATAAGGGAAGGGAACATCCAGTGGGTTTAATTTCATCTATGGACCTCAGTAAGGCAGAGTGTCGAGTGGGCAGGGGTGGCACCCAACCACAAAAGTGACCCTTAATGCAGTGCTACTTAAACCTAATAAAATATCTGCATTCAATTCATTGTTCCAGAGCATGGCCCACATTTATTTTAGAATTTTCAAGGCAGGCTCATGCATTTAGTTACTCAAAAAACTACAGCCTAAAATTAGTGTTCCAGACAATGCTTTACCTAACCTTGTAAACCTCTAAAAATCTACCTCTTCTGTCCAGAATATAAGCCGGCCCCTTGGTCCTGGTTGAAGTATTTGCTTTCTGAAGACACCTAGTCTTTCTTCTCGGCTACACTTTATTCAGAACGTAGGAGTCAAAGAGCTGGCACAGAACTAGGGAAGAGCATAGCTAGTGGAGCCGGAGACGGCACTGATAAACATGAAAGGTAACAGCAATTCAGATTAGACGGGAGTGAGGATACAAAGTCACAGAGAGAAAAAAATCACTGAGAAGAGAGGGTTGGGGAGAATGAGAAGTGAGGTCAGAGTCACACTGCAATTCTACTGAGAAATAAAATTTGTCCCGATAGTGAAAGAGGGATGGCACTAGGGAAGAAGGTAGACACAAATTCCAGAATGTCAGAGGTGTGACTGAAAAGGGGAAAGAAAGGTGATGAGCTAGGTGAAAAGTGTGCCATGGACAACAGGGAGGAGCATCTGAGAGAGATATTCAAAGAGAAAGAAGGCTTTTGGGAAACAGCGGCAACAATTGATGGCAAAGGACATCCGGGGGCCACGATTACAGATGTCTCAGAGCAGCTCTTGCTATAGTAGAATCCAAGGTTACGGACCACAAATGCTCAATGTTCTCATCAGTAGTCATCCTGCCTTTACACGTACTTCCTCTTTTAAAATGTTAACAGACCACAGAGGATATGTCAAAACAAGAGTGACATCAGGATCTGTGTATTTTTTACCCTCATCTCACTCAGTGTCAAGACCTACTGTCACTCGGAAGTTCAAAGTAGCTATTCTTTCCACTGGAAAAATCCAATAAATGTCACATGGCTGTGACTGGTTTATGGGAGGAATACAGTTTGACCCCTTCTGTTCGCTCATGTGAATATCCCAACACATGGTTAAGAAAAAATATCTGGGGCTGCCTGCTGTTCATGCAACTGAACCGCTCATACGGACAAGGAGGAAAGCAAAGGAGGGTTTGCTTTCAACTTGTGGAAGTCTGCATATATGGAAGGAACTGGGACAGAGCTCTCGAAAGACACAGAGAGGAACTCTCTAAAGGCAAACACGTGTTAAGTGCCATAGCAATTTTGAAAATGGATTTAAAAATTAGATAGTTAAATTTGTGGTCTAGTGAGGGTTGGCCAAGCAAGATGGCTGACAAGACACACTAGAGAGGAGCTCCCCAGCACCACACCACAGTCCTACATAATCCTGCCTATAACACTACTGACTCGTTGAGCAGACGGCCAACCTGTTCACAAGCGTGAGGGGCCTGCTGAGGCACTGGCCCGGGCGCTGTTGATCCAGGGTCTGGTTTGCGCACAGGGTGAGAAGCGCTGCCCAGGAAGTGGCAGATCCCTGCCCTGCTTCGGAGCGCCTAACAGGGGCCAGACTGGAGCGGTCTAAGATGTCACATTGAGGCATGGATTGAGCTGGAGGTAAGGCCTGAACCACTGACCATCACAAGGCCCGGACTCCAGAAGTTGGAGGAGGCCTTCCCCTTTCTGTTGATGGGCCACTGAGCAAAGTGGCAGAGAAAGGCCTGAGGGCTGACAGGTACCTTGCCTGGCCGAGGTGGGACCGGTGTACATCTTGCCCCGTGGACTTGTATGCCGCAGTGGGAGTCTCCGGGCTTTCCGGTGTGACTTGAAAGCCCATGTGATTAGCGGGCCACCTTGGGGCAGCCTGGTGGCACAGTGGCAGGAGAGGAGGGCCTTGGCTGAGGTGCTTGTGCTCTGTGGGCTCCTTGGATGGGGCAGGCGCCTCCCTTTCTCCCCACATGTCCCCCAAGCTGCAGGTGGAGTGAAGCCGGGCCTGGACTTGGGGGGGATTCCTAAGCCTAACTTACTAAAGAATTTGAAGTACAGACTCATACACCACCCTCCCCCTTTGAGTTTACCTGACTGGCCTCCTCGCGATAGGAGCTGGAGCTTTAAGTGGCAGTATGGTGCAAGGGAAATCCATACGGGATTAACAGTTGCACATGACCCATTTTACTGGTGCAAAGAGGAATTCTGCAGATGGACAGGGAGAGTGATTCCTCAACTCTCGGAGCAGAAACCTCAGCATCACAAATCCTTACTGTGATCGAGAGCTCTAAACAGGACATGGAGCACAGAATGGACAATCACCACGGAGGTGAATCGGCTGCATGTCGATCTCTGTGGAGTATCAGAACCCTCTAAGGAGACTGAGGAAAAGGTACAGGTGCTTACACAGGAGGTGAACGATTTGACTGCTACACTGCTCAATCTGTCAGAGCAGGCCAGCCATTTCGATTAGAGCCTGCAGGATGCAGGAGGGAAATCCAAGCTCTGTAATCTGAATTTTGTAGGGGTTCCTAGAAGGGAGACAACTAAAGAATTGTTTCTTGAACACTGGCTTACAGGATTACTGGGAAGGGAGGTCCTATCAGACTTCTTTGTGATCGAGAGAGCACACCAAGCACTAGTCAGACGTCCTCCTCCGGGGACCTCCCTAATGTAGGAGAGTAGGGTCTGCAATCCTATGATCACCCCAAATTTTTGCTTTTTGCTTCACTGGTTTATGACTTTCCCTGGCTGTGGGCCTGCTAATCAGACCCACAGCCTAGCTGTTCTCTCTCTAAATTGACACACATGTACCTTAGGTGCATTTACCAATTGGTACTGGGCCACCTTATCAGTCCCTGTACAGTATACCTTAGGTATCCAGGGCATAGGTGTACCCAGGGCCTACCAGGGGCTGCAGCATGTATTATGCCACCCCTGGCTGGCCATCCAAATCTGACACAACTGGCTGCACGACAGCTGGGGCAAGGTGGTGTACTCACCCTTTGCTTTAGATATAGTATCCCTATATCTAACCCTAAAATGGACACATGTATTCCTATCAGTCACTCCTATGGCAGGCCTTATCAATCCTGAAGGCAGAGTGCGTGGAATTATGTGAGATCCTGCTCTGGCATGAGCTGAGCCCGTTTTCAGCTTGCGGAACCAAGTCCTAATAGCTGTTCCATGATAACGCGTACCATATACTCTTAAGTGCCTTATAATCCTTGCGGTTATTTGCCAACTTTGGTATCGCTTTATCAAAACATGTCGAGTAAGGTGTCATACGAGTTGGAATACTAACCCCTCGCCAATTCTGGCAACGGGGTTAGCATTACACCCTTCTAGAGGGACACGACATGTATGTAACTGTGAACCCCGGTTAAAGCTAACTCGAGCCTCAGCATCACAAAATGGATGCTGCCACCACAGACACAAGTCTGACCTCCTGCTGCTGGGAGTCCTTCCAACGAGGAGAGCTCGGACAAAGGGTTTCCTGTCAGGGGCGGTGCTAGCACCATCCCAGACAGGGTTTTGTGTATCCCAGGTAGGCAGGACTGAGAGGAAGGTGACTGCAAGTGGCACCCCGGTGCTCACTGTGCATATGCCGGCTCAAACCAGTTCCAGGGGCACACCAGCCCCTGAGCTGGGGAAAGTCCGGACAAGGGAGAGGGGTGTAACCACCCTCCTCCTGGTCCCACCCATGGGCAGGACCTAGTCGCGTGCCAGCCCCTTTTCTTAGAATAAAGGTAGGAGCAGGCCCCTTTCCCAAATTAGATAATTCTGAATCTTGACTACTTTCCACGAAAAGAACTCTTGACTTTTTCTGAAGACTCTCCCTTGTGGCTAAGGAGTAGCCACCCTGCACCCGCAGGCACCATCTAAGCATCGCGGTTTGCTGTAAGTCCATCCTCCGGATCAAGACTGCCCAGCTCGACGAGAGCCAGATTCCCTGGCATCTCTGACCTCTACCTGCATCATCAGCCCAGCTGAGATTCGTGGTTGTGACGAGACCGGAGGGACCGGCCTTCTTCAAAACTGCACAACGCTTAACCAGCACGACCGCCGAGGGACCCTCGAGTGAGTGCTTTGGGGTTTGAGAAGCCCTAACCCTGAGCAGCTCCAGCACCGAAGTCCAGCACCCACGAGATCTGCGTGGGGCCATTCTGCTCTTTGCTGCTCACAGCGTTGTCCGGTCACTTGCCTGCTGGCAGGTGGCCCTCCTGACTACATACCACGACGATTTCACCGCTGGTCTGGTTGCTCCAGACTGGCCCTTGCTCCCTTCCAAAAAAGGAGCACCCCGGACCCTCCTGGTCCACTCCAGACCCCATCTTGACTCCACCGCGTGGGCTTGCCTTTGCCAAGGCTTGTTGCTCCAATCCTGGTTTCAGCATCGCCGACAGCAGACACCTTCGTGGGACAGCTCGCACCTCCAGCCTGGTCGCCGACAACGCCTCCTGGTCCGAGGGACAGCAGAGTCCAGCGTCGCCAACTAACCTGGTCGAGGTGACTTCATCCGGTGCCATCCTGGTGCCCACACGATCACTGGCTAGTGATTAAGAACTGAGTCCCCTCTGCTTTCAGGTCATCTCCATCATCGATCCAGGCTTGGATCACTCCGATCATCATCACTGGTCGCCTGCCAGCAACTTCTTCTTTCAGGCTCCATAGAATACAACGAGGATTCCCGACGTCTTTTGAACCCTATGCAGCCGCAGCCCCTGGGCTAGGTAACCTGAGTATTTTGGTGCTCCAACGTAGGTTCACTATCCAAGTGTCCAGATCCTTTTTCGTTTTCAGTCTAGCTAGTCGGATTCGTCCGGAAACAGTAACTTTACAAATACTAGCCTCCATATGCTTTGTCCCGCATCCCGCGTGAGAGTGCACACTCTGCACCCGATCTCCCTAGGCCTCCTGCTCCTAACCTTAGGGTTCAGTAGTGTAGTCCTAGCGATCCTGAAGCCTCTGGATCTTGTTACTTACCTGCTAGTATTTCGCATTCCACTTTTAGTGTATATGGCTTTTCGTGCCCCTCGGGCATTTGTGTAAATTGTGCAACTTGAAGTATTTTCTTAAGAGTTTTGTATTGTGCTTAGCTCCCTGACTCAAAGAGTTCAGGGTAGACTTGTTATAAATAAATATCCTTTATTTTCATAACAACTTGTGTGGTGTCCTTTCACTTGGTGTTCAAGGGGTATATGTGATGGTATAACAGCTGGCTTAACATGCCCTCTAGAGTTTAGCCTAAAGACTGCTCTTGTCCATGCTACAAGGATAGCTGGTCTATAAGGTTGACTTACAACCAATCATCAATAAGGGTCGTTTGGTATGATACACAGTGATCACTAGAATAGTGAGCACTATATATCAGGCCAACTTCTCACACCTAAGGTCATTGCAAAATTCCTCAAATTTAAAATTCAAGATAACTTCCTGCAGTGGGCCAGAAAGAACAGAAATCCCAGTTTGACGCAAATATGACACATTTTCCCAGACTACAAACCCAGGGTTCTTGACTGTTAAGCAAAAGCTTCGAACACTGAATCTGCGCCTGTACTGGGCCAAGCTGAAGGTTTTGCAGGAGGGCCTCTCTCAATTCCTTGACTCTCAGGAGGTGGTCTGGGACTCTCTGGACCAAAGGGGTTGCTCCTGGACTGGCTGGAGACCCCATCAGAGCGAGACCTAGGAGTAGGCCCAGTGGGTCTGCCGAAAGACAGATGGCATGACCCACCGCGTGGAGACGCAGCATATAGAAGTGCAACCGGATGGCAATCTGGATGTAGCGGGAGACCAAAACTGGCACACTTTAGAGGCCTGAAGAGATGCTTCCTTACAAACATCGTCACAAGCCACTGCCATATGACAGTCCTCTAGGGGAGTTCTGCCCTGGGCAGTTTGGTGGTGGTAGGGGGGGTGGGGGGGGGGGGGGGGCGTGGGGGGGGGGGAGATCTCTGTTGGTTGCGGGGTGAATCTGGCCTTCTGCACATCTCCTGAACCACTGGTGGTGGAGTACCTTCTAGGAACTGGTAAACAGTACAGTTGAATGACTGGGGTTGCAGTGACACAGCCCACCACCCTTGACAGTATTAGACTCTATCTTCAAACAATATAGGGACTTCTGAAGGGATCAACCCTTACCCTACATCGATGCAACCCCACGGGGAAGCTGTGGGGGAGAATAGCCGGAAACTCATCTCCTTGCATGATTTCACCAAGTACTATACAGTGCACACCCATTTTCCATGGGGTGGGTATAGCAATGTTGCAGGAGGCCCATTTCATTGATGAGGAAGCTGGCACACTTAAGCAAAAATGGTGCCTCCCCTTCTTCAACATATGCCAGAGGAGTGTCTATATGGATAGCCCAGAAAGTGTTGTTCCAGCATAGGAAGACCCAGGCTAATATGGAGGGGCGATATACCCTGACTTATGGACTTAGATGAAATGGAGGGATGCCTGTTAAACATATATGCCACCAACCATGATGCTAGGGGTTTCCTTTGAAAGCTACAAGATCTGTTGGCCCTCATACGTGCGCATCCCTCTAGTCTTGGCAAGCGATCAAATAGATCCTGAATGATGACCTTGACAGATAACCCTGAGGGGATTTGGTGAAACTGGGTATAACAGGTGCACTGACTGAGGTTATGGTACAGGTGGACTGCATAGATGTCTGGGAGAACTCTCCACCCTGCAAAAAGTGACTTCACCTATTATTCGGCAGTTCATTATATGTACAGCAGGCTGGATAAGATATTGGTTTCACAGGAGCTGGGGGACTGCGTACAGTCAGATGAGCATCTGGGAAGATTCTTATCTGATCATGCACCGGTGCTCCTTGCATACACTTACTCCTTTTCAAAGGTCTTGAACAAGCAACTCTCCATGTTCCTGGGCACATATTACAATAAGGCTGCACTTTTCCTGTTTGCGCCATGAAGTACCTTAAAACAGGTGCGCCAGGTGCAAACAGGAAAAGTGCGCCCTATTAAAGAGAACGTGGGGCCCTCAGGGCAGCGGCAAACTCATGCTCATTCAAGTGAAATACAGAGCAGCTGTTTAAAAGCTGCTAGAAGTTTCACTAGGTAGGTGGCAACCCAGCCGCACTTTCAAGGGGGATTAGAGACCCCCTTGCAGGCAGTTGCTGGTAATGACTGCACCTGCCTGCAAGGGGATGTCGGGGGGGATCCAGCAGTCATTCTGCATCACTAATACTTTTGGACATGTCTGCCACTTTCGAAATGTTCGCTCACCCCCACCCTGATTATTAGCCTTTTTAACATGCCCTGAAGTGGTTTGGCTCTTTTCTGACTGGAAAAATCCAAACTTTATCTCTACACCATTTTCAAGTCAAACTAAAATATTTTATTTCCAAGAAATAAATTCTAACATAAATATTGCATATTACCCAATTCATTATTATATACAATCCCGAATAGCATTCTCACACCTTGAATTCACCTGCGGGGTACAGTACCCCACGGCTCAAAGGTAAATGTCCACACTGCTCAATGTTTACATCAAACCTCTGATCAACATTATTTAGTCATTTGGCATCAACGTCATCCTATTGACACAAAACCCAAATTTACTTTGTTAACTAAGGGGACCCCCCGTAACAGCATTCTATGGAAGCAGTTGCTAGGGTGATGTTCTTGAATTTTCTAAAAATAAACATGGACAAGACCAAAATCCTTTTTTTTTAGTTTTTTTTTTTTTACAAGAGATCGATTGACTAGTACCGCAGCTGGTGGCCACAAGAACTTGGCCCTATTCCCCTACCAGTGGAATTAGTGGTGAGCCACCAACTTCTTTTTGCTAAGCAAATAGAATGGGTGTCTGCCACATGTTTGGTTATGCTCAAAATGTTGAGGATGATACTTTCTCTAATCCCTGAACTTTCAAAAAACATTGTTGTCCATGCTCTTATCACTCCGAGACCAAACTATAGCAATTTGCTCTAGTTGGGAACACCTGAATACCTCATCCATCTGCTCTACGTAATGCAGAATTCTGTATCCAGGATTCTGTTCAGTCTTCCTTCCACTGCCTTTGTTTTGATAAAAAATCTACACTGGCTTCCTGTGAAAAAATGACATCTTCAAGTCCTTATGTTTAGTTCATATTGTCAACAGCAGTAAAAGCCCTTTTTATCTCCAATCTAAATTTCGGATGTATGTTTCACAATGCACTCTTCGCTCTACTTCTCATCTCTTCCACCCCATTCCATCAATCAAAATGAGTCTTCTGGGTGGTCGATCCTTTTGTTCTTAACCAAGAAACACTGGCTTTCCCCCTGCCTCTTAATATTCGGACTATCTCAAGCTCTTCAGTCTACAAGCCACATCTCAAGAATGTGCCTTTTTGATCCATGAGCTTCTTCCTCTGTTTTGCTAGCTTGTTGATCCCAGTATCAGGATGCCCTTTCGGTGTAGCAGTCGAACTTTGAAAATACAGAAACACAGACATCTGACATGTCATTGTGGGTTCGCTACCACTGGCGCTACTTGTAATTTCATGGTCCAACTTGGAGAGTCATGGCATGTAGCCCTGGATATAGCCCCCGGAGACTGTACCCTTAATCTGTCGCTATTAGTGACCTTAGAGCATCACCATACCCCAAGAATCCACAGGTGGCAAAAAAGACAGGAGCACAGCCAAGAGCCCCATCAACAGCGGCCATTTTAGTATCCAGCCAGCTACGGACCCCTCTATCCACAGATTTTAGAGCATGACCTCATCAAAGACGACGTTCAACACTAGAAATGTTTCTGTATTCTCTTGAATGTCAGAAACTAACAATGTAGCTTAATTTGTTCAACACTCACCTCAACACTTAGAGACTCAATGAGCAGAGTGATCTGCATCTCACTGAGAGACCTACCAGGATCAACCCCAGCGCATCCATCATAACCCTCATTATGCTGGGTGATTCCACCGGCATGTCAGTCAACTTGCACCACAAACCCACTGGGAACAATGTTCTCCTCCTTGCATATTGCTCCACTTTTAACATCAACCTCTAGCCTAGGAGACTCCCAAGTTACATGCCATACAGAGACCTCCTACTGTACCATTTGTAAATCTCACTTGACAGTGCTGCAGACTAGAGGCACTGATCCATTCTAATCAGAATCTTCTTTGTGCTGGAACCATGTGTAAATCGTGAAAAAGCTGTGCAACCCTGTTCAGCATTTTGTAACAGGTCCATATCATTCATGCAATAAACTCAACTATGAGCCCATTAGAGATACTCCGCTCTTTAGGTCTCGCCTAGCGTTGCAGCGCGCATGCACTGCTCGCTCTGCGAGCCTTCTTGTAATCTGAATATTTTGGAAGTGGAGTTTAAGCTCCACCCATTATTCTGATTGGCTTGCGTCACAGTTTACGCTAAACGCTAGCTTCCCATTGCAAATTAGGCTTTTTTGTTACCGCCCTGTCTCCTTCTCAGACGGCCCATCTGGACTCGATCGTTTACTTGCGGCGTTAGACAGTCTTCTTAAATCTTCTTAAATTACTGGGTAAGCACTTTAAAAAAAAATATTTACATTGTGAAAGCTTGTTTAACACTGTAAGTAGTGTTTTTTTATTTTTGTGACTTGCGGTAGAGTTTTTTTTGCCTTTGTAATTTCGATCGTGTTTATGCTATCTGAATTCCCTACTTTTTCGTATTATATAGTTGCTTAACTTGCTATAGGCTCTATTGCTGTTTCATTTCCCTTTGTAACTTACGATCTAGTTTAATGCTGTCTGATTTCGCCACGTTTCCTTTTTTTTTGATAATCAAGTTTATTTGCATTTGAAAAACAAATTCACAGAAGGACAGCATACAAATGCATAGTAAATCAGAGACCATCTCTAACAGCCAACGAAATCCACAGTCATGATTGAGGTATTCCATACCATTCCATACCATTCCATCACGTCAAGATTGGACTACGGAAATGCCCTGTATCTAGGTGCCAACGTCTCTAGTCGACGGCGACTGCAGACAATCCAGAACGCTGCAGCTCGCCTGGTACTCCGGCTGCCCAGAAGAGCCTCCTCTAAAAAATCCCTACAAACATTACACTGGCTCCCGATTAACGAAAGGATCGACTTTAAGGCCCTGTGTATTGGCCACAGGATCGTACATGGCAAGGGTCCGGCCTTCCTTCATGACCTGCTATGCCCCTATACGCCCACCCGTCAACTCCGCTCATTAGGAGCAGGACTTCTTGCTGTCCCCAGACACAAGAAAGCCAGAATGGGAGGCAGATCCTTTCGTACTCTGGTGGCACACAAATGGAACTCTCTCCCCCCGAGCTTAAGAGTGGAATCATCGGAGCTCATCTTTCGCAGGAAACTGAAAACATTCCTCTTTCCTAAAGATTAGCCCGTCCTGTTTCTGACTGTCGGAGCAACTGACTCTTCTGACAGCGCGGGGACACACTGACAGTGTAACCAGGCGCTTTACAAAATCAGAAATAAATAAATAAATAAAATAAATAAATTTGAGAGGCAATAGAACCCTACATAAGAAAATCAGAGTAAATGATTCAAAACAGTGAATTCAGCCATTTGCCCCATACCTTAAGGAACTTCCCAGGACATCCCCAGGCCTCGAAGAGAGGTTCCTCCTGGGTCGCGCACCAGTCCACCTCTCGTCGCCATTTTCGCAGGGCTGAGGCCGCCACAATATCTTGCTTGGCCACCGCCACCTCCGTGCCCAGAAAGAATGCGCTACTTACCCATAAGTGCAGTTATCCAGTATTGGTATCTTTCATAGATTCACATGCCTGAATCATTCCCAGTCATCGGTATGGGAGTCCCCAGTACATAAAAAGAGTAATGTCATATAGGCATATACATAGTAATAGGCCAGAGGCCTCTCATTAGTAACATATCCATGTCCTTTTGTAAAAAAGGACCAAACTTTGGCCAAGAGCCAATCAGCTATCACCACCCTCTAGAACCTTCCTGGAAGGAGCCCTAGTCCCTCAGATTTTCGTAAGCACAGTGCTAAGTAGTACCTACTGAGAGAACCAAGGTGAGCTCTTCCATGGGAGGTGGGTAGGTTGCATGTGAATTTATGAAAGATACCAATACTGGATAACTGCAGTTACAGGTAAGTAACGCATTTCTTATCCAGTATTAGGGGTATCTTTCATAGATTCACATGCCTGAATCAGAGTAGCAAGCAATCATCAGCACATTTCGAATGGTACAACATGTAAAATCACTCGATAATAACATATCAATTGTGAAATATAACAAGTACCAAAATACCATATAAAAGAGAAATGTGCAAGAAGACAGTAGGAAGGTGGGATGAAAGAGAGAAGGCTCACCTCTAGTGAAATAGCTTGTCCCACTACGGCATCTTTCATAAGTTCAGTATCCAAGCAGTAGTGCCTGGTGAACGTATGCGGCGTCTTCCATGTCTCCGCTCTGCATATGTCACAATGGGTACTCCTGCAAAGAGCGCCATTGAGGGTGAGACAGCTCTAATGGAATGAGCCCGAACTTTGGAAAGCAGAGGATGTCCTGCTTGTTGATGGTAGAAAGCAATGGCTGCAGAGATCCAATGTGAAATGCTCTGCTTAGTCAACGGAAGACCTTTTCTGGGTCTGCTAAAGGCAACGAATAGTTGGTTGGATTTCCGATATGGTTCTGTTCTGTGGATGTAGAACTTCAGACAACGTTTGAGGTCTAGAGAGTGGAGAGACCTCTCTGCTGCGGAAAGTGGATTTGGGAAGAAAATCCGCAAGACTATAGGTTCATTAAGGTGGAAGTTAGATGGACCCTTAGGAATGAATTTAGGGTTGGTCCTTAGAATCACTCTGTCCTGTTTGAACTGCAGGAAAGGGTCTTGAATGGAGAAGGCTTGAAGTTCACTTACTCGCCTTGCCGACGTAAGCGCTAGTAAGAGAGCGGTTTTCCAGGATAGGTATTTGATGTTGGCTCTGTGTATTGGCTCAAAGGGAAGTTTCATCAATTGAGCAAGCACAATATTTAGCTGCCAGGTAGGTGGTAAAGCTCTCACCAGAGGGAACGTCCTGAACAGGCCTTTCAGAAATTGTTTAACAAGTCTATTGGACCAGAGGGATGCACCAGATGAAGAACGCCTGAAACGAGATATAGCCGCCAGGTGAACTTTTATTGAAGCATGGGCCAATCCTGTGTTTGCCAAATGGAGAAGGTAAGGCAGAATTTAAAAAAGGGTGTATGTTGTTTGCTTTACACCATATACAGAACCTTTCCCATTTCAGGGAATACGTCTTGTTGGTACTGTCGGCCCGAGCCCGGGCTAAGACCTCCCTGCATTCCTGAGGAATGTCTAAGTTCTGGAATTCTCTGAACTCAGGAGCAGAGCCGATAATTTGAGAGATGCTGGATCCGGATGCTGGACTGGTCCGTGGTTCATCTTGAGGAGAGTTGGGCATTGTTTGAATGGGATCGGCGGTTCCAGTGATAGGCGATGAAGCTCCGTAAACCAGTGTTGGCGCGGCCACGCTGGGGCTATCAAGATCAGGGTGCAATGCTCTGCCTTCAGTTTCCGGAGGACCCTGGGAATTAGGGGAAATGGATGAAATGTGTATGCAAAGACGTTGCACCATGCGATCGAAAATGCATTCCCTAGAGATCCCTTCTGGGGATGCCAGCTTGCGTAATGTTGGCATTTTGCGTTGTTTTTGGTAGCAAACAGATCCAGGTGAGGCCTGCCCCATCGGGAGAATATGTAGTTGAGAAGTTGTTGATCCAGCTCCCACTCGTGGCATACAGAGCGTTGTCTGCTCAGAGAGTCCGCCAGGACATTGTCCATCCCTGGGACGTACTGTGCCCGAATGGAAATGTTTCAAAGTAGCCATTTCCAAATCTATTGAGATTCTTGAGACAACATCAGAGAGCGAGTTACCCCCTGTTTGTTTAGAGAGTGCATTGTGGTAGTGTTGTCTGTTCTCACAAGCACTGGGGAATCCTTGATCCGGGGAAAGAACGCTCTGAGCGCAAGGTAGACTGCTCTTAACTCGAGAAGGTTTATGTGCAGTTGCTTCTCTGCAGGGGACCACTGCCAGTTGATCTGGAGTTCCTGAAGGAACGCACCCCATCCTTCTAAGGACGCATCTGTGGTTATCACATGTGGTGAAACTGGAAGTAGAAACGGAAGGCCCTGCATAAGATTCTGTGGGTGAAGCCACCAGTGTAGAGCTTGGACAATGGAAGGAGTTGTCCGTATTACATCGTCGAAAGATCCTGTACATTGGATCCACTGAGTGGATAGCGCCTCCTGAAGTGGACGCATACGAAGGCGGCAGTATGGAACTAACAGGATGTTCGAGGACATCATCCCTAACAAGGATTTGTACAGGCGCACCGTGATGGTCTGTTTGGCCTGAATCTGGGCGGCCAAGGACATCAGCTTGAATTGACGCTCCTGCGAAGGGAAAGCCTTTTTCTGAGCTGTATCTAGGACAGCGCCAAGGAAAGTGAGGCACTGGGAACGCTGAAGGACAGATTTCTCTTGGTTGACAGTAAGTCCCAGGTCGTTGAAGAGTTGAAGACAGGCGTTGGAGGACTTGGTCACACCTGCGAAAGTAGGAAGACCTGGTGATGATGTTGGCGGAGGTACGCTGCTACAGGAGACGGGCATTTTGTAAAAATGTGTGGTGTCGACTTCAGGCCGAAGGGCAATACCCGAAACTGGTAGTGTTTGCCAGCCACAGCGAACCTGAGGAATTGCTTGTGGTTTCTGTGGATCGGGATATGAAAGTATGCGTCTTGAAGATCTAAAGGCACCATTAAGTTGTTAGCATTGAGGAGTTGCAGCACCTCCTGGATGGACACCATACGGAATGACTGTTTCTTGAGGTATTTGTTGAGATCTCTTAAGTCCAATATAGGTCTCCATTTTTTTTCCTTCTTTCAAATTAAGAAGAATCGGGAGTAGAATCCCTTGCCCTTTTGACCTCGGGGACTCTTTCTATCGCTCCTTTCTGGAGCATTAGTGAGAGTTCCAATTGCAGCAGATGTAGATTCTTGTGCAGCATTGGGCGTGGAGGATTTTGAGGAGGAGTTTCCACGAACTCCAGAGTGCCCGAATTGAACAAGTTGGAGGACCCACCGATCCGTTGTAATTTGTTGCCAATTGTGTAGGAAGGATGAAATTCTTCCTCCAACTTTGCAAGGTGGAGAAGAAGTGGAGACCTGTGGCAGAGAGAAGTCATTGCCTTCTGGCTGTGTCCTCCTTTCCTCCTCGACCACGAAAGGAAGACTTGTTGTAGGACGACTGGTTTTGTTGTTGTCTCTGTTGGTACTGGGGTTTGTACTGCTGATTTGAGCTGTACGAGGATTTGTACCCTTGATAGTCACCTCTTGTTGATTGACCTCTTCCTATGGCACCCCCGAAAGGAAAGATTTTTATACTGGAGGGTACCCTGTGCCTTTGCGGTATCAGTATCTTTTTTGATACCTTGAAGCATCTCATCGATGTTTTGTCCAAACAGAAGTTGGCCATCATATGGCATGCCTAATACTTTAGTCTGCACTTCAGGTCGGAAAGATGTTGCTTTGAGCCAACCTTGTCGCCTCAGGACTGCAGCTCCTGCTAGCTGCCGGAACCCTATGGATGCGATATCCATTGCAACAATCATCTCCGAGGCTGAACGTTCGCCTTCAAGGAGAATCTTTTTTGCCTCTACTTTCTGTTCTTCTGACAATGATCCCAAATATGGGGCGATATCGGCCCACATCTGAAGGTTGTAGCGTCCTAACAGTGCCAAAGAGTTTGCCGCACGCACTGTTAGTGCTGACATAGGGGAAAAACGCTTTTCAATGTTGTCGAGTTTAATGTCCTCCTTATCTGGCGGCGCAGTCAGCGCAGCAGATGGATTTTTTGATTTGCGCTGCGCTGCCTGAGTAATGACCGAGTCCGGCTTTGGATGGCCAGTAAGGCAAACTGGAGCCGTGTCTGGAGCCCTATATTTTTTGTCCAGTCTGGGCAGAACTGGAGGCAAAGATGAAGGGTTTTGCATTATTTTCACCCCTTGGTACCAAATATAGTCAATAAATCCGGATAACATAACATAACATGGAAACGGACCGTACAGCCTTTTTGAATGGTTCCTTAAAATAGTAAAGGAAGCAGTCCTGTTCTGTGGTTATTTGGATTTTAAAACGCAACGCCGCCCTTTCTAAGATATTATGGAATCCTCCAATGTCTTCTGGTGGCGAATCTGCTTGTGGTAGTACAGGGGATGCCGGACATGGAATAACGTAGTCATCCCATTCGTCCTGGAGTTCCCCTTCCCCTCATTGTTGCTCTTCTTCTTCTTCCTCATCTGAGGATGGTGGAGGACGCGAAGGAGCAGGATCTGGCTGAAGGACTAGAGGTGGAGGCCTAGGTCTAGGTAGAGGTGACACTAACTGGCGGTGGGGGAGGAGTGGAAGGAAACCTCGGTTTATAGTCCGCAATCAAAAACTGCAGATCTGTCACTATGGATGCTGGGAGACACCCCATAGGCTGTGAAGGAGGAGGAGGAGGAGGAGTCTGGTATTCCTCCTGGTATTCCACTTCATCCTGTTCTTGGTCTTCACAATCTGAACTTTCATGAAGTTTTACATGCATTTCAGATGGGCTGGTTGCTGTTTGGAACATAGAGCACTCATCAGAGTCTTCAGTGTGCAAAAGATGAGCAGGTGGCAGTGCCTGGACTCTGCTCGGAGAGGTCAATTCCGGCGTCAGAGTACGCTTAGTAATCTTAAAGTGCGTATACGCATACTTCAAGGGAGGAGACTATCGTCGTCGAGCCCGTCGACGGGGTGAACGTCGACGGGGGAACGTCAACAATCAATCTAGAAGCTGTCGTCGACGGTTGCGTCGACTGATTTCTTCGTCGACGGCTTCGTCGACGATGGTGTCGACGTTGATGGGATTTAGTCGACGAAGAGGATTTCGTCGACGATGAAGAGGACTTCGTCGATGATGAAGAGGATTTTGTTGACGATAAAGAGGATTTCGTCGACGAAGAGGATTTCGTCGACGATGAAGAGGATTTCGTCGACGAAGAAGAGGATTTCGTCGACGAAGAAGAGGATTTCGTCAACGATGAAGAGGATTTCGTCAACGATGAAGAGGATTTTGTCAACGATGAAGAGGATTACGTCAACGATGAAGAGGATTTCGTCAACGATGAAGAGGATTTCGTCGTCCACGACGAAGGAATTTTTGTCGACGACGACGATTTTGACTTCGTCGACGTGGAAGCGCTCATCGACGGTGGCGTCCTCGAAGATTTCTTGATCACAATAATAGATGGAACAGACCTACCCGTCGACGACGAGGATGTTGTGGTCGTCGACGTGGATGACAAGGAGGACGCCACCGACGTGGAGATTGTTGCTGTCGACGCCGTCACAGGCAGAGCTGAAGACGTCGTGAAAGGTTTCTTGAAGGTAGGATCCTGAAGAGAAACCTTCACAGCCATGGCCTATGAACGAACCTCTGAAGACGTGGGTGTCTTCTTTTGAGGTGGCTCCAAAGATGGTCCTGGGGAAGAAGTTCTAGGCCTTTTGGGAGAGGAATGTGCACTCCTGATGGAACACTCACTCTCACCTGAAGAGACTGCCTGGTCCTTGTCTTTCAGTCTCTGAAGCCATATCAACAGGCAGCCTTCTCTGTCCGAGAATTTTAGCCAAAAAAGTGGGGCAGACTTTGCAATCCTTTGCAGAGTGGTCAGGGTAGAGACAATAAAGGCAGTCCTCATGCCGGTCATCTACATGAAGCCTCTTTTTGCCACAAGAGGCACAAGGTCTAAAAAGCCCCCTTTTTGGAGTATCAGCCATGGTTAACTGAAAACCCCTCACAGAGAAATAATTCTGAGAGAAAATGTGTGGAAAAAATCCAGAAATACAGGAAAGCTGAGCAGAGCTCAGTGGAGACTCCCTTAAGACGACGTGCGGTAGAAAATCTGAGGGACTAGGGCTCCTTCCAGGAAGGTTCTAGAGGGTGGTGATAGCTGATTGGCTCTTGGCCAAAGTTTGGTCCTTTTTTACAAAAGGACATGGATATGTTACTAATGAGAGGCCTCTGGCCTATTACTATGTATATGTCTATATGACATTACTCTTTTTATGTACCGGGGACTCCCACCTTGACGACGGGGAATGATTCAGGCATGTGAATCTATGAAAGATACCCCTAATACTGGATAAGTGTTTGATGGTCTAGACGGCTCTAGAGCTGACAAATACCCCCAAAAGAAGGCGTAAGGGATCTTGGGGAACATGCCAGCCCAGGGTATGCCTAAGCTCAGATTTCACACCCGACCAGAACGGGGCAAGACCAGGGCACAACCAGATCAAGTGGAATAAATCGGCCGAGGCTTGGCCATATCATGTATAGTCCGGGGAGGGGAGCAGTCCCGCCTTAAGTAGGTGCAGAGGGGTAAGGCAGGCCATGTGGAGGTAATAGAGTTGAATGAGATGGAGTTTAGAAGAGGTCGTAAGAGTTTTGGGAGCCATAAGGGCGTCAAGCCAATCGCTTCCTCCAGGGGACCCAGCCATCCCTCCCAGCGGACCCTCAGAGTCCAGGGTAGTGGGGCCATTGTTCACTAGGGAGCGGTATATCCGCGACACTCCTCCTCTGCCCAAATTACCCATCATTACCTGGGCCTCCAACGGGCTAAACTCAGGGAGTGACATACCTGGTGGAATGCTTGCGGTTAGGGCGTGGTGGAGCTGCAGATACCTATAAAATTGGGAGGTGTGGAGAGAGTGAAGTTGTTGTAGGTCGGGGAAAGCCCTGACGTAATCTCCCACCCAGACGTCTCTCCAAGGAGGGAAATCCCGACGTGATCCCATTGCCGAAAGCCAGCAAGGATAGATACTTCTCGTAGCCACGTGCCATTCCACAGAGGTATATGTTGAGTGAGTCGCTTGTCCCAGCGTGCGTATCGCAGGGCAGGGCGCCAGGCTATCAGGACCGCTCTGGTGATAGGTGGGATCGCCTGTGGAATGGGGGCCCCCTTACAAGTAAGCTTGCTTTTGCCGAAAGTCCATGGTTCTAAGCTTAGTTCAATAGTTTGGGTCAGCCCATCGCCCAGTGAACCAATCATGGATGACAAGGAGTCTGGTAGCCAAGTAGTAAAGATGAAGATTTGTCATTCCCATGCCTCCTTCAAAGGGAGGGATCCGGCAGCAGGCCAAGGCAATTTGCGGCCTCCAACCCCTCCCCCAGGAACCTAGAAATGACCCAGTCTACGTCCCGGAACCAACTACCTGAGAGATGAGAGGTGGTGTTCTGAATGATGTATAGTAAGCGGGGGAGGTCCATCGCCACGTTTTCTTATTATTTTGTCACCTAACTTGCGATGGTGTATTGCAGTTTGATTTCCCTTGTAGCTTGCGATCGAGTTAAGCGACAACTGATTTTTCCACGTTTTTTCCTATGTTTTGCCGTTGTTGCTTGTTTAACACATTGCGGTAGCCTCAGCTGTAATGGTATTGTTTTGTTTTTGTATTGTAACTTGTGAAAGTATTTTTTGCCTTTGTAACTTTCGATCGTGTTTATGCTATCTGATTTCCCCACGTTTTCGTATTATTGTGTCGCTTAACATCTACCTTCCGCCCACTATCTTCTTCTAATTAATACTTACTACGATCCATTAATCACCATACACTTTTTTAACACGACCACAGCGCAAAACTGTTCAACAAATTTCCCAAAATTAAGCAGAAAAATAGCTGTTCATCCACAAAGCAGTATTTTAAGGTTGAGCTACAGGCAACGCGCATGCGCTCCTCACTCAAAAAACTATACTATATTACAGTTAATCTTTAAACTTTACACACTCTTCGCCCATATTAGTAATTTGCTTATGTTATTACCCACTGTAAATAATAACTTCTAAAAATTACATACACGTGTTGGTGCATCCTTAGTACAGTATTCTATCACTTTGTAACATACCCAATAATGCCCCATTTACTTCCATTGCTACACAATACGAATTATAACATAAAAGTACTATTTTACAGAATGCTAATCCCCGATTACACCAACACCACCAACGCACAGGCACACATTGGCATTGTAAATAATAATGCCTTTCATTTATGTTTAAAAAGGCTGCAAACACTGAGTAAACGTCACAGGTTTTATAAACAAATAAAGAAAAGGCAGTATCATTTACAATGTTCTTGCTGGTTAGTAGGCACTGCTCACAGTGGGACACAAAGTGAATCGCTAATCAGAGTGGGGCTATAAGTGACTGGATGTGTTGCCAGTGATTCTAATTTAGGATTATGCTGGGTAAATATCCACTCAATCTACCATAACTGGAGGGTGTGCGTCTTTTTGGTTAGTGGTGGTGGTGGGGGAAAAGAAGGAGGGAGATGGGGGGAGGGGGCGTTATAGGTGATGTTAATTTAATTCTCAAGGGCACACAGTGAAGGCTTCTTACAGGGACACTAATGCACCCCTAGCTCAAGGGCAATAATAAACATGCAATTTGCTCTTCCACGATTATCGTTTTATTCAGCTTCTACTAAATGGGGTGTCACGCAGGTAACTTTGTTTTAAGATTGTACATTTATCATCTTAATGTATTTATTGGGTTTTATAATTTTCAACTGCTCCTATATGCTTCGTATTCTTTAGGGAGGTACAAAGCAGGGGTACATGAAACATAGGTCAGCAAAAATTATTTAAGTTGTAGCTAACCAAGCATTCCCAGTTGTGGCTATCTAAAGGTGTATGACTATCCGATTCTTAGGAGGTGTCCTTGGCTTGGTTTTAAGATGCAGCTTCACTAAAACTTTGCTACATTATGTGCAGGTGGGATGGCCCACAATGGCCATCTGAATGACTCGGAGGGAGAAAGACCAAATCCCTTCTCGCTTTCTAGACAGCAGAAATTCCCAGGAAAACTCAAGGAATCTCCAAGTCACCTGAGCTACATGGGGCAGAGGAGCCCAGACAACTAATGATGTACAAACGAAGCACTTACATCTAGCCATGTGACTGATTGAGAGAGGTCAAAGCCACAGCTGGAAAACCTTGATAAGAGTCCTGGGAGAGACCTTTCTCACAGATGCACACTTTTAACTTTACCACTCACTGTTAAGTGATGAGGAAATCCTGGAACATCAAATCTTTATTTCACCACTATTTTTTATGCTTCAAAGCTCTACGGGCACATACACAGCTTCTACAGAACAATGCAAGGTATTTGGCTGGCATGAAACGTGAGATAGCTGTTGCCAAAGTAAATACACTGCCTAAATATAATAATACAAAAATAACAATATTTGATCCCTACGGTTTTTCTAGGCTCTTTCGTGGGTAATGTTGCTTTATGTGGCATGTCTCTTGTAATAACAAGCACAAACAGTTTCCAGCAATGTACTGTTCCTTCTCGTTCTCAGTGAATGTGTGTGTGGGTCGGAGGGGGGGTTCTCTTAATTTAACACAGGAAATCTTCCATTCCCTCATGGAATTACCTTCTTAATTTAACTCTGGATTTCTTCCTTTCCCTCATGGAATGTGAGAAGTAGGATTTCAAAAACACATGTGAAGTTGAGCAGTGCATTTCTAAGACGTAATGCTTACAATGATGTACTTTAATATGTACGATTTCGAATGGCAAAGGATCTGCAGCCAAGATAGTTTGGCCTATGTGGGATGGGCCTTTGTTTCTCACTAAGGTTATTTTAGATTCTTATCTGCATATGGGCTGACAAACTGTGATGGAAATGTACAAAGATTTCTACAAGAATAGGCTTGAGAATATTTTTTTAAAATGCTAAGGAATCCTTTTGTGAAATGACTAGTTCATTAAGTGCCAAAAAGCAGCAGGAAAAACTTTATTTAGTTTAAGAGGTTACTGTCTCTACTTAGAGCACAAAACACACAAATACTTCCACTCATTAACACAAGTGCCCTACTATACACAGCTTTCTAGAAACTTGTGCCTACTGGTGGGATAGCCACAACGTCAGGATACAGTGCTGTTGAGTTCAGAGAAGCTGGTCAAGACATTTTCCAGACACATAATGGCAGCCTATGAGGCTTGTCTGTCCAACCCTTCCTCTCTAGCATGACAAAGGATTTTTGTGAAGGGGAGTGCTCTAGGTGTGAACCTCTGTAAAATGTGTAAATTTATATACTATTTGGCTATCCTTTTTCACTTCAGGATGAAGTGCTGGCCAATGTAGCCTGGTTAATGTTAGGCTGCATTATTTGTCTTTGATTTTCTCTTAAGTGTCTATGCAGGACTGCAGATGAAGACCACTTAAGAGACCATTTTGATTGCTCCGGGGTCCACGCACATGGGCGGGACTATTCACAGAATATGACTATACACAGAGATCCCCTACTACAGAACCATACGCTCGCACAAGATTACACTCAAGAAGGTGAGTAAACAAACCCATATTCGATGTGAAATACTTGCAGTGTCCTATGCCCTGGGGGGATGTGGGGCACTTGATAAGCAACTATACACTTTATGTGCTCATGCACACTTTGAATATTACTGGTACCACCCTCTTGAGTTCATCCCTCATGTTGCTACAGAAGCCGACGATGCACATCCCATCCCACTACCCACTGATATTCTTTTTCAAAGACGACCTACTATGTCTATCTCTGAGTTTAACACTATTCAGTGTACAACTACTGCATGGAGATCCCTGGGACAATGAGCCCATAACACTGCTATCTATGCCCTGGCATTACTCTTCATATAACATCCAGACATATCTGTAACACTGGAACAAAAAGCTCGCACTATGATGATAGACGGAGGCCTGCGAACAATGGGGTATGTGTTTCAGGAGGGTACCTTCATGACCCTGACAGACTCACCATCCAATACACCACAAACCCCACTGTTTAGGTTCAACTACCTGCGTCTGCGAATGGCCATTAAAGTTCGCTACTCAACCTTCCTGCTAGAAACACCTGTCCATCAAACTCTACAAACACTCCTTACTACCTCTACACGCTGGCGTCTCACAGTTAAGCTATACTCTGCAGCTCTAGTGGAGACCCACAGAGACTTGAATAAATCACTGGACGGATGGAATGCGGTAATGAATTCACTGCACGGGTATGCTCACCCCAAACTGCTACCTACACATTATCCACTTTAAGTTCTTATAACAATTGTATTACACTCCAGATAGACTACACAAATTCAGGATAAGAGATAGTGGCAGGTGTGTGCAATGTGGGTTTGCGCAAGCAGACTTTCTACATATGAAATTGGCTTGCCCAATGATTAATCTGATCTGGACGGAGGTCACAAATGCACTGGAGACCATGGTCTCCGACAGTGTTGGCAACACTCCTCAACTATGTCTGCTGGGTCTTGTGAAGCCAATGAAACCACCTAAATATAGGTTCATTGCGATAGGCTTATTTCTCGTTAAACGGAGAGTAGCCATGAAATGGGAGAGCAAATAAGCCCCTAAACTGCAACACTTGGTGGAAGATATTTTGGATTGTAAAACACAATTAAAGGTATATGCATAAGAACTACCTGTGTCCTTACGCCCTAAAGATATACGGTGTTCATTTATTATCTATTTGTTTTCCATGACTAATGCTCAGGAATGTTTGGTTGACCTTTAATGTATGCATTAGACTTTAAGCAGCAGAGAGGAACTTTATCCAAATAGCTGTAGCTAGAAATGTCACGTTGACTTGTGGAGATGTGTGATGTGCGCTGTGATATAATGCACATGATGATAGTGCACTGTACTTTACTGTAGAGATGTTACATCTGGAAAAAACATCTATAACATAAGGTTCGGAGGGGGAAAAATTGACCTGTTCGTGAAATCAACAGTGCTTACCCTAAAGAGTTTATCTGACTGTTCTTGGAGGCAAATCTTAGTCACTCTGCTTTTTTACCTTTTGAATATAGATCTACAAAGATGTGCTCCCAAAGACAGGAATGTTTTTTTGAATCCACTAACTATTCATAGAAATATGCATGTTGAGACTTGCATCCTTCAACGGTTTTAGTCCTTGCTGGAACATAAGAAAAATCTTATGCTTGAGAGCTAATCACCATATCAAATATTTGCAGAACTGGTTCCCTCTTGAGTCATAATTGTAAATATTGTGGCCTAATTGGTCAATAAGATTCCTCTCACTTGCCTATTTGCTAATCTTAGAGGACTTAAGGTTGGAACATAATCCTGAAATGTAAGAAAGTGACAATCCTTGTCATGGTCACCCCCACTTTTTGCCACTGGTACTGATGTTTTTCAACTGATGTGAACCGGGTCCCTGCTAACCAGGCCCCAGTGACAGTGCTCATTCCCTAAAACATGGTAGAATGGTCTAAGTGTGATACAATAGGCACAAACGTAGAACCTTCTAACTTCTTGGTAAATGGTACCACTGGTACCTAGGGTATGGGTACTAAAGAGGGTCCCGAACAGCTGCATCATGTATTATGCCACCCTAAGGGACCACATACAAATTGTATGCAGGCTGCCTTTGCAGTCTGCGTGAGATGGTGCAAACCATGTTTGAAAACACAACATATTACACTCACTGTGTGTCATGCCAAAGTCACTGCATATAATATAGGTGACCAGCCTGACTCGTGCAGCATCGGTCGCTCCCTGGACACTGGGTATCGTAGCGCTTGACTAGCAATTGCCACCATCAGTTTGTGCTCTGCATTATCGTAGCGCTATTTAGCTTTACTTTTAGGCCACATTGCGCGAGTGATTTTTATTCTTGTAGCGCAAGTTAATATTAAAATTGCCTGCTGCGCTATTCACATTGTTCGTTCTGCCTGCTACTAAGATAATCTGTGCCTCTGCCCACATTTCAGTATTAATTCCCTGCTTGTGCCGATCTCGTCGTGTTTGTGTTTTGATTTGCTGCCATTTTGTTGTTGTGCCTGCCAGCCCACCCCTCCACCCCGATCACACCTCCCTGCGGCCCCTCCCTCGCTCCGCCCCCCTCCTCTATCCATTTATGACTGATGGACCTACGCGCAGCCGAAGGTGCGCCAAAGGTATGCCCGTCTACGCCCGTCCGCGCCTGGACCGCGCCCAGCGCCAGACCCCCTGGCCCCTGCAAACCGCACTCTGGCCGCATCAAGTATGATGCTGCCACCCTCCTAGCCCTTAACCCCGGACGTACTCCCCAATGCTTCGAAGCTGCCCCAGGACGTACTCATGGGCCCTTCGCATGCCACTCCTGCAAATTTACCAGTGTCAAGACCCTTACCACAACCACTAACCCCCAACACAGTTCCGACCCCAACAACCTGAAGTGCTTCCTGCTGAACACCCGCTCGGTCCACAGACACGCCACCGAACTCTGGGATCTACTTGACGTTATATCACCAGACGTCGCCTTCCTCAATGAAACTTGGATGAATGCATCATCAACACCCGACATCGCCATACCGGACATAAAAACACCGTCAAAATCACGACCAACTCCGACGCTAACCTTTCCACCGCCGAACAACTCCACTTCCAGGTCCACACTGACCCCAGAACCACACTCAGAGGCACCCTCATCTACAGGCCCCCAGGAACACGTAAACAATTCAGCGAGGACATCACTGACTTCATCAGTCCACATGCCCTCGCCTCCGAGAACTACATCCTACTAGGAGACCTCAACTTCCACATGGAAAAGAAAAACGACTGCAACACCACCACCCTACTGGATAACCTAGCCAATCTCGGACTCAAACAACTTGTCGACACCCCCACCCACACAGCCGGACATACGCTAGACCCAATCTTCACTTCCAGCAAACACATCTCCTTCGATCGCACCACAGCTCTCCATTGGACGGACCACAGTTGTGTTCACTTCAGCTACAAAACCACCTGGACCCACAACCCCCCACAACCTATTCCCCGAAGAAAATGGAACAAAATCACCACCGACCAACTCCTCACATCGCTCAACCAGAACCCACCCGCCCTCTCATCTGACCCTAACCAAGCTGCCATCAAATTCAAACAATGGATCACTCACAGCGCTGACGAATTAGCACCCTTGAAAAACCATCACACCAAACAAGACAGCAAAAAGGCCCCCTGGTTCAACGATGACCTTAAAAAATCCAAGAAACTTTGCCGTACTCTCGAGAAAACATGGAGAAAAAACCCAACCACCGACAACATGACCACCTTCAAGGCAGCCACCCGCAAACACCACCAGCTGATTCGATCCACCAAGAAATCAGCTTTCAAGAATCGACTCGACAACAATGCCCATAACAGCAAGGAACTATTTAATATCGTCAAAGAATTTACCAACCCCACCGCAGCCTCAAACGACATCACCCAAGACCTCTGCAATTCGTTATCCTCCTTCTTCTACAACAAAATTGCCGACATACATAACAGCTTCAAAAACAATACCAACGAACAATCCTACCCACCCCCCCTCAGAACCTATACCGCCCTCCAACAATCTCAACGCCTGGAACCCAATCACCACCGAAGACACCATCCGCCTTATGAATTCCATCCACTCTGGTTCGCCAACCGACCCATGTCCCCACCACATCTTCAACAAAGCAGACTCCATCATCGCACCCCACCTCCTTGATGTCATCAACTGTTCCTTCAACTCTGCTACCTTCCCAGAAAGCTGGAAACATGCCGAAGTCAGCGCCCTCCTGAAGAAACCCACAGCAGACCCCTCTGAACTCAAAAACTACCGCCCAATATCCCTCCTCCCTTTCCCGGCAAAAGTCATTGAGAAAGCCGTCAATAGCCAACTCGCCGCCTTCCTCGAAGCCAACAACTCCCTCGATCCCTCACAGAACGGCTTTCGAGCCAAACACAGCACCGAAACCGCCCTCATCGCAGCCACAGACGACATCCGAACACTACTGGACAACGGAGAAACCGTGGCCCTCATTCTACTCTACCTCTCCGCCGCCTTCGACACAGTCTGTCATAGCACCCTCATACAACGCCTCAACAATATTGGAATACAAGGAAAAGCATTGGACTGGATCGTCTCCTTCCTCGCCGGAAGAACCCAAAGAGTACGACTTCCCCCATTCAAATCAGAGGCTACCGAAGTCATTTGCGGTGTACCACAAGGATCATCACTCAGTCCCACCCTCTTCAACGTTTACATGAGTCCACTCGCATCCATCGCGCGTCAACACAACCTTAACATCATCTCCTACGCTGACGACACCCAGCTGATCCTTTCCCTCACCAAAGACCCTAACTCCGCCAAAACCAATCTTCACGAAGGCATGAAAGAAGTTGCCGAATGGATGAAAACCAGCCGCCTAAAACTTAACTCAGACAAAACGGAGGTGCTCATCCTAGGATCATCCCCCTCTGCCTGGGACGACTCATGGTGGCCTTCGGCTCTGGGCACAGCACCCTCACCCACAGATCACGCACGCAACCTGGGCTTCATCCTAGATTCCTCACTCTCGATGACCAGAAAAGTCAACGCCGTCTCATCCTCCTGCTTCAACGTACTTCGTATGCTCAAAAAAATCTTCTGTTGGATCCCCTCCGAGACAAGAAAAACTGTCACCCACGCACTAGTCACGAGTCGACTAGACTACGGAAACACCCTCTACGCCGGAATTACAGCCAAATTACTGAAAAAACTCCAACGTATCCAAAACGCATCAGCGAGACTCATTTTGGACATCCCTCGCCAAAATCACATTACCGGCCACCTGAAAGACCTCCACTGGCTCCCCGTCAACAAGAGAATAACATTCCATCTCCTCACCCACGCACACAAGGCCCTCTACAAGCTAGGGCCCGAATGCCTCAACACTCGACTATCCTTCTACACACCCACCCGCCAATTAAGATCCTCCGATCAAGGCCTCGCCGCAATTCCGCGCATCCAAAGATCCACCATGGGAGGTAGATCCTTCTCCTACTTGGCTGCCAAGACCTGGAACTCACTCCCCACCCACCTCCGCCTTACACAGAACCACATCTCCTTCAGAAAAGAACTTAAAACCTGGCTATTCGATAAATAATGAACCCCATCCCCAAGCGCCTTGAGACCCTCTGGGTGAGTAGTGCGCTATATAAATGCTTGAACTTAAGTCACCCCTGCAGCAGGCCTTATAGCCTTGAGGCAGGATGCATTATATTACAGGTGAGGACACATCTGCATGAGCAGGTATGCCCCTGTGCTGACTATTTCAATTTATTATTGCAACTGCGCCTCTGGCCTGGTCGCCCCCTCGCTCCTCTCCGCTCCTGCTTGCCCCAGAGCCTCCTGCTGCCTCCTGCTACCTGAGTTCTCCTCCGCAGAGCGCCGCTGGGCCGCCTGCTCTTCCGGCTCCCGTTTCCCGCCGCCTCCTGCCTGCGGCCCCGCCCCCTCGCCAGACGATTGGACATCGCGACCCCGCCTCACGGAAACCTGGATGAACGCCTCTTCAGCGCCCGACATCGCCATCGCCATCCCAGACGGCTACAAGATCATCCGAAAGGACCGCATCAACCACACCGGAGGAGGCATCGCCATCGTCCACAGGAACACCATCCGCATCACGACCAACACCGACGACGCCCTGACAACCGCCGAACACCTTCACTTCCAGGTCCACATCAACCCCAAGACCACCCTCAGAGGCACCCTCATCTACAGACCCCCGGGACAACGCACACAATTCAGCGAAGACATCGCCGACTTAATCAGCCCGCACGCCCTCTGCTCCGCTGACTACATCCTCCTAGGGGACCTCAACTTCCACCTGGAGAACAACAACGACCGCAACACCACCACCCTGCTGGACAACCTCGCCAACCTGGGACTCCAGCAACTGGTGACCACCCCCACCCACTACGCCGGACACACACTCGACCCCGTCTTCTCATCCAGCAAGGACATCGCCTTCAGCCACGCCACCGGACTCCACTGGACGGACCACAGCTGCGTCCACTTCAGCTTCGGTAGGACCACGATCCACCACCACCAGCAACAGGTTGCACGCAGGAGCTGGAACAAGATCACAGCCGACCAGCTCACGACCTCCCTGAACATGAACCCTCCCACCAGCACAACGAACCCTAGCCAGGCGGCCACCAACCTCACGAAGTGGATCAGTGACTGCGCAGACGAGCTCGCCCCCCTGAGGACCCCGCCCAGCAGACCCGGTAGCAAGAAAGTCCCCTGGTTCACCGACGAACTCAAGAGCTCCAAGAAGAACTGCCGAGCCCTCGAGAGAACCTGGCGCAGAGACCCAACACCGGACAACATGACAGCCCTCAAGCTCGCCACCCGAAAACACCACCAACTCATCCACGCCACCAAGAAAACTGCATTCAAGGAACGACTGGACAACAACGCACACAACAGCAAGGAACTCTTCAACATCGTCAAAGAGATCTCCAACCCCAACGCCGGAAACAACGATATCACCCCTTCGCAAGACCTCTGCAACTCCCTCGCCTCCTACTTCCACAACAAGATCACGGACATACACAACAGCTTCAGCACGCAACCGACGCACGCCATGACCGAACCACCAGCCCCCAACACCACCCTCCGCGCCTGGACTCCGATCAGCACTGAAGACACCATCCGCACGATGAACTCCATTCACTCCGGATCTCCGACCGACCCATGCCCTCACCACGTCTTCAACAAGGCCGACGCTGTCATCGCACCCCACCTGCGTGACATCATCAACACCTCCTTCGACTCCGCCACCTTCCCGGAGAGCTGGAAGCACGCCGAACTCAGCGCCCTACTCAAGAAGCCATCAGCCGACCCCACCGACCTCAAGAACTACCGGCCCATCTCGCTGCTCCCGTTTCCTGCAAAAGTCATCGAGAAGACCGTCAACAAGCAGCTGGCCGCCTTCCTCGAGACAAATGGATCCCTCGACCCCTCACAGTCTGGCTTCCGGGCCAACCACAGCACCGAGACCGCCCTGATCGCAGCCACCGATGACATCCGAGCTCTGCTCGACAACGGAGAAACAGCAGCCCTCATCCTCCTAGACCTCTCCGCGGCCTTCGACACTGTCTGCCACCGTACCCTAGTACAGTGCCTCAGCAACGTCGGAATCCAGGAGAAGGCACTGGAGTGGATCACCTCCTTCCTCGCCGGAAGGACACAGAGTCCGCCTCCCTCCGTTCAGTTCCGTAGCCTCCGAAGTCATCTGTGGCGTCCCTCAAGGCTCCTCGCTCAGTCCAACCCTCTTCAACGTCTACATGAGCCCCCTCGCAAACCTCAGTCCAACCCTCTTCAACGTGTACATGAGCCCCCTCGCAAACATCGCACGCCAGCACAACCTCAACATCTCCTACGCCGACGACACCCAGCTGATCCTCTCCCTCACCAACGACCCCGCCACCGCCAGAGCCAACCTTCACGAAGGGATGAAAGAGGTGGCCGGATGGATGAAGAACAGCCGCCTGAAACTGAACTCGGACAAGACGGATGTCCTCATCCTGGGATCCTCACCCTCCGCCTGGGACGACTCCTGGTGGCCCCCGCCCTAGGTAGCGCACCCAAACCAACAGACCACGCACGCAACCTGGGCTTCATCCTGGACTCCTCCCTCTCCATGACCAGACATGTCAACGCCGTCTCCTCGTCGTGCTTCAACATCCTGCGCATGCTTCGTAAGATCTTCCAGTGGATCCCCACCGAGACCAGGAAGACGGTCACCCAGGCCCTCGTCACCAGCCGGCTGGACTACGGCAACTCCCTCTACGCCGGAACCACCGCCAAACTCCAGAAGAGACTCCAGCGGATCCAGAACGCCTCAGCACGACTCATCCTGGACATCCCCCGTCGCAGCCACATCTCCGGACACCTGAGACCTGCACTGGCTCCCGGTCAACAAGAGAATCACCTTCCGACTCCTCACCCACGCACACAAAGCCCTTCACAACCAAGGCCCAGGATACCTCAACAGCCGCCTCAACTTCTACGCTCCCAAACGCCAGCTTCGATCGACCGGCTACGCCCTCGCCGCCGTCCCCCGCATCCGAAGAGCCACCACAGGGGGACGGTCCTTCTCCTACCTCGCCGCCAAGACTTGGAACTCCCTCCCGACCCACCTCCGATTGACCCAGGACCACCTCGCCTTCAGGAAGCAACTCAAGACCTGGCTGTTCGAGCAGTAGCGGACCCCCCCCCCCCCACCCCCCCCCCCTAGCGCCTTGAGACCCTCCGGGTGTGTAGCGCGCTATATAAATGCTCTGATTGATTGATTGATTACAAGTGAACAGGGATGCCAACTTAAGTACATGTACTGGGCACTGGTCATTATGAGTTCCCCAGCTACAGGGTGGCTATACTATCCTATGGTGTTTAGTATCAAACACCTTGTCTTAATAAATCGGTACTGTTGCCAGTTCAAGATTTATTATCACATGCACCCAGAGGGCACCCAAGAGGTACCCGCTGAAAAACCTTCCACTATTTAGTGTACTGGCTGACTGGTATCTTTCAGCCTGCCACCACAGGCAGGTTTCTGACCCCCTGCAGGTGTGAGAGCTGGCACCCTCTAAGGCCAGAAACAATGCCTGCTCCGAAGGAAGGGTTTCACACCCCCAGCATGATGGCTAGTGATTTAGCAAATCAAGGCCAGGTGTTTCAAAGCCCCTGCCACCTTTGCTATGTGACCCCTGCTTCTCCCAGACCTGGGAGATGCCACCCTCTGAGGCCCATTTGACAGCAGGACAGGCGTAAAATTAGCTAGGCCAGTAGGAGTGTTGTACCACCAAGCTAGTCACACCCCTAAGGTAGATTGCCTGATGGTGGTTCACAAAAGGATTCCGCCATCTTGTTTTTGGTGGAATTAGGAACTCTGGGACAAGGTTATGCCCATTCCCCACAGGAAGTGGTCATATAGGGGTGATGGTGACCCCAAGGGTAATTGGCCCACTCCCTTTAACAACCCTAAATTTAGTATTTAGGTGGCCCCCTGACACAAGGAACTCAGATTCGTCTGCCTGAAGGAAAAGGACAAAGAAGAGCAGAAGACGTGAGAACTGTAGACCAGCATGCACTTTGTCGCAAAACTCTGTGTGACTGCTACTCTCCCGATAATCACCGACACAGATTCGTCCAAAAGTGGAACAGCCTCCCTAAAACCCTGGAAGTCTGCCCAGCACTTCTTCAACCACGCAGTATCTCCCTTGGAGTGGAGGAGCCACTTCCCTGCTCCAGCAGGCAGTGACAACAGTTGACAAGTACAGCAATACACAAGGTCCCTGAGCCAGTTGCAAGCACCAAGGCTTGTTTGTGTTCAGTCAGAACACCACCGCCACCAGAATTTACTTGCACGTTGAATGACTCAAAGAGAGGCCAGCTACATACCGAGAGTGGCCCTGCTATGGTTCTTTTCCCTCTTCTGAAGGTACACCTAGAGCTGTGGGAGCCTCTAACTCAAGAACAAAACACCTCTGCTCCTGAGCTCCCCAGCCCGGACTCACGTAATTTGACAGTGTCTCTGTGGTCCCGAGACAGTCAGGAGCCGAGCCCCTCTTGGGTTTTGCCTGACTCATCCCTCAGCCCCTGTGCAGCCTTTTCTTACAGGTAGTTGTCCCCATTGACTTTAGCAGGTAGCGTTTGAGGCTACCACAGCGTAAAGCACCTCTGCACCCAGACACCCCAGGGCAGGTAAAACGAACTGTTGGTGCTTTCTTGGACTTGGGCTCCTATTTACCTTCAATCCAGAAGAGCAGTCCTGTAAGTCGTCTGTAAGTGTACCTATGCAATGAATGTTTCTCCCATAGGATAACATTACCACGTTCGAGGCTTATGCCTCAAATCGGACAGCTGTTATTTTCTACTGTTTTTACTGTCAAATTTGATGAAGTCTACAGTACTTTCCTGATTCTGATGCTCTTGGTGTCTAAAATTTATAAAAATCTGTTACTTTTCTAAATTGGTCACAGATTTCTTCTTGAGTGTGTCTCTCATTTACGGACTGTGTGGCCACAAATATGTTACACTACACTCTGATACACATTACCTGTTCGCACAAACTACCACATAGAGAGCATTTGGGATTAATTTAGGCCCTGTAAGCCAATAAGGGACTTTCTACACAGTGTACCTCATTTTGGTACACTACAACAACAAAACACGTGAAGGACCTTTTAAGATCTGTCCAGCTACAATTTAATGTTTGAAATGAGCTCCCCATCCACACAATGCAGCATACACGAACAGGATTAGATAGAGTTGTAATATTTGAAAAGAATGGCCTCTTGCAAGTTGTATACATTATCCAACCATTGCTCAGATCATATGAACCGAGGATAAAGTTGTCCAAAATCATCCCAGGCTGCTTATGTTGCCCATTCAGTCTATTATGTGCAGTTTGATACTAGCATGGTAATTACTAGTATGGAAGTTTTGTTGTCTCAATTTTAACTATTGTAAACAAAACAAAAAGTGGTTCCATTGGGCTTGAGGGAAACCTTCTAGAGTTAGGAAGAACAAATACATTGCGCCTAGTTGGAATAGATGTTTTGACAGAGATTCAAAATGTTCAACCCATGCCACAACGGTGCATACTGGGACTCAAATCAAGTTTACAAAATTAACAAAATGTGCTACTTAATTTTGAGGTTAAGGTGAATAGTAAAATACAACAAATACAACGCTTGATGACTGCAACTGACTTATATAGCAAGAGACACAGGAACAAATCTGAATCTCTAGTCTCAAGGAGACCAGGAAATTACTTGTCAGGTTCCTTCATCAGGACTTTGTAAAAAAGCATATGCAGATAGCAAACCTTAGTCAATGATATACAGAAAGTCAGTGGCCAGAGCTCTGTGGGTGTCTACAAGTAATGGATAAAAATAAAATACCTTGGCATCTAGAATAATGTTTGAAAATAATTAGTTAAACTGACAGGAAGGGTATGGATCCTTTTCTAAGTTCATACTTGAGTGGAGTCCTTGAAAAAGACTACAGTTGATCGAAGGGTGCACATACCGAAATGGATTCAATTTTAAAGAGAATGACAGGAAGTTAGTAAAAGGAGAATGATAGATGTCCTAAGTTTATGCCCAAAATAAGCAAATCAACATATTGGTGGAAGGAGATAGGGAGTTTTCAAAGCTTTTACCTGGATTGAGTCAATGGTCAGGACGCCATTCTCCCAGGCATTCAGAATTTCCAGGATGGCTGCGGAAATGCTTAGACAGGCTTCATGCCACTTCATCTGACTGGATGAAGAAAACAAAACATTAAATAGAAGTTAACAGGTTAGGCAAGAGAAAACATAAAAAGGGAGGCGGGGAAGTAGAGGTGGAAGCTAAAAGGAAGGCCAGAATAGATGAAGGGCGTTTGCAACCCTTAAAAAGAGAGAAAAAAGTGGTATTGCATGCAGGAGGGATGGCAGGGGACTAGGACTTCCTGATCCTAAAGGTAAGAGATTCCGAATGTAGAGGCCAGAAAGGTACCTCACTTCTCTGTTACACATCCTCTCACTCACCCTGATACCCTCCATCTCCTCCCTCATCTCACCACTTAAAACTATTTCCAGTCTCACCATGATTTCAACATTAAGAATGCTACTAAACACAGCCACCGTTTTGAAATAACACAGTCTCAAAGACAGACTATACAATGACACCAAGGGCAAGAAAATGCTCTACTCAATCACGTGGCGAAGGGACAGTCATCACATCCCATGTGCTGGTGGATTTTTACGAGCTCTACTGAAATATCAAGCTGCAGACGAAGGGAGCTCGCAGACTGTTAGGATGCTGAACACATTTTTAAAAACTTCTTAAGCATGTGTGAATTTAACCTCATTTGGAGCAGATAACCTACATGTAGTTTTCAGAGTATCGGATACTGGGGCCTGTGAGAACTGGGGGGAAATCACCAGATTGTGAACGATCAAATGTGGAATTATAGGTGGTGTGGTGTATAGTGACAGAGCATTCCATCAACAAACCCACACCCTAAATTTCCTGCTTGGAGTACTATATTTCTTAAGAGGTTTTGTTCTCCTCCCAAACTGGCCAAGTGGGCCACCAGGATACCCTCTTCCAATGTTTGCTACCAAATTTAGGTTGGGTAGGGTTTTATCTTTAAGGAGTTTATAAATACACAGACCTTTGATCTGAATATTCACAAGATATTATAACTATTTTAGATTGTGCTACCCACCCTGTATTTGTTTTACAAACTAGTTCTTGCACATTTCAGGTGAAACTAATATTCCTTCTTCAGCTTGGGCAGAGTATGTGTGACTGCAGTAGATCTGACCCTTGTATGCGACTTTGAATAAATATGTATTTGAAAGTGTGGTGCAAAGTTCCGGCTGGAGGGAGTGAATGAACAATGTTGTGTGTACAATGACTGCTGATCGACAAGTTACAAAAATAATATTTGCTTTCTTGGCCTCTGCTCCAAACTGGATGTTTGAGCCACAGGTATCCTAAATGAGTAGGCAACACTTGTGTAGACCTTGAATTTGGACTGTATACAGTTTAAATGATTTGTGTAATACATCTGCATGGCTGGCACATCTTCATTATGGGATCCTATTTGATTTCATAAATAGGACATCTCCACACAGGATGCAAAAATTAAATTAAGACTTTTTACATTAGTAAATTAATTTTAAAGGGAAAGCATGCTCATTAACAAGAACAATCTTCTCCTTTTCGTGCCTGTAACGGGGTGAAGGTGACAGGATCTGAGGAGTGGTGGACCCCCGGAATTGACTCCATAATCCCTCCTTCCTTGCAGACGGACACATGGGGCGCAGGTCAGGACGGACTCGAGGAGGAAGACCACGGCGCCTTTAACTGGACATACACGGAGGAGGAAGACACTCCCTCTGCACACGTCAGAGATACAGGATTGGTTAAAGCCCAGGAAGTGCTGTACACGGCGTGTGACATCACCCCGGAGGAGGAGGCGAGGACCGGTGTTGGAGAACGGGCGAGAGAAGTTTGTAGCAGCGAAGAAGCACGAGGAAAAACCGAAGAACATCCCGGAGGAAAAGCTGAAGAGGAGTCCCACGGAAAGCCAGGAGGCCAACGACCCCGTGAGCCGCCGTGCCACTCTCCCGGGGGAGGAGCGTGGCTAACCCAGGTACGGCAGCGTATGGCGGCTTGGGTGGGAAGCAAGCGTGTATAAAGTGTATAGAACCCGTATGTGTCTTCCCTCGTTTACCCTCACCTTATGTTTCCTTTACCCCGCGTTTAACCCTCACCGTCTGTAAAAACCCAAACCACTCCACTGTATTTGAGATACGAAGTCACCGGTGATATCCTCCCTCACTTCACACGGCCCCTTTGGTTCAAACCCCAGTAGACAGGAGAACTAACGGCACCCTTTTTGTTGGTCTCTTTTGCATGGGAACCGGAGCCAAGCAACTGCCTTCTGACCAGACCGTGAACTGCATCACATCCATACGAAGAAGAGGAACACTCGAACGCCAAAACGGATTCCAGTCAATTTGCTAAAGAGAGACTTACTTTCCGTACAAGGAGAACCTTACTGTTAAAGTCCAAACGGGGAATACCAATAAAACCATCTTTAACCCCAAGACCTGGTGTTACTCTCGTTCCTGACCCACAACCTGGTACGTCTTCCACCCCTGGTCCAGCAGCCCAGTCCACAGTGCCATAGGAGTGAAGGAGGATTGCTGTCCCAGAATGTTGAGCAGAGTCAGTTAGAGAATATTATTTTTCCACTGTACGGAGTGGAGTCTGAATAGTAGTCGCTAGACTATTCAACCCTATTTTTCTTCATAATACAGTCATGTGGTACTTTTTTAATTCAATGGGTTTAATTTCAGTCTTCAACGTTTGGAATAAATTTGTTCCAGAGATTAGGTTGGAATTTTAATCTTTTAGTTTCCGGATATATTTTGCCTATATTTTCTGTTGTTTAGTTACTTTTTTTTTTTTTTTACTAGAGTTTTTGTGGAAAGATTCTAAAATGAAAGCATTTTTCCTGGTGGCCAGTTTCTGTAAGATGCTGTATCTGTTCTTTAAAGGGCCATTTAGTGATAAAGGGCTTCCTATGGGAAATTCAGTGCTCGGCTGTATTTGCAACAAGCGACACCACTGGTCTGGAATGGCGTGAATACAGCAAAGGGGGTGAGGCTTCAGTTGAGACACTCACTATTCCTTTAAACTACACTTTGGACTGCTTAAGAAAATGCTTCTTGGTTTTCAAATCATACAGTAGATCTTGTTGGTGTATATCTCTCCCTATACCCACAGGTTAAAAATCATGCTTTTTGTTTTCACGAGGATGTCGTCCTAACACTTTAGTTAAAGCTTTCCTTCTTACTCCAGACAACATCAACAGCCTTGTGAGTATAAACACTTTTAACCTGGTATACTCATTTCACTTCAAGACCTTAGACAAGAAAGTGCTTATTTTCTTTAATTTTTTTTTTACAGAGTTTTACATAGCGCGAACTTTACCCGAATCGGGTACCAGAGCGCTTTACATAGCACCAGTTGCATTACATGAGGACACATTCATTTTTGTTGGGCACGGGGAGATTATGTGATTTGCTCAAAATCGCAGGATGCTCAGCGTCATTGCCAAGTCTCGAACCCATTTCCCCAGATTCAAGGTTGACCGCTCTAGCCGTTAGGCCAACTTATTGTCTTGCGTGCAGTGATTACTGATATGCAATAAAGGGAGTGGGGACAGAGAAAATCTGCAATGAAGTATTTCATTGAGGTAGTTTCAACTATTTTGTAATACAACTCTGGAGACATAGGAATTAAAGGTACTCCGCCTTTAGGTTCCGAGAGACAGGCCAACTCTTCTGTGCAGATTAATGTCATCGTTTTGCCTTTTCTTGGTACCTTTCTTCCTTACGGTATTTTCTATCCTCCATCAAGATTCTTATAAAATGTGGAAGGGAGGAATTTTAATATTTTAAATTATGAAAAATACTGCTTTATAAGGAGAGAATGATCATACTTCTGCTTGAATTGGGTTTTTGGTCTAAACATTGTGGGTCGTGTATTGTCTTTATTCTAAGAGGTTCACATTATGGAAAACACCTCATAGAATAAATTAGTCTAGAATAAGGAATATGCTGCTTACCAGTATGCATCTGTTCTTGGCATAGAGGGCTGCAGAGTGGTACATTTATGAATAGATCGCCATCTGGTGTTGGGCTCGGATGATTGCACTTGTTTTTCTCCTGGAGAAGTCTTTTGTAGTCACGAGGCTGGTGACTCTTCCCTTGGGTGATAGTGCGCATGGGCATCGGCTCCATCCTTAGATGGTGTTGCCATAGTAGGGTTAGATGGAGCAGTATGATAGAATACAGAAAGAGATGCCCATGTAAGTGTACCTAATTAAGATAATGTTGGAACAGACACAGGTTTCCGGGGAGGCAGGGAGGGCATGTACCACTCTGCAGCCCTCTATGCCAAGAACAGATGCATACTGGTAAGTAGCATATTCCGTTCGAGGCATATGGGCTGCAGATGGTACATTTATGAATAGATTACACAGCAGTTACCTCCCTAGCGGTGGTCACCAGTGTCTGTTGCAACAGTTTGAAATACAGCCTGGCCCACATTTGCTTGTTGTCTTGCCTGCACGTCAACACAGTAGTGATTTGTGAAGGTATGCGGTGTAGACCAAGTTGCTGCTTTGCATATGTCATCTAGGGGAATATTCCCTAAGAATGCCAATGATGCCCCTAGTTTTCGTGTAGAATGAGCTCTAGGGGGAACAGTTAGTGTTCTTTTTGCCTTTGCCTTTATGTAACATATCTGTATGCATTTAACAATCCACCTGGCAATACCTGCTTGCCTTTATGTGTTGGGGAAAACGCTACAAATAGTTGTTTAGTTTTTCTGAAATGTTGTGTTCTTTCTATGTAATATAATATTGCCCTTTTGACATCTAGTGTATGTAGGGCTCTCTCTTCTACAGTCTGTGTCTTTGGAAAAAAGACTGGTAGTTCCACTGGCTGATTGATGTGGAATGCTGAAATTACTTTAGGCAAGAACTTTGGGTTTGTTCTAAGAACCACTTTATTTTGGTGTAACTGTAGAAATAGTTCTTGTATTGTTAATGCCTGTAACTCACCCACTCTCCTGAGGGAGGTAATTGCTATAAGGAAAGCCACCTTCCATGTAAGAAATTGTATTTCACACCTTTGCATAGGTTCGAAAGGCGGTCCCATTAGTCTGGTGAGAACTATGTTGAGGTTCCAGACTGGAGAAGGTGGTAGTCTTGGTGGAATAACTCTTTTGAGACCTTCCATGAAAGCCTTGATTGCAGGTACTCTAAACAGGGATAAATGTTGCCTGTTTTGTAGGTATGCTGCTATACCTGCAAGATGTACTCTAATGGAGGTATAAGCAAGGTTTCATTGCTGTAAGTAGAGTAAGTAGCAAATAATATTTTGTGTAGATGCGTCCAGAGGGTTGATGTTGTTACTGTTGCAGTATACAGCAAACCTTTTCCACTTTGCTGCATAGCAGGCTCTGGTGGTGGGATGTCTTGCTTGCTTAATAATTTCCATTCAGTTTGGAGGTAAATTTAAGTATCCAAATTCTAAGACCTCAGGAGCCAGATCGCTAGGTTCAGTTGTTTGGGATCTGGGTGCATTATTTCTCCATGGTTCTGTGTAAGGTGCATGGGTGAGAGTCTTCATTTTTGGTGTGGCACTTGTGAGAGTTGTAGGAGCGTGGTGAACCACGGCTGCCGTGCCCACGTGGGTGCTACCAATATCATGGTCATTGAATGCTGTTGCAGTTTTTGAACCACTAATGGAATTAGTGGGAGAGGGGGGAAAAGCGTATGCAAATTTGTTGGACCAATTTATCCATAATGCATTGCCCTGCGACAGGTGGTGTGGGTACCTGGATGCGAAGCTTTGGCATTTTGCGTTCTGATGAGTGGCAAAGAGATCTATCTCCGGTTGTCCCCATCTTTTGAAGAATGGCTGCAGTATTTGGTTGTGCAGTTCCCATTCATGTATTTGTTCTGACTCTCTGCTTAGGATGTCTGCTATCTGATTTTGAACTCCTGGACGGTGTTCGGCTAACAGATAGATGTTTTGAGGAATAGCCCATCTCCAAATTTCCTGTGCTCAAGTTCAAGTTCGGGCATTTATATAGCGCACTACTCACCCAGAGGGTCTCAAGGCGCTCGGGGAAGGGTTTCATTATTTGTCGAATAGCCAGGTTTTAAGTTCTTTTCTGAAGGAGATGTGGTTTTGAGTAAGGCGGAGGTGAGTGGGGAGTGAGTTCCAGGTCTTGGAAGCAAGGAAGGAGAAGGATCTGCCTCCCATGGTGGATTTTCGGATGCGCGGGACTGCGGCGAGAGCTTGATTGGACGATCTAAGTTGGCGGGTGGGTTTGTAGAAGGACAGTCGAGTGTTGAGGCATTCGGGTCCTAGATTGTAGAGGGCCTTGTGTGCGTGGGTGAGAAGGCGGAAGGTAATTCTTTTGTTGACTGGAAGCCAGTGCAGGTCTTTTAGGTGTCCGGTGATGTGATCATGGCGAGGGATGTCTAATATGAGTCTCGCTGATGCGTTTTGGATGCGTTGGGAGTTTTTTCTGTAATTTTGCTGTGATTCCGGCGTATAGTGTGTTACCATAATCCAGTCGACTCGTGACCAGTGCGTGGGTGACAGTCTTTCTTGTCTCGAGGGGGATCCAGCGGAAGATCTTTTTGAGAATGCGAAGTACATTGAAGCAGGAGGATGAGACGGCATTGACTTGTCTGGACATCGAGAGAGAGGAATCTAGGATGAAGCCAAGGTTACGTGCATGGTCTGTGGGTGTGGGAGCTGTGCCCAGAGCGGAAGGCCACCAAGAGTCGTCCCAGGCAGAGGGGGAAGATCCCAGGATGAGCACCTCAGTTTTGTCTGAGTTGAGTTTCAGGCGGCTATGTTTCATCCATTCGGCTACTTCTTTCATGCCTTCGTGAAGATTGGTTTTGGCGGTGTTGGTGTCTTTGGTGAGGGAAAGGATTAACCGGGTGTCGTCGGCGTAAGAGATGATGTTGAGGTTGTGTTGGCGCGCGATGGAAGCGAGTGGACTCATGTAAACGTTGAAGAGGGTGGGACTGAGTGAAGATCCTTGTGGAACGCCACAGATGACTTCAGTGGCCTCTGAGTTGAATGGGGGAAGTCGAACTCTTGGAGTTCTCCCAGCGAGGAAAGAGATGATCTAGTCCAAGGCTTTTCCTTGAATGCCGATGTTGCTGAGGTGTTGTATAAGGGTGCTGTGGCAGACTGTGTCGAAAGCGGCGGAGAGGTCGAGCAGAATGAGGGCCACTGTTTCTCCGTTGTCCAGTAGTGTTCGGATGTCGTCAGTCCCTGCAATGAGGGCGGTTTCGGTGCTGTGTTTGGCTCGAAATCCGGATTGAGATGGATCGAGGGAGTTGTTGGATTCAAGGAAGGCGGCGAACTGGCTGTTGACGGCTTTCTCAATGACTTTGGCCGGGAATGGGAGGAGGGACATGGGTCGGTAGTTCTTAAGTTCAGAGGGGTCTGCTGTGGGTTTCTTCAGAAGGGCGCTGAGTTTGGCGTGTTTCCAGCTTTCTGGAAAGGTGGCAGTGTTGAACGAGCAGTTGATAACATCACGGAGACGGGGTGAGATGATGGAGTCAGCTTTGTTGAAGATGTGGTGGGGGCAGGGGTCGGTTGGCGAGCCAGAGTGGATTGAGTTCATTAGGCGGATGGTGTCTTCAGTGGTGATTGGGTTCCAGTCGCTAAGGTTGTTAGTAGGCGGAGTAGGGTCTGAGGGGGGTATGGAGGGTTGGTCGCTGGGAGTATTCTCAAAGCTGTTGTGGATGTCGGCAATTTTGTTGTAGAAGAAGGAGGATAACGCATCGCAGAGGTCTTGGGAGGGAGTGATGCTGCGGTGGGGTTGGTGAATTCTTTGATGATGTTGAAGAGTTACTTGCTGTTGTGAGTGTTGTTGTCGAGACGATCCTTGAATGCGGATTTCTTGGCGGATCGAATCAGTTGGTGGTGTTTGCGGGTGGCTGCCTTGAGGGTGGCCATGTGGTCGGTGGTTGGGTTTTTTCTCCATGTTTTCTCCAGGGTGCGGCATAGCTTCTTGGATTTTTTAAGGTCATCACTGAACCAGGGAGCCTTTTTGCTGGCTGATTTGAACTGGTGCTTTTTCAGGGGTGCTAATTAGTCAGCACTGTGGGTGATCGATTGCTTGAGATTGGTGGCCGCTTTGTTTGGGTCCAAAGAGAGGGTGGGGGGGTTTTGGTTGAGTGATCTGAGGAGTTGGTCGGAGGTGATTTTGTTCCAGTTTCTCCGAGGAATAGGTTGTGGGCGGTTGTGGTTCAGGGTGGTTTTGTAGCTGAAGTGAACACAGCTGTGGTCCGTCCAATGGAGAGCTGTGGTGCGATCGAAGGAGATATGCTTGCTGGAGGTGAAGATAGGGTCGAGCGTGTGTCCGGCAACATGGGTGGGGGTGTCAACAAGTTGTTTGAGTCCGAGATTGGCCAGGTTGTCCAGAAGGGTGTTGGTGTTGCTGTCGTGTTTGTTTTCAAGGTGGAAGTTGAGGTCTTCTAAAAGAATGTAGTTCTCGGAGGCGACGGCATGTGTGCTGACGAAGTCCGTGATGTCATCGCTGAATTGAGTACGGGTATCTGGAGGCCTGTAGATGAGGGTGCCTTTAAGTGTGGTCCTGGGGTCGGTGTGGATCTGAAAGTGGATGTGTTCGGCGGTTGCAAGATTATCGTCGGAGCTGGTCGTGATTTTGATGGTGTTCCTGTGAATGATGGCGATGCCTCCTCCTGTTTGATTGGTGCGGTCTTTTCGGATAATCTTGTAAGCGTCCGGTATGGCTATGGCGATGTCGGGTGCTGATGATGTGTTCATCCATGTTTCTGTAAGGAAGGCGATGTCCGGTGACGCAGTGTCGAGTAGGTCCCAGAGTTCAGTTGCGTGTCTGTGGACCGAGCGGGTGTTAAGCAGGATGCACTTCAGGCGGTTAGATTTGGAGTTGTGTGTTGAGGAAGTGGGTTTGGTGAGGGTCCTGAAGCAGTTGAACTTGCAGGAGAGGCAGGCGAATGGGCCATGGGTACGTCCTGAGGTGGCTTCGCAGCATTGTGGTGTGCGTGCGGGGTTGAGGGCGAGGAGTGTTACTGCATCATATGTGAATCTAGTGGGTTGGGAGCGGCGGGGACCAGGGGGGCCGGCGCTGGGCGCGGGCCCGGCGTGGGCCCGGCGCGGACGGGCGCAGATGGGCGCAGACGGGCTTACCTTTGGCGCACCTTCGGCGCGCGCAAGGGGCGCGACCGCTGCGCGTGAACGCTGCACGGGAATGCATCTGTCATAAGTGGATGGAGGAAAGGGGAGGGGCGAGGGCGGGGCAGCTGGGAGGCGGGAGCGTGGTGGGGTACTGGGCTCGTGGTTAAACAACAAACAACAAAATGGCTGCGAGCCAAAAAGTCTAACACGAACAGATTAGGGCACAACCTGAGTTAGGCTAGGGAAAGGGCAATGGCGCCAGCACAATAAACCCAAAATCGATAACAGAGTTTAAAGGCAGAAAACACAGTTGATTGGTGAAGTAATGCGCACGGTGGCAGTATAGCGCTCTGAAATGATCTAAATTCCTGTATAGCGCTACGGAAATTAAACAACACTCTAGCACACGAGAAAGTGGCAGTAGTGCGAGCAGAGCGCTACTTCATTCAATCAGACACGCATAAAGTAAAGAAGCAGTAGTGCGAGCAGAGCGGGACCCAAAATAAATCAAAATCAAATCAGCAGTAATGCGAGCAGCTGTAGCGTGAGCAGAGCGGGCACAAATTGAATCTGCAGTAATGCGAGCGGAGCGTTAATAAATCAGAATTCGGCAAGTAGCAGTCTGGAGAAATATCTTAACGATACCAGTTTCTGGGTCTGGGTCAGGGCAGGGAGCAGCGATTAGGAGCGACCGCTTCTGGAGTCTGGATAGTTGGAGAGAGTGTCCCCCCCCCCCTGTTTTTGAATATAATACATTGCTGTCATGTTGTCTGTTCTGACCAGGACTGCTTTGTTGGGAACATGCATTTGAAAAGCTTTTAATGCTAGAAACACTGCTAGTAGTTCAAGATGATTTATGTGCAGTCGTTTGTGCTGTACACTCTCTCCCTTGTACTGTGTATCTCTCCATATGAGCTCCCCATCCAGTGAGCGATGCATCCGCTGTTAGCATCACTTGTGGAATTGGCTCTAGGAAGGACCTCCCTTTGGAAATGTTTGTTGTATTCCACCCCTTTAGAGAGCGATGCGTGCGGTCGTCTACCAACACCAGATCTATAATCTGACCTTGAGCCTGATTCCACTGTGTTGCTAGACATTCTTGAAGCGGACGATTTGTAGTGTGGCATATGGGATTAACAGTATGCAAGAGGACATCATCCCTAATAACTGCATGAACACTCGATCTGGTAATGAGTGTTGCGGTTGAAATCTTTGAATTAGTGTAATCATTGTCTGAATTCTGACTGCATTGGGGTATACTATGGCCTTTTCTGTATTTATAGTAGCCCCTAGATATTGTTGAACTTTGTTTGGTTGCAGGTGAGATTTTGTGTAGTTCGCCGTAAACCCTAGCTGGTGCAGCAGTTGAATTGTCTTTTGTGTGTTTTGAGGACATTCTTCTTGTGACAAGGCCTTTATTAGCCAGTCGTCCAAGTAAGGGAAGACATGTATTTGCTGTCTTCTTAGGTGTGCTGCCACCACTGCTAGGCATTTTGTGAACACCCTTGGTGCTGTTGTGACTCCAAAGGGTAGGACTTTGAATTGATAATGTTGTCCTTCTATCACAAATCTGAGGTATTTTCTGTGAGCTTTGTGAATTGGGATATGAAAGTAGGCGTCTTTTAGATCCAGTGTAGAAAGAAAGTCCCCTTTCTTCAGTAAAGGAAGTACTTGTTGGAGCGTGACCATGTGGAAATGTTCCGAATTTATGTATGCATTGAGAGGTCTTAGGTCTAGTATAGGCCTTAGAAATCCGTCTTTTTGGGGAATTAGGAAGTATAGAGAGTATACTCCTGTTCCTTGTTGGTGTTGTGGAACCTCCTCTATTGCGTGCTTTTGTAGCAGCGATAGTACCTCCTGTTTTAATAATGTGAGATGATCTTGACTCATTGGACGCTGTCTGGGGGGGATGTTTGGTGGGGTAGCAGTGAGTTCTAGGCAATAACCATGTTGGATAATTTGTCTCACCCACCTACCTGTCTGATGTGGTGTTTTCACCAAAATATATGGAAGGTTCCCCTGGTAATTATACACAGGTAGGGGTAAAATGCTGTAAAAAAGAAAAGACCTGTGCTTTGTAGTAAGTTAAAAATAGAGTCAGTAATACTGACTGAGCTAGACTATGCTAGAGGAAACCAGTTTCTAACGGTGAATGGTCACAATATTCTATAGTAGTGGCTAGGAAATCCAGCACCTTCCAACAGTATAACTCACACAATATGAAAATTAATGAGACATAGTGTAACAGGTAAACACACAGGATAAAATATGAAAGGTATAAACACAATTTATTAAAAAGCCTCCCTATATGGGTTACAGTCTAAATAAAATACAATAAAACATACAACAAAATCAATTGAGTTATTAAAAAAGCCAAAAGGGGGTCAAAGTACAAGGGGTCAAAGTAACAAAGGTCGACGCTGCGTTTCGGTGTTCATCTAAACTTTTTACACCTTCTTCAGGACACTTTGACGATTCGTAATTTATCTAAAAAATTTTTTAAAAAACATTTATTTAGAAATGTACTTCTTCATCACATAGTCATTCATAGTTATACAGTGTTTACCTTTCTAGCTACAATAAATTGACAAATATTGTCTCGCATTTTATCTGTTATCTAATGGAAAAAGGGGGGAAACTTGCTTATGTAGGAGCCTGTTATTGCTTTCCTATTGGATCTATTCTAGCGAGTTCTAGTACTTAATGTCACTTGATAGTGTGATATAAGTCTTTTAAACGGAAAAATAGTATAAATAATACTGAGAGAGAGTACCTGATCGTAATAGACGTATCTCTTTTGCTCATTGAGAAGGCCTCTTAGTTTACCGGATATATATGTATCATCAGGTTGTCATACATTATTAAAATCTGCAAATTTGTACTGCGACCTTAAGTGAGGGAAATTAACTAATTATTAGATCAACCGTGGGGATCAGTCTGTTATTAGTAAATTTGTTCATTAGGTATTCTATGATAGGTACCTGTTTTTCAGTTCCAGGTGTACAGTAAAGGAACCACGGAGGAGCCACCGGACTGGTATTTCAATTGTAGTCTGTGTGGTACGGGCTTGGGTCCCTTTCTGATTTTTTGGGAAATCTATATATAGGAGGACATATTATATGTCATATCGTTCGATATTTAGAAACCTTAAAGTTTCTTACTAGGTATCTTTGAACAAAAAGGATCCTTTTTGTTCAAAGAAACCTAGTAAGAAACTCCGTGGTTCCTTTACTGTACAACTGGAACTGAAAAACAGGTACCTATCATAGAATACCTAATGAACAAATTTACTAATAACAGACTGATCCCCACGGTTGATCTAATAATTTGTTAATTTCCCTCACTTAAGGTCGCAGTACAAATTTGCAGATTTTAATAATGTATGACAACCTGATGATACATATATATCCGGTAAACTAAGAGGCCTTCTCAATGAGCAAAAGAGATACGTCTATTACGATCAGGTACTCTCTCTCAGTATTATTTATACTATTTTTCCGTTTAAAAGACTTATATCACACTATCAAGTGACATTAAGTACTAGAACTCGCTAGAATAGATCCAGTAGGAAAGCAATAACAGGCTCCTACATAAGCATGTTTCCCCCCTTTTTCCATTAGATAACAGGTAAAATGCGAGACAATATTTGTCAATTTATTGTAGCTAGAAAGGTAAACACTGTATAACTATGAATGACTATGTGATGAAGAAGTACATTTCTAAATAAATGTTTTTTTAAAATTTTTAGATAAATTACGAATCGTCAAAGTGTCCTGAAGAAGGTGTAAAAAGTTTAGATGAACACCGAAACGCAGCTTCGACCTTTGTTACTTTGACCCCTTGTACTTTGACCCCCTTTTGGCTTTTTTAATAACTCAATTGATTTTGTTGTATGTTTTATTGTATTTTATTTAGACTGTAACCCATATAGGGAGGCTTTTTAATAAATTGTGTTTATACCTTTCATATTTTATCCTGTGTGTTTACCTGTTACACTATGTCTCATTAATTTTCATATTGTGTGAGTTATACTGTTGGAAGGTGCTGGATTTCCTAGCCACTACTATAGAATATTGTGACCATTCACCGTTAGAAACTGATGTGGTGTTTTCCCAGACAGGCAGGAACTGTGATAGGCGTCCCCCGACCGGTGTTGTATGGTCTGGGGGGAGCTGTATGGAGTCACTGTTTTGGGGTAGGAGAGTTGCGGTTGTTGTTTCCGCGACCTCTACCGTTGTTGTTGTTACCTCTGTAACTGCCTCTTGAATTACCTTTAGGTGATGTTGGTGTAAAAGAGGTTGATTGTAGGTTGTGCCTGTATTTTTTTATCCGCCTCTATAGTTGGATCTACGAAAGAGATGACTGTGGCAATGCTCCCATTGACCTAGCCGTTTCCGTGTCCTTTTTCATTTTTTCTAACGCCTCATCTGTGCTTGAGCCGAAGAGTGCTTTCCCATCAAAAGGCTGGTTCAATAAAGAAGTTTGTACCTCCTATTTGAACCCTGATACTCTAAGCCATGCATGTCTTCTTAACATAATACTGGTGTTTATAGATCTTGCCGCAGTGTCTGCTGCGTCTAAGGCACACTTAATGGAAGTGTTAGTTATTATCTTCCCTTCTTGTATCAGTTGCTCTGCCCTTTTTTGATGTTCCTTAGGGAGATGTGTAATGAGTTTCTCTAACTCATCATAATGAGCCCTATCATAGCGTGCAAGTAGCACTTGAGTAATTGCTATGCGCCAGCTGTTTGCTGCTTGAGATGCTACTCTTTTGCCAGAGGCATCTATTAACTTAGACTCCTTATCAGGAGGAGGAGCTTCTCCTGTTAGTGAGTTCGCCCTCTTACGAGCATTTGAGACTACTAACGAGTCCAGAGGTATTTGGCCCTTAATAAATAATGGGTCTTTTGGGGCTGCCTTATACTTTTTGTCAACTCTTGGGTTTAACACCATAGCTCTCACAGGATCTTTAAATAGATCTGATGTGTGAGTAAGGAGACCTTTAAGCATTGGTAGGGTCCCTGAGGATTTTTGTGCAGGTGGTAGTGTTTCTAAAAGGAAATCTTCTACCTGAGGTTCAGTATGTAAATCTACTTTGTGGTATTTTGCTGCCCTATTAATTAATTGTGCAAAACCCGAATTATCATCAGGGGGAAGGGTTTTGAGGATACAGATCAGGGTCATTATTATCTGTCACTGCATTATAATCTTCCCATGGGTCTGTGTCTTCTGGGATAGTATTGTTATCATCCCTAGGAAGGTCCCCATCCCCTGTGTCACTTTCTAAATCTGTTTGAGGTGTAGATGGGCGTGGTGTAAAAGGTCGAGGGATAGCTGGCAGAGTATGAGGAAGAGGAGAAGAGGGTGTGTCCATAGGCTGTGGAGAAAGGGGAGGAGTTGTATTTGTCCCCATTGTTCCCTTCTTAGGAGGAGGAGCTTTCCCCTCCAACGGTTGAGTCTTCCTCCTTTTAGGTGGTTTTGCCACCACCTTGCCAGTTTGTGGATCAATGAACAAAGTCTTTTGTTTTGGATCTATCTCCTGTTCCTGTGTCGGTACCGAAGCCTTTGGGTCAGATAGGTGATTTTGCTTTTGTGTCTCGGCGTTATGTGATTTCGGCACTGAGAATTTACTCTAGTCCGATGTTTTCGGTGTCGAGGGTGTTTGACGTCGAAGCATGTTTCGGTTTTGACATGGAATGTCTCAACTTAGAGCTGTCCTTGGTATGGAGCTTCAGTGTCGATGTTGATGTCAACTGTTTCTCGGGTCTGACATAGTGAGGGACCGAGTGTTTCGGTTTCGTTGCCGAGCCAGAAGGCGGGGCGTCGGAAACTTTTTTCGGTAGTGTGACCGGGCTCGAAGGCGGGGTCAACACCAATCTGGGTCGGTTTTTTGGCAAAGGGACGTCGTCACTCACAGTTTGATGAACGTCGATTTCTTCGACATCAGACTCTTCGCCTCTGACCTCGACCCGTCCTCATCTTCTTCCTCGGAGTGTTCGACCTCGAACAGGTCTGGGATTGCATTGGACTCCATCCTCGATATCTTGTGTCTTCGGGCTCGACACTATCACCCAAGGGAGGAGTCACCAGCCTCGTGACTACAAAACACTTCTCCAGGAAAAAAACAAGTGCAATCATCCGAGCCCAACACCAGATGGCGATCTATTCATAAATGTATCATTTGCAGCCCATATGCCTCGAACAAAAAAGTTATTTGCAACTTGGATTATGCAGCCATTACCAACTCAAGGCACTACCTTTTGGTCTACAATTGCCGTAGCCCTAGTGGAATGAGCAAGCAGCCCCACTGGGGATCCTTCTTCGCTAAAGCATAGCAGATCTTTATGCAAAGGACACTCCATCAAGAGATGGCAGGTTTTTGAACAACCCGGCCTTTCTTGGCACCTACATATCCAATAAAGAGTTGATCATCCATCAGGAAATCTTTGATGCGGTTAAGGTAGAAGGACAGCGCCCGTTTAGGTTCCAGACAGTGGATTCTCTCCTTCTCCTTGGAAGGGTGCGGGGGAGGGAAAAAGGTAGGCAAGGTGATAGATTGTCCTACATGAAATTGTGTAACCACATTAGAAGGCCTTGTTCTAAGCACCATTTTGTCCGGATGCACAGAGAAGAAAGGGGACTTTGAAGACAAGGCTTGCGGCCCAGTCACTCTGCGAGCAGAGGTGGTGGCCACAAGGAAGACAGTTTTCAGAGTAAGGAGCTTAAGAGGACAGGTATGAAGAGGCTCAAAGGAAGCACACATAAGATATGTTAGAACAAGATTCAAGTCCCACTGGGGCATTATGAAAGGAAATGGCGGAAATAGAGGACTAATGCCCTTAAAGATTATATTTACAAAAGGAGACTTGAATAAGGATGTCTGATCTGACAACCAAAGAAAAGCAAAGATAGCAGCAAGATAGCCTTTGAGAGTGCCCAGAGAAGAACCCTGCTGGGCCAAAGAAAGTATGTACAAGAGGACCTCTGAAAGAGGGGCAGAAAGGGGATCCACAACCTAAGCTGTGCACCATGCCACAAACTTGCTCAATCTACAGGCGTATACCGATTTAGTGGAGGGACGCTTGGCTGCCAAGATGGCATTACAAACTTTGGGCGGAAGGTCGAAAGCTAAACTGTTCCCGCTCAATCTCCACGCAAGGAGGTGGAGACTGGATAGGTTTGGGTGTAGAATCGTCCCCTGCTGCTGCGACAGATGATCCTCCCGAAGGGGCAGTCTGATCGGAGGTCATGCTCAGAAGCTGGGGGTACCAGACTCTTCCTGCCCAGTCCGAAGCCACAAGAATAACTTGGGCCTGGTCACACTTGATTTTCTTGTGTACTTGGGGCAGAAGTGGTACAGTGGGAAAGGTATACAGGAGGCCGCAGTTCCACTCGTGCCGAAAAGCGTCGCTGAGCGAGTGCAGCCTTGGAAACTCCAATGTGCAATACTATTGAAATTGCCTGTTCTCTTCTGTGGCGAACAGATATAACCAAGGCTCTCCCCACTGTTGAAAGAGACCTTCCATCACCTCCGAATGAAGACGCCATTCGTGATCAACCGATGTCTGAGTTGGTCAGATCCTGACATTCAGAGAAGCGCCAGGTGTTGAACCACCAGGGTCACGCCCTGATGTTCCAACCATGTTCAGAGGTGAAGAGCCTCCTGACATAGGGTCCACAACTCCACTCGCCCTGTCTGTTACAGTACCACATGGCGGTGGTGTAGTCCGTGAGCACCTGCACAACTTTCCCTTTGAAGAGAGGGAAGGAATGCCTTCAGTGGCAGTCCGGTCTCCCGGAGCTCTAGCAGCTTGATATGGAGCTCGGACTCTGCCGGAGACCAAACGCATCTTATTTCCACCTCTCCCAGATGGCTGTCCAATTCTAGGAGTGACTCATCTGTCACCACTGTTAGATCTGTTTGGGGAAGTCAGAGGCCTCTGCCTCTGACCCAAGCTTGGTTCGTTATCCACCACTGCAATTGTTGTACAATTCCCTCAGAGTTCTGAACACAGTCTGAAAAATTCCCCTGATGCTGCACCCACTGGTATTTCAGGTCTAACTGCAGAGCCTATATATGCCATTGGATGCTAGCAGGATGCAGGCGCCATGAGGCCCAGTAGCCTCCGAGTCATTCTCAGCAAAATCCGGGAAAGAGGCTGAAACATTGGCATCATAGCCTGAATATCTTGGACTCACTGCTCTGGAGGATAGGCCTGAAACTGCACTGTGTATAAAACAGCTCAGATAAAAGGGAGCGTTTGAGAGGGAGTCAGGATTGATTCGGGCACGTTTATAGTGAACCTCAGCAAGGGCAAGAGGTCTGCCGAAGTCTGGAGGTGCGAAACAACAGCCTGGGAGAACTCGCCTTTAACAGCCAGTCGTTGAGATAGGCGAAGACTTGAACCCCTGATCTGTGCAGATGAGCTGCAACCACTGGCATCACTTTCGTGAACACCCAAGGGGCACTGGTAAGGTCAAAGGGGAGCACCTTGAACTGAAAGTGCTCGTGGCCCACCGTGAACTGTAGATAGCCTCTGTGGGCTGACAAGACAATGGAAATAGGCGTTCAAGTCCAAGCCACTATCCAGTCTCCAGGGCAGACAGGACCTGAGCCAACGTGAGCATATTGAACTTTTCCTTCTGAGGAAGCGGTTAAGGGCCCGGAGGTCTATAATAGTACGCAGGCCTTTGTCCTTCTTGGGCACCAGAAAGTAGCGGGATAGCAACCACAACCTACTTGTGGCGCAGAGACCCTCTGAATAGCTCCCTTGGCCAAGAGAGCAGAAGCTTTCTGGCCGAGCAGCGGTAAATGATACTCAGACATGCGATCGAAAGACGGTAGCATGGAGGGAGGGATAGTCTCAAAGGGGAGGGAGTACCCTTTTCGGACTATTTACAAAACTCACCTGTGACGTGTTGGATTGCCAGTGGAGGAGGTGATGGTGAAACCGTCCTTCCACTGGTTGTTGATGGGTCTGAAACTCAGACTAGGAAGGTTTGAAGAGTGCGGCGGGGAGGGGGTGGACTGTCCCGCCTGCTGGGTCCCACATCCACATTGCGTGAGCCAGTGGCTAAACTGGGCCAGGCGTGGTTGGGTGCCCCTTCCGTGGCCACAAAAGGGACGAACAGCAGACTGAAGTGGATAAGAAGGCGTGGCGGGCCCAAAGATCTGGCTGTAGCCGGAGAATCTTTAAAGTGCTCCAGCGCAGAGTCTGCTTTGTCGCCAAAAAGAGAACGGCCACATAGTGCCTAAGGGCTACTAACGTGGCAGTCGTTCTGCCCAGAGAGTCGGTAGTAGCCAGTCCACATCTGATCGTGAGTTTGGCAGCACCTCTCACATTCCGCAACTGCCTGGGAGAGAACGGATGATATGGGAGTATCGGCCCAAGATACTCACGGACCGCAGTGCCAAGCTGGAGGAAGAGAACATACGCTTCCAAAGATGGTCAAGTTTCTTGGATTCCCTATCTGGAGGGGTAGAAGAGAATGGGCCCTTTGAAGAAGAGGCTTTGACCACCAAACTCTCGGGGGAAGGGTGTTGGGTGAGGAACACTGGGTCTCTCGGGCCGGGCGATGGCGGCGGGCAATCGTCATCTCCGCAGGAGCCCCTGTGCTGGTCTTGGACCAGGTGCCCAGGAGGACATCAGTGAGGGCTTCATTAAACGGGAAAAGGGGCGCAGAAGTGGACACCACAGGCTGCAGCACCTCTGTCAGAAGGTTAGCCCTGACCGCCAGCGAAAGGAGCTCAAGGCCCATTCAGAGGGGAACTGACCCTACAGGATATTATGGTGGCGATCCAAGGGGTGTGACCCTGGAGGGTAAGATCAATACAGTCATCGTGGAAGTCACTCTGATGCATGCGGACCTGCACAATTTGGGCACTAGAGTGAAACTGACCGAGGACTCGATAGCCACACTACAAGTTGAAACTAAGACACTCAAAGCTCAAGTGCAGGAACTCTGGCGCAGCCCCAGTGTGTTGGAGGCCAAGGTGGGAGACTTTGAAGGGCGGTCGCGCCGCAATAATATGCGCATACTAGTAGTGCCGGAACGAGCGGAGGCTGACCACTTCACGGAGGATTTTGTGCTGAACCAACAACAGCTGTGCAGATTCTCCAACTATTTCTAGAAGGAGAGATCACTCGAGTACAAAGGGCCCCGCCAAGACCAGGGCTCTACCAAACCCAATTGTAGCACGGATTTTCAATTACAGAGATAGGGATGTCATCCTGCAGACGGCGCGAGCCGCGCCCCCACTTAAGTTTGAAAATGCAACAGTCACATTCTTTCCAGACTTCACCCTTCGGATTCAGAAATGAAGGCGCTCTTTCCTGGAAGTTAAAAAGACCATGCCTGACCATGGCCTGAAGTATGCAATCATTTTCCCGGCTAGGGTCCAAGTAGAAGATAAGACATGGATCTTTGAAACCCCTGAGAAAGCTTGGAACTGGCTAGATGGCTGGAGACCGGTTAAAGAAGACAGATGATCCTGAGCTTGAAAATCTAGAGGGAAAAAGACCTAGCCTTGTTGAGTCGGCACCGAAGGCCACGAAATGATGAAAAGGTGGGTGAAGAGTCAGACGCCGGGACGCCCTAAGATTTTGTATGGACCGAACTCAAATGCAATGCAGTCTTGGGCCCTGGCAGCCTTGGGCATCAGTGACAAATTCAGCAGGGGAGGGGGTTGGGGGGGATCCAATGGATGGGGAAGTCTCGCCCCCTCACCCCCCCGGATGTGGTCATACAAGGGTATTGTTTGGTTTGAACTGTCCAGAATACACCTAAGAAATTGACTTTCAAGTTAAAGGTGCCTAACAAAAATGAATGTGTCCTCATGTCACACAACTGGTGCTATGTAAAGTGATCTGATACCAGATACCGGATCAAATTTGCGCTATATAAAACTTAGTGGAAAAAAAAAAAGGAAAATATTGGTTTTAGTAAAGGGGATCCGATGGTGGGTTGGCTCCTTGACGGGCTTACACTCCCTACAAATGGGTAACAAGGGTGAGGTTTACATGCACTCAGCAAAGTTGAGGGGGTAGGAGTTCTTGTTGTTTTTCTTTCTATTATTCTTAGGGTAATTGCTTGTAGCAATGGTGACGACTATCAGCAATGGGAATTTTTAGTGATACCAACAGGATTGTCCCGGGTTGTACCTGTTGCAACACTGATGCCACACGTCTTTGCCACAACCAGGGCAATAGGCAGGCAGCTAGTGGATGTGCAAACTTTACCCTCGTCCCCGCATAGGGGCACCCACCATGTGATTCCAATGTTTACCTTCATACCGACATGTAGTTTCAAGTTCCTCACCTGGAAAGTCAATGGCCTAGAAGATGGGATAAAACGTAGCAGAGTCCTGCAGTATTTGAAGCGACACACCCCAGATGTGGTCTTCCTTCCTGAGACTCATCTCCAGGGAACCACTTATTGTGCATTAAATAGATGGGTCTAAAACTAGTGGCTATACACAGGGTTCCAGGGGAGTGGGCATTCTACTTCGTAACTCCTTCCCTTTCACCATAGGACGTCACCCACAACACTCATGGCCGATTCGTGGCACTCACGGGACTTTGGGAGGGCGACTTTTCAATCTCATCTCACTGTATGCGCCTCCTAGACTGCACGCCTAGGGATTTGCAGATTTTAGTAATTTTATTCTCAAACTCCTAGAGGTTGAATTACTGATGGGAGGCGTCTATAATGCAGTCGTCGACGGCAAAATGGACCGCTGGATAGTGCATATAGGTGATGCGGCGGGCATACTGCTATTGGAGTTCCTGGCGGGAATGGGCTTGGTTAATGAATGGCAGACCCTCAATACTTTCACTCGAGGGCACATGGATCCATCTGAGGAAATATAAATTTTTGGTCAAGTTATGTTCCCTATCGTGTACCCCACCGTCTCCATGTACCAGCTTAAAGTGCATGTAACTTCCCTCCTGTACCAGCTATGAAGACGCAAATACATTTGCGTCCAACGTTAACATGTCCTCTTTCAGACCCACCCTGAATGGGTTGAATAGTCCGTTTCTAAGTATGCCATGCCAACGTCTTTTTGTGGTGTACTTTACACGTTTTTCAGCTCTGGCGAAGTAGGCCCTGAATTCTGCCATCGAGCCTTTTTCCTGCCTTCTGACTCTGAAAGCCTCAGCCCAGGCTGCCCCTGTACCCGTGACCTCTGCCTTACTCCCTGCGCGGCTCTCCGCGTTTAGCTCAGCCTGCTGCCTGCCAAGACTGAATTCAACCTTCGAATTATCTGTTCCGCTCCTCGAAAATGCATTCCTGCCTACTAGTTTAAGTAAACATCCCCCCAGCTGCAGAGCAAAGGGCCCGGCCTCACTATCTCCATGCAAGTAATTCATAGCCTCCGTTACCATGGCAGGCCCATGCCCCTCGCATCTCATGCAGACACTTAGGCGCTTATACACGCACTCACAGTCAGTATAGAATAGCTTCTGCCCCAGAGACCTTTTCCGTCCAGATAGCTCAGTTCCTAAACATCAGATATCAGATATGATAGAAGCACAAGTTGATCTGACATGCCAGACTTCTGTCTTTTTCCGTTAGTGTAAATGTCAAGTCCCCTACACCCTCCAGCTTCACGTCAGTCACACGTCATGCAGCTGCGCGCGCATCCAGGCCTCAGATTTCTGCTGACATTGCAAGATTCTGCTTCTTGTTGCCACCCCTTTATGACACTTACATGTGACGTTTCTAGCACACACCTCTATGTCCACGCCTAGTTCACGCCTTCTAATTACGTATCATTACCACGTGTGTGTTTTATCTTGTTTCTCTCAGCTGTTACGCCTACTGTATTGGTTTCTATAATGTAACTTAAGTATATAAGCTATGTATTGTCAATAAAATATGGCTCTATCCCTTCCTGCACCCCAGTGGTGGCAGGAACCAGATATCCGGTCATGACCATTCCTTTTTAAGGAATAAAACCCCTAAGAATTCTAACACCACGGACTCTGCGTCTTTCTTCCCGATTGAGTTATTATTGATTAAGTACTTACCTGCATAGAAATTAAGACGGTAAATCAAATATTTACCACATTATTTTGGCGCCCGAACAGGGACCCCTCCCCCACCCCACGCGCCGGTTGGTGCGTTGCAAACTCTGTCCTCTGCCATCAGTTAGACGGAAACTACGCATACCGGCAGGATTTCCTGTATCTCCCTCTGACCCACGGAGGTGACGAAGACTGCAATCAGCACCCAGACGAGGCGGTGAGGAGTGCGGAGGATCCCGACCAGAGCTTAGCCGAAAGAAGCAAGGTCCGAGGTGTCAACAGGCCCACCAGTTTTCCGAAGTATCCACGTGTCGAGTCGAGTCGAGTCCGGTCCAGTCCAGTCGAGTTTTCCGAGGCCTTCCGGTTTCCGTGCTTCCCGGTGAGTACCATTGCTGGGACGTATCTAGACGGGTGCATTATTATGTATCCGGTAAAGACGGGTTTGGGTACACAAATTCGGTCTGCACTGTTTTAGACAGTGTATCTGTACTGTTTAGCAGTATATCCGATATTCAAGTTCTTGCACTGTTCTCAGCAGTGTATCTGTACTGTTTAGCAGTACATCCAGTATAGGGTGTAGTCATATATGTTTCAAATGTCTTTTCATGTAATCATTGTCGTGGTATGAGTGACTGTTTTAAATGCGCATTATTGTGTTCTTGTGTAACTAGTTGTGTCTAGAGTTAAGCAGCAAGGATCGAGCATTCAGTACTGAGTAAACAAAATGCAGTTTTTCAATAAATTTAAGCAGATAGGAACTAGGAAAGGGATACTAGAGGAAGAAATTCCTATCCCCCCTAGGGACACTCCTGGAAATTTCATGTATCAGTAGCATGGCATAGATGCCATATTGTATCTAGATTTATGGGCCGATTATACTAAGCATCTAGACGAAAGACACAGATGGCCCGTTACCGGAACATGGGATGCCGAGTGCATCATGAAGGTAGAAGAAGCACTATGGAAAAAGAAAGCCAGACAATCTCAGAAAGACGCCATAGAATTTTGGCGTAAAGAATCACATAAGCGTGCTGAGAAAGCACTCCGTAGAGAAGACAGACATAGAAAAGAATCAGATAGAGCCCGAGAAAACGAATTAGTTACTGAAGGGATTCGAGTAAAATCAGAACAAGTAGACCGCGCACGAAACAACCTTGTAAATGGCATGTATCTTGTGGCCGAGGGTTCGCCTGAAGCCACTTCAGAAATGCCGAAAAATCTGCCGCCACCATTGATTCCAACTAAAGTAACTCACAGGACCACTAAAGACATATTTCTGAATTCCTATCTAGAGGATGTAGCTCCCGCTTACACCAATCTACCTGTCCGCGTCCCGCCTACTGACGGTGATGGAGGTGGCAACCCGCCCCAAGATCGTATTCCGCCACTACCGCAACAAGGTTCTCCCGTCCGACAGTCTGTTCCTCCACCTCCACCACTTCCCCCAGCTAAGATTAATATACCAAATCCGCTTGCGCTGGATCCTACTAAAAGACACGTTCAAGTACAGATACAGACTCCACAGAGAGATAATGCTCAAGCCTCAGCTTCAGGAGGTGCGACCGGGGGTCACCAGACCCCGCCAGCAACACACAGATTAAACTTCAGGGACACGCAGAAGCCCTTTTCATTCCAATCACCCCGTCTAGACCCACTCAAAGAACCGCTTCAAGTTTGCAGATACGATCCAGTACCCGGTAAAGACGATAGGATGTTTATAGCATCACTATGCTTACGACAAGCTACAGATTACCTACTGTACTTCTCAGGAATGAAAGAGTACCTAGATAGAATATATAATTTTGTCCGGACTGGGGAAGACCCTGACAGTATTAAGGAAGCCATGGCACATCAGAAAGTTGACACTCAAGTATATATACTACGTTTTTTCATAAATTGCTTAATAAGAGAACGAGACAGGCCTGGGACAGAACAGGATGAGCTGGACGCCCTAAACAAGTGGGGTCAGAATATATCCGAAGGAAGACATGATAAAGGGGGTTGCATAGCTAGTATGTACAAGAAAATAAGAAAAACAGTAATAGAAATACACGAAAAAGAAAAAGAAAAAGAGAATGCCTCCTCCGAGGAGGAGGAAGAACCTGAAGAACCAGAAAAGACTACAGATACGATAGCGTATGTAGGTAAGGGAACTTACCTTAGGAAAGGCATCCGTCCAGAAAGCAAGAGAGTCTTCCTCTCTGGCATAACAAAACCAAATTCTCCTGAACATCAGTTTCAAGAGACTGATAAAATGCTCCGAGAACGAATGGGGTACCATGTACTCAATTCTATGGATGAACAAGAACTAGCCCGGTCAGCAGTACTATGGGCTGACAATCCTAATATATATAATGATGACACAGTAGCACAGACATTTCTGAACCTTTCCCCAGACGAGCAGAAATTAGCAGGCGTATACATGATTCAGCACCTCCTCACGTTATTCAGACATCAACATTCTGACCCAGGTCCCTTACACGATACATTAGAAGCACTACTCATGGATAGATGGAGAGGCCTAAGTACCAAGCTAATTCAAATAATTCTAGAACAACGACACAGATATAACACTTTCCTAGGTTCACAATACGTTCCCGCTCCACCCCCAGAAAGAAAAATGTACCATATGGAGCGTCTGCATGGCATTGAAAGTCAGAACCCATTACGAGAAGTACACCCAGTCATGGGTACCGATAATACTCTGAAACGTGTGTATGTACACACACCTCTGACCAAGTTAGAACTATTGGAAATGAAGAAACTAGTGCCGTGTCACGATAAAGACCCTGCAGGTTTTCACAGAGAACTTAAAGACATGTTACTGATGGGAGATTACACGTATGAAGATATTATGAAAATGTTAAAGGTACTGCTGCCCACGGGCATCTACGAGAAGCTGAAGGAAAGAGTATGGGAGGTGGGAGATAAAAAGATTGTATGGACAGAAATAGAAGATGAGGAGAAACTTCGTACCCCTGGGCTAGGCCTTGGGGAGAAAACTAAAGCATTACCAGGTTTAATAGTACAGGTTCTGCCAAGATTACTGACAACTAGAAAGGAAGATTGGGACGCAATCTCAGCCTGTAAACAGAAACACGATGAAGATACTAGTGACTTCTATTCAAGATTCGAGAAATGTTTCATTATTAATAGTGGCCTTAAACCAAGTAGCGAGTCATACCCGCATCTTTTTGTATCAAAATTAGTCGAGAATTCCCTGCCATTAGTTAAGAACCGCGTGTATAAAGTTGAAAGTACTTGGCAGGCAAATACGCCATCCCAGATGTTACAGATGTTACAATACCATCAGAACAGAATTAGAGAAGAACAGGATCAGGAACAGAAACGCATGAAAGACACGAAAATGAAAATGTTAGTGGCCCAGTCGGTTCCAGCTGACGGCCAGAGAAAGGGTACGACTCAGACAGGTCACGCCACAGCTCCCGTTAAAGGGACATGCAACTACTGCAAGCAGCCAGGTCACTACGTACATGAATGCCCAGTCCTGAAACATAATATATCGACAGGTAAAACTAAAGAAAGACCGCATCCGCCTAGACAAAACCAGGGTCAGCAACAGACTTCACAGAATATACAGCCCATGCAGAATACACAGCCTATGCATGTTTCACCACATGCAGCACAGACAGTAGCTGTACCACAGAGACAGTCACAGTCACAGCCACAGCCCATTGCCGCGACTCAGCAAGTCTCGCAGCAGATGTACCAGTATGCCCAATCTGATTACCCCGATTATCCACGATACACATGAAACAGCCTAGAGAGGGAGGGTGGCTTGCCTCTTATTGAGATTCCTGTAGATCAAGAGGGTCCTTATGTACACAGTCAAGTATGGGGAAAAGACAGAAAGTTTTTAATTGACACAGGGGCAAGTCGCACCACAATCAGCCATGATGAAGTCCCAGGGGCACCCCTCTCAGGCTCACAGAATGTTTCCCTTGGTTTTTCAGGACAGCCTATTGTAAATGAGGTATCGAAACCCGTCCCCCTGGCTGTGGGTCCATTATCACATGTTACAGACTTGTTACTCACGAAATCATGTCCAGAAAACTTGTTAGGAATAAAGACATTGAAGGCTCTAGGAGCTGTTATATGTTGCTCTCCGGAAGGAGTTAGACTTCTCTTAAGAGACTTTAAGGGTCATTATGTGTTACGAGAGTTTGATGTCAGATTGAAAAATGTACCAGATCACTTGTGGGCAAAAGGCCCAACTGATGTAGGTTGTATGCACATTACACCATACCGTGTTACACTCAAACCAGGTGTTGTTTTACCCAGAATCAGACAATACAAGTTACCACCCGATGCTGTAGTGGCTTTACTGGAAATCATTGAAGAGCTCATTGCCCAAGGAGTGGTCGTAGAGACCGACTCCAATATCTGTAATTCCCCTATCATTCCGATTCTTAAACGTACTGATCCCAATGCACCGCCAGTATATCGGCTGGTGATTGATTTAAGAGAACTGAATAAATGTATTGTCCCACAGTACCCTGTGGTTCCTGACATCTCTTCCCTACTGACTACTATTGATTCAGAAGCAACGTTCTTTACTGTAATTGACCTCAAGAACGCCTTCTTCAGTGTACCTATTGATCCAGAGAGCCAATATCTCTTCGGATTCAGTTTAAATGGACGAAGTTTCAAATTTTCACGCGCACCTCAAGGATTCACAGAAAGCCCCAGCATCTATAGTAAAGCACTGAAAAGACAACTTGATTGTATCATAATGCCAGTTAACACCGCTTTACTGCAATACGTCGATGATCTGCTGATCACCGCACGAAGTGAACCCGAATGTGAACAAGCATCACTGACAGTTTTACATTTTCTGGCCGACAAGGGACACAAGGTGTCTCCTTCGAAGCTACAATTCTGTGTTCAGCAAATTGTGTACTTGGGTCACTTGCTGTCCAAAGTGGGGAGACAGCTCACTCCCGATCGCATTCAGTTAATTGTAAATATGCCACAACCCCAGACACAAAAGGAAGTGCGGGCCTTTATAGGCCTCACCTCGTGCTGCAGACAATGGATTCCCCAGTATGCATTTCTAGCCAAACCACTCATTCAGTTAACAACACAGGAGGCAGCGACTTCGACTGCCCTTCCTTGGACTCAGGAACATACACAAGCCTTTGAAGAATTAAAGAAAGCTTTATGTCAAGCACCAGTTCTAGCGACACCATGTTACAACAAACCTTTTACGCTTTTTGTTACAGAACGTGATGGTACAGCGTTGTCTTTCCTCACTCAAGACCAAGCAGGTTCACATAAGCCGTGCGCTTATTTTTCAAGTACATTGGATTCAGTAGCCCAGGCACTCCCTGCGTGCTTGAAGTCAGTAGCAGCAACAGCGCTAGCAATCAGACAGAGCGATTCAATTGTTTTAGGACATCCATTAACAGTACAAGTTCCACATTCCGTAGAGGTTCTTTTAAACAGAACCCAGACTCAGCACTTGACTATAGCACGACTGACAGGTTATGAATTGACACTATTCCAGCCACACATAGAAATCAGACGCTGCAGCATTCTGAATCCCGCAACATTGTTACCTACAATTATGACAGATCCAGCCCCGCATGATTGTATAGAGATCATTAGTGCAGTGACAAAGCCTCGACGAGACTTAACAGATGTCCCACTGACAAATCCAGACCTGACACTTTTCGTGGACGGTTCGTGCATGAGAACAAGTACAGGAGAATTAGTGGCCGCGTATGCAGTGACCACTGAAACTGAAGTTAAAGAAACACATCGTATTAACACACTGTCTGCTCAAGCGGCGGAGCTCATCGCTCTGACCCGAGCTTGTATACTAGCCAAGAACAGAAATGTTAACATATACACTGATTCCCGTTATGCGTTCGGAGTTGTACACGACTTCGGAATGTTATGGCAAGAAAGAGGTTTCCTGACCTCTCATGGTGCCAAGATCCAACACGATCCCCTCATTCAAGCACTGTTAGAAGCAATACATCTGCCCTCGGGCATATCCGTCATGAAGTGTAAAGCACATACTAAAGTTACAGATTCTGTTTCCCAGGGTAATGACCTGGCAGACCAGACAGCAAAACATACAGCATTGACTCACACCCAGACTACTGATGTGACAAAGACAATAGTACCAACACAGTGTATGACAGTCAGGGATCCCACCCTAGATGTAATCGATATCCAGACACATGCTACTTCAGATGAAATAAAGAAATGGACTGAACTAGGAGGGATTCAGACAGATCAAGGATGGGTCACGAAGGGAAAATCTACATGGTTTCTCCCCGACTCAATGGTTCAAATCATGGTAAATACAGCACATAGTCCGGCACATCTAGGAGAGAAAGCTATGTTAGACAGTTTACAGAATCTCTGGTACAACAAACACTTACGAGCAGCAGCAAAACAGAAAGTGCGTACTTGCATGATCTGTTGTCAGTTCAATCCAGGTAAAAGCGTCCCTGTAGAGCAAGGTGGATTCCATCCTCCCGATCACCCTTTTGAAGTCCTCCAGATGGATTATATCCAGATGGACCGTTGTCGGGGATTCAAATATGTCCTCGTAGTTGTTTGTGCACTTTCCCGTTGGACCGAAGCATACCCAGTCTCAGATTACACTGCCCCGACCACTGCCAGGCAGCTGGTTCGAGAATTCTTCCCACGATACGGCTTGCCTCGTGTCGTGTACTCAGATAACGGACAGCCGTTCTCATCCGAACTCATGAAGCATGTCTCCCTTCTGCTAGGATATCAGTGGAGATTCCATTGTGTCCGACATCCCGAAGCCGCAGGCCTTGTAGAAAGGCATAACCAGACACTAAAGACCCGCCTTGCCAAAGTTTGTAAAGAGAAAGGGGTCGACTGGATAGTCGCCCTGCCAGTTGCATTATTCTACATGAGAATGGTTGCCCATTCGAGATCAGGACTATCCCCGTATGAAGTGGTCTTTGGCAGACCACCGAATATGTGGGGGACGCCCATGCCTAAGAAAATTACTGATGTCGATTGTAATATGCTGACAGATTACCTTGCCTCCTTGATGTCTGCACTCCAATCATGTCGTTCACAGGTTGCTGCCGCCTTCCCTGACAACACTGATGTAAAGCCGCACGATGTCCGACCAGGGGATACTGTCCTAATTAGGAACTTCGACAGGAAAAGTCCGCTGGAGCCCCGCTGGAAAGAGCCGAAGACCGTCCTTCTCACTACGAGGACCGCGATCAAGGTGGAAGGCAGAAAGGGGTGGATACATACGAGTCATATTAAAAAATGCAACGAACTGAAACCAGACCCAGACTCGTCCACCCCCTCCAAAGACTGTATTGAGCCTAGTGACTTTAAAGTTCCCGAACGAGAGAAAAATCCCCAAGAGGAGTACAGACTGAAACTTCGATCTAGCAAGTCAGACAGTTTAATTGTTTAAGTCCTCCCCTAGGTGAATCGGTTAAATAGTTTGACATGTATCCCCTAGATCGAGATAGAGAGAGAGAGAGAGAGACAATTCAAGAAACATGCATACTGCAAATCACTCCGCAGTCACTGTATAGTGACATTATTGATTATGTTTTTTCTAAGTCTTCTGATTATTGTGGCGAGTATATTGCTTCCTATATATCACCCTATCTTCAAGCGTGAACAATCTGCTTACAATGTTTCTGCTGAACATTCTTTTAGTACATTACCGCCTCACGAACTGTCTTACAGACTTGCGCTGCGCAACAACACATTCATTAGTATGTTACATCACTCCCATCAGACCAGCAATGCTACAAACTGTTGGATATGTGGCCGACTCCCTCCCCATCAGAAATACAAGGGAGTTCTGCCCCTCTTTCCGTACCCGTTCACTCACAATGGCTCCTGTGGTGCATGGAGTAGATTGATCAATTCCTTAGATTCTGATATTGCTGTTACCACCGAGGGGGGCTGGATTTGGGGAAACCTGAATTTAGTTCTGTTCAACGTCTGTTACCCTGACAGAAATGGAAAATCCGTTAGACTAGGAACTGATCTAGAAAACGAAGTATATGGATTAGGTAATTACACAGTTAACCTTATGATTCTTACTATTGAGTCCGAGGCTGCACCCATTCTCCCCGCTATGTCAGTCTTACCAGTCACTGGTCATCTCTGTGTTAGAAAGAAGGGTTCAGTACACTTAGGTCATAGTAAATGTACTACTGTGGTCGAATTCACTGATGAGGGTAGGTCCTCATTTCGAGCTACACGTCATTCCTACTTTGTTTGTGGTCATACCGCATACATACGTTTACCTCCAGATTGGGATGGTACCTGTTACATTGCCTTCCTTCTGCCCCCTGTTTTCCTGGCTCCTCCTGATTATCATAGAAATACGAATCTAGGAAAGAATAGATTCCGAAGAGACCTCCCGATTGTCGACTATACTGAAACGGCATGGGAGCAATACACAGACTTCAATAAAGGATTCTTTTTCTTCACAGGTCCCGTCCAAAACAGTAAACTAATACGTAGATTAACTAGAACACTTGAAGCAGTAGTACATGAAACCGCCTCCGCCCTAGGTAACTTAACAGAGGAGCAGTCTGCTATGCGGATTGTTGTCCTTCAAAATCGTCTTGTTATTGACGTCATCTTGGCAGATAGAGGTGGAGCTTGTAAGGTCATCGGGTCAAGTTGCTGTGTTTTCATTCCAGAAAACGCGCCATCTGTATACAAAGCTATTACACGTCTCCATAAGATTGCCAGTTTGATACATCAGAATCCAGGCACCTGGACTTGGTCCGGTTGGTTCTGGACAACGTTGACCGCTTGGGGATGGAAGATCCTATCCTTCCTAGGTATTGGCCTTGTCATAATATTCAGTTGCTGCCTGTGCCTACAGTGTGGGCCAGCGATTTGTGGACTGTGTGCCACATCATGCATTGAACATTCCAGTTTTCTCTCAAACCGCCAAAGGAAGAAAGACGAGCAAATGATGTTACAAGAACAGACTGATCGATTCATGAGGATCGATATATCATGAAGGGTCCGTAGGGAACAAGGAGGGAATGAGGAAATATAAATTTTTGGTCAAGTTATGTTCCCTATCGTGTACCCCACCGTCTCCATGTACCAGCTTAAAGTGCATGTAACTTCCCTCCTGTACCAGCTATGAAGACGCAAATACATTTGCGTCCAACGTTAACATGTCCTCTTTCAGACCCACCCTGAATGGGTTGAATAGTCCGTTTCTAAGCATGCCATGCCAACGTCTTTTTGTGGTGTACTTTACACGTTTTTCAGCTCTGGCGAAGTAGGCCCTGAATTCTGCCATCGAGCCTTTTTCCTGCCTTCTGACTCTGAAAGCCTCAGCCCAGGCTGCCCCTGTACCCGTGACCTCTGCCTTACTCCCTGCGCGGCTCTCCGCGTTTAGCTCAGCCTGCTGCCTGCCAAGACTGAATTCAACCTTCGAATTATCTGTTCCGCTCCTCGAAAATGCATTCCTGCCTACTAGTTTAAGTAAACATCCCCCCAGCTGCAGAGCAAAGGGCCCGGCCTCACTGTCTCCATGCAAGTAATTCATAGCCTCTGTTACCATGGCAGGCCCATGCCCCTCGCATCTCATGCAGACACTTAGGCGCTTATAAACGCACTCACAGTCAGTATAGAATAGCTTCTGCCCCAGAGACCTTTTCCGTCCAGATAGCTCAGTTCCTAAACATCAGATATCAGATATGATAGAAGCACAAGTTGATCTGACATGCCAGACTTCTGTCTTTTTCCGTTAGTGTAAATGTCAAGTCCCCTACACCCTCCAGCTTCACGTCAATCACACGTCATGCAGCTGCGCGCGCATCCAGGCCTCAGATTTCTGCTGACATTGCAAGATTCTGCTTCTTGTTGCCACCCCTTTATGACACTTACATGTGACGTTTCTAGCACACACCTCTATGTCCACGCCTAGTTCACGCCTTCTAATTACGTATCATTACCACGTGTGTGTTTTATCTTGTTTCTCTCAGCTGTTACGCCTACTGTATTGGTTTCTATAATGTAACTTAAGTATATAAGCTATGTATTGTCAATAAAATATGGCTCTATCCCTTCCTGCACCCCAGTGGTGGCAGGAACCAGATATCCGGTCATGACCATTCCTTTTTAAGGAATAAAACCCCTAAGAACTCTAACACCACGGACTCTGCGTCTTTCTTCCCGATTGAGTTATTATTGATTAAGTACTTACCTGCATAGAAATTAAGACGGTAAATCAAATATTTACCACACATCTCCCGATATGACTATATATTTACCCTGGCATGGCAGCTTCTGGCTTTCAGCAATGTACACCAGCTAGCGAGGGGTCTTACCGACCATTGTCATATCTCAGCAACGTTCGGTAATTAGTAGATGGAAGGAAGGTACATGTCTCCCTTCCCCATATCCCCATGTACCTTAAAGTTCCACATATAAGAGCGGCCCTCCAAGAGTCAGCTGCTGTTGAAGACAACAAAGGCAAAGGGTCGGTGGAATTGGCCGGGGATCTCTAGAAGGCATTTAAGGCTGTAATAAGGGGTCAAGGCATCTACCTATTTGAGGATCATAAAAAAAAGAAAAAGTTGCAAAGTTGTTGCCCCTTGAACAACACTGCCTGGTGCTCAAATGGAAAGAATACAAAGATTTTGCAGAGGAGGAGGCCAGGGCGAGATACAAGGCAACACAAAGCAGTTTTTATGAAGTGGGGGACAAAGTGAATAAAACCCTGGCATGGTTGGACAGGAGGGAAATGGTGTCATGGTCGATGTTCGAAATAGTTAATGATGTGGGATAGCGAATGAGAGGCAGGCAACGTATTGCAGACAAATTTGCAAAGTATTACACTACATTATCTGCCCCATCCTTTGAGATCTCCTTAGAGGCAGCGCAGTAGCTACTCCATGGTCTTGACATGCCTAGACTAGCAACGGAAGATAGAGATCTCCAGGAGCAGGACCTCATATATGGTGAGATTACCCAGGATATAAGAGCACTAAATGCGGGGAAGGCAATGGGCCCCAAAGGCGTCCCATCAAATTGTATAAGCATCTAAATCACCCATTACCTCAAAAACATGTTCCAGGAGAGTCGGGAGGTTGGGACATTGCCGGCCGATCAGCGATTAGTTAAAATTGTGGGTATTCATAAAGAGGGTAAACCACCGGTTCTGTGTATTCCCTTTATGCCAATTTCCCTGCTCAACACAGAAGTCAAGATTTTGGCCAAACTGCTAGCCACTAGACTGTCTCCGATTATTAACACAATGATACACCCAGATCAAAAGGGCTTTATGCCGAATAGGAACGCAGCGCTGAATCTAAGGCGCCTATATTGGGTATTAGGCCGTGCCTCCACAATCCAAGAAGAGACAGTGGTGGTCTCTCTGGATGCCCGAATGGCATTCAATAAATGGCATTCAATACCATTGAGTGGCCTTTTATGTTCGCGGTCTTGGAAAAGCAGGGATTTGGTCCGAAATTTCTGTCCTGGATTAGTCTGCTCTATAAAGATCCCTTGGTACAGGTAGTGATAAAAGGTGGGGTGTCAGCCACATTTCAGCTGTATAGAGGCACAAAACTGGGGTGCTCCATCTTCCTGCTGATATTCGCTCTAATGTTGCAACCACTGGCGATCTGGATAAGAGGAGATCCTTTAGTTAGAGGGCTCAGATAGACAGAAGGGTGGGAGAATAGGATCTCCCCTTATGCAGAGGATATACTACTTTATGTGGCGAGTTCATAACCACTCTTCATAGAACACTGCATATCTTTGAGCTCTATCATAGATACTCTGGATACACGATAAATTGGGACAAGTCTTTTATCTATATACTTAGTGGGATGGACGTGCGGCTCCCTGCCGCTGAGAGGCCAGGGTGGTAACGGATGGATTTTGATACCTGGGGATATTTAGAACTAGTGACCCGCATGTCTTTCAACCATGCAATCTGGAACCCCTGCTACAGAGAGTAAGAAGGTATGTGCAACAGTGGAAGACCTTGCCCCTTTCAATGTTAGGGAAGGCAGCATTGTTTAAGAGGATAGCGTTACAACACATCCTCTATATTTTGCAAAACGCCGAATTTCCAGTTACCACAACTTATTTCCGAGCGGTTGAACAACTCACTTTGACGCTCCTACAGAATAGGGGGCCCGCAGGAGATCATTATTGAAGTTGTGACAGAGCTGGTATGACGAGGTGTATCGCTTTCTGCTCTTCAACTATATTACTGGCCGGCCCAACTAGTGGTGGTGAACCACTGGGCCTACTTCCCTCAAGAGGATCCAGCTTATAGAATGGATCATCGGAACATGCAGCATGGGGGATACCTTAGAGCACAGCATATCTTGTCCTAGCCCGAAGGCAACCACAGTGAGAATCTGGCATACTGCAACTGTGGCACTGGGGTGGCAAGGTGGATTACCCAGGCAATGCCACTAAGGGACTCCGCACAGATGGGCCTACTGACTAAATACCAAGGTTTCAGAAATTGGGATTTAATAGGTATCTCGCAGGTCAAAGACCTGTGGGCAAATGGAGAGGTGAAATTCTTTGAAGACCTCAGCAGGGAATATCAATTGGCTCCCACAGAGTCATACTGCTTTCATCAAATTAGACATGCCCTGGGGGAAGTGATACCGAAGGGAATGGAGTTGCCAGAGGCTGCACAGTGGGAGGAAAGGTTGCTCGACGAATTTATGCATAATAAACACCCCATCTCCTTTACCTATCATAAAATTCTGAACAACTCCAAAGACCCCCTGTTGCGCCTTAGAGACAAATGGGAGATGGACCCGGGGCAATTCGAGGACGATGAGTGGCAGGAGGCGCTGGCATCCCCTAGAGAAGTGGCCATACGCTCTTGTTTTCGATTGGTGAAGTTGAAAACCATGGTCAAGGTGGGGAGGGCTGAGTCGATGGAGTGCCCGAAGAAATGCGGTCTGGAAGCAACATTTTTCCATTTGTTGCATGAGTGCTCAGTACTCCAGCCCTATTGGAAGGCGGTGGGAACATGTATGACATGGCGATTTCGCCTAAATGGTGTTTATTAAATATATGGGAGGCATCTGATCCTTCAGCTGCAGATAAACTGTGGGTCACCCTTGGTTTAGCTGTAGCCAAGGAAAACATAGCAAGATTGTTGGAGAGAAGCCTCCGCCCTGACACTGCAGGAGTAGAAATCAGACATGGATTGGTGCATGGAAGTGAAGAAAGTGGTCTATGAGGGGAGGGGGTGTCCGCATAAATGGACAAGGGTGTGGCGACGATGGAACGAGAAGAGGGGGGAGATACTGTGCACACCTGATGGGAGACTTGACCCGAGTGATGTGGAGTAACAGGAACGAGGAAGATGGCCTCGCCGAGAAGGATAGAAGGCGGAACATTAGACAATACTTGTACACTCCTTTTGTCATTGCTGTATGGAAATGCTTTGTGTTCTGATGGTGCCTGTCATTGCTGCAATGTGCTTTCTCACTGCAATAAAAAGAGTTGTAAAAAAAGGAAAAAAGAATACTAACAAGTCACATCATTGTTTTCTAGTCAGAAATGGGTTAACCAAAGCAAGACCTCTCAGAGTGCGTGTCTTGACCCAGAAACTGCCTCACAATATGAGTCTGAACAAAAACTCCCTCGGCACTGGAGCTGTGAAACTGCTTTTCTCAAAGCAACAATACTTTCTTGCGGCCCCGATTTTCCCGCAGTGCGGCACTTCCGCAAAACAGGTGGGGCCGCGTCGGCCATTGGCAGCACTGGGGAGATAGTGCTGCCGTCGGCCAATGGTCGACGGCAGCAAGGAAGGGGTTAAAATGTAAACTTGCAAATGTATTCTTTCCATTCTTGAATATTTTCTGAACTTTGGAAATTAAAGTGGCCCAACCGAACAAAAACAGCACTTTGTCTGGTAAATTGTTGCAGTTTATTTTCTTCATCTCCTGTCTAGGATTCTGGAAAACGGCCCAAAACCAGTGTAAAATTCTAGCCACTACTAAATGTTGGTTTTGCTGTTTATATATTTGTGAAATGTCCCTAATTTGCACTGTTCTGTGCTAAAACCTGTTCTACCATCCAAGCACGAGTTTGGTGCTGGATACTGTGTTTGCCATTCTAGCAAACTTTCTGAGGAGTTAGCCCACAACTCCAAAAAGGTGTATTTGGGATATAGTTTACTGTGGCTGACTGAGTGAATTTTTTTCCGTCGACTATCCAGGCCGCTCACATGCGGAGTGCATGCACAGGATCTGTGCAATAAGGTGAATGACAAAGGGTATTTCTAAACAACTCAACACTGCTTCCTCTTCAGTCACCACCAGCGTGGTGACCCAGGTTATATTACATCACGAGGTGAACGAATAGACCATGACATAGCACTGCTCAGAACAGAAAACCCAGAGAGGTTTCACTGTCTTGTAGGAATTCACAAAACTTCTCATTTTATTGAAAATGTTTCAATCTAATAAGTACCTGCTTAATAATCCTAGCAATGCATTTCTCATTTGCACTCTAACTCTACAGCACTGGCAGGAGTCGTCAGTGGTAGCTTCCGACCACTACTCAGGTTGCACTCCAAGGGTCACATGCCAAGGTGTACAGGGAGAGTGTGAGTTAGAGGGCGTGTGTCATATATACTGCAATTGAGCTCCAAAGCTGCAGATGTAAACACACATTCGATCATTGGCCACTTCACAGGATTCACCATTAGTAGTAACTTTAACACTCATTCATTTGATCTTTGCAGGCAGAGGGTGTCTGTAGGAATAGCAGATTTTCCACTCCGCGAACAGTTTACAATTCACACCATTTATGACATGGCTACCCGGGTGGCTGAGACATCAATCACATTCCACACACATCAGACCTTCAGTGGTTGGTACCCTGTGCAGAACTGGAACAGTTACTGAAGCTGAAGATCCCGATCATGGACTAGGGCGAGTGAGCCACTGTCATGGTGCAGAGGTTGGAGAAACCCAAGGATGGGAGACAGATTAAGTTAATTGTAGAAGATGATACATACACCAGCTTCATCTCCGAGGAGTTGTTGAGGAGAGCAACAAGAGACTCCACCTTAGTGGAGTCAGGCCTAAAGCAGGGGTGATCGGGATTCAGGATTTTGCCTTCCTCTGGCATGCATGTCTGCATCCACGTCTCGAAGAATGGTACTTCACCACCGACTGTCGACTCCGACACAATCACCTGGATTAGGAAAGCAAAGTAAAGATATTTACTTCAGCACAGACTCAAACAAACTCAACACTTTTTTTTGTTTTAAAAGATCAACACTTTAACATTATCATCAACACAACTCATATAGGATCAACTTCACAGACAGAGTAAAATGGAGATGCAAACACTGTTCTATCAACCCACTCACCCCCAAAAATGCATCCTAAATACCTAGAGGGAATAATCTTCACTTGAGAAGACATGTACAACAAACTTAGCACAGGAGAAGGCTGCACATAAACTGCTATTGTACTATAACGTTGCCTCCACAAATACCCCTCCAAGGGGATCACCAACACACAAGGCACACAAAGAGCACTAGAATGGCCTCCACTAACCAAGTCATCATCCCCATCATCCTCCTCCAACACAAGACATAGAGCACCACTGGCATGAGGAAAGAAACGAGCCATAAATACATCCTTACTAGATGCCATTTCACCTTTTCTTAACCACTGAACCTAGACTCAGAAGCAATTACACAAACTATAGACTCTCAGAAATAACTGCACAAGAGGCGCACATTCTGTGTGAGTGTGGGTGTTTATATAGTGTGAACCTCACTCGGAAGCAAGGAGCAATGCACATTACATGAAGGGCTGGGAGATGACCTACACATTCGTGTACATCAAGTGGAGATTACACACATCCATTTCACATTTTCAGGAGCATGGAGATCAAGTGATTTGCCCAGAATCTCAGGTTGTTGAGCAAAAGCCAGGATTCAAACCTGGGACCCCAGGTTCCAAGGTAAGCAGCTCTAGCCACATCTTCAATCCAAAAAGTGTTGTACCTGCACTGATGATGTACTCTAACCTGGCTTTCACTCCTTCTGACCAAACTGAAAGGATCACCTCCTTATGGAAGGAGCAGTGGAACAATCTGCATATGTAAGTCACTATCCTCTAACCTGAAATACAGCAACCCACTGTGTTCAACCCTCTATATCACTCACAGAGAGATTCATGTAGATACCTGTGCATTCAATTCGAATAGCTCTACAAGGAATGATTTCTGGTTAAGTTTTAGATATCAGCTACATCTCTAATGTACAAATTCTAATATTTATAAAGTACCAGTTCTCAAATGTCCACTCAATATGGGAGGAAGAAGATTGAAATTGTGATAACTCGGTTGTGGAACCCTCCAGTTGGACATTCAGTTGATATCAATGGGTGCAACCCAGCAATGTCCACTTCTTGATATCAATCTCAAATGATCCACTTCAGGGATTCTCTGGCACCCATCCCACAATTCCTCCCCCACATCATCATTCCCTTTGGTTGAGCCTCCTTGCCATTAAGGCCTCCTCTCTCCATTTAAGGCAATTCATCCAACAATTACAGCCAGACTCCTACCTGAATCCTCCACATGCACAGTTAACATAGGTGGGCGTGTTTCCTTTATTTTTGTATGCCTTTTTCTCATTTACGGTTACCAACAGTCTTTGTTTTGTGCTCCCTTGCAGATCCTTACTTTTCCTCTATTTTCATGCCTCCTATTAATAGTTCCAAAACACAGAAGAGGCCTTCCTGTTCAGGGAATCTGTGTTAGTTGTGCCCCTGAGAGCTGCTGGTTTTCACACTAGAATCCCGTTGGAAAATAAATATTTGAAATATCTAAATAGAGCAATATCTGATTTTACTGTCTGGCTTGGCAGGGTATGGCTTTCTATTATTGCTGCATTTCTTATGCTGTATTACATTTGATCCTCTGAAGGTCAAAGTTTGCAGCAGGCTTTTGTAAGAACTAATTCTGCAAATGTTTTATTTGCAGGAGAAGAAGTCACACTAGCAACAGCAAGAACTGACCCGAACAAGCAGCTAGGTAGAACTTCTCCACTTCTGGCACTGCATTATCAAGACCGGCTGAGGCTGTGATTCCGTTCTGAGTCAGCCTCGGTCACCAGCACCGGGCACACAGCGTACCCTATGGTAACTATGCAGAAACAACTACTGGTAAGAAACTCACAGTACACTTCAGCTTCTGAAGGTGCTGTCTCTCAGTCCTGATACTTTTTCACAAACGCAAGTTGTCTTCACAGAGGGCTTCTGCCAATCAACACCAATTAATGTTACTGAATCTGTGAAATTGTTATTGCTTTTTGCCAGTCTTCAAAACAAACATTTTCGTGGTTCTAGCTAATAAATGTCAACTATTTTTATACATATAGCGGCTTATTGTTTAATTTTTAAATGTACTGCAATTGTATGTGTTTATTCCTGACTTTGCCAGCACCTCAGATATAGTTCAGAATAGAAAGAGGTCTGTATTATATAAAGGTGAACCACTGATGTTTTAAGGAAGCATATTACATGCCTGTGTCTAAGCAAAACTAGAGGCATAGTGGGAGCGGAGTTAATGGGTGCTACGAGTTACCCACTCTCCTATCTCTGCACTGTCAGACCAGTCCCCTACGGGAGACAGCCTTTACAAAACACACTTTACCACACAAGGCCTTTACCACACAGGTATCTATCTGTACCTTTACCACAGAGAAAAGTTTTTTTTTTCATAGTTCTTTTCACTGAGCATTTTTAGACAACAAAGACTTACAGTATGGTACATTACATCTGTCTCATTAGCCATGTTGAAGCCATTGTGAAATTACAGTTGCCTTTCGGTAAGGGAAGTAATTATACATATATCGGCACGCTTTAGTGCTCAACTTTCTGGCATAAAAAGAATAAATGACTGAGAACACCAAAACAACCCCCCTACCATCTCCCACCCTAAGCCAACTACCTCCCGTCAACAGTGACTAGGGGTATAAAAAAGAAATAAAAAGGTGGGAAATAGGAAAGTAAAAGAAAGGAAGAAAGGAAAAGGGAGAAGAAGAAGGGTAGGGGATAGGGAAAGGCCTCCCTGGTGGACGCTCCAGCCTGTGATGTGTGTGGTTGGAGGGGACATGCATGAGAGAAACATGCCTATCATCGGAGGGACTGCAATGTGCGCCCACCCAGCATTAAAAATGGAAGAGTTGGAGTGCTCTAACTGTGGGGGGACATGTTGGCAACGGTAAGACTCTGGATAGATATGAAGCCAACGGGCCCCCGCTGACCTAGATGTTTTTAACATTATCTCGAAAAATGTCTGCGATGCGTTCCATTATGACCGCTTTCCATAGTCTTGCCTGCCACTGAGTCAAGGCTGTGGCGTTTATTTCTACCAGGCTGCTGCTATTACTAGTTTGGCGGCTCCTAGGCACATGCACATCCCTGCTTGACCCCCTTTTGTCTCATTTTCTGAGGCCTTGTCTCTTACTCCTAATAGTGCAAACTGCAGCATTGTAGGGACTGGGTAGCTCAGAATTTCTTTGATTTAGGCTAGGATTTCGGACCAGAAGGGTCTGAATAGGGCGCCTTTACAAGTTGGCACAGAGTTACCTTAGCATGACGGTTGATCCCCCTCAAAAACCATGCTTATTTTGGTATTGCGGCCCGTGCATGTTCAAGACGTTATTGAGCACAAGGCTTCACGTATCCCATCCCAAGATGGCGCCTATTTTGCCACTCTGATAGGTAAACATAGTCAATTCCACACACGGGGCTTCTGCGCATGTCTGCTTAATGGATCGCCTAGCAACGGATAATCTCTACACGCCTCCCAGCAAAAATCACGATGCTTAAGGGCGTTTAGAATTCAGTTGCAGCACCAGCTGCTCCAGTCATGCGTACTTAGGTACAGAGGTAACTCCTAAGCGCTAACGAGGTAAGGGGCTGATCGGGCGTGAGGCCACCTCCATTCCGGAGTGGTTACGCTGTAGACTTGCGGACCGGTCCATTGCCCACGGATGTTCTGCCATGGGGGGATTATGGGGTAGGGGCCCTCTGCTGGGCTGTTAGTGCAGGCTTGAGGCCGCTGTGGGGCCCGGGTGCCTGGCCGCCGCGGCAGCCGCCCCTGTGAACCGCTAAGGACTGGCGGCCCTCCACTTACACCCACCCCGCTGTGGACCATTGTGGATGTGGTGAGTTGGTCTGCTTGGGCGTGTCGGCTTTAATAGACACTGCGGATTCCCACTGGGGGGGCACTGTGGATGCTGTGTTAACCCGGGATGATCCGGCTGGACTCTCGGCTGGGCTGCAGTGCACCATGGGTGGTACGCTGCCGCTGATATCCCCGTTTGGCTTATACTATTCCAGCAGGACTGCTTGTCTGTTTGTTTGCATTGTTCCATGACGGCAATGAATCCCATCCCTCTAGAGTTAAGCCTATTATACTATCTGTAGAATCCTCTAACCGTACCCCATCCCTACAGATCATCAGTCGATAGCGCAGGTCCCACCAAGAGCAGTCTGTGGGGACCGTCAACAGCGACTTAGGGTAAGTCTAATGAATTCAATTTGCTTTTTAGTCTCCTTGATCTCTTAGCAGTTCACGAGAGTCTTTTCCCCCTCGTTTTGGCACACAATAGTACCGATTGTTCTACTGATTTTACTCTTTTAATCATATTGACTGGGAAGGGTAGTGGCGGCAATTCCGCATGGTATGCTACTCCCGACTGTCCGGGTACACAGTCTGTAAATAAAATTCACCTCTTTCCTTTGTCATAGTTATTTACAAACTAGGTGAAAACATAACCAATGTCCTTGTGTTTAGGATTAGTTGATAACCCTTGACTAATTAGTCACCACCAACTGTCTTTCTCCTATCTCCCCATAGGGCGGACTACGATACAGGAACTCCTCCTGTTCCAGCTGCTGACCCCTCAGGTTGTATTCCCCTAACTTCGCAGCCCATCTGGGCTCCTTTTCATGTTCATGAGCACTTTTTGGTCCCGATGAATTGCCGTGATGGCATGAAACATGTCGACCTGATCACTTTTGAGGGTGAACGGGCCTCCCACACATTATTTGGTTGAATCCCCATACCCCTCTTAGTTTTAACAAAGTAGGTAGCTACAGGAATAAAATGCCCAGAGTAGACTATACTAACTTTTTTTAAATCACCACACTCCACGCTCACTACTGTATCACTAGGGCCCCTCACAATCACTCAACCATCGGCCAAGGAATAAAAGATCTCCAACAAAGTGTAGCACTATGTGCTACCCGTCAGGCATTGCAGCGCCGGCTTGACGCAGGAGCAGGAAGCCGATGATGACACGAAACAATCGGTTGGTGATATGACAGTAGCCGTAAAACCAGCCTGTTGTATGAGGTTTCCCTAATTACGAAAAGGGACGTTTGCCCCTGATTTCCTTATACAACCACCCCTGGAGAGAGGAAGGCATAAATTATGCAAAAAAGGAGAGAACTCTGGGTAGTTCTCAGGTTTAGGTGGAAAGCAGCTCCTGTTAGAGCACTCTCAACACCAGCGACACATATATATATATATATCTATCACTCCCGGGGCAAGATCAGCACATTTATTGACGTGACGTGACCTCACAGCAACAGACGCGTTTCGGCGAAGGTGCCTTTGTCAATGTTACCGGCACAAATGAAACGCCATGTTTTTAACCACACTACAAACAATAAACATAAGGGAAGGACTAACACTCACTTGCTAATGTGAGCGCCATTTTGTAACGGATCATATCACGTATTTACATCTTCCAACGCTTTAAAACACAATAATCCATTTACCAATTGTGCTTAAATCCATCAATGTACTGATGAAGTGTCAATTCATTAAATCAATGATTCATTGTAGACAAATCAAACAGTGCACATGACAAATGACCACTGCAGCGATCATTCTGCGTAGATGTGAGTTCAATAAAGCAGTGGATCGGCTATTTACATCATAAATCAGAAATTCTAATTCAAAATGTCATCAAAAACAATCTTTTCGCCCATTTAGTGTGTAAACCAATCATTTTGAGCACATTGTAAGTTCATTTAAATACATTACATTCAAATTGCTTTTCATATTGCAGCTCTCTATCGTCAGGATGCCATTGCATTGCCCTTATAAATAAATAAACACATCATACAAAGTGGCTAATTATACCAATGTACGTTATAAATGAAGATACAGATACCATTCAGCAATAGATCTACAGAACTGACATATTTTCCTAATCAATTTTGACCTATATGTACCGATAAATCTTCTCCACAGTTAAGACCTCGTGGGTGTTTGGTAAGCAGATCTATTATGTAGCGCGATTCGAGTCTGCGCAGCTTTTTCAGTCTGTCACCTCCCCGCACACTGAGTGGTACATGATCCAGACCATAAAATTGTAGCGGATTACGATTACTCCCATGTTTGTCGACGAAATGACGAGCAACTGGGTATGCCTGTTCAATCTTATCAATTGCCTGCATATGCTCTAAGACCCTGATCTTTAGGGGATGAACAGTGCTCCCTATATATCGGAGCCCGCATGGGCAAACAAGGCAATACACTACAAAAGGAGTAATACAAGTGATAAACTTCTTGATTTTTTGGGTTATCTCTATGTCTGGGATCTTGTACGTAAAAATCTTCCTGCTATTAACGCAGGCCTTGCATTTGATGCAAGGATAAAAACCCATCATTTGTTTTAGTGTGCTCACCCTTTCTGATGGTTTCTCAAAGTGACTCCACTAAAATGTCCCTAAGGGATCGCGCTTTTTTGAAAGTCACCAATGGTTGTGGAGGGATATCTTCACTAATAATAGTGTCAGTTAGGAGGATAGGCAAATTTTTCTTAAGCATTTTCTTGAGGTGGTTGGCCTCAGCTGAATAGGGAGTTACCATCCGGAACTTCCCCATGCCAGTTTTGATCTTATCCTTATTAGCTAACAGCTGAGTTCTCTATATGCCTCTCACTTTCTGTAACATGGCTTCAAGAGCTACAGAATCATAGCCCCTTACTATGAATCTAGCTATGCTCTCTGCTGCAGCCATTTCAAACTCGCCTTCCTTGGAGCAATTCCTCTTTAACCTAAGCAATTCCCCGTAGGGAATGCTTTGGACAAGTTTAGGCGGATGACTACTGCTGGTGAAAATTATTGAGTTTTCCGCAGTAGACATACGGTATAGAGCGGTCTGTATAGTTCCTTCCTCAACGTAGACCCTCAGGTCTAGGTAGTCCACTGCCACAGGACTCACTGTACCCGAAAATCTAAGATTTAGCTCATTTCTGTTGAGGAGGTCAATATACCGATGTGCCGAATCCAAAGTTCCCTGCCAAACAATGAACAGGTCATCGATATATCGATACCACTCTATGACCTGGCCTGTAACAGCCTCACACCGGTAGGCTCTGGGCACCCGCTCCTCCCATCAGCCAACGAACAAGTTCGCATAGCTGGGGGCAAAGCAGGTGCCCATCGCCGTACCAGTGAGCTGTTTGTAGTGTTGGTCCTGAAATAGAAAGAGGTTATGGGTCAGGAAAAACTCAATAATGCAAATGCTACTTACCAGTATGCATCTGTTCTTGGCATGTAGGGCTGCTGACATTCATATCTGTGCATAGATCGCCGCCTAGTGTTGGGTCCGGATGATTGCACATTGTTGTCCTGGAAGAGTCTTCGAAGTATCACGAGATAGGTGGCTCCTCCCCTGGACTACAGTGCGCATGGGCATCGCCTCCATCCCCAGATTGTTTTTAGCCATTGGCAGAGATGGAGTGAAGAATGTGAGTGATGACCATGCTATGAGCATATACATATATACTTATGAATGAAATACTGCAGCTGCTACAGGCGCCGGGGAGGAGGGTGGGCGATATGAATGTCAGCAGCCCTACATGCCAAGAACAGATGCATACTGGTAAGTAGCATTTGCAGTTCGAGGCATGTGGGCTGCTGAATTCATATCTGTGCATAGAATACATAGCAGTCCCTCTATTAGCGGCGGCCGCCCGTGCCAGCTGCAGCAGTCTGAAAAAGTGTTTTTAGAACAGCCTGACCAACAGCTGCCTGCTGTTTGGAATGCACGTCTACACAGTAGTGTTTAGTGAAAGTATGTGTGGTAGACCATGTGGCTGCTCTACAGATATCTTCTAAGGGAATGTTACCTAGGAAAGCCATAGAGGCCCCCAACTTCCTGGTGGAGTGGGCCCTCGGTGGGATAGTGAGAGTGCGCTTAGCTTTAGCGTAACAGATCTGAATGCATTTCACTATCCGCCTAGCGATCCCAGCTTTGGAGATAGCGTTTCCCTTGTGGTGTGTGGCAAAAGCAACAAAAAGCTGCTTGGTTTTGCGAAAATCTTTTGTCCTATCTACATAGTACATCAAGGCCCTCTTAACATCAAGGGTGTGGAGCATCCGCTCCGCCAGCGTCTCTGGGTTTTGGAAAAACACCGGCAATTCAATTGTCTGGTTTATGTGGAATTGTGATACCACCTTGGGTAGGAATTTAGGGTTAGTGCGGAGCACCACCCTGTTAGCATGTACCTGGAAGAAAGGTTCTTGGATGGTGAGCGCCTGCAGCTCGCTAACCCTCCGTAGCGATGTAATTGCTACTAAGAACGCCACCTTCCAAGTCAGAAACTGAAGCTCACAAGAGTGCAGTGGCTCAAAGGGAGGACCCATCAGCCTTGTAAGAACCACATTGAGGTTCCATTCTGGAGCTGGTGGGGTCCTTGGTGGAATGACTCTTTTGAGTCCTTCCAGAAAGGCCTTGATAGCAGGGACCTTAAAGAGTGACAGGTGTTGCCTATTCTGGAGGTATGCTGCCATAGCAGACAGGTGAATGCGGATGGAAGAGTACGCCAGATTGCATTGATACAAGTGGAACAGGTAACAAATGATGTTTTGAATGGAAGCATCTAGCGGGTCAATATCGTGGTTAACACAGTAGATGACAAACCTCTTCCATTTAGCCGCATAACAAGCTCTCGTAGTGGGCTTCCTTGCCTCCCGAATGATGTCCATGCAATCGGGAGGAAGATTGAGGTAGCCAAACTCTAGGACTTCAGGAGCCAGATCGCTAGGTTGAGCTGTTGCGGATCTGGGTGCTGAATGTCGCCATGGCTCTGCGTCAGAAGGCTGGGAGTGAGATGAAGCCTCTGATGCGGTACCACGGACAGTTCTAGAAACGTGGTGTACCATGGTTGGCGAGCCCACGTCGGAGCAACCAGGATGAGAGTCATCGAGTGCTGCCTGAGCTTGCGTGCCACCAGCGGTATCAGAGGTGCTGGGGGAAAAGCGTACGCAAATCTGCCTGACCAGTTCATCCACATCGCATTGCCCTGTGATTGCGGGTGTGGGAATCTGGCGGCGAAGCTTTGGCATTTTGCGTTCTCCTTTGTGGCGAACAGGTCTATCTCTGGATGACCCCACCATTGGAAGTACGGTTGGAGTACTGATGGATGTATCTCCCACTCGTGCATTTGATGGCTGTGCCTGCTGAGCAGATCCGCCATTTGATTGTCCTTGCCCGGGAGATGCTCTGCCATGAGGAAGATGTTCCTCTGAATGGCCCACTTCCACATGCTCTGAGCCAGATGAGACAGCTGCGGAGAGTGTGTGCCTCCTTGCTTCTGAATATAGTACATGGCCGTCATGTTGTCCGTCCGGATCAACACGACTTTGTTGCCCAGATGTACTTTGAACGCCTTCAAGGCCATGAAGATTGCCATCAGTTCCAACACATTGATGTGCATCTTCCTTTGCTGTAGTGTCCAGAGTCCCTGCACCGTGTACTGGAGTACATGCGCTCCCCATCCCTGGAGAGAGGCGTCCGTCGTCAGGATAATCTGTGGCACAGGCTCTTGGAATGGTCGGCCCTTGCAAAGGTTTTGTGGGTTCCACCAATGCAGAGAGTTGTATGCCCGACCGCTCACCAACACTAGGTCTGTCAGTTGCCCATGAGCTTGAGTCCACTGACGTGCAAGGCACTCCTGAAGCGGACGCATATGTAGTCTCGCGTGCGGGACAATGGAGATGCAGGAGGCCATCATGCCTATCAACTGCATGAACACCTTCGCTGGAAGCGAGTGTTGAGGTCTGAACCGCAGGATCAGCGCCTGGATACTGGCGATTCTCACTGAATTTGGCTGCGCAGTGGCTGCCAGAGTGTTTATTGTCGCGCCCAGATACTGTCGCACGTGGGCGGGCTGGAGATGGGACTTTGGATAGTTCAGAGAGAATCCCAGATCGTGCAGGAGATGAATGGTGCGTGACACATGGTCGACGCACTGTCGTTCGTCTTTGCCTGAATGAGCCAGTCGTTCAGGTAGGGAAAGACGTGGACGTTCTGGCGACGGAGATGCGCCGCCACAGTCGCTAGGCACTTTGTAAATACCCTTGGCGCCGTGGTGACCCCGAACGGCAGAACCCTGAACTGGTAATGCTGGTCTAAAATCGTGAATCTGAGATACTTCCTGTGGGAAGGATGCAGGGGGATATGAAAATAGGCATCTTTCAGATCCAGCGTAGCCAGGAAGTCCCCCTGCGGAAGCAGGGGAAGCACCTGCTGCAACGTGAGCATATGGAAGTGCTCCGAGAGGATGTACCAGTTTAGGGGCCTGAGGTCCAGGATTGGCCTGAGGGATCCGCCCTTTTTGGGAATCAGAAAATACAGGGAGTAAACCCCTGTTCCCCGCTCTTGCAATGGAACGAGCTCTATCGCCCCTTTTTGCAGCATGACTAGAACTTCTTGCTGCAACAAGGTCAAGTGCTCGCCTGACATAGGACGGCTCCTTGGGGGTATGTCCGGTGGAACAGAAGTAAGCTCTAGACAGTACCCGTACTGGATAAGAGACCTCACCCACCTGTCCGTGGTGATGGACTTCCATGCCGGCAGGAACTGCTGGAGTCTCCCCCCGACCGGTGTTGTATGGTCGGGGGGCAGTGACAAGACGTCACTGTTTGTTGGTGGTGGTGGACCTGGAGCTATTGTTTCCACGTCCCCTGCCCTTGACGTTATTGCCTCTGTAACCACCTCTACCCTTGTTGTTGTACGAGGTTTGGGTGTTACTCTTGTAATACTGTGTGGACTGCGATGCCTGACCCCTTGAGGTGCCTCTGGAAGTGGAGCGGCGAAAGGAACCACTCCGAAACTGCTGACTTTGTAAGGCCCCCATAGACTTGGCAGTTTCCGTATCTTTTTTCATTTTTTCGAGGGTCGCATCTACCTCAGGGCCAAACAGGTGGTCAGGGTTAACTGTTTGATTCAGTATTGTAGTTTGGATGTCGGGTTTGAACCCTGAAATTCTAAGCCAGGCATGGTGTCTAAGCAACACACTGGTATTGATAGCCCTGGAGGCTGTTTCTGCCACATCCAGTGCACATTTGATGGATGCATTCGTAATGAGTTTTCCTTCCTGAATCAGCATCTCTCCTGCCTCTTTGTATTGGTCAGGCAAGTGTTGCAGTATTGACTCTAAGGTGTCATAATGGGCCCTATCATAGCGTGCAAGTAGGGCTTGTGTGTTAGATATTCTCCAGATATTAGCTGCCTGTGCAGCAATCCGTTTGCCTGAGGCCTCAAAGATCTTGGACTCTTTGTCTGGGGGAGGAGCGTCACCAGTAGTTTGAGAGTTCGCCCTCTTCCGAGCGTTGGAAACAACCAAGGAGTCCAATGGCAAGTGTCCCTTGATATATTTAGGATCCGTGGGCGCTGCCTTATATTTCCTGTCGATGCGAGGGTTGACCACACGCGCCCGGGTGGGCTCCTTGAAGACCTCCGTTGCATGTTTAAGCACCCCTTTAAGCATCGGCAGCGTTTTGACTGACTTTTCAGCTACAGAGAAAGTGTCAAACAAGAAGTCCACATCCACGGGGTCCGAGTGCAGCTCGACGTCGTGGTTAGCCGCAGCTCTCTCGATCAGAGCGTTAAAGGCCGCTGAGTCCTCCGTCGGGGACGTTTTTGCCGCAAAAAGTTGCGCGTCCTGGCCCGACTGCGGGTCCTCTGGGTCGCCTCCGGCGGACCAAGGTTCGTGCTCCTCCTCCGGATCCGAGTACGCCGGATAGTTGTACTCGGCGTCTTCCTCGTACGCATCGCCTGCGGCGGAATGCGTTGGCGAGTGTCCTAGGGCTTGTGGAGACACAGGTTCCACCAGCGCCGAATATTCCGCAGAGTCCCTTTTGTTTTTGAGAGGGATCTTAAAATGTTCCAACGCCGGCTCCGTCGTGATTTTCCTCTTGAGGAGAGACAGTTTCCCGGTGTTGGCGTCGATGATTACCTCACGACGTTCCTCTTCAGCAAGCGGTTGGAGCCGAAGCTTCGACACCACCAAGGCAGCTTTCGGTGCCAATACCTCCTTCGAGGGTCCGCTCTGTTTCGGCGCGAAGGCCTTCGGCGCCGACTTGGGAGGAAGGGTGAAACGGATAGGCGTTTGCTCCTTCGCAGGCTTAGGCGTGAGCTTAGGCGTCACAGTGTCCTGAGCGGGAACCACACTGTCCTTTCGTATCCGCTGCAGGGATTCCGCCACCTTCTTCGTCAAGGCCGGAGAGGGCTTGACCGGCTCGAGCGACTTCTCAGCGTCGAGAGCCTGATCACCAGCAGGCACCGTCTTCGGGGCCGACGCCCCATGCCTATGTGCGTCGTCGCCCTGACGCTTCTTCGGAGCCGTCTTCGGGTCCACGACCCCTTTCAGAGCCGACGCAGCCGCGTCGGACGATTTCGCCTTCGGCGCCGACCCCGAGAGCTTCGGGTCGGCCATCTTGGCGTGGCTCTTCGAGTCGGCCATTTTGATTTTCTTGGAAGTTGACGCCTCCAGAACCTTCTGCACCAGCGCAACTTTCACTTTCGGTTTCGCATCCGAGGGTGCGTGACCAGTTGGCTTCACTTTCGTTTGCTTCAACGTAAGTGGTTTCTCATAAATGTCCGTGACCGGGCCCGGAGGCGGGGACGTAGGACTCAATTAGATCTTGGGTAAGGCCCGAAGGCGATCCCTCGACCTGGGCCGTATGAAGGGGAATAACCCCTGAGTCTGGTTGGGGATGCTCCTCCTCCGAGCTATCCTCCATAGTGGCAAAAGCCCGATCGTCGTCCCCTACCTCGTCGGTGACTTCGTCAAAGTTCTCCTCACCCGCGTCGCAGGTCTCCCCCTCGGACGCGGGACTAGAGTCCGAACCTTGCCCGTCGTCTTCTCCCTCGACAGATTCCTGGAATATGTCGTCTGGTGGGGGCGCCGCAGCCGATAACTTAGCCTGGAGCCTATTGGCCCGACGAATCTTCAAAGTCTTCTTGCACCGGAATTTCGAACACGCCATGCAGCTGTCTTCGTGGTGATCGGGTGACAAGCATGTATTGCACACAGGGTGCACGTCGAGGTGTGAATATTTGGAGTTACACACCGGGCACTTCTTAAACGGAGTTCGCTCCATAGCAAAAGTGTAGTGTAGGCCCGTCCGCGCCGAAAGCACGTGGAAGGGCAGCAAGAGATCGGAGCTGAGAGTCAGAAAAGAAACCCGTACGCAACTATACCGACGCCCAGCCTAAAGACCTTTTGGTCTCGAGTAGAAGTTGAACAACTATCGGTTCCGACAGAGGGAACCGAAACACATCCGAACCCAATGGCGGAAAAAAACAATCTGGGGATGGAGGCGATGCCCATGCGCACTGTAGTCCAGGGGAGGAGCCACCTATCTCGTGATACTTCGAAGACTCTTCCAGGACAACAATGTGCAATCATCCGGACCCAACACTAGGCGGCGATCTATGCACAGATATGAATTCAGCAGCCCACATGCCTCGAACATTCCGTTAGCATTACATTGTGTTCACAGTACCGCAATTGGCGTTTCTCCAAATAAGATCTCACTGCTTTAACTCCATCCTCATGTTTTATGCAGGTATAGAGGCTAGTGATATCAAGGACCATAAGTTCATAACTAGAATCCCACTTTATGCTCATGATTCGATTCAGAAAGTCCTTAGTGTCTCTAATATAGGAGTCCAATTGCACAACCCACGGAAACAGAAAGTAATCAACAAACATTGATAAGTGTTCTGTCAGTCCATTAAGAGACGAAACAATAGGCCTGCCCGGGGGATGTACATTGTCCTTGTGCAGTTTAGAAATGTGGTAGAAAGTTGGAATAACAGGGTTGGAACTGCGTAAGAACAGATGTTCAGCAGGTCCCAGAATCTTCCTGTTGAACCATTTGCCAATTAGATCGTCATAGGCCTTAATGCTGTTCTGGTACACTTTAGCTGCGACTTTCTGATAACAATTCGTATTCAGTTGTTGTAATGCCTCCTTGCAATATGCCACCCTTGTTTGCAGTACCACATTCCCCCCCTTATCTGAGGGTTTTAAGATAATTTTTCGATCCTGCACAAGTCCCTGCAACACCCGTTTTTCCACATTTGACAAATTATTTGGGCGTGTTCTTTGTTTCGACTTGACTCTGAATTTTAGAAGGTCATTAGTCATAGCTTGAGAGAAAACATCTATGGCGTCCCATGGCATTTAAAGGTTAAACAAGGATTTTGGTTTAAATGGGCTTTCTTCCCGATCTTGTTCAATGCCCACATTGGCTGCTCTTTCCACCATATCACTGTTAGGTTTCTGTGTGCTGTTATCAATCCCTAGCCTTAGACCCTCAAGAAGCTCTATCGTTGGCAGGTCTCTTCCAGTTAAAGCGTCAGTTGCAGTCAACCTCAAAGTTGTTCCCTTATATTCTTTCAAATTAGATCTAGTTTTGAAATATTTGTGAAGTTTTAGTTTTCGCACAAAGTTGAATAAATCTATGCGTGCTTGCGTGTACTCTGATTACTTGGACAAAACGTCAGTCCTAAAGTGAGTACTTTAAGTTCACATCTGTAAGGGTTCTGTCTGTGAGGTTGACCACTGTTAATTTTTTTTTTCTTTAAAGACCTTTATTGTACACTTCCAAAATAACACAGCATCTGGCCTACAACCCCACGGGCCGGCCGCGTTGTTTCGTAATAGGTCCGGCATCGTTTGTATCAACACAGCCGTTCAACCGACAACCTTGGGGTCCGGCGGCATTTCAGACTAAGGTGTACATAGTTCAAATCGTTTCTGCATTGGATCATTCTAAGGTCTATGAGTTTTTACATTTTGTTGTGTTAACTGTAATTACTTTAAACCTGTAAACCAACCTACACGTTAACATATTACACGACCAAAAGTCCACAAGGTGTAGAAGGACATCTTGTTCCATTACCACAAATTACAATTATTGCTTTCTAGTGTGCAGTCACCCCTTTCATTTTATTACAGGCCACAGAGTAGTATCAGCAGTCTCAATCCCCATCTAGCTCCTCGTCTGAGCCATCACTATCATCGTCTGGCAACGGATCACACAGGTCCCCTCTATACTTATTCCATGGCGACCAGACCTTATTCCATTTACGCGGGCAGGCTCTGTTTACGTACACTGCTCGCTCTGTAAACATTATCAGGTCCAGGTTCCTGCTCCATTGTGCCAACGTAGGTATGTCAGGTGCGCCCCATTTTTGTGCTATGTCTCGTTTTGCTACCGTAATTGCCAATGTACCCCATATCTGACCATGCCTAGATAGGTCATTCGGATCCCAAATGTTCAGGAGACATTTACGCGGCTCAGGAGGCAAAGATATTTGCAGTGCTTGCGACATTGTGCGCATTACCCGACGCCAATAGGTGGCAGTCCCAGAGAGTGTGCAGGAATGTACCCTCCTCCCCGCATTCCCGAAGACAGTAGGAACGTGGAGCTCTTTGTAACTTATGTAGAGTGGTTCTCGTATAATATATACGGTGAAGGATTTTCAATTGTACTAGCCTAAGCTTCATGGAAATGTCCACCTCCCTTGGCGATGCCAGCGCCTCCTTCCATTCAGCCTCATCCATGTCACCCAGTTCCTCCACCCATCTCTCACGCAGTTTCAGCGTAGGGTCAGCTAGATTGTTCAGTAGTTTACTGTGTGTAAGGGAAGTGGCGCTACATTGCATGTAGTCCGTGAGAAGTCTATCCTCTAGTGGTGAAGATTCCGGGACGTCAGTGCCCGGATGTAGTGCCTGCAGCAGTGCGTGCCATATTTGTATATATCTATAGGTTTCGTTGGGACCTAGGTCGTACTGCTGCCGAAGACTTGAGAACGGCAGTACAGTTCCTTTGTCCCATAGGTCTCCTACCGTAGATATCCCTATGTTGTCCCACTGTGTAAACCCTTTACTACTTCTCAATTGTTCTAGCGCCTTAGCGCCCCAAAGCGGGGTAAGCTTAGTAATTACACCCTTCCACCCCAGTTTTGTCTGTGCCGCGTGCCACAACAGTGCTGTGTGTTTCCTGGGGCCTAATAATCGTGCTGCATGACCTCGGTTATAGAGCGCCGAAAGCATGCCGTCTGTGTCTAATTGAGTTCTATCTTTTCTGTACGCTGGGTCATCCCTAGGCGCGTGTATCCAGTAGTTGATTATTTTGACTTGGGCAGCCCAATAATATAATTGCAGGTTTGGCAACGCAATCCCTCCCTCAAACCAACTTTTATTTAGCTTGGCATGCGCAATACGTGCCGGTTTGCCGCTCCATAGCAGGTTGGATACCAGTGTTGTGACTGGTCGGAAATATCTCGGCGGGACCGGGTAGGGTGTGTTTTCCAAGGCATAGAGGAATCTCGGGAGAGCCATCATTTTGTACAGTGCTGCCCTCCCGAGGAGTGTCAGTGGCAAGGAAGCCCAATGTTTGACGTCGGTGCGGAATCGGGTCAGGGGTGGGACAAGGTTTTTATCAAAGAAATCTGATTGGTTGTTAGTTACATGAATACCAAGGTATTTGAATGAGGCTGTGGTCATTTGTAACGGGCAATTCGTGTCGAACTGGGGCAAAGGTCCTTTTAGGACAAAGGACTGACTTCGACCAAGTGATAGTATAGCCTGATGTCTTCCCATAGTCATTACACAGTGTCTGTAGGGCTGGTACACTTCTGTCCGGATCCGTCAAGTAGACCAACATATCGTCGGCATATAAGGATATTCGGCCCTCCCAGCCCTCTTTCCACACAATGCCCTTTAATAACGGAGTGGTGCGAGTCAGTGCTGCCAGCGGTTCCAAGACCATGGCAAACAGTAAGGGGGAATCCCTGTCGGGTCCCTCTCGCCAGCTGGAGCGTACGTGAAATGTGTCCGTTGGCTGTCACACGTGCCACCGGGTTTGTATACAGCAGCCGCACCCAAGCAATGTAGTTGGGGCCAAAACCCATTTGTGTCAGGACTGCAAAGAGGTGTCCCCATTCCACCATGTCAAACGCCATTCTGGCATCCAATGATAGGATCACCGCTGGTTCTGTTAGTGACGTGGCCCGTGCAAACATTCCATGTACCTGCCAGAGATTAAGTGTCGTACTTCTGTGTGGCATGAAGCCAGACTGGTCGGGGTGTATTAGTGACTGGAGGTGAGCCATTAACCTTGTGGCCAATAACTTTGCAAGGATTTTAACTTCTGCATTAAGGAGAGAGATTGGGCGATATGATGTACAATCCGATAGTGGCTTGTCAGGCTTTGGGATCGCCACTATTGTGGCTGTCCGCTGATCTAATGGGAGTTCCATCTTTTCCCGACTGTCCATGTACATGGCCAATAAAGGCGGGCTGAGTGTGTCTGACATTATTTTGTACCACTCTATAGGGATCCCGTTTGGGCCTACTGCTTTCCCTGAGTGTGTTGCTTGGATAGCGAGTTGAATTTCTTCAACAGAGAGGTCTGCATCCAGTTCTTGGACTGCTTCCGGTGATAGAGTCTGAAACTCTATGTGGGCCAGAACGTCTAACACCGTGATTTCAGTGACGTCATGATCTGGGGTGTATACCTTCTCGAAATGGTCCGCTAATGTGTCTACAATCTCTTCTGGGTGTGTCTGCAGATGGCCTGTACTGGTGTATAGCTGTTGAATGCCTCTAGGACTCCCCTCTTTCCTTTCCAACCAGGCCAGTAGCTTCCCGGATTTATCTCCTACCTCGTAAATGTTATGAGCCGTGGCTGACATGTTTTCAAGTACTTGCAGTCGGAGATGTTCCCTATGTCTTTGCTGGCAAAGCTGCAAAGTGTGGGCCGTGTCTATTGTGGGGTCTGCTGCATGGCACTCATTGGCGGCCTGGACAGACCGCTCCAGCTCCGACAGTTCTTGCCTCTGAGTTTTTCTGTGCCCCGTAATGGAGGCCACCGCTTGGCCACGGAGGACTGTTTTATACGCTTCCCATAAGGTCGAAGGGGAGCTCACGGATGCCGAGTTTTCAGTGAAGTAGAACTTGGTCGCCGTCATCAGAGCCTTTCTGATAACCAGGATTTAAAAAAAATTAGGATATAGTGGGTATATCCTTTTGTGAGTTTTTGCCCGACTGTGTAATGTCAGGACTACCGGAGAATGATCTGATATGCCCCTGGGTAGTACTTCTATGGTTTCTACGTCGTGTATATCGTCTCCCAGCCCTAAGAAATAGTCTATACGGGAGAGGCTGCTGTGTGCTGTTGAATGGTAAGTGTATTGTCTCATGGTTGCGTGCTTGTGTCGCCAGAGATCTAGCAGTCCCATGGCCTCTAGGAAACCGTGGAAGCCGGTGGGGTTGGATGTATGTACCCTCACTGGGAATTTATCTAGTACCGGATCGACCACTGCGTTGAAGTCACCCCCTATGAAGGTGTCTCCTGCTGGAAGATTAAGTAAAAATTCGCCTAAAGCTGGAAGTGCCACCTTTTGAAGTGCTGGCGGAATATAGACTGAGACAATGTTCAGTGGGCGGCCTTCCCACTGTCCGTGTATCGATGCAAATCTGCCCTGATCGTCTATTTTGTGGTGTATGAAGATGAAGGGGGAGGTCTTTTTCAACAGTATACCCGTTCCTCTGGACCCCGAGGAAAATTCTGAGTGCGCCACCATCTTATAGCCTCTGCGGTTCAGTGCCTGACATGTTCTACCTGTGAGGTGTGTCTCCTGCAGTAAAACCAAATGTGGGCTCTGGCGCTTGAGAGCTTGTAGTACTAGACCCCTCTTGATCTTGTCTCCCAGACCCCGTACGTTCCAGGTCATTACCTTTAGAGGTGGAACTGTTATATGATGTAGTACGCCGCTATATGCGGTATCTCGTGAGTGTTGGGACATCAGGAGGTAGTGTGAGTGTGAACCTCTGTGGCTTTTCCAAGGGTACTGTGGATCGAACAGTTCTTTGTGTGGTACATGTAGTCTCTGCGTCGTGCCGTGTCGTCACGTGTAGAACTTGAACAAAAACAAACAAAATCCATCTCCCTACCCCCCTCCCTGCCCCCTGCTGCACGGACATACAACCGCCCGCCTCCTCAACTTAGCAGAGTGCTTACTCCCCTCCCAACCCATTGTACTTACTTGTGGGGGTAAGAGGTTCCGTGGTGACAGCGGCCCGACTCCCCTCCTTCGCTTCATCCCGTTTGGATCCCGAGGGCAACACGTCCCCCTTGTTGGACTATTGTTGCAGAGTTGTCCATGCCGAGTCTTCAGGATTCGGATTGTTGTTCGTCATCCACCCGTCCCGCATCCGAGACAGTGTCTGAGTCACGTCCCATCAACGTTTGTGAGTTCGTGTGGGTCTCTGTTCGCTGGTGTCGCTCGCCTTTGCCCGTGCGACGGGACGGTTCCATCCGCCGCCATCCCTCCAGCCATTCTTGTGCCGCCTCAGGTGTGTCAAAAACTACGTTTCGTGATTATCTACTACCCTCAGTTTCGCCGGGAATAGCATGGAGTAAGGCAGTTCTCTCTCTCTAAAGGCCTTTTTAACTTCTATAAAGGTTTTCGGACACCGTGCTACCTCAGCCGTGTAGTCCGGAAAGAAGGCAATGGTGGAGTTACGCAGTTGAATAGGAGGAGAGGTCCGCGCCATCTGGAGTATGGCGTCTTGGTCTCGGAAGTTAAAGAGCCTAGCCAGTACCGGTCTTGGTGGGGCCCCCGTCTTCGGTACTCCACCGGGGTCCCTATGTGCCCTTTCGACGGAGAAGAAGTGTGAGAGTCCCTTTGGCTGCAATTTGGTCTTAATTAAATCCTCGATATAAAGGTCCATTGCCTGCTTGCCCTCTGATTCTGGTATTCCCAGGATTCGTACATTGTTCCTTCGTGAACGCCCTTCCTGGTCATCCAGCTTGTCCTGAAGCTTTTTGGTGACTGCCTCCATGCGTTCCATTGCTTGCTGCAATTCTGAGGTATCCACGACCAATGATTTTGTAACCACTTCAACCTGGGCCACTCGCTCCGTCATTTTGTGCAAGTCTGCCCTCAGAAGACAGACGTCTGTCGAGATGGATCCCACTGTAGTCTGTACATTGGATAGTGTTCTCATCAGATCTTCCAACGTCACTTTCTTGGTGCCATCTGTCTCTGGGCTTTTTCCCGTGGAGGGGGCGACCGTCTGACTGCTGTGTGGTGTTCTTGTCGTATGCGTATTTGTCCAGCTTGGACTGCGCCGCATTACCTCTTGTGCCCCTGCCTGCCATAGCGTGTGTCCCTTCAGCGCCGCCGAGTCTGGCCAATCTTTTGTCGGAGCTTGATGTTGGTCGGATAAGTCTGTGCCTTGTTCACCGGCAGTGGTGTCCCTATGTGCCACGGGGGCCCCGTCTGCACACGTGAGTCAAGATGGAGTCCTGTTTCGGGGCTCCGGCGAGGCCAGGGACGGCAACACCCTGGTTCAGCGTCAGTCCTGGCCCCCCGTTGGCTTACGTTCAGTAGGCCCTCTCCCGTACCTTCAAACTCAGCACTTCCACGGCGGCGTATGTTCTCTGGGAGCCGCAGGTCCTCCTCACTCCTGCACTTTTCACCTGTTCGTCCGGGTGTCTGCAGCGTCTCCCGCTTAGGCCCTCTGCGTGTCGCTGTGCCCAGCAGGCATCACTCCATGCCTCTGCCGGTTCAGACGGTTCGCTTCGTGAAGATCCGGCCGTATGGTGTGTGTTCTTGGCCCCTTATGGTAGTGTAGTGCCTCTCTGGGTCTTTGGCGTGCGTGCCGCACCCTCCCAAACTCCACTCCTCTTGTGCGTTCCAAGGGGCCGGATTTGGTCATTGGTGGCAATAGGTAGGCATTAACGGTGCATCCGCTGCTCCACCCCCGGCTCGAAAAAAGGGCGCCGCAGTCATGCCAGCGACGGGGCCCCTCCCAGTCGCCCCGGCAATTTCGGCGTCCGGGTGGGTGACCAGACGTTTTCCACCCCCAGGGCCGAGGAACGCCCGTCTCCTGTGCTCCTCTCCGCCACTTAGCCAAAAATATTTGCGAGCACACCTCTCTGCGGGTACTTCTGGCTGGTACTCCCGGCGCAGAGGCACTTCCGCCCGGGCAGTCCGCAACTCCAGCCCGGTGCCTCCAAGGCGGAGCAAGGCCCACACCACTCACTTCTCCTCGACTCCGGCTCCCAACGTCAGATCTTAACCGGATTTGCGGCGGACGGTGTCCCCCAGTCTCACTCCCGGGAATCCGCCGTCGGAGGTAAGAAATTTATCGGATAATTGACCGGATTTATTTGAAGAGGCCGCCTAAGTCACGGAGCTCTTCTGCTAAGCAGCCATTACGATCGGCTGCTAGCCACGCCCCCTGACCACCGTTAAATTTGATGTTTTTACTGCCTGTTCGTGTTCCTCTTGCGATTCACCCAGCCTGGGGCCTTGCCCCTTCCCCTTCCTGCCACCACCGCCTCTACGGGTTTTCCTGCGCCTCCTTCCGGGGGTTTGTTCTTTCCTCCCCGTAGCCACGATTAGCGGATGATTATATATATTTCCAAACAGTTCAATTTTTACTGGGGGGCCCGACCCTGCAGGACGGGCTCTTGAGACAGGAATAGAAATCCTGTCACTGTGAAACCTCACAAACGCAGCAACAGAGGCCAACTTCAGATTATGGCAAATGCTGACTTTTATTAATCGTCTGCAGCAGACACCACACTCTTGGTCCTTACGTGTTTCAGCAGGTCTCTGTGTGTTTAGTAACTCCAAGTGGTCATGTGCCCTATTAGTCCGTTCTTTAGACTGCAGGTCCCAGAATGCACCTGGAAGGTATCCTTACATGTGCACTGGTATTGATTCCTTTCTGCTAAAATAGAGTTTATTTTCCCCAATGTTATAATTGTATTTGGTTCCCAAACGGTGCAGACTTTAAATCCTCTCTGCAAAGTGCCTCCAAATGCTGCAACGCTTCGTTTCTTGTGCTGTTGCCTCGAAGTTGTAAGAGAAAAACATTCCTCCTCTCCCTTTCTCCCACACAATTCCAAATAGCAACGGAAATTCTGAACTTGCGGAAAGCTTGTCATCCCCCTCTATTAGATGCTTCCAAAGATTATGTGTGTGTGTGTATATACACACCACCACACATAAGACATACACACAAGCTTTGGAGGTTTCCCCCCAAAAATATAAATTAAGTTATTTAAACATAAACATATATACTTAACTTACATATGCTTACCATGCATGGTAAAGGCATCTGTGTGATAAAGGCTGTGTGGAAAAGGTATGTGTGGTAACTGCATACGTTGTAAATTCATACATTTGTCTCTTAAAGGAACTGACACCTGTTCCAAAGGCAGATTCCTTATAATAGGAAGGGTCAACTATTGTACGCTTGATTTATCATCTCACACAAAACTTCTGTGACACAAGTAAAATGTGTAATGGTTTATTCGGAGCTAAAAAGGAATTATTTACCCCAAGCAAGAGCCAGAGCGATCAGAGGCTAGTCTGTGCCAAATGCAGCAGCTTCGGTTTGATGGGATGATGGTGGAAAAGGCAGTCACGAATGAAGCAGCTTGAAATCTGCCCTCGCTGAACAAGATGCTGCCAGTCTGTTTTTCAGATTCAGTATTCATGTTTTATTATATTATTTTATTATTATTGTAGTTTATAGAATTCATTTCATCAAGTTATATATAGCCTTTTCTCTCCTATTCTTTTCCTTTCCCATGTTCTTTCTACTCTTTTCTTTTTCTTATCTTTCGCTCCTATTTCCATAAGTACAAAAATACCACTCATCGATGTTGCCTGTTTATAAGGCTATTTGTCATAATTTCATACCATAAACTTTGTTTTATCTTTTATATTATTGGAGATAATTTCTTATTATCTATTACAACCATACTTGCTCGGGTATACATTAGGATTTTGTTTCAATAAATAAAGTTTAAACTAAACAAATGTATTTATTTATGTTTGGTTTTGTATAGCGCCAGAATCGACTCAGAGGAGTATCTCTGCGCTTTGGACGCGTATCAATTACATATGCGGAAACTGTGGAAGTTTAAAGCAAAACAAAGTGGTTTTAAGTGACTTTCTAAAATGAAGATGGTTCAATCATTCTCTTAAATGTAGGGGAAGTTCATTCCAGTATTGCGGGCCAAGGTATGAAAGAGCTTTTCCTCCTAGTCTTGCTCTCCTGAGATTCGGCGGACCTTCAGCAAGTGTTTGGTACTAGATCATAGGGACCTTAGGGGATGATAAAAGGTGAATTTTTCTGACAGACAGCTGGGGCCAAGATTAAACAATGCCTTGTGGATAGTGCATCAGACTTTAAATGTTATCCATAGGCGTATGGGTAACCAGTGAAGTTTCAAAAGAAGAGGGCGGGAAGCTGATCTGGGAGGCATGTTCAGAGCCAGTCGTGCTGCCATATTTGGTCGCAGGAAACAACTGAACACAAAATGCCGAGAGGGAGCATGACATTATCAGTGGCAGAAAAGTGGAACCATTGCATTATAGGTGCATGCAGCAAGTCAAAGGCTATGGAACAATGGAAGGAAGATAAAGGGGCATTTGGATATTTAGGGAGGGGAGCATGGCAGAACAGTGAATAAATAACTGAATGACTGTAGAGGCTTAATGTGGTGCAGTAGTGACACAGAGATATCGCTGATCTAGGCACGATGATCTAGGCACACAACAGCAGGATAACACATCACCAGGTGATTGAAGTGGGGGTCCTTCGTAGCTGCCCTCCCTACATGCCAGCTGGCGTAAAGGGCAGTAAAAAGGTAAGGTGATAAAAGTAGGGAATAGCCAAGTTTTGATGACTAACGAATGAAAGATGTGAGAAGATTCTTCAAACGTGGAGATAAACTATAGCTTGGCGGTTGGATAACAAAGTCCTACCACCAATTCAACTGCGGATGATACGAAAAGTTACCAAGAGCTTGCATCATATAACCTAGGGACATATGCAGAGGATCTTGAAAATGGGGTGCTTGGGAATGGGAACCCAGTGGAGAGATTTCAAAAATTGGGAGTCCTGTTTGGTGCAATGAAGACAGAGAATCATGCAAACACCTGTCTGTTGATCACATAACGTGGAGACCTGAGCGAGTCTGCAGGCTTGCAAGAGGACATAGGTAAGCAAGGTAAAACCTTCCTTAGGCAATGAGGACATTGTTTTTATCTTACTACCAAAGTAACATTCTCTTACCTGCTATGAGCATTTGATTATGTAGTCCAGAGTCACGGGTATAATTGGATCCTGCATTATATGGAGAGGGGAAAGCCAAGACAGAACCAGTCTCTCTCTCCCCGGCAAGAACCATACAGGGACTGATTAGAGTGCCCATTCCTGGGGTTACCCATGATATTGCAGAAACCAGGCAATCCAGGGTCTACTCTAACCAGTGCGTGCCTTCAAGCCTTCTTAAATACAAATACGCCGATATTCCAGAGTAATATGTGAGCGAACTCGAGCTGCCACATGGTGGCATGACTCGGAACTGTTATCAGCTGAGCATGGCTGATGCTGAAAGAAAGGTGGGCATGATTGCACCCTCGCAGCACATCGTTCAGAAGTGGAACAGTCGGAGGAATTAAAGTGTGCCAAGACGGTGCTCGGTCTGTGGTTGAGAGTTTACAAGTAATTCAAATCCCATGTCATTTCTTGAAGCTCATAATCTTTGCCTGGATCTGGGTCATGCCTCCTCCAGCTTCCACACTTAGCTACTCCTTGGTTGCATTCTTTCCTGCATCTGGATGCCTGCACTGCTGGCATGGGGTATATCCTGAGACACGCATTTGGCCTCTATCAAGTGCAAATGTATAAGAATTGGAGCCGGAAGAACATGATATCAGGCCTTATACGACATAATGTATGGCCCTGCAATGCTAAAAGTATCTTCCAAGATAATGTATTTTATCTTTAGATGCGGTAGCACTATTCATTCTGGGAGGTAAAATGCAAGATCAGCCCATCTAGTGTTCAACAAGCAAGAGATAATCTTTACATTTCTACAAAACACTGCTCAAGCATTAATCAGTTGCATGTCGGTGGCTAGAAAGTGAATGAGTTAGCCCTGAATTCATTTTACACCACAGTTGGTACTTGTTTGTTTCAGGAGTTAGATAACCATCAGCGCCCAGATGTGCTTCGATGCGCTATATCAAGTGAAAACTAGGTAACATAACATCGGCTTTGAGGTAGCTGGATATGGGCACAACTCTTGGGGTGGCTGTTAAGGTGGCATCCAGCTAAGAATGTTTGCAGATTTTTGCCTCGCGGGGAACTCTAACACACATAGATAGCTCCTCCACTTGCATTGAAAATTGTAATAACGGCACTAATTAAGAGCGGTCCTAAAAACATACACTGGACACAAATTGGTAAGATTTAAAATGCATTATAACATGAAGAATAATGTTATGGAGAGCTGGAGATTAGCAGTACTAAAAGCAACATGGACTCTGAAAGCAACTCCCGGACACCCTGGTACTCCCCACTAACCTACTGCATTTTAGGGAGTGTCTTAAAACTGGCTCTCCCCTCTACATTTGATGGTGATCTGCATGGTGGAAAGTTATCACACTGTAGCACAAGTGCTTCCTCCCCTAATAGATACAATAGCGCCACGGTACCCGTTGGGTAACAGAGGAGCTTTGGAAATGTGGTAAAAAAATAATATGAAAAGTGTGGTCTTGATACCCGTACACTCATCCTATATTTTGAATCTGCCCTGCCATATTGTGAATTCAGGTTAAACATCTGAAACAGATGTATCTGAATGTGCCCGAACCGTGGGCTGCAATTTCAAGTTTGGATGGACTACATAATGAATATTGTGAGAGCGCAGTCAAGTTTTGAGCTTGCGATTAATGAACTTTGAATCTGTCCTTAGTTGTATAAAATACTATGAGGTGATTTTTTTTTTAGCTTTATATTTTTAAATCTGGAACGACTTTTTTCGTTTTTAGATATGCACGAGGGTACTTTTTTTTTTACTGAGTTTTTCAAATTCAAAATGTGAATGAATGTTCTGCAAAGCGGTTATAGCCTTCCACTAGGCCAGAGGTCTTCAAACTTTTTTAGGTTGAGCCCCCCCAGCTGATTTTTTTTAGATGTTTGGCCCCCCCACCAACTGTCAGAAATTTCTGGAATCTGGTACACTAATATAATCAACCGCCATCCGCATATCCAAGGCCATATTTGGCAAATAACTGATTGAACCTACTACATTCACAGCCACTTAGAAACATTAGCTAAAAACTTTACTGCTTGAAGTTTAACAATGGGCATTGTACATCTCAGTAGAAAAAAAACAAATTACAATGTTGTTCAGCATATTAATCATTGCACATAATGTTCATATCGTTAGATTTCTGAAACCATTTCTATATATTTTATTAAAAAGGAGAAAGAAAGTGGGATCTTTGGTTCCTTGCTATATAGATCACCATGGAGTACACCAGTTTCATGGTTCAGGGGGATCCAAACTTTCCCTTCCTGGAGCTTTAGATGCCTTATTATTATTGCATGTTGTTCGGTATTCTGCAGCTTTTTCTACAAATTGATGCTTTTCTCTAGCCTGCTTACCCTGATTCCTCAATCTTTCCACACGTGTTCTGCTGCTGTGACTGAGCTACTAAAAACTCAGCTGCCGCTGTTCACCCTAAGCCTGGTCTGTTGATGTTAAGTTTGGGTTATGCTAGCTTGCTCCCGTGGCCTTTCTGCCCTACATTGCTGTAAAGAGGAACTGGACTACAGTGGACAACATAGTCAAGAATATCTCACTGAGCTCCAATGCTGACTGGGTGTACTTTTCTAAATAACTGAATAAGCATGCTCCTAACCCTGCCTGTTACCACTGTTCAGGAGCTCCATCTTGCCCGATCTTTTTAGTTGGGTACACCTTGATGCTTGTTAGGAAATCTAAGACTCACACGCCCCTAACATTATTGAAAAGCACATTCCTCTGGAAGAACAAATACAGCAGTGCTACCAGGAATTTTTGACTCTCTTTAGCTTTATCTAAAAACAGAAGTTCTGTTGAACAAACAGGGCTTATCACCATTCCCATTGCAAGAAGACTAGCTTTGTGAGTGAACCTCAACCTAGCTTATCACAAAAAAGGAGATGTCTTATCTCATGGTAGAAAGCAAGATGTCACTACTTAAATGTCTTAAATGTATCGCTAGTGGAGCTCCTTACTGACCAGCCTTTTTTTAGTTACTACAACGAATAATGCACGTTGAAGTAAAGGTTGCACTCCACTCCTGACTGAATCTACATACATACAAATGCTCAACGCCTGTGGCCAACTAGTAGTGAACCCGCTCTCCCCCAGTAGGCCTGGCTACTCGCCTCTGGCTACTCATTTCCAGGCCTTACTCTGCTACCTTCATATAGTGTCTTCTGCTGCTTCCAATGGGACCATGAAGGGCAGTTACTACGAGGGTTACAATCAGTTTTTGCCCTGTCAGGCCTCCAGCTGTACTACCAGTATCTGGAGTATAAACATCCAACAGGCATAGTTGCTTTGGTGATGGACAGGTTATACACAATTTTAAATACCTCATTGAAAAGATGGGTTGGCAGTCGCCATTGTCCTCGGCTAAAAAGACTTGGGTGTACATGTTGCACAGCTGTTGGGCATACCTCTTCGATCTGCTTGGAGGGCAAAAGCCAGAACACCAGAACTTTGACCCCAGTGACAATACAGGAAGAGACATCACATGGCCTTTGACAAAGTGACATCATGTCTTTGCAACTCAATTAAACGGCTATCCTTTCATCAACCTCAGAAACATGTTTGGCTGAGTGGACCTACAGGGAATCGTACGTGTGACCATGGGATCAGAGACATTTCTGAGAAAAAGAATGGGCCTGGTACAGCAGTCAGAAAAATACACAGAGGTACATTTTCATCATGTAACTGCACCTTTTCAGTCACAGTTCTGAGAAACACGGACAGTGGATAATTAGTAAAAGAATACATTAACTTGTTCAATGACGGCAGTTAAAAATCTAGTGAGCACCTGAGCATTTTCATCCACTGGGCTCTGATCTGTATTTACAGATTTCTATATCTCACCCATTTGATCGGGAGAGGTGAGGCACAGAATAACTAATTTTACTTTTTACTTCAATATAAATCAGGCAGGCTCTCTGTGAGTATGCACATGTGCAGTTGTTTGTGGTCGTTTACAGTGACCATAGACACTGAAGAGTACTCCAGTTCTTGCTGGTAGGGATAGCGCACCAAGTCATTCCTCTATGTCCAAAGCGGAGGGAGGAGCATTGCTCGTGTATTGTCAAGAGCCAAGGCATAGGGGTTCCGACTGCCATAACTGCCACCATGTGCAGCCCACTGGAGAAGCTGCAGATCACCTGCCACATCCAGAAGTTGCTTAACTACACTGTCTTTGATTGCAAGTGTCTGCCGCACAGAGCCTGTTTTGTTTGGGCAACTAACCGCGGGGCACCGGCGCACTACAGATCTATGATATCCAGCACAGAGAAGTGCAGCTGCTGAGCAAGCTAGAAAAAGCCCAAGCCCATCAAATGTGGAACATTTGGTGCTACAGCATCGGTATCTTGCTACAGGAGATTTTGATGAAAACCTCAATGTGTAGAATTTGGAAGCAGCAGAAATCCCAGTTTACAGTGATTGTTTGACAAATAAAAAAATAATGAATTCTATGACAAAATAGAACATAAAATTTTAAATGAATAATAAATCGGTATAAGTGAGATATTTAGTATTTTGCCTATTTTCTTTTAGTTTGGGCTTGGATGAACACAAAGTTGAGATCAGGTTTGGTTCGGATTTAATTCATGTAGGAAGGGATAATTTATTCTTTCTCGTTCCTTAAAAATAGCTGGATGTCTATTATTTCCTATGCATCGCTTTTGTTTGTTTAATAAGTTTACAGTGAAGGAGCGCCAGAAAATGTTACTGGGAGCAGAGATGGAACTGTGAAGGTATGGGATACTAGACAAAAAGATATACCAGTCACCAACATGGAACCTGGAGAAGGAGAAACTAAGAGAGACTGTTATACTGTAGCATTCGGACATGCATGCAATCAACAAGAACGTGCTGTCAGTGCAGGATATGACAATGGTGATATTAAGCTGTTTGACCGAAGAAGCAGGTCTCTTCGGTGGGAAACTAACATTAAGAATGGGGTTGGCAGTGTCTAGTTCGACAGGAAGGATATAATAATGAATAAACTGGTGGCCACTTCATTGGAAGGGAAGTTTCAAGTTTTTGACATGAGAACCCAGCATCCCAAAAAAGATTTGCTTCTCTTGCAGAAAAGGCTCACAAATACACAGTTTGGCAAGTTCGCCACCTGCCACAGAACAGAGATATATTTATGACAACAGGAGCTGGGAGTCTGCATCTTTGGAAGTAGGAGTATCCCGCTCAGCGAACGCAGAAAGATTCTGAAGGCGTGGAGGAGGGGGTCGCAGGATCCGTCGCTCTTCTGCAGAATATAACCATGTCCACACAGCCCATTGCTAGCATTGACTGGAGCCTGGACAAACAAGGGCTATATGTCTGCACGTCGTTTGACCAGACCGTGCAAGACTTCATAGTGACTAAACTTAATAAAGTTTAAGGCAGATTGACGTCCAGAGAAAGCGCCACCAAAGACTGGAACGTATCCGAGGATTCTTATTTTTTTTAAGTAGCTGTATATGAAATGCTGCTTAATTTGAAACAGAATTACATATGTACATACCTCCGTTGAAAGTTGGACGTTAAAGAGACCTTGTTTGATTAAGAACTTGCTGCCTAGAGGAAGCACCATAAGCAGGAAACATGTTTTCCTTTGATCCTTTTTAAATGTATATTTTGGGCAAACTTTTACAGATGTTTGTAATTGTGCGGAAGAGGGCACCTTTTCTTACCGTTCGGAATTGCGGTCATGCCCGATGCAGCCAATGTGCCCTACAGGCAGAGAGAGGCACAACTAGGGCCAAATTTCGGGCGGGTGGGGGGCTAAAAAGAAAATTCGGGAGGGGGGAGGCTTATTATTCCATCAACAGGCAGAGTGGAGAGGCAGGGGCTCAAGAAGCCCGTGAAAAAAGAACAAAGGCGTCATTAAGAAGCAAATGGTCTTTAAAAGACCTGTGAAGTACTCGGTGCGGCTGTGTGTTTCCCGGGAAGCGGTCTCATCCCGGGCTGCCACACATGAGGGCTGGGAGAGTGAGCTAAAGCCCTTTGACCTTAATGGGCGTTGCGCGCCTGCCTGCACGTCAGTGCCTGCGACAGGTTTGGATCAGACACCATCACAATGTCAGAGTCCACGAGAGAGCTGAAGACAGCAGACAACACTTTCCTTTAAATTCCATGAGTATGGCACGTCGCAAATGTACTTGCGACATGGGACGGTGAGATTTTGAGGTGGAGCACGAGCCCCCCTCAAGATGATGGCGCGCGCCCCACAGATTGAAGAACTCTGCACTAGACTATGACATCAAGGAAACTATCCCGTTCGACTTCCAATTCTGCAGCCTCCTCGGTGGTTGAGCTGAAAAGGATGGGCTGGAGGGAGAGAGCAGGAGCCCTGAACATGGTCCCTAACTTCATAGTGTTTGAGGGAAAAGAAAGGTCCAAACAACCAGATAAGCCAAGTGGTAAAAAGAAAATCCAGTAATAAATTGCACACAAACGTGTTCATGTTAAATTTAGGGTTGACTGCCGAGCAGCCCAGACTGCTTACCTCAGAGCCATAGGTCTGGGCCACGTGGCACAGCATGAGGAAGGAGATGTCGAAGAGCAGCGCGCGCACCGAGGCAGCTTTGGCTGAGGAGAGAAGCCCAGGTTAGTGTTCAGAGACATGATGGATGCACAGAGCGCACTCCTTCGCAAAAGGACAGAAAGAAAGGAAAGCAAGAACATAAACCGTATTTACAACTAGCAGAACAGATGTTCTTGAACAGAATACAGGGCTTCAGAAAAGCTAGGCTAGACCTTTTACCAGCAAGCAATATTTTTTTTTCAGAATGTTATGTTATGGAAACTTGCTTAGCGCGCGTATACCAGTGGGTGTCTTGGGGCTTTCAGGAACATGAACATACAATGCTGAGGAATAGCTCATTGCTGAACAGCCACGTCTAGAGTTCCTTTCTAAAGGCAAGAAGGGTGGGTATAGTCCTAAGATGAAACAGAAGAGAGTTCCACAGCCTGGCTGTCCTGCTGATGAAACTCATTCCTCCCCAGCTAGCTTTTCTGACTCTTACAGTGGTAACTGATACAGCATTGGCAGATCAAAGAGTTATACTAGGAGTGTACCAACTAAAAGCATTCCATAGAAATTTTAGTCCTTCTCTGTGCAGGGCCTACGAGCAACAGAGAGCGCCTTAAATTGGATTAGCTGTTGCATCGGGAGCCAATGACATGAATGAGAAAGTAGTGTCACTCACAGCCTTCAGCGCTGATCTGCTTCGTGAATTCATTCAACCTGTGGAAATAAAAAAATAAAAATTTAAAAAAAAGTTATGTACAAAGGTCCAGGAGCCATACACTCATTCTCCATCACGTTTTGTGTATCTTACGGAAAATATGCATTTTGGGAAGAGTAGTGAAGTATCAGCTCATTCAGTGTGCAACAAGCTACAGATCATCTTTACATTTCTGAGACATACTCCTCATGGTTAATCAGGCTGGAGCTGGGCCACATTTTAATGAATAGAAAAATGAACCTTGAATTACATTTACATTCTCTGCTCCTCATCACATGGAATCTGCTAAGGCCTTAGCAGGGATGCGACTGACGTGCAACACCACGTCATTAAAAGGGCTGCGCTACCAGCCTTTATGTACCAAGATTATCATTACAAACCCAGGGTTTACTATGCCTGTCTACATAAGAAATGTGGCAACTACGACTATATTTACCCGAGCAGCTGTTCTTAAGGGCTATGCTGTAGCATACATTTCTTTTTCATGTCGTTAGGGTCCAAGCACAGGCTGTGCCAAGGACTGACACAGGCCCGTTTGGCAGCGAGTGATCCGCTGTCAGGGCCCTGCTTGCTGCCATCAGCAGTCAGAGTTACGACTTTAGAACCTCTGGTGGAGTTAATTTGTCACCAATAATGGAATCTAAGCAATGGCCAGAGGGCCAGCTGCGAGTGACCTCACATCTCGGTTACAGGATGTAACTAAAAGAACTACAGAGAAAACAACCATCAAATAGTTGTCTGAATTTCCTAGAGGAACCCAGAAGCCACAGGTTTCTTAGAAAGCGCCTGCAGCACAGATCCCTCAGACCAAGGCACCAAAGGCAGATCACCCACTGAGATGAATCAGCTGAAAGCACACACTCTGGGAAGAGTCACAGACCCAAGTCACGGAAAGCCAAACACTGGAGCCCGGTCCTACAGGGACTTAGAAGATCTAGATGAGGGGGCGGGTGCATGCAGTTCTTGGGGTTCCTATGCATGCACTGTGCAATCATTTACTTGATGAATTTGCGGGCGAAGGACTTGAGTTTCCCGGTGGCTGCAGCAGCTGCTAGCAGGAGGTCCAAGCTTTTGCCCGACAGCATGTGGCCCAAGACCCCTAGCAGCCCCTCTGGCGACTTGGAATGGTCAGAGTCCATGGTCTGTGGAGAAATGGACAAAAGAAAAATGTCAACACCTTAATAAAAGAACAAGCTATTTATCAGTAAAGTTGTTCTGCATCTAGGTTTCAGATACACAATTTAATCCTCTACGTACTTTGATCTGTAACAGTGCTTAAAACAGCAGAAAGAAAAAGTGTGTGTGAGAGAGAAAGGGAATCGTCTGCACACAGACTGTAGTGATGTTGATATCAACACCAGAGTTCTGAATTCGGCTGAATCTTTTTGATGTACTGTTTTAACAGAAAACGAGAAAACTGTCATCCAATAAAAGTCTCAATATCAGATCTATTCGCTCAAGCCAACCGAAAGCCGCATCCATGCTGTTTCAGTATGGTCTTTGAGTGCTGTACCTCCGTCCATTCATCTGGAACGCTTTCCATTTAGAAGACAGAGAGACAAGTTGGACCCCTAACCATTAGTTTGTTTTATTTACATGTCATGCTAAATCCCTGATGCCTCCTTTAGCAAGCCTTGAATGCACCGCTTTGCTAAGTGTAGGCATGCAAGTGCCTGAATGAAGTGCTCTGTAATCGAATTAGAGTGCAACAGTTTTGATATCCCTGACACCACTGGTAAACAGCACTAACGCACAAGTTACTACTTGTGTAACTAATGTCTCTTACAGATATATCGTTAGTGATAGATTCCTTACCTTAGAATATCCCCAGGCGTCAGACTGGCTCCGGAAATTTTTTGCAAAGCAGTACTCATGCGAGTCGGTAGGTGTCGTCCGCGGCTCCGCGTCCGTCGTCGTGGGTGCAGTGATGACGTCGTCGGAGTACTTAGACGCCGCCTCTGCGTGCTGGCGTCCGTTCTTATACACAGCTTTTCCGTGCCAGAAACACAGAGCCAAGATAAACCCCAAAACTGGTGCCATGAAACTAGGTCCCTGAAGGGGATGACCTTAACCCTAGATATCGGTTCGCAGAACGGGGAGGACGGGTGGGTCGGTAAGGAATCTATCACTAACTAATGTCTCTTACAGATATATCGTTACACAAGTAGTAACTTGTGCATCTGAAAGAGACACATTAGTGATAGAATCCTTACCTTAGAATAGATACTCCAGCAATACCAACCCCGGTGGTGGGTCTGCAAACCAATAATCACACCAGAAAGTCCTGGAGGACAGAACAGCCAAAAAAGCCATCCCTCCGGACTTGGCTGTCCAGGCAGTAGTGTCTTGCGAACGTGTGCAGCGAAGCCCACGTAGCTGCCTGACAAATGTCCTGTAAGGGGACTCCCCGGCCCAGGGCAGTAGTAGTTGCCGTGGCCCGAGTGGAATGAGCCCTCAGCCCAACAGGGGGTTCCTTTTTAGCTAAGGAGTAGCATGCCTGGATACACAACACGATCCACCGAGAGATGGTCCGTTTGTGCACCGCCCTTCCCTTCTTAGCGCCCGTGTAACCAACAAAGAGTTGGCCATCCACCCGGAACTGGCGTGTGCGATCCAGATAGAATGAGAGTGCACGTTTTGGGTCCAGACGGTGGAGCCTCTCTTCCTCTTTCGAGGGATGAGGAGGCGAAAAGAAGGTGGGCAAGGTGATGGACTGCCCGATGTGGAAGGCTGCGACTACCTTGGGCAGGAAAGAGGGTCTTGTCTGCAACACAACCTTGTTCGGATGGACAGAAAAGAATGGAGGTTTGGAAGAAAGAGCCTGGAGCTCACTCACTCTCCTGGCAGAGGTGATGGCAACCAGGAAAGAAGTCTTCAGAGTAAGAAGGCGGAGAGGACAGTTATGAAGTGGCTCAAAGGGAGCGCACATCAGGTAAGTCAGTGTGGTGCAAGGAGGTACTGGAGCCGAAATCTACAGCTTAACGGGTCTGTGATGTGGCTCTATTTATGCCACACTCAGTATTTTCCGCGCATGCAGATCGGCTTTCTATGTGGCTAAAGAGGCGGTCAAAATCACTTATTCGTTGACTCAACATCATAGCACCACCTACACTGTCCAACCCTTTTCCTATCATCTCCACAACAAAAATCACAGCAGAGCACACTCGTACCTGGACGGTGCATACCATTTGTTCTCCATTCTTCCAGTTCTACAGGGCCAGCTCTCCAGGATACTGTCCTGGTCTCCATCCATGACGCGCGTACCAACAATGTTCTCCATGCTGCATTCACATTATTTCTTCTGAGGTGTGCTTCTGAATTATGACACCCCTCGCCTCAATGCCAGTGCTCCATCTCCATTATCTCTACCAGTTTTCCCTTCACTCACTCTTCTTTTCTACCATTCCCTCAACTCGTCCAGCCACATTAACTCACAGAATCAACCAACCTTTGTTGCCCATTTACAATCTTAATCACTACAACTGTTTCCCAACTTACACTATTATCTATTCCACATATTTAACAGGCTCCTACTCGCTGACCTCTGGCATTGCTGATTTCGAGATATTACAGACAAATAGCTACCTGGTGAGCACTCCACCCCTTCAACTACTTATCAGTCCCTCTCCTCCTGATCTGGTCAGAAACCTAGACACGTGACCAATGCCACGCCACAAATAACCCAAATATGCTCCTAAAATGAGATTCTGCAAGTAGCAATTCATCAGGACAACAGGTCTTCACTTTCATGACATTTGACCACAGCATTCACCTATCCTCCACCATCTTCCTTTTCTAAACTGATCGTGCCTTTCACAGTTAATAACACCATACTCTTGGCACTGTGCCTGGGTTAGGCACTTTTGTGCTGCATTCTCCTGGCTTTCCTCCTACCTTGCAGACCAGCTATACCTTGTTGTCGGGCAATTCAAATTCCATGGCCGCATCTAAAAAACAGAATTCCGAGCACCTTTATGACCCGAGCCCCCAATTGTGAGCTCCCAGACTTGCCAAGCGTAGCGCGCAAAGCTACCGACCAGCCGCTCTGCACCCAGATGCTCCAGGGCAGATAACAAGTAACTGCTGGTAGTACTTTAGACCTTGGCCCCCTACAGCCCTAAATTCGAAAGGAGACCCCAAGAAATCCCTGTAAATACCTGTATGCAACATATGACTTTTCTCCCATACAGAAGCATTGCTGCGTAAAGACTTACCTGTAAAAATCGATATTTAAAAAAAGTACTTACTTGATACTGAAGTTTTAACATCAAAAATTCCATAAAAATACAACTTATTTTCATAAATTGGTCTCAGATTTAGTCTTGAGTGTGGGTCTCATTTATTGCCTTTTTGAGTACAACAACTGCTTAGCACAACCAAATGATAAGCCTAAACTGCTCACCCAAACTACCATATAAGAGAGCATTTAGTTTTATCACGTTTGCCTCTGTAAACCAATAAGGGTTGCCTGGACTCTTTACAGTGTACCTCCTTTGGGTCGAATATATAAGGAGCCAGCTTCCTACAACTTCTCAAACATCCCTAGCTTTGTTTTATCCAAACACTGAATACTATCCTCAACAGGCTACATTTGTGTAAGCATTAGTGGCAATAGTGAATTGTGCAGCTGATTTAACCAGCTTGGGCATTGTCTATAAAGGAAAGGTATTCTGCCTTTAAGGAGATCTGTTATGTCCCAATCTCACAAACGCTGAGCCACCACTGATATCACCAGAGACCATGTGCTTGCCTGAATCTTGATGTAAAACATAATATATCATGCTGTCCGTCCACATCAATGCTGATAATCTTGGCATAATATGGATTGTAGACCTATAATGATGGCACTTAATTCCAGAACACTGATGTGTGGTTTTGTCTGACTGGACTACAGCGTCCTGGCTATTAGGTCGTGCAGATGAGCTTCCGACTCCTCTGAGTCACCTGTGCGTGTAACTAAGACAGATTAAGGTGGAAAGAACAAAAGATCTACCAGTGTCCTTTGCAGAAGTCCAACACTTTTCATCCTCGATGTGACCTTAATTTGGTCAAAGGAGCTATATATCTGCAACCATTGTTTAAGTAATCCTTCCTGTTCTGGCTTCATTCCCAACCAACAAAAGGGAATAAACCAAGACAACAGTGGTTATTTCAGTAGCCACACTGTCTTGCTAGTGCAGTTGGCATGGCTGTCCAGTGAAAATACACTTTAGCTTCTTTGGTGTTCAGGAGTGCACCAAGCAAAATACTGGTGTGCAGCAGTAGTATGGATGCCTTTTTGTGTCCTAAGTAAGACTCAGTCTCCTGACTAAACAGGCGCAGTCTGTCGCAGATTTTTTGTGGCATCTTTAACAAGCATTTGCAATGCAATAGGTCCCGCTTTTATGAGAGTTTGAGCTATTGGCAATGCAATAGCTTAAACTCTTGCAAATGCAAGACTTATTGCATGACAAATTACAAGTGCGCATAGGGCGCTTTCACATTCATGGAAGCCGCGCCCCATTTTTAGGTCTCGACCTACAGCATTGCTTTATCAATCCTTGTTTTCGAGATTATAGTAAGCGGTCCGAAAAGTCTACCTAGCTGCAGATCGCATACAGTTCATGTGAGCCAGGCTCGTGCACATCAAACACCATCGGCCTCGGCATCAGACTTAAAAGGAAGCCGCTCCCGCACCACGCAATCCTAACCCCTCCACAAAGTTTTGTTTCTTCTCTCTGCCTCTCTCCTTGACTTTCGTTTCTCCAGCTTTCTAAATTCAGCGGGATGGGAACTGTTAACTTCCGATCTATGACATTCATCCCGGTTATCCGCCTTCGGGCCCCGCCCCCATCCGGCACCCATCACAGTTCTAAAGCGAGCCCCAGGGTTACAGCGCACGGGCTCGGAGCTCTCTCACCATTAACCCTTTTGGATTAATCCGTGGGCCAGAGCAGGAATATGGCAATTTTTACCAGCGTCCTCAGACCGAGAAGATGTTTTCAGTTTTCGAAACCACAAGTAGGAATAACGATGACATCCGTATAAATCATTTCAGATGAACGTGGCCGATGATGTCATCACATAAAAATGCAAGGCACGAGCCTTAAAGATTAAAGGACATGGCCACTCAGTTCCTAAGACTGGTGACATCACTCTTGGTAACGTAGCCATTGCCGCACTGAAGGTTGGTTATGGTATTGAAAACTCCATACCTACTTCCAATATTAAATTCTCAGTCTCCGGGTGTGAATACTTACTCGTCTGCTGTACTCTCTCTTTCACCTTCTCCGCCTCATCCTTCCTCAGCCATGGCCGCCCCATGCAGCTCAGCCTTCGGACGCTCTCCTGGTCTCTTTTATGAATACTAGTAGCCCCTCTTGTATCCTTGTTTTATTAGTGTTTTACATTTGTATACATCTATGTCTATTTTATGGGATGCTGGCCCATATGAGGGCAATTGTAGCCCAAGGCTACACTCAATGGAACATACACACCAAATACCACTCAGGGCCACATAATTACACAGCACTCAATGCAACATACACTCCAAATCCCACTCAGTGCCACATAAGTACACGCCACATAATTACACTGTACTCAATGCAACATGCACTCCAAATACCACTCAGTGCCACATAATTACACGCCACATAATTACACTGTACTCAATGCAACATACTCTCCAAATACCACACAGTGCCACAAATACACGCCACATAATTACACTGCACTCAATGCAACATACACTCCAAATATCACTCTGTGCCACAAAGCTATATGCAACATAATTACACTGCACTCAATGCAACATACGCTCCAAATACCACTCAGTGCCACATAATTACACCACATAATTACACTCTACTGAATGCAACACACACTCCACACAATACTACTCTATCTATCTATCGGCCTCACTCTATCTATCGGCCCTCACTCTATCTATCGGCCCTCACTCTATCTATCGGCCCTCACTCTATCTATCGGCCCTCACTCTATCTATCGGCCCTCACTCTATCTATCGGCCCTCACTCTATCTATCGGCCCTCACTCTATCTATCGGCCCTCACTCTATCTATCGGCCCTCACTCTACCCATCGCCCTCACTCTACCCATCGCCCTCACTCTACCCATCGCCCTCACTCTACCTATCGCCCTCACTCTACCTATCGCCCTCACTCTACCTATCGCCCTCACTCTACCTATTGCCCTCACTCTACCCATCGCCCTCACTCTACCCATCGCCCTCACTCTACCCATCGCCCTCACTCTACCCATCGCCCTCACTCTACCCATCGCCCTCACTCTACCTATCGCCCTCACTCTACCTATCGCCCTCACTCTACCTATCGCCCTCACTCTACCTATCGCCCTCACTCTACCTATCGGCCTCACTCTACCTATCGGCCTCACTCTACCTATCGGCCTCACTCTACCTATCGGCCTCACTCTACCTATCGGCCTCACTCTACCTATCGGCCTCACTCTATCTATCGGCCTCACTCTATCTATCGGCCTCACTCTATCGGCCTCACTCTATCTGCCTCAATCGATCTATCTATCTATCGGCCTCACTTGCCTCCTTTACTACTCCCAACCCCATCAACCAGTTTCACAATCTCAAGCTGGTCGGCTCACTATGTTTGGAGGTCTCAAGTTCCTTATGCAAGTATTCATATAATTCCATTTTCACACTTGCCACTTCAAAGAGGCCTTCAAGAAGCACCTTTGACCGTTTGTGCTACTGACCAGCAATGTACCTGTAAACTGGTTATAGCAGGTATTATTCATGCTTACACCCCAGTTTGAACTTCTATTCGCCAATACTCATTTTAGAAAGAATAATTTTTTTAACGTAGTGAAAGCCTTTTACATTTTGGCCCCCACATTCACTTCCTGATTAATTCTGGCTAACTGGAGGCCATTGGAAAATCCACAAACATACTGAAGGAGTATGTTACTTACCCTGTAAGCATTTATTCTTAGGGTGTAGTTGTTAGACCTGGCAATTTTGGCGTGGTTTCCCTTGTCTTTTTGGCCTCTACCTCCCGTATTTTTGATGTTGTTCTGGATTTCGTTTTTGCTGGTTTAGATGCTTTGGACACTCTGCCACTGCTGATCAGTGCCAGAATGTAATTGCTCCCTGTGTAAATTGTTATGATGATTGGATATACATGATTGGCATATTTGTATCACCAAGAAGTCCCTAGTAAAGTGCACTGGGTGTGCCAGGGCTTGTGATGACAAATGCTACTAGTGGGCCTGGAGCACTGATTGTGCCACCCACATGAGTAGCCCCAAAATGGTGTCTCAGGCCTGCCACTGCAGTGCCTGTGTGCAGTCTGTGAACTGCCATGTCCTCCTGGTCAGTGTCCCACTGACCAGGCCTAACCCTTCCCTTTTTGTGTACATAGATCAATCATATGGAAGGCCCAAGGTACCCCCCTGGGCAGGGTGCAGTGTATGTGAAAGGTAGAGCATGTACTGGTGCAGGCGACATGCTCTGGTAGTGAATTACAGCCATTTTCATTGTTCACTATTGTAAGGCTATATTGCTTCATAGGTTAACATGGGGCTACCAGCATTTCTTTCCATAGGAGCAAGATAGGACATAAGAGTCTAGTATCCCTGAACTCAGAATTTAATAACACATCTTTTAGAAAAGGTTGTTTTTGAATCCTGTGTTTGAGAACACCACTTTTAGAAAGTTGCTGTTCTCTTGTCTGACCTTCCTGTGTGCCTTGGCCTGTTTGTCTATTGACTGTCTGGTTTGAGAGTGACAGGGGCTGGGAATTCCCCAGGAGGCTGGCTGAGTCAGCCCTAGGCGGAATGACTGCATTTGCAACTTGAGTGGTGGGAGGAGATAGCACCTGGGCCTGAATAGGGCTGTGCCTGCCTTCCGCAATGCTGGCTCCACCTCCTGCTGGGCGGCTGACTTTGCTACAGAAAAGTTATTGCATCGCTCGCTGCGGAGCGCATACCCGACAGTGCAAGGAAATTCCCGCCGCTACGAAGGTCGAGATCGTCGCAGCGCCTGTTGCCGCTGTCAGAGCAGTCTCATCCTTCGTTTGCGGGACACACCCGATCGGTGCGGGAAGCCTAACATCGCTGCGAGTGTCGTCGCAGAGCCTGTCGTCGCTGGGTGAGATCGCCGCACCGCCTGGTTACGGACCACATCAAGTCGCTGCAAGAGTCATCGCAGAAGCTATCGCATCGAGGAGCTGCGAGAGAGAAGATCACCGCTGGTCCGCGCATCGTCGCCCCGGAGATCGTCGCAACTCCAAAGATCGTCGCATCGTGCCTTTGTGAGAACAAACTTCCTGCGGAACCTACGCACCGGAATCCATACAAGTGGCCTTCCTCCCCATACAGACCGGATTTGTCGCAACGCGCCCGCTGTTGCAGCGGGGCTGTCGCATCTCCTCCCCAGGGTCTCAGGAGCATAGTATCGCTCGCTTTCCACTGCACCAGCTTCTGCTTTTGGAACATTGTCACATTTAAAGGTACTTTTGGCTAAACGTGACGCAACTGAACTTTTCACGCATCTGTGGATAATTTTATCGCAACCTAAAGAACTTTTATCGCAACCTTAAGAACTCTTTTGAAACCATATTCTTGAACTGTGTATGTTGGATTTTTGTCGTTTTGGTCTTATGTAGTTTAGATTAAATACCTTTATTTTTCTAAACTGTTGTGGAGTCAGTTTGTGGTGTTTTCACTGTGTTACTGTGAGTGTTGGTACAAATACTTTACACATTGCCTTCTGATTAGCCTTGACTGCTCGTGCCAAGCTACCTAGAGGGTGAGCAGGGGTTATCCCAGAGGGTTTCCTCCTTACCCCGACTAGAATCAAGGGTCCCTATTTGGACAGTGGTACCTACCTCTGCCAACTAGAGACCCCCAGTTCTAACAGTAGTGCTGCAAATTCACAAGCTATGCACACTCCAGCCATCTAATGTTGGGCCCAGACTCTGCAAGTTGTTTTTCCTCAAGGAAGTTTTATAATCAAAGTCTCCCATTACATCCACCTGCCTCACCCCTAGATAGAAATGGCACACTGTACCATTATCAGTCTCAATACTTATATATTAAATGTTATCAAGAATCATCTACTGCGTATGAGACAACCTTTGCAGAATATTTTTGTTCAAGATTCAAATTAATAGGTACATATTAATACCAATAATTTACTACTTCAAAATATGTAGCACCTTCTGTTCGCACTGTCTCCCAATCACATTCTAGTGACTCACTGAGTCCACGCAGCCAATTGCAAGCCCACCTCAAGATCTAAGGCAATGCTCTACCCTCGGCTAGACATGGGTATGCAAGGAATCTGATACCACAGCTGGTGACAGATGTTGTAAACTACAGAAATTCTGTACACAACCGAGGATGGACCCAGGGGGTTTCTCTACAGCATTTGTGCCACAACTATACTGAGAAACAAATTTAGAGGTGTTTGTTACAGTAGCGGGATAGATACTGTAATTTAAGGAGGACAGTAGCACAGTTGAGGATGGCACAATAATTCAGGAGAGAGTGAGGCTGTACACAGTAACAGACAAACAGGTCTATTCATTTCCTGTAGTGGCAGGGCTTGCTCCTCATGAAGTGCATGTACTGAACCTAAGATCCTAGTATTACCTTCAAGATATTGGTCACGGTTGGTTCTGCTCTCAGAATGAGTCCTGGATTCGGCTGAATATTCGCATTTTCTGTAGATTTCAGACGTGGAGCCTGCTCTCTATCTGCAGTCCTGAAGGGCCAAATTAAAGTTCAATGGTTACAAAAATAGGACTGAGCACTTTTGAACGTTAACACATTTTAAATAAAGGAAAAAAAGTTACCCCGGACTAAAGACAGAGAGGGAGCAACAAAGGGTAGTCACTTTAACTTCAAGCCTCAAAACTCTGAGCACAGAGGCACAATTACTCTAAGCTCACCTTAAAGCCTGACAAATCCTCTGAAGTTGGAAGGACAAGCCATCCGAAGTTGGCACACTGATGGGGACTGTCTCCAACACCAGAAAAAATGCAACAAGGACGCAAAACACTGTCAAGATGCAGAATGAGATTGTGCAGGATAAATTAAATGTGTAGGCAATACATTTTAAACATTCATGCAGCCATGAGCAAAACTGAATACTGAATCAAGCTCTTAGACATCGTAACTATTAGGTCTCTCATTACTGAACCGCTCTGTCAATCAATCAATCAGTAGATTTGTAGGGTGCTTCTTGTCACCCTTGAAGGTTTCCAAGCACTGGCAGGGTAGACTTGATTAGCCGAAAAGCTAGGTCTTCAGGGACTTTTGGAACTCTAACAGATGGAGGGGTCCATAGATGAAAGAGTAGCTTGTTCCAGGTCTTTGTTGCTAGGTAGGATAAGGAGCAACCTCCGCATCTACTACGTAGAATGCGGGGTGGGGTTGATATAAAGGAACGTGGAGCGGAGGTTACTCACACAAGTAAGTTAAAGCAGGCAGTTCCGCAGTTGTGTAGGGCTTTGCATGCATGGGTTAGGAGTGTGAGCTGGCGTCTTTTTGTACAGGGAGCCAGTGGAGTTCCCGGAGGTAGAGGGTGATGTTGGTGTGTCTATTGAGATCTAGGACGAGTCTGGCTGTGGAGTTTTTTATGGTCTATAGTTATCGGAGGAAATAAGCAGTGATCCCTGCATAGAGAGTGTTGCCATAGTCCAGTCTGCTGGAGATGAGGGCCTGGGTGATGGTGCGTCTTGAGCTTTGGGGTAGCCATTTGAATATCTTACGAAGCATGTAGAGAATGAAGAAGCAGGAGGAGGAGACTGAGTTGACCTGAGTGGTCCTGTTTAGATTGTTGTCCAGAATGATGCCTATGTTTCTAGCATGGTCAGTGGAGGTAGGAGTAGGCCCGAGTTCTGAGGGCCACCAGGAGGCGTCCCACAAGGAGCTTTTGTTTCTGAAAAGCAGTGCCTACGTCTTGTCCGAGTTGAGCTGTACATTAGTTATAATGGGGTAACCCAGTAACCCTCAGAACCTGAGTATTGAAGCTAAACAAAAACAGTGGTTCTGTCGGGAACCACAAATACTTTGTTTCACTGTGCTTAATTCTGAGTTTCCAAATAGGTGTCAGCTGACCATTTACATGCTTTTCCAGAATTTTAGAGAAACCCGGAAGCAGCAAGATGGGACGAAAGTTAGGCGGCTTAGTGGAGTCAGCATTGGCTTTCTTCAGAAGAGGGAGTACCATAGCATGTTTCCATTACCGTAAGCCCTCCAGTAAGCATGCATTAGGAAGATCCATAATTATCGAGAATGTGGACGTGTCAAGCTGTTTAATCACATGAATGGGGTGAAAGTCACCAGGGAACCAGATTTAATGTTCGCCAAAAGATGGCAAAAGGAGCTAGGTTCCAGGAGGGTCCAAGTTTCCAATTCGCCGGAGGAAGTGTTGTTATTGTGGGGCCCTATTACCACAAAATTCGGGGTAAAAATTGCCGGTCTAGTGTTGTTTATTTGTTATGCAGAGGTTAGAGCCTATGAACACTTTTTTTTTTTTACTGCACTTACACTGTTATAATGGATGAATAGTACGCACATGTGATGAGGATACGGTCTATGACCAACGTATGATCTATGGATATCGCAAACTGTACATTCCCTATATGGGCTCCAACTGTCTGTGCATGTTTCATGTACTTGTCGAAATGGAAGTGGTTTGTTTAATAAACATAACTTTAAAAAAAAAAAACAATGCCCGAAGTCTCTGTCTCAGGTGGAATATTTTAAGAGTTTTTACTAAGCAGTGTAAAGTGTATTTGTTCAAATTTATCAGTAAAGTAGAGGGCGAGTACTTCACATTGGGCGCCAGTAAGAGCAAGGGGAGTAGTCTGGGTTTCCGAGCTGGATAGTTCTTGTACCACCTTAAAAAGAGTTTTGAAGCAATTTTGTGCTTGAGAGATTTTATGTTTAAAAAGACTCAGCTCGAGCTTCTTTGCAGAGAATGTGGTATTCCCTTTGTGCCATATTCTGTCTTCCCGGTCCTCCGTCCATCGTAGACCTCGGATCGAGCGGTCCACTCTGACTCAAGCAGCCAAGGGTTCGAGAATGAATGCAAAATATAGGGGAGAAAGGGGGCAGCCCTGTCGAGTTCCCCAATGGAGAAGAGAACCTCTGGACACTCTACCGTTCACCACCATGCTGGCCAGAGGCTGCAAGTATAGCAGTCGTAGTCTGGATAAAAATCTCGGGCCAAAACCCATGTATCGAAGTAGAACAAAAAAAAGGTTTGGCCATTCCACGGTATCAAAGGCCATACGGGCATAAAGAGACCGGATCGCTGCATCTTCGCTAATTTTGTGTCCACGACCCAAGACTCCATGGATTAGGCACAAGTTAAGTGCTGTGGAACAGTACATTTTTAATTAAAAATACTTTACACTTTCAAAAATCGACACTTGGGTGCAAATTCGATGTCAGGCACCCAATGCTTTTCAAAGAGGCTTCTTCTTTTCGCCGAAGAGGCTGCAGGCGTGGCACCAGAGGATGCAGGAGGGAGACAAGACAGCAGAGGTAAATCGGGATGTAGGGGGGTCGTAGGGGCACCATCCGTTCAGCTCACAAAGTCGAAGTATTCTTATTAGAGCTGGTCAAAATCGGGGGGAGCCTCTGGATTCACACTGCAGGCGCCGTTGTGGAGGACAGGAGCAGCCAGCCAACACAGGACACGAGGTCAGGATCGCTGGGGAGACATTCACTGCACAAGTGAGCCACTCAGACTAGGGCCGTGGCCGTCAGGTGCACTGTGGGCAGGGGACAGGATCTGCTTGGATTCGTAGTCTTTGGAGTCGGATGCTTCCGTACATCTCCCTGTCCACAGGAGATTGGAGTGTTTGTTGAAGGCAACAGTACTTCCAGGGGGTTCAGAGGTCGCTGTTCCAAGACAGGTCATAGGGTCACAGAAGCAGGAGACAGGCCGGTAGGGCTGGGGCCAAGGCGGATCTCATCTTCTGGCTTCTGCTGCAAGGTGTCTTCTTTCTCCTTAGGTCGTTGCCTATCTGAGTGCCAGGCTAGGAGTCACCTAAATACTAAATTTGGGAGGTGTTTTAGGGGAGTAGCAGGTAGGGCCAATGGGCACCTTACTTGGGGTGACTACACCCTTTAATATGCAACCCTCCGATGGGTGGGGCCATAGACATAGCACTGATTGGAGCGGTCCCCCCATCTTCAAGATGGCAGAGACTGAAAGTTGTGCTTCACATCGCTTTCCCCATTTTACGGGTGGGGTAGGCAGAAGTGGGCATACCTCCTATCTTTTAGAATTTTCCTGTCTCTTTTCCAGCCCAAAAAGGGAGTGAGGCTGGTGGTCGCATTACAACGGCAGGAGGCCTTTGAAGCTTCCCTCTTCAAGCACTAGCCCATACTGGGGGAGGAGGCCTGACACACCTGCCCAGGATGTGCATTGTTTCCGATCCCAGAGAGCAGAGGTTCTCTACTCAGGGGTCCAGAAACGTGTCTGGTGGTGCCTGGCTGGCTACAGCTGGTCAGAGGCCACTCCAGGGTTGGTAATGATTCAAGGGGCACCTCCCGGAGGTACATGGTACGATAAATCACACACTGGCATCAGTGTGGATTTATTGAAAGGAGTGGTTTGGTACGAAACACTCCTGTATTGAGTGAGGCCATCATGGAGCTGCGAAACTTGAGTTGTCAAGTTCTCAGCCCTTGAACTCTCTATGGCTTCCCTGGCACTTACAATATTAGGAAAGGGGCCCAATATTGTGGGGCAAATCTGCTCATGCAGATATGCCCTCATCTGTAGTATAGTGCACCCTGCCTTAGGGCTTTGAGGAGTGCTTAAGGGGTTACTTACCTATGCTGTCAGGGAGTGGTAGCTTGCATGGCACCCACACAGGGTGCCATGTCGATTTTATTGTTTTCTCCCTCACAGGAGCATGCTTGCTGCAAGGGCAGTGACATGGTCCCAGCACCCTCTTCAGCATCCAGGCCCTAGGTACCATTTACTAGGACTTACAGTGGGCAGAAGTACCAATAGGGAGGTTTGTTTTAGGGAAGGGGCCCTCGCACAGGGGATCTGGTTGGCAGGGACCATGTGTACTACATTAAAAACCACATCAAAACCAGGCAAAAAGTGGGGGCTAACCATGCAAAAGAGGCACTTTCTCACAGTTATGTACTAGACACTGGTCATTAGGAGTTACCCAGCTACATAATGGCTTCACTGAAACCTATGGTGTTTGGTAATAAACACTTTGTCTTAATAAGTCCATACTGATTCCAGAGTTGGATATATTATGACATGCACCCAGAGGACACCTTAGGGATGCCCCCTGAAAACCTACCAGCCGACACCCTGCAGGTCAGAGCCCATGCTTTCAGAGGCCAGAAACAATGCCTGCCCCGGAGGAAGGTGTTCACATCTCCTCTAATAGGATGGCTAGTAATTTAGCAAATCAGGGCCAAGGACTTCAAAGTCCCTGCCACCTCTGATATGCAACCCCAGCTTACCCCAGAACTGAGAAATGCCATCCCTTGACCTGATGCCCATTTGGTACCAGGACAGGCAGGAAAATAAATATGCTGAGAGGCATGGTGAACTACCAGGCAAGTCACACCCCTAAGGGTGATGTGACCCAAAAAGAAGGATTCCACCACCTTGAATTTGGTGATATTAAAGACTCTGTGTAGGAAGCTGGCTCTTTATATCATATATCAAAATTAGATATATTGTGTAAAGAGTCCAAGGGTCCTCTTATGAGTGGACAGTGGGCTTGCTGTGGCAATCCCAACGTGCTCTGTTAGGGGGTGAGTGGTCGAGCAGCCTTAGGCCTAACACAGAAGAGTGCAAGACATCTGAAAATACACACAATGGTCAATAAATGAGACGACTAAAAAAAGAGAGCCACACCAATTTATAAAAATAGCAAGTATATTTTTATATGTTTAGGCATCAGGCTAAAATTGTTCAGGTAAGTATGTTTTTAAATATGATTTCTTTTCAGTTCATAAAGTCCACACAGTGCAATTTCTGGTTTCTGCAATGATATCCTATGGGAGGAAAATAATACGCAGTTTATCAGTTCTTGTCAGCAACTTATGGGACCCTTCTCCAGGACTTAAGGTGAGTGGTGGGCAAGGTCGAAGGCAGCACCAGCAGAACACCACCAACTCCACTAGGATGGCTGGGTGCAGAGGTGCCAAACAATGTTGGGTGCCCATTGTTCTCTTATATAGCATGGTCGCGGTAGAAAGAGGCTATAGGAGGGGACTGGGGGAACAGTTTGGAGAAACCAATGAGTGGCTTTAGTTCTTGCGATGGTGGGGGACACCTTTGGTCATCTCCTCTGGATGGGGTGTCCGATGCAGAGGGTCTTTGGCGGTTTGGGTTTCTCCGTCCAGCAACACTTGCTGTTGAGGGGGTTTGCCAACAGAGGCTGCAAGCGATGTCGGGGAGTTCAAGAGGAGTCACTCCACAGTGGACCCTGTACCATGAGGGCTTGGGGACCACGCGGACACCATTGGCCCACTTCGACACTGGGTGGGGCTCGGGTGCAGTGGTGCTTGGCGGCATCTGGGTTTAGCAGGGCTAGAGACTTCTTGGTCCTTCTTTTGCTGTCTTCAGGACAGCTGTCCCTCGGGAGGTCTTGGTTCCTGGGCAAAGTCTGGCTGGTCTCCTGGGTTTTGGGGACTCAGCAGCTGCAGGCGCAATAAAAGTCAGCAGGCAGGCCAGCAGGTTTGGCCCCAGACCAGCTGCTGGTTCTTCTGTTCTTGCTGTGAGACTCTTCTTGTCCATCGTCTTTCTTCAGATCATCAGAATCTGCTCTTCTGGTGCCAGTGGTTCCCCTAAATACTCAATTTAGAGGTATTAGGTGAGTATAGGATAGTAGCCAAAGGACTACTGAATCTCAATCAATAAATCAATCAAGCAACTTGTAAAGCACAACTACTCACGGGTAATGGTCTCAAGGCGACCGTGGGGGATGGGTGTGCTGCTGATCCATCAAAGGCACTGTGGTTCAGTCAAAGAGCCAGGTCTTGAGGTCCTTCCTGAATTGAGGCAGTGACCATGATTGCCTGAGGTGGAGAGGCAGGGTGTTACAGATCTTTGCTGCAAGGTGGGAAAAAATTCTTCCTCCAGCTGTGGTCTTGCGGATACGTGGGACGGTGCCCAGGGCCAATTGGGCAGAGTGGCGGTCTCTGGTGGGTGCATGGAATGTGAGGCAATAGTTGAGGTACGCAGGTCCAGCGTCGAGTAGGGCTTTATAGCCGTGTGTGAGGAGCGTGAATATGATCCTTTTGTTGACTGGGAGCCACTGAACGTCTCTCAGGTGGCTGGTGATGTGACTGCAGCAGGGATATGGAGTCTGGGGGAGGCATTCTGAATGTTCTGCAGTTGCTTGAGGAGTTTCTGAGTGATGCCAGCATAGACTGCTCTGCCGCAGTCGAGTCTGCTGCTGATGAGAGAGTGAGCGACTGTCTTTCTGGACTCAGTTGGGATCCACTTGAGGATCCTTTGAAGCAGGTGTAGCGTGTATAAGCAGGGTGATGAGACAGTGTTTATCCGGCAGTTCATGGTAAGCGAGGAGTCCAGGATGATGCCAAAGTTTTGTGCGTGGTCTGTGGGCATCCAAGATCTGTGGGCCACCAGGAGTCGTCCAAGGCGGAGGGGTGGAGCCCAGGATGAGGACTTCAGTCTTATCTGAGTTGAGCTTGAGGCAGCTGTCCTTCATCCAGGTAGCGACAGCCTTCATCCCATTTTGGAAGATGTTCTTGGCGACTGTGGATTTGTTGGTGAGAGAGAGTATCAGCTGGGTGTCGTCGGAGTAGGTGACAATGTTGAGTTTGTGGTTGCTGACAATGGCTACGAGTCGGGCCATGTAGATGTTGAAGAGTGGGGCTCAGGGGTTCACTATGCCTCCTATATAACCCTGTCCCAGAATTCCAAAGTATGAAATCACAAACATGGCTATGTCTGAAAAATCGTGTCCACCTCAGTTTAGCCCACCTTAGGGGTGGGTACCAGCCTGGGTGTGGCATGCCTACCGGACTAGCTAATTTTCCCACCTGTCCAGGTGCTAATGGGGATATGGACAAAGGGGTCAGCTTCCTCTCCTGTGAGGGGTGCCAGATTCGCATTTCAAAGGCGGCAGCTCTTTGAAGCTTGGCGGCCTAGGAAAGCTAATCAGCAGGTTATCCTGTGGGAGGGGGTGTTACACCCTGTTCCCAGACAGGCTTTTGGTTCTGCATCTACTGAGAGCAGAAGGCTCTCACCCAAGAAGGTCAGAACAGTGTCTTGGGTGATAGGCTGGCAGAAACTAGTCAGGGAGCACGCCAGAGGTTGGTAGGTTTTTAGGCGGAACCTCTAAGGTGCCCTCTGGGTGCATGTATTGGTAAATCTATCACAGCACTCCGTGTGGGTTTATCAATACGCGATGTTTGATAGCAAACATCCCTATCTTCAGTGAAGCCATCATGTAGCTTGGCAACTCGTTTCCACCAGTGTCCAGCACATGTTTTAAAATGGCTTCCCTGGTCACTTGTACTGGCAGTAATAGGACTGACTAGCATAGGGGCATATCTGCCTATGCAATGCTTTACAACTCAGTGCAGGTTAAAATGCAGATAATTGAATTACAGGTAAGTCAATGTTTCGAAATTACTGTTCATTTACTTTTCAGATTACTTTGTACGTTACTTATTGGATTACTTTTCAGATTACTTTTGCTAATCAGTGTGATATGCCTAGATATCACACAATCATTTCCTAGACAAAAGGTAAGTAAATCACTTTTAGTACATTTGCAGTTTTGTCAATGTTCCATACAAACCAACTCCACACAAAACAATTTTTAAGAAAAGCAGTCAATGCAATCCTATGGAAGGAAACAAAGTTAATGGTTTGTGCGAGTTGGTTTTCTGGGGTTAGAACCAGGGTTCAGGGTTCCCCAAGGGTCAAGGATGCACTCTTGAAACTCCCTCAGCAACACTGGGTGCAGAGTGCGGAAGCCCAATGTTATCCAATGGAGGATAGGGGCCTCCGGTTGGTGGGTGCTCACAAGCAGGCCACAGGGTTGTGGGAGCATAGCTCCTGGTGTTAGGCTCCTCACACACACCTACAAATCCCTCAACATCGGACCCAAATACCTCAACGAGAGAGTATCCTTCCACGTACCCAGGAGGAACCTCTGCTCCGCCGACCTCGCCCTGGCAGAGGTCCCCTGCATCAGCAGAAACAGAACAGGCAGGAGAGCCTTCACCTACATCGCAGCCAAGACCTGAAACAAGCTCCCCCTGAACAGACGCTCCCCAACCCCGCACACTTTCAGGAAGGACCTCCTTGAGACCCTCACGGGTGAGTAGTGCGCTTTAGAAGCACATGGTTGATTGATTGATTGAGGCTCAAGGCAAAGGGGGATCCAAGTTAGCACCCAAAGTACACCAGCAGCAGCGGCTGGGTGCAGAGAGCTGTTTTCGCCTTATGTGCCCTGTTGATTTCAATTGGGATTCTCCGGTTGCAACAAAGACTGCAGGCTTAGGGACGAAGAACTTCTGGAGGTGACCACCGGTTGGAGAGGTAGGTTGGGATGCTGGGACATCGTCAGTTTGGTCACCCAAGGCCATGGGACGTCAGGTGCAGGGGTGTCTTTAGGCATCAGGTTTTCTTAACATCTCCGGTCGTGGTCAGGAGGATCCTCCAGAAAGAGACTGCAGGCGTTGCTTGGAGAGTCAAGGCAGGTCAGAGATCGCCAGATCTCAGGTCAGGATAGCCAGCGAGACAGCCTCGTGGTGATGGACCACTCAAGCTTGGGCCGGGTTGTCGGGTGCAGAGTGGTGTAGACTTGCAGATTTGGCGGGAGCCTAAGTCTGTGGGTGAGCAAATCTGGCACTCAAAGGAGACAACTTTTTTTTTTTTGGAAGGCAGTGCAGGTCCTCGGGGTTCTTGAGGTTGCTGGCTGCCAGACACACCAGGATTTCTCTGGAGCAGGTTCGAGGTGCGGACAGGTCAGTAGGGCTGGGGCCAAGTCAGCGGGAGTCCTCATCTTCTTAGTTCAGCACGGCTTTTTCGGTCCTTCTTCTTGTTTCTTGTCTGAGAAGGCAAGGTCCAAGGTTGGCCCTAAATACTAGATTTAAGGATGTTACACATAAATAAAGGTTGGGACAAATTGGTCCTTTCCTTGGGGTGCGTAACCCCCCTATTATGGCACCGTCCAGTGGGAGGGGGACATATGCCTCTCTCTGGTTGGCTGGGCCCCCGTATCTGCAAGATGGCGAAGACAGAGTTGTGCTTCACCTCGCCTCCCCCCACCTGAGGGGTAGGGTTGGCAAAGGTGGGCACATCTCCCTTCCTCACTTGTTTTTCCTGCCGATTCTTCCGCCCAAATTGGGGGTCAGAACCGCTGGGAGCCAGTTGCTGGAAGCATCAAAGGGCATTACTGCACTTACAATGTCTAAGAATTGACTTGCCCAGGGTACCTGTTCAGCAGGAACCCAGGGCACACTCACACAAAGTACATCAATAGTTTGGCAAAAAGATTGGGGTGATGAAGCAAAAAGAGGGATCTTTCTCACACCCACACAACCACTAATAGAGCATTTTGGGATTGTTAAGCAAGCCCCTGTAAATCAATAAGGGTTGCCTCGATTCTATACACAGTGTAGTTCGTTTTAGTGCACTATAAAGAGAGCCAGCTTCCTACAGAATCGTCGGTCCAGATGAGTTCCATGCTGTGGCTGCACCTGATGCGGTCACTGGAGGTGAAGATGGGGTGAAGTGTGTGGCCTGGGGTGTACGTGGGGTCGTGGATGAGTTGATTTTACAATACACCACTCTATCCAGACTCCTTGCCCTAGCAATAATCAAAGCTAATATATAGACACCCAAGACATATTGTTTGTGCTCAAGGGCAACAAGTTTTCAGGTGTATTTTGTCCTTGGGACAAGTAGACCAGCACAAACCCTTTGGCGGGCAGTTCACAGTACCACATTATGGCTCAGAGAAGGAGACTGTCTGCAGTTAAGGTAATATTTTTGCCCATATGTTAATGCTGTTCAAACTTGTATTTATGGATTATAAACTGAAAACCTGCATTATTAGGGAGAGCGCTTTAAGTAAATGTCGTAAGCTCTGACTGCTCTACTGACTTTGGTTCCAGTCTAAAAATGTGTACACACGTTTTCAAAGTTTAGCAATATGAGACTATGTATAATGCTTCCAGAATGCTCTCTGATTTGATGCAAATATTTGCAGAAGCTTGAAAGCAAGATTGATGATTCTTTGCTTTCAAAAGAAAATGATCATAAAAAAATGAAAGCAGGAAAAAAAATATTTTGCTAAACTACTATAAACTTTCAGGTACCATTTCTTTGCAGCATCATTTAGTAACGTGTTGATGCATGCTAGTATTTCCCAAAAATATCAATAATGGAAAATCAGTGTAACCAATTTTAATATGATTTGGGAAACAAAAATCAACAAGCATTGGCAAAGACAGTAGGTCTGAAATTGTCGGTCCACTTTTTAGTTTTGTCAATGTGTGACTTGTTTTGGCATAGGTTTTGGTAAAACCTTATTGGTATGGGAGCTGCTGGGCCCTCACCATTATAACAAACAATGGCAAAAGCAAAATAGTTTTTTGGTCTCAAAAAGCACACACTGCCAAAGTAGTGACTGGCACTTAACAAAACTACTTTGTGTGCACATATGCATCTTGTGAAAGAGCAGAATGCGGTCACTCACAGTGAAGCCTGCCGATATATATAGAGAGAGACAGAATATTTATAAACACAAAAGGTCACGGTCAAAGCCAGGCCACATTACGGGTCTAATTATTAAAGAAAGTCAAAAGTGCACCCATGGTATATGTCCTTGCATTAAGTGTAGCTATACGGTTTTCGTGCATTCCCAAGAATTTACAGATGTAGGACACAAAATAGTACTCCTAGAAAATATTTGTGAACTGCATTTTAGCATGAGCAAATATGCATGTGTAGATTTGCTCATGCAACAATCTGAGTGTTTGAAAGATCGCTTCCCCCCCCACCCCTTTTTTCCCAAATCTGGAAGAAGGTTTACGTCTGCCATTGCAGGAGTACATTTCCAATGTTTCTCAGTATGGGAAAAGATCAGAGAAGAGTTGTTGAAAACCCTTAAAACATGCAAGGTAGAGCGTGAGGAGATGGAGAAGGAACTCGATGTTTTTGAACAAGAGCATAAGCGGAACCCTTCCAGGTTGACCCTTCGCCCATTGACTCGAGGGAAACTTCGAGCTCACTATAACAACAGAGCAGAGCTCACTCTACTTAAACTCCGGCGCCTCTCCTATGCCCAGGGGAACAAAGTGGGGAGACACCTAGCTCGCCAGCTCCGAGATAAACGGGAAAGGGAATATATAGGAGGTGTTCAGGATGCTGCGGGATCCTGTACCATTTTTTTCTTGTTCCTTTGCGACACTTTCCCTGACTACTGAGGCAGACACAGGCTCAACGCATCAGGTGGAGACATTACGGCAGCCATCTTGCCAATCTGAGTGTTCTCCCCCGCTTTGTCTGATGACCTGATTTACTTTCAGTAATGCCAAGATACTTCTGCTATTTTTTTTTTTGGACTGTCCCAACGAGCTGCATGGACTTTGAGCTATTACCACAAATGCCCTGATCATGCCTCCCGGTTTGCCCCCTGTGTGGGAAGTTATGTAAAACTGTTGCTTTCTTTATATTCTTGGGTTCTCTTTCCTGAAATGCAAATAAAGATTTTACAAAAAAAAAACATGCAAGGTAGTAGGTGTGCACGGACTCAAAAGGGTATTCTAACCATGGAACTACTGCTTACCACTACCTTCAGCCCTAGTAAGTAGCTCTGCGGAAAAGTGGCAACATAAGGGGATTGCAAGTATTCAAACACTACTAAGGGATGAGCCCTGGCATAATCAGAGACGCTATATCAGAGCTCTTATATAATGAGATTGCTGCCATAATTTGTCGCTGCACTACATGGCACCAAAAGGGCAAGTGGATTTTGTTACAGGACAAGTAGATTTATGAAGCAACCTGCCCCATGGACAAGTAGATATTTTATTACATTTCACACACCTGATTTTACCGATGCGGATATCATTATGAGGCTCCTGATTTATAAGCTTTCAAAAACTCACAGACGTCAACCAAAGCATCAGACTCCTTTTCTTAATAAATGCCTTAAAAATAAAAAAGTCTACCTTCAGTTCTCAGTCTCGTATGCAAATCGATGTACCTTTAAAAGACTGAGCACAGTGGAGACAAGACTTTCATGCCTGGCAACCATTTCTACTAATTTTGTAATAGACATTATTTTTAAATAAAACCTTCAAAATATGTGAGGAAAGAAGAGTAGCTTATGATGGAGAAATCCACAATGTTTGCAGAAAGGGTAAATGGATTTCTTAATGACAACTACAGATTTGTGGTAAGGAAGTATTCCGTGAATAAGTGAAAGGAAAAAAAAGTCATTCAGTTCGGGCATCTTCTTTGTGTAACTGTTGAACCGCACCCAGATCTCTTTGGGGGTATTGAGTTGCCCTGTTAGCGTAACATTTGCCAGATAAAACATAGCTGCTAGGATATTAAACTTGCAAAGTTGGAGCAGGCTGCAAACTGAAGGAAACATTCTCTTAAGGCCTTCTCAAAAACCACAGATGACTAACAGCTTAGGAAAATACTTGAGAAGGAGATTCCGGACATTATGTACTGACAGTTGAACTCAATGATGATTACAGTAAGCCCAGTGTTGCTATGATACACCTACTTATACTTGGACCATAACCAGATAGGAACCAGCTGCAAAATGTTTTCTATTTGACAGAGTAGTTCGCTCTCATAAAAGACCTTCAAATCTCTCTCAGAGTTACATATATCAAAGTAATGATCAGCTTGGTTCAATGTCTTGACCTTAACTCCACAATGTTGCACCAGTTAAGGAATTGGTTGGAAAGCCCCAACAATTTACTTTGTGTGAGCAACATCACCATGTCAAGAGATTGCCGATGCGATGTTCAGATGTGAAGTTTCTGATTTCTTGGTTTTATTTTGGGTGACATTTAGTTATTTACGGGGCTCCTGAACACCAGAATGATATTCCACAAAGTTTGAAAGAAGTTTGCATTTGCTCACAGAAAGCCTGAAGTGCTCATTTTCTTACAAAGTTCTGAAAGTGTCTGCTTACAGGCACAGAGCTTGGAGTACCCACTTTCCGGTTTAGTGTGCTGAGTGCTCATTTGCTCACACATTCCCAGGAGAGCATATCTTGAAAGCATATGCAAAGCATACTTGCTCACACCGATACTAAAAGCAGTCATTTCCTCAGAATGCCCAGAAACTCTACTTGCTCATAAAGAGCCTGGAGGGCACATTTGTTCATACAATACACGGTGTGCACACTTGCTGACAAGGTGCATGAAGTGGACAGTTACTCAAGCCATGAATCAAGAACACAAATCACGCAACAGTGTAGAGGTTAAACAAGATACCAGTCTCAGATCATCCTATCTATGCCCAAGGCAGTGTGTTGCTTCAGTCCCAGAGCTGCATTACTTTGCAAATGACTTGATTTATTAAAGATTACACAGAGAATCTGGAAACTTACCGCTTAGCTACGAGGTTGGTGGTGTTTGCCTCAGAGAGGAGTCCCTGCTTACTGCATTCCTGCAAGAGGAGGCTCATGCAATCACAGCTAGAACAGATGAGATACAATATTAAGGAATTAAACATAAAGTAGCCTTGCTAGCCCGTTATTCGAGTCTGGTGTCAAAAGCACCCTCTGCTACCCTGTGAGGGGTTAGGCTAACAAATATTCCTGGAAACCTATTCCACGAACTGGTAAGTTCACGCAGACTATCTCAGCAGGTATGAGCTGGAAAGAGGAGTGAGGAAACAGACAGAGTGAGGGAGAGAGCAAATAAGACAAACAACACCAGTCAGTCTTGTCCTATAGAGATATAATAGAAAGGGGGACTGAAAGTATTATTTTTCCCCCTCTAGGCAGCTCTGCCCAAGGAAGTGAGAAAGAAATGGGGATAAACAATACTTACTTGCACCTCTGGTCAGCCTTGTCCAGCAGGGGAGTTAACTTTAAAAGAAACTCAAAGGCACAGTTCATATCTTCAGTAAAGTCCTGAGTAGAGGAAAAAAAGCAGCAATTCGTCAGGAGAAGTAACTGTTAGGCACTTCAAAAGCTTACATATGTGTAGTAAGATCAAGGCTATGGCCAGAGAAAGAGCCGGAGTGAGTTTGGTAAGAGTTCTGCCTGCATTCCGGCATAGGCAGAGCAAGGCTATGTGAGGAGTGTGAGCAAAGAAGGAGCCTTAGTGAAAGTATACACAGACCAGGGACCTCCCAGGTGTGCACATTGTTACAGCCTGATACTACATACCTGAGTGTGAGTAAAGCAAGGACATGAGTGAGTGTGGGTGGAAACGGAAGACAATGATTGAGGGAGTGGGCTCACTTGAAAATGTATGAGTTAAGTGAGACCAAGGGCAGAGTTAAGTGAGACCAAGGGCAGAGTAAATTGGAGAGAATGCACTGATGCTTCCTATGGTCAAATCCAGGAAGCAAATAAAGTGTCTTCTGTCTCTGTATCACTTATTACGGTCAAAGTTGTTCATGTATTGTAGGTTGTCCGCTAAATCTCGGCAAGAGGTGAAGGTGCAGTGGAACAAAGTAGGAAGAACAGTCTCAGTTGTGATATCTCTAGGTTACTGACAACCCATCTCAAGAGCAGTAAGCAGATGAAGGAGAAGGAATTCATGGTGTAAAAAAAGGATGCAATGAGATGCATTAGGGTAAACTGAATGGCGAGGAAATACTGTTAAGTCTCATAAAACCCCTCCAAATCATACAGGAGAAAGCATTAGGCCCATGGTCCACCAAAGGTGGTCACTCAGCTCTCCGAAATGTAGGTACTGGAGAAATAAATGCCTTTTCTGGGTGGTCACCTCAGGGTTTTTGCCTTTTTTGGAGCCTATTTTTGCAGGCTTTAGAGCTCTCTGCAACTTAACCCTGTCCACCAGTAGTGCCTCTGCTACCGTATATACATGGATAAAGTGGCTTATCCCTGTTCGGTACATTTAACTTGGCTGTAAGTATTTAGTATATAGTGTAAAACCAGTACTTCAGTCATAGAAGTTCAACGGCAACTGTGGACTGCATCATTTAATGTTCAATCCACTAATGTAATACAGATAACGCGGCTTCAAGGCGAACTTTGCAGCCTGAGTGCAGTTATCTAAACTTGCAAGGTGACCCGTTAAAAAAAAAAAAAACTTTTTGACAGATAGAAAACCTCACATTTAAATATCAGCAAGTCACCCTACATATGCATTGAATCCCACAAGGTATTTAGAAGTGAGACATGTAGAAAAATAATGGCACTATGGACCAGATGTAGGTAGCCCAATACCGGTCGGTAACGGCCGGAATTACCGAATTTCGGCCATTACCGACTGGTATTGGGCATTTGAGATATAGGAGGCATGTTTAAGGATTCGGGAATCTGTAAGTTACCGAATTCTTAAATACCGATTCGGTAAATTACTGAATCCTTAATGTATGGAGCACTCAAGTGAGTGCATTGTTCATTTAAGGATTCGGTATTTACCACCAACTATAAGTTGGTGGTAAATATCGAAAACCTTTGAAATGTATGTGTGCCACATGTGAACTATTCAGGGGTGCAACAGGGTGTCAATGTGACACCCTGCCACCCTTGTAAGTCATCCCCCTATTACCGATTCGGTATTTACCGAATCAGTAATTCTCGTTAATTCCTATGGGCCTCCAGGCCCATAGGAAATAATGGTAAATACCGAATCAGTAATTACCGACTTTTACCGATTCGGTAAAATGTACGAAATTTTTTCCTACATGGTATTTACCGATTCTAAAATACCGAATCGGTAAAATTCGGTATCTTAGAATCGGTAAATGTAGATTACCTACATATGGCCTTAGGTCCCTACAGAGACAAGACCCACAAAACTATTTTCACTGTGGCAGGAGTATTAGTGAAAATACTAATACTGTATTTTGGGAATGGGACCAGCTAGAAAAATAATTAAACAACAATTTTGTTTGTTAAAGATATTTTTTTTGATTTTCCAACAAGAAATCAAAGCAAAATCTGCACAATATCCCACGCAGGGGAGAGGCATATAATAACAAGTACATTAATACAAGGCAAGGAACACTGTCTTGCATATTGGCAAACCCGATTATAACAAGTAGCTCAACTGAGGGTTACAGCTTCTAATACGTACGGGTTCATAATACAGATGGATAGAGAAGGAATGTCGATAGTGGCTAATGGTAAACCGTCTTCTCTGTCGAGCTTGATCCTCTTGACATCCCCACCCTTGAATCGAATCCACGGCGGGTGCTGGCATAGCATGACCCTCCCCTTAGAGGACAGAAAAAAACTAAAAAACTAGAGACCACACAAAGGAATCAACTGAACCCCCCTTAAGTCCCACCCCCCTCCACTACCATGGTGGTGGCAATACAAAAGCAAGAACTGGCCTACAACAGCGGGGTCTACTCAAAATTGGAAGAGATGAAGAGCCCGTAGGGTAGCAGGGCAGATGGCTGATGGGAGACCTTGTGAAAGGAAGGAGACCAACGGACCCCATCTAAACTCAAAATTCTTAAAATCAAATTGAAATATGTCAGACATGCGCTCCAGGCTAAGCAATTTCCAGAGGCGGGAGTGCCACAAAGAGATTGCCGGTGCTTCCTTCCTTTTCCAAGCCGCTGCTAAAGTAATCTTAGCCGCTCCAAAGCTAAGCTACATTATCCGTTTATTCGGTCTGGTGTTCTAACGAAGGGTCTCGGAGGCCCAAAAGAAATTCTGCCATAGATGTGGGGATGGGGTACCCAAGCATGTCTTTTCCCTGTGCCAAAATTTCCTCCCAGAAGGGCCGAATAGTTGGGCAATCCCACCATATATGCTGGAAATCTCCAAGCAGACCACACCCCCACCAGCATCTGTCTGAAGTGCCGGGAAAGATCTGAGATAGTTTGAAGGGGTGTAGATACCAGTCCATCATCGTCTTCATATGTGCCTCTCGCAAGTCTGTGGATTGGTTACATTTGAAGATATCAGACCACAAATGTGACCATTCCTCGTCTGTAATATCTCGTTTAACCAGCCCCTCCCACATGGACATATACCTCGGCCGAGGGGAGAGTGTAGTGGAGAGAAGAAATGTGTACAGGAACGAAATTACTCCCTTCATTATGGAAGTCTTGGTAAGAAAGGCTTCGAATTTAGTAAGGGGACGAGTAGCTCCTTCGCGCACCTGAGGTGTAAGTGCCCAATGCATTAACTGGGTGTAATGGTATCTTTCCACATCCCCAACTCCATAGTCTCTCTTACAATTCTCAAAAGCAAGGGGGTCATAGTTGTGGAATAGGTGAGTCAGAGCAAGACACCCCCCCCCTCCCTCCAGGCGTCAAAGGGTCCTTCCTGTAAAGCCAGGGGAATGCTGTGGTGAAGTGGAGTGGTGTAAATGGTGAAGGGAATGCAGTCCAGCTGTCATCTCTCGCCACAGAGTCCCAGACTCGTAAGGTGGTGTGTGTCGGAGTGCTAATGTAGACGTTTTTGGGTCTGTCGTTTATCAGGCGCCAGATTAAGTCCTATATGGTCCTGCCAGCCACACTGCGATCCATATGGAGCCAGTGCTTTTCGGATTCCTTCTGTGACCATTCAACCAATATTCGGAGTTGTGCCGCCTTTAAGGGGACGAGTAGCTCCTTCGCGCACCTGAGGTGTAAGTGCCCAATGCATTAACTGGGTGTAATGGTATCTTTCCACATCCCCAACTCCATAGTCTCTCTTACAATTCTCAAAAGCAAGGGGGTCATAGTTGTGGAATAGGTGAGTCAGGGCAAGACACCCCCACCCCCTCCCTCCAGGCGTCAAAGGGTCCTTCCTGTAAAGCCAGGGGAATGCTGTGGTGAAGTGGAGTGGTGTAAATGGTGAAGGGAATGCAGTCCAGCTGTCATCTCTCGCCACAGAGTCCCAGACTCGAAGGGTGGTGTGTGTGGGAGTGCTAATGTAGACGTTTTTGGGTCTGTCGTTTATCAGGCGCCAGATTAAGTCCCATATGGTCCTGCCAGCCACACTGCGATCCATATGGAGCCAGTGCTTTTCGGATTCCTTCTGTGACCATTCAACCAATATTCGGAGTTGTGCCGCCTTGGAGTATAGATGGATATCAGGTAGACCAACTCCCCCCTCCCGATGAGCGCTGCGTAACAGAGAAAATTTAAAACCGGCACCTCCCCCACCCCCCTGCCAAATAAAGCGTAGGATCATAGCTTTCACACGTCTAAAAAAGTCCCCCTCTAGTTCTATGGGTAGGGCCTGAAATAAATATAGCAATTTAGGGAGAAGAGTCCTTTTTACTGCGTGCACGCGACCCAGCCACGACAAAAAGAGAGGCTTCCATCTCGTAAGGTCCGTTTGAATGCGAGTGAGGATGGGTGAAAAGCTGGCCGAGTATAATTTCTCCACTGTTGGGTGTCAACTGGACACCTAAGTATTAGATGGAGGAGGTGGCCCACGACAAGGAAGTAAGGGACTGGAGCCGGAGGACCTCCTTCTGTGAGAGGGTGAGGTTAAGTATGTAGGATTTATCCAAATTAATTTTGAAGCCTGCCACAGCCTTAAAGCGTTCCAGTTCTCTTTGTAGGTGCGGGAAAGACCCAGCCGGTTCAGAAAGGGACAAGAGGACATTGTCTGCAAAAAGAGAGATCTTATGGGCTTCCCTCGTGAAGGGCAGGCCCTTAATCCCAGGGTTTGCTCTGACCGCTAGTGCTAATGGTTCAATACCGAGAGCAAAGAGCAGGGGAGATAAGGGGCATCCCTGCCTAGTACCTCTGGAGTGAATAAAGGTGGGAGATTGCACTACATTCACTGAAACTCTAGAGCGGGGGTGCTGGTAGTTGGCCTGAATCATATTCAGAAATTGAGGGGGAAAAGCCAAACGCTGTGAGTGTGTGGAATAGAAATGTCCAATCGACTCGGTCAAACGCCTTTTCGGCGTCTAACCCAATTAAAACTGCTGGAATCTTAAATCTGTTAGCATTCTCTATTAAGTGTATAATGCGGCGGGTGTTGTCATGTGTCTGGCAACCCGAAATGAAGCCAGATTGGTCCGGGTGAATAAGGATTGGCATGAGGTCGTTCAACCTCTTAGCGAGAATAGAGGAATACAGTTTCGCGTCTAGGTTCAGGAGGACAATTGGGCCTATAGGAGGCGCAGCAAAGAGGGTCCTTCCCTTGTTTGGGAATCACTGAGATCACGGCTTCGGACATAGAACCAGACGTTTCCCAGTCAGTAGCCATTCTATTAAAAAGCCTAACTAGATGAGGGCTGATGTCAGAGGAAAATGTCTTATAAAAAGATAGCGGTATATCCATCATTGCCCGGCGCCTTATGGGGTTTCAAGGCCTTAATAGCTGAAGTGACCTCGTCTAGAGTGAATGGAGCGGTGAGCGCCTCATTCCATGCAGGGGAGACCTGAGGGATGGGCAGCGTTCGAAGGAATTCTTGCTGCATGTTAGAATCTAGGGAATCCCCAGAGTATAAAGTTTTATAAAAATCTCCAAAAAGCTCCGCTTTATCTTCATCTCTATAAGCAATGTCTCCCGAAGGGTCTTGAATACCCCCTATATACTCCCTCTCCCGCTTGTCTTTTAATTGCCTAGCGAGATGTCTTCCAATTTTATTACCTTGTGTATAGGACAAGTGACGAAGTTTAAGAAGCGTGAACTCTGCCCTATTGGTATAGATAGCCCAGAGTTTATCTCTAGTCGCCGTGAGTTTGCGCAAGGTCTGTCTAGTGGGGTTAAGTTTATGGGCATGCTCAAGGGTCGATAGTTCCGCCTCTAGTTGTTCCCTCTCTCTAGCGCACTGTCTGTTCAAGTCAGTGTTGAGCGCGATACATTTAGCTTGCAGCACAGCCTTACAAGAGTCCCAAGTAGTGTATTCTGAAGTGTCCTCTGGCTGAATAAAGGCAAAAAATTATTTGATAACTTCGCGGAGCTGGGTGCACGAATCCTTGTCTCTAGCCAACGATGCCGGAAAGTACCATCTAGGGGAAGTCGGGGCATTCCCATACCAATTGAGACAGATAGAGTATAGACTATGATCTGAGACTGACAAGGGGAATATCTTAGCCTCCTGTAGGCCACCCTGCATGGATTGGCTGACAAAGATGTAGTCCAGTTGGGAGTAGGAATGATGGACGTGGGAGAAGAAAGTATAATCCCGAGTTTGGGGATAAAGAGCGTGCCAAGTGTCCAACAAGCCCAGATCCTGAATACGCCTTTGAGTGTCACTGGTAAAAGAGCCTAGGTCTGAGCGACGTGTGTGTTGACTATCCAGGTCTGTCTGCCACACCAAGTTAAAGTCCCCCATAAGGAACAGAGGCCCCTCAGCAAAGTCTGTTATCTTCCGCAACAAAGCATGCAGGAAGCCCGTCTGGCCAGTGTTAGGAGCGTATAGCGCTACAAAGGTGCATATCCGCTCTTTCAAACATCCCTTAACCATAATCCAGCGACCATCCCTATCGCTCTGCACCCCCAGGGGCTGGAACTGTACAGTGGATCGGAACAAGAGTGCCACCCCTCTATGTTTTGTAGGAGCTGAGGACTTATAGATAAGTGGGTAATGTTTGTGTTTCAGACGTGTATCTTCAGCCCTAGCTAGATGCGTTTCCTGAAGGGCCACTATATCTAAATGGTGATCGACTATATACTTCCATATTTTCTGACGTTTTTGAGGGGAATTTAGGCCTTGACATTCCAGGTGCCAATGGTTACCGGCACTATGTCATGGGAACCTCGTACTTCTCACCTAGCATACCATTACCCACATCCCAACCCCCCACCGCGCCTCTCTTCCAACCACCCAGCCAGAGGAATGTAAAACTACCGGGCCTTTGTAAGGAGCAGAAGACCTCCCAATTGTCACCATTGCAAAGGCCACCACCATGTCCCTCCCTCCCCTCCCAACCCAATACAAAACCAAGGATCGAGGTGAACAAAAAAAAAAAAAAAAACACAAAGACCATGACCAAATCTCCCCACAAAAATAGAGAGAAACAAAAGTGGCGATCTCAAAACAGGGAAGGTAAGACCCCCAGTGAGATCGAGGACTTCGGGTCAGAGGAACCGGTCTACGCCCGCTCCAGCGGGCTAGTATGTAAGAAGCCACACATGGCGGTAGCTACGAACATAGCAAGTACATGGTCAAACATCAAATGGGTAAATTATAACTTCCCTCTAGACCATCGATAAGTAACCAAATGGTAACCACAAACTAGACATTCAAGAGCATAGTCAGCGCTAACAATCTTAGTATACAGGCCTGCCCTTGGAAGGTCCACAAAAGCAAAGTTCAGTTTGTGCAGCATCTGACCAGTAAGGCTGGATCCGTGGAGTTCCAAAGTCGGAGAGGCAGGGAACGCAGCGGAGCTTAAGGGAACGGTCCCCTCAGCTCACCCGGTAGATGCAGGCCCCCACCGAAGATCAGCTCGTAGGGCATAGTGCCCGGCTGTGGGAGAGCAGAGTTGCCTCTCACCGAGCATGAAAAGTCTATCAGCGTCTGGAGCGGCGGGACCAGGCAGAGGCAGAGCCTGTAGATGGGCCATCAGTAGTGCCCAACGATGGTGACTCTGTAGGAACAGAGATGCCAAGCAGATCCAGCCCCTCCTGAAGATCGGTGATGTGTCGCCTTTTGTTCTGAAGATCAAAGCTGAGCCCGAAAGGGTCAGTCCATCGGTACCTAATGTGGTCGGCAAGCAGTTTGGAAGTCACTGGTCTGAGCAACTGCCTCCGTGCTAATGTTGCGGGAGCGACATCTTGGAAAATGCTGCATGAGACATTCTGAAAGGAGATAGTTTCCTTAGCTCGTGCTGCCTGTAGGATCGCCTCTTTGGTCTTTGAGTGAAATTTCGCTAAGATGTCCCGCTGTCGCTTCCTCTCATCTTGCTCCGGAGGACCCACCCGGTGGACCCTGTCCAACTTTATCTTAAGAGACTGGGGGGCGATTATTTCTGAAAAGAGGCCAACCATGAAGGCCTCAAGGTCCGGCCCCTCAGCAACTTCCTCCAGGTCCCTAATACGGAGATTCTCTCTTCGGGCCCTGTTCTCAAGGCTTTAAGATGCGCCTGGAGCAGTTGATCCTTGAGTGACTTGACATCTCCCTGCAATTCAAGGACGCAACGGTGCTCCTCAAGATCAAGGACCCTCGTACCCACGGAATCAACATCCTGTTGCAGTGTGGAGAGACACTCCGAGAGATCAGACCGAAGTTGATCAATGGAGGATTTAATGTCCTGAGCAATGTCTTTAGGCAGGTCCGTCTTGAAATCTTTGAACATGCTCTGCAGGTCTGCTTTTGTAAGCGCCACTGCCGTTGCACTGGGGTCACCTTGCAGTGAGTTACGCTTTGCAGAAGATGAGAAAAAATCCGAAACCTTGTTGGACGTCTTTGTTGTCGTTTTCTTAGGCGGCATAGGGCAGTGACCCCCTGGGAGCGTTGCAGGCAGCCAAAGCGCGAGAGTTGACAATTGTCGCTTACGAGAGCAGGTGTGCGAGGAGATGACCAGTAGAGCTCCCCCTCGGTGCGAGCCCCTCCGCCGCGCCCTAGCATCGTGGTAAGGTGAAACACCCGGTCTGGGAAGTTCGCAGGTGCCCCCACACTACAGAGGAGCCAAGACGGCGTATACCCGGGGGACCGTCACCCAGGGACATACATGTTAAGAGAGGAGGTGGGGGCTCCACAGGTACTATAAGTGGCTGCTCTCGGCATCAGCGTGGAGGTAAGATCCGGTGGCTTCAGAGGCAGAGTACGTGTCTTCCCGTATCATCTGCAAGGGGATCAGCAAGACGAGGAGACAGCGCGAGGATCAAAACAGTCAGCAGGCCGCATCGCAGGGTCTTCAGCGCCATAAACGTCTCACCCAGGAAAATTCGGCCGCCATGTTAGGGTCAGGCACACGTGGCGGATCGTCGCAAAACAGAGTGGGCGTCCGTCCCTACCTCTGGAGTCTGTGTCTGTCGTGGGAGAACACATCAGCGATTTCAGTGGAGCCGTCGGGTCCCGGGGAAAGCTAATGGATCTTCATATCGGCCATTTCAGGGCCAGCCGCCGGCGGGCTCCACGCTGGGATCAGAGCGCAGTAGGCACATTCCTCCGGTACCGTGCAGGAAAAAAGGCACCCACTCGTTCAGCCTTGCATCCAGTACACCATGTACCCACTCGAATGGACCATGGGTCAGCAAAACCGCCCAAAAGAGCCGCAAGAGTAAAGTAATCTTAAAAATGCCCTGACACATGGTATTTTGTGTCTGTTCACAGTAAGGCAAACAATACCTATTCAAAAAGTGGGTATGGTTGACCCCGAGAAATGTTACCCCATTGGTTACGGAGTGCCTAGGAGACTCTTCCGCCTAAGCTAGGGCCAGGCATTAAGTGTGGTACCACCAGGCACCCTCTTGAGGAAAACATTTTGTACCTGCTGAAGATCATGAGGTCTGGACCTGCCGTCTGTATTCTGAAAGGAGACTTGAAGGATTGGACGAGCTCTCTCTCTTGTACCCAGGACAAAGTAGTGAACTCTAAGGATCAGTTGGCTGACAGGGATACAACAAGCTGCAAGAGGCTTTTTCCTGAACTACCTAGCTGACCAATGGCAACTGTGGCTGGACTGGACCCTGCAACTGGCCTCAGCCTGACTCTCTCCTCGCCTCCAAGTGTCTCTCCCTGTGGTCCTGGGAACCATAGAGGTGTACTCCTGTGGTTGAATGAGATTTAAAAGACTACGGGCCAGATGTAGGAAGCCTAGTCCGGTCGGTAATAGACGAAATTACTGAATTTCAGCCGTTACCGACCGGAATTAGGCTTTTCAGATGTAGGTGGCCAAATAGTAGAATTTACTGAATCTGTAATTTAAGGAATCTGTAAATTACCGAATTCTTAACATACCGATTCGGTAAAGTACCGAATCCTTAATGTAGAGAGCACTCAAGTGAGTAAATGTAAATGTAAATGTATAGGCATTTATATAGCGCACTACTTACCCGTAGGGTCCCAAGGCGCTTCGACCGCTGCGAAACCCTTCCTGGCTTCCCTGAGAGATGGTCCCTTAATGGGTATCTCCAGGGTGAGACCAGGCATCCCCGGCGGTCTGGTGGGGCCGTTAGTGAAGATGAGGCAAGCTAATGCCCAGAGTTGCCGAGTGTGATCGCTGATCAGAGTGGGCACTGAGGCGAGAGAATTATCGAGTCCGCTGACCCTGGTCCAGAAACCTGCCGCGCCGGGAATCGAACCCTGGTCCCGGGCCGTCCTCTGCCTCTAACCAGTGAGCCACACTACTGAGTGCTTTTTACATTTAAGGATTCGTTATTTACCACTAACTATTAGTTGGTGGTAAATAACAAATACCTTAGAAAATGCAAATCTGTGCATTTTCAACAGTGCCATGTGGCATACATAAATGCCCTTAGGGCATGTATGTCTGCCACATGTGCACACAAGCACTATTCAGGGGCGCAACAGGGTGTCAATGTGACACCCTGCCACCCTTGAATGTTTCCCTATTTTACCGAATCGGTATTTACCGATTCGGTAATTCACATTCATTCCTATGGGACTCCAGGCCCATAGGGATGAATGGGAAATAGCGAATCGGTAAATACAGATTCTGTAAATACCGAATCGTACCGATTCGGTAATACTTACCGAATTTTTATCTACATTGCATTTACCGATTCTAAAATACCTACATCTGGCCCAAAGTGAGAAAGTAACATAGTTCTCAAAAAACAATAGGTAGCCAGGAAAGCTATGCAGGTGCATACCTCAGGATATATCCTTCCAAGTAATGAATTCAGTTAAGCGGTGCGCAAAGAGGGGAGGAGCAGCTACAGAGCTCGCCCCAAAACCCAAAAATGTATTAATGCCTTCGAGCACATGATTATAGGACAAATGTTCCAAACACTTTTAAAAGTCGGATACTTGATCCAGTTCTTCTTTATTCAGTAGTTCTGTTTTAGCCATTAAGTTGCTTCAATTTAGCCAACATGTGCTTCACCAACAGACTGCATCAGGACTCACCAATTTCAAACATATATCATCCTAGCTCTTCAACTATCCATGAATTTTCCAATATCCAGCCAGATCACCAAATTCAAGTTTCAAAATACGTACTGGAGGTCCTAAATTAAGACTGAGCTCAAATTCAGCTACACTCACAGTCTGTTCCCCTATAGAAGTTTCAGAGGTTCGATCTTGGTGGTATAGCCGTCCAGGAAACCGCATGTGTGTGGCATGCAACCATGCTTGGAACTAGTGATGCCTGATGAAATCTGTTAACAAGACACATCTTGCCTAAACCTAAGCAACTAAATGGCTAGAGAAAAACTACCAAATAACATTGGCGCTTTCTGCTTTTTGGAGCTATTTCTACTTAAAACTTTAAAAATTCATATTGTTGCATCTCCTTATTGCATTCTTTTCATTCTAGTGTCAGTTTGTTCACTAATTTTTTACTGTTTTTCTAATTTGGTTTGGATTTTTATTGTTTGGCATTTTCACTATATTACCGTTTTGATCATACATAAACACTTTATACATTGCCCCAAGTTAAGCCTGTCTGCTCTGTGCCATAGCTGCCATGAGGTTGAGCTCAGGTTTAGAACTTTAAGGGTTCACCTTGACAAGAGTTACGATTATTCCTGGCAGGTGGGCAGTCACTCACCTCAAATATGAATCCAATTTGATACAGACACCAGCCTATCTGTGAGTGGTGACTTACTGTTAGAAACACCAGTCAAACCCATCCCTTCTTTCCACCCATGGTTAATGCCACCAGTCACAACAGGAGTAGGCATCCACCTCCTTCTCAAGATTAGAGAGGCACTGACCATACTGGGAGTACTTAAGCTACTAAAGTAAACAACCTACACTGAGAAGATTCCCTCTTACTGAGGGTCAACTCCAACACCAATGCATAACTGAGGACATCAGGGTCAAACACCCTTTTCAACAATGAGGAACACAGTCAGACCCACAACTCCTCCTGAAGCAAAGGACACTAACCTTACTCAAGGAGTGACAATACCCCTCATTTTCTGCAAGAAAATAGCTTCTCCTGTAGATAGCGATATCTGGAGCAAAGAGCCACTGGTTCAAGATAAATGGACATTAGGCTCAAATATAGTGGCCATCAAGTCCTCCCAGAGTTAGGGGCCGTATCCTTAATTAAGTGGTCAGCCACCTTCATATGGAATGAATGTACACTTCACACAGAGATAGAGAAACCAGCCATACCCAAAGCAGACAACCAAATCACAGTAGTATTCAGATTTATGGGTCTTAAAGTTCAAGTTCTGGTTCCATCCCTGACACACTGTGTGAGTTCTGTCTAATCTAAATATCTCCCTCTGGCTCAGTCACTGAGCTGTAAATTGGGAGAATGCAGATTTTTGCTCCACGAAAATAAATTATGTGGAATTATTCTCACCTTCTCCCTTTGAGGATAAGTCTTCAGCTTCACCAACACTTGAGGTATCTGAAACAAAAATAAAACATTGATACTTCCCAGAAAACAACCTTGAAAACTAAAGCCACTGTGCAACTCCTTGTTTTCAGACTGTCCTCTGAAGGGACAAACTGCACTGAACAAGTTCTCTGTAATACTAGTTCCTTTGAAACCTTTTCTTTCAACTGCCCTCTCTGTAAAGAAACCATTGTTGGACCCCAGTTACGACTGCTCTGAGGTACTAGATGTGTTGGCTACAGTGCGTGTAAACTACTCCTACTCATAGGAATTACTATCTCACACCCTGTGTTCAAAACAACTTTTTTGTAGAGATAAATGTGTTACAATATGAGATTTAACTCTCTGCTTTGCAGGGTCAGATGTGTGATCCCTCTGCTTAAACTAACTACACAAAATGGTACCTACATCAGGTCGACCTGGTTTCTCTCTCTCCAGTCTCGCTCTCCTACCTGGGGTCTCTTTCCCTGTCTATTATCCTATTATCCCACTCTTTATCCTACAGCTCTTTCCTACCTCTCTCCATCATTGTTGCCCTTTCTCCTCATTCTCCATGCCTCAACTCTCATCCTCCTACCCTTCTAACTCTTCTAAATCCCACTTCACCCACTACAGTTTTCGCTCTCTCTCTCTTACCCCTTTGCCTCCTCCTTAACCCATATCTGCTATCACTCTCTCTCTACCTCCCTCCCATCACCTTGCTTTTCCCAATCACATCTATACTCTACCATTTCTGTAAGGGTAATGGCACAAGGATGTGGTTAAACTGGCCTTTCTCTGTACAAAGAGGTACTGCTGTTATGCTCAATATGCCCCACGTGTCTGTGTCCGTTAGAAGTCTCACATTAACAATTTGCGATGCCTGAAAATGTAACTTTACAAATACCGGTTTATATGGCAATAAGTACAGAGCATGTCCCAAAGTAGGCTCCGAATCCTAAACGAAAATTGGGATACTGCTGGTGTATGATGGATGCCATTGCCTGTTCTCTTTTTCACACAACAGAATCCCCATTAAATATTCCCTCTATGACACATACAGTATTCCCTTCTTCTGTCCTCTACATCACATGTATGTAATGTGTCTATACCTGTCCCCTACTTTCCAGGAACAGAGCAAGGGGGAAGATGTGCCACCTCTGGGCCACGAAATAACTCACCTTTAGGAATGTATATGCAGTCCATTTTAGCTCCTCAGTCCCTTCTGGAGATTCGATAAGTCCCACGAAGCATGCTTTCCATATCTCCAGAACAAACAGGGAGGCAGGAATGCACTAGGTGTGACAGTGTGAGAGGGCATAAAAGGGAGAAATGTGAATTTGGAACTGAGACAGTAATGCATGCCACTTATGTTTTCATGGGTTGAATGGGTCAATATTACAAAAAAAAAAGGAAAGACAAGACACAAAATATGTAAAGGTCAACGTTTTTTTTCAACTCTGCATGCTTAAACACCTTCCTGTTGAGACAATAATGTCGTTTTACAGGCCTCACAGTACTTATCTGTTGATCATCCTGGTGGTGACACAGAGGTGGAGAGGAAATGGGATGAGTAAGGAGGAGTCCTGGCTGCAGATAGGGATTGGTTTCTTCCTGGCTACAGTTATCATCTTGGAGGTGCTGGTTGCTGAAAAAGGCTGGCTTGTGGGGTTAAATGAGGTAGAAGGTGGGATTGATTGTTCTAGGCTGCTGCAGGGGTCATGCAGTTGGTTCTGGCCATTGTGACAGTTGTGAGGTTCTGCTTGGATTCAGCGGGCAGCTCTGTTTTTATTGGTGCAACCTCTTTGCAGTGGGTTAGCTACAGTTGAAATACAGGATTGCAGCAAATAAACTTGGTAGGCAGGGGAGATTTTTGCAGGCTATATTGAGGAACAGGGAATGTATCATGACCATTGAGGGGAGCAATCTTCTGACAAAGTTAGGGTCTAGAAAATTTTTATAACATCCACACGAAATGCACCTGCATCCGCTTCACCATCATGAGCTGCTCCACCAATGGTTGCGTCTCTCCTGTTAGGTTCATGGTGCCTTCTAGCAAGACAACTGCATGCACTGTGGGGAATTCAGTCTTGTTCAGCTGTTCAGAATGGACAGACAACATAGTAGGGATACTGCAGAAACAATTGAAAAAAAGCTTTATGAGCCGCAAAGAAAGAACAAGTGTTACACTACCATGAATGTTAAGGATTCACATTTAGTTGGTTGACCAAGATTTCCCTTTAAAACTTTTGGGAAAAAACTAAAACTGATCTCAGTGGGTATTAACTAAGATAATCAGATGATTTCTTTGACACCGACCAGAACCATTCACTGTTCTGGAATTTTACAGCCTTAATCTGTAACACATACTAAGCTGCACAGTTAGCAATGGAGAGAAGTAAACTTTCCTCGACTAATGCTGTATACAACAAGAAAATCCATTGGATCTGGCCGGTTGTAAATTAAGCTCTATATAATCCTTAGACATGGCTCATTTGGAAATATGGGCAAGGTCTAGGAAGCAAGTATAGGCTCTGCCGGTGAATGTGTAGTCTCCTCATTAGTATCACAGAGGCCCGCTGACAGCAGTCTAAAGTAGAACTAAAAAGGTGTCCAGATATAGAATTAATGAAGCCTTTGCTATATTATGGGTCTATATGCAGACAGAAGCACATAAGGACTATAGGTAGTGGGGAGATCAAATGTTTATGTAATAATTACTCTGTTCTACAGCTATGAACATCCACTGACCTACTAATTACATTCAACTGCTCAAACATTTTAAGATCAGCAGTCAACATTCATATATTTAGGACACAAATTGACATTTAATATAGATAAAATGCATTCTAGGCTGGTCTCACTTTATATGTCACAGTTTTGAACAAACTAGAAGAACAAGTTACCTACCTTTGGTAAGAGACCTAGGATAGTTATAAATTCCTTACCTTAGAATTACCCCCAGGCGTCGGACAGGTTCTGGAGAATTGTTTTCTCTTAGCAGTCCCTCTGCATGTTGGTAGGTGGCGTCGGTCGACTCCGTGTCCGTCATCGGCATCGTTGTCATTGGGATGCCGTTGCGGTGTCTACTTAGAGGCCTTCCCTACGTGCTGACATCAGTTCTAACACTACTTTCCACGCCAGAAGCGCAGAGCCATGCAAGACACTGACCACTGGTGCGCCATAACTAGGGCCCTGCAGGGGAGTCCCTATCCCTAGAAGTCAATTCGCAGAGCGGGGAGGATGGGTGGGGCGGTAAGTAATCTATAACTAACCTATGTCTCTTACAGATATATCGTTACCAAAGGTAAGTCACTTGTTCATCTGAAAGAGACAGTTATAGATTCCTTACCTTAGAATAGATACCCCAGCAATACCATCCCTGGAGTAGGGTCTGCAAACCAAGTTAACACCAGAAAGTCCTGGATGACAGAACGGGCAACGTAGCTGTCCCTCCGGACTTGGCTATCCAGGCAGTAATGTCTGGTGAACATGTGCATTGATGCCAAAATGGCCCCTGGCAGATGTCAATAAGTGGGACTCCACGTGACAAAGCAGTAGTTGCTGCCATAGCTCTAGTGGAATGAGCCCACAGCACCACTGGAGGTTCCTTTTTAGCCAACGCATAGCAAATCTTTATACAAAGGACAACCCTTCTTGACATGGACTGCCTGCCCTTTCTTGGCACCCACATAGCCAACGATAAGTTGATCATCCACCATGAAATCTTTAGTGCAGTCAAGGTAGAAGGACAGCGCACGTTTAGGATCCAGACTGTGGAGTCTCTCCTCCTCCTTGGAAGGGTGCAGAGGTGGGAAGAAGATGGACAAAGTCCCACTGAGGCATTATGAAAGGAGATGAAGGAAAGAGGTGAAAAATGCTCTTAAAGAATTTGTTAACAATAGGGGACTTGAACAAAGAGCAGATCTGGTAGCCGGAAAAAAGCAGAAATGGGTGCCACATAACCTTTAAGAGTGCCCAGAGCAGAGCCCTGCTGGGCCAAAGAAGGAAGGAACAAAAGAATCTCAGAAAGAGGGGGGTGCGAGAGGATCCACAGCCGTTGCTGTGCAACATGCAACAAACTTGTTCCATCGACAGGCGTATACCGTCTTAGTGGAGGGACCCCTTGCTGCGAGGATGACATTACAGACTTTGGGAGGAAGGCCAAAAGCTGTCAACTGTTGCCGCTCAAACTCCACACAAGGAGGTGGAGGCAGGACAGGTTTGGGTGGAGGATCGCCCCCAGCTGCTGCGACAGAAGATTCTCCTGAAGGGGAAGCCTGATTGGAGGATCGACAGCCATGCTCGAGCTCGGGCACCTTACTCTATGTGCCCAGTCCGGGCCACAAGAATGACTTGGGTCCAGTTGAACTTTATCTTCTTCAGCACCCGAGGTAGAAGTGGTACAGGCGGAAAGGCGTACAGAAGACTGCAGTTCCACTCGCAGCGAAAAGCCTTGCCATGTGAGTGCCGCCTTGGCAATTCCTTACAATAAGGAGTTAGGTCCTGGGGCATGAAGTTGGCTGGACCATCAATAAATTGTGTACAGAAGCAATTGCCAACTTCACATTACTTTTCGCCTCGCAATTGAGGAAAACCAACCAAAATTACTATATAGTCTGTTTGGTATATCTACTTGATACCTTTTTACTTTTTATTTCATTGTTTTTAAGTATTTTTTCTTTGAAAAAGACACGTAAATACATAAAACACTTTCAACATAAATTCACTAAACGAACAACTACATTCCACATTACATATATAAACACCATATGAATTTTTGTCAACAATTAATTTACAAAATGAATTCTGATTCTAATCTAAAACCAAAGGACAAAGTAAACATTTGGGTACTTATTGTTCAACAAACAGCAACTTAATGCATTTCAATTTGTACATAACATTTAATATACTGCAATTTGATGTGTTCCTGATTTAAATGCCGACGCGTTTCAAACCCATTCTGTCACTTTATGGGTTCTCATCAGGGCTCTGTCTCTTTTGTTTGTCTACAGGATATATGTAAAACAAAAAAAGGGATATTCTATTTTAGTTTTTGTATTTCTTTACTACTTCCCCCATTCGCTCCTCCATTCGCATGTGGCACAACTTGTACCTGAATTCCAGCGTGTCGCCGGTCGTCTGCTTTACATTCACTTGCTAGCTCATATGTTTCTTTATCTATAATGTAAAGTATATTTATAAGGGATTTTGTTTACATTTTGTTTGAGAGCTCAGGAACTCGTTTACAAAAGCATTGCGAAAAGCCTACCTTTTCAGATCTTTATCTTCGGGTGTGCACCCTTATCAATTGTTGGTTTTGTAGTATATTCAGATACTATAAGCAAATGAAAAAACTTTGATTTAATATATGTTTTCCATCTATTTTATTCATCTAGTTATACTCCTATTAGGGCAATTTTTAAGACATACCTTTTCTCCGTTTGGCGCATTCATGCGCGGGGTGCTGCACGTCTCGGCTTGTTAGGTTATAAGGTTGTCACCGTTTCCCTGCAAGTTTGAAAAATTACATCACCGAGGGGCACTCGTTTTAGGTTTGTCTTAAAAATTGCCATAATAGGAGTATAACTAGAGGAATAAAATAGATGGAAAACATAGATTAAATCAAAGTTTTTCCATTTGCTTATAGTATCTGAATATACTACGAAACAAACAATTGATAAGGGTGCACACACGAAGATATCTGAAAAGGTAGGCTTTCGCAATGCGTTTGTAAACGAGTTCCCGAGCTCTCAAACAAAATGTAAACAAAATCCCTTATAAATATACTTTACATTATAGATAAAGAAACATATGAGCTAGCAAGTGAATGTAAAGCAGACAACCAGCGACACGCTGGAATTCAGGTACAAGTTGTGCCACATGCGTATGGAGGAGCGAATGGGGGAAGTAGTAAAGAAATGCAAAAACTAAAATAGAATTTCCCTTTTTTTGTTTTACATATATCCTGTAGACAAACAAAAGAGACAGAGCCCTGATGAGAACCCATAAAGTGACAGAATGGGTTTGAAACGCGTCGGCATTTAAATCAGGAACGCATCAAATTGCAGTATATTAAATGTTATGTACAAATTGAAATGCATTAAGTTGCTGTTTGTTGAACCATAAGTACCCAAATGTTTACTTTGTCCTTTGGTTTTAGATTAGAATCAGAATTCATTTTGTAAATTAATTGTTGACAAAAATTCATACGGTGTTTATATATGTAATGTGGAATGTAATTGTTTGTTTAGTGAATTGTGTTGAAAGTGTTTTATGTATTTATGTGTCTTTTTCAAACAAAAAATACTTAACCCTTTCGATGCTCATGACGAGCTCAGCTCGTCATGAGGCACAATTGAGCTGTGCTGATGACGAGCTGAGCTCGTCATGAATAGAGGATTCAAGCAATTTTTAGCACAGGAGGGGAAAATGCACAGCAGCCATGGTGTTAAACAATGAAATAAAAAGTAAAAAGGTATCAAGAAGATCTACCAAACAGACTATATAGTAATTTTGGTTAGTTTTCCTCAATTGCGAGGCGAAAAGTAATGTGAAGTTGGCAATTGCTTCTGTACACAAGCCTTGGCAATTCCAACATGCAAAAATGCTGACATTGCACATGCACTTTGGTGGCAAACCGATCTAACCAAGGCTCTCCCCACTGCTGAAAGAGACCTTGCACCACCTCTGAGTGAAGACGCTATTCGTGATCCACCAGGCACCGACGCCGGAGATTATCCGTTCTGGCGTTCAGAGAACCTGCCAGATGTTGAACCACCAGGGTCATGACCTGATGTTCCAGCCATGTCCAAAGGCGAAAAACCTCTTGACCAGGGGTCTCCAACGTGTAGCTCGGGAGCTACTGGTAGCTCGTCGGTCCCTTCAAAGTAGCTCTCCAAGATGAAGCCAAGCCCAGAATCAAATTCGGAGAGTAGGCGCCTATTGAAGAAGGCAGCACTGCTGATCTCAATATCTTAAGAGTGACAGCCAGCTAAACCTATGGCAGTTACTTTTACTAAACACTCAAACACACAAAGTATTGGCCTATAGGGCCTGCCACTTGACAGTCTGTGTCTAATCTCAATATAACTAAGCCACAAGGCGATTGACCATCTTGTATCCCTGCTTTATCAGTCACAACAGGTGTGTGACCAGTGGACCATAAAAGAAGTAAAACAGTAGTAGCCTGAAGAGTAATGAGTGCTGACCCACCAAAGTGTGGGACTGCAGGAGTCAGAGTTAAAATGTGTCAGTTGGGTCTATAACCTGGCGTAATAATGGTCATGACCGATATATGATCTCTGCCTTGACCCTTATGCCTTGGCCCAACTGTGGCCCTAGTAAAAGGGTGGGCATTATTGGCATAATACAGACATCCGTGTTTCTGGTCCAGGGAGGACCTGGCTTGGCAGTTCGGTCTGGACTGTTCCCATGAGGCACAGGGTCAAGACTGATTTGCATAAGGCTGGGCCCAAACTGGGCTGGCATGGTGAGCAAAAGAATGATTGATTTGCCCAAGATCTCTTGACTGGGGGGGAATGTATGACTCATTCAGCATTCCGTCCATCATTTGTTTGCTTAACACTTTTCACCCTACGTGGGATGGGTATGCCCAGACATGGGTCCCTTGCTCTCTGTGCCACTGGATTCAACCTAGCCTGGCTGATGAAGGGTGAAATACCCTGAAACCAGTCCTAGAATGCTTGTTTCTGGTCCAGGGAGGACCTGGCTTGGCAGTTAGGTCTGGACTGTTCCCCTGACGCATAGGGATTTTAAGTCAGGGGAAATATGCAAGTGTTTTTTAGGTCTCGCCTGTCGATGCGCATGCGCATCGAGCAAGCGAGACTATGGGGGCTTATCCACTCTTTATCCAACTTGCAAGGAATCGTGGCGATTCCTTGCAGTGCCCGTGACTTTTAAGCTCAATGCGCATGCGCATTGAGCTTAAAAGCGCGTGCACATGCCCCCAGCCGCCTGCCTTGCCTACTCTCCCGCCCCCTCACTTCTTGATTGCACGGCCGCTAGGCCGTGCCTCCCCTACTCTCCTCCTCCTACTCTCCTCCCCTCGCCGTCTGTTCCCGCACTCCTCCCACACCCCCGCTCCGCCCACTCCCCTGCCTGCCATGTCGCGTTGCATTTCTCCTCCCCCCTCCCCACAGCTCCCCTACTCTCCTCCTCCTACTCTCCTCCCCTCGCCGTCTGTTCCCGCACTCCTCCCACACCCCCGCTCCGCCCCCTCCCCTGCCTGCCATGTCGCGTCGCATTTCTCCTTCCCCTCCCCACAGCTCCCCTACTCTCCTCCTCCTACTCTCCTCCCCTCGCCGTCTGTTCCCCCACTCCTCCCACACCCCCGCTCCGCCCCCTCCCCTGCCTGCCATGTCGCGTCTAACTTCACAAAAACCAAGACCTTGCTTAGACCATTTTGTGCACACCAAATGTAATTTGTATTATGGAGAATTAAGAAAGGATTATTAGATAGAGAAGTTTTCTAATTTGTATCATTGCGATTTGAACTGTGTACGAATTTCTATGCATAATACCAAGATTTTCAAGATTTACCAACAGCTCTATGTTAACATGTCCGATATCGGCGTAGATTCTGTATAGATTCGATTCTCATGATGGGGCTGTACTTTCAATCCTGAATGATCCGATTTGTGTCCAAATATGTGTTTTCAGCCCGTTACATCCGAAATGTTGCCTCATGTTAATCTTCACATTTTGTTTCTTTCTAATGCTGGCACACAAATTAATATTCTTTCACCAAGTTAAAATCCACTTCCTATATGTCGAATTTATAGGTTCCCTTTCTACTTTAATTGGGACTCAGGCTTCCCTTCTTTACCAACATCTGACCTTTACACAACAACCCTTCCATGCACGTCTTTATTTCTATTAAGTAAGCATACTATGTCACGCCCTCAGCAACATTCACTGAGGCAAACCCACAGCGAGGTTTACGTTTCAGCTGTTTTGATGCGGGCCATTACTCTAGTCACGGCAGGTGACTACTTAATCACTTCCGCTTCCAGTTTGGGTTCCACACACGGAATGCTCAGAACGGTGATACAGATACTTGTCGACCATCAAGTAAGTCTACTGGCACTCTGTGAATGTTAACAGTAACGTCTACGGCACCATTATTTATTTTTTCTTGCTTAAACATGGGAGCTTACCCCAGTCTCCCTTCATGTATTCATAGACGGCGCTGTGACGCGTAGAACGGTGATACAGATACTTGTCGACCATTAAGTGAGTCTGCTGGCACTCTGTTAATTTTTAACTGTAACTTTTACGGTGCCATATTTTAATTTTTTCTTGCTTAAACATGGGATCTTACCCCAGTCTCCCTTTATGTATTCACAGACAGCGCTCTCAAGGACACGCCACCTACACGGACGTTGTGCTCATCTTCGTGGAGCATTTACCTAAGGAGAATGGTCATATATAGACGTTTTCCGCTACCCGATCTCATATTTAGGATTCTCATCCTCGCAGGCTAAATCCCTCTACTGGACCCCCACCGCGCCCCCTTGTTTTGTCACCACTATCTTTTCCCAACCCAGCGAAACGCTTTTATCAGGAACTGTGGACAAATCTGGTGAGCATAGATTTACCAATGAGTTTGCTGTCCTCACACAAATGCTGCACCAGTCAGCAGGTCGAATGCTCCCTCGGGATAAGCTGCGGTTTCTGGATGCTTAATGCGGTGGAAACAAGGAATGTTCCGTGGTTAACTGTCTCTAACGTGCCACCTTCGCTGCATGTCTGTGGGACGTCACGTTTCTCGTCCTAGGCTTTCATCTGACGCCCCAGTAGGTTCTGGGAGTTGTAGTCTTGGTATTGTTCCTATAAATCAACTGGACCTGCTTACTCAACAAGTCGCACTGTTGACAACGACTGATGAGCCAACTGGTTTAACGAGGATAGCGATGTTGGCCACCCCTCACCCTCACTCACCCTCAACCCCTCACCCTCACTCACCCTCAACCCCTCACCCTCACTCACCCTCACCCTCACTCACCCTCAACCCCTCACCCTCACTCACCCTCAACCCCTCACTCACCCTCACTCACCCTCACCCTCACTCACCCTCAACCCCTCACCCTCCCTCACCCTCACTCACCCTCACCCTCACTCACCCTCAACCCCTCACCCTCACTCACCCTCACTCACCCTCACCCTCACTCACCCTCAACCCCTCACCCTCACTCACCCTCAACCCCTCACCCTCAACCCCTCACTCACCCTCACTCTCACTCATCCTCACTCACCCTCAACCCCTCACCCTCACTCACCCTCAACCCCTCACTCACCCTCAACCCCTCACCCTCACTCACCCTCAACCCCTCACCCTCACTCACCCTCAACCCCTCACTCACTCACCCTAGACCCCTCACCCTCACTCACCCTCACTCACCCTCACTCACCCTCAACCCCTCATCCTCTCACCCTCAACCCCTCACCCTCACTCACCCTCAACACTTCACCCTCAACCCCTCACTCACCCTCACTCTCACTCACCCTCACTGCCTCACCCTCACTCACCCTCACTGCCTCACCCTCACCCTCACTCACCCTCAACACCTCACCCTCACTCACCCTCACCCTCACTCACCCTCAACACCTCACCCTCACTCACCCTCAACACCTCACCCTCACTCACCCTCAACCCCTCACCCCCTCACTCACCCTCAACCCCTCACCCCCTCACCCTCACTCACCCTCACTCAACGCCTCACCCTCAACCCCTCACCCTCAACACCTCACCCTCACTCACCCTCACAACACATATTGTGTTACAATAGGTGTCACATTTGCGAAAGATAAAACGATTGGCATTGTAAATAACAAAGCTATTATTTCGCTATTTTAAAAACAAGCACATACATAAAAAATGTGTCCTTTACAATACCAATAGCTCAAACTTTCCTGATACGAGACATATTGCATTGCTGTGCTTCTCTCCCCTGCTGCACTCTCCTGCTCTCTAGAGATGTAGCATAACGACGAGAGCTGCCATATAAGTCACGTAAATACAAAACATGTTGCATTCCAAATGCTATAGGTGTCACATTCGCAAAAGTTATAACTATTGGCGTTGTAAATGACAAAGCTATCAATTTAGCTATTTTAAAAACCAACAAATAAATAAAATATTTGTCATTTACAAAACAAAAAGCTCCAACTTTTCTAATGCGAGACCTATTGCATTTCCAATGCTTGTTTGATCCAGTGATGAGTCTCCCTGCGGTGTTCAGTAAGGCTCTTAGGGGTGCCGTTGTAAACAGGGGGAGTCCGCAGAGGGCGACGCTTCTGTAGTCTGTGCGAGGAATGACTAGGGCTTGTACTGCAATTTGGAAGTCCTTGGCTGGGAGGAAGGGTTTAAGTTTCCTCAAGGTATTGATTTTGAAATTAGCTCCCTTAGTTGCCTTGCTGATATGCTGCTGCATGTTGAGATTGGCGTCCAGTGTTATGCCTAAAGATTTCGCCGAGTCCACGATGGTAGGTTGGACATTGAGTGCAGTTAAGTGCTTAAGCCAGGTTTGAGTGGTGGAGATTTTCGCTGGAGGTGAGATCAGAAGGAACTCAGTTTTCAGAGCATTGAGTTTGAGGTGGTTAACGGCAAGCCAGGATTGAGTGTTTGAGCGTTGAGTTCAGAAGTTTGATGTCTTCTGGGGATTGTAATTTGAGATATAGTTGGTGTCGTCGACGTACATGTGAAAGTGAACATTAGATGCTTGTAACAAGGTGGTGAGAGGTTCCATGACTAGGTTGAACAATGTTGGGGATAGGGAAGATCCTTGTGGGACGCCTAATGTTACAGCCACCAGTGGGGACATCAAGTTGTTGCTTTTGAATTTCTGAGACCGGTTATGCAGGAAGGAAGTGAACCACTTGAGAACAGTCCCAGATAGACCCATTCTGATGTTTAACACTCGAGTAAGTTCTCGTGTTTGACTGTGTCAAATGCTGAGGAGAGATCAAGTAGGATGAGGAGGCAGGTGTCGTTTTGATCTAGGATTTGGAGGGCGTCGTCTATTATGTGTGTCATGGCCGTTTCAGTACTGTGCCCTGCTCGGAAGCCTGATTGATGAGGGTTGAGGAGGTCAAACTGATCAATGTGTTTTGTCAATTGGAGTTGTACGCATTTTTCCAACAGTTTGGCAAGGGTGGGAATATTGGTAATAGGACATTAATTGTTTAGGATAGTAGGGTCGGCTGTTGGTTTCTTGAGTATAGGCGTGACTTGTCCCACTTTGAGGGAGTCGGGGATGAGTCCTTGTTGAAGTGAACTGTTAATAATTTTGGTCCAGAGTGGGAGGAGCAATGGGATGAAGTCTTTTACAGCTTTAGCAGGAAGGGGGGTCTGTGAGGTGATTAGAGGGTTTTAAGATGCTGAGCAGTTTGTCAATTGTTTCTTCTGAGTAGGTGTCAAAGGACGACCATGCAACATTGTTTTTTGGTGCAGTGGGTGTTATGCTGTGGAGGCTGGAGTAAAGGCTTACGTCATTGAGGAGATCGCTCCTTATGTTATCAGTCTTTAGATTAAAGAAAGCAGAGAAGTCTTCACAGGATGGTAAATCGCCCATTGTGCTATGTGATTGTTGGGGTTGTTCCTTGGATTGTGCTTTGATTAGTTCAAATAGTTTTCTTGGCCGTTTTTTTGCTTGGTCGAGCTGGAGGCTGAAGTCTGATTTTGAGCGCTTGATTTTCCTAAAGTAGGCGTTTCTCTTTTCTTCAGAGTTTTAAGGTGCAGTGCCGAAGGGGCTGATCTCCAGGTGCGCTCTGCCATTCGCATAGCCCGTCTGTCTTAGTTGAGTCTACCATTGTACCATGGGTTAGAATTCTTAGTGGAGACTCTTTTCAGTTGCAAGGGGGTGGCCTCATTGATTATTGAAGTCATAGAGTTGAGGTAGTGGTCGGTCAAAGATTGAACGTCAGAGGCGCCGGTAGGGGGACGGAGGAGATTGCATCTGTGGGAAGGTAAAGAGTTTAGGTTGAGTTTCTTCAGGTCCCTTTTACAGATCTTGGATTTGGTGGATTGAACCGGGTTAAATTTAACTTTTTCATTGATTAAGAATGTGATAATGTGGTGGTCTGACCAGTCACAGGGTAGGATTGACCCAAGTTGGGTAGAGTCCTCTTTGGAGATGATAAGGTCGAGGATAGAGCCTTTGTCGTGGGTCGGGCTGTTGCAGATTTGAGTGAGGTCAAGAGCGTTGAGGCAATTTTTGAGACTATTTACCACTGCGTCATTGTGATCGTTCCAATGGAGATTGAAATCACCAAGGAAAATTTGAGTGTTTTGCCGTCCGGAATTGGTTGAGATTGTGTCCATGAGTTGTTGGGTGAAGATGAGGTTGTCCCCAGGTGGGTGGTAGATGACGTGTCGAGAGCATACAGGTTTGCCCTCGCTGATAACATCGAGGCAGATGTTTTCAGAGGAGGTAAGAGAGGGAGAGGGGGAGGTGACTCTAGTAACTGAGAGGTTGCTCCTATAAATACATGCGATTCCACCACCTGTCTTGCCGGGCCTGTCAAGTCTAATGATGTGGTAGTGGTGGGGGGGGGGGGGGGGGGGGGGCTAGAATGTCCATGATCGGTGTAGAAGATTCAGTTAACCAGGTTTCAGTCAGGATGATTAGGTCAAGGTCCAGTGTTTTGATGAGATCAGCGATGTCGGAGGAGTGTCTAGGGGCAGATCTGCAGTTGAATAGTGTGCACTTGAGCCTGGGGGTGCAAGGGGACTTTTTATTAGATTATTAGGGACGGAGCCTCTGTTGTTTTGTGTGGGGTGCCTAAGGGGGTTAGAGTTAATCGTGGGGTTGGAAAGGTGTATGGTGGCTATGTGGTTTTGGAGAACTGGTTCATAAGAGCGGAGCAGGATGCGTATGTCGTGGTCAGATAGTGGATTGATGGTGCGTCGAGGCGGTTGGTGGGATTGCGAGCGGGGATAGAGGTCCAGTGTGGGGAGTTTTGTGTGAGAGGGTGAGTAGGAAGGGTGGTGGGTTTGTAAGGGGGGGAGGTAGTGGTGGTGGGTAGGGGGTGTCTGAGGTGTGTGAAGAGTAATTCTTTGAGGGTGTGGAGATCTTCTTTGATTTGTAGGAGGGTGGACATAATCAAGTCCAGCGTGGGATTGGGAAAGGTGTTGGGGATGGGCACTGAGGGAATCATGAATTTTGCTGCGTCTCTCCCATCTGCCACCGCTTGGGAGAGAACGTCCCGAGGACTCATCAGCGCACTGAGGCAGCATTTGCACCACCGTATCACAGATTGTATGGGAGTATCACAGACCGCAGTGCCAAGCTGGAGGAAGAGAACATGCCCTACCCAGGATGATCCAGCTTCTTGGATTCCCTGTCCGGGGAAGCAGAAGGAAATGTGCCCTTGGAGGAAGAAGCTTGGAAAACCAAGCTCTCGGTTTAAGGGTGTTGACTGAGGAAAATGGGATCCCACAGAACCAGGCAGTGGTGGGGAGCAATAGTTTGTTCTATAGGAGCCCCTGTGATGGGCTTGGAGCAAGTGTCCAGAAGGTCGTCCGTGAGGGCTTCAATGAAGGGCAAGCAGGGTTCTGAGGAAGTTGCTGCAGGTTGAAACACCTCTGTCAGGAGGTTAGTCCTGACTGCCACTGTAGGGAGTTCAAGGCCGAAGGCCTTGGCTGCCGTACACCCCACCACAGCATAGGACCCTCCCTCCTCCACAGCCCCGATCGGGGAAGAAAGCATGTCAAGGCCTGGGGAAGTGTCCAGTCCACTGGCGTCACCATTTCCTCTCTTCAGTCCGGTTCTTCTAGCTGGTCTCCCAAAGGGTCCAGCGACTCTTCCTAGTCCATTTCACACCTTCAGGGCGATGAGGATGGGACAGCGTCGAACAGTAGCATGGCCGATGCCGGGGGTGTCGTTGCCAGGATCAGTGCCGGGGAAGGTAGAGTAAGGTTGACCGACCTGGATCCACAGGGGCCGGCTGCTGCCGCCGGTATCAAAGGCCCAGGGACTCCGACAGGCTCCGTGGGGGCCCAAAGGCACGTCAGCAGAGTAGGGCTGCCCAAAGAAACAGTGGAGGGCTTCACAGAACGCACAAAGCTGGTCAGGGGATGCTACAGCTCCAGGAAACGGTGGGAGGCACGGAGTAGGCTCTGAATCAGGCACCTGGGCCTTAGAGCGAAGACGCTCCGGTTCCCGCATCGCCTCAGCAGACCGCCGGGGAGAAAACGAAGCGCAAAGGTGCTTCTTCACCTTCTTCTTGTGCTTCGACTTATCCGAGGAGTGTGAATGTGAGAAAGTGCCCTCTTTCTTGCATGGTATGCCCCGAATATTTGCAGAATTGCTGATGTGCTTTGACTGAGTGTGCCCTGGGCTCCTGCCAATCAGGTACGCAGAGCCTGTGTTCCTTCTCTAAAACTGCATTGACGCCTAAACCCAATCGGCACCTCTGGCCACAGGTCAGCCCCTAGTAAATGGTACCACAGGTACCCAGGGCACTGTGACCAGAGAAGGCCCCTAAGAGCTGCAGCACTTATTGTGCCGCCCTAAGAGGCCCTGTACCCTGAAACTCAGACACTACCTTTGCAGGCTGCGTGTCTTGGTGCAGAACAAAGTGAAGAGCCGACATGGCACATCTGCCATGCCCACAAAACACTGCCCTTGCATACATCAGCTGGGTGCCCTATGCCAGTGGTGAGGGTACAGGTGCATGAGCCCTGTGCCCCTACAGTACCCAGGTCAATTCCTGGGCACTGTAAGTGTAGTGCTGCCATTAAGAGCATATGGTGCTGGGAGTTTGTCATTACGACTCCACAGCACCATAATGGCTGCACTGAAGACTGGGAAGTTTGGTATCAAACTTCTCAGCACATTAAACCCACACTGATGCCAGTGTGGGATGTAATGTAAAATGCACGACAGAGGGCATCTTTGAGATGCCCCCTGATACTCGGCCAACACCCAGTGACGTGACTGAGTTGCTCCCTAGGCTGCTACCACCAGACATGTTTCTGGACCCCTGGATCGAGAGCTTGCTGCTCTTGAGGGGCCTAAAACAATGCACATCCTGAAATGAGGTGCCAAGCCTCCTCCCAAAGGATAGTCAGGGTTCACGAAGGAGAAGCTTCAAAGGCATGCTGCCTTTGTGAGCCTCTCTAGACCATTTGCTGCTTTCAGCAACTGGTCCCCAGTGGTTCTAGCCCTCACTTTGGGCGCGAGACCCGGCAGGAAAAACAAAGTGAGGAAGAGAGGTGTGCCCACCTCTGCCAAGATGAAGCACAACCTCGAGTCCCCGCCTTCATGAGGATGGGGGGACCCAGCCAACCGGGCACCTGCTTCGGCATCCTTAGGATGCTGCGAAGGTTTCTGCCCCTGCTTTCCGAGGAACACAGGAGACTGACAGTCCAGGCTCTGATTGGGTCCAGGTTGGATTATTCCAACATTCTTTACCTGGGCCTTCCAGAGTAGTTGTTGCAGCGGCTTCAAGTGGTGCAGAATGCCGCTGCAAGGGCAATTTATGGTCTGAATAGGCGTTCCAGTGCCTCGGGCCTGATGAAATCTTTGCACTGGCTTCCCATCCGCAAGCGGATCGCCTTTAAGGCTCTCACTCTGGCCTATAAAGCTCTTCATAAGGGGGGAGCTAAGTATCTCCAAAAGAGACTGGTCTTTTATCAACCGACCAGGTCTCTGAGGTCAGAATCCCTGTACTTGGCAGTTGTTCCACGTGTAAAGAAAGCGCGCCTCGGAGGCCGCTCTTTTGGATTGTTGGCGCCACAGCTGTGGAACTCTCTGCCGCTTGCTCTGCGGGGAGCCACTAGTCTGCTGGCCTTTAGAAAAGCCCTTAAAACTTGGCTGTTCACTCAGTAGTCTGTCTGTCGTGAGTTTTTTTGTCTGGCACTCCGGTTTTTCTTTTATCTGGTGTTATGTTATTATGTTGCAGTTTTCCTTTTTCCAATAAAGCGCCGGGACACTCTTTTTGAGTAGCCGAGCGCTATATAAATAAATAAATAACATAACATAACATAACCAGGGACAGGCTCCTGCCCCCCTCCCACTGGAGAGTGGCAGAATAGGGGGTCTACCCCACCCCAGGGAAGAGACCCATTAGTCCCCGCCCTTTACCTACCTGTAACACCTCTAGATTTAGTATTTAGGGGCACCCTGAACCTTCCTTTCTCAGATCTAGCAACCACAAGAAAAGAGAAAAAGGATGAGAAGCAGTGCAGACCTAACAAGAGGACGACGCCCACTGACTTGGACCCATACCTACAGGCCTGTCTCCCCCTTGAACCTGCTCCTGCAAAACCTCCGCCAGCAACCTCAAAAACCCCGGAGTACCTGCCTGCATTCACTTTCCAAGCTGTTTCTCCCGGGAACACCGGATGTGTTTGAACTGCAGCTCCTGGTGCCAGCCAGGAACTGCGAATCCAGCCCACTCTGCTCCCACCTAACCTGTCCCGAGCTAGAGTGGAAAAACAGCACGAGGAGGCCCCCCCGGCGATCCTGACCCAAGGTCCGGCAACCCCTGACCTGCCTCAAGCCTCCAGACGACGCCTGCATCCTCAATCCAGAGGACCCCCCCTACCACGACCAGAGCGGGTAGGAAAATCCGACGTCCAAAGGCACCCCTGCACTAGACGCCCCACGGCCTTGTGTGCCCAACCCAGCGGTGCCTAACCATCCCTCTACATCCCAACTTACCCCTCGAAGTGGTGGTGGTCACTCCTGGAAGATCCTCGTCCACGAGCCTGCAGTGTTTTTTTGTCCTGGAGAATCTCCATTGAAATCAACAGGGCACCAGACCTCAAAACAGCACACTGCACCCGGATACCCTAGTGCCACTGAGGGTGCCCCTGTTGTGCTAACTTGGTCCCCAACTTGCCCTGAGCTTAACCCTAGGAGCTTGGCTCCCACAACCCTGTGGCCTGCTTGCCAGCAGCCACCAACCGGAGCCCCACTATCCTCCATAGGATAACATTGGGACTCAACACTCTGCACCCGGCCACCCTAGTGCCGCTGAGGGTGCAACAACAGTGCATCACTGACCCTGGGAGACTCAGAGTCTAAACCCAGGACCCTAACTCCAAAGACTGATTACCTACCTGGAAATCGATAACCTCTTTTTCCTCATAGAATAACATTGACACTTTTTCTCCCAAAAAGTTTCCAAGTGCCGACTATTGAAAACTAAAAATATTCCTTAAAAATCCGCCGAATAACCAAAATGCATTTTTTTTAACTGTTTTCAGGAAATGTCCCAGTGCTGCATCTAGGCACAGGGTCAAGGCTGATTTGCATATGGCCATGTCTGAACTGGGGTGGTGTGGAGTGCAAAAAAACTATGGATTTAGGCCCAGATCTCTGTACTGGGGTGAATGTATGACATTGTTCTGCATTCTGTCCATCAACTGCTGTTTTTGCATTTGTCACCCGAGTGGGATGGGTATGCTCAGACGTGAGTCCCATGCTCTCTGTAGTGACCCAGAGTCACAGCCAGCAGTCTAGTTGTTTTGTATGCCCTACACTAAACACCCACCCACCACTGATGTCACTGGTCAGGTGACACAGCTTAAATAAAAGTGGCCGAGCGCACGTGCTCTGGGCCAGTTGTACCCTGTAGCTCACTGTGTCTGCGTCAGTCCTTTCCAGCATGAGGGCCCAGGGCCCCCAACATTACACTCTCCACACCACTGGTATCAGGCTAGCCTGGCTGAAGACAGCTGATAGACAGAAACCGGTCCTAGGATGCTTGATTCCGGTCCAGGAAAGACATGGCTTGGCAGTTCGGGCTGGACTGTTCCTATGAGGGACAGGGTCAAGGCTGATTTGCATATGGCCATGTCTGAACTGGGGTGGTGTGGAGTGCAAAAAAACAATTGATTTAGGCCCAGATCTCTGTACTGGGGTGAATGTATGACATTGTTCTGCATTCTCTCCATCAACTGTTGTTTTTGCATCTAGGTATCCAGCACGGAGTAAGAAAAAGTATTGTTAACAACTTACCTGTTAAGTGAATTTCCTCCCATAGGATAACATTAGTGATTCTATGTGAAAAAGTTTGTTAACTTTTGAAATGCAATAATATTCTTCAAAAATCGTACCTCTAACTAAAACGCATTTACTCACCTGTTTTCAGGAAATTTCCCAGTGCTGAATCTAGGATCCAGCACTGTGTTAGCAAAAGTAATCGGAAAAGTAATTAACTGCATTTTACTTAAAAACCCCATTCATTCCAATGTACTATACACCTGCAAAGTGTTGCAAACTGCTTACTTAAAACTGTAACCAAAACCAGTACAAGTTATACTGCAATTTTGAGCTGTGTTCATATAAATAATTTACTACTGCAAAGTATTTTTATGCTTACCTGTGCCAGGCTTGCTTGGTTCCAGAAATAAAACAGTATATTTTTTATACAAAACAATTGGCCTAGAGTTCAATTCTTGAGTGTGTGAATACATTTGCCGACTGATTGTGTACATCAAATGCTTAACACTCTCCTCTGATACTGTCTTACTGCTAGACCAAGCTACCACTTTAGAGAGTAAGGTTCTATCTAACTTTAACCTCTGCCAAACCTCAGGAGACCCTTGTACTCTATACACACAGTACCTCACTTTGGTGCAGTATATATAGAGCCAGTTTCTTACAATGAAGACTTGGAAGAGGTGTGGTGGCTCCGCGAACTGTCTTGAGACCTTCTCCTCGAGAGAGAGAGAGAGAGACCGTGAGCGACGCGGAGCCGACTGCCAGGTCTCCAAAACCTTTCAGAACCACTCCCACAAAGTCTTCGGATTCATGGCCCGGCGGTCGGAGCACAACTTTGGGTTGTGGTGCGCTCCAGACACCATAGGGGTACAAAAGGGGGTGGTGATGGACGGAGCATCTGAATCAATCAAACACTCACACCAAGTCAAGAGATCTGGGTTTAATCCATCACCGTTCTTTAGCCCACTCTGCCACCTCAGTTCAGACATGGCTATATGCAAATCAGTCTGACCCTGTGCCTCATGGGAACAGTCCAGCCCGAACTGCCAAGTCATATCTTCCCTGGACCAGAAACAAGCTTCCGAGGACCGGTTTCTGGCATTCCAGCCGTCTTCAGCCCGGCTTTCTTGAATCCAGTGGCAAAGTGAGAAGGGAATCACGTCTAAGCATACCCTGCCACACTTATGGCGGCCAAAAGCGGTACAAAAGAGGGTGGTGATGGACGGAGCATCACCCCAGTTCAGAACCTGGCTATATGCAAATTAGCCTGACCCCGTGCCTCATGGGAACAGGGCAGACCAAAGTACCAAGCCAATTCTTCACTGGTAAGGAGACAAGCTTCGGGGAACCGGTTTCTGGCACTTCAGCTGTCGTCAGCCCGGCTTGCTTGAATCCTGGTGGTGCAGTGAGCAAGGGACTCATGTCTGAGTATACCCTGCCACACCTATAGTGGCCAAAAACGATACAGAAAAGGGGGTGGTGATGAACAGAGTGTCTGAATTAAGCAGACCACTCCTACCCAGTCAAGAGATCAGGGCTTAATCCATCACCGTTTTTTAGCTCACTGCATCACCCCAGTTCAGAACCTGGCTATATGCAAATTAGCCTGACTCCGTGCCTCATGGGAACAGGGCAGACCAAACTACCAAGCCAATTCTTCACTGGTAAGGAGACAAGCTTCCGGGGACCGGTTTATGGCATTTCAGCCGTCGTCGGCCCGGCTTGCTTGAATCTTGGTGGTGCAGTGAGCAAGGGACTCATGTCTGAGTATACCCTGCCACACCTATAGTGTCCAAAAACGATACAGAAAACGGGGTGGTGATGAACAGAGTGTCTGAATTAAGCAGACCACTCTTACCCAGTCAAGAGATCAGGGCTTAATCCATCACCGTTTTTTAGCTCACTGCATCACCCCAGTTCAGAACCTGGCTATATGCAAATTAGCCTGACCCCGTGCCTCATGGGAACAGGGTCAGACTGATTTGCATATAGCCATGTCTGAACTGGGGTGGCAGAGTGGGCTAAAGAACGGTGATGGATTAAACCCAGATCTTTTGACTGGGTGTGAGTGTTTGAATGATTCAGATGCTCCGTCCATCACCACCCCCTTTTGTTCCAGACACCAGAGGCACACGAGGTGCAGGTCCATCACAGACATCGCTTTGTAACAGACCTCGCAAGGCTAGAAGCCGGTTCGGTGATGGGACATCGCTCGCGCACCAAGAGTCAATGACTCGAAAAAAGAAGTTGACAAAAGTCGTAAAAAGCATAGTCAAAAAGTGACTAAAGGGGTAAGTTCTCTCTGAAGAAAAAACTGACGTCAGCGCGCAGGTGCAACGATTAAGTAGACGCTGCACCGTCATCCCGGCGACCACGACGCCGGACACGTATAGGCCGACGCCACCTAATGACGCACAGGAGTACTGCTAAGAGAAAAATTTCTCTGGAACCAGTCTGACGCCTGGTGGAAATTCTAAGGAAGGAATCTAAAACTGTCTCTTTCAGATAATGAAGGACACAAAAAAGTCACCATTAAAATTAATTGCAGGATGTTATGTTACTATTCTGTGTCAAAGGGCAATTCCTGCAAGGCATGAAGTGATGGGGATTTAAACTCACCTAATGCCAGTTTAAGGCTAGCCAAGTACTCGAATTAAATTGCAGAGAATACTTATGGTGTAAGCGTTTCTGTCTTCTGTTTCATAATGGCTATAAGATGCATTAATGTGCCATAAGATGAACATGATCAAAATGGGTGTTCATCTAAGGTTTGTATAGCTGTAGAATAATCTACTGCATGTAGTCATACAGAGATCTGATAAACTAACCAAAATGTTGCTAAGGAAAGAGTCCAAGCATCATTCATCTCTCTAGGTAGATCAAAGCCCCCTGTATGAAGGGAGGATTTGGCTACCTAGAAGGGAAGCATTATGATGAAATGTGTGTTCTCCCCTGTGTATATTTCGGTTTTCAAACACAGAGTAGGGGGGCTCCATGGTAGACTGAGCTGCAACAGTCCTTCCCAGAACCTTACCATATAGCTGCTAATAAAGCTGGCTGAAATATAGAAAACCTTTGTCAGAGTTCATTACAAATAGAATATTTGTCAGGAAAGTTGCCAGGGGAAAGCAAGAGCATATGGTCTGGTATAAAGCAACAGGAGTTTAGTGCAATTAATCAATTTAAGAGAATATATGTTCTGGAAGCATTAGATTGGAACTGAAACCCTGCATTTCGAAGAAATACATGTGTCCACTTTAGTTAGTGGAAAATGGACAAAAATTCAAACTCCTTCTGCTTCTCTCTGAGCTCTTGGCAGCAGTTCCTAGTAAGCAGACTAAGAATATAGGTATTTATGTGAAACATCTCCGTTTCTGAAAAACACCTTGCCAAATGACAGTAAAATAAATCAATAGGCATTTGTGCTGTGCAAAGAGACTGTACAAAATGAAGTGAAGCATAACTCGAAGCACAAGGGTAGTTACGAAACAAACAGAACTGAGTTTGGACACAAAAAATACATCTGGATAAGCAGCTCTACATCAGAAGATCTTTCAGAGAGTACATTGAACTCCTTAACAACATAAATAAATTAGGGATTAAAGAGAACTACATCTAATTGAATGTCCATTACTCATGTAAGGAGATCATGAAAGGAGAAAGTTGCCACATTTCACATATTATTCCTATACTTGTATGCCTAAACAATGTAGAGTTTAATCATCTAAACCAGACACTGTTGCGATACACGGTTAATAGCCTAATTGTGAATAGCATCACTCAGCATCATTGGAATTGTAAAATCAAACATGATCTTGTGCAGTAAGTAAGTGAGATGACTGTGAAAGGCTTACTGGAAGGGGTAAATTATAAAAGGAGAAAAAGTAATAATTATTTTTTTCTCCTTTCATAACTTACCTTAACATATGTTAGTACTGGAATCTGCAATCTGATTTTTTGTCATACTTTTGTGATGACTTTTCAAGCCCATCTTCCTCCAAGAGCTTTCCGTACCGCTGTTTTGGTATGCAGTAGTGGGTACATTATTGGCAATTGGTTTGATATTTGATTAAATACACTAGTCACAAGAGTTACTCTAATAAGAATGTTGACAATATACAGGTTTTATCCCTTTTCACTGTATATTGGACACTGAAAACTGAGGTTTAAAAGAAGTGAAATACTTTTAGAAATAAACTGGATTAAAGTACACACAATGAGCATTGGAGTGCAACATTATCATCATAATCAGGACATCAGTTTTCAATATCGTAACTCCAGAAGCATCAGTCAGGTACAGGCGACAAGATGATTACCAGTCCTAACACCCCCCCTAAAAATTAAACACTCCCACCACCAACCAGAGCTCAGAAAGACTAAACAAATACCTCAGATGCAGCAGTCAACACGGTGGGAACCTAACATACCTGGTACCAACCAGTGTACATCACCAGTAGCCAGATATCTAAAGGAACACCATCACCAGGCATTTGTTTGATAGTACCTCAATAGAACTCAAAGGCACAAATATCGGTAACTGGATCGGACACCAGCAAACCTCTCCCAAGGCCCGCAGGGCACAAACAGTACCACTAAGCTTAGTAAAAATCAGACCCGATGAGAAGCCTCCATCTTTAGGATGCCATCCTGCAATCCACTCCAAGCCCACACCTCTGGCCTAGATTCCAAAAAATGCCTCTTTGGCACAAAGTCCAAAAGCAGCCTAGAATACAAACTAAGTCCACAAGGCAACACACATTCATCCACCATAATCCTGAAAGTTCAAACCCAGCTTAATAAGACTAAGATAGCCATATGAATAGCCATGAACTCCAGGCACCTCATTGCAACTCCCTTATCACCCAACCACTTCCAAACAGAACACTTCCATTCTAACTGGATATCTATCGGCAATCCCACTGTCATCAGACAACCCCCTGTGAGAAGGGTTGCAATGTTTAACTTCGTGTTTGGGACCTACCTCTTTGTGAGTCCTACGCATTCCTCTGCTTGGCTTCTCAACTGGAGGTTGGTAAGGCTTGGAAGGCTCTCGTCCAGCTTAACCAGGGACTGCTCCAGCAACGCCCAAGAAGCTGAGTAGAATTAAGACAAAGTAACTTAAGTGCAAATATGGTTATAATTCAATCCAACGGGTGGGTATCCTGCTAACATCACCATAGACTCAAAGTTCAATTGCATGAACGTAGAGGTCAGCAGGAAATTAACTCCAAAAGGGGACTTACTGTGAGAAATGAAAGCAAAAGTATGTTGGTTGTAGGAAAGAGGGCATAAATGTGCACATTAACATATGGGGAACCAATAAAAACACCAGGAAGGGATACTCATTATCAGACACACAAAAATACAATACAGTGGCAGGAAAACCATATAAGAGAATCTAAGATTGAAGTTAAAGCCCGAGACTCACAAGAACACAGAAAAAGTACAAACTTCACCAGCAATGAAATGAGGCAGAGCTAAAATCCCATGATAGTAAAATAAGGACATTACACAAAAAGCCTGTGGTAAAAACTAAACAGGGGAAATAGAAAAACCATACAAAGGGGTGTTGCCTGATCCTGCCACAGGAGAAAACATGAGGAGAGAGACCGCACAAAATAATAAACGGTACTGGAGACATTGAGGAAGAAAATGCCGTGGCGAGAGCAAAGATAGAGGCAGTCAGACAGTCATACATAACCTCTACTAAATACTGAGACCATAGAGTCTGTGACACATGAGGAATTTATAAATCACAGTAGAGATTAGTAGAGCCAGCAAGAGATACCCAAGAATATGGTGAACAGGTAAATGGCCAGAGAGGGAGATAGAAAAAAAGCAAGAGCAGACACATGCGATTTGATATGAGAACATAAATCCAGATAACCTGGCCACGAGGCTGAACAGACAGTGCATGTAGCGCATTTCAACATGAGAGATTGATAGATCACTGCAGAGAATAATAAAGACACTACAATATACACAAGAATACATGTAAAAGTTTAAGGGAAGAGAGCGAGAGAGACTTAAGAAAAAAACAACAAAAACAAGAGAGCGAGATCGAGACCGCTTTGCAGACTAAAGCTAATTGTTTAACTGACCTAGAGAGACCAAGGCAGAGTGAACACTCAAATTAATTTTGCTAGGTCAATGCTCTACATCTTACACTAGCTGAGCACTATGAAAAATACTAGCAAGACTGGGGCATATTCTGCAATATAAGAAAAAACAGCACCCAAGACACTGCAATAGATCTCAAAGGAGATCTGAAGGTAACATGGTGGCGAGTTCCTGATTTCAACAATGCAATACACTTCGGAATGAATTTTCTGTAAAGATCTTTTAGTAGGCACTTGTAAAATTTCGCCATTTCCTTTGTAGCGCAGAATTAAGCCCATCAGCAGCTCTTTGTCAGTTCAACTGATGGAAAACAGTCGGGCAAGCAGCAGATGCCAACTGCAAGGACCTCAGAGATTATTTTGCTTAGTTAAATTTGCTCCATGCTGAATAGCACTCATTTTCTTGGAAGAATGAGCGAGTAGTGTAATGTGCAACTGATGGTCACTGTTAAGAGAGGGATGGAAGTTTTTGGACGCTTTGAGGCTGTTTCTTCAATATGCGATGGCTTTAGAATTGCCATCAATTCCAATTTGTATATTATATCTGCCAATGGCATATACATATATTCATGACAGACCATAGTTAACAAGTAGGGATCCCAGACAATGCCTGCTCGGGCAGATATTGATACGCCAGAAAAAAGAAGGCCTTATTAAGCAGTTCCTGCTGTTGGGGTTACTGGCTAAGTGGAGAGTGGCTATCCACTGGCTGTCCCCCGGCCCCTCAGTGGTGCATACATGGGTAAGAGGCATAGCTGACTGGGTGGTGGCTGAAGAGAAACAGATGAGTAAATGTAGATGGCCTACCGGTGAGGGTGGTGATGCTTGTGGACCTACTTGACCTGCCTGATGCTGGGAGCACCTAAGTTTGTGTGCTGTCTATGCGCGCAGTGAATGAGTCAAATGCTGCGCAAAGTTGAGGGGGGGGAATGGGGAAACGGTTACCTGGTGTAAAAAAACTCCCTGGGAGGAAACTTAAGGGGGGCAGAAGAGTCGGAATGACCGAGTTGGAAATATAGTCCCAGATGCTCCCTTCTTTGTTGTATTGGCTATTACGCCAGAATCCTTTGAAGTATCTACAGCAGTAGTGCAGGGGCAAAAGGGTGGGGGATTCTGGGATGTTCATATTGTGCCAATTGTGATGTGTAACAATTTGATCTGATTGCCAATAAACATTTATACCAACCAAAAACCACTTAAATTACATTCAGAGGAACAGTTTCAAGGCCTTTCATTGCATTTTCTTAATCTCTTCTCTTTTTCCCCTCTCAGAACTTAATCACAACACGCCACATACAGCATCATGGTTTTGTAAGCATCAAAACTGGAACTCATGCCCAGATGTAGAGCGTGCCTAGCCTCTATAAAATGTGACAAATATGGTTTGTTTTTCGTATGCACATCGGTCTCCACCAGTCTGTGCTCTACAGTGCTGTCGTCCCACACTCTGCTACCAACTGGCTACTGCTGCACCTACACACTCTGAAGGTTTGGACCATGAGAAGCAGGGCAGACGTCTTTTCTGTTATTTTTTATCATAACTTTCTCTGTACAACTCTAAGCAAGTACAAGGCTTACATGAACACTGCATTAACAGTGGATCATCGATACCTAATGCAGACACATCAATCAGCTGATGGTGGTTTAAATAAACATGGCAACAGCCATCATAATTAGAGAACTAACCATACCCTGTAACAACCCAATCATCCCACAGAGCACAACGAACACTGTATAAAGCTTCATATGGAAAGACAAATGTAAAGCTTAGAAGCAAAGAGGTTACACAATATGAACTGTGTATTTCCTGGATTGGTACTACGCAACCCTACTACAATCATTTATTTTTGCAGAGCCTGAAATGACGCCTATAAGGGGATTTCCAGCACAACCCCATTGTTTCACTGACGAGAAGAGTACACCACAGAGCTATATGCACGACTGCCTTAGAAAAATGGTAAATCAGTCATACTGAATATTATATTAGACAAGAGCAGAACAGATTAGATTGACTACTGTGTTCAGTTTATTCATGTGGAGCGATTCAACAAAAAGAAAATATAGGAGTGCCGATTTGCTAACAGCCTCCAAACTTAGCAACAGTAGAAAGCCCATCTCAAGGTGAAGCAGATTCCCTAATTCTCACAGGGCACTTCATTAATCAGACCCTATTAAGCAAAGAGATTTGCGCTAATTCACCAACCGTGTGGACGTCAGCAATTAGTTGAGTAAGTAACTGTTAGGCACTGTTTGCTTTTTAGAAATAGGGTTCTCAAGAGCAAGAAAGTGAATGAGAGACTCCTACAGACCTGTTTCCTCCAGCTTGGCGATGTGGATCAGCGCACGATTCTTGGTGCTGCCCAGGATCGACTGCATGCGGTCAAGGCACATCTTCAGCTGATTCTCCCCTGCCTCCTGCTCCAGGCTATCCTTGCACTTTTCAGTGTAAAAAGCAGCACAGCGCAGTAACCAGGTCAAGGTGTTCATCATGGCACGACACAGCCCAATGCACTCCTCTGCCTTCCCATAGCAGCTACAAGGAGATAAACCACTCTAAGATCACACTTTTTAAATATACTCTTTACAGAAAACCAATGTGAATCTCAAGCTTCCATATTTCAAAGATTCCCATCTGCATACACATTTCTAACTAGAAACTACAGTGAGCAGAGTTTTACACTGCTTTTATTTTGGGTAGGCATGACCTCCATGTGGTGAAATATTCATAGCTGCAGTGCAGGAAATGTGTGCCAATGCATGGATGAGAATTCATGCAGCAGAGGGGAAAAGCACTACACAGAGTTCAGTCCATCTTTGATGGCAGTCACTATTAAGTCACTTCCTTCAATAACTGCAAATATTGATAGAGCGGTTCGATCCAATTTGCACATCCTAGATTCAATGAAATGCACTGGAAAAACTACCCTCCTGATAGAAGGGAGACTCAAACTCCTATACCCGTTTCTGCAGTTTTCTACTAACTAGCTCAATTGTGTTTTTATCATACGCTACACTTATGTAAATAAGGTAAAACGCTCTAAAAATGCCAACACAGCACAATTCAGAATGATAATTGATAATTTTCCCTAGTGGGGTAACCCTCTAGGCCACACCTTCCAAAAGCTTTACTATAACAAATATCCATATTTTATCAGTTCATGTCAAGTATGTATTGATTTGATAAACAACTGTTTTCACTCTACAAAGTGACTCTTTTTAGATGAATCTGTATCAATTAATTTATACTTAGAGAATTAGCCACAATGAATATTCTGTGACTTTACAGACAGGGTGAGATCGGACTCCAGTAAAAGAGTAAAATTGGACTCTCAGAACTTAAATGATGAGACTAAGCTGCCAGTTACAGTGGGTGCATCTGGACCTTCAGAAAAATAGATTGAGGGAAATTGAGTTCCCAGTAGAGTGTGGTGAAACTGGGCGGTTGTGCTCTCAGTATCAAAGAGCGGAGTAATCTACCTCTCTAGTGGCCAGTCTTCCAGCCCTACGAGTACACTGTACTCCCCGAATTACACAGACTCAACCCTCTGCCCTACTTCTTAGATATAGTACACGACAGAACAATCTAAACGCCAGCCAAGATGGAACATTACGCAGTTCGATCGCGAGGTCATCCACGTCAACATTGTAAGAATTTTAATGTTGCTTATAAAGCTATCTCTTTTTAAAGAATTGTCCACACTTTGTTATTAACATGGTCTATTAACAACCTACATCTTTGTATTTACGGAAATGTCTTACACTATTTTTCTTACATGTAATGATTGCAAGAAATCGAGCATGAACATTTTCATTCATTACATCATTCATACACTGAGCACTAGATAGCAGTGCCCAAGTGAAGTTTTAAATTATGAGCAGGTTAATCTCCAAAAAAAATTTGTAATAGTTTACATAAACTGAAGTCAGAGACTTCTACTTGTAAGATATCCTGGGAAGCAGAAATGAATGAGTGCGACTGCACCCCGGTTAAAAGATTAAGTGCTTAAAAGCTCAAGCAAAAGGATTATACAAGGCCTGTATCACTAGAACAACAGAAAATTGGGCACAAAAACAGACAAATATTCATAAGCTGTTACAAGAAAGGAAAGGAAAGCATACATTATCAGAAAAGTCTCTTAAAAAGTCTATGGGGAATTTTGAAACGTTCAGAAATATTTCCAAATCAACTCATGGAACGTTTCATTCAGGCACGGACCCCAGAGCAGGCCAAATCACCTGCGGGTACGAGTGTCTCAAGACAGAAGTCAGAATTGCATCTACGCACATGCTCTTTTTAAAGTGGCCTATGTCATTATTACACATTTTCACCAGATGTATGATCATTTGTTTATCAAATATTTTAATTGGTTCCACAAGAAATTATGACAAAAATGAATAGCTTAGAGTACAAAAGAGTAGGCTGGTAGGCTTAAACATCGAAAAAGAAACATAGTTCAACAGGCGTGTAAGTGTTTCCATTCAAACTCGATAAGATAACTTTATTTTTATAGAACAACAGAAGAACCGTAAAACACCTTGGGGGAAAGGTGGGAAGGCGTGGGGATAGAAAGAGTCGGATCCCCAAAGTCAAACATTTTAACGTATTAATACTTAATTTGCATACCCAGGATATGTTGCCAACATCAAAAATGTGGTTTCACCTATAGGCACATAAATGCAGAAATACTCTGATAACGTTAACACAAGTTATTCTTCAATTCACTGATAAATCCAGGGGTGTGAGAGTGGTTAAGGTACAATGAATCAGGGTTTTATCCTCAGATTTAGTAATCCACTTTAAATGGCTGCCACAGTGTCAGTTTGGGAGCAAATGATCAGAGGGTGGGAGCAGAAGCTTACAGATGGAAGTTCTGCAACTAGACACGAAGTTGATGAAAACCGATCGGTGAAGAAAGGTGCCTTTGGGTAAGAAACATTTGACATGACTTGGCAGATTATTGTGGTGGCAATTTCTGGTTGGTTTTGTAATGGTGAGACTTCAGGACTTTAGTGCTTTCAAAGTGTGGATCACGAACAGGCGCAAGCAGGTATCCAATGGTTGGTGGAGGGAGGCTAACTGGAAAAAATGGAAACTAAGAGTAGCATCTCATAGAAGAGGAATTCTGCAGAGTATACACAAAAGTTCAGAGAGTGACGAGAAGAATAGAGGGATAGTCAGTATGGCTGTATTTTCTACAGCACTAAGAACTATCTGCAGGGCTTCTATCAGGCGTCCAGTACAACAGCATGCCTCAGTGAGGGGGTTTTCCTAAACCTTACGACCTCGTCATTCAGCAAGTAAGCAGAAAAAACTATTAACTGCAGATAGACAAATTAACTTCAAGATTGTTGTGTTATGTTTTGTTATAAGTTTTCATTTCCTTAGTAGCTTTCTTCATCTCCTAGCAACATAGTTCAACTGCTGGAATCCAGGCCGTGGAGGCCATCAGAATGGCGCGGCAGTGGAGCTGAGAGGTTGGCTACTGGGGGTCGCTGTACCTATCTTTTTATTAAACTTCTATAATCTGGAACGGTGTCTGTAATCCCAAAATTGGCGACAAGGATGGGATGCGCCAGAAGAGGACAAGCAAGGTACCAGGAAAAGGATTTATTGTAAAGGAGAAGACGACTTGAAATGTTGCCAAAGTTGTTTACTTTGAAACTGTTTGGCATTTGCGAGCCCCAGCTGTGACCAACGAAGTACCATGATCGGATTCTCCCGGATATACCAGAGGTGAGCGATCTTTCAAATCGTGCTTGGAAATTTGCCTATTTGGAGACTGTGGAGCCATTACACTGTTTCCAGGAGCGCGTGAAGGATTTGGGTGAGAGCGTGACATTACAGTTTGAGTTTAAACATACACAACTCACCATCTGCCGCACCGTTCTGTTACATGGCAATCCTGCAGGGACCGTGAAAGCAACCGTGAACATTGGAGTGGAAACTTGTTGAAGTGGATCCTTGTCCCGGTGACGGCACGGAGTTCCTGCGTACTGAAGTTGCTGACATTTTGGATTTCCAGCGCCAGTTTAAGTCGTGCAGGCAGTAAATGTTACATAGATTGTGGCGTGTATCAGCTGTTATGGTGCATTTGAAGAGTCAGTGCAAGCGGAGGCTGTGGACCGCACAGCATTTGAAGGGTCGACGAGTGCTGTGCTGAAACATCGGTGATGGGCAAACCACCTGTCGTACTTAAGTAACTGGTGTTTTGCATACTGCCTATCACTGATTTAGTGAGTGGAATAACTTTGAATTTGGGTAATACCAGGCTTGAAATTTCTCTAATCTTGTGAACTTGGCGTGTATCAATATCATTTTACTAGACTTATCTAACAAAATTTATGGTAATTTACCCCAGCACTTAAGACAAAAGTTAAGTAAGTAGGATATTATTCTTTCTTTTTCTTTCTTTGAAGTGCACGCACTATGGCTTCACAATCCATCACTTCTCCTCCAACATTTCTGCAAGAACCAGGTCCAACATGCATTGAATGGAAGGACTGAAAGGAGTCATCTACTATTCATCTGGAAGCCATAAGTGGGAATGTATATATTGCTAAGAGAAAATTAGCAATTCTCAACCGCAGCCTTTGGGGGTAAGGTAGGAGAGTGTTAAATACATTATCTAATCCACAGGTAGGGATAAGTAATGTAGATGCAGGGTCAGACGAGGAGATGTGTATGAGAACGCTATGACAGCGTTGAATGAAAATTATAGGAAAAAATTAAGCAGTGTGGTAGAGAGACACGTGTTTTTCTCACGTTCCCAAATCCAAGGTGAAAAATAGAGCAATACGTAGCACCTTTGAGGAGATTGGCAATAACATGTTGGTTCAAAAAACTCAGGGATTAGATAATTAGAGATCAATTGATAAATAGAATATACAACTTAAAGGTTCAAGAAAAATTATTAGATTTGAAGGACCCCACATTAGACGAATCTATAGAAATAGCTAAACGCATAGAAAATACATCTCAGTATGTTAAGGAACTAGCTGGACCAGTGTCTAAGATTGAAGGTGACCAGAACAAGGTGTGTGCAGTGAATTCTACTAAGAAAAGTGTACAACTTGAAGGGGAAGAAAACAAGAATCTTTTCAAGAAGCAAGATGGGGATACAAAAGGTCATGCTTTAGGTGTGGGAGTATTAGACACACTGCTGAAGCTAGTCATTGTCCCGCTGCCAAGAGTAGAAGCTTCAAGTGTAAAACATTGGGCCATTTTGCGAGAGTATGCAAGGCGGATGAACTTTCCAAAGCAAACACAAGGAGATGATGGACAGAGTGCTGAAACTTTTCAGACACTCACCCCCAGTCATAGATCTGGGTTGAATCCATCATCATTCTTTAGCTCACTTCGCCACCCCAGTTCAGACACAGCCATGTGCAAATTAGTCTTGCCCCTGTGCCTCATGGGAACAGCCCAGCCCGAAGTGCCAAGCCATGTCTTCCCTGGACCGGAAACAGAAATCTGTTAATGTAATAAATAATTCTGTGGCATCTAATTCTGAACACAAAATGCATATGAGGAATGAAACAGACGTAGAAGTGTTGGTTGTTAGCCATGTTGACACATAATGCAAGGAGTCCACAAATGCGTATAGTCCCCCTGAATGTGTTGTGAACAACAACGTCAATGGTCATATGTGGGCTGACTCTTGTTCCCCTTTTACATTAATTGATAAACAGAAGTGGGAAGGGTAGGAGCCACAGAATTGAATCCTACCGATGTAGAACCACAAGGTTATTGTGGCAAGAAGTTACCCATTTTGGAATATTTCAATGTTGTAGTGGATTTCCAAAAAAGAAGGGCGTTTGCAAAGATGTAAGTGGTGGAGGTAGGAAGATGTTTGTTGGGTTGGAAGGAACAAAAAGCGTTGGGCATAGTTCTTAATCCCAACCATCCATTACAAGTTTTGTTAACTGATTCTCATGAAGGTGATGAATGGATTAAAAAGTTTCCCAATTGGAAAAATACAGCACAACTAGGCGATACGGGGAGGGGGATAGACCTGGAAGCACACTGGTGGGCATGCTTCAACCCCGAGAACCGCCAATATCATCACTGAACTTAGAGATGGAGACCCAATCAGGGGCTTGCAACAAATACTGAACCACCTAGTTGAGTTCTATGCTAACTTCTATACATCCAATATCACCAAACTACAGGAAGAACTGCAGAGCGCAGAGAGAGTATTTAGATGAACCGTATATGGTTGAGGACATAACGCAAGTAATAAATAGCCTCCCAAATGACAAAGTCCCGGGTTTAGAAGGTCTGCCTGCCTCCTTTTATAAAGCCTACTTTGACTTATTAGCCCCACGACTGTTGGAGGTTTACCAGGAATCAATGGAAACCGGTCTCCTTCCACCATCGATGCAGGAGGCTGTAATTCTGACATTACTGAAGGCTGATAAGGACCCAACAAGCAGTGATTCTTACCGCCCGCTTTCCCTAATTAATTTGGATAATAAAATCCTGGCTAAATTAATCGCCCAGAGGCTACAACCTCTGCTCCCTTTGATAGCGAGGCCAGATCAATCTGGTTTCATACCAGGTAAGTCAACAGCACATAACTTAAGGACCTTTTTTGCGCTACTTTACTACTAAGACCCCAGACTCCTGCAGTAGCAGTTTTGCTGGATACAACTAAGGCATTTGATTCCCTAGAATGGCCTTATTTCTTTGCTATTTTAACTCGGTTGGGTCTTAGCCCGGCATTCATAGCTCTTTATTCTAACCCTACAGCCAGGCTGAGTGTAAACGGTCTCATATCAGAGAATTTCCCTGTAACCGAAGGCACCAGACAGGGGTGTCCTCTTTCCCCACTCCTCTTAGCCACTGCAATGAAAGTGTTAGATGCTCGAAACCGGCAACACCATGCCAATAGGGGAGAGGGGTGCTCAACTAGAGGCCTGACAATCTCACTTTACACGGATGATATCACGCTTTCTATAACAGATCCAATAGATAATATACCCCCATGCTCCGTGAAATGACTAGATTTGGTGGACTATCTTATCCCTCCCCCCCCCCCCCCCCCCCCCCCCCCCCAGAACTGCTCTTAAATGATAGGATTCAAGCTACCTGCCGGAAGATGCAGAGTTCCTTTCCTCCCCTCCGCCTACATTAACCGTACTAGAGGGAACACTGACAAACACTTCCCAGCACAGGATTATACAATGCTATGCAATTGACTTCTCCTATTGCCATACACAAGTCTGTTGAGGGTTGGAACGAGGAACACTGACTAGCTACCAATGGAAGTTTTGCTGTGAGCAGTTAGAAATGATTTCCCCTAATTACAGGCTTTGTTTAATTCACTTTAAAATCTTGCATAGAGACTACAGAACACCCGCGCAGCTTCTACGAATGGGCCTTCAGGAACATGCTAAATGTTGGAGAAGGAATGCACCACAAGCCCCCTTTTTACACATGGCTTGGCATTGTCCTAGGATAGCCAAATACTGGGTGGAGATTTTCGCCACAATAAACAAGGCATTAGAACTTATGCTGGAGCCGTCACCCCTGTTGGGCATCTTAGGATATACGGAAGATATCCCTGCTGTATCTCGTCGCGCCCTGGCAATGTTGCTTTTGTTGGCGAAGAAACAGGTAGCCATGTCCTGGGAAGGGCAGGTGTTCCACCGACAAATGACTGGATTCGGGCTGTTACACACTGCCCGGAGGAGCTTAATACGTTTTGAGAGTTGATGTCGGCAACATCTAGAACCTGGAACATTTGAGGGCCCTTCCTTGGGTTCGGACTCAGGTGCCTATTGACGTTAGTGCAGTTGAGCCTTAGGGGTATATCACATGATATCGTGAGAACGTTGTATAGATGCCGGTGGGTCCGTGGAGACCTGTGGGCGAGGGGCTAGTCCTCTTGAGTTGTCATCACCTGTTGCTGTCCATTCCGCTACTCCACCTTTGTAATCCATCCTGCTGACTAAGTGTTGTTTGCCATAATTCTTTATTTGCCATCACATGCAATTACAATGCTGTACTGCTTACTCTCCCTTGTCAGGGTCTTTGAACCCTCATTGGTTTTTTTTTCCCCTTAATCTTTGTGCTTTATTCTTCTTCTGTTCACCTTTTGCCTTATATTTTAAACATGGTAGTTTGCGGATATGCTTGAGTATGTATTGGACATGGCAATTGTATTCAATATGCACTTACATACTCTGTATTTTCCAATGGCTTTAAGAGGTAAATTAAAAGATGAGTTACAAAGATTGTGTACGGAAGAAATTATAGAACCAATAGAGGGCTCAGAATGGTTAAGTCCCATAGTAATCGTGCACAAACCAAAAAGGAAATATCCGCACATGTGTGGTTTTGGGAGACTTGAATGAGTATCTGGGTTGATCAACATCCTTTGCCTCATATAAACAAAATGCTGACCAGCATGGTCGGTGGAAGGTGTTTTATTACGTTGGATTTATCCAATGCTTACCACCGGGTGCGATTACAACCAGAATCAAGACACTTAACATCTTTCATCATATCAGAAGGGGTGTTCAATTTATTCGAATGCCTTTTGGTCTTGCTTCTGCATCTTCCGTATTTCAAAAGGTAACACAAAAACATTTGAAGGATATGGGCAATGTATTAGTATTCCAAGACGATGTTTTGCTGGAGGCACTTGCAAAATTGGAGGAAGCGGGGCTCACCATTAGTCTGCAAAAGTGTAAGTCTTGTAAACAGAAAGTTGAATACTTGGGGCGAACGTGATCACACAATGGTATCAAGCCTAAATTAAATTTGGTGGAAGACACGGAAAATACCCCTCCCCGCGCGACAAAGATCAATTAAGATCATTTCTTGTTCTAGCTGAGTACTACGCCAAATTTGTGCATCATTTTTCTGAAAAGGTACATCATTTGTGGGAACTGATGAAGAAAGATGTGGTGTTTCAGTGGACGGAAGAGTGTCAAATTGCATTTGAAGCTGTAAAAAAAGCTGTAGTGAACGCCACTGCAGAACCATAATAGTAACAGATGTCAGTAGTTATGGTCTTGGAGCTATACTGATGCAAGAGCATGAGGGTGCTTTTGCATCACACACTCTCAGAGGGGCGGAAAGCACATACTTTACGGTGGAAAAGGAAGCTTTAACCTGTTGGTGGGGTGTGCAGCATTTTCCTGTTTTTGTGCGGGGTACACATTTGAACTACACACTGATCACAGGCCTTTGAATGATATATTGTCCACGGTGGGAGCGATTAGGGCCACTCCACGTATTGCAAAATGGTTGTACCGATTGCAGGAATTTTCATTTGTTTTGAAATATGTGCCTGGAACAAGAAAAGTGAATGCGGATTGCTTGTCTCGTTTACCAGTGTAGGAAAAAAGAAGAAGGGTGCAATGTGGAAGAAGAGTGGGTGTTAGCGAACATTATTCGATCCCTCAATTCACTGCTCACGTCCCTACTGTGGGTGGGGCGGCGTAGTAGGGTGGCTTTGAGCACCGTTGTGCGCTCCTTGGAGGAGGGGGGATTGGAGGACCCGCGTTTTGACCTTTACTATTATGCAACACAACTCCTCCCGGCGGCTAGATGGTTTGCAGACGCGGACACGTGGGAGTTGCAATTGTTGCTTGGGCGGGCTACGACGCAGGAGCTTCAGCAGGCACTAATGCAGGGTTCGGGGGCTCCCTCGGAGCTGCCATATGTTGTGCGGCACACGGCTAACATGTGGCAGCACTTCGTGGAAAGGGTCCTGCGCTCGGCGCCTTTTCATAGGGAGTTGCCAATTTGGATCTTGACCCCCATGGTGGAGGTGGAGACCCAGATGTCCTTCCGAGCGTGGAGGGAGGGAGGTTCTGAGTTGTTTGCGGACTTGTACCCTTCGGGTAGCTTCCTGACTTATGAGCAGGCGGAGGAAACCTTTGGCCTCGGCGGAGGGCAATTTTTTCACTACCGGGGCCTACGCTCCATTGTCCGTACGATCTGCCCGCAATGTCCGGAGATCCCCCAGATGACCCACACTCTTCATATCATTTTGTCCTGTGGCAGGGGACGTAAATTGATCACCTTGTTGTACGCGGCGATGCGGCGAGTTTAGGCCCCCCCGGTGCCGCCGTCATGGGCGGCCTGGGAAGCGGAATTGGGCATATCCGTGGACGAAGGGCAGCGGAAACGCATAGGGAACTTGACGAAGCGAGTGTCTTGTAATGCTCGTTTCAAGCTAATTCACTTCAATTTTCTCCATCGCACCTATCTTACCCCCAGGACGGTGAGCCACTATTCACTAGACAAACGGGATAGTTGCCCCAGGTGTGGCGTAGGAGGGGCGGGATTTTCACACATGGCCTGGGAATGCCCACTGGTTGGAAGCTTCTGGGCGGGAGCGGTGGGTCGTATATCGGCCGTTACCGGACTCCGAATGGACTTGTCCCCCTTGCATTGCCTGTTGGGCCTGGTACCTCAACCCAGGAAACGGAAACTTCAGTATAAACTGTTGCAATTGATGTTAGTTTTAGCTAGGCGTAGGAGTGGATGGGACAGAGGGACAGAGGGCTCCGGAGGTAGACATCTGGCTCAAAGATGTAAGGGAATGGGTGCTAGCTGAGGAAGCGCATATGCAATGCTCCAGGAGAGATGATAAGTTGCAGGAAGATTTGTTGGTTTGGCGAACCCTGTGTATGGCGGGCTTTGGTCGGAAGTCCCAGTCCGACTTGGAGGGGACCAGCTGTTCTCTGCTCCTGACTCGGAACTGGAGGGGGAGGGGGAAGTGAGTCTATGAACATCGATATGTGGAGGGCGAGTCATGGCACCTGGCCATAATGCCTCACGTTTTTTCAGGACTGTACTGTTGGTGACGTATCGGTGTCACATGGACTTCCTTGATTACAGATGTGGTCTTTCTCCGCAGAATGCCATAATGAGTCCATCGATTGATGTAATACTGTGTTTTTAAATGATGCCTATGTGGGGGGTGGGGGGGTTTCTGCTTTTTGTATCTCTTATAAAATCTAAAAATAAAGGTTTTTTTTTTTAAAAAAGCATAGCAGAACCCCAGTTTATCATCCATGGGGAAATGGTTTAATTGAACACTTCGACCGTGTGTGTCCTGGGGGAGAATATTCAATTGGCTGTTTCAATGAACGAATGTTGGAGAAGTCAGGTAAAGAAAATGTTGTGGAATTATAGGACTACTCCACATTCTGTATCTGGAGAAACTCCTTTTTCTTTATTAAAAGGAAGGTAGCAGTACTAGCGAGGATGGCGAGGAGTAGTAAGAAGGAAACTGATGAAGAAAAATTACGTGCTAAAGTTGGAAATTACCAAGATACTTATGAGCAAAGGTATAATGGTAAGATAGAGCTTTTGAAGAAGGGACCTTTGTGAGAGTATGTTCGGGTAATACTGTGAGGAAGGGATACACCAAGTTATCCGAACCAAAAACAGTCAAGTGCAGTGACGTAGAAACACGTGAATGGATGAAAAAGTTTACAAGAAGTAGCGAAGTGCCAGGGGAGGTGTGCAGGAGAGATTCAAGTAAGCGTTTGAAATTTAGACCAAGTAAACTGGGTGATAATATTTGTACTTAGTGAGGCTTTTATTTTCCATTTTACTGCTGCATATATATGCGTGTTAAGTTTGGTGTTAACAAATTTATTGTGTTAAGGAAGGGAGATGGGTTATGTTTTCTTATAAGTTTTCATTTCCCAGGTAGCTTTCTTCATCTCCTAGCAACATATCCCAGCTGTGGAGCTGAGAGGTTGGCTACTGGGGGTCGTTGTACCTATCTTTTATTAAACTTCTATAATCTGGAACTGTGTCCTGTCATCCCAAAAGAAATGATGTGAGAGGCCCAATGGCTGGCACTATAAAAACAGCTGGTTAGCCGATATTTATTTAGCAGAACAACAGCTATATTAACACCATCGACGCTTATGGTTTTCCCCTCCTGTGCTGAAAATTTGAAATTCCTACTAATCATGACGAGCTCAGCTCGTCATGAGTGTACGAGAGGTGTACCTCATGACGAGCTGAGCTCGTCATGAGCGTCGAAGGTGTTAACCGATTCAAAGTAACAAGCCCAACTGCTTTAGCTACAATGTGACACTCCCTCAAACTCAGGAGAGTAGGTTAAAGGAGCACCAAATCATGCAAATGTGTCCCTGACCAGACAAAATAGCTACTTCGAATTCCCCTTCACTCTATTTCATGTCAATGAAAAAAAATAGGATCCTGTGTCTAAATGTACCGTGTACTTAATAGATTCTAAATACTGTACATGCTCAAAAATTATCTTCCTCCAAGAGGCAGGTATCTTTAAATAAAGTGGACATGGGAGTGCAGGAAACGTCTAAGACACTGCTGTACTGGCAGAACCTTAAAACTATGTACTCAATAGCTAAAATATATATGTTAAGTGTCAGGAAACCTGTATTATTGTTGAGATATAAGCCCTTTGCATTGGAAAGCCATTCTGTCTTAACCTTATATGTTTTCTGGACAGCACTGTATGCTTTCCCCAGTGAGCTTGATGATAATGTGAGCTTATTGAGCGTGCTCCTCCTGACTGCATCGAAGCTGGGCTCTGATGCCAGGGACAGGATCCATAGTGTACCAATTTAATGTTGGTGGAGGAGGAAACCAGACTATTCCTTTTGTTGTACTGCAGATTTCCCCAAGAAGAGTGAAATCCACTCGTCCTAGACCTCTTGGTCTGTGGTCATCTTTCTGACAATGGCCCTCTAGACAGATCTATAAACATCACTACAAAGCCAGTTCAAAGGGTTCTCAATGTAGGTGGCAGAGTAAGAAGCAGTACATTTGGCCAGCACAGCAACAGTAGCAAAACCGCTACGGAGCGATTAGAGGAGACTTAGAACTTTTTAATACTGCAGCCCCTCTGGTTTCCTCTGGTAGTCTGTTTTTGGCAATATGCTTTCTACAGCAAGTACTTGGTTCATCTCTGTGGACCCAACACTTTGAGGCTTACACTCAAGTATAAGAAGGAGTCAAACGCCAGAAGTGGAACTTCCAGGGTGGGCCTAAGTCTGCAGACTCACCTTACTGATTGTCCTGGATTAAAAGTAAGACCTACCTGCCTGCACATGAACCTGGGCTGTGTCTACAGTGAGAAGGGACAGCATATGGTTAAGGTGACTGAAAAGAACAGATGTGAGTAAATCTCAAAGAGAATGCACTGGAAGCACAGGGTCGCCCCAACTGCCTAGTAGATGCAAGAACTATTACCAGATAATGGATCTGCTCCTTAACCTCAAGTTCCCAAGAAGGTTGACTTTGTTCCACCCAGACCCTTTTTTTTGCAGTGTTTCCCTGTACTTTCCTCCTCTGTTGGTCCAGTGGGACCAGGAGAGCCTCATTGTGTGCATAGTATCTGTACCTGCCTCCTATGTCTCCTAATCCCACTGGAGGAACAGTCAGTCTTTATGTCCCAGCGTATGATCCATTCCCATGGGCTGCAGAAGGTTATACTGAATATGGAACAAGTTCGAGTTGAGATCACCCATTTTTTCTGTCCGTTTACTGGCCATTGGTACATCCGTGATTTCCTGTGTTGCCTGTGGTATCAGTGGGTGCCCCACTAGCAGAAAAGTATACTGTTTCTTGTAGATATTAAGATACATGCCCTACACTAAAAAGGGTGCACTGCGAACTGGCCTATTTCGTCAACTGTCTCCTTCAAAATGAAGAGTTCACTTGCTTTTATAATTGGAGGTTGACTAGGACTGGAAACACACAAGACTTTCTTGTGGATTGGCGCCTTCTTGCTCATGTGGAAATTATGGTTGTGTGCATTTTTTGGTGTTATATATGGGTCATCTTTTTTATCCCAGTAATTTGGACTATTTTAAAGAGGGGCACCTTTTATTCTGAGAAAATGAGGGCAACAAAGGAAGTCAAGTACAAGTCAAGTCAAGTCAAAACCACTTTATTCGATTTAGTTAAAAATCATAAAAGCATTCTACAATCATACATCAAAGGGCAGAAAAATTCATGAGCAAATACAAGAGCATCATTCAGTAAACATTTCATAAAAATACATGATTTAAGGAAGCGACACTGATAATTCATTAATATCATCATAATGGATAAAATACTCAATAAAATAGACATTTAAAAATGAGAACAACATCCATTTCATTTGTCTTCACAAGACACTAATATTTATATCTTTCAGTCTTTTCCTCCTGCTCCTAACCGCAGCGACAAGATAATTAGCCACGCTCCACATAACCCGCGTAGAATCCATTAATTGGAGGAACAGGAGAGCAGGTTTTGCCTGAAGAAAAGCTTTTTCCTTCAACAATGGTACAAGGTATTTCTGTCTGGGCTCACTGAAAAAATCACAAAATAGCATAAAGTGCATATTGTTTTGTGCAGAAAAACTATCACATTTACAGACAGGGGCATCCTCCTCCTTAAACCAGCCGTGACTGTCACACAAAACTGTATAAATCTGGTTAAACCGAAGTTTAACCAGAAGCCACCTATGAAAGGGGATAGTGACGATGGTAAGGTACGGTTGGATGGTAAGACGCGTAATGGTCAGATAATGGGCTCTGACCGTGGGCTTAAGTAATTGGCATTCTTCCCTCACCACATTTTTCCTATTTACAAAATTGGCCTTCACCCAGACTGAATCTGCTTTCTTAAGACCCTGAGGGGAAAAAAAGATATCAGGGCGGCCCAAATCCAAAGAGCACTTCTTTACATGTGAAAGCCAATTTATACTTTTGTAGTTGTCCAGATTTAAACAATCCGCCAGAATTTTATGGTTAAGACCCAGATTTTTATTAGTCCAAAGCCTTATCCATAACAAGATAGGAGCCATAAGAAGGGTATCCGATATATAACCAAACCCCACTTCCTGGTGGACTGAAAACGTAGCTGTGGATTGGGGGAGCCCTAGGGTGGAACGCAGGAATTTATTTTCTTCCCTTTGGATTGGATCGCTATTTACATAGCCCCACAGACCAGCGCCGTACCTGGCTAATGCCAAAGATTTTGCCCTGTACAAATTAAGTAAAGCACCTGTTGGCTTCCCTCCCAGTCTCCTTGCAAAACTTAGGATGGCATTGGTTGAGCTTCTAACCGCTTTAGTTTTGGCTACAATTTGCGGAGCCCAACTCCCCTTGTTATCAAAAATTACGCCCAGATATGTGAAGACTTTAACATTTGTAATCACATCGCCATTACAATAAAACTGTCTGGAGTTGTTTTTACCAGTCCCTATAGCCATGACATGTGATTTGGAGTTGTTTATCACTAGGTCTAAGGATAACATAAAATCATTAAAAGCATTTAAAAGTTTTTGTAGACCAATGGGGGTCCGTGCTATTAGAGCGGCATCATCCGCGTACAGAAGAACCGGAATACGAGTTTCCCCTGCGCGCGGAGTGTCCAAGGTCGCAGATAAAAGAGTTTCCTCAAGTGAGTTAATATACAGGGTAAATAGCATGGGCGCAAGAATGCAGCCCTGCCGCACTCCCCTACTGGATTTGAACCAGGCGGTACGATTACCTTCCTGGTCCATTCTGATCGATGCTTTCAGGTCTTTGTGTAATTCTGCCAGGAAATATACAAGGGGGGGGTCCAAACCCAGCTTTAGTAGCATAGTCCACAGTCTAGCTCTATTGACCAAATCGAATGCTGTGGATAGGTCCATGAATGCAACATAAATTGACCCTTTTTTGACAGTTGTGTATTTCGAGATTAATAAATGAAGATTTAGGCATTGGTCCTCAGTCCCCCTCCCAGCACGAAACCCATATTGGGCATCTACTAGAATGTTATTTTCTGTGGACCAGGTGTTAATTCTAGCAAGCAGGACTTTGCCCAAAATCTTCATTGATGAGTCCAATAATGAAATTGGCCGAAAACACTTTGGGTCATTTCTTGAACCCTTTTTAAAAATAGGTACTATAATTGCACATGACCATGATTTTGGCAACCCCCCCTCATAGACACAATTAAAAACATTGGCTAAAATTTCAGCCCACAGTTCAGAATTTAATTTGTATAGGTCCGGAGGCACCCCATCCGGGCCCGGGGCTTTGTTTGCAGCTGAGCCTAAAATTGCCAGCTCTACTTCTGATTTGGTGAAATCAAGAGTCACGGGAGAAACAGGGGAGTAAGGTATTTTAAACACCTCCGGAGTTTCATTGGAGCCATATATGTTGGAAAAGTGATTAATCCAATCAGCTTCCGGTATATTGATTTCAAGGTCCTGATTAGATGTATGAGAGAACAAGGGATTATTAATTATAGCCCAAAATTTGGAGCTATGTTTAAGGGTTATGGGGTCCATCAAAGAGTCCCAGGCTTCATCTTTAATGGCCTTTTTTCGCAGTTTAACTGCCAAAGTATATTGTCTTCTTAGGTCTGCTACCAAAGATCTATCTCTAGGCAATTGTTTGAGACCTTTCAATAAGGCTGCGTGTGCCTGTGAGCAGGAGTGGTCAAACCATCTACACACTGGGAGCGAGCCCCTCCCTGGTTTGGCTCTAAGATCTTTCTCCACTCTAGCACAAATGTCTTCAAAGGCACTCACAACTTCCCCTCCCCTCAACTCTCTATTCAAACAAATCCCAAATTCAACTCCCATATCCTGCACAATACGACCGTGAAAATCCTCTGGGCAGATTTTGCACCATTTAAGGCGTCTGCCTTGGTCTTTACTCCTCACATCTCTTATAGAGGTAGTCCTTGCTACTCCTTTGTGCAAACCAGAGAGAGTATCCAGAACCAATAACACAGGGTTGTGGTCACTAAACCCACTGACAATTGCATTATAAAATAATACATAACGAAGGAGCCCTGGGGTCATAAAAAAATAATCTATAATCGATTCACTGCCCCTTGCGTTGTACGTAACCACCCGGGTTGATATATCTGAGAACCCTGGTTCATATAAATCATTTGATGAAAGCATGCTTTCCATTGCCACACCCTTTGGACTATGTTCAAAGTGTGGCGGTGAGGTGTAATCAGGAGCGTTTTCATCAATAATCTGGCAATGGGACTCACACAGATGAACATTAAAATCACCCATCATTATACACTGGACAAAAGTGGTTTGTTTTGACATGTATTTAGTTAAAAAGTCTGATAGACTATCTAAAACAAAATTAGGGGGTCCACCCTGCATGGAGTTATAACAGTTGATCAATACAATCTTGTTCTTGTCTGCCAAACAAATTTCCACCATTTGAAAATAGTGGGAGAAGCTAGGGATTTCTCTGACATTACCAGCAATTTTGACTGAAACAAGAAATAGCAAACCTCCTCTGTCCCTACCCGATGTAGAACCCAGGGCCTCAACAAAAAAGGAAGTATATCCTTCTACCCAGAAACCTTTATCTTTCGTCCAAGTTTCTTGTAGTGCTACAATATCATGGTTCTTCACTGCTTGTAGCCAGATAAAGTCATCTTGTTTAGCCCGTAGGCCCGCAATGTTCCAAGATAGTAACCGTAAATGCCCTTCCCCTAGCTGAAATGGGTCATTAATTACAGAATCGAATCTAACAACAGGTAGGGTCACATCAGTATTAACTGGAGGTTGGCAAATCGAGTTATCCTGTTTGGGTGCAGATGCTAGTCATTCAATATCTACGCTATCAGCTAGTGCTGAAAACATGTTTGACAAAGGTAGATTGTTAGATGGTATATTCCTTGCAACATTTACTGCACCATTAACTTTAGTTGGCTTAGTTGTCCATACATTAAAAGGCATGGGTGAGATGAGGTTATCCTCTGCCCAAGTGTTTGCACTAGACCGTAACTTAGTGTACTCATTCACGACTAACCTATGTGGACGAGGATAAAAGAAACCCAGAGGCATCGCCCGTACCCCTTTACTTACGGGATCAAGAGGAGAGTCATCCCAGAAAAGTCGACTTGCGACGTTCTTAGATTTAAAATTTACAATAACGCAATCTCCAGAGACCTCTTTCTTACTTTTACCCACCCAGTTTACCCGTCTGCTTGTTACAATGTGATCTGCGATGTTACTTTCTCCCGTGCAGTTGGCATTACACCATTTTTTAACATGCCTGAGCAGAGACTCATGTTGTTCTATCACTCCATCTTCAAGTTTAGGTACATTAACCAGGATAGCAACAAAGGGTGTTGCATCCGGAGGTAAATTTATTGGCGGTACCCTTTTTCCCGAGGCCCCCCACTGGCCTCTAGGCCTTGTGGAACAACTTTCACCAGGAACAACCTCTGTCGTGGGAATGTATATACCGTTGTCAACTTTTCCTTTTAGTGGCACAGGTAAAAGAGGGGTATTAACTTGTCTAGTTACAGGTGGGTCACCAACTTTGGGGGTGGAGGCTTTAACAATTGAGGGACAGGGAGCCAAAGGCATAGACAAAACAGGGGCCCGAGCATTAAGAACTTCATTTATACGATCACATTTTGATATAAGGTTCTTAACACAGTCCTTCAGGGTTTCATTTATGTCCGAGGCTATCTGAATTAAGGCAGTCTCAAGCCTATCTGTAAACAGTTTTTCCAATAAAGCCATAATGACTTCCTCCGTCAACAGGACTGGCTGGGTAGAGACAGCCATCAAAGGTGCCGACCCTCCGGCAGTCCCGGAGTTCATAGGGGGGTTAGGCACCACAATTTCAGGTATGGCCGGGCATGGAAGAACTGTAGCCGGGAGTGACACAGTGGATCTACAAGCCTCAATGATCACCCGAGGCTCCAAAGGTATACAGTTTATGGGTGAGGCATGAGATGTTTCACCAGTCCCGGGACTAGGGACAAGGCCCAGTTCGCGCTCGGACTCAGCAATCTGAGATGATAGTTCCCCCACCTTGGTAGTAAGATATGTGAGTATACTTGTAGTATACTTAGGCACCTTAGCTTTAGCTTCATCCGCCGCTGATGTTGCCAATTTGCGCTTACCCATTGTGAAAGATGTTAAGGACCTGGCCCGTCCCGTCCCTGGTCGTCCTTGGACGGCCTTAGACGGCCCGCCCTCTGCCCGGGCTCCGCCCGGCGTCGCCCGCGCGCGTCCCGCGACGCGGAGGGATGGGCTGTACTTTCTAGCGCCTCCGGGCGCGAAGCCGGTGTCAGGCAGGAAGTCCACGCAAAGCCCGCTGGGAGCTGTAGTCTCCAGCCGCTCCAAGGTGGACGATGGCGGCGAGACCAACAGCGTCACCAACCCAGGGGCAGGAGCTGCGTGCTGGCGTGCAGGTCCGGTGAGTGCGCAGGCTGGAATGAAACCCCTTAAGCCTGTATTCCAGCATCCCATATATTTTTAATTTGATCAGAATGTTTATAACAAGATGAGAGGCAACTCAAAGATCTTCCACTGAATGACCAAAGAGCTGTATGTTAAACTTTTTGTGCCAAATCCGAGAAAGCTGTAAAGATATTTGGTATTGTATCCAGGGCTCAGAAGATGCTAAACTCTTCTGGTTTTCAAGGTGCATTTCTATTTTTAAGTGTATTATTTTATTTATCTGTTATGGCAGTCCTTACCACATCACAGCATAAAGATATGATTGGACATTAAAGTTATGGACTTTTTTTAAGTGACACACTAGTACTGAATATCTAATTCCCTATATTTCATGATGGAATGGCTGCTCTACCCCACTACTTGGAGTCAAGTGCCAAAAGAAGCCACTTGGCTATCCAGTTTGGGGTGTATCTCTATGATGGCACTAGGGGAGTAGCAGTAATTGACCTTACCTACACAAGGCAAGGCCTGTAACTTCCGACTGACTGAGAACTGAAGAAAAGGTCTCACATATCTATTTTAAACAAGCATTGGCATTGCCAGTAGGTCTCGCTTTTGGGACCTTATAAGTATTTAGTTATGCAGCACAATATTCTTGGTGCAACAACATCAATTGTTGCAAGGCTAAACGCTAATAAGGTACAAGGTTTAGCCATGTGTAGGAGAGTAGGGTCTGCTATCCTATGGTCACCCCAATTTTTGCTTTTTGCTTCACTGGTTTTCGACTTACTGAGGCTGTGGGCCTGCTAATCAGACCCCCAGCCTGCTGTTCTCTCTCTAAATTCATAATACATGTGCTATAGGTACATACCACAATTGGAAATGGACTCCTTGTCAGCCCCTGTACCATGCACTATAGGTGCCCAGGGCATAGGTGCCACCAAGGCCTACCAGGGGCTGAAGCATAGCTTTTGCCACCCCTGGCTGGTTCTTAAATTGACACAACTGGCTGAACACTCAGCTGGGGCAAGTGGGTGTAATCACCCCTTGCTTAGATATAGTATACCTATATCTAAACCTATATCTGGACACATATATAGCCTGTAAGCCACTCCTATGGAAGGCCTCATCAATCCTGGAGGCAGAGTGCGTGGTTTTATGTGAGATGGTGCTCTGGCATGAGCTGAGCCTGTCTGCAGCTGTCGGGAACAACTCCCTAAGCTGATCCGGGATAATGCCATACCATATACTCTTAAGCGCATTATAATCCTCGCGGTTATATAGCAACTTTGGTTTGGCTTTATCAAAACATGTCGTGTAAGGTGTCATACGAATTGGAATACTATCCCCTCGCCAGTTCTGGCGACGGGGATAGCATTCCACCCTTCTAGAGGGAGAAGACATGTTACTTTACTGAAACGCGGTTGATTTAAAATGAGCCTCAGATCCACAAAATGGATGCCCCTGCCACAGACACGGGTCTGACCTCCTGCTGCTGACCGAAACCCGGCAGAGGAGGCCTGGACAAAGAGTTTCCTGTCACAGGGCGGTGTCAAACCACCCCAGACAGGAGATAGTGGATTGGAGTAGGGAGGTTTCAATGAAACCAGACACTGCCTGGGGAGCACAAGGCTGCCCCTTGCAGGATCCGGCCAAACCGGTTCTGGGGCCTCCCAGCCCCTGTCCCAGCGCGGCCAGGATCAAAGGAGAGGGGTGTAACCACCCCCTTCCTGGGTCCCACCCATAGGAGGGGACCTAGCAGGATGTCCAACCCCCTAGATTCGAATAAGAGGGGGAGCAGTCCCAACGGACCGGAGATCATCCTGAAGAAACATAAGAAACGAAATCTGGACCCTTCGACTTTCTACACGACGTGAGAAGACTGAAGAATCTCCCTTGTGGTCAAGGAGTGACCACCCTGTGCAAACAGGCACCATCCAGCCCTCGACCCTTGCTTTGTTGCAGTTCCCGCCGGAACTCGAGCGACAGAGATCGACGAGATCAAGCTTGCCTGCCTTCTACCTGCCCGATCCACAGTCCCTGCAGAGCTGAGACCCGTGGAGGCGACCGGAAGCGTGGGGCACGCCATCTTGAAAAGGCCACGAGACGCTGACCGTGCGGCCCACGAGTGACCCTCGAAGCTGTACACCGGGGTTTGAGAAGCCCCAGCCCCGAGCTCCACTTGCACCAAAGCTCACCCCTCCACACTCGCTGAGTGCTGCGTGGGGCCCTTCTGCTTGTGTGCGCTCGACGCGTTGGCCCGGTCACTTGCCAGCTGGCTTGTGGCCCCTGTGCCGACGAACTTTGAAATCCGACTTGCTTTTCTGGTTGCTCCAGATCTGCACCAGCTCCTGTGAAAAGGAGCACCCACTCTGACCCTCCTGGTTCGAGTGATAAGCAATCTCCCGGTTCCGCGTGGATTGCTTTTGCCAAGTGCTGTTTGCTACAATCTTCAAGCCGACGGTGCTGACGGCGAGAGCCTACGTGGGACAGATCGTGACCTGCTCCTGGACGTCGCAGATGCCCCAGAGCCCACGTGACAGCGGAGAGAAGCCTATCGACAACCGCCTGATTGCGCCCGACATTGCCTGGTTCCGTCCTGGTTCCACCCTGGTCACTGCTGAGTGACCCAGACTCTGTCCCCTCTGCTTTCAGGTACTTTTCTACATCGATCCACCCTTGGATCGCACCGGACACTTCTGCTTCACAGCGCCTGCAGCTGCAACAGCTCCAAGCACCCAGAACCTACGTGACAGAACCCGACGCCACTTCGACCCTGTGCACCCACGGCCTGTGGGTGAGGTAACTTTGCAACGCCGGTGTCTTTACACTGGTACACACCTCTAGGGTCTGTGTCTAAAGTTTTGTGTTCCTAGGTTCAGCGGAAGTATCTTTTTATTCACTTTAATTGACTTTTACGCACCATTGACAGTGCATTGGTGCGCGCTGCACTTTCCGTGCTGCACCCGTCTCCTGTGGGCTACTCCCGACTTCTTCATTGCTTGTCCTGACTGCTCCCAGCGAATCTCTAGGCCCTAGGCCTAACCATTGTTCGTAAAGTGTTACTTATACCACTTTTTTGATATATGGTCTGAGTGGCCACCCGCCCTCATCCATAAACGTGCAACTTTATATGTGTAACAGTGCTTTTGATTTAACGCTTGTGCCCCTGTCCTCATAAAGAGTACTGGGGAGTAATTTAGCAATAAATACATATATTTTTATAATATATACTTGTGTGGTGTCCTTTCATTTGATTACAGGATTGTATGTGGTAAAACAGCTCGCTTAACACGACCTCTTAAGTTAAGCCTTTAAGGCTGCTTAGTCCATGCTACCACTAGGATAGCTTGTCTACAAGGTTGACTTACAACCTGACATCTTTGGGGTTTGTTTGGACTGATACCCAGTGGTTCCAGAATTGGAAACACTACATATCAGGCCAACTTCTCACACCATGCAACAGCTGATGATGTTGCACCAAGGATATTGTGCTGCAAAACTAAATACTTATAAAGTCCCAAAAGCAAGACCTATTGGCTATGCCAATGTTTGTTCTCACATGCCAGTAGGTTGGTTTGGTTTTGGCGGCGCAAGTGGAGGTGGTTTTACAGCGTCTGTGGGAAGCACCAACAGAAGGCAAAAAAAAATCCCAAAGCAAGGCCCATCCTCTCAGAGGTGTGTGGTGTGTTAGAGTACATTGTTTTATAATGTTTTACACCCAAGGACATATCTAACACGTCTACATAAACGCAAGCACATTACTCCATCATATCTATTTTTTTGGACCCACGCTCTTTCTGAAGTGAAACTACACTGACCTAATTTCCTCATGACTTACTTTAGTAACGGGTAATAAATGAAAATGCCAATTAAATAAGGCCACTGTTTCAATTAGCACATCACAAATATGTCTCTAATCTAATGTAATAAAACTCAAAAAGCAGCTCTGCAACATAATTATTTGGGAGTCTCATGGCTACTATCTGCAGGGATGGCAGTAGGAAGGATGCTGTGCTAACGCCATGCGTCTCCCCCGAGATTAGGGCCAATGAGGGGGGATGGGGGCGGACCTTAAATTGTTAGTGAAGAGCATCGGGCGGGGATGCTAGTCTTGGTCAGAACACAAGACAATATGTCGCAGCACCCCAAACGCTGGACAAATTGCTCTGTACAAAAAAGACGAAAAGATGGTGTTTGCACCCTTACACTCTCAAATTATGGGTCTCAGAACACTGCTATTTCTAAGGAGGAACAAGCAAAAGACTTCATATAGTGTCATATAGAGAAGAGTTCATGTATTAAAACTATACTTGTGCCAGGACGCAGCCATATTTTACTTAGGCCTGGACAAAATTTGTTATACCATGGGAACATAAGAACAATGCGAGCAACCAGAAAGCAAGCGCCTGCTGTTAGCAACATGTGCTTTTACACAATTCTTTTAAGGGCAGAAAGCTCCTTCAAGTCTGAAATAGACGCAAGGACACATTTCTTCCTAAAATATAGCAGTAATGCCGGTTTCACATTTCATTACATTTTTTTAAAACTTTGCATAGTTACACAAATTCAAATTACAAGAATTTCGCACATTAATAACTCAAGGCGGCTGCATGTCAATGTGAACCATTACTCTCTTGCCTTGCAGAAGCTCTTACCAAAGCGAAGAGCGGGCTTTTAATCCGACCAGCTTGGTAGCACCCATGAGCCGGAGCTTGAGTTAAGGAGTGGAAGGGTGAAAAGCGACCTAAAAAGACGGCAAAAGTGAAATCAGGGATGCGCACGTGCGCGGCGTTAAAAAAAAAAAAAAAAAAAGGCGGCAAAAGTGAAAAACGGCAAAAGTAAAAGCAGGGATGCACACACCGGCAAACACGCGAGTGGTGCACGCGCTGGCAAACACGCGAGTGGTGCTCGCGCAGCAACGCCAAAAGTGATGCGCGCGCGCAGCAGTGATCGCGCTGGAAGGGAGGCAGATTGCGGCTGCTCGCGTGGACGCAAGCGCTAGGCCGGCTGTGGCAGCACTTTCAAAACCCGTATACTAAATGTCTCTCCGAGAAGCGCATGCGCTGGCTCAGGCAAGACCTAAAAAGGACATATTGGTGCCCTTTCTAAACCAGAACCTTGGTGCATATGGGACACAATGCTATCACGCAATTAAAAATGCAAGTTAGATCAATACGCCGTACCCCACAATGTCCAGCACTATGAAGCACAGTTGACATTGAAGTTTACTGAGGTTCAGGGCAAATTAAATCTATAAAAGCTGTTTTCGAGAGGAAAATTGAATTATCAACCTATAATAAAAAAATTTAATGATTTCAAAAGAATACATGGGCCCGCTCACAGTTGAAGCCGCATCCAAAAACTAACAGGCTTCACGTTACCATTCTAAGCATGGAGTGGCCAATGATAGGGTTAACAATGTTATATGTCATTAAATATGAGGTCTGTGTTAGCTCTAGACCAGCAATACTCACAGTACGGCCTGGGTGCCTCTTGCGGCCCACATGACGTTACATGCAACCTCCTAGTGCACAGCAGCACTGGGCTGCTGTTTACCTGACTGAATGCTAACATTCAAAAAGATGTTAAGCAAACAGTCAAATGTTTATTTACAGATTAACTGAAGTTAAAGAAAGGAATTAACGAAGGTGTCCTGCACCACTCAACTTCAAGAAGAACATCTTGCAACAAAAAAATGTAAAAAAAAGTCTCTTCAAAATTTAAAAAGGTGAATTTCATTAACATGCAGATGTGTTTTATCTTAGTACATCAGATTATATCAGTACATTGCGATTTTTTTTTCAAAGTGATAGTTTTCAAACATGAATTTAGAAACACTCATGCTTTCCCCTACCCTGACAAAAATGTCAATAGTGTACCAAGAGGCAAGTCAGTTATGTACCCCCTCTGAGTGGCCTGGGTTGCTAACATACATGGACAACATTATACCAAACACAAGAGAAGATGCTGTACAGTGCACATCCTGAATGCATGTCCATTGAGGTCCTCTTATATTCGATTAAGAAGAAAATGATGCAAAGTGAAATAGAACAATTGCCCAGGATCACACAATTTGGTCATGTGGAGAAGTTAGGATTTATCCCAGGTTTTCTGGTTTCACATTGAGCAATCCAAACACCAGATATACATGCTTCGTTTTACACACACACCCGGACCACCACCTGGCTGTCATCACTGCGGCCCTCGGTCACACCCCAGACCGTACTTTTAGACCCCTCGGAAAAAGTTTGAGTACCCATGCTTAAGGTAAAATACTATCTGGGGTACAAAATGGTAAATGGAATTCTCAGAGGGTCTGATTAGGAAGGCTCATAGGGTACATTAACTGAGACTGGGATCCAGTAATAACATGAGCGCTGCTGGCTTTTTGAATAAACAAGAGATAAGCTACCAGAAGAGAAAAGATGAGACTAGACTACTGGAAAAGAGGGGGAGAGTCTAGGGTACCGGAATAGAAGAGGCCAAGGCGCATTAGAAAACAGAAGTGTGAAACTAGGATCATAGAAGTCAGATTGGATTCTGAGACGGGTGGAAACTGGGCACTGGGGAAAAAAGGAACAGCGATTTGACTGCAGAAATACAAGAATGAGAACAGACTCCTGGAAGAGAAGAGGTGAGATGGTCTTTCTGGAATAGAAGAGCCGAGACTGTGCTATAGGACTAGAAGAGGTGAGAACTGTGTTTTCGCTTTTAGCAGTCTTAGAATCCTCACTGCACTTTTCTCCGATTAACTCAGTACCGTCAAGAAGTGGTGAAATGCTGGGGATGCAGGATGCTGAGTTACTGCGAGTGTTCCTGGGCCAACCTTGTATCCACGAGCATCAGGGTAGGCTGTGGCCTCAGGTCTCGGTATCCCACAGTTTTGCGGGGCGGTGGAGACATGGGGGTTTACTCAAGTACGCTAGTGCAGGTCCAATTGGTCAACTGGTCTCCTGGTTCCAGCAGTCTGCAGCATTTGATTGCAGGTAAGATTCTTGGTAGGCCAGAGTCCACTTTGGTATCAGCCACAGGTTGACTGTCTTGGGGACACCTCGACAGGTCAGAACCTAGTCTCTCAGCAGACACTCTGGCGTCCAGTGGCAGGCAGGTGCACCAGGACAGGTAGGCTACTAAAAATCCTGGACCAAAACAAAGCCTGTTTGCTAATCCTGCTCAACCTATCTTTGGCCTTTGATCTCGTCAAACATGACAATTTGCTAGATCTCCTGAAACACAGAATGGGGCTTATCTGGGTCAGTTCTAAATTGGTTCACCTCTTTCCTCCAAAACAGATCACAAAGAATACAAGGTTAAACAATCCAGGTCCAAGTCCATCTCAGTCATGTTAGGAGTCACGCAGGGCTCATCCCTCTCACCTACACTTTTCAACCTATTCATGGAACCGCTCACCGATATTCTCAGCTCCTCAAACGTCCATTATCACATGTACACAGAGGATACACAACTATATTTAAAGATCCACTCTCTAGAGGGCATCAAATCTCTCTACTTAACCCTACAAAAAACTCAGACTTGGCTGTCCGAAAACCACCTGAAACTAAACACCCTCAAACCTGAATTCCTCCTAATCGCTCCTCCCAACCAATCTATCATCATTCAAGAATGGCTTAAACATCTAACAGCACTCAACTGCCAACCTCTTTATGGACTCAGTGAAATCGCTGGGAGCAACTCTTGACAGAAATCTAAACATGCAGAAACACATTAGTGCCGCAACAAAAGGAGCAAACTTTCAGATGAACAGCTTTAAAAAATTAAAACCCTTCCTTCTCGCAATTGACTTCAAACTGGCAGTTCAAGCACTGGTAATCTAAAGACCTGAATATGGGAGTGTTACTCTCTGCGGACTTCCCAGATCAATGACGGCCCTTCTAAGAGCATCAATCAACGCAGCAGCCAGACTCATACAGGCTCCAAGAGAAATTGCCACATTTAAGCTGACCTTAGAGCTCTTAACTGGCTACCTTTCGAAGCTAGAATTCAACTAATAATCGGCCCTACATTACAACACTCCGAGTTATCTGGCCCAGAAACTGGTGCGCTCTTGAGGCAACAGATCCTCCAGGAGCTCCAGTAACCTTCTTCTGAAGCCACAACGATTTGCCAAGAAGAAAACATGCAGCCGTACCTTCTCTGTAAACGCTCCTAGGATTTGGAATGCATTGCCCCCAGAAACCAGACTGAATCCCTCTACTGCCTCTTTCAAAAAAGAAGTAAAATCTCTTTTCATGTCTAAATTCACATGAACAATGTATATAACTTTTTAAACGACTGTTGGTTTTTGTAGGACATATTTATGACTTTCATTGTTCTTTTGTTCAAATATTTTCCCTTGTAAAGCGCTCCTATACCCGCAATGGTCATGGTAGCGCTATATAAAACCTTCAAAATAAATAAATTAAAATAAATAGGCTCTCAAGACTGCAGGCTTCCTCCAGCTTTTGTATCCCTGGTGCTGTATAGGTGGCTAGCAAATTAGCCCTTGGAGTCACTTCTTCGGTACTGGCACTGTGGAGCTCTTTTCCACAGGTGGGTACAGCAGGCACAGTCATCTTTATGGGTCCCTCGGGTGCAGCAGGCACAGTGCAGTCTCGTTTTGCTGGGTCCAGAGAGCAGCAGAGCAGTCTGTTTTCTGTCTTCTTTCCAGTCCAATAGTGATTGGAGGATTGTGGGTCTGGGGTGGCACTTTTAGGAATCTTCTTTTTTGTAGGAGGGGAGAACTCACTTACTAATGGGGCAATAGTTCCAACAAGGGAAAACTTCCCATTTTACATTACTTCCTGGGGGGTTGGGCCACCAAACAATCCCAGGATACCCCTCTCTACCTGACTCCACGATGGTGAAAGCCTACCTCACCTGTGAGTAGCCCTGGGCAAACCGCTGGGGCGTACCCAGCATAATAAGCCACTCCTTCTGTGTAGGAAACTGTCTCTATATATAGTATATCGAAAAGAGATATACTGTGCAAAGAGTCCAGGTATTCCCTTACAAGTGGACAGGGGCTTGCTCTAGCAATCCCAATATGCTCTTCTAGAGGGTAGTGTGGTCAAGTAGCCTTAGTTGTATCAGAGAGGAGTGTTACAAATCTGCAAATAGACACACTAGTCAATAAATGATGTACATGGTTCAATAAGGAGATCCACAACAATTTATAGAAATAACACGCATATTTATATATGTTTAGACACGAGAATTAACACGATCAGGTAAGTATGTTTTGCAAGAGAAATACTTTAGGTTTTAAAAAGTCAACACTTAGGGCATTTTTCTGAAGGTGCAATGTTATCCTAAGGGAGAAAAATAAGTATGGCATTCAAGTACAGTTATGAGACTTACAAAACCAATCTCCTGGACTTAAGGTGAGTATGGGGTAAAGACCAAGGCAGCACCAGTAGGTCAGCTCCAGTGACACTAGGGCGGGTGAGTGCAGTGGGGCAAAACAGCATTGGATGCCCAATGTTAGTCAATGGAGAATGGTCTGCGGGAAGAGAGACTGCAGGGTTGGACTGGGAGGTCAATCGGGCTGAACCAACCAGAGCGATCAAGTCTTGAGATGCTAAGGGACACCAGTGGCCCTGCTCTTCTCGGGCCTGGGTGATCTAGATAGTGCTCTGGTACAGTTCCTGAAAACAGGTAATTAAAATAGTTTTTGTTAGATTAAGCAATTTTTAAAGAATTTCTTTAGTTTTCTTCTTGTCTGGATCTGAGAAAGCAAGGTTCAGGGGAGCTCCTAAATACTAGACTTAGGGGCCTTACAGGTAGGTAAAAGGCAGGGACCAATGGGTCTCTTCCCTGGGGTGGATACACCCCCTATTATACCCCCCTCCAGTGGGAGGGGGGCATGTGCCTACCCCTGGTTGGCTGAGTCCCCGCATCTTCAATATGGCGTGGACAGAGTTGTGCTTAACCTCGCCTCCCCCACCTGAGAGGTGGAGTTTGCAGAGGTGGGCACACCTCTCTTCCTCACTTGTTTTTCCCGCCGGTTCTCCCGCCCAAAGTGGGGGTCAGAACTAGAGGGGAACAGTTGCTGAAAGCAACAATTGGCCTGTGGAATCTCACAAAGGCGGCAAGCCTTTGAAGCTTCTTCTTTGTGAACCCTGTCCATCCTGGGGGAGGAGGCTTGGCACCTCGTCCCAGGATGAGCATGGTTGCAGGCCACAGAGAGCAGCAGGCTCTCGACCCAGGGGTCCAGAAACATTTCTGGCAGTGGAAGCTGAAAGCAGCCACTCTTTCTGAACACTAGTGGTGGGTTCGTTTTCAGGGGGCATCTCTAAGATGCCCTCTGTGTGCATTTTTCATTAAATCCCACACTGGCATCAGTGTGGGTTTAATGTGCAGAGAAGTTTGATACCAAACTTCTCAGTTTTCAGTGTAGCCATTATGGAGCGGTGGAGTTCGTAATGACAAACTCCTAGCACCATATACTCTTAATGGCAGCACTGCACTTACAATGTCTATGAATGGACTTAGACACTGTAGGGGGTACAGGGCTCATGCACCTGTATCCTCACCACTGGTATAGTGCACCCAGCTAGAGGGGTGAGTGATCTATGCCAGGGCGGTGGTTTTGTAGGCATGGCACACAGGGATGTGTGCCATGTTTACTCTTCACTTTGTTCTGCACCAAGACACACAGCCTGCAAAGACAGAGTGTTAGTGTCAGGGTACTGGACCTCCAAGGATTGCACAATAAGTGCTGCAGCCCTTAAATGCCTTCTCTGGTTACAGTGCCCTGGGCACCTGTGGTGCTATTTACCAAGGGATGACCTGTGGCCAGAGATGCCAATTGGGGTTAGGCTTCAATGCAAATTTGGGGAAAGAACATAGGCCCTGGGTACCTGATTAGCAGGGGCCCAGGGCACACTCAGTCAAAGTACATCAGCAATTCAGCAAAAAGTGGGGGCAACCATGCAGAAAGAGGGCACTTTCTCACACCTTTTCAATGTAAAATCTAATTACAAATGGCGGTGTGCTACCGCTGCATACTTTAGTTATGTATTTATTAAAAGTGCTAGTTTTTAAACATGATTTGAGAAACATTCCTGCCCCCGCTCTGATGAAAATGCTGTTAATGAACTAAGAAGCAATAAGGGGGTCATGTGTATCCTATATGTGGCTAGATTTTGTATTATATATGGGGAAAAAGGTTTAGTCTATTAAATCACACTAAAGAGTTTTTTGTTCATCAGACTGCTGAAATTTCACATTTAAAGGTGCTCTCATATGTGATAATGAAGAAAATGGCAGCTCAATGAATTAAATTATATTCCCACGATCAAATCATTTAAAACCAATTATTGGGTCAATAGATTATGAAGATTATTTAAGTCACTAGACCTGCAGGTCTAGTAACATTTTTATGATTTTTCGAGGCCTGCTTTGGTACCAGGGATACCATTTAATAGGGACTTACAGGGGATGCTAAAGGTATTGCCAATTGGGGATACAATTTGATAAAGAGATCTAGCACTGTGGACCTGATTAGCAGGAACCCATTGCACTTCCAGTGAAAATCACATCTAGTACCAGGCAAAAAGTGGGGGTGTTGTGACCATGTCACAAAGGGCACTTTCATACATCCTGGAAAACTGCAACTGGAGGAATCTTGAGGAGATGACTGCCTGTCTGACTACACAAAGGAGTGGGCAGGTGAAGGTTTGATCACCATTTGTTTCAAGGAAGCAGTAGCTTCTTTGAAGCTGGACCACATGTGGCCATTCCCCTGTAGTCATCATGCAGGAAGAGGACACACCACTTCCGTTTAGCAATTATCTTGTTTTCCTGTTCCTTGGACCGCTTAACAATACCTGCCAATGGGCAGCATGTTGTCTCGGTGACAACTTCTGCAGCTAGTCAAGAAAGGCTATCAGAGGTTTGGCAAACAAAGCAATGACTTTTTAAAGTCGGCTTTCTATTAAAAGTTACCTTTAATCTGATCTCAGCATTTAATTTTATTTTTTATTAATAAAGTTTTGTATAGCACGAACATGAGCCAGGAGGGTATCAGAGCGCTTCACAGTTGGGTGAAGTAGGATACAAAAGTGGGACAAGAGCAATTAATACAAACAGGTTCAAGACGAGAGCATGATATCAGCACGATTCAGAGCATTTAGAAACAAGACCGGACTGATCCAAAAATAGAGAAGAATAGGCAATGTACACAGTACCAGTAAGATCACAGCCTGCCAACACTATTAATCACCGGATTACACAAATGTAAAAGACAACAATCAGGTAATGGGAAAAACATTCCATAAATAACACACAAAGATGTGCAGTGGCCTGTTCACACTGTTAATCCCAGGAGTACAACTGTGTAATGGACAATCATGTCATAATTTATTTTTGTACCAGTAATCAATCTGGCTGCGGCATAAATGGAAGCTTCAAGTGGAACCAAGCTTTGTTTGGGGAGACCGCAGAGTGTGGAACTACGGAAGTAAATCCTTGGCAATACTACAACTTGAACCACCTATTTGAAGTCTTCCTGTGGGAGGAATAGTTTGAGATTTCTTAGTAGCCTCATCTGGTGTTTAGCACCATTGGTTGCATTGCTAATATGATTCTGCATGTTCAGGCGCCTGTCTACGGTGATTCTTGGAAATTTAGCAGACTCGACAATGTAGGGGGAGCAGTTGAAGGCTGAAAGATGATGCATCCATTGGTCAATCTTGGGAGCGTGGTTATGGGGAGCAATGAGAAGGAATTCTGTTTGGGAAGTGTTGAGCATGAGGTCGTTTTCAGTGAGTCAGTTTTGGGTGTTCATCAAGATGGAGTTTAGTCAAATGAAGTTTTCGGGGGAGGAGACTTTCAAATAAAGTTGGGGGTCATCTGCGTACATGTGAAAGAGAATGTTTGCTGAGTTCAGGGCATTAGCTAAAGGATCCAAGAATAAATTGAAGAGTATGGATGAAAGGGCGGACCCTTGTGGAACCCCCATCAAGACTGTAGAAGGCTGAGATAGGGATTGATTCCCTTTGACTCTTTGACTCTTTGAGATCTGTTGTGGATAAAGGAAGAAGACCATTGAAAGCCACACCTGATAGACCCATCCTGTGTTCTATCGTGGAAAGTTATTTGCTGTTGTTAACAGTGTCGAAGGCAGAAGATAAGTCAAGGAGAATTAGGTGGTAGGATAAATTTTGGTCTAGCAACTTTAAAATGTCATCTAAGATGTGAGTGAGTGCAGATTCTGTGCTGCGGCCTCTCTAAAAGCCTGACTGATGTTGATCCAACAGTTTGAATTTCTCAATGTGAACACAGAGTTGAGATTGCACACACTTTTCTAAAAGTTTCGCCAGCATGGGGATGTTGGAGATAGGACGGAAGCTATTCAGATCAGAACTATTTGCGTTTGGTTTTTTTTCAGAATGGGGGATACTTGCGCTGCTTTTAGGCAACCGGGTATCATGGCTTGCAGTAGTGAAGCATTAACAATCTTTGCCCAAATGGGTAGGATGGCAGCCTCAATTTCTTTGAATATGGGAGGAGGTAGAGTGTCACTGAAGTGGTTGGAAGGTTTGATCTCAAGAAGAGTGTTGTAGATGTCATTTTCACTGAGGGGTGTAAAGGTTTGCCAAGAGGCACTGTTCTTGGATCTAGTGCTAGGGAGGGCGGGCATCCCCTGGAGGTTAGGTGGAGCAGTGCGTCTATATTCTGGAAGAGCCCTTTTTAGGTCTCGCCTACGCAGTGCGCATGCACTGCATAGGAGACCTTTAGCCGTCGTGCAGCTCTTTTTACAAAGCACATACTCGTGCTTGTGGCGGCATACGCCTTGCGGGAGTGCGCAGCGGCGCGCCACAAGCACAAGTATGTGCTTTGAAAAGGAGCAGAGTCCCGCGTCTCCGCACACGCATACCCGCACGCACTTATCAGCATTAGTGAATGCGCTTCTCATGTCCTTTAACAAGTCCGCATTGCTTGCAAATTTTAGCCTTATATTCACATTGTTTTGAAATATCGCCATTAGTCAATGTGCTTTTATATCTGCTTTGCTTTCAAAGCCTTAGCCTTGCTTAAATGTGCTCTTATATCCACTTTGCTTTCAAAGCCTTAGCACAGCTTTTTAAAAAAAAACTAATTATTAGCTATTCTCTCACTCGGTGGTTCACACACAATGGGGCAGATGTATCAACCGTTTTGCGACTCGCAAATGGTTGTTTAGCATGTTTTAGAATGTATCAAAAATTTGCAAATTAAGAAGTCGCAAAGATTTGCGATTCCTTAATTTGCCATAGCATTTAAGGAATCGCAAATTTTGCGATTTCTTAAATGCTATGTATGATGCATTTTGTTTTGCGAATTTTTGTTAAGGAATCGCAATTTACCACCAACTTGTAGTTGATGGTAATTTGCGAAGTCCTCAACAAATGCACAATTTAGCATTTTTTAAGGTAGCATGTGACGCACACACATGCCCATGGGGCATGTATGTGCGCCATATGCACACACATGTACATTTCAGGGGTGCAGCAGGGTGCCTTTCAGACACCCCTGCACCCTTGAAATAATTCTCAAATTGCGATTAGCAAATTGCAAATTCACAATTTGAGAATTAGTTCAAATTGCGAATTCACAAAATGCGAATTCGCAAATAAGGAAGTGTAAGGAATCGCAAAAAAATAGCGATTTTTTTCATACATTCCATTTTGCGATTTCTAAATAGCGATTCCTTAAAAATCGCTATTTAGGAATCGCAAAATTGAATCTTGATACATATGCCCCTATGTCACTTAAAACATATCTGGCAGATATGAAAACTGGAATACCAGAACAAATGCTTCATGCACGATCACACACTTTTTGGCCAGCGGAGAAGCCGGGATCCCTGAATTCAGTATGTATAACTCGTTAACAAGCAACTTACCTGAAGGATCGACGCTATATTGAGCTTACATTATTTCCGTATCTCTCTCTCTCTCTCAAACACACGCGCACACACGCACACACACGCACTCTTACTCTCTCCTTTCATCCTCATAACGTTGTATATATTTATTTTATTAACTCAGATTTCGAATGCTATGTTACTAATTTTTTATTGCTCTTTCGCACATAGGGGGCTTCTTGCAGGTAATGAATTAGATGCATAATGGGCTGGGAGAAGGCATGGAAAGCGCCAAACATGTAGTAATATGTCAGCAGGATCAAGGATGTTTAGGACGCTTGAATATAACAATACATTACTCTACACTTGGTCGACGCTATATTGAGCTTACATTATTTCCGTATCTCTCTCTCTCTCAAACACACGCGCACGCACCCACATGCACTCTTACTCTCTCCTTGCATCCTCAACACGTTGTATATATTTAGTTTATTAACTCAGATTTCTAATGCTATGTTACTAATTTTCAGAACTTCAGAACTGATATTGATGCTTGAGCAATGAGTCAGGTTTAAAGTAGCGATTAATTTGATACTTTGGAGTAATACCTTTGTTGGTCCCACCGTGGAAGTTAACACTTAGCAATGCAGCTAGTGATACTCCATAACAGCCAATGGGACCACCTGCATTGCTACAGTGAAAATGGCAATTTCACTTTTCCACTATCAGGGCATGACAATCACAAAAGGAGCATGGCCTTTTTAATATTAGGCGCCCTGCCAGGTAGGCCAGCAAGACCCTCTCTGGGGGTGGCTTACTGATATTAAACAGGAAGGATTTGATCTGGCAAAAGGGTTTATTTTGCTATGTCAAATTGGTAGTTTTGAAGATGCCTGTGTAGGCTGCAGTAACAGGCCAAGAGACAAGTTTTCACCCTGTCAGTGCAGTGATGCCACAAGTAAGTGCTGAAGTATATTAATAACATATAATGTACTATTCCTGGGTACCACTTATACCATATACTATGATCTTACAAGTAAGTTAAAAGAGTCTTGGGCATTAGCCAATTGCACAAGTGCTTTAAGGATCAGAGCACATGCACTGGGGCTTGCAAAGCTGGATCAGTTCACTACAGAATCAAAAACACAGTAGCATCAGTTAGAAAACTAGGGGGTTTGATCATACAAAAAGGTCCTTTCCTACACAGCATAGGAGGATATTGGCACACCAGAGAGTAAGTAGCACGTGAAAGAAGTAATGTCCTACCTCAGTCTATCACAGAACATGCCCATGACCTCCAACAGTGACTGAACACAGAGATCCCGGGAGAAGTCATCAAACTGCAAACAGAAAATGAAATGGCAGTATGAGTCTTTAAAAAAAAAAGGTAAAAACATTCAAAAAACAGGCATGTCGTAAATATGAACAAATGCCTGGCAATAAACAGCTAGACAGGAGAGATGCAGACAGCAGGTTGAATTCCCAAACACCTCTCGGTAACCAAATAACATGGTACCCTCACCAGCATGCAGACTTGGAAAACCTGCTTTAGGATGAGCCTTTTCATGGACATTTTAAAACATAGCAGCACATACTTACTGTAAGCTGTAATAGAATTTGCAGTTTACATTTTTCATTGATGCTCTCGGCCAGGAACCATGCCTTAACATGCACATATATGATAAAAAAAATGGAGACTTCCTTATATGGGAATTGATGAGGAAACAGTTCACAGCACACTAATGTCTGTGGGAACGGTTTTGTTTGGCTGATGTTTATTGGGAGACTGTGCAACCCTCCACCAGGTACTATTATTAAGATAGCCCCTCCAGACATCGTTTGACTGGCAAGTGCCTGGCCTCATGAGTACTCATTCCCATTTTTTCAATGACAACCCACATATTCTGATTAGGTTTAGCTATAGACTTCCATGGAGTCCCCGAACAAGTGTTAAACAGGCATAAAGCCATACAGCAATTGTCAGGCCTCGGAAGCCACAGAGTGGTTGCTGGGTCTGCCAAGATCCACACAGAAATTGTTGGTTCTAAACAGAGCAAACATTGGGTCAGGATGGAGCCACAGAGTAAGCATGAGAAATAAATAAAATCACAGCAGAGGTATCATTTCTTGACTTCTTCTTTTCCCCCTTCCCCACACCAAATCATTATAGCTTTTATCTGTGATTCTGAAATAAAACACTGTAATGCACACACTTTAGAAAACCTACCCGGCTGATGGCTGTGAGGACTGTGGAGCAGGAAACCATCTGTAAGAAAGGAGACACAAAAATGTTGTCAAGTGGACTCCATGGAAGTCTGTGTAAGTCATTTGGGGCCACTTCTTCAAGGTCTTATGAAGGAGGATAAAATGGTTGCATGTCAGGGTTTGTCAATGTGTGTTTATTGAGCATGTGAATCCATGTAAGGGTATAACAGGGAGTGTTTATGAAGTTTTGAAAGACGTGTACCATGGCAAGGGTGTGCAAGAGAACAATGGGTGTCTGACTAAAATCAGCAAAGAAGAAAATGGGACATCCTATGACAAGAACAGAGGGATAGTAACACTGATCGGATGCATAAGACCGGTGTGCTTCAACAACTCAGGAGTCACAAGAACAAAATTTGGGCTTTCAAACACTACTAACTTTTCATCTCATCCTACAGAAGACTGTAGTAGTCAACAATCAACTTGGAACATACATTTGTATAACAAACTGCACCTTCTACCTTAAAAACATTGAGAGGCGGCAGGGGTGTGCTATACTACAAAAGCCCTATACTTAGCCATTAAAATGGCAAGCATGCAATGGATGAGAGGAGAGTGTGTGTGAGAGTGAGTGAGTGTGAGTGTGTGTGTGTTTTGATAACATTGCACAGGCCACTGACAAGTGGGCTTCAGCTTGAACTGGCATGAGAAGAACACAGCAAAGTCACATTAGATAATTAAACACAAATTGACTGACGAACAAGGAGGCCTCCAGTGATCTATAAACAGCGCTTGTGTGAGTTTATGTCACTGTTTTCTGCGCCAGTGCAGGCCACAGGCCAGCTCAACTCAAATAGATTTCTATGGGGAAATGTGGAACACATTCAGTCTTACACTATGGATAACATCTGATGGAACAAGCAGTGTCCTTTCAGCTGTGAGATCCAGCTTTGTGATATTCGTTTGTCTAGGCCGTGTCCACTGGAATTATGCGATTCGCAGGCTGCAGCGATCTTTGCATAGTTATAGATTTGACACATAGTCTATCATATGCTGCATAATCAGCAGATTTAAAAAAATAAATCGTTTCTAGGTCAAACTGTTCAAAAGTTACTAACAATGCAGCTACAAACACGTGCTGAAGAGTGCTGGAAGGTCCTTTGCAAATCTCGACTGGTCACCTTTCTGCTGCTTGTTGCTATATTTGGGTATTAAACTGGCACTAATGAGGAGCAACCAATGCCCAGTCAGTGTTACCAAGTTTAACAAGCATTTGCAATGCAATAGGTCTCGCATTAGGAAAGTTTGAGCTATTGGTCTTGTAAATGACAATTTTTTTATTTTTGTTTTGGTTTTGAAAATAGCTAACTTAATATCTTTGTCATTTACAATGCCAATAGTTATAACTTTCGCAAATGTGACACCTATAGCATTTGTAATGCAACATGATTTGTATTTACGTGACTTAGATGTATTGATATTACAAATAACAATGGCTTTTAATTTTTTTAAGTAATTAATACTTAAATAAAAGTGATTGTAATTTATAATGGCAATAGCTTAAACTTTTGTAAAAAACTTTTGTGAAGATTATGTTGTGTATTTTATTGTGACGAAAATCCAAGAACAGAAGTGAAATATTAACATCTTTTTGTGACATTTGTAATAAAGCTTGAAACACTGAGAGAACATAATTGAACCAGTTGTTGAATGGTTGCACAGATTGATGCTGTGATGGCGCAGTGGTGCTGAGTGATGCTGTGGTGGTGCTGAGTGATGCTGTGGTGGTGCTGAGTGATGCTGTGGTGGTGCTGAGTGATGCTGTGGTGGTGCTGAGTGATGCTGTGGTGGTGAAGAGTGATGCTGTGGTGGTGCTGAGTGATGCTGTGGTGTTGCTGAGTGATGCCGTGGTGGTGCAGACTGGTGCTGTGGTGGTGCTGATTGGTGCTGCGGTGGTGCTGTGGTGGTGCTGAGTGGTGCTGTGGTGGTGCTGAGTGGTGCTGTGGTGGTGCTGAGTGGTGCTGTGGTGGTGCTGAGTGATGCTGTGGTGGTGCTGAGTGATGATGTGGTGGTGCTGAGTGATGCTGTGGCGGTGCTGAGTGGTGCTGAGTGATGCTGTGGTGGTGCTGAGTGATGCTGTGGTGGTGCTGAGTGATGCTGTGGTGGTGCTGAGTGATGCTGTGGTGGTGCTGAGTGATGCTGTGATGCTGTGGTGGTGCTGAGTGATGCTGTGGTGGTGCTGAGTGATGCTGTGGTGGTGCTGAGTGGGAGATGGGGAGAGGGAGAAAAAGGAGAGCAGGGAGAGGGTAAAGAGAGAGAGAGAGGAGAGAGGGGGGAGAGATGAGAGAGAGAGGGGGAGAGAGGAGAGAGACGGAGACGGGGAGAGAGGAGAGGGAGAGGGAAGTGAGGGAAAGGGAGACGGGGAGAGAGGAGAGGGAAGAGAGGGAAAGGGAGAGAGGGAGAGGGAAGTGAGGGAAAGGGAGAGAGAGAAAGGGAGAGAGGGTAGAGGGAGAGAAGGAGGGTAAGAAGAGAGGGGGAGGACGAGAGCAAAGGACGGAGGGGAGAGAGAGGGGGAGAGAGGGGGAGAGAGGAGAGCAGGCAGAGGGGGAGCTGGGGAGAGGGAGAAAAAGGAGAGCAGGGGGAAGGTAAAGAGGGAGAGAGGAGAGAGAGGGGAGAGGGGGAGAGGAGAGAGAGAGGGAGAGGGTGAGAGAGGAGAGAGGGAGAGGGAAGTGAGGGAAAGGGAGAGAGGTAGACGGAGAGAGGGAGAGTGAGAGAGTGAGGGGAGGGAGGGAGAGGGAGGACGAGGGGGAAGGAGGGAGAGGAGGGGAGATAGAAGGCAGAAACTGCCTGAGAAACAGACACAAAGAAGGAGTAGAGAGAAAGGATGGCAGGCTTTGAGGAAGAAGAGTGCCACAGACAGAGATCATGCGGTGAGAAACAGGAGGGGCAAAGGCAGATATGGAAGACGACGATCCACCGAGCAGGTCAAGCCGCGGAGAGGCACAGGCATAGAGCAGGCAGAGCACGGGGAGAGGAGGGGCACAGAGAGACTGAAGGGCAGTGGCAGCTAGATTGTAGGTGCTATGAAAGAAGGAGATAGTGAGTCTGAAAAAGGTACGAGTGGGCCAGAGAGATTGCGGGAGAGAAAGACAAGAGCAGACAATATGAATGAAAGGGAGAGAAAGAGTAAGACAAACTGGAGGGAGACAACGAGAGGTTGGGGAAAAATGAATGCATGGGGCTAGCAAATGAGAGACTGGGAAGTACGTGATACAGACGAGATAGTGGTAGTAGATGGACGAGTTGAAAAAAAGAGATTGGCAAAAGTCAGTACAGTGAGACACAGGGAGAACGAAAGAGAAAGAAGAGGGCATCATTGGGTAAAAGTGACAGAGAGAGAGAGGCAAGAGGAAGTGTAAAGTTTGAGTCCAAGAGAGGAGAGCTATACAGACAATAAAGGTATGGGTGTACAAACAGACACAGGCAAGAGATAGAATACTCTGGGAGAAATATAGCAACGAGAGATAGAGTGACAGCAATAAAGAGACTAGGAGAGTGAATGGGAAACTCGGAATTCCAATATTTTAAGGGCAGAGTAGGAAAGAGACATGCATTAGACAGGCAATGTGGATGAGAAAAACGAAGATCAACGCACGAGAGGAAGAGAGCAATAAAGACACTAAGCGGAGACAATGAGAAATGATAGAGAAATGTAAGTGCACCCACGGGAGAGACTGGGTGGGGCAGGACAGACAAAGTGCGATACAGAAAAGAGACATGCATCATACAGAAGGGAAGGGGCAAAAAAAGAGATAGAGACAGTAGAAAGAGATGGGCAAAAGGCAGTACAGTGAGAAAACAAAGATGAAAAACATAGACAAGGGTAGCGAAGAGAAAAGGAGGCTGGCAGAAGACAAACAACGGGTAAAATAAAAAATAAAAAGTTAAAATAAAAGGAGACACGGCCTGGAGGCCATGAAACTGAAAGTACGGCCGGCCGGCCGTGAATAATTAGGGGAGCCTTTGATGCAGCAGGGGGCGGAGCGGGAAGAGCTGCTGGCGGCACCAAGCTGTGAGTGAGATGCAGAGCGGGAAGGGGTAAAACAGACAGAAGAGGGCCTGTGAGTCCAAGAGAGGAGAGCTATACAGACAATAAAAGCATGGGTGCACAAACAGACACAGGCAAGAGATAGAATACTCTGGGAGAAATATAGCAACGAGAGATAGTGTGACAGCAATAAAGAGACTAGGAGAGTGAATGGGAAACTCGGAATTCCAATATTTTAAGGGCAGAGTAGGAAAGAGACATGCATTAGACAGGCAAAGTGGATGAGAAAAACAAAGATCAACGCACGAGAGGAAGAGAGCAATAAAGACACTAAGTGGAGACAATGAGAAATGATAGAGAAATGTAAGTGCACCCACGGGAGAGACTGGGTGGGGCAGGACAGACAAAGTGAGATACAGAAAAGAGACATGCATCATACAGAAGGGAAGGGGCAAAAAAGAGATAGAGACAGTAGAAAGAGATGGGCAAAAGGCAGTACAGTGAGAAAACAAAGATGAAAAAACATAGAAAAGGGTAGCGAAGAGAAAAGGAGGCTGGCTGAAGACAATCAACGGGTAAAATAAAAAATAAAAAGTTAAAATAAAAGGAGACACGGCCTGGAGGCCGTGAAACTGAAAGTAAGGCCGGGCGGCCGTCAATAATTAGGGGAACCTTTGATGCAGCAGGGGGCGGAGCGGGAAGAGCTGCTGGCGGCACCAAGCTGTGAGTGAGATGCAGAGCGTGAACGGGTAAAACAGACAGAAGAGGGCCTGAGTGTCGCTCAACGATAGAGGAAGAGACAAGACAAGAGACGGGTCAGAAAGAGGAAGAGTACAATGAAACCGAAAGGATAACAGAAATAGTCCAGAGAGAGCAGCGCTGGGAGGGGGGCTGGGCAGAAATGCGAGTCACGGCCATACTGAGAACAAAAAAAAAACAAGGCAGCGCTGGGAGGGGGGCTGAGCAGAAATGCGAGTCGCGGCCTGGCGGCCGCATAACGCAACAATAAATGGCAGGCACTGAAACGGAAGAGAAGAGCAAAAGAAACGTGCTGGAAGCCGTGAATGAAGTTAAAACAAGCAATGTCCTGAGCAAATGGAGGGGGCCTGAAGCAGTGGAGTGGGAGAGGTGAGGGGGGAGTCACGGGGAGATTAAGGGACAGAAGGCAAGCAGATGAAGCGACAGGGGCACAGCCTGGCGGCCGTGAAGTGCAGGCGGGGAGCAGAGCCTTTGAAGAGCCAGAGTCACGGCCTGCGGCCGTGAATAAGTGAAGTGAATAATTAGGGGAGGAGAACTGGCAGGCTGATAGGCAGAAGGCGTGCACTTCCCAAAATCCGCTTTTGGGGAGAGCCCTTGGCCTTAAGTAGTGGTTTAGCTGCATTAGGGCTCTTTTTCCTATTCCTGCGGAATAGGAAAGGGGCGAGCCCTAAAAATGACAAAATAATGAAGTAATGCTATTATAATATGTGCTGCATTATGCCGCATAATTTACTCAAACCTGCCACATAATTTGGCCCTCTCCTGCCGCTTAAATCCAGTACCCCTGGTCTAGATGAGGCTGGTTAAGTGGGTATCACGGTTTATAGGCAGGCATCCAATTGTCTTTACAGAGGAACCTAATCCTCACCTCTGAAACTGAAATCACTTGGTGCCTACATCCAGAAGGGCCAGCATGAGCACATACACCATCTGCCTTCCAACCCCTCCTGTGTGCAGCAATCACCCTGCCTTACCTGTGAACTGACAGCATATTTCAGATATGACAAAATTAGAGGATTTGGAGATGGTCCAATCATAGCCTGCTCCAGAAGTGCTTCTGAAAAGAAAAAGAAATCAACTAAGATCACCGGAAAGCACTTTCTTAATTTCAGTTATGCTACTGTAATAGATTAGGTGGTATTTTAAACACAACAAAATGGAACTCCGTTTGCATTCAGAGGTACATTAACACTGTCACTGCACGAGATAGTAAAATGCTTGTTGAAACAACAGGGGATTGCTGTTTACAAAAATGGACATGTATAAAGACCATTTGTGTTTTTTATACATATTTAATTAATTTATTCAGAAAGGACTAGCCATGGAAGGAGGACCCCACAGAGTAAAGATTCCTGGAAAACCATCTACAAGTTGTTCACAAACTCGAGACAGAGCAAGTCAGAAACTAAAGCAGGAAAGGGTGCATTTGACTTTCTTTTTAGCAACACATTATGTTCTGCTACAGCCTCATATTGCAATGACTGTGATGAGGAAGAGGACGAAGTAGTAATGCCCCGACTGTTTGCCAGCAAATTTAAATAAACTTAGCCCTGCTTTACTGTGTCAGTCCCGATTATAATCAGAACTTCAATGAAAGGTCTGAGTATACAAAAGTAAGGCTTGGGGCTAAAAACGTTTTAAAAATAAAAAAACAATTAGATAAAAATGGCAATATTGGTTGCCCGTTTCCCAGATAGGTACTTGACAAACAATCGCAAGACTGTGACAAGGAATCGTGGGACTTTTTACATAGGTTTGTAATAAGTACTAAACATGGTAGAGAATACTGCGGTATTCTGGATTGACATAGATGCACTGAGTGGTATGACATGAAAAGGGGCATGCAAGGTGTGCAAGCCTGTTCGCAGAGCATGAATATCACCTCACGATCTTTTTCTGACAAAGCATAGTAAGAAAGCATCCAAAATCGGGATATCAAATAAGTGTGACTTTAAAAAGCATGCAAATATGAAATTACAAAAGGGATTTGTATCTTAAACTGTAGGAATCTCTCAAACTGTATATTCGGTACACAAACTCAACTAATATAACGTTAGAAAAAAGCTGAACATTTTTCCTGGAATAGATCATCTGACTGCCTCGTATGGAACTGAAAGGCAGTGTGAAGCCACAACAAGGCCAGGGGCATACAATCTCGCACAGTTCCTCCCTTTCTATTCATGCAAAAACACATCCTACTAGTTATGCTGTACACCTACTCCTCGCATGAGGGAAGCTTTTCTTGTTATTTCTGTGCTGTACCTTTTGCTTGTGTAAAGAACGCTGAGTGGGAGCGTCTGCTCTGATTGAATGTGAAATTAATGGAGCTAAAAGAACACTTTATATGCTACTTGGTATCCCCCCTCTAACATCGAAGGATATCCAAACAAGCTTGTGAATCTACGAAACATGTCAGTGCTAGAGATAAGTAATAGAACGTTCTGAATTATGCATTAAAATAAATCCACGTTCTCGTTGATCTCTAAAAACAGACACAGCAATGCAGCAAAATACCCCAGGAAGACCTAACTGGCCACCAAATAAAACAGGGAGCCCGGCAAGTACATGCGGACATAAGTGCAAGTAACACATATCCACAAAACACACCTGCCAGATTCAAGATGTCCCACGTGGCTCCCTTGGGGAAGAACTTCTTCATGTTAATGGCCCACTGGTAGTCACTCCATCGTTCCTTCCAGGCCTGCAGGATGGCCTGCTTTAGATTCACCACCTTCATCGCAAGGCTCTGAAAAGGAAGAGCAGAGTGTCTTGATTCGGAAAGACTACAGCAGCACAGGTTTCGTATGGTTACAGCTGTGGAGCCAACGCAGAGCCCCTTCATCTGGGACGGAAAACAATACATATTTTAGAACAGCATAATAACTGTGGGAACATCCCACAAATCCTTAGTCTGAAATAGCCTTTTGTTCAAACATATTGCTGCTTGGTCTACAGGTCTGTTGGGTTACTATGTAAAGATAATGGAACTGTAAGGTAAAGATTTTGTACGGGTTGTATTTACGTTATTGAGTGAAACTCCTTGAATTTGATGTTGTGTATTGTATTTAGGTTTCAGGTACTAATAATTTTTAAAATTTAAAATAATGTGTGTTTAAATTTTCAAATTGCACACATAATAAAACAAATGTCTCTACTTAAGGCAGAGTAGAATTTAATACATGTTCAATTCTCATAGTAAAGTGTTTTAGGATCTAGAACTGCGGAGGGTGAAAACGTAGTGGTGTCCATTTTCAGATGTGTGAGTTGTGTTACTTTTGAGCAGGTAGCAACACAATGTTTCACAGATGAAGTTAAAGGGTGAGGATGGGGCAGTCAGACGGGCGTTATAGTTTATTGTTGTCAATATAAACATGCGTAGCTGTAAGGGAGAGTGAAGGATGGGTTTGGTGGTGGTCTGGGCGGTGTGATTATATAATGTGACTAGACTGTCCACACAGCCTGACACATGATATGTGGCTGGGGCGTGTTACACAACACAGCACCAGGTAGGCCACGAAGCTCTAAGGCCTGTTTGGTTTCATGCTGCACTGCAATTTCGCGCGTTCACACTGTTGACTCGAGCCAGCTGTGCACGCTTTGTGGCAGGCTCGTCTTACAAGCGCGGCAACAAACCAGAATCGCCGCGCGTGCCCCGGTCTGTCTCCCTTGAGAGGCATCTCGACGACAATAGGTCTCGAGAGCGAGACCTTAAAAATAGCTGAGGGTAGGGTAACACCGACTGACGGGTGATGGAAGAGAACCCAGGGCAAGCGGCTGGGAGGTATGGCCCTACCAGTCTCACTCCTGTACAATCAAGTATAACTAGGTGCTTTTCTTTTCCATGTGGGGAGTTGTGCACCTGTGTGCACCTGTGTGCCTGGCACAGTGTGGTACACTATGAAGACATGACAACTGCCTGCACAAAATGGTGGTTCCTCTCAAGATCACCTTAACATTCTCCTTGTGGACAGGACAATATGCATACTTCCCTAATGTCACTGAAACACAGTAAAGAAACAGTAGACACTCGAGGGCTGGGGGTAATCTACAATTTCTGCCTGCCACCGCCCCAGAGCTCCCCTTCTTATGCGGATCTTGGCAATAAGTAGAACCCTTAGACCTTGGCTGAAAGTTTCAGTTATTTGTTCGAGGTAACACACATAGCTTGACCAGCTGAGACTGACCTCTGCGTCTGCCTTTTGGATAATCCTGAAAGGACATTCTCTGGTCAGATTGGCAGAGTTGAAATTTCACAGAAATATTGCACTGTTGCTTGCTGCCAGTAGACCTACAGAATAATAAATACTGCCCGCATCCAGCGGGTGGTTAAACCTTTTCTGAACTGCTAAAGGAGACTGTGCTCAGGACCAGAAATATGGTTTATGTTCGCCCTTTTCTCTCCAGGCAACAACTAAACATAGATTATGGAAAAGCCCTAATGCTACAACCTGCCTTGAAAAAAATTAACCTGATTTTCCCAGTTTGAGAAGAGGGGTAAGCCCCTTACGAGGAAGGCAAAGTGCAAGGCTCAGCTGACCTGTGTGGCTCAGGAAGGACCGACAAACCATGAGGGCTTGTAGCCCAGCTCACCAGATTTGACTCAAGAAAGACTTCCATCACAAATAGCATGGGTCGAGGCGGGTGAGGCAATACATTTATAGGGAGAGCTGGGCCAGAGCCGAGCCAAGGGTCTGGCTCGGATCTTAAAGCCTGTGAACGAGCCAAATGTTTGGTATGTAAATAACGCAACAAACATAATTTACAATATATAGTGCTACACTGAGAAGTTACACAAAACAAAGAGTTTTGGTGAATTCAAATATTTATCATACACCTAGAGGTTGAAGAGGTACATCTTACAAATAGCTACCCTCGCTGGGTCCCTTCTTATGGGATAAAAGTGCCCTCGCCCTCTAATTGTGGCATGCTTCATCATAGAGCTGCTACTACATACCCTGTATCACCATCAAGAGGATTGAGCAATTAACTGTTTTTCTATTGATCACTATATTTTTGTGAGATCAAAGTGCAGTTAAAACTACCTTCAGAATACCCACTAAATGTTTCGTTCATTTTATTCTGGGTTCCCTAGATACGATTTACAAATCTATATCAGATGGTCTTGAGGTATTATCATCCTACCCTATCTCTATACAATATTGTCAACATGTTTCGGCCAATCATTAGTCCCCACTCATGGCCGAAGGCCTTCTTCAGGACTATGAGATCCCTTATGTCATTGTCATTCAGTCAATCTCATTAGTAACCAGGGAACGGTTATAAATGAAACTGTACAGTGAACTTGTCACCTATATTACCAATGTCTGGAGTTTTCTCTGTATGACAAAAGATCATCGTTATCAATCATACACAAAGAGAGGATAGATATATGCATTTACATAACAAGAAATGTGATTAGAAACACATACCAGACATAAAGTGGCACATGCAACACATTCCTATAATTTAAAGTGAAACACACCAGAAAATCGTGAGCCACTTCTAAAACACTCATGAGTTGCTTGGTGGATTTAAAATCCGGTATTGAGGTAATTGGGTTTTTCTCTTACCCTGATAACAGTACGCTATTTCCTAACCCAGGGTGAGAGCGGAAGTGTCGCTCTGTAGTTACACACACTATAGACAGCAAATCAATGTTACCCAATGTGCCTTGTTTGTATGTCGTTAATTAAAACACCAAAGTGAAATCAATGTTCGCTTACCGACCTTTTTTCACCTTAGCAATACCTTCCTGTCTTATCCAGACACTGAAAAACCACCAAAGTGAAATCAATGCTCGCTTACCGATTTTTTTCACGTTAGCAATACCTTCCTGTCTTATCCAGACACTGAAAAACCATGGCCTTCACATCAGTCCCCTAATTACTTCATCAAGGGATCAACGCTGCCAAGGTTACCACTTCCTACCCTCCGATGAGAGTGGTACAATCCTGCCGTGTACATTAGTACCAGCTGCACAGGCTGCGACGTGCAACAACACGTATTGGCGCCAGAATATCATATGGCCAAGAGCATAGCCCGTTGATCGACCTGTGGAACACATTGGGGTATACACCTATCAATCAATCAATCAATCATAGCATTTGTAAAGCGCACTACATACCCGTGAGGGTCTCAAGGCACTGGAGGGGGGGACAGGGGGGGAGGGGGGAAGGAGTGCTGCTACTGTTCAAAGAGCCAGGTCTTGAGGAGTCTCCTGAAGGTTAGAAGGTCTTCGGTCTGACGTAGGCGGATGGGGAGGGTGTTCCACGTCTTGGCGGCGAGGTGGGAGAATGATCTGCCGCCGGCGGTCATTCTTCGGATGCTGGGGACGGTGGCGAGGGCGTGGTCAGCGGAGCTGGCGGGCGGGGGTGTAGAGGCCGAGTCGTCTGTTGAGGTACGCTGGTCCGGTGTTGTGGAGTGCCTTGTGTGCGTGGGTGGGGAGCCCATACGGTGTACTAACTCATCTATGCCTCTCTCATAAAACCTAAATGGGTTAGTTGCTGAACCAGGTTAGGATGTGTAACCACATGCCATGTCAGCTGTCCCATTAGGATCCCAGTTTTTTAACTTTGAACTCTGGACAAAATATAGTGTTAATTTTATCCATCCCACTGTAACTTTATATCCAATTATAATGGTGGATGTGTCAATCAAGCTAAACTCAAAGGCCTCTAATTCTAAATTTAGCAAGAATAACACTCAAAAAGATTTTTTAATTCATCAAACCAGTGTACCTTCAAACCCCTGGGACTTCCATGGGAAGTGCATTTGCACCTAGTTTGGTTTGTTTATATGTGTCCGAGTTTAAAAAGGACTTTATTTATACATCTAACAATCCCTATCAGGACAAGATCAGAATATGGAATAGGTACATTGACGATGTTCTAATGATTTGGAGTGGGGATTCAAAGTAAGTGGAAATTTTTCTGGACTGACTAAACTCATTAAATCCCTTTCTACATTTTACAGCCCAAATTAACAATATGGCACTACTGTTTCTGGATCTGAACATCTCAAATTAACAACACAAGTGTACCATAAGTCCATTAACAAAAACAGTGTATTGTCTTATGATAATCTTTATCCCATGGACCTCAGACAAAAGTTGCCATTGTGTCAGTTCCTCCGCTTACGGAGGAATTGCACTAGCACTGATGATGTCAATCAAGAAGTAAATAAACTGAGTAGAAAACTAAGGGATGGACAGTACCCAGACTGGGTAATATGTTTAGCATTTAATTGAGCGAGGAACAACACTAGGGAGGCATTGCTAGAAACAACCAATAGACAACAAGATTGACTCATCTGTGTAAAGACGTTCTGCATATCTTTGTGGCGACGCCCTCGTAGACCCACTTTGGTTCTCCATTTTAGTTTTATATTTTACACATTTAGCTAGACTGTTTTACACCTCATTTTAGCTAGATTGTTTTACATATTTGCTTGAATGATATTCTTCTCAGAAGACACTGTACATGATGCTTGTTTCTAGAAATACCTTTCCTGCTACATAATCTGTACTCTTTGTTTAAGGCTAGGAAAACAGAATAAGATATCTTAGTACTTACGTTGCCAGCTCAGGGACAGCTTCTACCATCTAGATATATAATTGGATCAAAGGTGTACCTCTAACACAGTGGTTTTATTATATAAACTGTGCACTGTCCCTTTGTGGGTCAGAAGGGGTACACCAGTCATGATGGTCCTGGAACCACCGCTCTGCTCTGTTCGACATGCAGCTTTGACTGATGCCGATTTCTCACCTTGCTGAGAGAGATTGCCAATCTAACTCCAGACCAAGTCATTCAGGTATGGGGTTTCAGGCTAACCTAGGAGATTAGGCAGAGGGTACACCCACTATGCTCCAAGAGTAGGGATGGTGCTGGGTAGGAGTATAGCTACCTAGAAATCAGACTGTCATGGTTGTACTGTTTATTCTTTTCACCATTTTCACAATGCTGGATACTTTGCTTTGTTTTGTCTGCTAATAATCACAGTTCATTCTCTCTATTCAAGAGTACTATTGTTTCAATAAATGTATTGAAAACGCTCTTTGCATCTTTCTTATGTTTCCCCAAGGGCATGCATGAGTAAACAATGAAAGGGGTAAGATCGGTTTCCACAATTTCCTTGGGATTCAGAGAGTCATGTTTGAGGTTGCCAAACTCATTTGCCACCCCAGAGAGATTAGGGGTTCAGGTGAGGCACTGAGAAGTAGCTAAGAATTGGGACAACAGTCTCCGATGGTGTAGATGAATTCAATCTCTGCATTCTGAAGTCCTGTTGTCCTAATACGCAGTCCTACCTTTTTTAGTGGGTACCATATAACATCTTAAATTCTATTGGTTTGGGTTACAGAAACCTATGTTCTCCTTTAAGAAGAGTGCCAGCATTAGAAACATGCTAGTGCATACCAGACCTCAAGACAGAAAATCTATATCTGAACCATGGGTTTAGAATTTACCTCTGGTAGTGGGATACAGCGCATTTGGAACGTGTAAAGTATGTCACCTCACTAAAACTACCAAGTCAATTGATGCTGGATTGAGAGACCCATCCTCGACACACATACGACATGCAATTCAGAGAAAGTCATGTATTTTATTGGCTGTTCCTGCAATTTACTATATGTGGGCATGACCATTAGGAATGTCAAGGTGAGGATCATGGAGCACAGGAGCAAGCCCACTGGTTAGGGTCAGTGTCACTGCTCTCCCCCGCAGACCTCCACCACTAAGTAGCTGCCCCTTGAGTGCACTCTGACCCTTCTGGGTCGGGTGTTCAAGGCCCTTCTCCACCCGCAGGCTCCTGTCTAAGCCTCATTCCTGGTAGTTCAGTAGGATAGCATTCTGTTTTCTGCTGTGCTGCCCTCTGTCCCTCTGCTGCTTCATTCTTTTCTCTGCTCTCTCTTTTTTTCTTCCTACTCTTTGTGCCTTTTTTCTCTTCTTGCCTTTTGCTCTATCACATCCACCGACTACATCCTACTCAGAGACCTCCACTTCCACTTGGAAAACCAAAACGATACCAGCACCTCCTCCTTCCTCGAGAACATTGCCAGTATAGGACTTAAACAGCTAGTCACTTCTCCCACGCAAACAGCAGGACACACACTGGACCCCGTCTCCGCCACAGGAAACAGCATCTCCTACAGTCACAACACTGTACTCATCTCGGCGACCACCACTGCATCCATTCCCCTTTCAACAAACCCACCGCACACCAGCACGCCCACTGCCTTCCTCAACGACATCACCACTGACAACCTCAGACGTCAACACCACAGCACGTAACCTCCACCAATGGATCGGAAACTGCACCGACACCCATGCCCCGTTTAAAAACGCCACTGGCAAACACGTCAAGAAAGCAAGCTGGTTCACCCCCATGCTTCAAGAGTCCAGACGCACCTGTAGACGGCTCGAGAAAGGCATTCCGGAACAATACAACCCCGGAAACCCACAACTGCCTTCAAAGCAGCCACCACTGCACACCACCACCTCATCAAAACCACGAGGAAGAAGGCCCTCCAATACAGAATCACCAACAACGCACACAATAGCAAAGAACTCATCAGCATCATCAAGGAGTTCGCCAAATGCAGCAGAGAGGCCACAGATGTCCCACCCTCCCAAGACCTCTGCAACAGACTCTGCACCTTCTAGCACAAGATCAAGACTATTTACGTCAACTTTATCACCCAGGGCCACCCCACCGCGCCATCAACCACCACAACCGATGCTGGCACTCCCCCCCCCCCCCCCAACCAACATTGCACAGCTGGTCCCCACTAACCATGGACGACACCATAAAGACCATTAAAAGCATCCACTCTGGAGCACCTCCAGACCCCAGCATGCACCGCATCTTCCACAGAGTCACCTTAGCCATCTCACCCCAGATATGCCTGATCATCAACTGCTCCCTCGAGAATGCCACCTTCTCAGACTACTAGAAAAACACGCAGAGATCAACCCCCTCCTGAAGAAACCCTCCGTGAACCGGACGGACCTCAAGAACTTCAGACCCATCTCCCTGCTCCCCTTCCCAGCCAAAGTCATTGAAAAAGCCATCAACGTCCAGCCCGCCAACTTTATTGAAACCAACCATGTCCTGGACATCTCCCAATCCGGATTCCGAAGCAATCATAGCAACGAGACCGCCCTCATCGTCGCCAACGACGACATAAACTCCGTCCTCAACCAGGGTGAAACCGTGGCCCTCGTCCTACTGGACCTCCCGGCAGCCCTCGACACCGTCTCCCACTGCACCCTAGCCGCAAGACTCCATGTTGCTGGTATCCGAGCGAAACAAGGCCATCAACTAAATCCGCTCCTTCCTCACAGGCAGAACACAATGGGTTAGACTCTGATGTACCTCTCGAAACCGATAGAGATCAGCTGCAGAGTGATCCAGGGCACTTCCCTCAGCTCCACCCTCTTCAGCGTCTACATGGCCCCCCTCGCAGCGATCGCCAGGAACCATGGGCTCAACATAGTCTCCTACGCTGACGACACCCAGATGATCTGCTTACTCACCAAACAACCCACTGTCGCCAGGAACAACTCCAACGAAGGAATGAAAGCCGTCCCTGCCTGGATGAAGGACAGCTGCCTGAAGCTCAACTCGGACAAGACAGAAGTCCTCATCCTGGGAGCCTCCCCATCTGCTTGGAACGACTCTTGGTGGCCCTTTGCTCTAGGAAGTCCACCTACCCCAGCGAACCACGCACAAAACCTTAGCATCGTACTGGACTCTTCACTCACAATGGACCGCCAGATAAACACAGTCCCCTCGGCCGGCTTCAATACACTCCACCTGCTTCAAAAGACCTGCAGATGGATCCTCACCAACTCCAGGAAGACAGTCACCCATGGCCTCATCAGCAGCAGACTCGACTACGGCAATGCACTCTACACCGGAGTCACCCAGAAACTCCTCCGGAGACCCAGGATGTCCAGAACGCCACAGCAAGACTAATCCTCAACATCCCCCGTCGAAACCAAATCACTCAACACCTCTGCTGGCTCCCAGTCGACAGAAGAGTAACCTTCAAACTACTCACACATGCATTCAAGGCACTTCACAATGCTCAACCTGCATACCTAAATCCCTGCCTCCCATTCCACATACGCAACAGACACCTCGGCTTTGCCCAGCGTTCCCTGGCTACCGTCCCACGAATCCGCAAGGCCAGAACTGGAGGGATGTCCTTATCCTGCCTTGCCTCCAAAACATGGAGCACCCTGCCCCTCCACCTCAGAAAATCACATTTGCTGACGCAATTCAGGAAGGATCTCAAGGCCTGGCTCTTCGGATAAACTCAGGACTTAGTCTGATCCGCTGCGCCCTTCCACCACATCCCACACCCCCACAGTGCCTTGAGACCTTCAAAGGTGAGCAGCCACGCTTTATAAAACAGATGGATTGATTGCCAAGTGCAAAAAAATTAACAAATTTGGCACCATTTAAACAGTCTATGAGAGAATTGCCTGTAACTTATGGGAACCAGCTAAACCATTGTATATTTCATCAGATGGGTGATTTTATGCAATTACACATACATAGGTATATGAAGACTTTATGCATAGACTCCTTATCTCCAGCCAGTGCTTAAGACCACTGATTGCCTATGTTCTGAACATCAGGAGGGTGCCTAGCTTGATTGACTCATCTACCATTATAATAAGATATAAATAAATCACTGAACTTAGCGTTTACAGTAAGATGGACAAAACTAACATTACATTTTGTGTAGAGTTCGAAGTTAAAAAACTCGAATTTTATTGGGAGAGCTGACACGGCATGTGGTGAGAAATCGTAACCTGGTTACGCAACTAATTCATTTGTGTTACATGAGAGAGGCATACATGAGTTAGTACGCCCTAGGGGTGTTTACCCTTCATGTTCCATGGGTCGTTCAGCTGTCTAGACTCCCGGCCATGTGACGTGTTGAGACCAATACGCGGCGTAACGCAAAGCAGCCGACACGGTCACTACTATGGCACACGCAGGGATTGTACCACTATCGTCGGAGGGTCGGAAATGGTATCCCAGGTGCCATCGGTCCTTTGACGAAGTAAGTGGGGAGCTGATATCAAAGGCATGGTTTGTCAGTGTCTGGATAAGAAAGGAGTGTATTATTAACGCAAAACTAAAAGGAACAATGCAAGCATCGAGTTCACTAAGGTGTTTTAACTGCTGACATGAAAACAGGAGATATTGGGTAACATTGACTTGTCTATACAGCGTGTGACTACAGGGCGACAATCCCGCTCCCAACCCAGGGTTAGGAAATAGCGTACAGATATCAGGGTAAGAGGAAAAACCCATTACCTCAGTATCAGATTTTAAGTCCATCAAACAACTCTCAAGTGTTTTGGAAGTGCCTCATGATTTTGTGATGTTTTTCACTTTAAATTATAGGAATGTGATGCATGTCTCACTTCATGGCTATCTGGTATGTATTACTAATCACATTTCTGGGTATGTAAATGCAAACTTCTATCCTCACTTTGTATATGACTGATAATGATGATCTTTTGTCTTACAGACAAAAATCCAGACATCACTCATATAAGTGACAAGTAAGGCCACTGTATAGGCTCATTTATAAACTTTTACTGTTCACTAATGAGACTGACTGCCGGGCTTGAAAAATCCACTTGCCTGCTCGCTATGGCGAGACAGATTTATTCGGGACGAGCTATTTTTAGGTCCTACATGCCCTTTCTGGCGAGTAGGAAGACAAACTGACTTTTGACCTCTCTCTCTAAAAACGGAACAAATGTGACAAGATTACAAGATTTAAAGGCATTTTTATTGCTCACAAAGTGAACGAGCAATAAAGATGCCTTTAAATCTTATGTCACATCTGCTCCTCTTTAACAGACTGAGGTCAAGTACGTTACAGTTAGGTCGAGGAGATTTTTCAAATTACTAGACCTGCAGGCCTAGTAACATTTTTGGGATTTTGAGCCCTGGATTGAATGATGGTGGCAGTGACATAAGGAATGTCATAGTCCTGAAGGCGGACATCGACCCAGAGTGGCAACTAATATTTGGCCGAAGCATGTTAACAATATGATTTGAAGAGATTGTAGGGTGATAATACCCCGAGACCATCTAATGCAGATTTTGTAATCCTACGTAGGGAACTAAACAAATTTGAACTAAACATTAAGTGGGTATCCTGAGAGTAGTTCTAACTGCACTTTGAGTATAGCATCCCTCAAAAATATAGTGAACAACAGAAAAACAGTTCATTGCTCCACCTCTGTTGATGGTGACACAGGGCATGTAGTAGCAGCTCAATGATGGAGATTGCCACTATTAGTGGGTGAGAGCATTTTATCCCATAAAAAGGGACCCCAGAGAGGGTAGCTCTTTCTGAGCTGTACCTCTCTAATCTCTAGGTATGTGGTAATTTCTGTTTTGGGAGGAGGGGTGATAAAAAGTACCTCTTGATTCTTTATGAGTTAATAGAAATAAAATATTTGCCTACAATCACATAATTTAAGCGGTGAAACTGCAATTTATCCTGGTTTTCTGCTTTCACTTTGTTCAAATCTGCAAGGAAATGGGAATCTTTATGTCTTTACCTATGTTGAAGCTTTGTTTTTACCTCTTCGAGCATCTTTTTCCAGTTTGTATATAGCATTAACTCCACCCAAAGGCCATATTGGACTGCTTTAGATCACCGCCAGTTACATTACACAAGATCACATTCATTGCCTATAGGCATGGGGGGTTAAACAATTTGCCCAGAATCACAGGATTTTGGGCCAATGCTGAAACTCAAACCTGGCTCCCCAGTGCTAACGTTGGCCGCACTGTCCGTTATGCCACACCCTGGGTAGAGGAAGGGAGGCAGGCAGAACCCACACCAAAGCTCGAAATGTCATGACTGTGCAAAGACTAAGATGACAGAGTCCCCAATGTTCAATGATTTTGCGGGATCCTCATTTTCAGCACCAGAGGGTGCCCACAATTCCATAGTTACCCCAAGCTCTCAAAAAGCAGAACTGCAACCAACAGGTTTGTAGGAACAGGCCCTTAAAATGTTCATACCTCTGAAGACGTAGTTTGGGTACCAGCACCAGTGGTTCCATCCCACATGTTAAAATTTGCACGTCAGACCATTTCATGGACTATAAGCCACTAAGGCTCATACCCACTGAGTTGTCCAGCCTTGCTAAAGAAGCCACTGAAACTGTGGCAGAGGACACACCCTCTTGTCAACTTAATATACTGCAACATTCTGAATGCACATCGGCCCATTTTACTGGTTGTACTAAACAAGAGCCTATAGCACATCCAAGAGTCTGTCAAGAACACTGAAACCTTTCTACACAGGATAAAATTGGCCATAGGCTTCATCTTACTTGTACAATAGTAATTTGTTCTGTATACCTTCCTTTGACAGCCTTTATCATGAACAACTGATGGTTGGTTATTCACTAAAATGATGTCACATCAGTTGTTGACCAAAATTGTTAACCTCAGATATAACGACCCCCAGGTAAGCCCTCGCTTTCCCTCTGTTCCACTGCTCCCCCTAGGCCCCTTAAGGTGCAAGTGGGGCTGTGGAATTACCATTCGTGGCATTACCCACCTTCTTCGTCTCACACAGCTCTTCATAGACCCGAAGGAGGCAGGAGAACATGCCCGGTTACTCACCGGTAATATTTATTACTCCGAGTCCTGGTCTTCCCGTCCCATTCCTTAACAGTGAGCAGCTAGTCTGCTCCCCGGAAACCCTATACCTCACCTATCGGGTGACCATATAGGGGGAAGCGCATCATACAACTTACTGAGAATACCAAAGAAACCCAGAAAACAAAAACAATCACAACAAAGAAATCCCAGGGAGGGAGGGAAGGGCTCAGGAATGGGACAGGAAGACCAGGACTCTGAGTAATGAATATTACCGGTGAGGAACCGGGCATTACCTCCTCGTCCAGTCTTTTCTTCCCATTCCTTAACAGTGAGCACATACCCAAGCACACAGTGATTGTAAGAAGAAAGACCAGAAATTGAGGCAAAACAGGTCAATTTAATCAAATGAAAGCAGTACAAATCAAACATTATGTACAGCAGACAAAACATGAGTGCCAAAGGCAGCAGAGGCTGCCATCCCCAACTGAAGATGGTAATGAGAAATAAACGTATGGGGAGAGGCCCAAGTGGCAGCATTACAAATGTCACGCAATGAGGCACCTTTGAACATGGCCCAGGAGAAGGAGACACCCGGGGTAGACCGACCCTGCACCAAAGAAGGGTGAGGACACTGAGCGGATTCATAAGCGGAGACTACAGCACATTGCACCCATCGAGACAAGGTGTACAAGGAAGGAGGAAGCCCTGTAGGTAACAAACAACTAATCAACCTTACGAAAGGCACTGGAGCGATCCAAATAGATGCAGAGAGCCCGCAACACACCAAAGAATGTAGAACCACCTCCTCCGGAGAGGAGGGGTCCGGAAAAAAAACAGGGAGGACAATATCCTCCTGACAGTGAAAAGAAGACAAAACCTTGGGCAGAAAGAGCTGACAAGGACGAAGAACCACTTTGTCCAAGCAGAAACGCAAAAAAGGGGAGACGCCATCAAAGCACCAATCTCACCAAACCTCCATCCAGAAGAAACCTCCACCAAAATAACAACTTTAGCCGTAAGGAACTTAAGGCCCACAGAAAGCAAAGGCTCAAAGGGGGCCCCAGCCAAGGCCTGCAGAACAAGGGGAATATCCCAGGCCGGGACCGGTGAGCGAGAAATAGGACGCTGAATCAAAACACTACGCAGAAGGCGAGCCACTAAAGGGGAGACAGAAGACCCATCAGAACCCCTAAAAGCAAGAATGGCAGCCCATTGCGCACAGAGAGTCGAAACAATGAGCCCATGGACAAACCCATCATGCAAGAAGTCCAGCACCCGTACAGCCGCACAGGAGGAGGATAAAAGACCCTTTCCAAGGCACCAGGAGGAGAAGTTATTCCAATGACGGTCGTAAGACTTGAAGGTGGAAGGACGTCTAGACAACTGGATACTCTGGGCCACTTCGACAGAATAACCCTGGTCCAACAAATTCAACCTTTCCAGCCAGACCCCCAGCCGGAGGCGGCGCAGAGAGGACACTCCGAGAAGAGGAGCCCGCAGAGGGGACACTGCCAATGGGAGCACACCGAAATAGTCAACAGAATGGGAATCCAAGGCCGACTGGGCCACTCCGGCACCACCAGAAGAATCTCCGTCCGATCCAACCGAAGTTTCTGGAGGACCCGGGGGATCAACGCAAAAGGCGGGAAGGCAAACAGAAGACCCAGGCACCAAGGAATGGTGAAAGCGTTGAACGCCCAGGCCAGCCGAGAGGAACAAGGCTGAAAAAATGGGAAAGAAGGGCCGACTGCTCCGAGGGAAACAGATCCAGCTAGGGAAGGCCAAACCGGAGGACGATCTGACGGAACAGAAGAGGGGACAGACACATTGTCCCAGAGGAAGGTAACACCCTGCTCAGAGAGTCCGCAGGCCCATTCTCCGTCCCCGGAAGATACACCGCCATCAGAGACAACAGATTGAGTTTGGCCCAAAGACCGATCGTCCTGGAGAGGAGAAACAGAGACCGGCACATGCCCCCTTGACGATTTACATAAGCCTGAAAAACCTGGTTGTCGGTCAGCACGACCCAGAAGAAGAGGAGTAAACCACAGGAGAGCCAACCAAACCGCCCTCAACTCCTTCCAGTTCGACGACTGGCGAGACTCGAACAGGGACCACCAACCCTGAGCCTTTGAAGGACCTATGACCGCCCCCCCCAACCAATGGCATTGGCCTCCGTTGACAACACCACCACAGCCGGAGGAGGAAGAAGGGCGAAGCCCCGGGAAAGAGGCACAAATGCAGCTGGGCCCAAGGGAGGAGATGCAGAGTGGAAGCCATCTCCCCCTGGCTCCGCAACCAGAGCCGGGCAGACACCAGGGATTGGGACAGAACCCAAGAAAGGTGACGGAACAAAGTCAACTGACGCTCCCTGGAAAGGAACACCATCCCCAGATCCATGCGGAACGCAGCCCCCATGAACTTCTGAGACTGAGAGGACTTCCGGTGGTTGATGAGGAACCCAAAGGACCCGAGAAGATGACACACCTGGTCCACATCCGACAGAGCCTGAGAAAAAAAGGGAGAAACAATCAACCAATCGTCTAGATAGGGAAAACCCTGAAGACCTCTGGAATGGAGAATACCCACCAGAGGGGCCAAGAGCTTAGTGAAAACCCTTGGAGCCGACGAAAGGAAGCACCCGGAATTGGAAGTGACGGGAACCAACAGCAAATCGGAGATACTTCTGATCCACAGGATGGATAGGGACGTGCAGATAAGCATCCATCAGGTCCAGGGACGCCAGGAAGCACCAGACGCAGGATGGACAGCAAAGTCACCATCTTGAACGTACATCTGGGAACGAAGAGATTGACCCTCTTGAGATCCAAGACAGGGGGAATATCCGCTGGATCCTTATTGGAGGCCAGGAAGAGGATCGAAGAACAACCCTCGCCTCATTCCAGAGGAGGAACTTCTATGATAGCCGCCTTCTCCAAGAGAAGGTGCACACCCTCCAGCAAGTCCTCCCGTCGCAGAGGATGACGGGGTAGAGGGGTCATCCGAAAGACTGGGGGAGGAGAACTCTTTCCGATAACCCTCCGACACAGTTTGCACCGCCCAGGCATCCGGAACCTCCAACCATCGGTGTAGAAAAAAACGAAGGCGACCCCCAACCGGAAAGGCAGACAGTCATTGTGCAGCAGAAGGAGCGGCAGCAGCACCACTGGCAGGGGCACGGGGCTTGGCAATTCCAGGGGTCCCCCGGCCATGACCCCTGCCATGAAAGGGCTGCAAAGCACCCCGAGCAGAAGACCAAAAGCACGCTGGTAACCAAACCCACGCCCCTGAGAAGGAGGGCAGACAGGAGCCACAAGCTTTAGGTTTTCTGCTGACTGTTTGACCATGTACTCCAGCTGGGGTCCGAACACCTTTGACCCCACAAAGGGCAACTGAAGCAGGACCGCCTTCTGAGAAGCCTCAGCCTTCCAGGAACGCATCCAGATATGACGCCGGGCAGCAAAAAAAGCACCTGAAGCAGCCGCAGCGGCACTCAGATTGTCAAAAGAGATGTCTGATAAATAGCGAACCTGGAACTCCATGAGGGCCAAGAGAGAGGAGGCATCCTCCCTATCCTGCAAAAGAAGAGGCAGGGCCTGGAAATCTTTGAGCAGGGACTGGACCATGTAATTGGAATAGGCCGTCGCCCTGACAGAAAAATTAGAAGCAGCGTAGGAAAGCTTCACCGCTCCCTCAACACGTTTATGCACAGCGTCAGAAGGAAGGGCGTCATCAGACAGAACCAAACCCTGCGAGGGAAGACCAGCCATTAAATTGTCCACTTTGACGGACTCTGGAAATTCAACAGCAAGCCCCTCCAAAGGATAATGTCGGGACAAAATGCAAGGGAAGGTGGACTTCTCAACCTCCTTCCACTCATGATCCAGCACCTTGCGCACAGCACCATGCAAGGGGAAGGACTCCGGAGTCGGTTGGTGATACTGAGTAAAGAAGTCATCCTCCAGGACATCAGACACAGGAGGAGCGAACCCCAAACTATCACACACATGGGAGAACAAATCAGAGAGCTCCGCACCCTGAACAAAACGCCCACGCACACACTCCTCCTCCTCAGGACCCAAATCGTCGGCAGGAGCATCAGGTGGATCAACAGACCCACGAGGCACCTTGGCAGGAGGGCCAGCCACTTCCTGATGCCGTAAAGCAGCAGAAACAGCCTCATTAATAATGAGGCGCAGGGCATCCAAAGTTGGAGCAGCAGAGCCCGAGGCACCCTGGTCAATGGCAGCGAAAACAAGCAAGAAGCAAGACAAGGCTCCGTAACAACCAGCAAAAGGTTGGGGATCAACTGAAAAAAGACCTGTTTTAAAGAAACTTAAGTGCTGAGTCACCCGACCTCTTGCGCAACCAACAAAGTGGGCGTATGCTGAAAAGGAGAGCCCGGCTGCCGGAAAAACCCATAGGGAGGCTGTGAACCCATGAGGACGCTCCACGCCGCAAGGAACCACAGAAGAACCGCGCTTGCTATAGCAGTGCATGACGGGAGTGTCTGAAGAGGAGCGGCCGCTAAAGCACACCGCGGACAACCCCAAGTGAGGAAATCAAGTACAAGCGGCCGCTAGAGCAGGCCGCGCAACCCAAACATCAAGGACATCAGACACAGGTACAACAAGGCACCGCTATAGCAGGCCGCTGAAAGACTAAATAAAACAGGAACGATACACTTACCGGACCCACGTTCTGCTAGGCAAAGAGAAAACTGCGAAGGCAGAAAAAACTAACAGGAAGTTGTATGACGAGCTTCCCCCTATATGGTCACCCGATAGGTGGCGCCATATTGGGGGAATTGCTAAAAAGTTCTGCTAGGTATAAGGTTTCTGGGGAGCAGACGAGCTGCTCACTGTTAAGGAATGGGACAGAAAGACTGGACAAAGCTCTCCATAGACCCGAAGGAGGCAGAAGAACATGGACGGCGCTGTACCTGCATCAAATGCCTTCTCCCCTGTCAGCATGAGTCTCTACAGACTTAATCTAAGAGAAGATATGCAGCCACGCAGACAAGCAGCTCTCACCAAGCCGCTGTCAGTGAGGTGCAGGCTCTCTCCTCTTGATGTGAAAGTAGGGGGCGCTGCTGTGGTCTGGGAAGGTGCAGAGGTTAGTGCGAGTGGGTAGGCGGAATACTTTTTTTAACATGCTTCATATGGCTGTGCTTTTACTTCTTTGCCCCTGTATATATGTGGCAGGAGCTATGTATAACATTATGGATGAAAATGTGAATTGAGGGATGTTTTTCATATCTGAGCTTAGAGTCACATCGGACAAATGCAGCTTCTACATCGTTGTCTATTTGACGTCACTTAGAACCACTTAGTGAAAATAAAGTATTCTGTCATTCACAGTTAGCCATCTATATGGTCCATGATGGAAAAATACTGTGCTTCACTAAGATTTCTAGCATTTCCTGGAGGTGAGGCAAAGAATGACAGTCGACCACTATGTGGTTTTAGTGCGCATAGGTCGATGCAAAAATACGAATCCCCGGAACGTTTTTCTAGTCAGAACTACAGGAGAAAACCATTCTGACGAGTCAGATGGCTCAATGATTCCCTCAAAGCACAGATTATCTAATAAGGCGTTCAGATCCTTCCGTACATTCGGCAGAGCTGGACTATCCTTCTGTACAATTAGTATTGTATTTTTCTTTAACTTGAGACTATGTTCAGATCCCTTTACAGTGCCAACACTTCTTCTGAACACTTTTGGGAACCTGGACATGACTTGCTGGTCTAAATCACCCTGGACATATAAGGATATCACAGGCATCTCTCCCAATGGTATAGGATTATCCGAACCCGGTTTTAAATGCAGTTCCAGTTTTGAGAACTATTACCAAACCAATAAATCAAGCCCATACCCACCTACTTTTACCTTGGTTTGAATCTTTCTTCCTAAACATTCCGAAGGACTAAGTAAATAGCCTAACATTTGATATTCCTACTGAACAACATTGTACTTATCGGCCAATATTTCTAGAAAGTGTTATCAGAAAGAATAGCAATTGATGCTCCAGAGTCCTTCATCACAGTCTGAGACATAATACTAGTAGTGCACCGAAAACCGGGTTTGGATAGTGTTATATCAGTAAGAGAGATGCCCGTGTTTTCCGTGGATGTCAGGGATGATTTAGACAAGTGACATCAAAGTTAGTACTATACGGGGGTTTGAACAAACATTCATGATCTGTTAAATGCTGGCAAATACAGAAATGGTGTAGTACAACCCACTACATGGAACCGTTCATTTGCAGAACACTTTCCTTATTTTTTTAAACCGACAGTCTACACCTACGCATTAAGGCTGTACACCATCCATAAAAACTTCAATTGTGATGACAGTTCTGTATCATTTACTACGTTTCATATAATTTGATTGTCATGAAAAGTTATTCCACTTGTATGGAGGCACAGTTACAGCTACAGTCTACTTGAGTTCTTGGCGAGTTCTGGCAATTTGGCAGCAAAACATGCCAGGTGTTCAAAATGCGTTGCTTTCACTTCGAATAATGTCCCTGTAGCGATCTCTGCCCTTTAAAACCAGACATTCTTCTTCTAAGGTTTTGGTGGAGTTGTCCGTTTGTCAGGGCGTTGTTCTGACCTCACACATATATTTACAGTGTTTTTTCTAAAGCGCCTCTTCACCGGGTGATATTTGCGCGCTATACAATATAACAAAAGTTGCATATTACATAGTATGCACACAAATAATCTCAGAACAGCAGGATTAGCATGTTATCATAATTAACATTCCTATTTAGCCACACCATAAGCCACAATTACTCGTGTAACGTAGGTGATTTTCAGAAAGTTCTATTTTCGCGCTCCACAACTCTAAGCACACCGGGGCTTGTACTTCAACATACTGAAAAGTGAAACTACATTTTCCAACATGCTTCAAAAACAAGACCGGTAGTAGGTCTATGGTGAACAGACGTTTAGCATGCCCTGGACCGTCCAGGGTTTCCACCATCTCCGTCTCATAAAATGTCAATAAATATATCACGTACAGGAGATTGAATGAACCCCGGAAGCATGTTTTCGTGTGTTCCATGCAACGTAAGGTAGCCCCTTTCAGAAACTTAGTGCCAACACGTGTGATAATATCGTAATAGTCATACTTAAATCTCAGTTACTGCATCACTTAAGGAGACTGACCATCTGTCCACACTACTTTCTCCAAGATGGCACTCGCCCCCCCGCGGGGATGGGAGCCCCGGACTACCAGTGAGAGCTGCGCAGCAAGTAGTGCCAGCTACACCGTTTAGGCCTTTTACAGCTGCGCAACAAGCAGTGCCAGCTGCACCATTTAGGCCTTTTACAGCTGCGCAGCAAGTAGTGCCAGCTGCACCGTTTAGGCCTTTTACAGCTGCGTAGCAAGTAGTGCCAGTTGCTTCGTTTAGGCCTTTTCACAGCTGCGCAGCAAGTAGTGCCAGCTGCACCGTTTAGGCCTTTTACAGCTGCGCAGCAAGTAGTGCCAGCTACATCGTTTAGGCCGTTAACAGATGTGCAGCAATTAGAGCTGTTTCCAGCTGCATTGTTTAGACCTTTTTCAGCTACGCGGCTATTAGTGCCAGCTGCACCTTTTAAGTTACTTTTCCGTGGGGACAGGTCTGATTAAGTTGGAGTCCTGCTGCAGGGACAGCACCATTGACACTATGGTTTCAGGGCATTTGAGTCCCCCTCTGAGATGGCCAGTTGGCCAGGGAGTCTGCAAGTTTTGTTGGTCGCCAGGCCTGTACATATATGTTGGTGCTAGAAATTGCTTTTCGTGTAATATGTTTTCCGCACCCTGTTCTGAGCACCTCTACAGGTGGTCTTAGGTTGATGAGGCTGTTGTGCATACTTAGGCTTTGCTAGTCCCGGACGGCACATTAGCTCTGATATCCTCACCTTAACGTCTGGATTATGTGCCCCCTTTATGCCCTTTTATTTCTCTTCTCCACCGCTTTCCCAGTAACACCTTCCTCCTATCCCCCCCACCCTCCTCCGCCACATTTTCCCATCATGGCCACCACTCGAGTTAAGGTTGGAACTAATTGCTACAAAATCATTTATCCTCCCAGCCTGACTAAAGCTGCAACAAAACGATTGAAGCATAACACTATTGAACGTTTCCCGGATTCCCTTTTTGTTGATCAATTTCACAATAGTCGTTTTGGGAGGCTCAAACATGATTTCATTTCCTTCACTCATGACACCCCCTCTTGGTCCACCAGCTTATACAATTCCCTTAACGTCACCTCCTCCTCCTCTATCCCTCATGGGAAACAGCTAAAAATTTCCCCCTCTGCGCGTTTCAACGGTTACCTCACGATCTCACTCTATAACAACGGTACTGTCATGATCCAAGGCAATGACACCTGTCTCTCGCTCTTTGACCACCTCTTCCCCTCCCTACTCCCCTGCGACCGGGTTTTCCCCGACTCTCCTTCTAGCTCCACCCATTACTCCCTCTCTCCTCCCCTGACCCCCCTACACTCCAATTGGCTGCACTCTCAAGAATCACAGGTCGGCCCTCTTCCCTCCCCCTCCCCTGTGATCTCCTCTCCTATTCCTCCCCCCTCACAGTATGCCCCCTCTCACTTCACTTCAGCCTCACCGCTAGCTAATGCAATCTGCATCATCCCGGTACTCCAAGCTCTTCTCCTCCCCCATTTTCCTTCCAGTCACCCCCCTTTTTAGTCCACCTCTCCTCCAACCTTCTCCCCCAGTGAACTTTCCCTACGCTCCCCTTATCCCTTCTTCCATACCTCCTGTCCACCACTCCCTCCCCTCGTTATTCACCCGGATTTCTCCACAATCCCACTGCATCTCTCTCCTCCCTCCCACTCCTCCAGCAATGCTATGCTACTCCCTTTCCCCCCCTGGTAACCCTGTCCATTTCCCCTCCCTCGGGTCCAACAGTACCACTTCCTTTCCCCAACTTCCCTTTCTCTCAACCCCCCCACTCTGCCAGATGCCCGTTCCCTCACAGCCACCACTCCTACATGACATGCCCTCCACAACCACCTCACCTCTTTTCCTCCCAAACCTCCTTCATTCCCATGACTCCACACAGACCTCCCCTCTCCTTCTTTCCTACCGCTGTGTTCCGCACCCTTCTCCCCCTAAAGTTATCCCTAATTCCTCTCCTTCTTGCAACACCAACAAAGGCAACTCTCCCTTAACCTCCGATCCATTAACTCCCGCTCTCAACCTCCACCTTTCCCCACTTTTGAACCCTACACCCCAACTCACCTCCTGTCCCCCCCACCTCTCCCTGCCTTCCACCACCAATTCCACCCCCCCCCTGTTTCCATTGATCCACCCAACCTGCCGTGCTCTGCATTACTCTCGCTGGAAAATAAGCTAGGTTCTCTTATCACCTCCATCTCCCAGCTTACAGCTGCAATTTAACTTCTAAGCTCTAAGATTTCCATCTTTCCTTGCACCCCCACTCCCTCCCAACTTCCCACGAAATGCACTGCGCCCCCTCACCTCAATTTAGCCAAGCTCAATCAGTCGTCTGCAAACTTTGTTAACTCGCACAAGCCTTTGAACGCCGCCCTTCCTCAACCTGACTATCTACACTATTCCAACCATCTCCTCTGTCAGAACCAAGCATCCACCTAAACCCTCCCAAGCACCCCCACATACGCACATCATCCTGATCACCCTTCAAAGCCCAAGTGCCCCCGTCACCAAAACAGTCCTGACAGAGCTGCGCTGTCTGCTCCACAACTGCAGAAAAACACAAACTTGAAATCTCAGATACGATCACCCACCACAATATTGACATGCTCTTCCTCACAGAGACCTGGTTCAAAGATACCTCGCATTCTATGTTTGATCACCTAATACCTACAGGCTATTCTATACTTAGGAATGACAGAACTGACAGCACGGGGGGAGGTGTTGCAGTCATCTTTAGAAACTCCCTTCAACTTAAGGCCTCTCCTATCAGCTCCTTCCACACCTTTGAATGCCTTTCTCTTGAGTTACAAGTGCACCACCGTTCACCCATTAGATTCCATGTCATCTACCGCCCGCCTCGTAGTGGCCCTTCGTTTTTGGAGGAACTCACTGACTTCATCAGTGACCAATACTCGCAAAGTGACAATCAGACTTTCGTGGGTGACTTCAATCTCCACTGGGGCTCACCGCAAGACTCTTCCGCAAACTCCCTGGCCACCTTCCTCTCTGTAAACGATCTCATCCAACACTGCACAGAAGCAACACACTCTAAGGGCTCAATCTTGGACCTTGTTATTTCTAAAGCAGGCATGCTTTCCATCACTACCCCTATTCATGTAGACTGGTCTGACCACCTCCTCATCCCATTCTCTATTCAACTATCCCACTCTATAACACTTGGCCAACCCAAGAGGGCTATCTCCTGGTTCCGTGATGTTAAAAATATTGATGTCGGTCCCCTCTGTGAATCAGCTTTGTTATCACTTCCAAGGCTAGACCCGAATCTAGATGTTGACGAACTCACCTCCCAATGCCTCACAGTTCTTGCAGATGAAATCAATAACGTCGCTCCACTCAAAAGCAAAAGGTTAAGGCCCACCCCCTCAGCACCTTGGTTCAACAAATCCCTCTATGAAGAAAGGAAGCAGCTAAGATTCCTGGAGAAACAATGGAGGGAAGTGCCCTCCACCGATAACTTATCCACGCTTCGCTCTGCAAGATCCAAGTACCACAAGCACATCTTCCTTGGGAAAGCGGCGCACTTCAAAACCCTCCTAGACTCTCGATCTCATCAAGATTCCTGACTGCTCTCCCCCATCCTCCAAGTTGGAGGATTCTGCAAAGAGAGCAGCGGATTTCGCTATATTCTTAGACGAAAAAGTGAAATCACTTGTGGATTAGGTCGCTCATCCTACCCCTCCAGAGGAGTGCAAATCCTTAGCCATTTGGCAAAACTTTGACCCCATATCTGAAGATGCCCTTCTCAAGTGCATCCGCGAAACAAAGCCCTCCAATCATCATCTGGACCCCATCCCCAGTGCCATTGCCATTGACTTTTATACCCTTTCCCTCTCCTACTGGACCACTCTGGTCAACCTCTCCCTCTATCAAGGCTCTCTTCCTGTCTCCTTCAAAACTGGGCAGGTCACCCCGCTTCTTAAAAAACCAACTGCTGATGCGTCTGACCTCAACAACTTCCACCCCCATCACTAACTTACCCTTTCTTGCGAAGATTACAGAAAGATGTGTAGCGAAACAACTCTCTCGTCATATCAAGGACAATGATCTTCTTGACAATTTCCAGTCTGGCTTCACTCAAAACTGCAGCACTGAAACAGCCCTACTGCAAGTGGTTGATGACGCGCTGAGGATCCTCGACTCGGGGGGGGGTCCTGTCTTCTAATTCTTCTTGACCTTTCTGCAGCCTTTGACACTGTCAATCACAACACCCTCCTCAACATTCTTAAACAGAGAATGGGCATGGAGGGCACTGTGCTTAAATGGTTTGCCTCCTTCCTCTCTGATAGATCCCAAATGATCAAAATAGTGAACAGTCTTTAATCTCCTGTGGCGGTAGGTCAAGGTGTTCCTCAAGGCTTCATACTTGCACCCAAATTGTTCAATCTCTATTTAGAACCACTAGGAAATCTCCTAAGTAAATCCGGGATCCACTATCATCTCTATGCTGACGACACTCAAATCTACCTCAAGGTTGCCTCCACTCACGATCTCTCTATCCTAAGCTCTACTCTCGACTCCATTCATAACTGGATGTTTACTCATCAACTGATTCTGAATCCCTCCAAAACCGAATTCCTCCTCTTCTCCTCTTCAATCTCTCCTCCCCCGGTGCAATCATGGATGGATCAGTTGAATCTACTTAACACTAAACCCATCATTGCCGACAGCGCAAAATCCCTTGGTGTAATTCTCGACAAAAAACTCAATCTAATCCCCCACATCAATTCCATTGCAAAGTCTGCTCGATACCATCTGCACGCTTCTTCCCGGAGCAGGACCTTATAACCCTGGTGCAATCGCTGGTCCTCTCCAGACTTGACTACTGCAATTCTCTTCTTACTGGCCTCCCCAAATCCCACTTGTACCCCCTTAAATCTGTTTTCCATTCAGCAGCTCGTTTCATTTAAGGGGCCATAAGAAGCAACCACATCACACCGATGTTATCCACCCTCCGCTGGCTTCCAATCGAGGCTAGAGCTATCTACAAGACTGCTTGCATCACCCACAAAGCCTTGCACTCCTCTTCTCCTCGCTACCTGGCGAATAAACTGAAACTCTCTGGAGGCTCTAGAGACCATCACGTAATGCGGAAAATCTTCTGCTTGAACCTCCCACTTTCAAGAAGGAAAGAACAATGGCACAATCCTTTTCAGGCAACCCGGTGAGAATCTGGAACTCCCTTCCGCCGCAGCTCCGGACCACCGCCTCCTCCCGGGCCTTCAAAACGGACCTCAAAGTTCTCCTCCTCTAAAAACACCTCCAAAAGTAATCCAGCCCACTCTATTATCTGAAGGAAGACCTCCCTTTACTGAAAATTCTATTCTCCTTGACTATGGAAGTGCCTTCCCAGTGTGTTCTTGTGGTTGGAGTGTTTAACATTCACTGCTGTATTATCCTTGTACTTGTGTTTGGTACCTTTTTAGGTCTCGCACCTGCGACTGCAGGCCAAAGGCCTGCAGTCGCAAAGCGAGACTATTGTCATCATTCTGGCTTTGAAGGACTGAAAGGGAGAGGACAGGAGACTGGCACGCGCACGCACGCAGCAGTCTGCCGGGATCAGGTCGCGCGCATAAAGTTGCGCTCTGATTCCGGTAGGCTCTTCACATCACACATAGAGACCCCCCTCACCCCCCCCCTGCGCATACACACACACACACACACACACACAGAACCCCCTCCAGCATACACACACGCACGCACACACTCTAGCGCACAGTCCTCGCAGAGGCGTAGCTCCCTCTCCGCCCCCTCCTATCCCCAGTAGTAGTGACCAGAGAGCGCGGGTACCTTGCAGACACCATGGGAGGTCCTCGCGCCCCCAGCCCGCTCCGTTACCCCGCCGACCGTGCAGCAGCTCCCTCTCTCCACCAGGCTGCTGCTCCTCCTCTCCGTGTTGTTCTCCTGGTCTCTGTCCAGGCGCTCAGGAGGGCGTCACTCACAGCTGAGGCGAGCAGTGACGTAGTCCACCTCTTAGCCCTCTAGGAACGAGGGAGAGGAGCTGATGGGGATTGTAGTTTTTTACCGACGCCATACCACGTGCAGCTTTTGGAGGCGTGGCCCGAAAACACTACAATTCCCAGCAGACCTTTTCTGCGCTCGGAGTTTGGATGGGTGATATGTTACCATTATTGCTGAGAGTCATTAAGACCAAGTGAGAAAATGTACAAGCAATACAATAGGTTTATTTTTCTAGTTTACTGTCCCCTTCTTTTCTCGTTTTTTTTTCTAGTTTATTCTTGCTGAAGACAGGATATTTGGAAGTGACCACGGAGAGCATCTCGCGGAGGTAGTTTAATTTCGTCGCTCCAGGCGTTCAGAGGCAGAGTTGTTTGCTGTTTTCTGTTTGAAAGCGCATAACCGAGTCTCTAAGACACTGCGTTTAAGGCAGCTCTGTGTCATCCAGCTGGGGCACGCAATATGACTCCCGCTTCGTGTAAATGAAACGCAGCTTGTTTCCCGTGCTGTAAATGCTGGGAGTCACGGAGTGCACACAAACACATCCGAGGCAGCCCGCGACTATCTCCAGGGCAATTTCAGGCGAGGCTCCGGAAATACATATATTTTTTAATGGAGCTAAATAGTTCGTATTGCAACACTCCAATACACAATCATCTGGCACATTACAATGAGCTATTAGTTTTCTGTGACAGTACATCATGAACATGCAGAAAAGAAAGTGAGCCCTCAAGGGTGTATGCGATAATCAGCAGCATGCACGTAACTCACCGAGCCATCTTCCTGACAGAGGAGTTACCGAGAATTCCTCATACAACGAGCCTAAAAACAGCTGATGTATCCAACCTACTGACCTTTTCCTGTGCCTGAATGGCAGTCCATTTCATATGTTGCTAGTTTAATAACGGGGACAGCATTCATATTTCACCACTCCCGTACTCAACTAGTTTTTCTTGTGCTGTGGCCTGTGTGGCAGTGCTACTGAATAAGAGCATATTTAGGGCCTTGTAGCAAGTGTGGAGTACTGTTCACCCCTCAGAGGCCCTCCCACTGTCCACTGCCTTCTTATCTCTGAGACAGAAATGTTTGACCGCCCCCCCCCCACATGTTTTGCAGTCAGAGAGGTTATTTTGTGTTTCTTCGCTGCACCCACAGGGTTGCAGATATGGTGCGTTTTACAGTATATTTTCCATTATCAAACATTGTCCAATCGTTGAATGGGTGGATAGATCAAGATTACAGACAGGGCTGCGTGGCTCCATAAATGAATAGCTTAATTGTTAGCAGTGGGTGCATGAATGAATCCAAGAAGGATTGGTAATGAATAAAGACATTCAGCTATGTGAAACAAATTGTCTCAATGCACTGACCAATGGTGGATGGTCTGATTCTAATTTTAACGTTCGCATTACAACAACCTTTCCACAAAGCATGATAGACCACATTTTCAAGATTCCTGTTACGTTCCATTTACTTACGATAACCTTAGGACTAACCACGCACACCCTTTAACTCTAAATGATAAGCTATTACTAGACTTGGTGATTTCACTTAAAGCAAAAACTATTCTGTCAGAGTAGAAATCCACATCAGAAACTAAAATGGTAGAATATTTTGTGTCACCAGAAGTGCGTATAATGCAATGTATAAAACATTATATAACATAACACAACATACCGCTCATCACTTATGGGATTCTTTTGATGTTTACCCTTTATTTATCGTTTTTTAAAAACACATAAATAAAGGGCATTGTTATTTACAATGCTAATAGCTCAAAACCTTATAAATGCGAGACCTATTGCATTGTAAATGCTTGTTGTAACTTGCACACACCACTTTCCCTTGTAACACACAGTATGCTACCTCTCACATTTTGTTTACCTTTGATACTTGCACAAGTGCCACCATTGCCTACGTTACGTTTATTCTTGTGCCTGAGTGTCTAGCTTATTTTGCAGTATTATACCTCTATTTGTACTTTGTTTTCTCTTATAACCTGCACACTTGTCACTTTTTCCTCATGGCACCTTTGCTACCTCATGTATTTTGTTTGCTCACAATTGTCACTTTTACCTCATGTAACTTAACGTCTGCTTTTGTAATTTGTTCACGTGTAATGTTCTCCTCATGTAACAGTTCTGTTCCTTGTGTGAAGCGCTCTGACGCCTTCGGGTAAAGTCGGCGCTATATAAAAACGCATAAATAAATAAAATAAATACTTACATACACCTTTCGAGCATTCAGCCTACGGTCTGTTGTCCTTTGTTGATCTTTAGCGGATGTAATTTGATTTTGCACTTCCGGGTCTTTGAACAGCCAATCCCATGGCTGAACATATTTCAAGAGTCGTGAGGCGTACTGCTAATGTTAGACATCGTGGATTGGAGCCTTGTGGGCATCACAGCCAATCCTAGTGCGCAGCACAGAATTGTGAAATATCGACTGGCTGTGCCGTTCTGCCCAGGCTGCAGCCAGTTTAGTTGTTACTTTTATTTTACTTGAAGAGGCCCACACTGTTCGGTTGCGGTGTTACAGTTACGAATGAACGAACAAGGCAATCTGCTCTACTGGGTCGTCTGTGTTATGGATGGGAAGGGAAGAAGGGGGAGTGCGGGTGGCAGCGTTTTGAGGTGGCTTTTGGCACGGGCGCCAAGATTTAGAGGGATGCACATAGCTGATCTTGCGAGTTGTATTAAATATATTCTTTTCTTTTCGTTTCCTCCTTTCGATTGACTTTCATCCACATGTTTTTCCCTATGGACTATCACATCCAGTTTACCAAATGAATAGGCGATTTTGGTGTAGAAACCAGGTACGACGAATGAGTGTTCGCGGACCGGTCACCGCGCTGATATTCAGCTACGAGGTGATCTGTGAGCACAAAAGGGCTCCTCACTGGGATCACCAATGGGAAGGGGCGGATTGGAAGGGCTGGCGGAAGATGATTAGCAGGGGAACCAAATTTAGTTTTGCCCGTGGGCTGTCTGTTTTGAAGGGCCAGATAAAACCCCGGCCCTGGTTGTCGACATGTGACGGGGGTAGAGTGATCTATGGTTGGACCTGTTCACGGATTTGAATAGGTCATGACTTTCCTTATAAAAAAATATTTCATGGGTCAGCCAGATGTTGAAGGGCTTAAAAAGTATGGAAACTTTGTTTCTGAGTACATTGGGAGCGGCAGGGCCAGAGATGTGGCTAAAGGAAAACAAAATATTCAGCAACTATTTTGTGGGGCTTTTACCTTTAGATAAATATAAAATGGCATTTAGAGATTGTTTATGTGCAGGAAGTAGACCCTTCCTACGTACACAATCTTCCCGTGAACGCAGACACCCTTGCACGCTGCATTGGCGCTATGCTCTAAACTTAGCACCAGCGCACAGCTGCACCATATTCTTGTAAATATGGTACAGCCTTGTGTTTCAGAAGTGGGGGAGCATGTCGTTAAGCCAAGGAGGCTAACAACACGCTCTACCACTTCTTTGTACAACAGTTCTTTAGCTGATGTGTGATGGGATAAGGCCTAGAAGACACTAAGATTCTGTGGGTTATACAGACAGCTTGTGGAGTGCCGAGCTATGGGTCTAGTTTGGCTACAAGAGCCAAATAATGAGCCAATCCATCAAACAATGTAAATCAGGCAACAAATGTCAATAAAAATTATGATAATTGTTAGAAATGGTGATCTCTAGTTGGCAGCAGCTGGTGCCGAAGTCCAAATAGGGATCTTTCTTCCCAAGTCAGAGTAAGGGGGACTACACCCTTTGATAACCCCTGCTCAAACCTGTGGTAACTTTGCACAAGCAGACAGGCCCATCTCAGAGGCAGTGTGTGAAGCATTTATAAACATACACAATAATGCAGGTAAGACGCTACAAACGGACACCACAAGTAAGTATAAAAAAATAGTTATCTTTATATAGACTGAACATGAGGCTTAAAAGCGCTCAAAGAGCCACAATGCACTTAATTACAGAATTTCTTCAAAACAAAGGCACTCAAAAAGTGTGCAGAACGAACTTAGTTCGAGGCTGGGGTCCACACAACCTGGTGATGCTCAATGCACCTGGGGTTTAAAGGGGCACGGCACACAGCCTCACAAGGAAGCCGCGATGATGACAGGCGGACTCGCAGCAGCCGCAGCTCCCGGCTGTAGCGGTCCGAGGCGTGCACTCACGATAATCCTGGGACGGTGCTTAAAGGTGGGTACCCAGTGGCACACGCAGGGTGATAACAAGATCCTCGAAGTGGGGACTAGTGCGGGCAGCGGCACAGCTCCTCAGCCGCAGGGGCCTACAATAGAGATAGCGATGATTCTCGAAGGACGGCAAATGCGGGCACTCAGCGGCACAGCTCCTCAGCTGTAGCGGCCCACAAAAGCGATAACGATGATTCTCATAGGATGGCAGATGCGTCACACAGCGGCACAGTTCCTCAGCTGCAGCGGCCCACAATAGCGATAGCGATGATTTTCGTAGTACGGCAAATGCGGGCTCTCAGCGGCAATAGCTCCTCAACTGCGGCGGCCCGCAATAGCGATAACGATGACTTTCAGCCTGCGTTTCCCACAGTAGAACCAGAGGCTCTGGAATTCTCAACAGAGGCCTCCCCTGCAAGTAGAATTCCCCGCAAATTGGAATCCGGACGTCTGATGGGTGAATTCTAATGTCCCTGAGACTTCAGCAGGAGGCAAGCTCAAATCAGGCCCTTGGGTAGTTGCTTCAGCAAGATGGATGAACGTTTCTATGTCCTTTCCCTCTCGTTACACGGACAGAGGTTTGTCTTGACATCCAGAAATAACACACTGTGTAGGAGTTTTAGCACAGATCTTTATACCCCAAAAGTCTTTGTTCTCAAAAAGTCACAAATCACTGAACCCAGCCAGATCCTGTTTGGTGTCGTTCTGGAGCACTTTGTTTACAAGGTTGCATCCTGCCTTTCAGAAAGAGGGGGTCTGCCATCAGCCGCACAGTGGGGGGTGAAGCCATCATTCACCTTGCCAGGCACAGCCCTGCTCAGATCAAAGGGTCACCCCTCCCCATAACTGCAGATCTCTCTATTCAATCCAGTTCGGGCTCAGCCTGCCCTGTCCCTCCAAAACCAGACAGCCAATACACATAACAGCAGAGCACACTGGAAGACTTAGGCAAGAAAATACCCACTTTCTAAAAGTGGCATTTTCAGCCACAGAATATCAAAATAAGCTTGACTACCAGATGCACTTTAATATTGTGAGCTCAGGCATAGTAAATTTAGCTTTCCTATCATGTTCCTTGGGTCACTTAGTATTATAGACTGTAATACAGTCAATTTACAATTGTGAGCATTTGTGCTGTGGCACTGAATGGCAGTGGAACAGCGCCCAGAGCTTCTAACACCAGCAAACACAGAGGAGACAAAAGCGAAAAATGGAAGGTAGACCCATGCCAATGGTGCCAGGTTTAAAAATAAAATAAAAGGTATTTTTGACATTTCTATGTCTAAATTAAATAAGTAGAGTTATATATACTTCATTGAGTGACATTTGTTGAAAGTAATACATAAAAGAAATTCACAAATTCCCACTACCCACTTAAGCTGACAACGTTGCTACTAGTTACCAAAATGTGTGTTTGTCATGTTCACTATTTATGTAGCCTATATTGTTATTAAATGCAAAGTAAATGGATTGTATATTAACCATATAAAAGTGAGGTTTGTGAAGAGGCCAGAGCCTGTACTGAATTAATTAAATGTGCTCTCAAATCATATGTTTAAGGAAAATGATAGAGAAGTGAAGCTGTGTGTTGTGTTTCTATTTATTTGCTGGAGGTCTGGGAAGTCTGTTGCTGTTGGGAAATGTTCCTAATATATTTTCCCTTCTGCTATGGTGTTTCAACAATAAAGCTTCTTTATTGCTGCTAATGGAACCGTCATAATTTAAAATTTTGGCGACAAGGATGGGACGTAGAGTGTTGAAACACCATTAAAGAACAAATCTACGTTTTATTTTGCCTCAACTCGTCGGATTTATATACTGCAGTTTGGGACAATACTTCGTTGGAGTTCTACAGTTGCTATTGGAGACAACACTTCATCGGGTGCAACAATTGGGGTCAGTATTGTTTTGCCCCACTACTCTATTCACGATTTTCGTTCTGCTTGATCTGGAAACTTTGCTCCATGTTCATGAAATCCAACATATTCTTCAAACTATTGTATTTCTATTTACGGATTGCAACGCCTTTCTTCACGGACATTCAAACTTAATTGAATTCATTTTTTTATATATATATTTTGTAGCATTAATGTGTTTAGCGCGTAATATTTGACTTACAGTTGGACCCTGGCATTTCAAATAAAGCGTATCCATTGGGGAACCCTCAGTCTGTTCTGGAGTTTCCGGAAGCTCTCGTTGTTCTCCATTCCACCTGGAATTTGTCTCTTCGAAAATTGATCACGCATTATATGATGCATAATATTTGTCTACGTGCGTCCAATGATGTGTGTCGTACAATGTAGATCTACGTGCGGCCATTTTGAAGAGTGTTTATTCACTTTGTTATCTTACACGCTCTCGTTTTTTTTTTAGAATTAACTTTTATGCGCATTTGTGGTCATTTCAGCACATCACTTCTATTTACCATTTCTCTTCTATTTATTCACGCATTGGTTTTGATTGCATTAGATTGGTTACATTCAAATCTGATCCACCGTGAGTATTTATTTTTTCTAGTGTACTTTTTACAGATATCACATTGGAGGTTTTTAGGTCTCGCCCTACGATTGCAGGCCAAAGGCCTGCTGTCGCAGAGCGAGACTATTGTAATCATTCTGGCTTTCAAGGACTGAAAGGGAGAAGGCAAGAGACTGGCACGCGCACGCAGCGGCCTGCCGGAATCGGATCAGGTCGCGCGCGTCAACACGCGCTCCGATTCCGGCAGGCTCTTCACAACACATGCACAACACACATACAGCCCCCGCCTACACACACACACATACAGAACCCCCCCGCCGAGCATACACACACACGCACGCACAAACATACACAGAGAACCCCCGGCGCTTACACACACATCCCCTACCTCGTCTCGGCGTCTTCGCGCTCCCTTACCCCCGCTCCACTGGTGCGCGCGCACCACAGGTTTCTATTCCGTGTTTATTAAAACAGCCAATCAGGAGGCAGAACTCCTTTAAGACGTGCTCCCTCTCTGGTCCGGTTCTGGCGTATCTGTTATTAGGTAAATCATAAATGCGTGTTACATATAACAGGAGGGGAAAGCTCCAGAATAGCACGGGGCAGAAGCAAAGAGGCTGCCCTTCCTTTGTGACAGCTGTGCTTGCAAGCCTTGAAAGAACTCGCCCATCCTGGGAAGGGTAGAGCGCCGAGCAGCATGGCAGCGCTGAGACAGACAGTCATAAGGTGGGACGGCACGATCCTGGGTTATCAAGATTTCACAAATCCACACTTAGCGCGCAAAAGGAGCAGCTATAAAAAGGAAACTCAGAAGGTGATGAGTGCACGGCAATGGTGCATGGTATTTTCTGGTACAGTCTGGTAAACAACGAGGGGGGGTTCCGGTAACAGCTCCACATTAGGCAAACCAAGGAAATGCCAAGAACAGGAATATTCCCAGGAAGCGTGCACGCGTGGTAAAAATAACGAAAACATTACGCAAGTAGACAGTCATCAGTGATAGAAATGCACGAGAAATGCTCTGTTCAAAGCTCCGTCCGAAGATGGCGTCTGCGGTTCTTGCTTAGGTTTGCTGACTTACGGCTTATCTGCTACTGGTGTACGGCGCCCACTTATATATTTAAAAAAAACAGCAGTCTTGTTTCAATTTCTGCTGCTGCGCTCGCTTTCCTAGGTGTAAGGTTTACCCTCCTCACCGTTTGCCAGCCCCATGCCACTTCGGCGCTTCCCTTGTGTCCCTCCCTCACCTGGGCTTTCACTTGCCACTTCTGTGGCTTGCTGTGCCCGGGCTGAGGCCTCCACAGTGCTGATCAGGTGATGGCCCGGGCTGCACATCAAGTAAATTCCTTCCCTGTTTTCTGGTGCAGCCTCTGAGCGTGCAAAAAGAGGCCCTCACAGGAAGCAAGAGCGGCAAACCCAGGTGAGGCTTCCTTGGCATAGGGATGTAGGAGAGGTGCTTTGTCGCCTCGACACGCCTAGCCAGCTGATGCAGTACGTAGTTGGGGGTGCATCTGCCAGATCTGCAGTCTCCATCGTGTCTAGCTCCTCTACACATTTTTCCTCTTCTCTACGTTCTCACGTCCCTCTCCCTGCCTCCTATTTTCTCTGTTTCTCCCTCTCAATCGATCGGATGTCTGTTCTCTTTCCTTCAGCAATTCCATTTTTTTACAGCAAGGTGGCTCAGTGATTTAAGCTAAGGTTACTACACCATGTGGGGCACCAAAGCGCTAAATAGGTAGCACACTGCACCGGTTGAATCCTTATTCGGTACTGCCAAAAAAGAGCCAAGAAGTAACACCTCATTACTGCCCCCCATCAATTCTAAGTGACGCCACCCCTCCCTGCCCCCAGTTAACCCACTATAACAAATTGTCTACCTCCCTGCGAAACCCGCAGAGGCTGGGCCCTGGATCCACTCTTTAATTGGAAAACACGAATTACAGGACTCAAGCCACATTAACAGCACTGGAAGTGCTGTTTTGCCCAGAAGGTGCGGTTCAGTTCAGTTCCGCTCCGCACTGTAAAGAGTTTAACTGTTCATACAATCCAAGCATGGGTGAGACAAAAGACAGAGTGAGCGCATTTATATATGATTGTGCATGCATGTCTAAAGTGTGCACACAGGGTAGGTATTTAGGAATGCCTGCGTGTGTATGCTTGTATATATGTGCATGCATTTGTCAGTGTGTAAATATATCGCCTCCTGGTAATGCTGTGTATGGATGTGCATGCTTCCTTATGTGCCTATCTATGTGTGCGTGTGTCGATGTGTATATGTGCTCAGACCTGCATGCGTATGTGTGCATAACTATATGTATGTATGCTTATATGGTTGCATCTATCTGTGTATTCAGCTGCAGGTGGGTTTTTCCAAATGTGTGCCTGTCTATGTGTGCGTTTGTCTCCGTGTATGTGTGTTTCTTTGTTTCGGTGCTTGTTTCACGGAGTTGTTGGGGTTAATGTGTGCATTCATTTCTTGTGTCCGAGGAAAAGAATAGAGTCATGTGTACTGTGTGTGTTGCTTATGGTCTGTCTGGTAATTTGTTCGTTTTATTTTGCCTCTTTTGCTCACATTTATGACCTCTTCCTGGCCTTATTGTAGCTTTTGCTCTATGTTGTTCCACTCAACTCCCATCTTCTTTTCTCCCCCTATAGTTTTCCCCCTCATTATATGTGTAAGTGCGGGCAATTTCATGGCTTTTGGGGAACACTCCTAGCTGAAGGGACATTTCCGTGGGTCATGGTGCAATTGTTTGAGTTTGTGGAGGAATTTTGTGTACATCAACATAGAGCTTCATGGCTCACACAGTCTTCCGTGGCTATTTCATGTTTTATTGACGAAGTCAGGCCTGTGGCTTAACTTTCCACTGAAGTAATTACACATCTCCCGTTCTTCACCCATGTCTGTGTCTTAATGCTTTACTTGTATCACTCTAAAACCCTGGTGGGCTTTAAAGTGCTTATGACTTCATAAAGTGTAAAGGGTGCCTGGGCTGTTAATGACTTTTGTGCATGTTCTGGTCCATTCATTCATTTTTTACTTCGGTTGTTACACGGTACGTCTTTTTTAGTATGTAATCATTATTTTCTTTAAATAGTTTCTCCTACTGCAGGCACGACATGCTTTTCTGCAACACTCCGCGCGCCATGCGGGCTTTCATTTTAGAAGCAGTCCGGGACAATGGCGGCCGCTTCTTTGAGTAGGTCTCGCATTTACGAGAGTTTGAGCTATTGGCATTGAAAATGACAATGCCTCTTATTTATATGTTTTGATAATTATGTAAATGACAATGCCACTTATTTATATGCTTTGATAATTTTCAAAGCATATAAATAAAAGGCATTGTCATTTACAATGCCAATAGCTGAAACTCTCGCAAATACGAGACCTATTGCATTGCAAATGCTTTTTTTCTTTTGTCTGTTTCCTTATAGGAACCTACAAAGTGGTTGATTTAATCTTCCGGGCATGCCTTTATTTCTTCTTTTCTTATCTCTCTTAGGATCTTTTTTGGTTCTTTTGCCTTGGAAGCTCAGGCCAGTTGGGGCACCTGGTGGCTTGTCATGAACCTATGAAGGTTACCTCTCATGTTTAGTTTGGAAAATGTTGTGTCTCTTGGCAGTCTCAGTTCTGTTCCTTACTTGGGGGTTGAAGTCTCCCTGAAAATGGAGAATGTAATTGAGTTTAATTATGGTGCACTATTCAGCAGAACTAAGGAGGTATTCAGCAAGTGGCATAGTCGACACATAGGTCTAATCGGACGATGTAACTTAATTAATATGATCATTCTCCCTTGCTACTCATACCTCTTTCGGTTATCTTGTCAAATGCTTATTTACAGAGATAGAGGCGGTCTGGCAAAAATACATTTGGGGGTATAAGAAGCCTAGTGCTAATATACAAACGTTGCAGTGACATCGGATGGTGGACTCTCACTACCAGACCTAAAAGTCAACATTTTAGCAGCCTTTGTGTCCTGACTAGTTAAAATATTGGGGTGTGAACCTTGGAGGTTAGAAGGTCTGGGCCCGGAATATCTCCCTTTGGGAGCAGATAACACCCCACATATTGGCATTATCAATACTGTGTATTTCAAGAGGACTCTTTCTAAAAACACAGATTTCGGCGATTACATTATTTAACACGCATTCATATGTAGGTTATATTCCCAACTTTTTCCGTCAACTTGATGCAACCTTTATTAATTACTATCAGGCATGTAATTTATCTACATTGGGCTAATTATTTGTGGGTAGTAGTCTTCTCTCTTTTGAAACACTAGCCCAGCGATTTATTTTCCTTCATTTTTTTTTTATACCTGCAAATCTGGCCTGTCATCATGGGTTTGAAAGCAAAGACTTTTTAAAATATCTGTGGCACGGCCCATCTAAGAAGGGCATCAGTCGGGGGTATCAAATGATCTTGGCAGTAGAGATCCACCAATGGCCTAAAATTTTTGAGACTTTGGCTGAAAAGTGGAGTCGGCATTTTGGGTTCAAGTTATCCCTGAGGAAATGAGATGTAAGAATGTCTTTTCAAACAGTCCTAAATGTCTCCCCGGTCAAAATTAATCAGTTAAAAAGATAATAATAATTATACTGCTTATTGTTTATTTATCATGAATCTGAGGAAGGACTCAGAGTGTTTACAATGTTTTGCCGACAGGGTTGATTCAGTGTATATTTTCGCCATCTCTCCTTAATGGCAGACTGTTTGAAGTAAGTTGAATATGCTTTGCCAAACTACAGTGAGATGGCCCCCAAAATTAATCATACCGGGCCACTCACCTCTTGTACCTACCCACTTACGTGGCATTATTTTTGAGCTTTCAACCTAGCTCGATTGATTTTGGCTTGACATTGGTTATTGGCTCAGGCTCCCAAAGCTATGCTTTAGTGGCATGAATTTATCAATATAAGCCTCTTGGAGTGCCTGATTATCGAAAATGATGATTGGCATGCTCTGCTCAGGTAGATAGGGGCGCCGTTTAGGGCTTGCCTGGAGCAATTACAGTCTGGTCATGACCACCCATCCTCATTGTTCTTTTCTACTCTTGTTTCTTTTTTGTTCTGGATTGTACTCTTTCTGTTCCTTTTTATGTCTCACCTAGCGATGCAGCGCATAGCGCTGCTCGCGAAGCGAGTCTTATTGTCGCTGTGTAGGCTGTGAAGTGGGACAGTAGATGTGCACATGCTTAAAAACCCATATAAGACAATGGGTGTGAACGCGCGCTTTAGCAGACATGGGCGGTGAACGCGCACGTCTGTTCTCGCGCTCTCCCACGCTTTCACTTTCGCAAGGGAGTGAGCGAGCCGCAGACCACGCCGATATTGTAGAGGTTAGTTAGCTCACTGTTTGCTACTTAACTCGCTGTTTTTTCTCTGCACGTTTTCTCGGTGCCTTCATGCCTACACAGGCAGCAACATTCTTTTTTTCTTTTTTCAGTCACAGCCTTGCTCCTCGCGCGTCAATGTTTATTGTGCAGCAGATAAAAGACGGAAGCAACAGAGTTCACGGACCTCTGACGGGCTTGTTTAAAAACAGCACCGTGCCCGCTCACCACTCACTACTCCTGCTTCCCCCAGTGCCACACGTCTTATCGGCTTCACCAGTCTGCTCTGTAGCCTTGCACTGTATATCTGTGCATGCCCGGCTCTGATGCCTTTAACCCTGAACCCCCCATCGCACACACAGACGCACGCACTAGGCTTTGCGTCCATAGTTTCAATCACTGTACTCCCTCCACCCACTCGGCTTTGCTGTTCCAGCCTCTTACCTTCCTTGCACCCAAGGCTCTGCCGCCGCATCCAATCATAACCCGTTTTCTCCCTTTGGACACTTGGCTCCTAGCCCACCCACCCTAACAGTACACTACCCTCTCTACTCTACCCATCCCAACCATGTTCTGTCGTCTGTGCCAGTACTTTTTTTTCTTAGGCCTGGTTTTATTAAAGCAGCCGCCTCAAATGAGATAATGGCGGACATGCTTTTCTTTTGTTTATTGTTTTTAATCATTGACAGCGGGTCAGGCCTGCTTTTACTTTAATAATAGCGTGCACACTATGCTAAATATGTAAAGTGGTGGCAGCACTTTTGTTTTCTTATGCGCACATCACCAAAAAGAACTTACAAACATTGATTTAATACTTTTTAACAGCGCGGCATACCGTACTTTCACTTTCTTTGTATCGACGCGCTCTGTGACTTCCAGCACTGCTGCGTACCCGGACTCACATGACAAACCCTGACCCGCCCCCACTACTCGGCAGCAGAAGCCAGAAGTACAGTAAGGTATAAGGAAACAATGTATTGGTTGTGGCCAAACGAGGTCACTGTAGAGAGGCTGTGTAACTACAACTAGGGACAGAATTGTTTTTTGTTCATTGGGTCAGTATACGCGGAGTCAAAGTGTGGGTTTGCGATTGGCTGTGAGAACCAGCACTGTCGTTCACTGGGTGATAGTTTTAGAGACAGTTGTGCCACTGGTTAGGAGTTTGAAGTACTTACCAGTCTTCCATAGGAGCGCCAAGAGGTAATCAAAAGCTCTGCAGCGACGCTGCTTCACCAGACGACGACTCTGCCCGAAAAAGAGTTTGTAGTATCATCCATTTCCAACACCTAGAGTGCATCTAAAGCAGCATCGATTTATTTCTCCCCACCCCGCGTACTGTAGTTCAGTACACAGACTACACCCAACACAAAAGATATGACTGAAATGCAGAACTGCACCTACAAGCCTCCAGTAGCGATTTATCTTTTCTTTTTTCCAACAGTACAATACATTTGTACTTTCACTTTTTTTTTCAACTTTATGTGCACAGCTACCATTTTGCAAATGAACCCGTCTGGTTGAAACACAACTGATGCTCACATAAAACGCTCCGATACCTTCGGGTCTAGTTCGTACTATATAAAACTTCATAAACAAAGCAAGTATTTGGAATGCAATAGGTCTCGCATTACCAAGAGTTTAACCTATTGGCAATGTAAATGACAATGCCTTAGACTTAGGCTATAAAAACCAAAACATAAATAAAAGGCATTGTCATTTACAATGCCAATAGATCAAACTCATGTAACTGCGAGACCTATTGCATTGCAAATGCTTGTTACAACAATTTAGTTATATTTCTAGCATTCAGTGAACTAGTATTTAAGGTGAAGAGGGACACTGAGAGAAGTTTAATTCAGTTATGACAGCGCAAAATTACACTATGCAGCCTCCACAAGCGTTTTGGCCTGCAGGAAGTGAACCATGTATGAAGTGGATGCAATGGAAATAGTACTTTTTAAACTTTATTCAGACAATTGGTGAAGAAGGGAAAATGAAACCGGAGAGCAAGAAGAAACTGTTTTTACATTCTGTTGGTCCTGGTGGTTTGAAAGTGTATGAAGAAATGACTAAAACTTCTGGCGGGGTGATTCTAATGTATTTTTGGATGTTTTAAACGATTTTGATAACCTTTTTGCTCCAAAAGTTTTTATAGGCATCACAGGGTACACATGTTTTCACAGGAAACAATATCCAAGTGAAACTGTTGATGTGTATGTGGCTGCTTTGAAAAAACTTGCTGAAGATTGCAAATTTGATCACCTACAAGATCAATTTATTAGAGATCAGGTAGTCATGCATACTCGCGATCCTGCGATTCAAGATAGGCTTTGGATCAATGGTGATGCTGAATTAAAAGATATACTAGCTATTGTCAGAATAGCTGAATTATCTAGCAGAAGTGCTAAAGCACTTAAAGTTGAGAATAAAGAAGTCAGTGAACAGGTTGTCGCTCAAGTAAAGAACAATAGTCATTTTAAACCAAATCTAACAAAACAAAAATCTAAATATGAATCAGTAAAAACCTATGAGTTTAAAATAAGGGAAGACCTTAAATGCTATTGTTGTTTGAGTGGTTCACATTTAGCTAATAGTAAATGTTGTCCTGCACTAAAAGAAAATTGTCCTAACAGTGGATTAATTGGCCAATATGTTAGAGTTTGTAATTGAAAAAAAGGACAGAAGGGGAAATCTGTTGATGAGGGCACTTCAAGTGAGGATGCAACATTAGTTAAGATAATTATGCATTGCTACTTAAAAGGTGTTTTAGATTAATCTAAAATTGAAAAACAAGTTTTGCTAAACATAAAAAGTGATAAAGACATCTTAAAAAAAACATTTTCAACTTGATAATTGGAAGAGTTTCTGCTAAAATGTATGCGGATTCAGGTTCTCCTTTTACAAATGTAAGTAAAAATGTGTGGAATGTTAAATTTAAGAAAAGTTTGAGTAACACACTTTGGACTCCTGACATCAGTCCTGAAGGTTATTCAGGAGAAAAAATGGACATGCTGGGATTTAGATCTCTTAGGACTTCAGATTTGAAGGCAGAGAATCTTTAGGAAAGTTGTGTGTTGTGAAGTGCAGACCATCTATCCTTGGGTGGTAAGATCAAGGACTTCTCAATAATATTCAGAATCCCAATAGTCTTGATTCTGTTTTGGTAATAGATAAGAGTGGATCTTTAGGCAACGTGATGTTAAATAAATTTGCCAAAGTTTTTAGTGGTAGAGTTGGAGTTTTCAATGGTTTTGAACACCGTATAGTCCTAAAGAATGATGCTTGCCTAAAATTCACAAAGCTTGAGACATCCCTATACTCATTCGCAGCAAAGTTGAAAAGGAATTGGAAACATTAGTTACTGAGGATATTATTGAGCCCATTGAATCCTCAGAGTGGATTTCCCCCATTGTGGTAGCTGGACGCTGTAATGGTAAAATTTGGCTCTGTATTGACTTACGCCATCTTAATGAGAATATTGTAATTGACAACTTTCCTCTTCCCAAGATTTCGGAAATGCTAGCACTCGTTAAGGATGCTAAGTGGTCCTCCATGATTGATTTATCTGCGGCTCACCATCAGATTTTGTTACACAGAGAAAGCAAACATTTAACTGCATTCATCACTCCAATGGGATGCTTTCGATATAAAAGAATGCCCTTTGGTTTGGCATCTGCAGCCGCTATTTTTCAGAGGTTGATGCACCAGCTTTTTGGCAAACACCTCAAAGTGAGATGCTTTGAAGATGATATTCTTTTTTTTGGAAAGAACAAAGCAGAGCATGTTTGTGTGTTAGAAGTTTTGAGCGTTTTGGAAGAGAGAGGGTTAACTGTTTAACACTCGAAGTGTAAGTTTGGTGTGAAATCTGTGACATATCTCAGACATGTTTTATGTGGTTAGGGTGTTGCCACTAAGCCACAGTGGGTTGAAGCTATCAAAAATTCCCCTCATCCCACCAATAAAGATGAGGTGAGATCTTTGCTTGGGATGGTTGAATTTTATGCCAAATTTGTAGAAGGTTTCTCCAGCAAAGTATTCAACGTAAGACAATTGCTTAAAAGCAATGTAAAATTTCATTATTCTGACTTTTGCAAAAAAGAATTTTAGAACATTAAGGAGGCTATAATCTATGCTCTTGTTTTGAGTTGCCTTGATGTGGATAGTAAATGTGTAGTTACCGTAGATGCCAGCAATAAAGCTCTAGGAGGTGTTTTGTCTCAAATGAATGAGAAGGGAAAAGAATCCATTATTGCCTATGCCTCCAGAACGTTATCTCCTTTTGAGGAAACATTTTCAGTTATTGAGAAGGAGACTTTAGCCTGTGTTTGGGCTTTCGAGCACATTCACAATTTAGTATGGTGTAGAGAATGTATTGTTAGGAGTGATCATAAACCCCATGTCAAGTTACTTACTATGGAAGGATTGTTTAAAGCTTCAGCTAGAATCGCTAGGGTGTCAACGCGACTACACAATTTTATATATAGAGTTGAGTATGTTCCTGGTAAAAGCAATGTTTTAGCTGATTTTCTTTCTCACATGCCTTTAGAGTTGCAAGTATGTGAAGTGAATGAATGGGATTCTTTATAAGTAGCTTTAATACAAGATGAAGGTTCTTTTTGTGTCGAAGAAAAAAAATGGAAGGAGGAATATTTAAAGGAGGAGGATTTACAATCCCTTATTTCATGCGTGCTTCATGGCTGGCCTGAGAAATCTAAGATTTCAGATGAACTTAAACCATTTTGGGAAATAAGGAATGAGTTATCCGAAAATGAAGGTTCCATTTTTCAAGGAGATAAAGCTGTTCCTCCCACCTTTTAAAGAAAATCCATTATGAGATTGTGCCATGAGGACCGTTGTGGCATAGTAAAAACTAAGCAAAGAGTTAAAAGATGGTATTGGTGGCCGGGTATATATTTGTGTGCAGAAAGGAATGTGAGAGATTATATGGTTTGTGCTAATTCAGATAATCACTTATGACCTTGACACCGGATATGTGTGAACCCATCACACCTGATGGCCCTTGGCATACTGTACTTAAACCAAAAAAGGACACTGTTCCTTAGGAACAGTGTCCTTTTTTGGTTTATGTACAATGTAAGAGGAGCAAGGACACTGGACCGTAATTCGCTCCTCGGTCCCCCCCCTCTTCTTGTTGATTACGCCTTGGCATACTGTAGCCATGGCTATTATTGGTCCCATTGGTACTCCTCCTAAGTACATTATTTCCATGATTGATGAATTTTCCAGGTACCCAACTATCAAAGTTGTGGACAACATTGATTCTGCCTCTGTGTTGAAATTTATTGATAGAGTATTTGTAGAAGAAGGTTTACCTGTTCAGATCATAAGTGACAACGGTGTAAAATTCATGTCTAATGTAGCTAAAAATTATTTTGAGAGAATTGGAGCGAGGCACAGAACCACCTCACTATATAATCCTAGCAGTAATGGTATGTGTGAAAGGTTTAATAGAGTGGTGAAAATGCCATTAAAATTTCTGTTATGAAAGGGGAAGAGTGGGAACTACAAGTATATAAAACGGTCCGGACTAGTAGAACTAATGTTCATTAAGGTTTGATGATTTCTCCATTTGAAATTATGAGAGGATGCGCAGCTAGAACCAAATCCAACCTGGAATGGTTACTCAAAAGTGCAGGAATTGATATTTCTATGGAGACTGTTAAACAAAACATTCTTGAGAGACATTGACAATATAAACGTGTATTTGATGAGAAGCATAGATCAGGTAAAGTAGATGTTAAAGTTGGTATATGGGTTAAGGTTAACAAGCATTTGCAATGCAATAGGTCTCGCATTAGGAATGTTTGAGCTATTGGTATTGTAAATGACAAATATTTTATTTATGTGTTGGTTTTGAAAATAGCGAAATTAATAGCTTTGTCATTTACAATGCCAATAGTTTTAACTTTCGCAAACGTGACACCTATAGCATTTGTAATGCAATAGGTGTTGTATTTACATTACTTAGATGTATTAATATTACAAATAACAATGGCTTTTATTTTTTTTAAATAATTAATACTTAATTAAAACTTATTGTAATTTATAATGGCAATAGCTTAAACTTTTGTAAATAACTTTTGGGAAGATTATGTTCAGTGCATTTTATTGTGATGAAAATCCAACAACAAAAGTGAAATATTAACATCTTTTTGTGACATTTGTAATGAAGCTTGAAACATTGAGAGAACATATTAGAACCAGTTGTTCTTGAATGGTTGCACAGAGTGATGCTGTGGCGTTCAGTGGTGCTGAGTGGTGCTGTGGCGTTGAGTGGTGCTGAGTGATGCTGTGGGCTTCAGTGGTGCTGAGCGATGCTGCGGTCTTCAGTGGTGCGGAGTTATGCTGTGGGGTTGAGTGGTGTTGTGGCGTTGAGTGATGCTGTGGCGTTGAGTGATGCTGTGGCGTTGAGTGATACGGTGGCATTGAGTGATGCTGTGGCGTTGAGTGATGCTGTGGCGTTGAGTGATGCTGTGGCGTTGAGGGATGCTGTGGCATTGAGGGATCCTGTGGCGTTGAGGGATGCTGTGGCATTGAGGGATGCTGTGGCGTTCAGTGGGGCTGAGTGGTGCTGTGGCGTTGAGTGGTGCTGAGGGATGCTGTGGCCTTCAGTGGTGCCGAGTGATGCTGTGGTCTTCAGTGGTGCTGAGTGATGCTGTGGCGTTGAATGGTGTTGTGGCATTGAGTGGTGCCGAGTGATGCTGTGGCCTTCAGTGGTGCCGAGTGATGCTGTGGTCTTCAGTGGTACTGAGTGATGCTGTGGCGTTGAGTGGTGTTGTGGCATTGAGTGATGCTGTGGCATTGAGGGATGCTGTGGCATTGAGGGATGCTGTGGCTTTGAGGGATGCTGTTGCATTGAGGGATGCTGTGGCGTTCAGTGGTACTGAGTGATGCTGTGGTCTTCAGTGGTGCTGAGTGATGCTGTGGCATTGAATGGTGCTGAGTGATGCTGTGGCCTTCAATGGTGCTGAGTGATGCTGTGGTCTTCAGTGGTGCTGAGTGATGCTTTGGCGTTGAGTGGTGTTGTGGCGTTGAGTGATGCTGTGGCGTTGAGGGATGCTGTGGCATTGAGGGATGCTGTGGCGTTGAGGGATGCTGTGGCGTTGAGGGATGCTGTGGCGTTGAAGGTGCTGTTGCGCTGTGTGATGCTGTGCGCTGAGTGATGCTGTGCACTGAGTGGTGCTGTGGCATAGAGTGGTGCTGTGGCATTGAGGGGTGATGTGGCATTGAGGGGTGCTGTGGCATTGAGGGGTGCTGTGGCGTTGAGGGGTGCGGTGGCATTCAGTGGCATTGAGTGGTTCTGTGCCGTTGAGTGATGCTGTGGCAAAATGGTTCTGCATTTTTAATAAAATACACTTTTTGAATTTTGAAGGGAGACCTTACATATTTTTACACTTTTGCTACAAAATGGCTTTGAAACAAAGGTGTTCCTAAAGTTGAGAGGTGCAGGACAACCTAGTTATGACTTCCTTTCCTTAATTTCAATTAACCTTTAAATATAGAATTGCCTGTATATTTAATATTTGTTAATGTTTGTGTCGAGTCGAGTAGGCTGCTGTGCAGTAATGCTGTTGATCAGGGGGCCAGATTTAAAGGTCAGGAGTGTTGCCGTACTTTGATGTCATAGATCTATAGTAACTGCAAATAAGTCTTGCTCATTATTGCTATTTTATTGTATAGGCTTCAGGGATAGTAACTATTTACAAACATAATCTCTAAATTTCCTAAATTAAGGTAAACCTGTTTTAGGTGCACACATCATTGCAGTAGATGAACTCAAGCAAATGATTCTAACACATTTTACTCGTGGGTGGGGGAGGGGCGGGCATAGCAGGGTCCCCAAGAAGGTGGATCTTTCTTGCGACAAAAACTAAGGAAAACAGTAGGAAAACAGTAGGTGACAACTGGATTGTTTGATTCCATCTGAAAGACCTGAAAATTACTGGACTCTGCATCCCATTGCATACTCTTTTTGCTCAATGCGCCATTACAGAAAGGGACCAATCCTGTGCAAGTCATTATTGACCCCACCCCTTAGGGTTATCTACGATGTGGAGCTGCGATGTGGAGCTCAGATCACTATTGCACAGTGAGCTAAGGGACCCACGTCTTGGCATGCCATGGAGAATTGATCACTGAGAAAAGATAAAAGGGCCAACTGGAATGCTTGAATTCATCTCAGCCACCATTAATTAGCCTCGGTCACATTCCATTCAATCACTGTGGCTCACTGTGTCTTTACAAGCAGGGACTAACCATATGCAAATCGGCCCTGTCAGAAAGTCTAAAATATAATTGCAACATTAGTAATTTTACCCGTAGCTCTCCGATAAAATGAATTGTAGCATTCACAGAACGGGTTTTCTGTTGAACAGAAACAACGTAAAAAATGTCTCCCGCGTTAGTTACCTTTTAAAGAGTTTATAAACTCTGTTGAGGCGCACATTAATATGCTTGGCGCGTTCCCAGTTTGCTTTAACTCTCTCGATCGGGACGTGGTGGCAGCCTGCCAGTGATACCATCAGCCATCTGAAATGTGCTTTGCTAGAACGGACTAATGGGAAGCCAGACATGCAAATGCGTTCTTTGAGACTCCTGTTACAGAACCTGGAGATTTGGAGCTTACATATCGGAAGATTAGTTGATATTCTCCCTGCATGTGGAAATGTCACTTCTCCCCCGAATGCTAAAAGCAGGCGCTCGAAAAAATCTCAGACAGGCCGGCGCGGTGAGCTTGCAACCAAGTCAGATAATGCTAATTGGACAGGAATTGTAGCATTCACGGAACGGGTTTTCTGTTGAACAGAAACAACGTCAAAAATGTCTCCCGCGTTAGTTACCTTTTAAAGAGTTTATAAACTCTGTTGAGGCGCACATTAATATGCTTGGCGCGTTCCCAGTTTGCTTTAACTCTCTCGATCGGGACATGGTGGCAGCCTGCCGGTGATACCATCAGCAAGTCTGAAATGTGCTTTGCTAGAACGGACTAATGGGAAGCCAGACATGCAAATGCGTTCTTTGAGACTCCTGTTACAGAACCTGGAGATTTGGAGCTTACATATCGCAAGATTAGTTGATATTCTCCCTGCATGTGGAAATGTCACTTCTCCCCCGAATGCTAAAAGCAGGCGCTCGAAAAAATCTCAGACAGGCCGGCGCGGTGAGCTTGCAACCATGTCAGATGTTGCTAATTGGACAGGAATTGTAGCATTCACAGAACGGGTTTTCTGTTGTACAGAAACAACGTCAAAAATGTCTCCCGCGTTAGTTACCTTTTAAAGAGTTTATAAACTCTGTTGAGGCGCACATTAATATGCTTGGCACGTTCCCGATTTGCTTTAACTCTCTCGATCGGGACGTGGAGGCAGCCTGCCGGTGATACCATCAGCCAGTCTGAAATGTGCTTTGCTAGAACGGACTAATGGGAAGCCAGACATGCAAATGCGTTCTTTGAGACTCCTGTTACAGAACCTGGAGATTTGGAGCTTACATATCGGAAGATTAGTTGATATTCTCCCTGCATGTGGAAATGTCACTTCTCCCCCGAATGCTAAAAGCAGGCGCTCGAAAAAATCTCAGACAGGCCGGCGCGGTGAGCGTGCAACCATGTCAGATGTTGCTAATTGGACAGGAATTGTAGCATTCACTGAACGGGTTTTCTGTTGAACAGAAACAACGTCAAAAATGTCTCCTGCGTTAGTTACCTTTTAAAGAGTTTATAAACTCCGTTGAGGCGCACATTAATATGCTTGGCGCGTTCCCAGTTTGCTTTAACTCTCTCGATCGGGACATGGTGGCAGCCTGCCGGTGATACCATCAGCCAGTCTGAAATGTGCTTTGCTAGAACAGACTAATGGGAAGCCAGACATGCAAATGCGTTCTTTGAGACTCCTGTTACAGAACCTGGAGATTTGGAGCTTACATATCGGAAGATTAGTTGATATTCTCCCGGCATGTGGAAATGTCACTTCTCCCCCGAATGCTAAAAGCAGGCGCTCGGAAAAATCTCAGACAGGCCGGCGCGGTGAGCGTGCAACCATGTCAGATGTTGCTAATTGGACAGCTTTTCATCAGCTGGGAAGGAAAATAGAACGCAATGCTTTTCACAGAAAAAAAAGAATACGCAGTACACTCAAAATCCACAGATTCATCACTGTGATGCTTGTAACGGTGTCAAATGTGTCAACAGCGGACAGGGTTGTTGCGTTTGAGCGCATTATTCCGCTGTTGACAATAGGTGACATCTGCCATAATAGTGCATTAAATTTGCGTTTACTTTATTTTGTGTTCACGTAATCAACGTCCTAAAAGACATCACTATCGAAGTGAATTGCTCCCTTTTTTTGCCAATGCTCTTTTCGTTCTCGCACCTACATGCCACTGTTCTCACAAAGGAGCAAAATAAAACAACAAGCATTGGCGCCGCGCGGCTGTAAATGTGACGCCGCGCGGCAATAAAAAAAACAAGTCGGATGGGGTGGGGGGCGGGGGAGAAGGGGAGTGAGCGAGTGGGAGGGAAGCGCTGGCTCTCGGCATTGCGTGTGGGGAGCGCATTTCTTTGAAGTGTGAAGCAGGCAGGCGGCTCGGGAAGCAAATGGAAAGCGCGTGCATGGACACACATGCACTCGGCGCAATCCGCGTGGTTTCGCTTTCCTGGTTTCAACTCAATAGTCTCGACATCTGCAATGCGCAAGCGCATTGGCAGAGGTCGAGACCTAAAAACCTTGGAAGGTTAAAATAGGTGAAACTCAGTTTTCAGAACGTTTACATTTTGTGAAAAGTTTACGTAACGCTGTTCTTCTCAGTGATGGAAAAGCTTGGAATGTTAGGAGAATCGCAATTTACAGAGGTAGCAATGCTTCTTACAAAAATGACTTAAGTATTTCAATGAAAAGACTTCCTTGTCTTCTGTGTTTTTTCAGGAGAATGACGATATTTACTGTGGTGTTGACTCAAATTGAGTGAGGAGTTCATCTCTAATTTGAGCGGCGTGGAGATTTTATCACGAGTGGAGAGTTGAAGCATGTGTGGAACAGAATGATATTGAGGGGGAAGAGGTTGCTGATGATAACACCTCTGACAAGATTGTAACAGAAGATGAGTTGGAAAATAGAAATGTCAAAGGAAGTGTTAAGCCGGTTAAGCCTGTTGAGGAGGGTGAAATGATCAAGAAGAGAGTGAGTATCAAACCCAAGTGGATGGTAGAATTTGTTTGCCACATGATTGAACAATTGTAATTCCCCGTTGTCTGCTCACATTATTTTGTTGGTATATTAGTCATATTTATGCCTTTGTTTTTTTTTTTACGGAGGAAGATGTGTTGTGTTTCTATTATATTGCTAGGTTGTTTTTGGTTCGAACCTGTAACAGTGAGCATGTGCTGTTCTGGCGAAGACTCATGTAGGGGCTTTCAGTAATCGCTTCAAATGCCCCAGGCTATTGGCCTTTGCGTGCGTCTTTTTAACAAAGACAGCACGTAATTGGCAAACAGCGGGCGCATTGCTCTGCCCATGGCCTATTGGTGTCGGTTACCCGCACGTCCGCCATGTGGTTTCAATTAACGTGCCCAGACAAGGGCGCAATAATTGAAACCAGATGCTTCGTGGTGGCGCGCCCGCGCACCACTCGTGGGCGTGTTCTTTTTTGGATCCATTCCACAGGGAAGCAACTAAACGAAACAAGGAAAGAGAGGTTGTGAACCGTTTCTTCAAGTCACGGTTTTCAGTAATTCATTTCGTTTTTCTACTTGCTAAGATGCTTGCTCCATCTGAGAGGAATAAGAGGACAGTTCTTTCAGTGATGATGCAGCTTCACATTGGGAGCCTCTGATCAGCTAGGCGCATTATCTTCAACAGACATTTTTCCAAGTAGTTTCGACTGTGCTCGCCTGGAAGTGTTAACATTCATCTGCCGATCCTGGGTAACTTTGTATAAAGTGACATCACGGTAGTCCAGCTGGACCGTGTATATGTGCCGATGTCTGCTTGTGGATACTCGTGTCACTGGTGCCTAGAAATGTGCCAGTATTTACTTCTGAAAAACACTCACCTGTATATACTACTATACTGCGCCTGTACCACCTGTCCCCTATAGATGTGCTAGTGTACACGTGTTAAATAGAGGATGAGAGTGTAATATAACACTCGAGCCACCAAGTCACTATGGATGTACATGTATATATTTTGAAATGCACATTATCGCTGAATAGTATAATAACACGCTTGTACGACCTAGTACCTATACATCTGCTAATGTATATTTTTAAAATACGAGCACTTGTAGATATCATGAATGTCCCACTTGTGCCACCAGGTCCATATAGCCGTGCATGCATTCACTTGTTAAATAAATGGACCCTATAGATAATGAACTATCACCGTATTTCACCAAGGCTTGGGCATGCGCGAACCGCTAGCGATAGCAGGATCACACTTTATTCAAGCTGGTTCAGCTAGACATACACAGACATACTTATACGCTGCGTTTCAAACTCCCTGCCCCCTGCACAAACGCCCGCAAGTCAGGCACTGTCTTTATTTAAACAAGCATTGGAAATGCAACAGGTCTCGCATTAGAAAAGTTGGAGCTATTGGTCTTGTAAATGACACATATTTTATTTATGTGTTGATTTTTAAAATAGCTAAATTGATAGCTTTGTCATTTACAATGCCAATAGTTATAACTTTTGCAAATGTGACACCTATAGCATTTGTAATGCAATATGTTTTATTTACGTGACTTATATGTATTCATATTACAAATAACAATGGCCTTTATTTTTTTATAATTAATACTTAAATAAAAAGTTATTGTAATTTATAATGGCAATAGGGGTGTAGAGAGAGGGGTGTAGAGAGAGGGGTATAGAGAGAGAGGGGTGTAAGCGTGGTGTAGAGAGAGAGGGGTGTAGAGAGACGGGGGTGTAGAGAGAGAGGGGTGTAGAGAGAGAGGGGTGTAGTGAGAGAGGGGTGTAGAGAGAGGGGTGTAAGCGTGGTGTAGAGAGAGAGGGGTGCAGAGAGAGAGGGGTGTAGAGAGAGGGGTGTAAGCGTGCTGTAGAGAGAGAGGGGTGTAGAGAGAGAGGGGTGTAGAGAAAGAGGGGTGTAGAGAGAGGGGTGTAAGCGTGGTGTAGAGAGAGAGGGGTGTAGAGAGAGAGGGGTGTAGAGAGAGAGGGGTGCAGAGAGAGAGGGGTGTAGAGAGAGGGGTGTAAGCGTGGTGGAGAGAGAGAGGGGTGTAGAGAGAGGGGTGTAAGTGTGGTGTAGAGAGAGAGGGGTGCAGAGAGAGAGGGGTGTAGAGAGAGGGGTGTAAGCGTGGTGTAGAGAGAGAGGGGTGTAGAGAGAGAGGGGTGTAGAGAGAGGGGTGTAAGCGTGGTGTAGAGAGAGAGAGAGGGGTGTAGAGAGAGAGGGGTGTAGAGAGAGAGGGGTGTAGAGAGAGAGGGGTGCAGAGAGAGAGGGGTGTAGAGAGAGGGGTGTAAGCGTGGTGTAGAGAGAGAGGGGTGTAGAGAGAGGGGTGTAAGCGTGGTGTAGAGAGAGAGGGGTGTAGAGAGAGAGGGGTGTAGAGAGAGAGGGGTGTAGAGAGAGAGGGGTGTAGAGAGGGAGGGGTGTAGAGAGAGAGGGGTGTAGAGAGGGAGGGGTGTAGAGAGAGGGGTGTAGAGAGAGGGGTGTAGAGAGAGGGGTGTAGAGTGAGAGGGATGTAGAATGGAATATGCAGGCTGTACATTACACTGTCACCCTGAAATTCACGGAAGCTATTATGTTTTTAAGTGCTCCTGTCTTCAATGTGCATGCCAGTGGGGCACGGGTCCCTTGATTATATTATTTTATGTATCGACTGTTTTTCAAAAATCTCATAACTCAGAAGAGTCTCTCATAACTCAGAAGAGTCTCTCATAACTCAGAAGAGTCCAAAAAGGAGAAATGGGCGTTGGAATGAATATAGATTAAATTGAAAAGCTAAAAATATATAAGTAAAACCACTGGAGGTCAAGAAAAATAGCAGGATCACCACAAAGAATTAAACTGAACAAATGGAAATGTATATTCGGCATTCAAGTAAATCACTGCAATAGAATTATCTCAAGAGACAAGAAACCTGATGGAGAGATGCAACACCAACACAAATCCAGTAGCATTAAAATATTTACAATAAAAGTGAAGATAATCAGCAGCTCGTAAAAATGTGATTCTTGGATAACTGCTGCCAAATGGAGGGCAAGAACGCGTTAAAATTACAAAATCGGTAAAATCTGTGCCTGGCTTAATCAATCAATCTAGGGCAAGAACAAAAGCGATTTGAAGAGGACATGACAGGAAACAACAACTGAACAGAAGACTCAGCCCGCTGTAGGGCAAATAATTTTAGAAATGCAAGGTTGGCGATGCATCTAAAATGGGATATGGTTTACCTGAAAATTTCTAATTTCTTAAAAGTCTCAGCACGGTTATAACGTGAATAAAAAAATATGTGAAACAGCCTCAGAATGAATTAATCGTAGGTACGAATTCATAAATCACCAGACAGGATAACTCAGGAGGTTAATGCGCGCAATATAGGAGAGAAAATGTGTGCGCGCGCCTGACCTCTGGCCACAGACCTCAGACACAGCTTACAGTTAACTTGCCTGATTGATACCGAGGGTTGCGAATAACCTGAAGCGATCACTGAATTTAGAGAAGATACCACAGAGGGTTAATTTGTTTATAGCAGGAGTTCTTGTTGTAATTGCAGGTAACAAGTTCCAGTCCTTGCAAAATAGCGCAGTGGGCTATGCCTTTGGAGCAAACATCTCCATGCAAATGGCGAGATTTACGTTTGAATATGTGCGAGGTATTTTCTAAAATGAGAGTGTTTGGTAGTAATTAATACCATTATTTAGTTACCAAAAAAACACAAGATCACAGCGAAATAAGGAAGTATAACTTGAATCCTAAAACAAAGGTGAATGAACACAGGCGTGCTGGCCGCAGAATATGCAAATCGATTTAATGCAGCTGCACGCAAAACCACAGTATTGACATTTGACAGGAGTATACACTTATGAATTCTGTGAAACGTACATGTGCCCTTCGGTGTACTTCTCTCTGCTAGAAAAATAAATACGTAAAGTACACTCTGAGAGCACCAGATATAGAAAAAGCTTCAAGCAGCTATGGCATTTCTTCAACAGGAAAGTGGATTCGGCTGGGGGGTTGAGGGGGGGAGGCGGTTTGTTTTAGAAACAGAGGAAAGCAGGAGGAGCGGGCAGTCGGTTTTAAAAGACATTGTGATGGTATGAGTTGTGAATGTATGCGTAACGTCATACATTCTATCACCACAGAACCTACGGAAGGTAAAGGCCGATCTGGAAGTCTTTTTAGCTGTTCTAAAGTTATCAATTGTTCCTCTATTATGACTGGATGATGTGAGTAAATACCGAGCTCTATGTTCAGACAGCCATCACTTTTTTGTAGGTAATGTTTTATTGAATTATAAAATGAACTTTTCATGACAATCGGCAAATCAGTGAATTCACGATGTAAAAGACATGCCCTGCTATAAATTGAAGCAATTATATCCGTGCAACGCCTCTGTTCATCCCTAGGGGTACCACCCAGAAAGAAAGCAGTGACGGGGGATGGAGGGGGAGGGGGCGGCGAGGCGATGGTGATCTACATGTTCTGGTGGCCGTACAAAAAGCAGAGCTGCATTTATCGACCTGCACAGTTTATCGATCCTAACCATTGTGCGATCGATGAATCTGCCCCTGTCCTTCCCTGTTTCTATTTATAGCTGAATAAACACAAGGGCTGGGTGCCCACGAGCAGGGTGCAGGGTTCAGCCAGCAGACGCCCACCCTTGGGGGAAGGCGCCAGAAACCCAACAAGGGTCAGGGGAGGGAGACTAGCACGAAGCAAAACATATTCTGCGGTAATCGCGGAAAATGCACACTAATCAGAGCAGATGAAAAACAATAACGCTCCACACGGATTGTGCTAGTTGGGGAATACAAATCAGCCTGTGGTGAATGGAAATGGCCATTGCAAGAAGAAAGACTAACACGAGTTGATGTCATCAGGTCCAGGCTTTGGTCAAGGTAGCCAGCAACAGAACCTGTAGTGTCAGAGCACGATTATCCTACAAGTTTTGTGCTTCTTCTGGGCTTGTGCTCTCAAGTGAAGTTAATGGCAACCAGGCAGTCACTGGATTCTCAAAAACAGAGTGTCCCACAGTTGCATGGCATTCACTTGGGAGGCGAGGGAGGGAGGAGAAATACGAGACGGCCTTGCGGCCATGAGATGTGTGAAGCAGGGGGCGGGGGAGCGGATGTGTGGGAGGAGTGCGGCTGAGGGAACAGACGGCGATTTGATGATGTGCACGCGCATTTTAGGTCAATGCGCTTGCGCATTGACCTAAAAGCCACGGGCACAGCACCAAATCGCCCAGTTAGGTAAAGTCTGTTTATGACGCTATAGTCTCGCTCTGCTCAATGCGCTTGCGCATTGAGAGGCGAGACCTAAAAATCTATTGTCATATTCACATACTTAAATAGCGGACGCGTGTCGTGGGCCGCTCCCGTTTTCAATATTTTTCTGATCTGTTCCGAGCGGTACCCGTTGTCCTTGTTTTAAAAAATAATGGTGGTTCTGCCACCATACTGTACTTGCGAGCCCTGAGAGCAATCACTGTAACCAAAGGCACAAGTGCAACGTGCAGCAGCTTCCTCCTGGTTCCGGTGCCAAAACTCAGCTGCGTCTCTCCTTCCATGGCACGGGGCTGTAGTGATCTGGTTTGGGCAGTTGGCTGCTTCTCTAAGTGGCAGAGGTGCTCCCAGGCTCTGGCGTCTCGTTCACTAGGACCAGCATAGCCCCATCACGCAGCGCTCCACATGCCTGCCTTTCCCTTTATCTCCTCCCAAGTCCCGCTGCTCTCCCTGGCACTGGCCTCCAAGCTTAAAATCCCAAGGGACTGCTGCTGCTCTACGCCTGGGGTACAACAATCAGCTTTACCTTAAGGTCAGGGAGGGCTGCTGCCGATGGTGAGTGTCAGGTTTCAGGGCAATAACCTTGTCAGAATGTAAGATCCTCAGATATTTAAAAAAGCTTGCATGTTTCATGTTTTTGTATTTTATCACTTAGAAACGGTACCGGTTAACGGGTAACAAGAAATATCATACAGTGGCGTCACGTTGTTACATTTATTAATATTTAAATTCAAAGTTTAGTTTAATGGGTCAAAAAGCAGTCGTTTTAATATGACCCGCAAGTGAAGTGGCCAATCCAACCTAAGAGTTTATATGTATTGATAGGCAGACGATGGTGTGGTGTCCGGAGACACGGGGGCAAGGGAATGCCTAGGCCGCGAAGTGGGGCCTAACTATGACTGACACAAATGACGCAACACTGACTAACAGTTAGGGCCAAAGACCACGAGCGGTCTTATGGCCGTTTATTTATACTCAGGGGCTACCCCGCCCCCGAGGCGTATGCGTGCGTGTGTGCGTACGTGTGCGGGCCGGGTGGCTCCATTACTACATCCCTCCAAACTCACAGATCAATAGTCCCGGCCATGAGATGTCTTGGATCAGTTCATATTCCATGCATAGTCCTTCAATCGTTGGTTGGGGGTCGGATTGGGTCGCAGGTGATATCTTTGGCTTTGACGACTTTCCAGACCTCCCGTCTCCACTGGTTGCTCAGGGCGATGTTGATCATTGCTCGAGGAGTTTTCAGGGCTGATGTTGTCGGCCGGTTCGAGTCTCTGTGAAGCCGGTCTTTCTTCTTCTCGTGGGGACGTGGGTGACTCCATGCGTGCTGGCTCCTGGTCTCCGTCTTCCGCCTCCTCAGATGCAGAGCCGGCGTGTCCACCTTCGCGAGAGACACGCTTAAACCATGACACGTTCCGAGTCACAGCTCGTGTGCCTCTGGATGCGGACACCATGGTGCCGTGCACATTCACGATCTCCCACACTTCCGGTTCAAAGGCTGGGTCGTATTTTGAATGTCGGTGTCGGTTCTTGAGGACCACTTTGTCACCAACTACTAATGACCTGGCTTGAGCTTTCCTGGCCTGACTGGCTTTGTCGTTTGTGCGCCTCCGTCGATCTTGGGTGGCTTCGTGGTTTATTTCTGGGGGGCACCAGGCAGGTGTAGCTGGCACGCAGTCTCTGGGTACCTTCTTGAATACTAGGTGCGCCGGAGCACAGCGGGTGGTCGAGTGGGGTGTCTGTCGATATGCGCTGAGGAACTGTGACAGGCACTCTTCGGCGTCCTCCCTTCTTTCCACGCCAATTTGTAGCACGCGGTTCAAGGTCCGCATAAATCTCTCGACTTCCCCGTTTGCCTGGGGCCATTGTGGAGTGATTTTTCTGTGGTGGATGCCCCGGGCGGCGAGGTATGCTTGGAAGTCTTTCCCCTGAAAAGGAGGGCCATTGTCCGACCTCACTTCTTCTGGCAGGCCTACCATGGCGAATACTCTCTCCAGGGCTTTCTTGACATGGTGGAACGCTGTGGAGGGTACAATTTCCACTATAGGAAAACGGGAGTAGGAGTCAATTAAGACGAGGGTGTGCCGTCCATCCGGGAATGATCCAAAGTCCACACTTATTTTTGACCATGGCTCTTTACAGGGATCTTCGGTGATCACAGGGTGAGGAGCAGGTTCCCGGCCTGTGATGGTGCACGAATGGCAGTTGCCAACCTCTTTCTCTACCGCTGCGTCCATGCCGGCGAACCACACCTTGTTGCGCAGGCGTCCTTTGGTCTTTGACACCCCTTGGTGGCCTTGGTGCGCGAGGCGCACGACTGCCTCCTGTAGCCTTGCAGGTACCACGATCGCTGTCCCTCGGAGGATCACACCATGGGGTCCGATGCTCAGCTCGCTCTGAGCCCTCCACAGTTGTTGTCTTGCCAGCTGTTCCTGGGGCGTGAGAGCGCTGACTCCATCCAGAAAATTTTTCCAGTTTCTATTTGCCAGCGTTGCTTTTACTTTGATGAGGCACTCGTCTTCATCCGTGGCCTTTCCGATGTCTTCCAGCGTCAGGGCCACTGGGCAAGCGTCTTGAGAGATCATTCGGACGTATTCCTCGACGTCGTCTTCATCACTTCTAGTTTGGGCTGCATTTGAGGAGCCAGGGTGTCTTGATAGGAAATCCGCAGGATTGTCGGCTCCAGGCCGATAGATGACCTCGAACCGGTATGTTTGGAGTTGCACAGCCCATCTCTCAATCCTGGGTGGGGCGAGCCTAGCGGTTCCTGCAAACAGAGGCACAAGGGGCTTGTGGTCAGACACTACTTTGAACTCATGTCCAAACAGGTAGAGGTGAAAATGCTGGCACGCCCATTTGATGGCCAGTGCTTCACGTTCAATTTGGGCGTACCGCATCTCCGTCGCGGTCAGTGCTCTGCTAGCGTAGGCTGTCGGCACCCATTCATGGGCTTCTGTCTCCTGCATGAGGACGGCCCCCAACCCAACGGGACTCGCGTCCACAACGACTTCCGTGCGCCGGTGTGGCCTGAAGTATGCCATGACTTTGTCGTCGATTAGCGCAGCTTTGATTGCCGCGAAGGCTTCGTCTTCCTTGGCAGTCCACGCCCATGGTTGGTTCGATTTGGTGAGGGTGCGTAATGGCTCGGAGAGGGATGCCAATCCAGGGATGAAACGGCCACAGTACGTGGCCATCCCCAAGAAACTTCTGACCTCAGTAGCTGACATCGGTTTGGGAGCTGCCCGGATGGCGTCCGCTTTCTTCGGATCGACCTGAAGTCCCTCCCTGGAGAAGATATACCCGAAGAAGTCCACTGATTCCTTGTAGAAGGAACATTTTTCTCTATGGAGAGTGAGGCCGTGATCGGCAAGGCGTTGCAACGTGGCTCGGAGGTGGACGTGGTGCTCTTCCAAGGTTTTGGAGAAGACAAGGATGTCATCGCTTAGGTTTATGACCCCTGTCAAGCCTGAGAGAGTCTCCCTGATGGCGTTTTGGAAAACTTCAGCCGCCGACGACACCCCAAAGCTCAGCCGCTTGTACCTCCGGAGTCCGACATGGGTGGAGAATGTCGTGATGTTGCGACTGTCCGGGTGAAGCTCAAGCTGGTGATATCCGGCGTTGAGGTCCAGCTTGGAAAACCAGCGAGCGCCGTTGACATCCGCCACGATGTCGTCCATAGTTGGTGTTAGATGCCTCTCCCTTTTCACTGCTTTGTTCGGAAGACGCATGTCCACACACAGGCGTATTGCGCCTGGCTGCTTCGGCTTAGGAGCGATCACGAGCGGCGATACCCAGGGCGTCGGGCCCGACACTTTTTCGATTACCCCCAACTCTTCGAGTTTGCGCAGTTCTTCCTCCACTTGCTTCCGCAGGTGAAACGGCACTCGTCTGTGTCTGAGGGCAGTGGGTCGGACCGTTGGGTCAACGTGTAGTTTGAACTTTCTTCCTTTTAAGCATCCGAGTCCTTTGAAGAGGGTCGGGAAATCTCGCAAGATGGCTTCCGCGTGCAGTTCATGCACTTGTCGCGCGAAGAATACTAGCTGCAAATCTTCCGCCGTGTGGCAGCTCAGGAGTGTGCCGCGCCTGCCTCCGGTAACATGTAATTTGGTCTTGACTTGTTGACCATTGCAAGCAGCTGTCACTTCGATTACTCCCCTCAGGGGAAGCGGGTCGTCGCTGTCGTAAGTGTATATTTTTGCGTTTGAAGGAGACAGTGGTGGGCGTGGAGACAGTAACTCATATTGCGTGTTGTCCATCACGTTTACTGATGCCCCAGTGTCAATGAGTGCTTGCACGGGAGAGCCAGCAATGGAGATCTCGCACATCGGGGGTGGGCGTCTTCTAGAACCTTCTCTCCCCACGAAGGAGACAAAGAAAACATTATCATCATCGTCATCGACGCGGAACGCTGATCTGGAGGCATCGCTGCATGGGCCTGGATCTTCCAAGGAAAGTTGCCGCACCGCCTGTATAGGGCCTCTTCCGCTCGAGCTAAAACGGCGGTTCCCGCTGCTGCGACACACTTTCGCAAAATGATTCACTTTTCCGCAGTTGGAGCATATTTTTCCTCTCGCGAAACACCTTCCACTTGCGGGGTGTTCCATGCCGCAGTTCCCACAGGGATTCCGGGAAGTGGCTTGTGAGGCTCCCCTTTGTGTTTGTGGCCGGCGCCTTATTGCGTCTACGTGTTCCTCCTTGATATGAGGGGTCTTGGCGGGGGCGCCGGGTCGGTCAAGAACAGCTTGCATTTCGTCAGCTCTGGCGTTGGAGAGCTCATGCGAGCGCGCAAGGACGAGGATCTCGTCGAGAGAGATACGTGGTTGCCTAAGGATGAGGCGTCTGAGTTGTACCGACCGGCACCCTTGGATTAGTTGTGCGCGAATCTCTAGGCGCTGGTCCGGAAGTTCACAGGCAATAGCTAGTTTCCGTAACCGGGCATAGAAAGAATCAATGGGTTCCGTCTCTCCCTGTCTGGCTTGGCGCAGCTTAAACCATTTGTAGTCAGGGTTCACCCTGGGGTCGAAGTAGAGGTTTAATGCCCGCACTGCGGCGTCGTAGTCTTGTTCTCCACCCCGATCTGGCAATGTCTCAAAGAGTTCATATAGCTCATCTCCGCCATAACACATGAGCAAAGAGCGCTTGACTTTGCCATCGGTCTCACGGACGCCGATAAAATAGTGCTCCAATCTTCCAATCCACAGATGCCATCTTGCCGCAGCCGTGGGTGGATCCGCCAGCTCGCTGAACGGAGGAAGCGGCGCTGCAAGGCCATGCCCGGGGGGGGCTGCAGCAGCGGTTGCGGCAGCACCAGGAGCCGGACCAGGAACAACGAGGGGCTGCACCATGGCCGGGGGACCAGTAGGAGCAGGCGGTTGGTTCTGTGCAGGGGTCGCGGCAGCAGCACCACCATCGGCTTGCTGATTGCTCATTGTCGTAGCAGTAGTAGGAACACGTAGGAAAAACACGATGTGGGAGGTTGAGACAGGGCAGGCACAGTGAGGTGCAGGTCCCACGTGGCAGAAGAGGCAGCGCCGGGTAACTAGGCTTTTATTCCAGGTTAGGCGTGCAGAACTATGCTGTAAAACGGGCTCCGGATAGCCAGGGGTGCAGTGTTGGTTGATGAGGCAGTCGACCTGACTTGGAGTGAGCCGAGTCGCCGTCTGGTCAAGGGCCGAGAGAAAAAAAAAACTCCTTTCAAGTTAATTGCCGCGTCTGCCCAATGCGTGTGGATACGCAGGGCCCTTCGCACCGGTCGGCAGCCTGAAACGCGAGCTGACAGGGCTTACGCGACTTGGTGCAGTGTGCGCATGCGCGAGCTCACGGCTCCAAGCGCGGCCGCTGAGGTACGGGCGCGAGGGCCGAGGATCACCCCCCGATGCGCCGGCGGCAGGCGGTGGAGCGCACACGGAGGCAGCAGGAAGGCGAACGTGAGCGTGAGCGCCAGTAAGCGGCCAGAAAGCGGGCTGGGTGGCGGGCGTCGGTTGAGGCCTCGGAGAGGCGCGAGCTCACCTGACGCACCACGGCCTGGTGCACACGTCACACGCGGCAGCACCACCTCAGGGCTCGGCCGAGCAGGGATGACCAGCACAGCTGCGTGGCGAGGCGCGGGTAACGAAGTCCGCCTCGTCGCCAGTGTGGTGTCCGGAGACACGGGGGCAAGGGAATGCCTAGGCCGCGAAGTGGGGCCTAACTATGACTGACACAAATGACGCAACACTGACTAACAGTTAGGGCCAAAGACCACGAGCGGTCTTATGGCCGTTTATTTATACTCAGGGGCTACCCCGCCCCCGAGGCGTATGCGTGCGTGTGTGCGTACGTGTGCGGGCCGGGTGGCTCCATTACTACAGATGGGAGTGCGTTGCTTAGAAGGGGCTATCGAAACAGAGCCTGGAAAATATGCTTTTAATCAGTTGCTGAGAAAGAAACATCTGGGGTCTCCAGGCGAAGATAAGAGGCAGTCAACCTAACAGAACATTTTAGATCACAGCACACTGTAGAGAGACAGTCTACATGCAGCATGGCTTCCGTTGCACCTATTAGGATCTGTTTGAACAGGTAGTTGGCTAAACGTCAGGAGTTTGGTTTCAGCCCTAACAATAGTTGGCTATTAGTTCCAGAAAGGTGGGGTGCTTTGCCTGAAGAATCACCCCGTGAAAGAAGTCCGTTTCTGCTTGGGTCAGCGTCACAACAGTTGTGCTTCAGCAGGATTGATTTTATAGTTAGGTAAGAAGGCCTTTTACTGTTTCAGGCACAACACATGCACATTTTAATTGTATCCGTTTCTCAAAGCAGGTACAGTCATCTTAGTGTTGTCGGTGTAATAAATAGACTACCAATCTGGCTGTCTAGTCGTCGTGGATTACTTGCATGTGTGCCAGTGATTCACAGAAGACCTCATAACAATAATTTACAGCAGTCCAAAAGAGAGAGCCTCCTACTCGATTCTTTGGAGCTAGCTCGGCTAAACTAAACTTAGTGTTGTCACCTCCAACATTCTGCCGCCAGGCCTTTTAAACACTGTTAGACCTTGCACCTTGGCATGAGTCTCCCTTCCACTTTTTTGCTGATGTGCCTTAGATGTTTTGCTGGTGTTTGATGCTCAGGGCACTGCGCCACGGCCAATCCGTGCCGCAGTGTAAGTGCTCCCAATGTAAAGTGTATGCGTAATTGATTGGCTTATTTGGTTTACTATCAGTCCCCAGTAAAGTGCACGAGGAGTGCCGGGGCTTGTAGATACAAATGCCGCTAGTGGGCCTGCAGCGCTGGTTGCGCCACCCACAGAAGCGGCCTCGTAAGATGTGTCTCGGGTCCGCCATTGCAGACCCCGCGTACAGTCTCGTACTGTCACACTGACTGCGCAAGTGCCCACACTTGCCAGTCCCTGAACCTTCCCTAACCTTCATATCAGTCACCCCTATGGTAGGCCTACGGGCAAGGTGCATTGTAAGCGTAAGGTAGGACAAGCCTAGAGTGTGGCATGTCCTAATAGTGAATGATCGCCCTTTTCGTTCTTCACTATTGAAGGGCTACCTGTTCTCTTAGGCCAGATGAGCTGTCGGAACTATTACATGCTACATATGTTTGCAAATGCTACTTTTTAGAAAGTTAGCCTTTGCTGGCCTACCTATTTCAGCCCGCCTCTGCCAGGATGTGTATCTGCTGTCTGGGTTTGTGTGAGTGACAGGGCTGGGAGATTCACGGGGACAGTCGGGGGGCTCCAGGTGGTGAATAGGGTGCTTACTCCAGGATGGGTGGGCGGAGTAGTCCTTGACTCTGAATAGGGTTGTGCTCCACCACCACAATGCTGGCTCCACCTCCTGCGGAGCGTCTGATGTCTCTGCCCTGCGCTCTGAAAGAAGACGGCAGCGTCCTGTCAACAGAGTACTCCAGAACCGGGTTGAACTAGGCTCAGGCCCCCTGGCCGGCAAAGACAAAAGAAACGCAGTAAAAATATAGGAGCTCCGCTCCTTACAAATCAGGTCCAGTTTTGACCATGACGAACCTCTGCCTGACTAGAAGGTCCAAGAGAAGCCGAAGGACGGAAACCAGTCTGTATCCTGTTAGACTGTCCTGCAGTGGTGCCTTGCTGAGAACGGAGAGGAAAGGACCAGAGAGGACCAGAGAGGACTTTGTAGACTTGTGCCTAAAACGATCTCCAAGGGCTTGATCGAGAGCTTGCCCCCTGAACGGAACCCCAGGACCATTGGGTTCTATTCTGCTTGTGCCCGTCTGCTGTTGGGCCTTAGTTCTTATTCCCTCGCCAGAGTTGTGACTCGGGTGCCTTCGCCCCCTCCCAGGCCGTGACAGCTCGGAGCCTGGTCGCCTCGCCATAGAGAGCCCCGCTCATCCCTGAGTCGCTCTCCGCTTCAGTGCTGGGCCGCCTGCTCTCCTGTCACCTCGCCGCTAATGGAGCGCGTTGGGTGCCTCTCATCTTCTCCAGCCGGAATCTGCACGGAGCGCATTCCATAGCCTCCAACTGTCTCGCTTTGCCCTCCTGCATACCAAGGCTCGGGCCGCACCTCAAGAAAGGCCTCCCCGTACACTGGGACCGGAAGCCTGGTGCTGCACCCGCCTGCCATAGAATGCGACACCCCTCACAAGTCCACAAGTACGACCCGGCGTGCTAAGAAGTAGTACGTCCCGCAGGCCTAAACGGCGCCTAACCCCGTGAGCTGCATCGACCCCGGATCGCCACAACCCTCCACAGTCCAGCTCCCCCGCCTCGCTCCTCGAGGGGGACCGAGCCGGAGAGATCCTCTGGAGAACCGTCGGCATCGTCCTGGGTCCGCCCTCACCAGTAGCCGCACCTGAAACGCCTCGGACTTCCACAAGCAAGGTACACTTGAACTCCGTCTCGAGTTCATACCGGATCCAGGGTCCGCAACGTTATTATTTCCCTGTCATCGTACCTTGCTGAACAACGAACATTTAAAGACTAAGCTTGCCTATTGTAATCTGGTGGCCTCAAATCGCTAAACGTTATTTTGGTCTTGTGATAATCCTGCTTGAACATATCTTTTATATAAAGAATACGTATTTTTGATACAACCATTTGACTGGTGTCCATTTGTGGTGGATCAGTGGGTTTACTGTGTGTGATCATAAATGCTTAACTAACTATCGCCCTGAGGATTAGCCTTGTCTGCTCGCGACACACTACCTAGAGGGTGAGCAGGGGTTATTCGAAGGAGTAGGTACCTTGCCCTGACTGGAAGTGAGGGTCCCTGCTTGTCACTCGTGCATACGTGTGCCAACCAGAGACCTCCGGTTCCAACAAACACTCTTTAAAGAACCACTGCCAGCAGCCCAAATGCCCTGCGCTTCTTATCCCTCTGTACACCTAGCACTCCATCTGTACACTCAGCAGTCCCTAAAATACAACAAAATTAAAGAAACAATGCTGCACTTACTTAGTACAATGCACAATAGTTGCTAAGATGTTTTGATCTATTAAACTGCTAATAAAACTGTTAAAATAGCTGATAACGTTTTTTAATAAACAAATATGCATTTTGATTTTGTGTTAATTAATTTTTGGGGTTATTTAGACAATATTTTATTGAAAACTCTGTCCTGAAGAAGGTGAAAAATTACATCTCACCGAAACGCTGCTTCAACTGTTTTGATAGTTTTCTTGTGAAGTACACTGATATGATATGTCATTGTGTCACCATGTACATCAACATTCTCTTACCACGAATATGAGATGTTTTAAAATTAATATATGTGTTTTGTCTGAACTGAATAAAATTGTCTACATTGAATACATTTGTTTATTAATATATCAACTCTATGTCGTTTTTATGTTTTGGTCTGTTGTACCTAATTGACATTCACTGCATTTTGTAAGCATTGCAAATATTTCGGCTTGGTGTATCGCTCAGCTTCTTGGCCAACACATGATCCATCCTTTTATGTTTGTTTTTTGCTCAGGGACTTTCGCGTTCTTCTTTTTAGTGCTTATCTGTTCGGACATTTTTCACTGACTGACGATTAAACACAGTCTCAGAACGTGTCTGACTGAAGTCAAGCTGCAGGAGCAATCTCTCTAGGGACTCAGAGACCTCTTTGTTTTTTGTAACTAATTGTGGCCATTGCAGTTTTAAGACTTTCCTAAAATTGTATTTTCATCAAGTCAGCCAGGACAGAAGTAACAGTAACATAAAATAGTATCTCCTGCCTTCCCTTACTCTGCTGGCTTGAGCAACAGACTGATTGGAGGACAGGCTTAACACTTCAGTGAACACAAATAATTAACAAAACAAAGAGGTCATTGAGACCCCACAGAGTTTGATCCTCAGGTTATAGTGCTTCAAGGATGGCTTAAGTGGTGTCCAGCATTGCTTCTGAGAGGCAGTCTGTCATTGTTTAACGTCAGCTTTTATTTAAAAATCTGCAGGGGGTGTGTATATTCTAGTAAACTGGACTTTTGTTGCACCTGTCCTCCCCACTTTTTGGCCCTTTTTTAGCCACTGGATGCTGATTTTGTACTCTGACAGGGCACTGACACTTTCTAACAAGACCTTCATGCCAGTGCCCCTTCCTTAATACCAAAAGAAGAATGGTTGTTGCACAATTGGCTAAGGACTTTAGCACCCCTGTAAATGGTGCCCAACGTCCCTAGGCCAGGGGTACTAAAGAGGGTCCCTAAGGGCTGCGGCATATCTTATGCCATTCCTAAGGCTCTTTTTCCTAAAACTAGTTAAAGTCTAATTGTAACCCAATTGGCAAGGACTTTAACACTCCTGTAAGTCCCTAGCAAATGGTACTCATGTTACTTAGGGCATGAGTGCTAAAGAGGGTCTGTAAGAGCTAAGCATGTCTTATGCCACCCTAAGGGAAACCCATGCAAATTCCTCATAGACTGCCATTGCAAGCTGCATGGTGGGAAGGGAAACAAGGGAACCCAACTCACACGGAGCCTGGGTATAAAGTCTTAAGAAAACAACAGTGGCTCCTGTGGATAAATTTATGTTCCTTTTGATATGGTTTAGGCACAATGGCAATGTTTGGGTGGTGTGTGGGATGTATAAGAAGGAGGCTACATACACATGTAGAGAATATAATTTTCAATTTGCATTTTTTATGTAAGTATTCATACATAAATTGTACACAGTATCAACAGCATTAAATACATACAAATAGTAACAATGTGAGAATGTGTCCAAAGTGAGTAGAGAAGAACCTATACTACTAAAGTGCTAAGTAATAGTGTATAAAAAACAAGAGGTTTCTAGTTTACATCGGGTTTCAAAAAGGACCGACCTAATTAATTGTAAACAGTCGGAATACAATAGTTCAACTATTGTGGAAAGTCTGCCTCTTTATAGTTGTCGACGACGTTTCGACCCGTACGGGGATATCGGGTCTCCTCAGGACTGGTCAATGTTGGGACACCTGGGAGAGGCTGGCACAGCTTGGAGAGGAAAACAAGTGGCACCGTGAGGAAGTAGTGAAAGCGAATAAAAAAGTTACAGGAATCCCGTCCGGGACCCCTGAGAAGGGTGAAGTAAGCAGCTAACCATGTGATATCAGTATGACCGTACAATCCGGATTCTTTCCAATAATTGGTATTCACAGGAGAGGCCCGAGACTAAATGCACACGAGGGCGCTCTTGGTACTACAAGAGATCATGGTAGAACAATGGATTCTTCTTTAATAAGGAAGTTCCTTCAGGGTGGCGTTGGCGCTGCAATGAAGCGCGGTAGCCGTCTGGGGTCTCTTCAACATGTCCTCTCCTGTCGGTGCAATTTCATGGTGCAAAACATGTTTGAAAACATTGCATTGCATACTCCTGTGTGCCTTGCCAAAGACACTTCATGGGCTATATGTAAGCCACCCTTACAGCAGGTGTTGGTGCCCCAAGGCAGGTCACGTGTGAGGACATATCTGCAAGGGCAGATATGCCACTGAAATGTCTATTTCAATTGCTGGATATTACAAGTGAGCAGGGAAGCCATTTTAAGGTATGTCTGGACATTGGTCAAAACGGGTTTCTCAGCTACATAATGGCTTCACTGACACCTGTGGTGTTTGGTATCAGACACCTCTTATTAATTAAACCCATACTGATTCCGGTCATGGATTTATTAATACATGCATACAGAGGATATCTTATAGGTAGCCCCTAAAACCTACTACTACTCTAGTATGCCGGCTGACTGGCCCTTTCCAGCCTGCTACCACAGATGTGTTTCTGACCCCCTGAAGGTGAGAGACAATATTCTCACAGGCCGGAAACAATGCCTGTTCTGGCAGGAGGCTTTGTCACCGCCTACAAGTGGGATGATTGGTAATCAGCATAACAAGACAGGAGGCTTTAAAGGCCTCCAATGCCTTTGATATGCGACCCTGGCTTCCCCCAGACAGGGAATTGCAACCCCTAGCCCAGGGCCCATATTGCACCTGGACAGGCAGGGAAATCAGATAGTCAGTAGGGGTACTCACCCTCTGGCTAGAATCACCCCTAAGGTGGGCTACCTGAAGTGAACAAAACTATGAAAATTCCATCCATCTTGGTTTTTAGTGGAATTGGGTCCTCTGGGTCAGGGTTATGCCCACTTCCCACAGGAAGTGTTCATATAGAGGGTGTAGTCACCCTAAAGCAGAGTTCTTCCATCTGTGGGGCGCGCCCCCCTGACACCATCTCAGGGGGGGCGCGCGCTCCACACTAGCATCTTCCCTTTCAGAGTCTTTATACTGTCCCGAGGCGTGCAAGTCTTCACCCCTTTCAAATGTTTATTTGTGAGCTCCGGTGACTGAGAGCTGGAGGAGGGGGGAGGGAGGGGAAATAGATAAGGCACAACTTGCGCTTTTGTTATGTACATAGCGAACAGTTAACCTTCCCAGGAGGGGATTAATTGGTAGAGCTGGGATGCTTCAGCTGCAGTGGTAGGAAGGGTCGACTTGCCACAAGAACTCGGCGTGTGGATTTGGAGACGCCAGCTGGGGGTTTCACGACCGACCCTGACAGGTGACTACCTTTAAGCGACTTTCATATTGGGTTCCAAACGAAGAACCAAAAAGGTGGGACCATTAGACGGTGCAAAACGTGCACGTCACACTATTAAGGTTATTACCATAATGAAATTCTAACAGTACGCCTGAAGCAAAGTTTAAGAAGCAGGAGGTTTGGACTGTGAGAAATGCGCCCGTCCAGATTCTAAGGCGAATTATACACTGTATACCTTTCAAAAAATAATCGATATAGTTGAGAAAAAATAATTTCTTGAACTTGGATTGACCTCATTTCGACCACCCGCATAGAGGGAATGGATGTACTTTAACTTGACGTTTTGCTTTGGAAGCGGTGCTTTTTCAAGTTTGAAAAATATTGACATTTTTCCTAAGTTTTTGGGATATACTCTCAGGACAGGGAGTATTTGAAAATTGCACGCAACTGTATTGAAAAGTATATATACTCATTGGTGATATGTGGGTTGGTGCTTTGAGATCCTAAGAGTGGTCCACTGTCCAAATTGTGTTGCATAAGATTTAATACCAATTGCTATTAAGCTACATATCCAATTCATATTATTTTTATTATACCACTGGAACCATTGTTCTTTGATATAAAAGCTCTAACCATTGAGCCACACTTCTCCCTGTGTTCGGAGGCTTTGATTTTTCATTGCTCCTCGTACCTCATGTTGTTGGGCTTTTTTTGCATAATAGTTCCACTTGCAGGGTGCCTGATTTATTTGAAACTGTGCAGAGCGGAAATTTACATTTGTATTTCTGTTCCGTAAAAGTATAAGGGATCCCGTGTTCCCTCATGTTAATTTACTGGATGCTGGAACAACAAACCAGATTTTGAGGCCTGAAAAATCCAGCATTACAGCCCAGATCCCCTCCATGACCACTACTGAAGGCCCTCCACCAGCTAACATCCAATCCTTCCTTCAATCTTCTCACCCCCCATCCCCGCCTTATAACACACTTTAACGCAGCCGCCTACATACATATACTACCTGCTCCCAGTAGGTTGTAGGGATTACCATACGACCTGGTAAATCCTGAACCCAGTAATTCCCCATTACGTGGGGTTTAACTTGTAATTGCACAGTAGTGGTGGGATGTTACTGAACAGTAGATTTAATTACTGGTATTGAGTTTGCACCCTGCCAGTACTGTGCAGCTTGTAATCGGCGCAGTAGTGGGCTTCAGTGTCTGGGGATAGATTAAAAGGAATGAAAGGCCCAGTTATCATATCTCTCCACTCCTATAAATACAGAGTTAGGGTACTTTGAGTACTCTCCCACGCCTTAGTAGACAGTCCACATTCCTTATCCCATGTAATTGTTACTTTAACCCACGGTGCGGGGAGAGCGGGGAGGTGAGCGCGGTGCTTGTGACGAGAACAGCTCGTCATGAGTCACGATGGAGCTGTGCTCATGACGAGCTGGTCTCGTCACTACCCCGCCCACTGATTTGCCCGCACCGGCGTGGAATCAATCACTTGTGGGGGGAGCGGCGCCGTTATGACGAGACCAGCTCGTCATGAGCACAGCTCCACTGTGACTCATGACGAGCTGGTCTCGTCATAAGCACCGAAGAGGTTAAGAAAATTGTCTTGTAGGTGCTGGAGACCCTGTTTACTGTGTAGTTGATATGGCCTTTTCCCTCCACAGAGGCTGTTTTGGGTATGGGGTGCACTTTCGGGTTTCGTAACTGCCTCAGTCCCTGAATTTTCCCCTTTCAAAATTAGGATCTTTCATCTCTGTGGACTTTCTTAGTTCTGTACTCCAAACTATAAACACAGACCACTCCATAGATGGCAGGTATTGGCTTGTGCGGTTGCATTTATCCTCATACTCCTCTATACACCATGATAAACCGCTGCGTGCTTGTTTATGACACAATTTCAGCAATATCAATGCAACATAGGGCAGACTGCACTCACACACTTCTGTTCATCAATTAGAAATAAACGTGTATGCAACATGTCACTCATTTATTTTCTCTTCAAATTCACGCAGAGGCAAAGCAACAAAACCTATTAAGAGCATAACTTTGGTCCTAATATGACATCAAAAAACTCCCCATATAGGCTGCAGGACAAACACTCACTGTTCCTCCGCCTATGGTACTCCCCAGATGGGCGGGTTACACCTCTAAAAATGCACTTTGGCACCTAATTTTGGAGTATGAAGCACTGTACAACTACAATAGTATAGAACATACTTGAACCCTACAGCACTGCACAGCTTTAATAATGGGAAACACAGCTAGCAAATAATCTCTATCGACAGTCTATGTCTGAGTTTACTTCGACCCTCATTCAATTTTTGTTTAAAATTCCAATCAGTGCACACAGATTGAATTTCTGAGTTGTGAATCAGACACCAAGTTCTGCAATTTTATATAGACGGATTTCACCAGAAAAACCGTGTGGAAGTCTATCAGGGTGAAATGTTAGTACATAAATGTAAAACAGGCTGTAATCCGTGTAAACACCGATTCCATATGTTGGGCTTCATGCTGAGGCGAGCAATTAAGGAGAATATCCCACACAAGGAAAGCAATAATGACCATATTTACTACCAGAATTCAGTGTAGCTTGTGACAATGGCCTTAGTCTCCAAATCTGTCTATGCTTCTGTCATGATGATTAACTTTTAGGTACATAGTTTATAATATATTAATCTCTGTTTGGGTCATCGCGCTTACCTAGATTTTCCATTTGTCTACTAGCTGTAACCTCATAGCCTCTAATGAATCTCTTACCTTCAACTTTGCTCTGCCAATAATATTACATCTTATAAACAGAGAAGGAAGTGTGGGGTGTTATTTGTGTGTGTGTGTTGGGAGAATGACCGGCCCCATCTATTCTGTCCATTTTCCTGCAGTCGCTAGCCTCGTCTTTTCTCTTGCACTATGATAATATCATAGAGGATAGCTAAAAGGATAATCAAGTTCATGCATAGATGTTGATGAGATACAGTAATCACTAGACTGGTCTGATATATCAAATGCCTTCATACTATAACCTCGTAGTACGTGCATAAGGAAACATTTAGAACCCAATGGGAAAGCCTGTAGATCTGTCAGGAGGGATAAGCCCATAGCGCCTGCCACTCAGGCAGAGAACTGTCTACCCTATTGAGAGAGTAACACCTATCTGGCTGGGATTTCTGTTCTGTGAGTACAGTCCATTCAAAGCGCTGCAGGGTTGCTGAGAAGACACCATTTTTAAAGCACCCACTTGCACACATCTTTGTATTGAGAAAATAAACTTTCAAAGCTGGCGTTTGTTTTCCTAACCAAAAAACAGATGGCCAACCTGCAGGGAACTTTTTACCTGCATGTGTGTGTGTGGGTTATTCTACATTTTCCTTGTCTGTATCCACTATGCTTTGGGCAGGAAAATGAGTGATGGTAGCCCCGCCCTCATTAGTGTGGGACAACCATCATTGTAATTTGGTGAGTCCTTGGCAGAAAGTCCCCCAAGTTAGAGGTTTACACCAGCAGAGACTCCACTTGTGTAGATATGGCCCTTCCACCAACTCTAAATAATGTAGAGGAACGGCAAATGTGTAGGGCTGAAGCACCGTAGAGTTATGGCGGTGCTCCAAATCTGCTAAACTCGAAATGAGGGTGTTAGTTTCACATGTGTCTATGCTTCTGGTGCCATAAACCTGCCAGCATGCAGTATTTGCTGCTAAACAAACACTGAGGTCGTCTGATAAGCAGCAAAGTATTGATCTTTAGTAGGACAGGCTGAAGGTGGTTTATGCATATTTTGTTGAGGTCAGGAGTAAGAGAAGCAGAGCTGCAACCCCTCCAACTTTGTACGTAAAAAAAAGTACGATATACAATTTTGCATTTAGGAAACACAAACGTGTATGCACACACACATCATACTTTAAAGCACCACATAAATATCAACAACATATGCATTAAAAACTGTCTGTTATTGCATACTAAGATCTATGTTATTTCAAATTGTGTCTCTCAGGCATCCAACTCCTCAAGTTCTCTTTTGCAGATAGTCTTCAGTCTCACCAATTTGCCTTGTGTCAAAATGACTGTTCTCCCTCCTTAGCAGTCTGTTAGAATGCAGCTGCTTTTTGAATAGATCAAGGTCATTCAAGACTCTATCGGCCACTTTTCCATTTCATCCTGTCTGATACAACATGATTGCACGTCTTTGTCCTTTTATGGCACTGCTCTCTCTAAGTGATCAAGGAAAAGGGGACAGTTTCTTTCTTGTTTACCTCCTTAATCTCCTGATTTTACCGTCACCTTTACACCTTTCCCTGGTAGATGGAGGAAAGAGGTTGTTAAACTCTGTTCATAGGCGTCAAAATTGGACCCTAGGCGAACTATAGGCTCATGTTTCTTTTGCCAGCACAGTCACTAAAATTGGTGAGAAGTTGTGGCTCACTGGCTTTCTAAATATCTTGAAGAGCCCAGTTACCATATGGTACCCAAATGAGCGTAAGGCCTGATTTAGGTAGTCTCTGTGGCTCTATTGAATGACGTCAACCAAGTTTACAATAATGGATTTTCCACCTGCTTCAGCCTCCTGCTACCCTTAAATGAGCTTCTTGAAAGGGTGTGTTGTTAACGTTATCATACTTTCTATATTTAACTATGCCAATGCTTTCTCTATTAGTCTTCTTGAGTCATCTATTTAACCCCTTCCAGGCTGATGACGAGCTGGGCTCGTCATGGTGTAGCCTCCTCGCACGCTCATGACGAGCCCAGCTCGTCATGTAACACTGGTATTTGCGTTTTTTCAGCACAGGAGGGGAAAACCATTAGCAGCCATGAGGTTAAAAGTTTCAAGGTGTTCAGAATATGGCAGTGTAACTTGTCTTGAATTTGAGGAAATATGATAGGTTCTCAGAGGCTCCCCATAGACTGCAGTGGTTGCCACTTACTTATAGAATCCATTATAAGGCGCTCTGTTTTGCCCACAGAGCCTAATTTTAAGTAGGCCCCTTGCTGCTTATGTTTTTGCTTCCAGGTTTAAAGCAATGCCTTTATTTGGGTTCTTCACTCCATGAATCAGCCCCCTGATTTAGAAAGGCTTGGTAGGCAGGAGGATAGGAGGCGATGCTTCTTCTGTTTTGTTGCTTCTTGCTTTTGGAATGCACGTGTCTTGGCCTGTGCACATTGGAGTATCGTTCTATGTTTAATATATTTAGTGGGTGCCCTTAAGCACTAAGCGCAGGGCCGGTGGCAATTTTCGAAGAAATTGAGCAAAAATGATGGCGATGGAGCCCTGTCACCTGAGAGATAGCTCGGGTGTCTGCTGCTGACCTATGGATAGACAGTGAGATAGCTATGTGAACTAAGAACACATAATTTATGTCTAACCAGAGGCATACTTCTTCTGCCAAAAGTAAACACCTCCATGATCAATTTCTCAGACTGCCTGCATTGTAAGACAGAAGTAGAATTTGCTTTAGCGTATGCCTTTCCCTGGTTAAATTATATCAAGAAAGAATTAGGGAAATTAGGGCTACCCACCTTATGGTCTGACCCGCTCTCATCATGTCCCGGAGTTACACGGAGGCAGCTCATTGCCCAGTACCAGGAAAGCAAAATTTCTATTCACCTGCAAGGAAGCGGCCCTGGCACCCTAACGTCATCATTTTTAATAATAAAGGACAGCTATAGGTTTGAAACAGTTTTAGATACCATATCCCCAATATTAATCAGGAAACTGTATCTCCAATGGAGGTATGGCAGTTTACCATTACGGGCCTACACTAGTAAATGGGCCGAATCTTCCCCGTCTCATTGCCCAGGGTGCAAATCTGAACAGGAAACCGATTTGCACATATTGTTCTTTTGTAGTGCTTATGTGCAGGCGCGGAGGAAATGGATCGTCCCACTATGTAAAAACCTGGGTTTCTCCCACTGCCTGCAAGCATATAGGGTTCTTAAGACCGATTTATCAGGGCATATAGTCTTTGCCCTAGCTAAATATCTGGGGATAGTCTGGCATAAGAGGAGACATCTTTTAGATGGGGATTTATGATAAATTGTTAAAATGATAAACCTTGATGTAGATATTTTTAGTATGCAGAATGGCTGGTCCTTATACTTGTACACTGATTTTATATGTTTTAATGGCTGTACATATCTTAACATTTACTGTCTTAGATTTAATGTAATTTGTACCTTTTATGGCACATGCTGCCGAAATAAAGATGATGATGATGATGATGATGATGGTATGCCTTTAGTGGTCTACTCGGTAACTACCCTTGTGAAGACATTACATTGCTGTGTCCTACCTCTTCAAACAGGGATAGATTAGCAGCAAATTACTTGTGAACCCTTATTCTGTTAAATTAAGCCTGGGTCTTTCAAAAGTAGTATATTGTACATAATAGGTTATTAATTCAAAAGCATTTTACAATGTAAACGCTACTTTAGGCACTATATGTTCCTGAGTTAGAATGACAAATTGAAAAAACACGTTGTCTGCCTGTTGTCTTTTTGTGTCCTATTCTTCCAAGGTTATTCCTTTGTGGACCCAACCCAGGGAAATTACTATAATTAGTATAGACATATGAGAGAACATGGTCATTTGTCTCAAAGGAATTTTGTAATGCACATTGCCCCTGCAGGATTTAAAACCAAAATTGATAGTATAGTGGATGTGACACTTCATGTACTGCAGGCATTCGAACGGAATTAAAAGCATGGTTGTGGTCATTATAACATATGCTTTAAGATGCACTGTTTCTGTTGGATTTAACCCTTTGCAGAAAATTGCCCTTCAGCCACACATTTTATGTGTTCTGGAGATTGAAGGAATACTTGCATCCTTTCCATGCTACAATACCGTTAGTCGCAAAGCTACTTCAAGGCAACAACCTTTTTGACAATTCTTTAGGCTTGGTAGATGTAGCCCAGCCATCTCATGAGAACTGCTCAATATGTGGTGCTAACAGCAGCTATTTTATTTTGATTTAAAATAGTGACGATTCCCGGCAGAGTAATTAACAGTTGCTAATATTGCCATCTGATTGACACTCATGTTCATTCTCTGGAGGAATGGAAGATCACACATTTTAAAATATATGTACAGTAAGCTTAATATTTGTAGCCCTGTACACGTGTGCAGCCTCAAACAAGCATATGTTGCAACATCTCGATAGGCAGACACATTACCTTTAGTGAATATGCAAGAGTTTCTTTCTGAAGATAGAATAAAAAATATTTCATGAGCTCTTTGACATTTCACAGAAGGAATTTTCAGAGAATTAGCAAAAAGGGCCATAGTCTTTTAACAACTTGGCAATACTGGTTCTAAAGTGCTCTGCCTGGAAATCGGTATAAGCTGCTTCTGAGTAGTCACATCATTAATTTGCTATTATTAGAAATCTGTGTCAGTAGCCTTTAAACATTGTCAAATACACTAAAACGTGTTTATTGCAGTCCTATCACGTTTCACCAATATGTTTAAAATGCACATCTTATCCCTCTGTTTTCTTGTATTGACTGTAAGGATAGCTACGCCCCATTGTTTGAAGTATCCTCCATTGGTTAACTCCAACCCTCTTGAAGTTCAGGTCTAGTTGCACCCCTGTATCATGGAACCCATTTATTTATTTATTTATTTATTTTATATTCTTCTATAGCGCATGAATAGACCCCCGAAGGGGTATCTCCGCGCTTTGCCAGTGAAAATATCCTCAGATGGTAATGAAGAGATGAATGGTACGTATTGAGAGAGGGGGATCAGTTACTGGGGAATAGATGTGTTTTTAAGACCTTACGGAAGGTCAGATGGTTGGTCAGTGTTCTCATCTCAAGGGGTAGGGAATTCCAAAGCTTTGGTCCAAATGGGCCAGGGCTCGCCCTCCTTGTCTGGCCTTTTTTATTCTAGGCACCTGCAGAAGCTGCTGGTTACCAGAGCGCAGGGTTCGCCCAGGGGCATAAGGCAAGAAAATGTTGGTCAGATATTTAGGGCCTTTGCCTATCACACTTTTGTGGATTGTGCATAAGGTCTTAAAATGCACTCGCTTCCTCACTGGTAACCAATGGAGCCTGATCAGCAGTGGGAGGGAGGGAGTCCTGGGGGGGGCATTGAGGACTATCCTTGCTGCTGTGTTTTGGATTACCTGCAGTTTTTTGAGCTGCCCTTCATTTGCTCCCAAAAGAAGGCCGTTGCAGTAATCCACTCTGCTGATGACTAATGCCTGCACTAGTGTTTTTCTATGGCAGTCTGGCAGGTAGGGAAATACTCTCCTTAGCATTCCGATAGCTCGGAAGCAGGTACTCGCCACCTGATTTACGTGGTCCTTGTAAGTTAGTGTTTGGTCTATTAACACTCCTAGGTTTCTCACCGTGTTTTTAGGACTAGGAACAGGACCTAATTCCAGGGGCCACCAGTCCGGTGTCCAGTGTGTTACTGCTTGTCCAAACAGCATGACCTCCGTTTTTCCTATATTGCATTGGAGACAGTTTGCTGACATCCATGCAGATATTGCTCTCATTCCCTCTGCAAAAGATTTTTTTATTGCAGGTGTCAGGTCTTTAAAGGGAAAGAGGAGTTGGGTGTCGTCAGCGTACGACACTGGTGTAAACCCAAATGATCTTGCTAGGTTGGCTCAGGGGGACACATACACATTGAAAAGTGTAGGGCTTAAGCAAGAGCCCTGTGGCACTCCCCTATTGAGCTCCCTGTGGATGGATTTGTGGGAGCCCAGCCTAACCTCTTGAGAACGGCCTGACAGAAAGCTTTCCATCCATGCCAGAGCCATGCCCTCCAGACCTACGTCCTTTAGTCGCTCAAGAAGCACTGTGTGAGACACCGTATCGAAAGCGGCGGAGAGATCCAACAGCACCAGAATCATGGAGTTGCCTTCATCCAGTGCCATTCTGATGTTATTGGTCACTGTTTGGAGGGCAGATTCGGTGCTGTGGTTCGGCCTGAAACCAGATTGAGAATAGTCCAGGCCCTCCGTCGCTTCTAGATGTTGTGACAGATAGGTGTTCACATGCTTCTCGGCTATCTTACTGATGTATGGTAAGAGTGAAATAGGACGCAGGTTGGAAAGGTCGGTCCATGGGGAAGCAGCTTTCTTGCGTATTGGGTTTACCACCGCCCTTTTCCAGTCTGCTGGGACTTGTCCTTTAGTAAGAGAGGTGTTAATAACATTCTGTATGGAGGAGCCCAGGAGAGGGATCAGGGGGGGGAACCATCTTAGCAGGGAGGAGGTCGTTTGGAGACCCTGATTTGATGTGGGTAATGAGATGAGGGAGATCTGCACTTTCAATAAGGGGGAAGTGTGATATGGGACTTACATTGTCTTTGTCTTTAGGCGGGGTTAGAGGTGTGATCCTGTTAGTGCCACTCGTACTATTATGGGCAGCCACTATTTTTTCGTATATAGTATTTATTTTACTCTCAAAGAAGGATGATATCTCGTCGCATAAGGTCTGTGAGAACTCCTCCGAGCTCTCACATGCTGCGGGTTTGACAAAGTTTTGAAGGATTTTAAAAAGCTCCTTAGGACAATTTGTGGCTTCTTCTAGCTGTTGCAGAAGACGATTTTTTCTAGCCTGTCTGATGTTTTTATAATATTGAGATTGAGCTTGATGGAAGACCGCTCTAGTTTCCTCGGTCTTATGTTTCCTCCATTTTTTTTCGGCTTGCCTACATTTCTGTTTTTCCTCCCTTAACTCCTGAGTATACCAACTTTCTTGTTTGGAGGCGGGATACTCTTTGTATAGTTTTAGGGGGGCCAGGGTATCAATGGCTTGCTTGATTGAGCCTGTGAGTTTTGCCAGTGCTACATCTACTGTATCTTCTGCTAATATGGTGGGTTGTTCCCAGATTTCCTGTAAATTACTTAGGGAAATTTTGTGCCATTGGCGGCGCCAAGTCGGAAGGGAGGGTCCTTTATTCACAGGTCTTTTGGGAGTTGAGAGTAAGATTTCTAGAAGAAAGTGGTCTGTCCATAAAATCTCTTTAGCTGGAAGACAAATGACCTTGGAACAGTTGGAGAGAACAAGGTCTAGCGTGTGGCCACCATTGTGCGTGGGTCCAGTGTTTTTTATCTCTAGACCTAAATTTGACAGGTCAGTGATTAGGGAGTAGGATTCAGGTAAAGTTGGTTGGTCTACATGAATATTAAAATCCCCTAGAAGAATAAAATCTTCGTTGGATTTGAGTTGGGGAGCTAGCAGTTCTTGGAGAAGGAGGGGAAAATCAGGGTTTGGTCCTGGAGGGCGGTAAACAAGGGCTCCTTTCCAGAAAATATGGCTAGTGAGGACAATTTTAAAAAACATAATTTCTAGTTGTAGACTTTGGTGTTGTGAGAATATGGTGACCTTTAAATCATCCTTGTGTATGATTGCTAGGCCGCCGCCTGTCTTCCCTTCTCTATCTAGATGTTTGAGCTTGTATCCGATTGGGATCCCCATTGTTACAGCTGTGATGGTGTGGGGCTTCATCCAGGTTTCAGTGATGAAACATATGTCTGGTTGGATAGAATTTACCAGATCCCATACCTCATGCTGATTTTTGGGTAGGGATCGTACATTTAGAAGGAAAGCCTTCAGCCCTGTTACAGGGGCTTCTGCTTTAGACGGGATGTTCTTACTGAGCATTCGGTGATGGCATTCTAGACATGAGAAGGCTCCCTCTACGGTGTGCCATGGTATTTTAGTACAACATGAGGTTAGTGGTTTTAAGTCTAGTAGGGCGTGAGTAGTGTAGGTGATACGATGTGGACACATACCTAGTCGTGATGGGATGGAGGGAGCAATGTCCCTGGCCCCTATGCCCCGTCCTGGCGCAGACGGGCAGCTCTTTGGCGGGTCTTCGGCGGGGCTGCGTGCGATCGCTGCACGCTCGGGAAGGCGCGAGGGCTATATAGCTCTGTGTGGATCCACTAGAGCGCTAACCGCTCCCAGTGGACCAGGAAGTAAACAGGAAGTGAGTGAAAAAGTTTACCACCCCCTTGTAAGCGTGGGAGGTGGCAGCCAAGCGCTTTCACCAACCGTGGGTCACGCGAGGATGGCTGGAAGCAAAGCTGCTTTTCAGTGAGTGCGTGAGGTGTAAGTAATGCGCTCCAATTTTAAAAAATCACACTATTACAATTCAGTGTATTTCAGTTAAAATATTGCCACAGTTCAGTTTTAAAAAGGTACCATTGCACGGCCGCTCTCCTTGGTCGAGGCAGCCGGCAAGCAGGTTGGAGACACTGCCACCGTCTCCTTCCCACAGCGAGCACCCCCGGCGCTCCGCCTATATAGCGCTGTGTGGATCCACTAGAGCGCTAACCGCTCCCAGTGGACCAGGAAGTAAACAGGAAGTGAGTGAAAAAGCCTACCACCCCCTTGTAAGCGTGGGAGGCGGCAGCCAAGCGCTTTCACCAACCGTGGGTCACGCGAGGATGGCTGGAAGCAGAGCTGCTTTTCAGTGAGTGCGTGAGGTGCAAGTAATGCGCTCCAATTTTAAAAAATCACACTATTACAATTCAGTGTATTTCAGTTAAAATATTGCCACAGTTCAGTTTTAAAAAGGTACCATTGCACGGACGCTCTCCTTGGTCGAGGCAGCCGGCAAGCAGGTTGGAGACACTGCCACCGTCTCCTTCCCATGCTTGTAAGTGAGTGCGTGAGGTGCAAGTAATGCTTGTAACATTTTTGCTTGGCACTCAGACAGGCCACGTTCTGAATGGCACCTTTTGACTCCCCGCTCTAGGTCTCAACACAAATGCGACTTCGATGCAGTAATGACAATACATGACTCCGCTCTTACTTTTGGTGTGCACTGACTGTTCTGCATACGTGTGGCCTCTTTATTGAGAGACATGCAAAAGTCACAGAGAGAAACGATGATCTATAGAATGTGGGGGTCTTTGCGGGCTGAGGTAAAGTGACCACCACTTTACCTGAATAATATAGACATTACGTTCCTCCTAATAAGACAGGAAGGAAAATATATATAACAATAAACAGCAGTTCTGTGGGCAGCTGAAACCATCTCGTATCTGGCGACTGTGTTATAATCTCCGTACTTCTGCGGCGGTGGTGGATGTGCCATCCACAAGTACAGATGATTCTGTGTAACAATTTAGGGTATCTCTGCCAGTTGATGGGTGGTCACGTAGGGGTGTGGTGGCAGTCTCACTCTCTGTCATGTTTGGAGAGTCTGCCTACCCTATTCTTCTGCAGTAGACAGAACTAGTTTCATGGTATGGTCTTGATTTGGGTCAGTAATATCTTCGCTGTTAGTCTCATGTCTGACTACCCTTTTGATTTGGGATATGTTGTGATTGAGGATGGTATTACCTTGTCTTGCAGATTCCATTGTCCCTTTTTTTGGCAAACACCGTTCATGGCCATGGAACAGGTGTGGTGTTTCAGTATTTTCATAGTAATTTGTACACTGGCCATTTGGTATTGTCTCATTCAATTTCAGAGATGTGAACAACTTCTCTGTTTGTCTGCTGCCATCAAGGTATGATTTTTCGATGTTTGCTTTTGAGCAGCTGGAGGTACACCATGAACCCCCGCTCTTGAAATGGCGTTAAGTTATCTTGAGAATTTCTGTTTGGGCCCCATCCATGGCGATCATCTTCTTTGTTTTGGGAATTACTATGTGTGCGTTGGTAGATCAAATGATCTCTACCTCTGGTATTTGCTGTAGTCGTCGACTACGACTAGCAGATGCCATCCATCTAGCAGACTTGCAAAATTGACACTCGGGCGCAACCATAAAGTGGGTGTTTCTTCCTCCAGAATTTTGGGCAGTCCTGTGATCTGGCCCAAGATACAGCTCGTTATGGCCCGCTACACATGTATGTCCAAGTTGGGAAACCACTCCTTGTGTCTGAGGCACTTTATGGGATTTACTATCCCCTGATGACCTCCATGGGCCACTTGTAGCATTTGAGGAACAAGCAAACAGGGTACAACAATACAATATCCTTGAAGCACTAGTCAATTTTCTGCAGCGGAGAGTTCCTCCCTGCTGTTGTAAAGCACTTGAGTGTGGTTCTTCACCTCAGGTTTTTCGTACAACTGATCTCTTAGCTACACTCAGCAGTTATTGGTGGTGTTGGTATTTTTCACTCGGTTGAGGCATTCATCAGTGCATACAACAACAAGCTATTTATTCTATTGTCACCAGACGACGTTTGAATCACCGACTGTGATAGGAAATACTCTTCTATTTCTGTGGCTTGTTCAGCTTCTTGAGTCCTGGCTTCTCGGAGATGACAAATAAAGTAAGCCACAGGATTTCCTTGACTTGCCTTGAACATGACATCAAAAGGGTGTTCCTGAAATTGCAGTATCCACTTTTCTATGCATGATGGTGGCTGACCCTTGGAGCAGTGGGCTTGTGGTCTCTGCATGGGTGAAAGTGGTTTCCATAGAGATAGATGTGGAAGCGCCTGGCCTTCAGATTATTTGTGTTGCTTCTTTTTCTATGTGTGAATATCTCTGCTCGTATGCCTGACTGGCATACATTACAGGAGCACTCTATTCATTGTTCTGCTCCTACAGCAAGATCACACCTAGTGCCAGAAGGGCTTACGTAGACTTTTACTCTATGTTTTTTGGGGGGTTGTTGAATTTCAATGTAATTTTTGCAGATAGCACTTTTTTGGAATGCCAGCTGCTGTTCCTACCACCAGTTGGGGAGGGAAATCAGCAGGTCTCACAGCATCTTTGTTAGTGACATTAGATTTTGTATGAAGTGGCCACGGTATGTTGCTATGTGTATCAGAGCTGTTGTGAGGAGGTGGCACTGTTTTTATGTTTGCCCGGGGCTATACATTTGGCAGTTAATTAATATCCAAATAATTCAGTGTTGGTGCTTGAGGAGTTCACAATTTCTTCTGGGCACGGTGAGACTGCTTTCTTTTATTCTGTTCAGCATTTAGCTGAAGATGATAGTGGTGGTGTTCAGTAGTGCTGGCATACACCAGGATAACGTCATTGACATTCAGCACCCCTTGTAGCCCAGAGAGCACCTCCTTTTTCCAGTTCTGAAAGACTTCAATGACACTTGAGATGGCGAAGGTAAGGCGAATATACCTTTGGGGACCAGCATGTGTGGAAAACGTGGTGATGTAGCAACGTGATACGCTTTTGAATGAAAAGAAAAATTGCAAGTACCTTGAGTACAAATGGTGAAAGAACTACTTGGACTCTGACAGAATAACAACATTCTAACATTAAACAATACAAAGCCTTGTATATAGAACAATGCCGCAATTACTTGTCCCAACATATACCCAACACGCCCCACACTTCTAGGTAAATCTTTAGTATAGTTAAAAAATTTACTGCGTCATCTGTCTGTGATACCAAGGTTACATTGTCGCTAGAGCTGTCAGTACATGACCGTATTTGTTCGAGAAACCTTTATAAAATCCTATCTCCACTCCCCAAATCTAACACATCTTCTATCCCTCTGACCTTTTTATACATTTATACTAATTGCTTCATCAATTCACAAATAAAATAAGAGTTGTGATTACACTTATTAAGCCCTTGCATGCTCATCACTGCCCACTAATTAAATTGCCCGCACAGCGCGAAAATTCGCGCCGCATGCAAGGGGTTAAAAAAACAGGCCGTAGATTAGGCCTAGACATACCTAATCACATGTCCCTCATGAACAGCAGAAATAAAAATAATTTAAGCCTGACAGTTATGATGAATCCGCTGTGTCTATGTCCTACAGTCTTAGGTATTTTGAGAGGCCGATGAAAACCTAGTCCACTGAGCCACTGATCTAATTGTATCTTGATAGTCAGTGGCACAACACAAGCTTGAAACAGGACCTAGTACATTGCTGTCCATGCAATATCCTATCCACAAACACAGAAATATTATATCACCTTCATATATCCTCAATCAATCTAAATTGGGATCTAATACCGCATCTACGTCCTAGGCAACCGGGCCAACGATACCAGTCTCAGAGACAATGTTGCTGGGAAACAAACGTGTCCAACGGATGTGAGGTATGTAGCAATTTTTCAGCAACATGTTAGTGCAAAATATTATTGCATATGTATTAGCTCGTTTAGGCATTTTGTAATTTCTTAGGAAAAGCCCCAGCCCCAACTAACATCACCCTTTGCTTAGCAAAGAGACAGGCTAGTGCAACAAATCACCTTTCTGACTTAGGCACCTCTTTAACATATCTCATGAGTGCTAGCACGGAGCAATATTACTCTATCCTTAATCACTCCAGCTACTACTCTTCTCAAAGTAGAAGGCACTCTGTCAGGATACTGGAAGTTATGAGCATTATCAAATCAGAATTTAATTTCGATCCCTGTCCTGCGCACTTCTTTCAAAAACAGTATACACCTCTGACTGATATCATTAAACATTCCTTCACAACAGGCCAAGTGATGGACATATGGAAGCGTGTCTTGGTTGCACCCCTGATAAAAAAGCCTAATATTGACCCCAGTCAGGATACCGAGGGGCACAACCACTGAAAGCCCATCGACGATGACCTGCGGGAGTGATGTGGAGACCCTAAGCACACCTCTCAGCTCTTAGATTCTGATGCATGTATTACTGGGATGTTCCGCGAGGCAATTTATGGGGAATGGAGTTTGAGGATTGATTTGGTGTCTTGTAGAATGTTGTGAAATGTCTTCAAGTTGAAGATCACTCTTTCTTGATGCTATGTAGAAAGGTGACTTGGTGTCAATTATTTGCAGAGTTCCTTTTATTTTTCTAACCCTCCCTCTCTATTACCTTTCCCTACCGTCTCCAATAACTCCTACTTGGATCAACCTTGACTATTCCATTCACTTTTAGATTCTTGGCTAACGTTTTCTCCACACAGATCTCAACACAGATTCTGTCTTTTGCTGGGTTGTAAAGTGTGGGCTGAAGCTTAAGAGACCTCTAGGGCTCTTTGGTCTCTGGCTGTTGGTGTTGTCACGCAGAAATTTTAAGAGATTGAATTGTCCTCTTTTTCTGAAAATCATCAACCTATCTGATTATACTATGTTCCTCAAAGAGCAGCAAAGCAATTGTCTCTGCTTTCTTTTAAGAGTCTGGTATTTAGAACCGAAGGCCTCTGTTCCTGTAATAACAAACTAAGCTGTCATTGTGTTTTTTCCCTATCATTAGCAACTTACGTATGTTCTTGCTTTTTGGTGCATACATTCTCTTTTAAAAACTCACCTTAAAATTTGAGTTCACAATGTCCAATAGTTCCTCAGCAGAGGACCGGGATTCGGGAATTTCTATGGAGTTGCTGTTATTCTTCTGTGAGCAAGAAGGTCTCTGCTGTTGAGCGTGGACTCCTTCCTGCAAATCACTCTCTCGATGATGTCTAGTTCATTCAAACTTAATGGTAACAAGACAAAAGTTCTGATTCTTAATAACAATCTTACTGTATGGAAGCTAAAGGAACTCGTTGCTACTTAAAACACAATATCAAAAAAGCTGCATGCTACCTTCTTATCAGAACATTAAAAAAATTTTCTGATCTTAATATACTCATCACCTTTTTTCCTGTTCCTTATTCTGTTGTGCCTTAACTATTGCAAATCACTTCTAGATGACCCATTTGGCTCTTTAAATCCGCTTGAGCTCGTCCAAAACAATGCCTCTATATTTATCTTAGACCTTTGTTCTAGAGCACATATCTCTATGCACCTTGTTGCACTCTATTGGCTGCTTATTCAGAAGTCCCTCTTTGTTCAAAGTCATGCGCATCTAGCACAGAACGATATACAAGACCTACCCCGCTATCTTCAAGACAAATTGCGTTCTTATTTTACCAGACACTCTAGTCTAGAAACACATTTCTACTCCAAGGGATTCGAATATACAAATCCAGAGTGGCTGGTCGCTCATTTTCATTCTTGGCTTCCAAATACTGTAATACTCGTCCCCTCTGTTTCCACTACATTTCCAGTCATCTCTCATTCAGAAAAAGAGTTCAGAACCTTCTTAGTCTCTGCTAGTTCATTCTTCTTTGATGTTGCCTGTCCTTATCCCCCAGAGCCAGGACACCCTTTGGGATAACAGTGCACTCTGAAAGCTAATAAGTAAATAACGGTCTGATTCATTAAGCTTAATTGCGCTCGCAAAGGGCCAGATACTGAGAATCTGGCCCTTTGCGAGTGCAATTTTTGCATTTGGGATTCATCATCCCAAATGCAAAATTCGCTATTAAAGAATTCACACATTTGTGAGGAATTGCATTTAAGGAATCTCTATTTGAGATTCCTTAAATGCAATTCATGAACCATTTTTCAAATTGCGAAATCGCAATTTTGGGCCGCTATTTACCACAAGGTCAAACCTTGTGGTAAATAGCGAAAACTTAGAAAAATGCATTTGAATGCATTTTTTTAAGTTACATGTTACACACACACATGTCCTTTGGACATGTGTGTGCGCAACACCAATGTAGATTACATTTCAGGGGTGCTACAGGGTGTCCTTTGGACACCCTGGCACCCTAGAAATCGCTTCCTTATTTGCGATTAGCTAATTGCTAATCGCAAATAAGGATTGACTCCCCATTCATTCCTATGGGCCTTAGCTAATCGCAAATAAGGAATCAGTGGGAATCGCAAATTCAATTGCGATTCCTACATGAATCCCGTTTTGCGAGTCCTTATTAGCGAATCCTTAAAATTCGCTATTAAGGACTCGAAATTCCTTACCTTGATGAATATGGCCGAAAATGCCTTGTGTAGTCGGACTGGTAGTATCCGCATTTTAGGCATTTTAGATTTGAGAGAATTATTTGGTTCTGTTCACTTCTGTATTGATATCATTGACTGTCGGTGTGAGGTGAAACTCCCATCTGATCGCCTTGGTAAGCATCTGCAGGACCACACATATCTGAGTTTCCCAGCGGGCTGTGTGGGTTTGAATGCTGTCATGATTGGGACATCCAAGGGGTGGTTCCTTCTACTTTCCCAGTGACTCCTGTTGCTTCTGAATTATCAAGGTTTTTCTCGACTTGTTCTCTCACATGGAAAAATGTTATGTCGCAGTGTAACTGGCTGTAATGACGTATCTATGTGTAGTTTGATGCTGTTTCCTTTGCGGTATCCAATGCTGTTGAAGATATTAGCATGTTCGTCTCACATGCATTCGACGGGTGTTTATGATCTCAACAGGCGAACACATTCAGCCATAGTGATTGGCTGTTTTACAGCTAATTAATGTGGGTCCCTCTGCCTGAGCAAAGAAGACATCGATCTGTGATGGATAAGCTTTGAAGAGAAGTGTTTGTGATGAACAAAACTGGCAATGTCTGTCTAGTGCTGAAGAGCTGCTGTTGGCCAGCGTCAATGTGGGGACGAGGGTGAGATGTGAGAAATCTTTTAGAACATTAATCAAACAGTGGCGCCTATGGCAACGCGACAAGTGAGTCGGCACCAGGGATGGTCAATTCGCATTGGGGTTGAGACCTCTGCTTCTGATTAATGGAGACCCCCAGGGCCGAGATGAGGTTCACTTGTTGTTGGTCAGACCCTGTGTTGTTGACTCTTTTTGTTGGAGTCATTTAGACTCAGTTATCATTCATTTGACAAACGTCCAAGCTGATGGCGTGCACTCCCGCTATAGCTGCCCCATGGTTCAGGACTATCTGTAGACTTCCACAAAGTAGTTTGCCTTTCCTTACATCAAGCGCGTCTATTCTTCTGCGCATCCTGAGTCTTGAAGAGCTGGGTTGCCACAGTGTCCTCCGCCAGTTGTAGGAACGTATAAGGGTGAGCATGGTCTATGCATCATTGTCACTTGACATAGAATTTCTTACTGTATTTGAGACGAGTGGTAGTCCTGTATTATTTGTGCTCTAATTCCTTCAGCCAAGTCAGATTTGTTGGCTAAACCCTGGAGGTTCAGAAGATATCAGCAGGCTCATCGTGGCTTTGTTTTGTCTGACTGAAGATTGCTCTTTCGTAGTTTGCATTTGCTCCGGTGCTATATTGTCAATTCACAGTTGCTAGAGCTGAGAAGTAGGCACTGTCTTGGCCTGTGGTAGAGTGAGGAACATCTTGCGTACTCTTTGCTCATTAGGTGAAGCAGTATCAAGCGTTAGGGTCTGTTTCTTTTGTGGTGGGTAAGACGTTTTTAAATGGGCAACTAGTGTCTTTCATTCAGCTGCCACAGACGATGAGGATGACAGCATGTCGAAAGGCATAATTGAACTAGCAATGTTATTGGTTGAATCTTGCAGGCACGGATTGCTGGCCCGACTGGCACTCCTTAGCAGGGTAGGACACTAGGTTTGTGCATGGGTTCCCATGTTCCTTATGTTATGTTATGTTATGTTATAACCAATTTATAAAGCGCACTTTGACCAAGGTTTCATGGCGCTGTTTTGAGCAGTTGTGAGTTAACTGTTCTGACATGACTTCAAAAGGGACGGTTACTCATGTGCCTGTATGAACAGCCATGTCTTAAGCTGCTTTCTGAACCGAAGTAGATCAGAGCAAGAACGGATCTCCCATGGGAGTGAGTTCCATAGTTGTGGTGCCAAATATCCAAATCGAGACCCACCGTGTCGTTTGCGTTTGAATTTTGTGCTCACCAACAAGTTTTGATGTTTGGAACGGAGGTCACGGGTTGGAACATACCTCAGTATCAGATTGTTGATAAAAATTGGGCTATAACAATTTAAAGATTTAAATGTGAGGCAGGCAGTTTTGAATGTGGCCCGCTGAAGCAGTGGGAGCCAATGGAGTTTTTTTATCAGAGCTCTAGCCGATTGCCACTTGGGCTGTTGATAGATCAATCTGGCTGCCTGGTTCTGTACAAGCTGGAGCCTCTTGATCTGATAGGAGGGGAGGCCTAGGTAGATTGAGTTCGCATAGTCTAGATGGGATAAGACTAGGCCAATCACAACTTGTATCAGTGCTGCCTGGGAGAGTAAGTGGTGTATCTTTTGGATCTTCCGCAGTTGAAAAAAACATTTAGAGACAACTGAGCCCACTTGAGTGTTTAGGGACAGATCTTTATCAATGGTCACCCCTAGGCTTTTTACGGAAGAGGAGGGTTTAGGGAACGTCCCTAGTTCTGCTGGCCAATAGTGAGGGCCCCAGGAGATGCGACTATCTCCTATCAGCAGTACCTCGGTCTTTCCGGGGTTCAATTTTAGATGGTTATAATCCATCCAGTTGCGGATGAACACCATGGTGTCCTGAAAGTTGGAGATGGATTCAGTGGAGTTGTCTATAGTAAAGGAAAGCTGCAGATCGTCTGCGTAGTTGAAGGTCGTTACTTTCCTCTGTTTTAAGGCTTTAATTAGGGGGAGTAAATAGATGTTAAACAAATGTGGGGACAGGGAGGAGCCCTGGGGAACCCCACATGTGATATTCAGCCCTGGCGCTGTAAAATTTGCCAGGCGAACAGCCTGTGTACGGTCCTCCAGAAAGGAGGTGATCCAACTTAGGGCCCTGCCCTGGATGCCTGCGCGCTCGACACGGTCTAACAAGATCTTATGGTCCACCGTGTCGAACGCGGCAGACAGATCCAGGAGGACTAGAGCCTGGGGGGTGCCGATGTCAGCCTCCCTGCGGAGCTCGTCCAGGACTGCCAAGATGACCATCTCAGTCGAATGCCCTGGGCGAAAGCCAGCTTGATGAGGGTCTAGATGTTCGGTCTGTTCTATAAAGGCAGACAAGGATTTTGCAACATGTGCCTCCAAAACCTTAGCTAAGTAAGGAAGCAAGGAGATGGGGCGATAGTTAGATGGCTCTGATAAGTCAGCGCCGACCTTTTTTATCAGGGGGACCACAGTGGCATCCTTAAATGATTCTGGGACACAGCCTTGAGTGAGTGAAGAATTTAAAAGGGACAGAGCAGGTTGAGGAATAATGGAAAAAACTTCTCTCATAATATGTGGGGGGCAGCAATCCCGGGGGGATCCAGATTTGACCTTGGACATCAAGGAGGTGAGTAAATCTGCATCGATTGCAGGGAAGCTGTCCATAGTATGAGTATTCCTGACAGAGTCAGGAGGAATCACAGCTGACACTGAACACGTAATGCTATCTTTGATAGCTGTGATTTTTTCTAGGAAGAATGTGTTAAGTTTATTACATAGTTCCTGAGTGGGAGTTGGTTTAGGTGAGACTCTATCAGGGTTGGAAAGTTCATCCACAATTGAGAAGATCTCTCTCGATTTGTTGGTGGACGTTAAGATTTTGGAGGAGAAATATTCAATCTTGGCTACCTTAATGGCTTTGTTATAATTTGCTTGTTCTTGTTTATAAAGGAGCTTATCCTCAGGGTCGTAGCGGGCTCTCCATTTCCTCTCTTTCTGACGAAGTAGTAGTTTCATATCCTTTAATTCGGGGGAGAACCATTTATGGGCTTCTGCTTTCCGGTTAATTTTGATCTTTTTAGGAGGGGCAAAGTGATCGCTTGCTGTTTTTAGCCAGTCATTGATCTGTATGTCAAAGAGATCCACATTCTGGGCTGGACTAGGAGTAGATCCGGCCAAGAAGGTAGTGAATTCAGACAAGTCTACAGATTTCCAGCATCTAGCAGTTCCACCCTCGACCAAGGGGGATTTAGTTCTCATTGCCAGGGTAAGGTCAAACGTGACCAGAAAATGGTCAGACCATATACATGGGAGTACCTTCATATCAGAGATTATGGGATTTGTTGTCCAGACTTGGTCCAATGTGTGGCCCTTATTGTGTGTTGGCTTGAGGATATGTTGTGTGAGATTAAAGTTTGTCAGAAGGTTAGTAAATTCCAGGGAGTGAGGTCCACCGGTTTGGTCCCCAAACCAGTAGTTGAAATCGCCAATCAGCAAGATATTGGAGTACTTGGTTGCTAGGTTTGCTATCTGTTCGCTCAAAGACATGGGAAATAGCGGCATAGGCTGAGGAGGTCTATAAACAACTACACATATCAGAGATGTGTGATCTGAGTCAAGTTTAATCACTAGGTTGTCTACACAAGCTAAGTTGAGGGGGTCGATAGATCTAAAGTCATGTTTACGATGAATGATGGCGGCCACTCCTCCTCCGGCTTTGCCTGAAGGCCGGTCAGTGTGTAGTATATAATAGTCGGTCGGGAGTGCTGCTAGTATATCAGGGGCAGAATCAGGGGTTATCCATGTTTCGGTCAGAAACAGGATATCAGGTAAATCAGAGGAGAGTAAGGTGAAGATTTCCAGTTGGTGTTTGACTAGGGAGCGTGTGTTTAAATAGAGCACCCTAAAAGTTGTGTAATTGGGGGCAGTGGTTACCTTGTGGGTCCTTTGAATACCTTGTATTTCCGGGTATGTGTCACGTTGTTGCAGGAGTCCTAGACTATCAAGACGGTTCCTGGTGATTTTGTCTAGCCGATGGTGTACTCCATGTAGGTTGCATACATCTATAGCGGTGTATTTCAATAGAGGTACAGAGTGCCGTGCCCCTTGCCCCGTACTGGCGCGGACGGGCGCAGACGGGCTTGCCTTAGGCGCGCCTTCGGCGCGCTGCCGGCGTGCCCGCTGCGCCCGTCCGCTGCGCTCCCTGATTGGGGGGGCCATATTATACTGGTGGATGCGTGAGGGGCCGAGCACTAGACCGCTCGCCCCGATTCCCTACCAAGATGGCGGTCGCCAGGAAGACGAGGCAGATCCACGCAGCGTTTATTCGGCTGCTGTGGGTTAGGGCATGGGCTAGGTGCGTAGCAAACAATTCCCAGCAATTGTCGTTCTAAAATACAATTTTTAGTGCAAAACAGTAAAATTATGGTGCAGTTTAAAAATGCGGCGTAAATTCAGTCACAGCACACCAGTCCCGGCTTCCGCCTCAGGACAGACACTCGCTCACCTCACTTTCTCTTCAAAGTCCGCATAGAAGAGGGAAAGAGCTCTACTCTCTGTTGCCAAGGTGCCCCAGCTGGATGTGTTAAGAGGTTGTTGGCCCTTATGTACACTGGGAGTGGGTCAGAGCTGTTGGGCCTGCCTGCCGCGGTGGGCCGCTTAGAATGTGCGCAACTGCATCCAATCCTTAACATGTGAGTCTGCCTGGACCTGCTGGTGAGTTTTGGAGGATGTCACCCTAGGAGTGTTATGGTCTCCTGTAGAAAAAGGTAGGGCTAGGACCTTTCTCAAGATTTGCCCGGCGCTAACCGCCCTTGTACCATTCAAGTTTACCAAGCAATGAGGCAGGCGCCGGAGACCAGAAGGCAGGAAACAGAAGTTTTATTCCGACGGAGCAGAACACATCAGATCAGACAACAAGGTATCGTCTCGAGGTGCTCTAACAGCCTCTCGGAGGCCTGGCCTCTTATACACTGGTTTATGGCATGTGGCCTTTCTTTATTACAATCAGATCATTGTGACATAAAGGAAAAGACATCCTTGTAATTCTCGTGTCAATCCCACCCCCATGTATCCCCACAATAGAGGTCCTCAACCTGCTGATAAGAGGAGGGGGTCATCACGCAGCTGAGTGTTCCGTCGAGTCTTAGGATGTGTGTGCCTGATCATATCACAGGGGGTGGGGAGGCCTGGATCAATAGAGGGTCCTTTGAAGGAGAGCGACCTCATACAATAAGGGGCAGTGAATGATATCTTCCGGCTTAGGCGATGGCCTCGGACCTGTGTGGACAGCTGGACACGGAGGAAGGGGTCATCAAAGAAGTGGTATTCATGCCGCGTGGACAATCGAGCTGAGGGAAGTTTTATCAACAGAGGGGCATTCATAGGAAGAGAGGAGGTGCTGGTCAGGCGCTGGTGTGACTCCCAAGGACAGGGTCATGCAGAAGGGTCATGCTCATGAGGAGGAGGGAGGGGAGCCAGGGTGCGCGGAGGATGCTTGCTGGGTCAGAGGGGCGCGCTGGCGATCGATCGTGGACAGGGAGACCATGATACCTAAAATGGCTGCTGTGCATGTCGTACGTGGATGACAAGCTGGCGCAGATGATGTTTAGATTGCAAACTAAAATTCCACAGTCCTCCCTTTTAACATGTCTCGCCAACTTGTCAGTTTGGATTTATCCCCATAAGGCCACGTATTTCTACTTCATAGAGGGGGCTCATGTGCTCATTTCGGAAGTCCAAAGTCTTTGGGCACATACAGTTAGAAACAAGGCCGCACAAAGGTGGCAGACATTGGATACCTAAGCAACACCCACATAATATCACAACAGGTATCAGCACGAAGGAAAACAACTTCCAACCCCAGTTCTTCAAAGCGTCCCAAAACCAGCTCCCAAGCGACCATCCTTCCTGTTCTTGGTGAACCTCTGAGGAAAGTCTGTGGAGGTGTTCAATGGCTTTGTAGACTGAAGGCGAGTTGTCTGGCACGTAGGTGCAGCAGCTGGATCCGATGATGCGGCACGCTCCTCCTCGGTCGGCTAGGACCACGTCTAGGACAAGACGATTTTGAAGGGTCACAAGGCGGACCGCCTGAAGCTCCGCAGTGTTGTTGGCGAGGATGCCAGCCGTGATGTTGATCGTTGTTTCCACTGCCTGGGTCAGGTGTCGGATAGCACGGCTGTTTGCCATTGGGCCCCACAGGGGAACAAGTCCCTTTGCTGCATCAAGGAACTGTGCTCCGGTGGAGTCGGCTTGTCCAATGTCATCTGCACGCCTCTGCCGGTGGTGGTTGGCAGGGGCTACATACGTGGGTGGAAGAACGAAGGCAATGTAACAGGCGCCTTTCCAACCTCTCGGGAGCCAGGTGTAAGCTTTGGTGCCACACACAAAGTACATATTCGGAGAAGCAACAAAGGAAGGGGGGTCAGCTGAGTCCAATGGTCTGGTGATTCGGCAGGCGCTGTGACCCACCAGCTGCGTTCCATGGCCTTCGAGACACACGAGACCTGTGACATTGATAACAGACAGGGCCACAGTCAGAGTAGCGGTAGTTTGTTTTTGCAGATGAGAGAAGGTGGTCCTGGCTGGATTGTGGAGCACCTGTACTTCGACTCGTTCTTTGGCAGGAATGTCTTTAAGGAAGGTGGCGCCCGTGAGCGCAGGACACAGAGCAACAGAGGTCTTTTTGGTTTTGTTCAGCCAGAACCCGGAGTAGAAGTGCGACACTGTCCGGCTGGAGGTGGCGTTGTCCTTGTGGCTCTCTTGCATGAGTATCAACCAGGCGAGGCAAGAGCCGTGAACTGAGAAGGGTGAAGGGATGAAGGGGATGGAGTGTCCAGTGGCATGCGGGAGCAACCCGCAGATCCAACAGTTTGTAGCATTTGCAGCAAGGTTGTGTTGGTGCAACAGTTGCACGAAGGAATTGTTCCAGAATTCCCTGCGCCTTTCTCGGAGCTGAGGCGACAGGGAGATTAGGTGATGCTCTTTCAGGGGTGTCGGTTGTGCAGTAGGTAGTAGTGCCTCGTGGGCCGGTGTGCTTTCCTCCAGAATCCAGAAGGAGGTCATGAGGAGGAGGCAGAAGAGGAAGACAATGAAGAGTGCGATTGTCTTTGATTTGTGCAAGTTGTCAGTCTTTGGATTTTTATACTGGGTATTCCCTGTTGCTTCCATCATCTTCTTATCTGGTGCTTCCATCATCTTCTTATCTGGCGCTTCCATCATCTTCAAGGGGCTCGGTAGTGGGCAGAACGACAGACTTCGTTTAGCTTCTCTCCCGGTAACCCTTGATTGTGTTTAGGTCACCGTTCTGAGATTTAACTTAGTCCGTGGCCTACTTAGCCGAAACTCCCTCCTTTCGACGCAGGAAATACCCTTCTCTGGATGGCACAGTGGGATCAGAGAATTTTGCAAGTTCGAGTGCCTCAGTATCGGGATAACAGTCCAATATCGGTCGGTCTTTGCTCAGGAGCTCTTCTTGGGCGCTGACGTTTTCTGTCGTGGCCAGATTTGCAGAGACCTTCCGGCAATGATGTGCGTGCAGCCAGTGCTTCTTCCCCTCCACTCGAAGCGCCGTTCGGGTGGTAATCAGCACTTGCCAGGGGCCCGTCCACCGTGGTTCCAGACTCTTGGTCCGCTGGAAATTTCGTATCAACACGAAATCTCCCGGTTGGATGTCATGGCCGGGGCCCCTGGAAGCATCGGGGATGGCCTGCTGCACCTGTTGATGAATGACAGACAACGTTTTAGTTAACTTGCACAAATAATCAGATAGTAGGACGTCTGGGACGTCATGAATGGAGGTCGGTTTGGGAGCAGTCCAGAGATTCATCGGTCGCCCAAACACGACCTCGTAGGGGGTCAAATGGTGCTTGGTGGGAGTGGAGCGCATCGATAACAAAGCCAGTGGGAGGGCGTCCGGCCAGTTAAGTCCAGTGGTGGCCACTATTTTTGCCAATTTCAGCTTCAGTGTGGCATTATGGCGTTCCACCAGACCGGCGGATTGGGGGTGGAAGACCGCATGAAACCTTTGCTTCACCCCCAACCCCTTTAGGATTAGTTGGATAACCTCAGCTATGAAGTGGGGGCCATTGTCGCTCCATAAAATTCGACAAAGGCCATAGCGAGGGAAGAATTCCTTCAGTAGTACTTTGGCAGTAGTCATGGCAGTGTTGTCACGGGTTGGATAGGCCTCTACCCATTTGCTGAAGGCACACACGATGACTAGTACATACTTCAGGCTTTGGCATCTCTCTAGTTGGATGTAGTCCATCTGAAGGACCTCAAAGGGGTGGTTGGGGGTCCCAAACCCTCCCCGGGGTACTACAGTTCCTTTCCCGGGGTTGTGTTGCAGACAGATAAGGCACTGCTGAACTAGGCGTCTGGCCGAGTCAGGGATTTTGTCATTGTGCCAGACTTTGGAAATGAGTTCGATCATGGGTGCAGATCCTATGTGTGCGGGGGAGTGTGCCATCGTCAGTATGGGGATCAGATATGAGTCGGGCAGCAACCACTTGTTTGCATCCTTCGTTCGCCAGCAGCCCTCTTCATCCTTCAAACCCACCCTTGCCCACTTGGTCAGCTCGTGAGGGGTGCTGGCCGACTGTATGTCCCTGATCATTACCCTTGTGTCACTCCATGTTTCTGCTTGTGACCTGGTCACATACATGCGTGTCACCGTCCTATTCTCAGCAGTGGTTCGTGCAGTAACGTCGGCTAATGCATTCCCTTGTCCGACTAAGTCTGTCACCCTTTTGTGTGCCTGACATTTGATCACCGCTAATCGTTTGGGGAGGAGAACTGCTTCAATCAGAGCGGAAACTAGATCTCCGTGGAGGATTGGGGTGCCGTGGGACGTCAGGAATCCCCTCTCCCTCCACAGGAGCCCAAAATGGTGGACCACTCCGAAGGCATACTGGCTGTCCGTATATACGTTCGCGGGGGTCCCTGCGGCTATGATGCATGCTCGGGTGAGGGCTATCAGCTCTGCTGCCTGGGCAGATCGTTGTGTGATGCAGGCTGTCTCAACTACTGTTCGGGCTGTCGTTACTGCATAGGCAGCTGAAGTGGTGCCATCTGGGAGTTTGATGCATGAGCCGTCTACCCATAGCTCTCCATCGGGGTCAGGAAAAGCAGTGTCTCGGAGGTCAACCCTACTCCTAGTCTGTTCGTCCGTGAGGGTCACACAGTCGTGTATGGGAGGCACGTCGGGGTCATTTTCAGGCAGGGGTAGTAATGTGGCAGGATTCAAAGTCGTGCATCTCTTTAGTGTGATGTGGGGTGCAAGTAGAGTCAACTCGTACCCTGTCAGTCGTGCGCTAGTCAGGTGTTGGGTCTTTGTCTGGTTCAAAAGGGTGTCGACTGCATGGGGTACTAATACTGTGAGGGAGTTGGAAAGTACGATTCCCTCGCTCTGACGGATAGAGACAGCAGCGGCAGCTACTGCTCGAAGGCAGGCAGGCAAAGCTCTGGCTACAGGATCAAGAGTGGCAGAGAAGTAGGCACAAGGGCGCTGCTTAGGACCAATCGATTGAGTTAGGACAGACAATGCGCATCCCTCCCTTTCGTGGGTGAAGAGGGAGAAGGGTTTGGAGTAATCCGGCGTTCCGAGGACGGGTGCTGAGCAGAGTGCATCCCGTAATTCCTTAAAGGAGGCTTGACACTCAGTGGTCCAAGGAAGCGGGGAGGGGACATCTTTGGTCAGCAGGGCAAGTAATGGTTTCACAATGAGGCTGTAATTAGGCAACCACTGTCTGCAAAAAGAGGTTAGGCCAACCAAAGAGCGGACCTGCTTTTGTGTTTTTGGGATGGGGGTGTCTAGGATGGTTTGGATTCGGTCGGGTGTAAGTTTCCTCCCTTCTTTGGACAGAAGATGGCCTAGGTAAGTCACTTGTGGCTGGCAGAACTGTAACTTCTTTTTGGAGACTTTATGGCCATTTTCTGCAAGAAAGTGTAGGAGTTGGACGGTGGCTGTCGTTGCAAGCGGGGTGGTGTCGGCCGCCAAAAGGATATCATCGACATATTGGATCAACACCACTCCCTCTGGTAGCTGGAAGGCATCCAGCTGTCTTTTGAGGGCCTGGCTGTAAATGCTGGGACTTTCAGTGTACCCCTGGGGAGCTCTACAAAATCGGTACGAGCGGAATTTTAAAGTGAAGCCGAAGAGATAACGGCTGTCTGGATGAATGGGGATAGAGAAAAACGCGTTCTTAAGGTCGATAACAGTGAAGGTGGTGGCAGTGGACGGGATGAGGGTCAGAATGGTGGTGATATCGGAGACTACAGGATATTGGGGTACAACCACTTTGTTAATCTCTCGCAAGTCGATGATGAAGCGGTACGCTTTCTCATCTCCTTCACCTTGCTTCTTAACAATAGGTAGGATTGGGCTGTTGCAGACGTTGCTAACCACCTCTTCAACCACTCCTGCATCTACCAGAGACTGAATGATCGCTACCAGTGCCTTCTCACCCTCTGGCGATATCCGATATTGTGGGAGTTTCGGGAGCATAGCGTCCTGTCGTACAGTTATGTGAATAGGATCAATCATCATTCGCCCCACATCAGAGTCATTTTTGGCCCACAGGTACGGAGGCAGGGTGTCAAGCAGGGACAGGTCAGCGTCAGTTATGGAGCACATGTGTCGTGGGGGACGGGATCTGGGCATGTCTGGGTTGTCGTACAGGATGACTCGTATTCCATCTGGGGAACACCTAATGGTAGCTCGAAAATGTTTCAGTAAGTCAATGCCCATAATGGCGTCAGGGGAGTTGGAGGAGAGTAGAAATGTCGCGTCAGTGGTGTTGTTTTCTAGGTCAAAGGTAATAGGTACGGACAGGGGGTTAGTGGAGGGCGTTCCATCGAAACCTATCGACGTTATGTGTGAGCCAGACAAGGGTGCCCTTGGAATCAGTCGTTTTGATAACACACTACGTGTCGCCCCAGTGTCTACCAAGAATGGAGACTCTGTACCCAGGACCTTAGCGGTGACATAAGGACCTTGCTGGTCAACACAGAGCTCGACTGGATCCCTCCCTTGCCCCTGGCAGTCCTATGCAAAATCGGGGGCATTTTCACCTTCGGATAGCTGATATTGGTTCTGTCGGGGACGGTCAAATGTGTTCAGTCTCCCTGATCTGTCATTGTTGGTGTCGTTGGGGTGCCCTCGTCCCTGTACTCTATTCCTCGGACCACCTGCCACATCCCTGGAATCCCTATTTCTATTCATCTCTAGCAGAACCGGACACTGGGATTTCCAATGGCCGAACCCTTTGCAGAAGGCGCATTGGTCATTGCTAATGTCTCTACGTCCAGTGTGGGGTGCTGGGGTGTGATCTTTAGAAGGTGGATCTCTGGGGGTGGTTGATTGGTAGTTCCCCCTTTGGTGTTCCCGTCCTACCGCTATACCCTGTATCTGGGCTATCATTACCCTTTCCTTTAAATCTTTCTTCTTTTTCTCGGACGCCCTATCATTCTCATTCTTTTGGTGCTCGTAATACTGAGCCATCTGAAGGATAGCTGCGGGTTTGGAGGCCCCCCAACTACTCTCACTCGTCTGCAGTTTTTGGGAGACTTCTTGTGTTAGGCCCTTTACATAATTTTGTACAAACAGGTGTTGTCCGGTTGCGGTGGTCATGTCTTGGCCACTGTAGTCGGAGAACACTGTCTCGAATCGGGAGAAGTATTCTGACACATCTTCCTGGGGTTTCTGTCGACAGGCCGTGACTATCGACCAATCTACCTTTCTTTCTGGGATCAGTGTCTTTAATTTCTGGACTAGTTTGTCTGGGAGTTCCAGTATGTCCTTCACTGGTTTCCTTCCTGGCTCTCGCTGTCTATCTAGTTTACCGAGTTGGTCCTAGGTATGTCCAAACAGATCCGTGTGGTCAGCCTTCCGGATTTGCTTCCACACGTCAGCTGGCAGGCATAACCCAAAGAACAAGTCAATGTCCGCTAAAGTCATTATTGTCGAACCCAAGGCTGTGCCTAATTCGGTATAAAATGCCGTCGGGTTCTTTCTTAAATCGGGCAGGGTTTGTTTGAAGGTTAGGATATCTTGTCGGTCCCATGGTTGGTAAACCCAATTGTACACAACCCTCCCTTTTGCATCTGCATCATTAATATCATCGCTCGTTCCCTTGCCACGTGGCGGGATCCAGTAAGGGGCCGCTTCTCTGATAGGCATCATAGTATTGGCTACTTCTACCGAGGTCGTTTCAGGGGCAGTAGCCCTGGCTTCTGGTTTCTGTTCCGTGAGATGGCGGAGGATCTCAAGTATTTGCATGAAGAGTTCCGCCGCCTCACATTCAGTCCCATCTCCAACATCAATCTTCCTATACAGCGTTGTTAGTTTAGCGGGACCCTTACTTTGATACCTATCTTCATATGCGTTCAGGGTGTGGTAGCTGAATCGCAAGATGAAATACCGTCTGTGGCTGTCGGCATGTGAATTATATACGCTCATTGTGTAATCTTCGCTCTCCCTTCGTTCTACTAATGTCTTTGCTATTTTGTCGATCCCATCCCGCTCATCTTTGCTCAACCTATTTGGTCTGGCTGGTGGTTGTTTGCTAGCCTCGGGATCGTCTGACGAAGTTGTTAATGTGGCTGGTGCAGAGGCCGTGAGGGCTGGTGCACTAGCGCTAGGGTCACTTTCACTCACACTCGGGGTTTGCAGGCTTTGTTGGCTGGGAGCATATGGAGGGGGCATGTAGATGATTGGGGGACCTAGCAGTAACTCATCGTTTGCCCGTTGTTTGGAGGGCAATTCAGGGTAGAGCACAGAGGGGGTCCTAACAGGACATTGGCCTGTCGACCCTGATTCTTGGTTTTGTGTAGCTTCTTTTCTTTCTTTTATTTCCTCTTCTAGTTGCTTTGCGGCTAGGTGGGCTGCCTTTCGTAATTCTTTCCCTATTTTTGCTTCTTCTCTTTTCTTTCGTTGTTCTGTTTCTTTGCGCCACATGCCGATACTGTCGAGCATAGTGGGCGTGGTCTTATTCTTCTGGAGCGCTATTTCTAATGTTTTTATTTTATTTTCATTAAAGGAACCTATCAGTGGCCACTGACTTTCAGGGTTCTTTTTTGTATATTTATGCCATAGTTTAGTGTAAGCTATAGCGACTAGTCCATACTTAGTGAACATGTCCTTATTAGGGGTGCCCTCCAGTGGAGCCGGATGGTTCATCTCTAATAAGCGGTCCGGGCTAAACAGGCTACCAACCAGTGGGGAGAAGATAGGCATGACGGATTACAACGGGGACAAAAGTCTGCACTACCTATCTTATCACGGCAGGCAAAGACTAGACAGAATATTTCTATTCTCCGTTGTTTGCCGGCGGTGAATACCTCAAACGAACCAATACCGAACAATTGGTCAATCAAAACAATCAGTGGGGAGAATAAGTGGGCACGAAAAGTTATCGTTACCTACTCTTTCTCTACCTGCAAAGAGAGACCTTGTTCTTCCCTGTTTGCAGAAAAAGAATCTCCAGACAATAATCCACGAACGACAGTTCGGGAAACAGTGGGGGAGGAAGATAGGCACGACGGATTACAACGGGGACAAAAGTCTGCGTTACCTATCCTTCACTGTTTGCAAAGAGAGAGCCTGTTGTTTTCTCCGTTTGCAGACAGCGAATCTCCAGAGGTTTCAACAAAGCGTAATACTAGTATTATCCAAACAAAACAATCTTTTCTCAATTCGTCGTGTTTACACGACCTTACCCGGACCGCATGGACGGTTTCCTGTCCTCTGGATCCAGCGCCCGATCGTCCTCTCTCCTTCGTGATGCCCGTGGCACTCCTGATGGTTCCCAGTCAGGACCGTAGATCACTCGAGAGAGGTCTGTTCAGAACTAGTGAAGGTCGGATGATCGGCTGTCAGACGAGGGTCTATCGGACACGAGCTCTTCCCGATCGTTGCAGTCGTTCACTCTGTCATCGGGACCTCTCCCACTGGATCCACGTGTCGCTGATGGGCCCCACGCTTTGGGACGCCAATTGTAGAAAAAGGTAGGGCTAGGACCTTTCTCAAGATTTGCCCGGCGCTAACCGCCCTTGTACCATTCAAGTTTACCAAGCAATGAGGCAGGCGCCGGAGACCAGAAGGCAGGAAACAGAAGTTTTATTCCGACGGAGCAGAACACATCAGATCAGACAACAAGGTATCGTCTCGAGGTGCTCTAACAGCCTCTCGGAGGCCTGGCCTCTTATACACTGGTTTATGGCATGTGACCTTTCTTTATTACAATCAGATCATTGTGACATAAAGGAAAAGACATCCTTGTAATTCTCGTGTCAATCCCACCCCCATGTATCCCCACAATAGAGGTCCTCAACCTGCTGATAAGAGGAGGGGGTCATCACGCAGCTGAGTGTTCCGTCGAGTCTTAGGATGTGTGTGCCTGATCATATCACAGGGGGTGGGGAGGCCTGGATCAATAGAGGGTCCTTTGAAGGAGAGCGACCTCATACAATAAGGGGCAGTGAATGATATCTTCCGGCTTAGGCGATGGCCTCGGACCTGTGTGGACAGCTGGACACGGAGGAAGGGGTCATCAAAGAAGTGGTATTCATGCCGCGTGGACAATCGAGCTGAGGGAAGTTTTATCAACAGAGGGGCATTCATAGGAAGAGAGGAGGTGCTGGTCAGGCGCTGGTGTGACTCCCAAGGACAGGGTCATGCAGAAGGGTCATGCTCATGAGGAGGAGGGAGGGGAGCCAGGGTGCGCGGAGGATGCTTGCTGGGTCAGAGGGGCGCGCTGGCGATCGATCGTGGACAGGGAGACCATGATACCTAAAATGGCTGCTGTGCATGTCGTACGTGGATGACAAGCTGGCGCAGATGATGTTTAGATTGCAAACTAAAATTCCACACTCCCCCATCGATTGCAGGGAAGACATTGTGAAATCTAGACACGCTACAGGGCAAAACCTGAAGGTAGTGTTGTAGGCCCCTCCCCTTGGGGTGAACTCAGTGCACTGTTCTGTTGGCAGGTCAGGGGAGGGGGCACTTGCCTCTTCTAGTCAGCAGCGTCAAGCGGTGAAGTCTTCACTTTCCCTCTAGCTCAGGCCAGTAGCTGATGTGATGGTTGCTGCAAACAACAGTTTGGCTGGCGTGCAGCTGCTCCTTCCTTGTCAGCCATGTTGGATCCACACTCTAGGCCGCAACAATAGGCAGGGATTGACAGTAGATCAAACCACTCTTCATTTTACCTCCCAGATGCACTGTTCTAAACATGTGTGGCCTTTTTACACAAATGTCACAGCAGAGGTATAAAGTGTGCAGGGGAGTCTCAGGCAAAGGTGAATTGACGACCCCTCGATCTGAATATTATGGACGTAACAGGCAGCGATTTATTTTATTTATTTTGAAAGATTTATAGAACGCGAACAAGACCCTTGCGGATATCAGAGCGCTTTACAGTGAATACAGTTCTTATGACATTAGAACCGGTTAGATAAGATATATATATATATGATACCAAGGATGACAGTTATCCAGTGGCTCGTCATTTCCAACTTAGCCACAACAGTGACCCTAAGCCCCTAAAATATTATGCAGTAGACACCATCAGGCCACAAAAGAGAGGAGGGGATAGGGAAAGTAAACTAAAGAGATTAGAAACGTCTTACATCCTTAGGTTCGATTCCAAATATCCCAATGGTCTAAATGTCAGTGAGGACCTATATACCTTCCTCTAACACATGTAAGGGTTCATAGGTTATCAGTACAAGAATTAGAACTAGATCTCACTGATTGTCATATGTATGGTACATAGAATTGGACTTTGAGACATGATATTTAGATAATGAATTATTCCATCAAATGTAAATATATGATTTTTCTTAGAGTGTAAATGTAATTATGGATAGTATTAGCTTTTAACATATTTATTGTAATTAGGGATTAATTTTATAGAATCACTGAATAGAAAGTATATATGTATTTTTGATATTTCTTATATTTAAGTTGGTTTTATCTAAGGATTTACCCTGGTCAAATGTGAATAGATATGTTTAGGATATTGTCCGGATTGCACTTTGCACTTTAAAAAAATCCAGTTTACACAGGTCATGTCGTTCTGTTGGCAAACTGTATAATGTAACATGTTACTTATTCTTTATCACTTTAGGGTAATGCACTGTTTATTAAGTTTATTATTTATTAATGACACTGAATAAGGTTTTTTATCTGCATGGTGGCATACAAAGGCACTACAGGCATTTATGCAAGTATTACATTTTTCTTACAAATTGGTAATAAGAAAAGTACCCATTGAGGGTTAATTTAGAAACACTGAAATAACAATTTTAATAGTGTTTTTAATTTGGTGATTATGTGATAAATGTGCCCTGATATTAGTCTTTCCACCATGTTTATGTATGGCTGCTTTTCACTGGCACTTTAAAAGGGGATTGGTGAAGCATTTGAGCTGTCATGTGATCAAGGGAGGTTTCTCCCGAAATGCGTAATGGCGGCGAATGGCTAAATAAATTAATGCACAAAGAAATTGGGTCTACGCTCGTTTTTTCCATAAGTGAATTGGAGGCAACAGCGAGGATCAAAGGATATATATATATATATATATATATATATATATATATATATATATATATATATATATATATATATATATATATATATATATATATATATATATTCACCAACAAAGCTCTTGTGCTTTAGAGGGGCACTTCACAGCGTTTCTGCAATCTTGCCTTTGCGCCTCTATCAGCTCTCACAGCCCATTCTCCAGGTATTTATCACGACTCCCGACGCGTTTCGAGGCCATTACGCCTCTTCGTCATGGGGACACACAGAATCAGGCAGGCAGCTCACCTCTTGTTTCCTTCATTATTTATTCAATTAGGTAAACACCTCCCGCAGACGGCGTGGCTCAAAAAGTTCGCCACCAGCATGATGGTTCATGTAGTCCTTGAGGCGAAGCTGAAATTTCCCTTAAATAGGTAGCAATCTTCTGTGCTTAACATTAAAGTCCTTGTTTACATCCATTAGTAGGGAAGGAGACCCAGGGCATCAGTGCTGTTCATTATTATGAAACGTTGTACCAACCGGCGAAGAGCTGTTCTCCTCCATGGCTTCTCTGCTCACATTGACCTTCCCAGCAAAATGCATAAACACAATACTGTCAGCATTGTTACAATTCCATAGAATACAAAAGGGGTGCCATTATATAAAGGCAGTAGAAAAGGGCTATAGTCCCTAGCCACCCTCTCCGTGATAAGATATAGTTTATTATAAAAAAGAAGACCTCTGGGCTTTGTTAGCAGACCCCATACCTCAAGGCCTAGATGGTTTACATCTCAGGACCAGCACAGCCCTTCTCTCTGGAAAGGTCTCTCTCCAAGTGTGTGAACAACATGCTTCGCTGCAGTGTTAAAGCACACGACTTTCTTTAGTGCAGCTGTGTGTCATGTTATGTGTAAGTGCGAGGGAATGCCCAGAACATAATTACAAGGGACATTGTTTATCGACCTAGTACTTTGTGTGCAGACTAAACTCAAGAGAACAGCAGAGAACGCGAAAAGAAGACAGTTATCATGTGAAAGGCGCAAACAAAGTCTTGCAAAATAAAAGCATGTAGTATTGTGCGCAAAGGCAGCCTCATGGCAGCGAAGCTCATGCTAACTTAGCAATGTTGACAATGAACCTACCATCCAAACAACAAATGTACAGCCTGGCCATAATGACATGGCAGTTTTCATGGCGCATACCATGCTGTGATCCACCAAGTCAAGAGCCTGTAGGCTATCCTAGAGAATGAACTGCAGGTATAGCCACACGGAAAAGTCACTCGAATACAGTTTGCTTTAGCCACTGGTTTTCAGAATAAGATCATTTATGGTGTACATTCATGCCTGAGATTCCCCAGAACCTGATACTCAATTCTTTGTACTGTGTGTTCCGAGGTTTCAGATATAATCTCTCATAATCATTTGCCTTCTGACTGTCTTTTTTAGAATGAAAAACGTACCCTTTGGCAAAAGACAGTTTTGTTATTTTTTGTGTATGGTGCACTACCTTCAAAGATTCATGGCACCTGGGGTTTTGGTCACCAGCCGTTCAAATGCAGGTGTATTACCTTATTTAAAAATTAATCAGTATTTTACTGTTCAATGAAAAAGACAGAGCATGAGAGCTGTGCAGACTACATCTGCCACAATTTCATGGAGCCTTACTGAAGGCACACACCTTTGAAAAGTTCTGTGCTCCTATGTTTGAGAGCACCCACATATGGATATCATTTATGGGTAACAGCTGCGACCCCTGGCTTGCCCCTTGCTACCCTTGTTATGTGGTAATCTAGGACCCTAGTGCAACTTTTCCCGATTCATGCCCATTATAAAGGCATAAACCATCCAGTCCTTATACAGGCATAAAGAATCATTGCCTTATTTAGTTATAGCCGGCGCAGTCCTAATACGGCATGGCTACTTCCACTAAACTCCGAGAATCCACATTGATTTTGTGGTAAAACCAGCCCTCAGGGGGCGTGGCCAAGATGGCGACGGAGTAAGACGTGCCTGCGAGCTCCTCCGGCACCCCGAGCCATTCATAGCCTTGTGTAGCTGAATTGGGGCGATTTCAGCTCCGGAATTGACTTTCCTGGGGTCACTGAGGGGCCCTGACTGCGTTTGAGCCTTCTCCCATCGAGCTACGACCTAGAACGGCGGACTTAGCCGAGGTGTCGAAGTGGTGACGCACGAGCGCTGGTGCGGCCTACAGAGCCTCGCCTGGTTTGCATCGGCTCTTAGCAAGGGGGGACTCTGGACCTCAGCAAGTTGTGTAGTGTAGCGCCTGCACTGCGGGACCCCCCGACTGGGATCGTCACGAGCCCACCCGGCGCCCCTGTGATCCATCTGGCTAACGGCGCCTGAGCGGAGGTGACGAGGAGGCTCCGACCTGTCTAGCAGCTGCTGAACAGCGCAGAAGACTGTGAGAAGAAGAGGTGCTGACTCGCCGCTAACCCCTTATACCTTGGGGGCGATTCAACGGGCGTTGAGAGACACGGCGAGTGCTGCCTTCTGATTGCCCCGGCCTCCCGGTGCCGACGACGCGGAGACCGCGGAAGGTGTGAGGAAGCGCGGCCTGATATCTCGGGACGCTCCGGGAGGTCGCGAAGAGCCCAGAGGCTGGCTGAGGCGCCTCATCATGGCGACGAGGAATCGCATGAATAGACCTGGGAAGGACGGTCCTGGGAAAGGTCCATCCGGATCGCCCCCCGGCTCTAGCAAGTCCCCGGCCAAGGACGACGGAGAGGGCCCAGTCACGAAGGCCTTTTTGATTGAACTTTTTGCGTCTATCAAGGACGACATCACAGAACTGAAGTCGCAGCTGGCCTCCGATCTGCGTGAGGTCCGTCGAGATGTGGACGGCATCGGAGAGCGGGTGGCGACCCTGGAGGACCATGATCTGGGCCTCACTGGTGACGTCCATCAACTACAGCAGGACATGCTCCGGCTACGTGAGCAGAACTTAGATCTTCAGGCCCACTGCGAGGATTTGGAAAATAGGTCCCGCCGTAATAACATTCGGATCCGAGCGGTACCCTGGGAAGGAGAAGGTGAGGACTTGCGGGAGTATGTGGAGGCCCTGTTTCTGCAAATTCTGGCGGAGGACGACCTTTCGGAGGTTCGCATGGACAGAGTACATCGGGTTGGGCTGCCGCGCGGCACGCGCTCGCCGCCGCCGGACATTCTGGTTTGTATCCATGATTTCCAATTGAAAGAGAAAATCCTACGGAAAGCAAGGGACACCAACAACTTGCAATTTCGAGGGCACAACCCTCAGCTTTTTCAGGACCTGGCGGCTTCCACACTACAAAAGCGACGGGACTTCCGCCCGATCACGGCTTTCCTGCGGGAGCACGGGGTGTCCTACTCCTGGGGTCACCCCTTTCGGCTCATCTTCAGATGGCAGAACAGACTAATGCAAGTGAGATCACTGGCAGCCGCCAAGGAACTTCTAGGCATGGAGGAAGCAGCCGCGTCGGAGGGCGCCAGCGCCTCCCCGAGAAGACGTCGCCGTTCCCGCTCCCCGGCGTGGCAGAGAGTGGGCCAATATGGTGTGGCGGAGGGTCCGACTCCATCAGCGAGCCAAAGTGAGAGGGGAGAGGTTTTGACTTTGGTGGCCCTGGTGACTGAGTCGAGCCGGGTGGGCAGCTCTTCAGCAGCCTAGGCTCCCCCAACAGCGGCCCGTGGGGCCGGGGGGGCTCTACCATCTCAGGTACATTGAAGGACCGTGCTCCATTGGAGGGTTACCCCGACCCTGAACTCAAGGGGGGCATTACCCGGGTCTTCTACCCCCGACCCTTATGGTCATGTCCGACTTTCTTTGTTCTCTTTCTAGCTCTGAATCTTTCTTTTTTGTATATTGTTTTGAGGCTCCTTTGGATTGGGGAAGGGTTGTTTTGGAGTGGGCTCAGTGGTGGCAGCTGGGGATTTGGTATGAATGCGAGTGTGTTTGGTTTACTTCTAGCACTACGGGGGGCACTATGTGGAGCGCGGGGGAGGGTACTAACTAAATGATGCCAGTTACGATAGGCTCATGGAATGTTAAAGGCCTTAATTCTCCTCAAAAGCGTCAGAAAGTGTGGAAATACATTCTTGATCATCATTTGGATGTGGTAGGACTCCAGGAAACTCATTTGGCCCGTAAAGACGAATCCAGGCTCAAGCATAGGCAATACCCACTGATTTACAAATCCTCTGCCCCCACTAAGCACCGGGGGGTGGCACTCTTGTTCCGCTCCACACTTCAGTTTCAACCCATGGGGGTGCGAGGTGATAAGGAGGGAAGATGGCTGATGGTGAAGGGGATGCTCCTTGGTAAGCTTTGCACATGGGTGGTTCTCTACGCACCGAACACGGGCCAGAATGGGTTCCTTGAGGCCTTCATGAGGGAGGTGGGGATTTTGGGGAGGGAGCATTGATAGTAATGGGAGATTTCAATTTGGTTTGGGACAAAGGCCTTGATTGCTCGCACCAGCAAATGACGGAGGCGGGCCTCTTCTCCCCTGAGTTGCGCGACGCCATGGACAGTCTGGGTCTTATTGATGACTGGCGCGCCCTCCACCCCCACACTAGGGATTACACGTTCTATTCCCATGTTCACCATACGTATTCACGTCTCGATCACATTTTTCTAAACCAGTCACTGCAGGGGGACTTGCGGGATAGTAGAATATTTCCGCTCTCTGTATCAGATCACAGTCTTTTGGCAGCATGCTTGACTTGGGCCCCGGAGACGTCCCCACAACGCAAATGGTACTTCCCTATCTCCCTTACACGTCATGAGGAATCTTGCAAAAAACGTAGGGCAGCCATTGGCGAATTTTTTGAGCTCAACAAAGCTGGGGACACCTCGGTTTTCACCCAATGGGACGCCTTCAAGGCGACGACACGGGGCACGGGCATTGCGTTGAACTCCGCCCTGAACAAGCTTAGGCGCGAGGAAAGGGAGGCGCTGGAGGCGGAGCTGGCGACACTCGAAACTGCGCATAAACAGAATCCTTCTCGAAAGACCCTTCGCCCTCTTGCTGCGGTGCGGGGTAAACTCAGGGCCCACTATAATAATCGGGCGGAGTATACCCTCTTGCGCTTACGGCGCCTTTCTTATGCTCAGGGCAACAAAGTGGGGAAACATCTGGCTCGGCAGCTCCGTGATAAGCGTGAGAGGGAATATGTGGGTGGCATCCAGGCGCCCTCCGGCGCCATGGAACATAGGGACGCGGCCAAAGCGGAGCTTTTCGGCGACTTTTATGCCGCCCTATACTCGGCAGATAACCTGGCGCCTACGGAGCAACAGGAATATTTAGGGGCTCACCCACTTCCGCAGGTTTCCAAGGAGTGGAATGATCTTCTGGAGGCCCCCTTCACTAGAGAGGAGGTGTTGTCCGCCATTAAGTCCCTTAAACCGCTCAAGGCGCCTGGCCCAGACGGCTTTACCGCTCCCTTCTATCAAACATTTGCTTCTGAGCTGGGGGATTTTTTGGTGACACTTTTCAATGGTATGAGGGAGTCAGGCCAAACTACAGGCACCATGGCGGAAGCAATGATTTCCATCATCCCCAAAGCCGGGAAGGACCCCTCTAAATGTGAGTCATACCGGCCCATAGCCCTGTTAAACGTGGATGCTAAATTGTACTCCTCTATCCTGGCTGCCCGACTCCAGGACCTCATGCCTGCTCTTATTCACCCCGATCAATCGGGATTCATAAAAGGTCGCCAGACCCACGACAACACCAGAAGGCTGATTCATCTGATCGAGAAGGCCAATCGCTTTAAGATACCGGCGGTCTTGGTGGGCCTTGACGCTGAAAAGGCGTTCGACCGGGTGGATTGGAATTTCCTCTTTAGTACCTTGAAGGCCTTTGGTTTTTCACCCAAATTCATCGATGTGCTTCGGGCCAACTACCATGGTCCTCGCTCGAGGGTTATGGTGAATGGCCATGTTTCACCCTTCTTTGCACATTCCCGGGGTACGAGGCAGGGCTGCCCCCTATCTCCCCTACTCTTTGCGCTCAGCATGGAGCCTCTGGCCCTTAGGGTACGGGAGGACCCGGATATTGTTGGTCTCCCCTTCTCGGGGGAGCAGCATAAAATATCCCTCTTTGCTGATGACGTCTTATTGTCCCTAGCGGATCCGGGGAACTCCCTTCCACGGGTGCAAGAAGTGCTCTCTCAGTTCGAAGCGGTGGCGGGCTTTCGGGTCAATCCCGGCAAGTCATACATCCTCAATCTCACGCTGCCGCCCGCTGAGGTGGAACGCATCCGACCGCTCACGCCCCTGTCATGGTCCAGCTCCTCCATACAGTATCTTGGGGTCAGGCTGACCTCATCCGTGGCCACCTTGTATGCAGCCAACTCCCCCCCCTGCTGACCCAGATACAGACCGAGCTTAATCGATGGAAGCCCATGTTCATTTCTTGGATGGGTCGCGTTCATGCCATTAAAATGACGCTGCTCCCCAAGCTCTTGTACCTGTTCCAAGCACTCCCTATCACCTTGGAGGGGGATTTTTTTAGGCGCATTAAATCCATGATTCTGCGCTATATCTGGCAGGGAGGCCGCGCTAGACTTTCCTTTCTTACGCTGCGTCGGCCCCTGAGGAGGGGTGGGGTCGGCCTCCCGGACATGCACCTCTATTATAAGGCGGCGCAACTCCGAGTGCTGGCCGAGTGGACCCAAATGGAGTCGGAGAAGCACTGGTTACATATGGACAGGAGTGTGGCAGGAAGATCGATATGGGACCTGGTTTGGAAGGCAAAGGGGGATCGGCCTCGTAGCGCCTACATTAGCACTCCTACGAGTACCACTCTGAAGGTCTGGGACTCGGTCCCCGGCGATGAGCGGTGGACCTCCTTCCCGTCCCCCTTCACACCTATTCACTTTAACCCGGCCTTTCCGCCGGCTCTCGTTGAGGGCCCCTTTGATGGCTGGAGGGTGGGGGGTTGCCACGCACTCACACACTTGTTCCACGGGTATGAACCGCTCACCTTCCATAATTGCATGCGTGACTACGCGGTGCTACCTTCCGAGCGTTACCGAAATGCCTAACTGCTTCACTGGGCGTTGTCACCGGAGGTGCGAGATGCAGCGACGAGGCCTCCCACAGATTTTGAATCATATATCACCCGCGCAACGTCTATGAAGGGGGTGATCTCATTCCTCTATGATCTTCTATTGACTACTGCTATCTCGCCTCGCCCTCGATACCTGGGTCTGTGGGAAGAGCACTTAGGGCGAGACATCTCCGACGAGGAATGGGCTCACCTCTGGCGCGATTTACACAAATTCAATCATTCTATTGATCTCAGGGAGGCCCATATGAAAACAATGCTGGATTGGTATCTTTACCCGACCCGATTGAAAAAGATTTTTCCCACTGCGTCGGATAGGTGTTGGCGAGGCTGTGGTTTCCTTGGGGATTTTCGCCATATCTGGTGGGACTGCCCTATCATACGCCCCTACTGGGAGGAGATACTGTCTTATATCAAGGACATGCTGGGTTACCCGATTCCGGACTCCATAGGCTTCGTGCTCCTGGGTCTTCGCGACCCGCTTCTGGAGCATCAGACTAAGGCAGATAAACAAATCCTTTGGCTCTGCATAGGTGCGGCCAAGCTGACCTTGGCTGCGGCTTGGAAGAAGAAGGAGGCCCCTGCCCTTTCCCTCTGGTTTGCTAAGTTGTGGAAGCTGTTGAGTGTGGAACGTATGGCTGATGTTTTCAGAGGTGACTTTAAGAACTTCATCTTCAGGTGGGGCCCGCTAGTCCGCTTTCTTTTTCGGGGCTTGCCTTCGGCGGTCTGTCCACCCACCTTACATGCACTACATTTGTTTCAGGTGTGAAGAACGTTTGAGTGAATGCCTGCTGCTGGTCTGCCACCACTGGGGGGAGGGGGGTTGGTGGGTGGCTGGAGTCTTTGGGGGGGGATTTGGTTGGTTTGTTTCAAGGAGGGGTGGGTTTTTCCGTTCTACCTCGCTGCCACGTCTTTCTCGTGGCCAAGGCACATGGAGGTGCAACTTGAACTGGTAGAACAAGCCTCTGACTCGGACAGCTTTTGCCTGGAGCCGATGTGGATTGACGCCCTTCCAAGGTTTCCTCGTTTGGCACAGCGCTGTTGGTTGGCGGACTTTGTGACTTATCCAGACTAGGGTTGCCGCGTTGTACAAATCTTCGACACTGATATTGCTTCTTGGCCATGTGGAGTCAGCTCCTGCGAGGGCTCTTATTGCATTTCGTATGTTTCTATCCCTTCTCTCTTCTATTATTTCTTCCTTTCTGTGTTCTCAATAAAAATAACTTTAACAAAAAAAAAACCAGCCCTCAGCAGCCAGGAACCTCCCCCTGCTTGAAAACTGATTTATCCAAGAAATCCGGGAGTTTTCAAGGAACTAAGGCACTTGTGACAATATTATGCCCAATCTTACGTCAGACTCTGCACCTTCAGGGGTATAAATATGCCTACATTTGCCCAGTCAAACACACAGTGGTTCCGGAGCAGATCGACTAACTACTTGCCCGACGCCCTGCTGATGCAAGTGCTGAAGAAAGCCGACCCTCCAACTGACGCACTGAAAAGACGCTGTCTTTTCTCCTGCCGAGAAATCCAGCTCCAGTGTTTCCAGGCTACCCTTGCGGGTTGCTGGGAGATCGAGTCCCGAGAGAGAGATACAAGACCTCTATCATACTAAAACCAAGGTACGGAGCTGATTAAACCCTTAGAGAATTCTTGAACAGATTCTTGGCAGAGAAATACTAAAACTTAAACTATTCCTCACTTACTCCTCCCTCGTACTAGGCTTAGGTTAGGTACACTGGGGTAGGCGTACGTTAGAAGCACCAGTTGAGTCTTTTTAGCCATCATTTTTATCACTGTATGTATTTTATGCATTTTATGTATTCTATGTTTATGGCTTAGAAACCATATCATGCTTTTACAGTACTATTTTATAATACTATTCGTATTATATGCCACGTACTTCTTAACTAGCATTTCAATTGTAGCAGTGCATTTCTTATGCTTAAGAAATAAGACTGTTCAATAAATACTTTTTTTGAAAATGCCCGTTTCTATATTTCTAAAAGCAATTCTGGTGAAACTAGGCATGCACGATTGACTGAGTGAAATAGCTATTGTTTCCGCGACTCTATAGATACGTTTCATTCTGGGGAAACAAAGTTGTCATGTTATATGGTTGTCAGAGACTAATCCCTTCTTGTACTTTCGAGAACGTTTCTAGTGACCTCTGAGCTAGCTGGCACACACAATTAAGTCTAATATATTCGGTAGAGACCTAGTCGACCTCAGTCCTACGTCTAAACTACAGTGTATATTATTCCAATGCGCAGAGCCTATTGGGAATATAGGAACTACACTACATCCTTTGCACTACTTTTGCGATCCCTGGCTTCATAGGTGGTAAAATCAGTGCCTTCATCACAGGTGCTGCTCTTCCCTTGCCTGGTTTCTGTCAATTTGTTTATAATACAAATATTGAATGATATTTATCACTATTAGTGTTATAAATAATGGAGTGCATTAGCTGTAATATGACCCAATCTGGAGACTAAGGTAAGTAAAAAATGCTGTTAAATGTATGTTGTATGCATGCTTGCGGTAAGAGTGTGTTTATGGGCATGAGAGTGTGTGAATGTGTTAGTAAGTGTAAGCATGTGTGTGTAAGTCAAAGTAAAGGTCAAATGGCATGCAATATCACTACCGCTACCCAGGGCATTTTGGTGAATTGACTTCTATGTTCCCACAGTCTGCATTTATGTCTTTGAAACATGCAACTTCCAGGGCTAGTGGTCTGGGCTAAGAGGTTGTGTTCTTTGCCATTTGAATTGTTCTGCTGCATTCTATAGCATTCAAAGTAAGCACTACCTAAAAAAAAAAAATAAGTGCCTCTGAAGAGCTTTAATTTAGTGAAATATCATTATGTCAGAAAAAACGTGAACTGTACTATCAGTTTAAATGAAAGGCAATTACCTCATTAATCATCATCTTATTGTTAAATGAAGATTACAAAAAGATCCGAATAATGGAAGGACTACATCGCTGTGGTGTCTTACCACAGTCACACCTGTGAGACGTTCTGTGCTGTTTTTTTCAAGAGCTACCTTATTTGGTGTTTGTCTTCTGGACCTCGGCAAGTTTGCATCATTCGCTCCTTAGCCAGAGATTGTACTTGGCTGTGCCTAGTAGAGCATGCAACAACAACATTCCCTTCCAGAAGCAACTGTAGTGATATGGGCAAACATTATACATAATAGAAAAATCTCAGACACAGACTGAAAAATAGCATATTTATATCAATCTAAGGTGAATAAAAATGGCAAAGTGCTCAATGCAGTGAAAAGGTGCTGTGCAAAATAATTCATATAACAGTCAAAAAAAGAATCGCATTAATGGGGAAATCACAATACAAAATACATGGATGGCTGAAACATATATCATCTCAAAGACTTTCCTGATAGTTAATGATTGAGGTCCAATAAACCATCTATACCAATCTGAGGTTCATCCTCCAGACAAAACGAAATATATGCATCTGAGATAACTGCTAAACATTTTACAGTTCGATACCCAGGTCCAACGCAATTTTTGGGTTACCGTGTAAGTGCCAGTGGTAAATTCCCTCCACTAGGAAGGAGGGCTGAACCGCCAGGGACGTCTCCTCCATTATGGTGGAGGAGCATCGTCTCACTCATCAGTCACAGAAAAAAAATGATAATCAGACATAATTTTATTTTTATGTGACTGCCTTACCATGCGTGTAGTGCCGCGCGGGCCGAGAGGAGTGGTGGGCACTTAGAAGTGTGCATGTAAATTTGGCCGACCGCCCTAGGCAGGCCAAACAGACATACACATTTCTCTTTCTCCAACACAGCTGTGTTCACAGTCAGGTTGGAGAAAGGCCTCAGGCTCCCAGAGACTGTCTGAGCAGCAGAGCAGGCAGCTCAGACGAATCATGGCGCCGCTCTCCTTGAATGAGAGCAGCATCTGGATTGGGTGGGGAGCCTGCTTGCCCAGAGACTGCTGGGAGAGCACTGAGGCAGCCGTCGGAGGCACCAAAAGGAAAGGAATGTTTTAAAAAAATATTTCCCCCACTGTCCGTCCGTCCATCCCCCACCCCCCACTTTCATTTTGGGACGACCGCTACTGTGAACCAGGCTTATCCTCTACTAGCCCAGCAAAACTACCTATGTTCCCAACTCACTCTACAAGTGAAAACAATAATTTGTAAAAAAATAACTTGTTTTTATGCAATACATGACAATGTACTTTTTCTCATTACAAGTGGTAAATAACATCAAATTATTACCAGATTTATTGATACATAATGTATTGACCTCTAAAGGATGCAAGTGTGTGTCCTTTCAGTGATTACAATTTAGGATCTGCAAATCACCCACATGTCAGCAAAGTCTGCCTAGCCTACTGAACCATATTACTAATTATTTGTGAGAAATGCATGTTTGTTGGCTTGTGCCATACAGTACTAATATGTATTACAATTGGTATGTTTGTGTGACTGGTATTCTTAATCAGCAGCATCATTTCAGCAAGAAGTTCCTGAAATTGCTCTGTCAGCTTTGAGGCTGTCATTTTTAGGTCGAGCTGGTGTAAGCACTGCATCCAGCGAAGCATCTTTTGTCATCCACTTTCTGGGAATGTGAGACAGGGGATGGGCACGCGCAGGCGATTTCCCCATGTGAGCGCGCACGATCACCCACATGCCATGCACATCTCCTATCCTACATTGCCAGGAAGTGGATAACACATACACACAGACACACACGCGCACACACACACCCCCACACACACACCCCCACCCCACTCACCAGGCACACAGAAGGCTTACATACACACACAAACGTGTGCGCGTGCGCACACACACACACACACCCTCCCTCCCCATCCCACTCACCGGGCACGACTGTGGTCTGTAGGCCTTCAATCCCTCTGTGCTAGACGGCCGCCATTAGCCCTGCACTCACCAATAGCTCAAGGCGTGGCAGCGGGGTCAAGGGCCGCCTCCACTCCTGTCGTCTTTTGCCTGATCTCCTCTGTCCGTGCCACCGCTTTAGTCTCTCTGGGTCTGCTGCTTCAACTCGGCACTCAGTAATGCTCCCACGTCTGCTACACCTCTTGGCAGAAGCTAGGCCACGCTCATCGGAATTCGCATCGGTGGCTCTACAGGCCCCGCCCCTTGTGTCCTTTGGTCTCAGCGCTGGCCAACGGGGAGTCCTCCTCCGCTCATTCTCCACTCAGCACCAGTAGTGATTCACGTCTTCATGGCAATCTTGGTTGGCCACGCCCTTTTCTCCTAATACATTTTTACAGCTTCCTGAGTTTCCGCTCGTGTTGCTGTTTAAATTGTACAAATTGTGTTTATATACTTATGGACACCACAGGGCTTTTATTTTAACATTGCGGCTGCTTCATGGACGCTGGGCTTTAGGTCATTGTCTTCTTTCCTCACGGGCGCTGCAGGGGAAACACATGGCTGCTTCGTGCAATAAGCTAGTTCAGCATGTCAGGGGTCCGTGAGTGGAGCAGGATACGGAGGTAAGTGTGCGCGGTAAGACTGCAGCCCTGCCAAGGGTCACTCAGTGGTTAAACTAATGGACATTTGGTATTGTTATCCCATTCCCTCAAAATATTTTCAAATGCAATTCACAGCGCCAGTACTTGCTTGAATTAGTGTGCTGGTAATGCGCTTTGCACAGATACTAACAATGTGTGTTCTTCTGCGGCTCTGTAAGCATGCCCAGGACTGACGGGAGGCCATGGGTTATGATCAACCGTTTAGAAGTCAGACTCCTGTGGCTCGCAGCATTTGACCCTGTTTTACTTTAATACTTATGGCAGTCCTGGCTGCTTTTTTTTCTTTTTATGTGTGTGTGGTTAGAGGTGGTGCGCTTGGTGCAGGGCAGATTGTCTCTTAGGGAGATCTCGCCACAAAGCTCTGCCCCCCCCCCCTTCACACAGTGACATTTTATATACAGGTTGGCAGGTCTAAGATCTGTATGAAATGTGCCATTAGTAGGAGACGAGGCAAACAGTGCGCTTGTGTTTCCTAGAACTTGCAGGTATTCAGAGGGTAGGAGGCTTCTGAATTTCTAAAAGCACTTTGCACTTCAGGAGGTCTAGCCCACACAAGAACAGTCATCCCCCTTGAAAATCATCCTTCATGTGCTGAATCGCGACTCTCCAGTTCAGGCGTGTGTGCTCTCCAGGGCCCAAGCATGATTAATTGTTGGCAAACTGGCCTCACCCCTACCTAGGTTAGTGACCTCTCTGTGACAAAGAGCCATGCCTTGTGGACTACCAGATCCTGTACACCTGTGCTTGCATACATTCAGTTCATAGTGGGCACTTCACACACACACTGTACACACTGCATCCTCACACACACTGTACACACTGCACCCTCGCACATACTTCACCCTCACACACACTGCACCCTCACACACACTGCACCCTCACACACACTGCACCCTCACACACACTACACCCACACACACTACACCCACACACACTACACCCACACACACACTACACCCACACACACACTACACCCACACACACTGCACCCACACACACTGCACCATCACACACACTGTACCCTCACACACACTGCCACACTGCACCCTCACACACACTGCGCACACTGCACCCTCATACACACTGCACATACTGCACCCTCACACACACTGCACCCTCACACACTGCGCACCCTCACACTCTGCGCACTCTCACACTCTGCACACACTCTGCACACACTCTGCACACCCTCACACGCCACATAATTACACTGCACTCAATTCAACATACACTCCAAATACCACTCAGTGCCACATAATTACACGCCACATAATTACACTGCACTCAATGCAACATACACTCCAAATAAACTCAGTGCGACATAATTACACGCCACATAATTACACTGCACTCAATGCAACATACACTCCAAGTACTACTCGGTGCCACATAATTACACGCCACATAATTACACTGCACTCAATGGAACATACACTCCAAGTACCACTCAGTGCCACATATTTACAGGCTACATAATTACACTGCACTCAATGCAACATACACTCCAAATACCACTCAGTGCCACATAATCACACGCCACATAATTACACTGCACTCAATGCAACATACACTCCAAATAACACTCTGTGCCACATAATTACACGCCACATAATTACACAGCACTCAATGCAACATACACTCAAAATACCACTCAGTGCCACATAATTACACGCCACATAATTACACTGCACTCAATGGAACATACTCTCCAAATACCACTCAGTGTCACATAATTACACGCTATACAAACAGAGGGATCCCAGTCTGGGGGGGGACAGAAAGAAGAAATTTATAGAAAATGGAGTTAAATGTAAAAAAATGAAAAATGAAACAAATCCAGAGTACGATGTTTTATTCACAACGTACTGAAACCTTAGTATTAGTTATAGAATCACATTAAAGGTTTTTCATATATTTTCAATGCAGTTGTGCCCATTTGCGCAAAAAGGAGGGAGAGGGGTAGTGCAGTGAGGGGATTTGTGAAAACTGATTCCTCATTCAAGTGACAAATACATTCCGATTTAAATTATTCATATATACAATGTAAATAAAAAATATAAATCATACATTCTTATATAGCGCCTTTCACCCTAAGGTCTCAAGGCGCTTGCTTTGGGAACCCATCCTGGCCTTTCCCTGCGAGATTACCCCTACTGGGCAACACCAAGGTGAAGACCAGGCATCCCATCGCGGTGGGGCCGTAGTGGAGATTAAGCAAGCTATTGCCCAGAGTTGCAAAGTGTGAACCCACGATTCGAGTAGGCACGAGGCGAGAATTATCGAGTCCGTGGACATTTTGAGCTCAAGGCCCTGCCGCATCGGGGATTGAACCCTGGTCCCGGTTCTGACCTCTGCATCAGGGACTGCCTCCTCTAACCGGTGAGCCACACTTCTCCTAAGTGTTGAAGTGGCTCCCCGACACGGGGCCACAGAGATCAAGCCACAAGGGTCAAAGGATTCTTATAAACCAGGCTTCCATAACAGCTGTGTCAATCTTGCTAGTGGTAGAAGCTGGTGTCACGGGGTAAGTAGTCTATGTTTCGACCCTATTCCATGTAGGGGGAGTATCCCTTACAAAACGGGGGCAGACTTCCTAGGGGTAATTAAAAACATCATTCAGTTAAGGGTCTACTAGAGATCCCAGAAGTATAGTAGTGTGTATAAGAAAAATACACAATCCAAGCCATTTTCTAAAAACTCACAAACTGGACAGAGGATAACAGCATGATATTGCTCAAAGACATTAAAAACGGTGTGGCTGGAAGCAACGGCAACTGGGATATCACCAGTCTAAACATGATTATGCATATAAACATCATTGCATGACTGTGCCGTTAAACGGGCCCAACGGACGTGTCCAACATGGCTAAAGGGTGTGCAAGCTGGACGGACACTCCTAGCGGTAGTATATTTAAAACCATAAAACCGGTGTGGCTGGATTGCGACGGCAAAAGAGATATCATCAATGACTATCACAATCAAAACATCATTCAAAACATAATTGGAAACATAATTGGAAACACACTGGGGTACAACATGCCTGTGCCGCTCACTAGACTCATGGAATTGTCAAAGATCACTAAAGGGTGTTATCTCAAAGGTCGTGCACGGGGACCAGACGCTCCTCGCGGTCGTGCTCAAGGCTACACAGAGGTATTCTAAGAAAAAATGGGCAGTGGGTCAGGGGGACTCTCTTAAGTTTTAAACCAAGTGTATAACACCGAGGTGTTAGTGCCGGGATGTTACCTCGTAATATGGTATAGGATCCCGGGTACTCGTAGTCTGAGGTGTTTGGGTTGGGTAAAATGTGCGGTATAAATCAGCTCGCGGCTGAAAATAAAATAAAATAACCACGGAGGTCAGTAGTTGCAATTACGGGAATAGCTGCATGGGCGTTGGTCAAGTTACAGCAGACTCACCTATCGATTAGGGTAGAAACACGGAAGGATCACGTTGTTCATCCTCGTGGAACAATCGATCGCGTCTGGGGGGGATGAGTCAGTATAAATGTAACTAGGAAGTGTAGTTAGGGTGTGTGGCACACACGCCACATAATTACACTGCACTCAATGCAACATACACTCGATATCCCACTCGGTGCCACATAATTACATGCCACATAATCACACAGCACTCAATGCAACATGCACTCAGTGCCACAAAATTATATGCTACATAATTACTGCACTCAATGCAACATACACTCCAAACAATAGCACTCAGTGCCATATGATTATATTCTACATTATATTCTACATAATTACACTGCACTCAATGCAACATACACTCCAAATAACACTCAGTGCCACATAATTACATACCACCAAATTACACTCTACTAAATACAACATACACTCCCCATATTGCCACTCAGTGCCACATAATTACACTCTTCTCGATGCAACGTAAATACACTCCACATAATACCACTCAGTGCTATATAATTACACCCCTCATACTTACACTCTACGCAATGCAACATAGATACACTTTATCTATCTGTCTATCGCCCTCACTCTATCTGTCTATCTATCGCACTCTATCTATCGCCATCACTCTATCTATCTATCGATCGCCCTCACTCTATCTATCTATCGCCCTCACTCTATCTATCGCATCACCATAGCATCACTAAGCAGCACCACAGCATCAATCAGGGGCACCACAACATCAATATGCGCTACCACAGCATCACTGAACGCCACAGCATCACTCGTTGCCACCACAACATCACTCAGCGCCACCACAGCATCAATCTGTGCAACCATTCAACAACAACTATGTTCTCTCAATGTTTCAAGCTTTATTACAAATGTCACAAAAAGATGTTAATATTTCACTTCTGTTCTTGGATTTTCGTCACAATAAAATACAATGAACATAATCTTCACAAAAGTTATTTACAAAAGCTATTGCCATTATAAATTACAATAACGTTTATTAAAGTATTAATTATTTTAAAAAAATAAAAGCCATTTTTATTTGTAATATCAATACATCTAAGTCACGTAAATACAACACATATTGCATTACAAATGCTATAGGTGTCCCATTTGCGAAACTATTGGCATTGTAAATGACAAAGCTATTAATTTCGCTATTTTCAAAACCAACACATAAATAAAAAAATTGTCATTTACAATACCAATAGCTCAAACTTTCCTAATGCGAGACCTATTGCATTGCAAATGCTTGTTTTTGTAGCTGTGTGGAATTATATCAACACTTTGGCCCTGATTTTGATGGTGGCCGTCGGACCACCGTCCGCTGTTGGCACGAGAAGCATGCGGTGGTCCGACCACCACATTATGATGTGACTGCCGTGTTGGTGGTCAGAAAGTGCTCCATTCCACAATGTCTTAGGCTGCAGCCAAGGAAATGGGCCGCAGCACAAGCTGCCATGGTTTGGAGCACCTCCTACACCGTGTGCCATGCACCATGTGGTGCACGGAGGTGAGGGGGCACTACATGTGCCCCCAGGGCCACTTTACAGTGGCTAACCATGGACAGGGTCCCTGTTTGGGTCCTCCAAAGTCCGTTTTCAACTGCCTTTTTATGGCGGTCTTCCCAACATGAAAAGGCGGACGGAAAGGGATATCATAATCCCATTGCCATTCGGGTCTATGATTCCAACCGCCGCCCCGTCGGGCTCACTGATCCTGGAGGAGGTGGCGATCTTCCTCCCGACCACCGGGTTTGTAATCCAGCGGTCGGACCAAGGAGCTGTCAGACCGCCACCGACGGCCTGTCGGTGTGTGGTCCGACCGACATCCAAATGAGGGCCTTTGTTCTTGATCCCCTATGAACAACAAAGTATCCTGGCTGCAATGGAAAGACAATGAACAGTATGATAACCAGCAGATGAGAAAAAAATGTGTTCAGGAGCATGCTGCAGAGAACTCCACCGCGTCCGCGGAAACTGTGAGAAGGAGCCGAGCTGGTACCCTAAGGAGCCCTGATAACACTGGAACAGGAAATGGATCACCTAGAGTTATTTCCTTTGGCCCTTTTTCCCTGCAGGTCGAGGAACCTCCCCTCCCACGTGACAACCAATGGAGTGAAGCGCTTTTGAAGAAGGGGCGGAGTCCGTAGTAGAAAAAGAGATAACGGAAGACATCAAGGTGTGCGTGTTCGGGAAGCAGGACAGAACACAGTGGAGCACCCTTGGAGGACAAGAAGCAGACGGGCTGAAGGCAGAGCGATGACGAGAAGCAGACGAGTTGAAGGCAGAGCGAGGATGGGAAGCAGAAGAGCCGAAGGCAGAGCAAGGACGAGAAGTAGATGGGCTGGAAGCAGAGCAAGGACGCGAAGCAGACGAGGAACCCTTAAGACGTGCGGAGACAGCCGGCGTTGAACAGGAAGAGTGGTCGGAGGATTGGTGGTCTCCCCCAGAGGACGCTGTAAGGCCACCGTAGCTAAGGAGAGTTGCAGCCCCTGCGGTATGTAACTCGGGGCAAGGGACACTGAACTAAGGGAAGGGAGGGGGGGTGGCGAGTCCAAGAGAATTTAAGGGGCACTGGTAGAGGGGGTGAAAATCACTTGTACCTTTTTCTCACTTCCCCTCACATCCCGCTCCCGGCCTTCTTTAACCACTGTGGACAGCATCATAAGCAATGTAACCATGGTTACGAGAGAAGCACCCCACATTTATGTGATTCTCCTTAGAGTCGGGAGTATAAAGTAAACTAAAGAAAACCGGCGGACTGATAGACCGGATTACCCTTAAGTTCGTTTTACCTTTCCTTTTTTATTATTATTGTTTTTCAGATTCTTTTCTTTTCACGGTTTGGTCGAGATTTATCAGAGGTGCATAACGTAATGCTATTCTGAACCTCCCCTCTATTTACTCATAAGCCCTAGTTATTTTGTCATGGTGATGGCACAGTTCACACTTTGAGTAACCGTTTGCCTAATAGGACAGCCGCAATAACGCCCTTTTGTATCTTTTTGCTTACTCGGGTGGTGTCATCATTCCGTGGAGAAGAAGACGATCCTCAACCAACAACACCCAGAGCCAAGACAACCCCGTTTTTCTCTTCCATACACTTCATCTTGTTCAGTTATCATTTCTACTGTGATTGACTTTAATAAATGTCGCCATCATTCAACAGCGTACAAGACCTCCTCGCTTTATTTTCCACCCATCCCTCTCACATCTGGTGTCAGAAGTGGGATCGGGGAAATGGAGGCGGTTGAGGAAGATGGCCGAAAGCCAAGAAAAACTAGAACGCTGTATGGAAAAGTTTCTAAGTACGGCCAAAGAGGACAGGGTGAACCTACATAAGTCCCTTACGGAACAAGGGCAGACATTAGAGGCCGTAATCGTAAAACTGGCGGATACCCTGGGTCAACAAAGGAGTACAGCTGAATTCCCTTCTGTGGTACCACAAAAATATGTCGAAGGAGAGGACCATGTTTATTTTTTTGCCAATTTTGAACGCATTGCCAGAGCGGCAGGGTGGAGCCAAGACACATGGGGTCAATATCTCAGCCCGTTGTTGTCAGGAGAACTCCAAGTGGCCTATCAGGCTGTAAATCCTACAGGCCTTACACCATACTATGATGTTAAGAGGAGCATCCTTGAAAGACTAGGCATAGATGATGACACCTACCACATCCGTTTACGCCAGATGAGAGAGGGCCCACAGGAAACTCCCCGTGTTTTGGCTTATAGGGTGAGGGTTATGGCAAACAGGTGGTTAAAGCCCTATCTATCGACAATAGAGGAGATAATGGAGAAAGTTTATCTTGAACAGTATCTGTTCTCCCTATACCCGCCTATACAGAAGTAGGTAAGACAACACACAGGACTGAATCTGGACAGGGCTATTGACATAGCTTGTGCATTTCATAGGGCTCAAGAATCGCAAGGAGGTCGAGAAGATGTGCACTGGAGGCATTCAGGAGCCACGACCAAGTCACCGAGCCCCCCCCCCCCCTTTTACGCAAACAGGAACCAATCACATTTCATCCTGGGCCCCTAGTGATACCTCCCTGAGCCCCTATCCCGCCAGGGCCCAAATGCTTCAACTGTGGTACTATAGGCCACATAGCTCTGTTCTATCCCCAGAAGGAGGAACCTATGGAGGTAGGGCTAATAATAAATTACTACTGTAGCCCTTCAGGATCACCCCTTCCCAACCATAGAACAGTAAAAGTGAACGGGGAAGAACGACAGGCTCTAATTGACACTGGGTGTTTGCAAAGTGTGATCCAGCCCCAGGCCATTCCGGGCGGGGAGGTGTGGGGGGGGGAACCAAATCCTTCAGGGTATGTCACTATTCAATGTGTACATGGGGATAGTCGCCAATATCCCACCACCGAGATAGAGGTACAACATGATCCCTCCTTAACCGCTCTGCCCTTAAACGTAGGCCTAATACCACGATTACCCGAACCTTTGGTTATCAGGAACGATTATCCACACATGCCTCACTTAGTACAGAAGACCTGGGTGGACGGGGAAGAATGGAGGAAGTCTGCACCTTTTTCTCAGGAGTCTGTGCCAGACTGTCCCCCAGGGAAACCACAGAAAGAGCGGGAAATGGAAAAAAAGGGAAAAGAAGTATTGGAGACAAGCCCTCCTGACCCGGAATCATGATCCCCCCGTAAGGCAGTTTGAGCCAGGATTTCGGGAGGCACAACATGAAGACCCCGCATTACGTGAGTTGTGAAACAAGGTCCACAGTTCTTTGAGAAAAAAGGGATACTATACTGCAAAGGAGGGAGGGATGACCCGATACAATTATTGGTTCCCCTCCCCAATAGGGAGAAAGTATTGTTCCTGGCACATAGCCACTTGTTGGGGGGCACTTTGGGGAGAAGAAAATCAAAGATACGATCTTACGGCGGTTCTATTGGCCAGGCGTTTATTCCCAGGTAAAGAGATTCTGTAGGGAATGTGCCACATGTCAAAAGAACAGCAGGTCCTTACCAGCCAGAGCTCCCTTACGACCTTTACCCATTATTCAGGAAACTTTTTCCAGAGTTGGCATGGACATCATAGGTCCCCTACTACCTTCACACAGTGGTTGTCATTTTGTATTAGTGCTGGTTGACTACGCCACCCGCTTCCCAGAAGTGGTGACCTTATGCCAACCCAACGCTACACAAATTGCCAACGCCATGGTTAACTTCTTTTCAAAGGTAGGGTTCCCCAAAGAACTGATTACCGATCAGGGAACGCCTTTTATGTCTCGTCTCATGCAAGAGGTATGTCTCTCGTTGAACATCCGTACCTTCGCGTACCACCCCGAGACTGATGGGTTGGTGGAACGCTATAATGCCACCCTCAAAACCACTTGGAAGGAATTACTGAACTTGGAATCTCGGAAGTGGGAGGACATGCCCCCTTTGGCCTTTTTTGCCATTAGAAGTGCAGAAAAGCACAGGATTTGCACCCTTTGAGTTATTATACGGTAGACAACCCTTAACACTGCTGGATATGCTTCGGGAGGAAAGGTAGGAAGAGCCGGAGGGAGTCAAACCCCTTCCAGAGTACGTGGCAAACCTGAAAACCCATCTAGGACAGATCCGAAACATAGCCCAAGCCCACATGGAACAGGCACAATCATCCCAGAAAGCCCAGTACGATAAGAAGGCCAAAACACGTTCATTTGACCTTAACGATTATGTACTCATAATGATGCCCACCCCCCACCACAAGCTGTTGGGACAGTGGCAAGGACCCTACCGCATTGTAGAGAAGGTTACTCCAGTTACCTACCGTTTAGAACCGGATCCCAAAAACAAAAACAACTCCCAAATATATCATGTCAACCTGTTAAAAAGATGGGAATGGGCTGTTCCAGTTCAGTTAGGTTTTACCCAGAGTCCTGACCCCCTATTTGTACAGAGTATAGACCCAGACCTTCCAGAGTAGAAGAAAAAGGAATTCAAGGCCCAAATGAAACCACTACAAAAGGTGTTCTCCCTATACCCAGGAAGAACACATCTAAATGAACATGGGTTCTCTACTCCCCCAGGAGCAAAAGTAAAGTTGCGCCATTATCACATATCGGAGTCTCGTCGGCTGGACATTGAGAGAGAGGTGAAACAGATGTTACAACTGGGTATTATTAAACCCTCCCACAATGAATGGAATTCTCCCATAGTGCTTGTGCCCAAACCAGACGAATTAATAAGGTTCTGCAATGACTTTCGGGAGGTGAATAAGATCTCCCAATTCGATTCCTACCCCCTCCCGAGAGTTGATGAATTAGTGGAGCGTTTGGGCAACGCTAAATACATCAGCATCCTGGACCTATGTATGGGATACTGGCAGGTGCCCTTGAACCCCAGGGACCGAGAGAAAAACGCCTTTGCCACCCCCAGCGGGTTGTATAATTTCCTTGTTCTCCCTTTCAGTCTCCATGGGGCTCCTGCCACCTTCCAGCGATTAATGAACACCGTTCTGAAACCATCTTCAGTATTTTCTGCAGCATATATCGATGACATAGTCATCTATAGCTCCTCCTGGGACGAACATTTGATCCACATGAGAAAAGTGCTCCAAGCCCTGAAAGAAGCAGGACTAACTAGAAACCCCACGAAAAGCCGACTTGCGGCACGCTCGGTGAAGTACCTTGGCCACCTTTTGGTGGAAGGGTATCTAAACCCGCAGGTCGAGAATGTAGCCGCCATTGCCAAGATCCCGTTTTCCCAGACAAAGAGATAGCTTAGGGCATTACTTGGGGTTTTAGGGTACTACATGAGGTTTATCTCAAATTTTTCAGAGACGGCCTCTCCCCTTACCGATCTTGTTCAGAAGAACATACAGACAGAAAAAGCCTTAAAACAACCCACCCCCTCTTTTCTTAAGGCGTTTAGACAGTTGAAATCTCCCCTGACATGCCACCCAGTTCTACTCAGCCCTGATATTCGCGACCGTTTATCCTATAAACAGACGCATCAGACACAGGCCTGGGAGCAGTGTTGTCCCATTAGACCCTCAGGGACAAGAACGACCCGTGCTGTATATAAGTAGGAAATTATTCTTCCGCAAAAAAAATATGTGGTCATAGAAAAAGAGACGCTCGCTATCAAGTGGGCAATGGAATCCTTGAAATATTATCTTGAGGGAAGGGAATTGTTATGTTATGTTATGTTACGTGGATTTTTACTGTGCACAGCTGCCCCAGCTAAGGGGCGTCCTGGCGCATGGCAAGGTAACACGCAACAGCCACAAGAAACACAACAGCTAAAAAGAAGGAACCAGGTTAAAATAAGAAAGTTTTTATAGCCTTACGAAAAGAAAAAAGATCCTCCAACAACCGAATCTCCACCGGAAGGGAGTTCCACAGTTCGGCTGCTTTGACCCGGAAGGAACGACCACCAACACGGCATAGCTTGTATCTGGGAGTGATAGTGAGAGCTTGGCCCAGTGATCTCAGATGCCGAGAGGGGACATACCAGGACAGGAGGTCCATAAGTATTTGAGGAGCCATACCATTTAGAATCTTGAAGGCTAAACACAGTACCTTGAAATGAATTCTAGCCCTGACTGGCAACCAGTGCAACGCTTTCAAAGTACTGGAAACAGGGCAGGATCTAGGAAGACCAACAATTGCTCTGGCAGCGGCGTTCTGCACGCGCTGGAGACGGGTGACTTCGGCCAGGTTAGCGCCCACCAGGAGAGAGCTGGCATAATCCAGGCGCGATATTACAGTCGCCTGTATTACCAGCTGCCGGGTGCGGGGGTCGAAGAACTTCAGGACTGGAATTCCCTTTGTTCATGGATCACGCTCCGTTGGAGTGGTTATCAAGGAATAAGGAACATAATGACCGAATCCTGAGGTGGTTCCTAGCGTTGCAACCATATCGTTTTCAGACTAAACATAGAAAGGGAAAAGAACAAACAAATGCTGACTATCTCTCCCGGTATCTGCTTGAACGTTTTCTTGCAAGCAAGAATGTAAGGGAAGGAAGATGTGAGAAGGAGCCGAGCTGCCACCCTAAGGAGCCCTGTATAATGCTGGAACAGGAAACGAATCACCAAGTGTTAATATCCTTCGGCCCTTTTTCCCTGCAAGTCCCCTCCCGCATGACAACCAATGGAGTGAAGCGCTTTAGAAGAAGGGGCGGAGTCCTTAGTAGAAAGAGAGATCCGGGAAGATGCCAAGGTGTGCGTGTTCGGGAAGGAGGACAGAGCAACAAGCAGACGGGCTGAAGTCAGAGCGAGGACGAGAAGCAGACGAGCCGAAGGCAGAGCGACGACAAGAAGTAGATGGGCTGGAAGCAGAGCAAGGACGCGAAGCTCACGAGGGACCCCTGAGACGTGCGGAGACAGCTGGTGCTGAACAGGAAGAGTCGTCGGTGGATTGGTGGTCACCAGGGCCAGACTGGCCTAGTGGGCACCGGGCGTTTCCCCGGTGGGCCGCTAGGGTGGGGGCCGATTTTTGGCCCCTGGGGGCAGTTTTTGTTACAGGGCCGTTTTTGCAGCATACCTGTAACAAAATCAGCCGAAACCGACTCTGGCAAACAGCTCGACCTTTTTCTCACTTCCTCTCACATCCCGCTCACGGCCTTCTTTAACCACTGTGAACAGCATCATAAGCAATGTAACCATGGATACGAGAGAAGCACCCCACATTTATTTTGATTGTCCCGAGAGTCGGGAGTATAAAATAAACTAAAGAAAACTGGCGGACTGATAGACCGGATTACCCACTAAGTTCATTCTACCTTTCCCTTTTTTTATTATAGTTTTTCACATTCTTTTCTTTTCACGGTTTGGTCGAGATTTATCGGAGGTGTATAACGGAATGCCATTCTGAACCTCCCCTTTATTTACCCATAAGCCCTAGTTATTTTGTCCTGGTGATGGCACGGTTCACACTTTGAATAACCGTTTGCCTAATAGGACAGCCGCATTAACCGCCTTTTGTTTCTTTTTGCTTACTCGGGCGGTGCCATCATCCCGTGGAGAAGAAGACGATCCTCAACCAACAACACCCAGAGCCAAGACAACCCCGTGTTTCTCTTCCATACCCTTCATCTTGTTCAGTTATCGTTTCTACTGTGATTGACTTTAATAAATGTTGCCATCATTCAACAGCGTATAAGACCTCCTCGCTTTATTTTCCACCCATCCCTCTCACAGGAACACCAAAAAACGCAGCTGAAAGTCCTACTTTACTATCATAAATACTGAGGTTATAAAGTGACCTTTGGCACAGCCTTCCTCTTTAAAAACATTTACATAAATGACATATCTTGATTATAGAAACAATTGAACATATAATGTTTATTTTTAATGCTTTGGGCATAAGAAGTTACCGCAGAATAGGGTGCTGATCAATAATTGTGGCAATTGCACCTGATAAAGACAGTGCTTAAGAAAGTGAAATATAAACCACCGTGGTTTAAAACTGTTGTACATCACACGTTAACTGTGGCCATCCTGTCCTAATCAATGGTATATTAAGAGGTAACATCTCACCCACTAAACATCATACTTAAAAAAATATTTGTACAATTGACAAATTAAGATAATAATGATTCGTTTACCTCTTTATCTTTTTAAGAAATTATTGGTTTAACTTTCTCTATTTATACTTTTCTGTGCCCATGCCAGTTTGTCATCAATTTCATGTAACAAAATCCTCTTATTTTGCTATCAGACTGTAAAAAGTAGTTTATTAGGAGGAATTTTTTTTTTATTGTTTTGGGTTATTTTGCTATGATAGTTTATTTTACTAGAAGTCTCTGGACACAGATTTTCATAACAAATACTTTCAAAAGCACCGCTGTGCCCCATTTTCCAGCTTGCATTCTTCCCTGATTGACGGGTGCTGCAACACAACCCACAGCCCTTGTTCTAGGACCACTGACCTTTACACAGCACTTCAACTTTTTGTTTTCTTTATATAGAATTGAACAGCACTGCCTAGGACCTTATTTGATATGAAAGTGATACCTGAGTCCAGCAGCTGCTTCTAAAAAAGCCTCATCTTCTGACCTTGCTAGGAATATGTTACAAAAATCGATTGAATGATCGTTAAACTTCATGCAAGTGAATGCCATTTCTGTTTTGTAGCTTACAAAGGAGGGGAAGCTGTGATGACCACCTTATGTATAATTGTCAGAGATTTACGCATAATTTTTATGCTTACAGGCAACAAGTAAAGTTGACAGAGCCAGAGAAATGTGTTCCAACTTTTTCCGTCCAATGATTATTCTGACTGTTGAGTTGAAGATGAGTTCGGACTTTTCTGGTGCGTTAAGGTAGGCAATTTTACTGTGATCCATTCTAATTGGTTAATTGAATTGACCAATGGAATACAATATTTCAGATTGAGGATTTGAGAGATTGGGTAGAATCTTCAGTTGGACAAAGTAGGAACTCATACCTACGGTGGCTTGGAGCTCCGAGGAAAGAAGTTTGACTTTAGGACTTCTTGCGTTTTGAACTGTTTTAAAAGTTACTGGACAAACGCTGGTAAAGAAAGGTCATTCGTTGTTCCAGGTTGAGAAAGTTTTTTAGGGCGTTGTGTATTTAGCTTCAAACACCTTGTTGCAGTACACCACTGAATGTCCTAAACAAAGTTTACCTCTCCAGCCTTCATGCAGAAACAGGCTAGTTTCAAGTGAAGTAAAATGCATGATTTTTCAGGACTGTTTTCCTCCTGTGTCTAAACCATTTAAGGCCTTTTGAATTAATGTACTGATTTTGTACCTGTTACTTCTACTGCACATGCTTTTAGTAAAACATGCATGATTGTGTTTTGGAAGGAAAGTATCTTACTGATATTGCAGACTCCTTTTGGGTTCTCCGCTGTCTATTGACATCCCTATTGTCTCACCCAGCTGTGTTTCTCCCCTCTCTCCTTTCTCTTCTGCCTCAGTTTTGTTTCTGGTCCCTGCCCTCACTCCACAGGCTCACATACCTGCGACATGAGCCCCAGAGCTCAATCGTAATCTCTGATGGAGAAACAGAGCATACGGACTCGGACACCACCCCTGTTTACAGGGGCACAGCCGCCACCAGTTGGCAGGGCTGTATGTATTACGTTGAAATCATCCTCTGTTTCCTTCCTTAGTCTGAAAGTTTGTGAGAGCTGCTGTGTGATTTTGTATTTTTTTATGGCCAGACTGTATCGATCCGAGTGGGATTTTATTTTATTTGGGCAGCTAAACCTCCATTCAAATCCACTCCGATTAGCTTCTTTCTAATCCCTAGTGAACATTTGCTGGATACAGCAATCCTCTCTGTTTTGTCTAATATCTTCATTAATCTGTGCATGGTAAAACTTTATTTTACAGGGTGCACACCATGTTTGTAATATTATCGTTTATCTCTAGTTATGTCATTCGTCATGTGCTTTTCGGCAAAAAGCACCCCTCATAAGTCTATCTTGCTCAGATCCTCCCACTATTCTGTTTTTTTGCAGCACCTTATTTTAGTCCTGTTCAGTAGTTAAGCAGACTTTTATCTTGTGATTGACGATTGACTGTGGAGATGCTGCTCCTGGTGTTTACATTGACTAAAACAGAGGATGGTAGACAGGGAACTTGTGACAGCTGGTTGTTACTTTTTAAAATTATGGTCTTCTGGGAAAATGCTAGTGCTACACACCTCCAATTACAAGCTTTAGTTAATAATAGAAATCTAGAAGCAGAATGCATAAAAACAAACTTGACCAAAGTGTCATGTAATAATACATTAGGTATTACGACACTTAGGGCTTGATTTAGATGTCAGCGGACGGGTTACTCCATCACAACCGTGATGGATATCCTGTCCGCCGAACTATAAATTCCATTACATCCAATGGAATTTATATTTTGTTAGTCTGGATATCTGTCACCGTTGTGATGGAGTAACCCGTCCGCCAATATCTAAATCAGGCCCTTAGCGATTTAAAATATGTCATCGTTTTCAGCAGTCCCTCATTAGTAGTTTACTTGGGTTTACGCTTTATACACGCATAAAGTTACCAGATGGCATCATGCCACTTGGACATCAGTACTGGGCTTTCCTTCTAGAAATTACTGTGTTGGTCCAATTGGGTTTATTAACATAAAACAACATTACTACTTCCATAATGCATTAAGATGTTAAAATAAGAGCCCCCTAATGACTTAGAGCCATCTGGTAACCTTATACACACATACATTACCCTTTCTAATGTTAGTGGAAAGGATGACTTTGCCCTTTTTTGGTAGTGAAGAACCTCTATTGGGATCTTTAAATTTGTTTTATTGGCCACATGTTTACAAGGATTTAAAAAAAGCAAAAGAGAGAATATGTAGAGGTGGAATGCTCCAGTACTCCTCTTCTAGAAACTTTAATATATAAAATAGGAGACATTCCTTCCTTCCTTGCTCTTCCTACTCCCTTTACCAGTGATTTATGCCAAAATGTTTGTAATGTTATTGCGTTTATATGACAATGACAACCCAGATGAGGCACTGAAACACGTAACAGCAAGTATCACGCTACTCAGGAACCCAGAGTTATTGCTTATTTCAGTGGTTGCTATTTGGCTTAGTCTAATTCCTCAAGAATCATTCCACACGCTTACTCAAGTTCGATCTGCTTCGGCTTACCATGACTCTTGGACCCACTAACCAGATACCAAACTGTCTCACTGGAGCTGGAAAATTTGACTACAGGTTCTGTGCATCCAGCAAGTGCATTAGTCCAGTGGTATCTTTTCATGGGTGGGAATGCATGACGGCTAAGTAGGTTACATGCACATCTCAGCAGCAGATGCACTACCCACCTGAGCTACCTCTTCATATCAGACTCACCCAGAAAATTTGAGGGCATCTCAGCTGTACAGGCCACTTCTCAGCGAGAGGATGAAGATGTACATAAGAGCCCTTCCATTACCCTACCAGTCAGTGTACAAATAGAGTGCCCCAACTTCAAAAGGCCATGGCTTTATCCTCTGTAGTGAGGTTTTACTCATCTGCTCAAACCGGACAGAAGTTCAGAATTATATATATCTCAGTACACAGATGTTACTGTTTCATGTTAAGAGGAAACATAAAACCATCTCCTCTTCCAACAGACAGCAGGGCCAATAACTTAGGATGAAGTAATAGCATTTTTATGAATAAGTTCTAAAGTGGCTGCCTGCAGGACGAGGGACAGCTGAGAACTGTGTTGTAAATAAAAGATCTTCTGTGGCCCGGTCATTTATAGGTATGTTGCAGGTTTATTCATAAGATAACAGTTTCAGATAAGTTACTGGAAATGCAAAGTCCATTTGGTGCCCCACCAGGAGCAGCCTCTCTGCTGCTCAGCCTGCTCACTCAAACTGACACTCCCAACCTCACCAGGCACCCATGTATTCCATGACATCATCCATCATCCAACATTCCAGACATCTCCAAGTACTCCAACACTCATTCTGGCTGAGCAGTAGGGAAAAGATACATAGGCATGGGGAAAGGCAATCAGTAGATCATAACACATCCCCCTTCCTAAGGGAACCAAAACACAAATAAAAGCAATTGAAAGTAAATAAAGCAATCAAAATAGAAAATACATTAGATATAAAAAATGCATGTAAAGACATTGAGCAAATGAATCAAGGAACATATCAAATGAATGAAATTCATGACAATTCATTAAGCCAACAAATTCACATACCAAAAATCAATAATGAAAGAGTTTCAAGAAAACCATAACGCTTTAACAATACTACAATCTTCAAGAATCTCATGAAACACTTCAAGGGTAAAACCAGAGAATTCATTAGAAGGTGTCTTCTCCTTCTCTTAACACATTCCAAACAGGTAAAAACCTTTCACTCACACAGGTGACAAACTCATATCAAGGAACACGCAGAGAAGCTTCGTAAGAAGGTGTCTTCTCTGAACACAGTCCAAACAGGGAAACCTTTCACCCACACAATCCAAACAGTGAGGGAAACCGACAAACTCATGTCAATAACCACAAATAAGTGGTAAATCAAAGGCTAAGGGAAACACTAAGTGTAAATACTCTACCCCTAAACTCCGAATACTACTCAAGTCAAAATACAACAAGGCACACTAGGGCGACGAGAGTGTTCAAGAACACTACACACTCACCTCCTCTATTCTATACAATAGCAGAAGCAAAGACATTATGCACGGCCCCTTGAAAAAAATGATCTCCCCAACATAAAAGGGTACACACTTCCCCCCTACCAAAACAGTCTTTAATAATAAAATTAAATTAAAGTCTTTCACTCCGGTGAGCGACCTCTCACCCGAAGTCCCCACCCAAATTGAAGTCCTTGTATATGAGCTCCAGGTAGCTGTAATCTCCAGAGGTAGTTCGGGTGCTTCCATGTTTTGTCACTCTGGCTCTGTGGCAAGTCTCTCCCAGCACCCTGCCTGGAGGCAGCAGTCACCAGAGAACCATCATTGCCCATCCCAGTCTGCCTTTCAATACCTCACAATCTCTTTGTCCAAGTCTTAGGGGAAGTTGTCATTTCTCCATCTTAGACTCTTGCTATTGTGTCCCTTCCAATACAGATCGCCCTCTCTTCCAAATCAACTCCTTTCATTTAATCGCACCCCTAACTATATGTATCTCGAATTTTTCGTTCTCTCAGCAGAGCCAGGAATGTTCTCGCTCTCTAGTCACTGACACTAGGTCACTGTCATTTTTGCACTGCTAATCCTCGACTGACACTCTTGCTGTTAGTCTCACAGATTCTCTTGCTGTCACTGATAAGTCCAAGGAACTGAAGTCGGTGTGTCTCTATTCCTCCCTGACAGTCCCTGTCTCTTCCTTCATGGGCTGGTTCCAAGCACAAAATGGCCGCACGTTCGTGACGTTGAGCCGGATGGCTCAGGGCGCATTGCTGCATGCAGGCGTCACTAAGCAGCGGAAAGGAATGACAAAGCAAGGACGTCATGATGGATTTACTCTGTTGCTAAAAAAAAACGGTATGGTGCGTTAGGAAACTTTTGAAACAAAACGGTGTGCAACTGTTTCCAGTAGTTGAGATAGACGCAAAGACAATTGGAAAACTAGTGAAAAAAATAAAAATAGAAACACCTGATCCAGCGCTCCGATTGAAAAACTGTCTCATAAACACTACCTAACACCTCAATACTCACCATTAATCATGAAACACATATAAAGGCCCATAATACCAATGAGACAATTGTTGAGCAACTGAATCTGGTGATTTGATTAATAAAACTATTCACATATTATTTACACTATTATATACAACTGCAGTTTATCTATCTTCTCCATGGTTTTAAACATTTATTACTTATTAATCAGACCACTAAGGCGATTGAATCAACTGATGGTAACTAGACCATGAATAAACAAGACCAGCTTGTCTTCTTCAAATCTAATTTTATTAACTTTATTTTTCATAAAGAAAAAGGCATTTACGTTTTGAATCTTTATTTTATAAGCAAATAAGAAAGCAGCATTTTAATAAGGAAATGAATTTAAAACTGACATTTAAAAGCAAGCTCAGAAAAACGAAGTATTAGCAGAATAACAGTTTCCATTCCCTAAATCTATTTCCCTGACTATTTCTCACTTCACTTAAAAGGAAAAATCATTTAAAGTCTGCTGTCCTTACATGCGCCAAAGGTCTGTCAGCATGTCACGACACTCAGGAATTGGAAAGTAAGAGTTTTTTCCCTGCTCATTGTGTCAGACTTTATACCTTTCTCTCTAGCTAAACTTTCTACATTTTACATTCTTTTAAACAAATCCAAGCTTTTCATTGGCTATCCTGTGTCAGTCCATGATAAATTTGTTAGGTCAACTCCGTCTCTTGACCAAGTCCAGGCTTCATATAAGCCCTATTGTCTTTCATTTCCACGTTTTCGGCTTCCTCAAGAAAGTTACTTTTTTCCTCGAGTTTCGAACATTTACTTCCTAACCTTGGCAGACCCATTAAGTTCCTGTCCTTGAGCTATCTTTCCATGAGCACGTTCAACACAACCAAAGAAACTGCTTTTCAATCAGCAATGACGATGCAGTAAAAATCTTCACTGCTACGCATGTGCAAATGCTCCACTCTGGACATGGTTTCGCGTCTGCAGCTCTGTCAGCCATATTTTCTGAACCATCTTTAGGCCTCACTTTGGAACCTATTATTAAACAAATACAAGACATCAACTAATTAAAGAATTGAGACCCATTCTGTTACCCTCCCCCTTTATTAATTAATCCTATTAGTTATGTTACCTAGCAAAAGCACATACAAACAGCATTATAGTTACCTTTCCTTTTCGAATAGCAGGAACTCCATTTCTTTTGTTTTTTTTGTTTTTTTAAATCTGTTTTTATTGCAGAATTATAAACAAGACCTCGAAGTAGGTCAACCATTACACTCATGACACCTCAGGCCTAGGAATAGCAATAAAGTCATACACAGCCATTAAGCCCACATCTTAGCAGGAACTCCATGAGCTCTTTATCACAAACAGACATAACATAAGCACATAAAATAAGCACATGCCATTAAATTAACTGCCGCATTTAATACTGACAAAGACAATAGACAAGGTTAGTTTATTATTTTTTTCTTTGCGTATGCAACAAAAAGCACATTTGTTTTTCCTACGTGTAATGATGAATGTATTCTTAAACTAAGTTGATTAGTAATTTCACCACAAGCTTGTTAATTCAATTACTCGTTATGGGAGATTAACTTCACAAGTTTGAACAAAATCTTGTTCATCACCTTGCTCCATCAACTCCCTCATCTGGTGATTTTTAAATCACCAAACAATACCCAAAAATGTTATACATTTTCAACCCTTGAACATGTTTTGGTCTTTCTTAATATTAGTATTTCTAAACTTTAGATTCACCTGATTTTCTGCATTTTTCATATTAAGTTCTCCGAAACTCTTCTAATTCTAATTCTTTCTCCTTTTCCTTTCTTAGTTTGCAAATTCTTTTCTTTTCTATTACATGTTTTCTTCTCTTGTGTATCATGCAACTAATTTTCAACAAAAAATATCACTATAGCTATGATTATTAAAGGAAAAACTATTTTACCTATGATTGAACTACCAATCTCTTGAAACCAATATTTAATCGCTGCAAATCTTTTACCTAAGCGTTCTGAAAAACTCTTGTCTTCTAAAGGTTCTACTTCTTCATGTAACTCAGTAATATTCTTTATGTACATCTCTATATTCTGACTTTTGTCAGGTATGTAAGTGCAACAATGTTGAACATGCAAAATTCCACAGACTCCAACCTCTTTTGCCAGCAAAAAGTCTAGTGCAAGACGACTCTGCATTACCATAGTTCTCATGGCAACAAGTTCTGTATTTACTAATTGAAATCCACTTGTAGTATCTGTTGACAATCTATCAAGAATTGTGGACATTTTTCTGATTTTATTTGCATTCAGAGTTATTCCTACCATGGGTATTAATGCACCAAATATGTCTCCCATAATTTCTGTAAAGCTTTCCCTTCTAAATCTTTTCAAGTGATTCCCAATTTCAAATGAACCTTTTGCATTTCTATCTACATGAAATGTTTTTGGAAAGACTAAACTTACATAACACGTCCCATACCAGTGGTCTGGGAGATTGTAATAAGCTTTATTCCCACAAACAAAATAAATTCCAGGAAAAATTGGATCCTTGCCTCCTTTAAATCCCCAACCCCCTATAATACGATAAGTATCTTCACATTGACTTGCACCTACAAAATAATTATCATATAAAGTATTATCTCTTCTTATACAAAATTTTCCACTAACAGGTTTATTTATATGAATTGCAACATTTTCATTTCTAGCATTGAGCTTTTCATCTTCAATCTGCCAAAATTTTGACTTAATAGTTTTCAACATCTCATTTCGCTTGTAAATTGCCCTCTGCAATTATTCAGAATTTTGGATTGTACCATATTTGCCTAAATAATCTGATCATAGAATCTCTTCCAATATGCCCTGAACCATGTTACATACGTGCCATGTCAGAAATCATACTGTCTGGCATTACTGCTCTGTCATCTTTGTAAACCCAAACCTCATCTTCTTCTCTTTGTCTGCATCCTGCTTTTAACCAAGTGTCTTTCTCCTCGTCACTCGCTTCATCTTGCAACTGTTTTACTCCCTGCCAAGCCTCAACTACAAATATTAGCATAAGTGAGTTCAAAACATGTTCATTTTCTTTTTTCCGATTAACAGATACGTTATGTTTTGCACAGAAGTTTGCTATTGAGTCAGCATATGAGTTTCCTTTTGTTATGTAATCCTCTCCTTTCTTATGTGCTGTGCATTTAACTACTGCAATTTTTTCTGGTAGCTGAATTCCGTCAATCAATCTTTTGATCAATTGAGCATTTCTTATTGGTGAACCCGCAGAAGTTAAATAACCTCTTTGAGACCAGAGCTGGCCATAGTCATGGACTACACCATAACCATATTGACTATCAGTCACTACAGTAATTTTTTGCTCTTTTCCCAATTCACATGCACGAATCAAAGCAATTAATTCTGCTACTTGAGCTGCACGAATTCCTTTGAGAGAGGAAGCTTCAATCACATCTGCAACTGTACATACTGAATATGCTGCACTCAGAACTCCTTCATCTGTTCTTAAGCATGAACCATCAACAAATAAAACATAATCTGATTCAGATAATGGGACATCTTTAATGTCCTGCCTTGGTTTAGTGCAATATTCTAATACATCCAGGCATTCATGATCAACCTCATCCCTGATCTCTGTTTCAGAAGTGTCAGGAAGTAATGTGGAAGGATTTAAATTCACACATCTTGCAATTGAAACATTGTCTGATCCAAGTATAACTTTTTCATATTTTGTCAGCCTATTGTTTGTCAAATGCTGTGTTTTGCTTCTAGTGAGAAGAATTTAAACTGAGTGTGGTACATATACTTTTACAGGAAATCCAATTATTATTCCTTCACTTTGTTCCAAACTTACACTTGTTGCAGCTACTGCTTTTAAACAACCTGGTAATGCTTTTGCAACAGGATCAAGAACAGCTGAGAAATATGCTATTGGCTTTCTCAGTTTTCCATGTCTTTGAATCAGAATTGATAATGCACATCCTTCTCTTTCACTGCAATACAGCTCAAATTCATTTTCATAGTCAGGCATTCCCAATGCTGGAGCTTCACACAAACTTTTCTTTAACTGTTCAAATGCTTCTAATTCAGTTTTTATAGGCTAATTGGGTCTTTTATGTCTGCTTTTGTCAGTCTCTGCAGTGGTTTTGCAATTACTGAGAATCCACTAATCCATTGGGGACAATAACCTATCATTCCTAGAAACATTCTAACCTGTCTCTGTGTTTTTGGAGGTTGCATTGCTTGAATCATTTTAATTCTTTCTGTTGTCACTTGTCTGGTTGCCTTTGCAATTCTATGACCAAGATATTTTACTTCTTGTTTGCAAAACTGTAATTTCGCAGGAGATACTTTATGTCCCTCATCTGCCAGATGATTTAAAAGAGTAATGGTATCTGTTACACAATTATCTCTTGTTTTTGCAGCCACAAGGAGGTCATCAATATACTGCACTAACGTAGATTTTCCAGGTAAATCTAGATTTTCCAGGGATTTCTTTAGCAACTGATTAAAAATAGATGAACTTTTGGTGTACCCTTGAGGGATTCTACACCATGCTAAAATACGCTCTTTGAACCGGAACGCAAAAATGTGTTGGCTTTCTGGATGCAATGGAACAGTAAAGAATGCATTGCACAAATCAATAACTGTATACCATTCTGCATCATGCGGAATCTGATATAAAATTACCACTGGATTTGGTACAACTGGACAACATGGAACAACAATTTTATTAACCTTTCTCAGGTCCTGAACAATTCTGAAAGTTCCATTTGGTTTTTTGATTCCCATAATTGGTGAATTACATGGACTACTCTCAATTTCTTTTAAAACACCTTGTTTTATGAATTTGTCTATTACAGGAGTAACTCCTTCAATCACTTCTGCTTTCATTTTATACTGAGGAATGTTTGGATAATCGGCTCCTTGTTTTACTGATATTTGTACTGGATCTACATTTTTCATCAGGCCCATTTCATCTCCAGTAAAATTCAAAATTTTTACATTCACTGTGTCTTTTAATTCTCCAGGTAGATTATTCTTATCAAACACAGGAAAAAAAATTCTTTCTTCTGCCTCAACCATTGACATTGTTAATTTGTAAAGCCCATCTTCTTCTGGAGTTTGAAGGGGCAACTCCCTCTACGCCGGAACCACCGCCAAACTCCAGAAGAGACTCCAGCGGATTCAGAACGCCTCTGCACGACTCATCCTGGACATCCCCAGATGCAACCACATCTCCGGACACCTGAAAGATCTGCACTGGCTCCCGGTCAACAAGAGAATCACCTTCCGTCTCCTCACCCACGCACACAAAGCCCTACACAACCAAGGCCCAGGATACCTCAACAGCCGCCTCAACTTCTACGCCCCCACACGCCAGCTCCGATCGACCGGCCACGCCCTTGCCACCGTCCCCCGCATCCGAAGAGCCACCACAGGAGGAAGGTCCTTCTCCTACCTGGCCGCCAAGACTTGGAACTCCCTCCCGACCCACCTCCGCCTGACCCAGGACCACCTTGCCTTCAGGAAGCAGCTCAAGACCTGGCTGTTCGAGCAGTAGCGGACCCCCCCTCCCCTAGCGCCTTGAGACCCTCCGGGTGAGTAGTGCGCTATATAAATGCTTTGATTGATAAATGCTTTGATTGATTGATTGAAGCTCTATACCATCGGGTGAACAATATATTGCACAGTTCGTTTTACAAAGAATATCCCTACCTAATAGATTTACAGGACTACTATCACAAACTACAAATCTATGCATGTCTTTAAATTTACCTATTTCAACTTCTACTGGTTCAGTTAAATCTATTTTTATTTGCTGATTAGCTACACCTACTACTTGGATTTTATCTCCAGAGAGAGAAAGGTTTTCTATTTCCACTGAACAGTAGAACGGGTAGCACCTGCATCCACTAGGAAAGTAATTTCTATGTCATTCACTTTACCATTTACAAATGGACCAGATTGATCTACCTCAAGAGTGGCTCCAAGCACACACTCTTCCTCCTCTCTCAGGCACCGTCAGAAGTAATCTTCAGATTCACTCCCTCCATCTCATTTCAACTAATATTGTTGAGACAATTTTGACATATTCACTCTCGGTGATCTGTTTACCTGTTCACCTCCGCTGAATCCTGTTTCTGCACTGTATCTCTGCACATTTACACAGTTTGGAAGTGGCTGTTGTGGTAACTGACTTTGCTGAATCACTACCTGTCTCTGTAGCTGTTGTTGCTCATTTATCTCATTCTGCATCTGTGGATTTAATAATGTATTTTTTAAATGAATTCTGGGCGGATTCTTACACTCACGCTTCCAGTGTCCAATTTCGCCGCAATTAAAACATGGGAGTTTCTGTTTTAACTCTTCTATATTTCCCATCAATTTTGGTTTATTATAATTACCTTTAAATTTCCCTTGATTTTGTTCAACATTTTTATTTCCTAAATTTGCTATTTGTTGTTCAGCCACTTTTACCTGTGCCCACATGGCTTTTTCTTTCAGCTTCTTTTGTTTAGCATCTATTTCATCACTACAGTATTGTGCTTTTCTCAAGATATCATCTACTGTGTCTGATTGCCAACCAACTATTCCAGTTCTTACCATTTCACTAATTTCAGGTCTAAAGCCATATACAAATCTGTATATAAAATGGCTCATGTCTTTTTCACAAATGTTCATAACCACTGTATTGTTTAAATACCAGCAGTAATCTCTCATAGAATTAATGTACTGATTCCTTCGATTCTTGGATTGTTCTGTCAATTTTAACCCAATCTATCTCTTTTGGAGGAATTTTGTTTTTCAAAAACACAATTACCTGTTCGTACTTTCTCATTACCTCTGGAGAAGGAGCACCTGTTACTTTAGTTGGTTCATATTCTTCTCTAGGCCAATCTATAGAAGTTTTACATTCTGTCCAAAGATCTGATGGGACAACTATGTCAAATAATCCATCAAGATCAACCCACAAAACCTTTGAAACTTTCACAAATCTTTCTACCTGTCGATATCATTCTACAGGTTTTTCTCTTAATCGAGGGAAATCATTTGTGAACAGTAAAATGTCCTGTCTTGTCCATGGGACATGTACATACCCATCTCCTGCTATTTCTCTCATTGGAAACTCATTCACTACTTTTTCCTTTTCTCTGACAGGAAAAGCTAAACTTGTTCTGTCTTCATCTCTTTTCTTAGTCCATTTCGCTCTCCATTTACTCAATTCACCCCATTTTCTCAAAATCACAATTAAAACTTTTATATGAGTGATTCTTCCTATGGTATTCATATTTTCAATGTCTTTTTCAGAGAAATCGACCCTATAATTTTTCTGCAAAATTCTTCTGCTTACTTAAATCCACTTCTAATTCAGAAGCCATATCTTCTAATTGATCAAATTTGTTTTTCGTTTTCCATGTCATGCTTTTGCAAATAAATAATAACTCATCATCCTGATATGCCTTCAAACTGTCAGTTCCAATCATACCAATTATTAATTCCTCTAAATCTGCTTTCAATTTTCCAACATCAAGTAATTTACATTCTGGGGTATGCGTTAAATCTATTTTACACAAACTCTTTTCTGGAGTTCCAGAATCAGAATCTGCACCAGTTGGACTTTTACATGACAAACTTTGATTAAAAGTTAAGTCAGGCATCATCATTTTCTCACGATGTATTTCAGACAAGTGTGAATAAAGTTTTTCTGTCACTTTCTGTATTTCTGAATTTAATGGAACAGTTAAAGCTGAATGTCTAATTTCGTTTTGATCAAATACTGGAAGAACAGGTCCAATCGTTACAGGTACTGTTACTGCTTCCATGTTTTTGGTTAACTGCTGTATTAATTCATTCGTAGAACGAATATATTCTGAGTTATCTGGTAATCCCTCATACCTTTCTGTTCTAATTCCGCTTTTTGGGGTTTCATTTCTTTGAACTGGAGTTTCAGCATAATTACTATTTTCTCCTGATATATTTGAATTACGTCCTGTTTCTACTCTTTCAGGTGTTTTTCTAATATTCGGATTTGTTTCAGGGAACGTCTCATCAATAATTTCTCTTTGTGGGGCACTTGGAGAAGTCCATGAACAAACTGGTTGATAAGGTGGCGGGTTTTTAGTATAAATTTCTTCTAATACCGCATCTTCTGAATCACTTTCCTCACTAATTCCATTTTTCTTATGGGTACTCTTTTGTCCAGTTACTTCATCAATTAGTCTCACTGGATACAAGCCATCACACATGTCTGCGCTTCTCCATCGACACATGCTATCCCGATGAGTTTCTCTATCAAGACCTAATCCTGTTCCCCTTGATATTCCTCTGCTCTCTCGTTGTAATTCAAACATTTCATCCTCCCATTCAACTAAAGCTTCAAATTGAGTAGGTCTAGGCTTTGGTACTAGTTTAATCATTTTTGCTCTTAAATTTTTCAAAACTGCTATGTTAAATGATCCATCTTCCGGCCATGCTAATACACCATCATTTTCAGTATACTTCATCCAATTCTCAATCCAAAGACAGGAATGATAACCATATTCACCCAACATATAAGCTGCAGGTGTTTTGTACTTATGAATTAATCTTCCGCCTCGCGTTGAAATTTCCTTATCAGGTTTAATTTAATTTTTTAACTTCTGAAACCATGAAAGCTTCTTTTTCTCTTTAATAAAATAGTAATCCATGTTTTTAAACACTTTCCCTTACTTCGGAAAAGATTGTAACAACTTCCTTGTTATTCCGTAACACCAACCAATCCGTGTGCGAAACTCACCAACAAACCAATCAGGTTAAGCTTCGTCACTATTTTGCTCAACCAATAGAATTACAGTTTTTCAGGATGAGCCAATCAGCTGTAAGCTTGCCTTAGTCACATGAACCAATCTGTGCGCGAATACTGTGACGTATGTTAACCAATCACTGCGCAACACTAGTGACGTATGCTACCGCTGCAGCTTCTCTGTCTCTCAACTCACTCCTTAAACTGACCCCTACTTTACAAAAAGAATTTCACAGTGCCATATTTACAAAACTTTCAATTGAATCCAGTTAATAACTCCACAAAAAACCAACCATTTGTCTGTTTCGCTAAAATAAAGTGATAGTTTTCCCAAACATTCAAGTATTCTTTTCACGTGAAATAGACAACGCTATTTTCACAGAATATACAAATTCATCGATAAAGTAAGCCTACTTTACCCTTCTAGCAGGTAATAACAAACTTGTTTCTCTCTAAATGCATATACAGAGATATTTTATACCTCCTTAGAGACAATTTAGAGTTTCACTCGATCGTAAATTACAAATTTCATTTACGCACATTCATACAGAAAAATCCCTAGTCATACATACATAAATCTCCAGTAGGACTTTAACCCACCAATAGAAATCCTCACTCGCCAGTAAGATAGACAACGCTTCCTTACCTTTCACTCAAGCTTAGATAAAGTCTACTACTCTTTTCACAGTGAGTTTTAAAACAGGACAGAAGTCCCTGTACTCGAAAGTAACAATTTCATAGACAATCCTCACTATACATTCTAGCTTGCACACCTAAAATCCCTAAACTTGTGCTGTACGACCACACTTGTGATATACGATGATACCACTATTTTGAAAGAGAACAAATGCACTGTGAAACTTCACCTGTCACACTTCTCATGCCGGCACAAACCAGGAATTTTCACACTGCTGGAAAAAACCTTTCGACTACATATAACAACTAAACAGACTTAACATGTTTTAGACATCAATCCTATGTAATTACCATGTAACATGCTAGTTACCATAGAAACCGTAACTCTGCTACCAAGTAATTGATCCAGCGCTCCGATTGAAAAACTGTCTCATAAACACTACCTAACACCTCAATACTCACCATTAATCATGAAACACATATAAAGGCCCATAATACCAATGAGACAATTTTTGAGCAACTGAATCTGGTGATTTGATTAATAAAACTATTCACATATTATTTACACTATTATATACAACTGCAGTTTATCTATCTTCTCCATGGTTTTAAACATGTATTACTTATTAATCAGACCACTAAGGCGATTGAATCAACTGATGGTAACTAGACCATGAATAAACAAGACCAGCTTGTCTTCTTCAAATCTAATTTTATTAACTTTATTTTTCATAAAGAAAAAGGCATTTACGTTTTGAATCTTTATTTTATAAGCAAATAAGAAAGCAGCATTTTAAAAAGGAAATGAATTTAAAACTGACATTTAAAAGCAAGCTCAGAAAAACGAAGTATTAGCAGAATAACAGTTTCCATTCCCTAAATCTATTTCCCTGACTATTTCTCACTTCATTTAAAAGGAAAAATCATTTAAAGTCTGCTGTCCTTACATGCGCCAAAGGTCCATCAGCATGTCACGACACTCAGGAATCGGAAAGTAAGAGTTTTTTCCCTGCTCATTGTGCCAGACTTTATACCTTTCTCTCTAGCTAAACTTTCTACATTTTACATTCTTTTAAACAAATCCAAGCTTTTCATTGGCTGTCCTGTGTCAGTCCATGATAAAAATTGTTAGGTCATCTCTGACTCTTGACCAAGTCCAGGCTTCATATAAGCCCTATTGTCTTTCATTTCCACGTTTTCGGCTTCCTCAAGAAAGTTACTTTTTTCCTCCAGTTTCGAACATTTACTTCCTAACCTTGGCAGACACATTAAGTTCCTGTCCTTGAGCTATCTTTCCATGAGCACGTTCAACACAACCAAAGAAACTGCTTTTCAATCAGCAATGACAATGCAGTAAAAATCTTCACTGCTACGCATGTGCAAATGCTCCACTCTGGACAAGGTTTCACGTCTGTAGCTCTGTCAGCCATATTTTCTGAACTACCTTTAGGCCTCACTTTGGAACCTATTATTAAACAAATACAAGACATCAATTAATTAAATAATTGAGACCCATTCTGTTACCCTCCCCCTTTACTAATTATTCCTGTTAATTATGTTACCTAGCAAAAGCACATACAAACAGCATTATAGTTACCATTCCTTTTCGAATATCACAGAAAGACATAACATAAGCACATAAAATAAGCACATGCCATTAACTGCTGCATTTAATACTGACAAAGACAATAGACAAGGTTAGTTTATTATTTTTTTCTTGGCGTATGCAACAAAAAGCACATTTGTTTTTCCCACGTGTAATGATGAATGTATTCTTAAACTAAGTTGATTAGTAATTTCACCACAAGCTTGTAAATTCAGTTACTCTTTATGGGAGATTAACTTCACAAGTTTGAACAAAATCATGTTCATCACCTTGCTCCATCACACCAAACACTGCTCATCCTTCACACTTAACGGCAGGTCAGCACTTTTAAATAAGTAGAGCAGCAACTCGTCTTCCATGCCGTTCAAACAATTCTTCTTGAAATGAGTTTGAGAGACTCAATAGTCAGTCCTACTGACGGGGCACACAGACTGCAGAGCTTCTCCCAGACGAAAATTACAGGGGTTGTGGCTCTCGAGGACAATTGGTAGACACTTTCAAACAAATGCCTCCACAGGTCCCAGGACATCAAACAGTCTTGGTCACACAGCTCATAGTAAGATGTGCAGCGCAGGGAAACCTTTACCTCATCAAACCTCAAGTACACTCTCTAGTTACAGGAGACACTGTTCCCAGGTGGCAGGGCAGGAATAACTCTTCGAGGCGAGCAGCAACGGACCGTAGAGGCGACCCGCTTCCACGCTCACGCGATTCCGGAGGTCAGTTGTACCCGACTGCCCCCGCCAAAGCACTACCCGGCCGAGACCAAGGACACCGGGACCAAGACTATTCCCGCTGCACTACGCCACCAAAACAGTCGATTACCCCGCAACGCCATTACAGCCCTGATGAATCACAGGCACTGTCCTGTTTGATGAAACACGTGTCGGCTGGCGTCTATACTCTATAAAGAGAACCTTATAAAGCTTCATTCAAAACCAACAACTGCATCTTCTTTTTTCCTGTAAAAAAAGTTGACACAACTGTTTATTTGACGTGTGCACAGTTCTTGTCTTTACAGGAATAACTCTTCAAGGCAGCAGAATGACAGCAAGCTCCAAAAGTAAAGTGTTTGAAAGGCGATAGTAAAAGGTCAAACAAAAGTCAATCTTCCTGGTCTGCAGTCTGTCCTGTTGACAAAGGACACTGGTGGGGATGACCAGAGCGTATATGTAGTAATTCTTTTTCTTGGGGTTCCAGTACATAAGTTTACATTTCTTTGGTTAGTCAAATCCTTTTTTTCAGTAGCAGGGTATTCATTCAGCAACACGCAGGTTCTTTTAAAATCATCGCCAATGTTGTAAATAAAAGATCTTCTGAAGCCAGGTCATTTATAGGTATGTTGTTGGTTTATTCATAAGATAAGTTTCACACCATGAGCAGCCTCCCTGCTGCCCAGCCTGCTCTCCCCAACTGACACTCCCAACCTCACCAGGCACCCATGCATTCCACAACTTCATCCATCATCCAACATTCCAGACATCTCCAAGCACTCCAACACTCATTCTGGCTGAGCAGTAGGGAAAAGATACATAGGCATGGGGAAGGGCAAAGAGTGGATCATAACAAGCCGCCAGACAGTGACAGAAAAAGACCAAATAAAGTTAAAAAATATGTTTTCGGCCATAAAAAGAAATATTGTGCTCTTTGCTTATGAGTTGTTTTGTAGCACATCACACACACTACAATTTTTATTGGAACACTGGAATCTTGAGCGCTCAATTGAAGATAGTGGAATGCTCTACATTTTAATGCCTGGAAGAAGCTCAGAACATCAAAATTCCAATGTTTGTTCACAGCTGTTGCTGTGAGCAAAGGTCTCATGGAGCCTGAGGGGATTTCAACCCCTCTCAGGCGCCGTGAGGCCTTTGTTTTACAAATTATAACATTCTGCCCTCTAGGGGCGGACTGTTCTAATAGCCTTAGAGCCCTCTGTAGCGGGCTCTACCAGCCATTAAAGCCCGCTCCCTGGCTAAAAGCTTGGGCCTTTAACGCTGCAGCAGGCAATTAATGGCTGGTAGAGCCTGCTACATCAGGATCTGAGGCTGTAGTAAAATATTTTTTTAGAAAGGAGTGGGTAAGTGGATGGGTGAGGCACGTAGTAAAAGTTAAAATACAGCAGAGCGCTCTGCATTTGAAAACCTTCTGCTTGTCTTACGGAGATTCTTGTAAATAAGAAAATTCTGACTCAGGCCTGATTTCCTCGCTTTCCCCATTCCCGAAGCAAACTTACTAACCGGGAGGAGGAGGAAGAGAAGGAAGGGGAAGCATTAGTTTAAACGGATACAGATTATTTGTGTGCCAAAGCGAGCGTAGGCGAGGGAAGACAAATGACTGAGATAATGGTACAACTGGCAACACAACTTAAGGGTGAAATGGTTCATCAATAATGGCTGGACATCAGTAGTGTCAGTGGAGGGAAGGGTAATGCTTTCTCCATTTGCTAAGCAGGAAGCACTGCACCAGGAGCCCTCGTGGAAATGAAATCCTATGAAAAGCCTGAGCCTGCGTCCTGCATCCAAAGCCTCACATCTTAGAAGCTTTTACCAAGATCCTCTCCTGTCCCTTGAGGTCACTGAGAGAGATAATGTACTGTAAAGACACTCACTGCACACAGAGGTCCAAGCAAATCCTGACCTCTTAAACAGTGAATGATGTACCAGACGTAGTTTAATCAAAGTTGTGTGAATTTTGTTTAATGGTATAAACCGCCCACCATCAAAATGGTCCCAACGTTCGAGCAGCACATCTCCAACTATTATAAACTGAATAATAGGCTCTGACATGGAAACCCCAAGTCTATGACATAATACCACTAGAATTAATGTAAAACTTTTTAAACAGCTTACCTGACAGTTTATTGCTAAGTGTATAACTATTTCTAAGAAACCAGAATAAAAAGAACATATTATAACAAGCACCGTAGATTTTCTTTAGTCCCACTGCTCAGAAATTAGCTTGACCCGAAGGTATCGGGTATCCGAGCACTTTACATGAGCACCAGCTGCGTTACAGGAGGACACTTTCATTTTTGTTAGGCATGGGGAGTGTAGGAAGGGGGAGGCTCTAGTTGGCGCAGTGTAACACTAGCGACAAGCAGGGACTCTCTCTTCCTCGTCAGGGCTGAGGGTTACCTTCCAGACAACCTCTGCTTACCCTCTAGGTAGTGTGGCTTAAGCAGTCTTAGGCTAATCTTTGGGGCACATAGGGTTAAACACTTGCAATATTACACCCCCACAACCAACCCACCACACAATGAGACCAAACTGTATTCTGTAAAAATATATATCTTTATATAAGTTTCAAGCAGGCTTAAGAATACAGTTATCAAACTTTCAAATAGCGGTTCCAAGTTACTTAGTTCAAGTTGCCACAGTTCTTTCTAGCAATAAGCGTTTTTTAGGGCCTTCTGGCCGGTTCAACAAAGTTCTTGTGGAGCGGGCGGCTTCCAGGGGAGCTGTCCCACGTCGCGTTGCCTTCCCGGGGTCGCTGTTCGTTGCGGCTCTCAGCCGAGCAGGTCACGGGTCATCCGGGGCAGCGGTGTTCTGTGGCGGCAGGGTCCTTTCCTCGTCGTCCGCTCCGACCCTGGAGGCGGCGGCTGTGTGGTGGCGGCAAGTGGCAGTACGGTCCTCAAGTGCAGGACGTACCCAGCCAAGTGCCGGTGGCAGCTGTGCGCTCACAGCTGAGCTGTCGGGCAGGATACTGACCAGAGGGGGGTTCTCACAGGGCGGCTGTCCGTCTTTGCAGGTGGGCTGACGGCTCGAAGCACAGTCAGCTCGGGAGCTTGGACCGGACGGGTCCTCCTTCGCTTTGCTCTCGGTTCCCGGTGCAGATGCGGTCACGGTGTTCAGGCCAGCGGCGGCTGGACCTCACTTTGCTCTCGCTGTTGCCTTGGGTCCCGGTCACGGTGTTCGGGAGGATATCGATGCCTTGGATTACGGGGAGCGTGGCAGGCTTGCCCAGCGCTCCCAGACCCCTCTGTCAGTACTGCAGCGATAAGCAGCACACACAGTCGCTCTCTTCAGGGTGTAGCGCCCACTGGTCCTGGGGCGCTGGTCAGGGGGCTTGTTCAGCAGCAAGCCCTTGGAGATCGTTTCAGCAGAGTTTGGCACAAAGTCTTGTCAAGCAAAAGTCTTCTCACAGTCTTTCCTTTTTCCTCTCCTTCGGCAGCAAGGCACCAGACACAGGCAAGAGACAGCACTCTTCCTTGTCCTTCACGGTCCTTCTCGTCGGGCAGAGTTCCTTCTGTAGCCCAAACCGGATCTAATGTTCAAGGAGCAGGGCTCCTTCTCTTATACTGCATTTCTTTTGTTCTCGCAGGCCAGGGGGGCCTTTGCATAGCCACTTTCAGTCCTTGAGTACCCTGGTGGGTGTACTCCGGCTTCTGCTTTCAGTGTGAGGGGCAGGCGCATCAGACGCCCCACAGGAGGTGGAGCCAGCATTGTGCGGACAGGGGCAGCCAGAGTACCTTGTTTTTTTATTTTTTTTATTTTTGAAAACCTTTATTGATACCAGGACACACAGCTATTCAGCCTGACATCCCGGAGGCAAGGCAGCAGGAATAAAGGAGAAAAATAGTGTCAAACAGTTGAGACATATTCATCGAAGGTTAATTTTATAATATAAATACAACAACAGGCGCCCGTGGGCGCGAAAGTGGCAGTGTAGAAAACGTGATGCTGGGTGTCAGGGAGGGGTAGGGAATAAGGCAGGGAAACACTTATTAAAAGCAAATTGCAGAATGGGAAGGAGGCAGGAGGGGGTAGGTATCAGGAGAATAAGTTACATTAGAGCTCAGTTGGCGTCACAGGTTAGGGAAAAGCGGTATCATGTTGATCAATTGGCTCAGGCGGTAAACACACATCCCCCCTATATTCGTTCCATGCTCCCCAAATTTTCGTCCAAGTCCGAGGTTTCCCCCTGGCCACATAGACTGTCTTTTCCCTAAACATGCACCAGTCCATGTTGGCCTTCCACTGTACCAATAGGGGGGCCTCGGCCGCACCCCATCTCTGGGCTATGTCCCTCTTCGCCACCATGTTCCCAAGGGTGACCCACCTAGTCTGTGCAACGTTGTGGTCGGAAGGCTCCCATACATTCAAGAGGCATCGACGGGCCTCCGCCTGGGAGGCCACGCCAGTAACCTCCTCCATAACGCGGTGGACCCTTCTCCAGTAGGAGGCGATCACCGGGCATTCCCAGAGGATATGTAGGAAAGTGGCAGGAGCTCCACAGCCCCTGCGGCAGAGACCGTCAGGTGAGAAACCCATACGCATCAATCGGGCCCTGTCACATACACCCGGTGCAAGACCTTAAACTGTACGAGGCGAAGACGGGAAGAAATGGCAACCTCCTTAGGAGAGGAAACCGCACCCTGCCAATCCTCGTCGTCCAATTCAAGGCCATCTGCTACCCACTGGTCTCTCAAGCTAAGGAGGAGGTCCGTGCGTGTATTGACCAACTTCTTATACGAGAGTGAAATCGCACTGTCTGGCATATGCCCATCCAGGATCCTATCTTCCAGTGGGGAACTTTCGGGGATGACGCCGTCCGGCGGAGAGGCCGAAAGCAGCGCATGTCGCAGCTGCGCATAGCGGAAGAACTCCGTCGCGCCCAGCTGGTACTCAGCTTGTAACTGGGGGAAGGTCTTAATCAGACCCTTGGAGAGCATGTCATCAACCCTGCTGATGCCGATGAGGTCCCACCTATCAAAACCCTTGGTGTGCCAGAGTCTACCCAGGATGTCGGAATCAAAGAGGGGAGTGAACCTCGTGAGTCTGCCCTGCCATCCTTGTGCCTTAGTAACCGCTTTCCAGGTGCGGACTGCCGTGCGGGTGGGGCCCGTTAACTTACGGTCAAAAGACTTGGAATATAGGGCCCGGTAGTAATTACCGTCGTCCACCAGCCACCTATCCATGGCATATCCGGGGCTCACCACTGGGCCGTAAAACCCATGGTTTAGGGCAGCTAGCTGCGAAGACCAGTAATAACGGCGCACGTCGGGGAGGGCGATGCCCCCATCGTACCAGGGGAGTGTGAGTTTGTGGAGGGCGACGCGAGGGCGACCCTCCCAAAGGAGGTTACGGAGAAGGCCTTCAAGCTCACGAAAGTAGCGGGCTGGGACAGGGTCTTGTGCGTTTTGAAGTGCGTACAGGAATCTGGGCAGGGCCATCATCTTGAAAAGAGCGGCGCGGCCAAGAAGGGAGATTGGCAAGTGGCGCCAGCTGTCGACGTCACGTCGCAACCTCTGAAGAGGAGGGAGCAGGTTGTTGTCATACCTGAGCTTGGCATTACCAGAGATGTAAATGCCCAGGTATTTGAAACCGCGTGAAGCAATCTGAATACCGCAGCCTCTAGGGAGACGCGGAGTATCCCCCTTGAGGACGTATAGAGAGGACTTGGCCCAGTTAATAACCAGGCCAGAGTACCGCCCAAAAAGTTTGATGACATCACAGGCTACAATAAGGGATCTGCCAGGTGAAGACAGGTACAGCAGTATATCGTCAGCATACAAGGAGACCCTGTCCTCAAAACCAGGGGCCCATGTAATGCCTCTCAAGTCAGGATGTGAACGCAACAATGCTGCCAGGGGTTCAAGGGCCAAGGCAAACAATAGTCTGGTACCGCGACGTAGGGGGAATGGCGCCGAAAGGCGGCCATTGACTGTGACATTGGCCATCGGGTCCGCATACAGGAGCTTCACCCAGCTCACAAAGACAGGGCCAAACCCGAGTTTGGTCAGAACTGCCCACAGGTAAGGCCATTCGAGCGAGTCGAAGGCCATAGTGGCATCCAAGGACGCCAACACGGCCGGCTCTTCAAGAGTGTGGGCCCGGGCCATGACCCCATGGAGGCGGCGCAGGTTAAGGGCAGTGTTACGGTGGGGAATGAATCCAGATTGATCGGGGTGCACAAGTTCGCTAATGACTCCAATCAAACGATTAGCCAGTAGTTTGGCAAGGACCTTGGGCTCCACGTTCAGGAGGGAAATAGGACGGTAGGAACGACAAACGTCTCGTGGTTTACCCTCCTTGTGGATGACCACGATGGTGGCCAGTCGTTGGTCTAGGGGGAGAGAGCCTCTCTCAAAGGACTCCAAGAACATCTTACGGAGATGCGGGGAGACTGCGTCCGAGCGGATTTTATACAGTTCCACCGGTATACCGTTAGGCCCGGAGGCCTTTCCGGTATTAAGTGAGCGGATCGCCAGGTCGACCTCGTCCGCAGTGATGTCCCTATCCAGGTCCTCTCTTTCCTCCTCGGAAAGGCTGGGCAAGTCGATATCAGAGAGGAAGGCCGACGAGTCCGCCTCCGAAAAGTCAGAGGCAGACTCATAGACCCCCCGAAAGTAATCTGCGAAAGAATCAACAATGGCGCTAGGATCCGTAAGGATCGCACCGTCGTCGCCAACAAGCTCTGGCACCACACGGCTGGCCATCTCCCTTCTGTCAAGCCAAGCCAACAACTTCCCGGCCTTATCGCCCACATCATAAATGCAACCTTGCTGTTCCTTGGCCAGGACAAGAGCGGCATTAGTGGCCAGGGCGTGGTACTCCGCCCGTTTCAGCGAGAGTGCGTGGATGACCGGGGGGTCCGGATCGGATCCCAATTGGGCCTCGAGGCGTAACACTTCCTGCTCAATAGTCAGCATGTCTGAGTCTCTGGTACGACGGGTATCAGCGATAATCGCCTGGGCCTCGCCACGGAGCACCGTCTTAAAGGCTTCCCACAGTGTAACGGCCGACTCCACCGAGCCCACATTCTCGGAGAAGTAAAGATCAATAGATTTGGCCAGGAGGGAGCGGGTCTTGAAATCGCGGAAATACCATGGATTGACCGCTGCCGGGCGTTCCGACAGAGTCACTCCAAAGTCAAAGGAGACCCATAGCGGGGAGTGGTCGGAAATGCCCCGCGCAAGAAAGCGGGCCTCGGAAACGGCAAGTGCGTCCGAAGCCAACGTGAGGACATAGTCAATACGCGAGAGACTCCCATGCGCGCCCGATAGGAAAGAAAATTGGCGGAGCGTGGGGTGCAAAAGCCGCCACCCGTCCACCAGCCCAGTAGACTCAAGGAAAGACGGCAGCCACATCTGTGGTCCACGTAGGTCGCGGGGCGGTTGACGATCAAGCAGACCAGAGCAAACTGAATTAAAGTCACCCCCCACTATCAAACGACCAGCCGGCATAGACAAGATGGCACCACCAAGGTCCTGAAAAGTACTAGACTGGAGCCCTGGGGGGACGTACACAGACAACAACGTAAGGGAACGCCCTTCCCACCTCCCAGCCACGGCGGCGTACCGCCCCCTATCATCAACCAAAGTGGTCTCTATCTCTAGGGGAAGGGACGCGCGCACAAGAATTCCCGCCCCTCTGGAGCCGGAAGAGAACCCCGAATGCGCCACCATTTTATAGCCTTTGCGATTCAGGGCTTTACAAGCGTTGCCCACCAAGTGTGTCTCCTGAAGAAGTACGATATCTGGCATATGCCGTTTAATCAGTTGTATAACCACCCCTCTCTTGATTCGGTCACCCAACCCGTTGACATTCCAACTAAGAATTTTTAACACCCTACCCCGCATCCCTCCACTGCCCGCCCCACCCACCTCCCAAAGACACTCGCATCAAAAAAAGTACAGGATCGCCATTGTCCAATTGCCACAGAAGAGAAAGAAAAAGAAAAACAACACAGAACATAACTGTACCCAACAAACCCCCCACCCTGCACCCCTGCATTAGACTAAAGAGCCCCCCCAACCAGCAGTGTGCCTGTCGCCCCATTAACTACTCTACAGAAGACCCAGAGGAGTGAGGAATCCCCATGAAATCGTCCCGCCACCCACCATGAAAATAAAGGAGAGAGTAATAGCACCAATAACACCAGTCCGGCGGTCATTCGAGGCAGGGGTAGCCCCGGCTCCCAGTTCATTCTTGCCGCTCCGCTCCGCCCGAGGCGCCTCCAACATCATCTTCATGCTCCTCACGCTCTGGCGATACAGTGTCCAGCCACTCGCTAACATTCTCAGGATAGTCAAAAAAGTAGGCACGTCCCTTGAGTTCCACACGGAGCTTCGCTGGGAACTGCATAGAGTACTTGAGACCCATGTCTCTGAGGCATCTCTTCACTCCCGCGTAGCTCAGCCGTTGACGTTGTACCAGCCTGGTGAAATCCGGGTAGAAATGCACCTCCGCATTCTGGTAGTGTAGTGGCCCGTGCGATCTGGATGCCTGAAGGATCGCATCTCGGTCTCTGAAATTGAGAAGGCGCGCCACAATCGGTCGCGGCGTCGCTCCCGTTTTAGGTGGTCCCCCTGGCACACGGTGGGCACGTTCCACTGAGAAGAAATTGCTCAGTCCAGAGGGCGCCGGATGAGTCTTGACCAATTCCTCCACAAACAGGTCCGCTGCGCCATTCTCGGACCCTTCCGGCACCCCTACTATACGGACGTTCTGCCGCCTGGCTCGCCCCTCAAAGTCCTCCAGTCGCTTTGAGAAAAGATCGGCAGTCGATCGCAGGTTACGGACCTCAGTTTGTAATTCGGAGACATCCGAAGTCAGACTGGTGGTCTTGATGTCAAGCGTTTTCACTCGCTCGTTTGTCTTGCCCAAGTCGGTCCTGATGAGGGAAATGTCAATAGCCATGGAGTCCACTTTATGGGACAGAGTCTCGTGCTGCTGCTGTACATCGGCACGGAGGCTGGTGATGGCACCCATGATGTCCGTGAGGGTAGGATCCGAGCCGTCCGGCGGGCTAGTCACTGGGGTCCCTTTAGAGATGGCCCCCGATGTAGGTGGCGACTTGAGGCTCACATACCGCTCCATTCGGTTGTTCTGTGTTTGCGATTTGCCCCGACCACCTTTATTCGATGCCCTGTCCGGATCGCCTCTGCCCGCCATGATGGGTTCTTGAGGACAAAGGAAAGGCGGCAGCAGGTCAGGATCCACAGCCGAGGGGCAGACGGATCAAAAAATCTCGATCAGGTCGACGAGGGCCAGGCAAGTGCGCAGTGTCATCACCAAGGAGATGGCAGGCGGGCCCCGTGTAGTCCGATCAGGCGAAGTGACGAAGTGGCGAAGTCCGGATGGACAATGGCACCGTCACGGAGCGGAGTTCAGCTCGACGTAACTTTGCTCAGGAGTCACCGATTTGGAAGCCGATTGCAGTCCCCGCCTCAGTAGGCCGTCAGCATTACAGTTCCACCAACATGGGACAGGATTTCATGCAGGATAGTTGCGGTGGATCGGACGGTCCACGGAGCTCCGAGCTTACGCGGCCATCTTGGTCGCCCGCGAAGCTCCTCCCAGAGTACCTTGTTGATGGGGCTTCGCCCTTCCTGGGCCAGGTGTCGGCTGAGTCATCAGTCGCTCCCCAGGAGGGTGGAGCCAGCATTGTGGTGGCAGAGCACAGCAAGATTCAGAGTCAAGAGCCACTCCTACCTCCCACTAAGGTGTAATCTGCGCATCCACCACCTGTCATCCCCCAGCCCTGTCACTCACACATCCCAGACAGTCAGATACACATACCAGCAGAGGCGGGCTGAAATGGTTAGGCAAGCAAATGCTAACTTTCTGAAAGTAGCATTTGCAAACACAGGATACTAAAATAAACTTTACTAAAAGAAATATTTTATCATCCTGAGTTCAGGCATACTAAACATGACTCTCTACCATGCTCCTTGGGCCTGCTGGGATTATAGGGTGTAATAATTCCAGCAGCCCATCCTGGCCTAAAGGAAGCAGGTAGCCTTCAATAGTGAAATACGAATTTAGTTGTAAGTCACTACTAGGGCAGGCCACACACATCAGGGCTTGTCCTACCTTACACCTACAATGCACCCTGCCCGCAGGCCTACCATAGGGGTGACTAATATGTAGTCAAGGGAAGGTTCAGGGGCTGGCAAGTGGGTGCACTTGCCCAGCTAGCGTGACAGTACGAGACCGCACGCGGGTTCTGCGGTCGCAGTCCCCAGACACATCTTTACGGCTGCTTCGGTGGGTGGCGCAACCAGCGCTGCAGGCCCACTAGCGGTATTGGCATCTACAAGCCCCGGCACTCCTAGTGCACTTTACTAGGGACTAACAGTAAATCCAGTGAACCAATCATGGATACCAATCGCATGTACAATTTACAGTAGGGAGAGCATATGCACTTTAGCACTGGTCAGCAGTGGTAAAGTGCCCAGAGTCATTAAACCAAACAAAATAGGCCAGAGAGAGTATTGGAGGAAGGCAAAAAGTTTAGGGATGACCCTGCCAAGAGGCCCAGGTCCAACACAACCCCCTTCCAGCCAAAACGCAGGGTAGACCAATCACCACTGTGATGGGCTTCCCTGCTTGGGGCGATAGAACATGGACCTGGCCCGCAACAGCAGGGGCACATTCCAGTTCTACGCCAATCAGAACCTATTTTAAATCCTCTGTACAAACTCTCAGGGTCCACCCAGCTACTCCATGGGGCACCCTTCTCTTCCTCTGTGGACACCACCTTGGCAGCACCTAGTCTTAATTCGCTCCCAGGTGTGTCCCAACAGACAGTCATCAAATCACAGTGGCCACTGACAGTAGTCAGGGCTGAGACCCAGGCCTCATGCCTCTCAGGGCTCCCAAACCTCTGTGGCCTCAGAGAGTGGGGGGCAGTAGCCCCAGGTGCTTGGCACCCTTTGTCCACTCTCCCTCCTGTCAGGTCAGGTATGTCATCCTGGCACTGACCCACCAGCTCCAGGCCTGTACCTGGCAGCTGAACCAAAAACTGGGGTGGGCTCTCCCACACCCGGTCCTCCTCCTTGGGGCTCTGTACCCTCCCACCTGGAGTGGTACCCCCTTCCAGAATTGTCAGGACACCTGTGGCAGGTGATCTGCACAATTCGCCCACCAGTTCAGGGGTGCTATCCTGCAACTGGGGCACCAGGTCAGGGGGGACACCCTGCACCTGGCCCTTAAACCTAGGGTCTAGACCCTCTAGTTGAACCGGGGTCAGAGGCGAGGACTTCCTCCCTCTGCACCCCCTTCCAGAGTACTGCCCACTCCCAACTGGAGTGGTACCCCTAGAAGTGAAATGGGCCAGGACACTGATTACAGTGGTCCTGCCCTCCAGGTCAGACAACACCTGAACCTGGCTCTCCAACTCAGGGACCCAACCCTGCAGTTGAACTCTTGCCTGGCGCACCAGGACTTCCCGGGGAGCACGCATGCCCCCCCTGAGGGTGGCACATAGCTCATGTGCCGTGCGACAGTCTGCCTGGCGCAGATCTCCCAACCCCTGTCCATCTGACAGTGCGGGAAGATCCCCCAGGACAGAAGTGGTGTCCCCATGGTCATTCACTGGGGACGCAGCCCTGCTGTCCCCTGACCCACTGGTTCTTCCACTGGGGACTCCTTCCCCCCCTCGCCCCTCCTTCTGGACTTCTGCACTCTCCCAACTGGAGTGGTACTGCCAGACACCAGAACTACTGGAGCTCTGTTTACAGAGCCTCCACGTTCTCTAGACACTGGGGGATCCCCCTCAGCGGGTGACTCATCCGGACAGCCTAGGCTCCCCACCTGGTGTTCCCTTAAAGAACCATCCAGGCTCTGAGACTGAGGTTGGGCGCTACCGGGACAAAACCCATTCTCACTCCTTTCCCTCAAGGACAGGACGTGAGGCCCTACACCCCTCTCACTACTACAGGACCTAGCTGGGCTACTCTGCGCCACTTCCACCACTCTGGGCTGGAAGATACCTGAGCCACTCCCCACAGGATCACACCCCAATGCCTCTCCAGACCCTCTGGAATCCACCACAAGGTCTGCCTCCAATGTGAGCTCCCTGGGGTCAGAGAACTCACTCTCAAACAGGTGTTGGCATAGCTCTGGAAAACTGGGACTTAAAGTATGCTCTCCCACAATTGGATTACACAGCCCCCTAGCAGGGTTAACCAAACTATCCTTCACCTCACCATCCAGCGCCTCACACACATACTGCACACCATCCTTCTGAGACTGTCCAGACAGTAGCGGACTGTCTCTGTCACACAACCCACACTCTTCTGGGCGGTCCTTACACTCACCCACCAGGACCTCAACCATGGGGGAATCCCTCCCACCACTAGGACCATGAACTCCTACGCCAGTCACCCCATTCCCTTCAGGGTCGCTGCGCACTACTGGAGCTACCTCATGCCCTTGAACCTCCTGGCGTAAGTTAACCCCCTCCAAGTCAGGTGCCATATCTCTAGGTGCGCGCACTATGCTGTCAGCACTAGATACCTTAATGTTGCTGCCACCATCTGAGTTGGACTCCACCTCCAACTCAGCAAAGCTCAATCTCTGAGCTACACACATTTCTTGTTGCTGGGCTGAAGCCCTCCTGGCCTCAAGCCCCTCGAGCTCCATGTCAAGTTTCCTCATTCTTAAGTCATGCGCAAGCTCCATTTTCATTTCTTCTAGGGCCAACTTTTTGGTTTCAAGTTCCAGTTGGATTTTTAATTCTGCCAGCTTCCTTTCATGATCTCGGGCGGCCTGTCTGTCCGCCAGCTCCTCTGGTGACAGACCTCGGCCAGAAACACTGCTACCCAATGGGGAGGTTGCACCCCTCCACTCTGGAGTTAGGGGTCCCTCCAGCTGCTGTTCTGCATCCTCAAATTCAAAATCCTTCCCAGGGGCATTCCTTGCCTTGACCCAGGCCCTCAGCGCCTTTTGGAACTGCTCCCTTCTGGAGAGTCCGGTCATGGAAATGTTCAAATTTTTGCAGAAGCTCTTGAGCTGTTTCCCGGTATAGTTTTCTAGTTTCTCCCAATCACAGTCAATAGAAGAAATGGATGGTGCCTTTTCCATTTTCACTGACACAGGCATGACTTCAAACACATAAATCAAAAAAGGTCTGTGGCTAAGTAACTGGACTGTAATCACTGTGCAATGGTCAGAAGTTAAGGTATAGATAATGCAAGTGCAAATTCGAAAATCCTCACCGCTGCGTCCAATGTAGGAAGGGGGAGGCTCTAGTTGGCGCAGTGTAACACTAGCGACAAGCAGGGACTCTCTCTTCCTCGTCAGGGCTGAGGGTTACCTTCCAGACAACCTCTGCTTACCCTCTAGGTAGTGTGGCTTAAGCAGTCTTAGGCTAATCTTTGGGGCACATAGGGTTAAACACTTGCAATATTACACCCCCACAACCAACCCACCACACAATGAGACCAAACTGTATTCTGTAAAAATATATATCTTTATATAAGTTTCAAGCAGGCTTAAGAATACAGTTATCAAACTTTCAAATAGCGGTTCCAAGTTACTTAGTTCAAGTTGCCACAGTTCTTTCTAGCAATAAGCGTTTTATAGGGCCTTTTGGCCGGTTCAACAAAGTTCTTGTGGAGCGGGCGGCTTCCAGGGGAGCTGTCCCACGTCGCGTTGCCTTCCCGGGGTCGCTGTTCGTTGCGGCTCTCAGCCGAGCAGGTCACGGGTCATCCGGGGCAGCGGTGTTCTGTGGCGGCAGGGTCCTTTCCTCGTCGTCCGCTCCGACCCTGGAGGCGGCGGCTGTGTGGTGGCGGCAAGTGGCAGTACGGTCCTCAAGTGCAGGACGTACCCAGCCAAGTGCCGGTGGCAGCTGTACGCTCACGCTGAGCTGTCGGGCAGGATACCGACCAGAAGGGGGTTCTCACAGGGCGGCTGTCCGTCTTTGCTGGTGGGCTGACGGCTTGAAGCACAGTCAGCTCGGGAGCTTGGACCGGACGGGTCCTCCTTCGCTTTGCTCTCGGTTCCCGGTGCAGATGCGGTCACGGTGTTCAGGCCAGCGGCGGCTGGACCTCACTTTGCTCTCGCTGTTGCCTTGGGTCCCGGTCACGGTGTTCGGGAGGATATCGATGCCTTGGATTACGGGGAGCGTGGCAGGCTTGCCCAGTGCTCCCAGACCCCTCTGTCAGTACTGCAGCGATAAGCAGCACAAACAGTCGCTCTCTTCAGGGTGTATCGCCCACTGGTCCTGGGGCGCTGGTCAGGGGGCAAGTTCAGCAGCAAGCCCTTGGAGATCGTTTCAGCAGAGTTTGGCACAAAGTCTTGTCAAGCAAAAGTCTTCTCACAGTCTTTCCTTTTTCCTCTCCTTCGGCAGCAAGGCACCAGACACAGGCAAGAGACAGCACTCTTCCTTGTCCTTCACGGTCCTTCTCGTCGGGCAGAGTTCCTTCTGTAGCCCAAACCGGATCTAATTTTCAAGGAGCAGGGCTCCTTCTCTTATACTGCATTTCTTTTGTTCTCGCAGGCCAGGGGGGCCTTTGCATAGCCACTTTCAGTCCTTGAGTACCCTGGTGGGTGTACTCCGGCTTCTGCTTTCAGTGTGAGGGGCAGGCGCATCAGACGCCCCACAGGAGGTGGAGCCAGCATTGTGCGGACAGGGGCAGCCAGAGTACCTTGTTGATGGGGCTTCGCCCTTCCTGGGCCAGGTGTCGGCTGAGTCATCAGTCGCTCCCCAGGAGGGTGGAGCCAGCATTGTGGTGGCAGAGCACAGCAAGATTCAGAGTCAAGAGCCACTCCTACCTCCCACTAAGGTGTAATCTGCGCATCCACCACCTGTCATCCCCCAGCCCTGTCACTCACACATCCCAGACAGTCAGATACACATACCAGCAGAGGCGGGCTGAAATGGTTAGGCAAGCAAATGCTAACTTTCTAAAAGTAGCATTTGCAAACACAGGATACTAAAATAAACTTTACTAAAAGAAATATTTTATCATCCTGAGTTCAGGCATACTAAACATGACTCTCTACCATGCTCCTTGGGCCTGCTGGGATTATAGGGTGTAATAATTCCAGCAGCCCATCCTGGCCTAAAGGAAGCAGGTAGCCTTCAATAGTGAAATACGAATTTAGTTGTAAGTCACTACTAGGGCAGGCCACACACATCAGGGCTTGTCCTACCTTACACCTACAATGCACCCTGCCCGCAGGCCTACCATAGGGGTGACTAATATGTAGTCAAGGGAAGGTTCAGGGGCTGGCAAGTGGGTGCACTTGCCCAGCTAGCGTGACAGTACGAGACCGCACGCGGGTTCTGCGGTCGCAGTCCCCAGACACATCTTTACGGCTGCTTCGGTGGGTGGCGCAACCAGCGCTGCAGGCCCACTAGCGGTATTGGCATCTACAAGCCCCGGCACTCCTAGTGCACTTTACTAGGGACTAACAGTAAATCCAATGAACCAATCATGGATACCAATCGCATGTACAATTTACAGTAGGGAGAGCATATGCACTTTAGCACTGGTCAGCAGTGGTAAAGTGCCCAGAGTCATTAAACCAAACAAAATAGGCCAGAGAGAGTATTGGAGGAAGGCAAAAAGTTTAGGGATGACCCTGCCAAGAGGCCCAGGTCCAACAGGGAGATTAAGTGATTTGTACAGAATCACAGGATGTTGCGCGTCCTTGCCGAGACTGGAACCCGATTCCCCAGATTTGAGGTTGACCGCCATAGCCGTTAGGCCATATCCTCTCCCCTTCATCATCTCTTTGCTCGTGTGCCAGATTCACCTCTTTCTTTACATTGTTCGGACAGCCAGCTTAGTCTCCCAAGTCCCTTCTGTCTGCTCCAGGACATTCAGCGATGATTGAGATCGCCACAAGCACCCTAGGGGCATCTGAAATTATTCTTTCCATTTCGCAACTTCTTACTCAATGACATTGCAAAATTGTAATTGTTTTTGTATAGTGCTTACTACGCTGACAAAGCACTTTTCGGCAAGTAGCACGCTACTCAGGACCCAAGAAAGGATTAGTGGTTGATTAGTATAAGAATATTTGAATTAATTTGAGTGGTGGACATGTGAGTCTGTTAGTTGAATTGAAAATGAGAATGAAGGGATAGAAGAAGGAAGGGTCTAGAAGTGGCTTATTGGGAGATCATAGTCATAAAGGAGAGATTGAAGATGGTCAGAGTCTCTAGAAATGATTTAGGGAGATCATTGTAGTAAAATGAGGTCTCAGATGAGTCTAAGGAGGGCTACATGAGGGAAGAATTAGAAAGGGTTGTTTGGGCGAACTTAGTAAAATGAGGTTTGGGGTGATGCAAGAAGGGATAGAGGAGGGAAGAGATATTTGTGTTTAACTTTAAATGGAATTAATTTATGTTTGTGTAGTTTTTGTTGGTGTTAAATTTATTGAAGATGAGCTTTTGAAAAACCTTTAAATATCTGTTCTTTTTTCCTGAGCATTGAGAAATGGATTCAACCACAACATGTGGTTCTTGATGTTAGATCATTTCTTTTAAGAAAAAGATCCTAAAAAACAGCATGTTTTTATATGTCTCAGGCACCCTCCAACTATTTTGAAACATTCCAATAATTCCTTCATTAATGCTGTTGACAAAAGGTTACCTTGCTATCTCTCTTTCCACACTCTTAACTTATCATCTACCAATGTAATTAATTGTCACCATGTAATTTGACCTTTTCTTTGGACTGGCTGTTTTGCCTGGTGCATTTGTATACCAGTTGTTTAAATAGGAATTTCATATTTTGATTCACTCTATAACTTGGGCTAGAGATAACTTTATGAGTCCATCATGGACTTTTGTAAATAATAGATAAAATGCTAGTAGTTGGAGGAGGTTTGGGCCAGCCATGAATTCAATTTGCGCTTCAAACAGAGGATAGAATGACTCAGTGAGGCGTGGAGCGACTCATTCTCACTGATGGAGAAAGTTCTGCACATTGTAAGTCTAACACTTTGGAGCATATTGGCCTGTGCTAAGCTTTGTTTGACACTGTGACAGTATGACACTATGACACATTGTGAGCCTCAGACTGAAAAGCACATTCTTGCTTAACGAATATGTGCATCACACCTAGAGGTGCCAGCCTCATTTTTTGTTGGTAAGCCTTGTTCATGAACAAAATCTCATTAATGATATGTGAACACGATTAAGCGCCTGATGTAGATCTAGGGGGATGAGTTCCTCCATCACAACGGTGACGTATATCCCATCCGCCGAAATATATAAATCCCATAGGATATAATAGGATTTTATATTTCGGCCGACGGGCTATCTGTCACCGATGTGAAGGAGTAACCCATTCGCCAAGATCTAAATCTTCTCTAAATCACATTACACAGTTCTTTTTATATTGCACAGCAATGACGCCCACTGCTCTACATATCCCCACCCTATATCCCGGTTTAGTGTAGATGACACCTGTTGTATGAGTAATCGCTATGCATCTCTTTAGTCGGCATTCAGACTCCAGTACATCAATTATGGACAGGCACTTTGTCTACTAGATGACATTGACAGCATGGGCACATTTTGGAAGAGCCCTTGAGTCTGAATCTGAGAATGAGTCTCAGTGTTCGCAAGCTCTGGCAGTAACTGAGCAGGATGCAAGGTAAGAGTGAAGACCTGAGTGGCTGGTACGCAGCAATAAACACACCGCACCTGCTGACGGAGGTGCAGCGGCTAGCAAAATACAATGTTTTGTCTGCTTGTGTGGACCTCACTACAGTTGACTTCCGCTATGCCCATGTCTCTGCAGTCGTTTTCCATTGCTACAGATGCAAACTATAAATTGCTCCAGGTCCCCAGAAGAAGGTGGATGAGCAACCTAGGCACCTGCAGACCTGTTCTCCAGAGCTCGTGCGGATGTCCCTCAGCTTGAGCCACAATTGCACCTGCACATCCAAGTGTCTGATGTACAGGACGTTAACTATTCTCTCTGTTCTGCCTTCTCCTGGGCAGTGACTCCTTGATCTCATTTCAGTGACTCCTCGCAGCATCAACTGGATAGAGCGGAAATCAGTGGTACATAGCTCTTCAGTATGGGAGTAGTTGGTCCAGGTTGAGAGTACATCACATATAGGGGGGGCCTTGAGGGGGGCCTTGAGGAACAAGTAAGTGTTGTCTGGCCTACGCCATGCTGCTGCTACCACTACCTAGCAAAGAGCCAAGCATACTGAGGTCTGAGTGAGGCGTAGAAGCTCAGCACACTGGGAGACCATAGCTCAATGAGAAAACTTCAGGGTAAACTAAATGTTTCTGCTTATCCTCTTTTTTTTTAGCTCAAATATCTTATGCCTTTTGTTTATTGCACCCTATGCTGTCTCCACTTCTCTCCTCTAGCCCTCGCCTGTCTTCCTTTGCTTTTTCCCCTATATCCATTCCTTTCTTGCAATCCTATATCTCTTGAATGTACTTTTCCAAGGGTGGACTCAGAAGCCGCTAGAAGCCTGTTTGATGGCTGCCTTGCACTTTGTGAGCAGAGAGGTGATCCTGTTTGTTTCTGAAGAAACTGAATGGTTGAGGTGCTGCAATACAGAAGGTGACTTACTAAACACAACTTTAGGAACACATTTATACACTTAATGATGCGAGTAAGGACTTTGAACAACCGAAGCTAGGAAAGCCCTAACAAACAGCAGAAGAAGTGGGCTTTATTGTAGCGTTTACCCTCCAGCAATCACCCCTTCAATTAATGCTCAGCCTCTACCCTATGCTGTATACCTCTGTTAGATTGCTTTATGCGTTCTGTTATGGTATGGAATAATACATTAAACATCACAAGTGTTTACATCGCTTTAAGAGAACAATTCTTGATTCTAGTTAGTTCTGCAACCTTAGCAGTATCAGATGAACTGGAGGAGGAGGCTGCTCACACATCCCTGAATAGTGTACCACCATAAGCATGTGTTTGCTATTGCATAATGTGTTACCGCCTGTCCTAATATATTTACAGAATAGGCCCAAATCTTCTCATGTTAGGTGGTTTCTTTTTACTCATACAGGAGAACTTTTGGCTTGTATTCTCAGGAGAAAGAAGTACAAATAAGAACAATGTTACACTGCGAAAACCATAGCTGATTGGGGAGGTCACTGGTACAGTCTACAGAATGTGTGTAGAGCTAAGGCTTGAAGTGTTTTGTACACACCATTTATATTGAACTAAATAAGTAGCCTGTTTTTACAGGGTACTTAACACACAATGTCTAATTCTGAAAAAGCTAAGGGTTGTCGTTTTTTATGTATTGCAGAATAACATCTTGTACACTGTCATTTACATGTAATACCTATATACACAAAGTGCATTAGTATTACTCAATTGTCAGACTTTATTGCTGATAGCATACTGCTAGACATCTCAGTCACCAATGCAGGACTCTGCTAACCCTAACATTAGCAGACCCACTTCCAGTCATTCTCTTCCCCTCAAAGTCAGTTATTCCCGAAGCCCCGGGAGTTCTCACGCTTCAATTCAAGGAAGCTGACTACATTAGAGCTATATCTACATGTGCCTTCTGAGACATCTACCATAATGAATTGAGTATGTAGGTGTCCAAATCATGTTAATCATCAAACTAGTCATGCATAGTTCTGTTTCACAGTTTATCTTTATTCCCCCATCTTCCCATCCACCTACACCACAGGTTGGCACTTGCCGACGTAGCTATGGGATGCTTGTCAACTTCTGAATATTTAATATTGTAACTTTACTCCTTAAAACATTTGAAACATTTAACTTCCTGCCACCTAACACTCAGCATCCCCTAAATAAAAAATCTCAAGTTGGTCCCAATAGCATACGACTGATAGTGATCAAATATAGTGGAAACTCATTTATAAACACACATATCAATTTGATTGCAGAGTTCCATGTCTTTTTTTTTAGCCAAGTGAAAATTGGTGCGCTGTAAGGAAATTTCTTGATCTCCCATTGACATAATCTTTGCCCTTTCTGCGTATGTACTCCCATTGCATGTCATATATTCATTTATCTGAGTGTGCACATTTAATTTATAAACACATGTTCAATTTAGTATTGATTGCACAGCTAGAACCTATAACACTTGCTATATTTAGCTAGGGGCACGAAGGAAGGAGATGGGTAAGAAAAACTGGTTCCAACCCATATAATATTTTTCTAAAACACAAGCACAATGTTGGAGTTCTTTTTCATATTTTATTTATTAGTTGATTTCATTACCACTATGCTTTGTTTCTATAGTTACATCTATGCAGGTTATCTACATGAAATGAAATGAAATGAAATGAAATGAAAAAGAGACTTGATAAAGCGCACTGCGGCCAAGCGGCTTCCTGGCGCTGAGGACTCATCAGTATCTACAGAGGGACCCAAGGGGATTAGCCAGGGAATGCCTGAGAAAAAAGAAAAGTTTTAAGGGCCTTGCGAAAATGGGAGAAAATAGGAATTGAGCGGATAGAGAGAGGGAGGCTGTTCCAGAACTGGGGGGCCAAAACTGAGAATCGGGTGCCCCCAGTGCGTGATTTACGGAAGCGAGGGACGTGAAGGAGAGAAAGTGATGAAGAACGGAGGGTGCGACTTGGGACGTGGGAGGTGATGAGGGAATTGATGAAGTGCGGGGCGGAGTGAGCATGCGCCCGAAAGGCCAAGCAGGCTAGTTTAAAGAAAGATCTGAGATGGACCGGAAGCCAGTGAAGGGACTTGAGGGCAGGAGTGATGTGAGAGGATCTGGGAAGACGAAGGATAAGGCGGGCCGCCTGGTTTTGGATAGCCTGGAGGCGACGGATTTCGTAGGCAGGGATGCCTACGTACAAGCCATTCCCGTAATCCAGACGGGAGGTGATAAGGGCCGTAACAATGGTTTTGAGAGCGTCAACAGAAAAAAAACGGGAGATCTTGCGGATTAGACGAAGGGAAGAAAAGCATGAGGACACAACGGAGCTAATTTGGGCATGCATGGACAGATCATTGCTGACCTTGATGCCCAAAGTCCGAACAGAGGAAACTGGTGAAGGGGGAGGACCAAAAGAGAGGGGCCAATGAGCTGGGGACCAAGGGTTGGAAGAACCTCCAGTGAGGACGAGCTCTGTCTTGTCCGGATTGAGCTTCAAATGATTGAAGCTCATCCACTGGGAGATAAAAATAAGAGTGGAACAAAACTTGGGGAGGGAGTCGGCAGGGGATGAAAGATCGAAGACGAGCTGGAGGTCATCTGCGTAGTTATACACAGAGACCCCAGCTCGAGAAGAGAAGAAATAAGAGGACGGATATAAAGGTTAAAGAGAAGTGGTGAGAGGGAAGAACCTTGAGGGACCCCACAGGTGACAGGGCGGGGGGGGGGGAGCAGAAAAACCAGAGAGGTGAACTGCCTGCGATCTTCCTTGAAGGAAGGACGCGAGCCAAGAAAAGGCAATCAATCAATCAATCAATCAATCAGTGACACTTATAAAGCGCGCTACATACCCGTGGGGTCTCAAGGCGCTGGGGGGGGGGGAGCCGCTACTGCTCGAACAGCCAGGTCTTCAGCTTCTTCCTGAAGGAGAGGTGGTCTTGGGTCAGGCGCAGGTCGGTCGGGAGGGAGTTCCAGGTCTTGGCGGCCAGGTGGGAGAAGGACCTTCCTCCTGTAGTCGCTCTTCGGATGCGGGGGACGGCGGCGAGGGCGTGGTTGGCTGATCGGAGGTGGCGTTTGGGAGCGTAGAAGTTGACTCGGCTGTTGAGGTAGCTCGGGCCTTGGTCGTGTAGGGCTTTGTTGACTTGCCTGGTCATGGAGAGGGAGGAGTCCAGGATGAAGCCCAGGTTGCGTGCATGGTCTGTCGGTTTGGGTGCGGTGCCCAGGGCGGGAGGCCACCAGGAGTCGTCCCAGGCGGAGGGAGAGGAGCCCAGGATGAGGACCTCCGTCTTGTCCGAGTTCAGTTTCAGGCGGCTGGTCGTCATCCACTCGGCTACCTCTTTCATCCCTTCGTGCAGGTTGGCTCTGGCGGCGGCGGGGTCGTTGGTCAGGGAGAGGATCAGCTGGGTGTCGTCGGCGTAGGAGATTATGCTGAGGTTGTGTTTGCGTATGATGGCCGCGAGGGGGCTCATGTAGACGTTGAAGAGGGTGGGGCTCAGAGATGATCCTTGGGGGACGCCGCAGATGACTTCGGTGGCCTCTGACTTGTACGGTGGTAGGCGGACTCTCTGTGTTCTCCCGTCGAGGAAGGAGGTGATCCACTCCAGCGCCTTGTCCTGGATTCCGACGTTGCTGAGGCGCCGTACTAGGGTGCGGTGGCAGACCGTGTCGAATGCCGCGGAGAGGTCTAGGAGGATGAGGGCCGCTGTTTCTCCATTGTCCATCAGGGCTCGGATGTCGTCGGTGGCGGCGATGAGGGCGGTCTCGGTGCTGTGGTTGGCTCGGAAGCCGGACTGTGAGGGGTCGAGGGATCCGTTCGTCTCGAGGAAAGCGGCCATCTGCTTGTTGACGGTCTTCTCGATGACTTTGGCTGGAAACGGGAGGAGCGAGATGGGGCGGTAATTCTTGAGGTCGGTGGGGTCCGCTGTTGGTTTCTTGAGTAGGGCGCTGAGTTCGGCGTGTTTCCAGCTCTCGGGGAAGATGGTGGTGTCGAGGGATGTGTTGATGATGTCTCGCAGGTGGGGTGCGATGACAGCGTCGGCTTTGTTGAAGACGTGGTGAGGGCAGGGGTCGGTCGGTGATCCGGAGTGGATGGAGTTCATCGTGCGGATGGTGTCTTCGGTGCTGATCGGGGTCCAGGCGCGGAGGGTGGTGGTGGGGGGTGGTTGTTCGGTCATGGTGTGCGTTGGTTGGTTGTTGAAGCTGTTGTGTATGTCCGCGATCTTGTTGTGGAAGTATGAAGCCAGGGAGTTGCAGAGGTCTTGCGATGGGGTGATGTCGTTGTTTCCTGCGCTGGGGTTGGAAAGCTCTTTGACGATGTTGAAGAGTTCCTTGCAGTTGTGTGCGTTGTTGTCCAACCGGTCCTTGAATGCTGTTTTCTTGGCGGCGCGGATCAGCTGGTGGTGTTTCCGGGTGGCAAGTTTGAAGGAGGTCCTGTTGTCCGGTGTCGGTTCCCTTCTCCAGACTTTCTCGAGGGCTCTGCAGTTCTTCTTGGAGCTCTTGAGTTCGTCGGTGAACCATGGGGCTTTCTTGCTGCCGGGTCTGCTGGGCGGGGTCCTCAGTGGGGCGAGTTCGTCCGCGCAGTTGCTGATCCACTTCGTGAGGTTGTCGGCGGCCTGGCTGGGGTTCGCTGAGCTGGCAGGAGGGTGCTGGCTCAGGGAGGTGGCGAGCTGGTCTGCTGTGATCTTGTTCCAGCTTCTGCGGGCGGTCTGTTGCTGGTGGTGGTGGGTCGTTGTTTTCTTGAAGGTGAAGTGGACGCAGCTGTGGTCCGTCCATTGAAGCTCTGTGGTGTGGCTGAAGTTGATGTCCTTGCTGGATGAGAAGACAGCGTCGAGTGTGTGTCCGGCGAGGTGGGTGGGGGTGGACACCAGTTGCTTGAGTCCCAGGTTGGTGAGGTTGTCGAGCAGGGTGCTGGTGTTGCGGTCGTTGTTGTTCTCCAGATGGAAGTTGAGGTCTCCCAGGAGGATGTAGTCAGCGGAGGGGAGGGCATGTGGGCTGACGAAGTCGGCGATGTCCTCGCTGAATTGTGTGCGTGGTCCAGGGGGTCGGTAGATCAGGGTGCCTCTGAGGGTGGTGTTCGGGTTGGTGTGGATCTGGAAATGCAGGTGTTCGGCGGTGGTCAGGGAGTTGTCGGTGCTGGTCGTGAGACGGATGGTGCTCCTGTGGATGATGGCGATGCCTCCTCCCATCTGGTTGGCGTTTCGGTCCCTCCGGACGATCTTGTAGCCCTCTGGGATGGCGATGTCGGGAGCTGAAGAGGCGTTCATCCAGGTCTCCGTGAGGAAGGCAACGTCTGGAGCTGTGGTGTCGAGGAGGTTCCAGAGTTCGATGGCATGTCTGTGGATGGAGCGGGTGTTGAGCAGGATGCACTTGAGGTGGGTACTGCTGGTGTTCGGCTTGGTGGGTGCTGGTGCGAGGCAGGTCCGGATGCAGGTGAACTTGCAGGCGTGGCAGCTGAAGGGTCCGTGGGTACGTCGTGGAGAGGCTTGATGGCATTCTGGGAGTCGGCCGGTGTTGAGAGCGGTGAGGGTGGCGGCGGAGTACGTCAGGCGGGTCGGTCGGGGTCTTCGTGGGCCAGGGGTCCTGGCGCTGGTCGCGATCCGGTCGCGGACGGGCGTAGACGGGCTTACCTTTGGCGCGCCTTCGGCGCGCCCGCTGCGCGTGACCGCTGCGCGTCCGCACGGTCGCCATTTAAGGCGAAGTGCGCGGGTGGGCGGAGCAGCTGGGAGGCGGGAGCGGGGAGGGAACAGAAGAGAAAAAGGGGCGGGCCAATGTCGGTGGCGGGAAGCGAGAGCGGAGGGCGGCGAGGTAGGCGGCCAATCAGGAAGGAAACTGGACACGGCACAGGGGATACAAAGAAATTAACAGGCACAAATTTAGGGCAAAACAAATAAAAACGGCAAAATACGCGAGCAGACGGCAGAAACAGACAAGCACAAATTTAGGGCAAAACAAGGAAAAACGGCAAAATACGCGAGCAGACGGCAGAAACAGACAAGCACAAATTTAGGGCAAAACAACTGGGAAACCAGAGGGGAGCGACCACGGCGTCAGCGAGGCAGAAGGCAGGCAGAGGGGAACACACGCAGCAGCTGGTGGCCGTGCGGCGCGGGGGTGTCCCACAAGTGGGTCACACTCACCTGCGCTGCACGGTCGCCATTTAAGGCCAAGTGCGCGGGTTGGCGGAGCAGCTGGGAGGCGGGAGCGGGGAGGGAACAGAAGAGAAAAAGGGGCGGGGCCAATGTCGGTGGCGGGAAGCGAGAGCGGAGGGCGGCGAGGTAGGCGGCCAATCAGGAAGGAAACTGGACACGCACAGGGGATACAAAGAAATTAACAGGCACAAATTTAGGGCAAAACAAATAAAAACGGCAAAATACGCGAGCAGACGGCAGAAACAGACAAGCACAAATTACGGGCAAAACGAGGAAAAACAGCAAAATACGCGAGCAGACGGCAGAAACAGACAAGCACAAATTTAGGGCAAAACAAGGAAAAACGGCAAAATACGCGAGCAGACGGCAGAAACAGACAAGCACAAATTTAGGGCAAAACAACTGGGAAACCAGAGGGGAGCGACCACGGCGTCAGCGAGGCAGAAGGCAGGCAGAGGGGAACACACGCAGCAGCTGGTGGCCGTGCGGCGCGGGGGTGTCCCACAAGTGGGTCACACTCACCTGCGCTGCACGGTCGCCATTTAAGGCCAAGTGCGCGGGTGGGCGGAGCAGCTGGGAGGCGGGAGCGGGGAGGGAACAGAAGAGAAAAAGGGGCGGGGCCAATGTCGGTGGCGGGAAGCGAGAGCGGAGGGCGGCGAGGTAGGCGGCCAATCAGGAAGGAAACTGGACACGGCACAGGGGATACAAAGAAATTAACAGGCACAAATTTAGGGCAAAACAAATAAAAACGGCAAAATACGCGAGCAGACGGCAGAAACAGACAAGCACAAATTACGGGCAAAACGAGGAAAAACAGCAAAATACGCGAGCAGACGGCAGAAACAGACAAGCACAAATTTAGGGCAAAACAAGGAAAAACGGCAAAATACGCGAGCAGACGGCAGAAACAGACAAGCACAAATTTAGGGCAAAACAACTGGGAAACCAGAGGGGAGCGACCACGGCGTCAGCGAGGCAGAAGGCAGGCAGAGGGGAACACACGCAGCAGCTGGTGGCCGTGCGGCGCGGGGGTGTCCCACAAGTGGGTCACACTCACCTGCGCTGCACGGTCGCCATTTAAGGCCAAGTGCGCGGGTGGGCGGAGCAGCTGGGAGGCGGGAGCGGGGAGGGAACAGAAGAGAAAAAGGGGCGGGGCCAATGTCGGTGGCGGGAAGCGAGAGCGGAGGGCGGCGAGGTAGGCGGCCAATCAGGAAGGAAACTGGACACGGCACAGGGGATACAAAGAAATTAACAGGCACAAATTTAGGGCAAAACAAATAAAAACGGCAAAATACGCGAGCAGACGGCAGAAACAGACAAGCACAAATTACGGGCAAAACGAGGAAAAACAGCAAAATACGCGAGCAGACGGCAGAAACAGACAAGCACAAATTTAGGGCAAAACAAGGAAAAACGGCAAAATACGCGAGCAGACGGCAGAAACAGACAAGCACAAATTTAGGGCAAAACAACTGGGAAACCAGAGGGGAGCGACCACGGCGTCAGCGAGGCAGAAGGCAGGCAGAGGGGAACACACGCAGCAGCTGGTGGCCGTGCGGCGCGGGGGTGTCCAGTGCCTTGGATGCCCGCTGCGCTGACACGATCGAGAAGAATGGCATGATCGACCGTGTCAAACGCAGCGGACAAATCGAGAAGGACCAAGGCCTGGGGGAGGTTACTATCAGCTTTCCCCTTGAGTTCATCCAGGACCGCGAGGACAACACCCTCAGTGGAGTGGCCGGGGCGAAAGCCCGCCTGGTGGGAGGCCAAAAGATGATTCTCCTCGATATAAGTGGAGAGGCAGGATGTTACATGGCTTTCAAGGATCTTCCCAAGATAGGGGAGTAAGGAGATCAACCTACAATTGGATGGAAGAGAAGGGTCAAGACCAGGTTTTTTTAGAATAGGGAAAACTATAGCAGATTTGAAAAGAGAAGGGACAGAACCCGAAGCCAAAGACTCATTGAGGAAGGTGAGGGGAGGGACAGGGCAACTAGTGTAGAGAGTTCTGAGTATCCGTGCAGGAGCACAGTCCGCAGGTGAACCAGACTTGACCTTGACAAGCAGGTCAAGAAAGAGCTCAGATGAAATAGGTTGAATGTGATCCAAAACGGGAGGGAACAAAGAAAGGTGGCCCGAGAGTTCAGGTTGAGACACAATAGGAAAGTGGCCTTGATGTTAATGATCTTGTCGATGAAATAATCATTCAGTGAAAGACAGAGAGACTGAGATGGAGCCGGAGAGGGGCAGGTGCGATCAGAGGTGGCAAGACTGTGAACTAATGAGAAAATCTCTCGGGATTTGTTGGCAGAAAGGGCCACTCTCTCAGTGAAATATTTAGTTTTTGCCGCAAGAATGGCTTTTTTGTAATCATTGAGGAGGGCTTTGTATTTGAGGCGAAGGGTAGGGCAGTAGTTACGTCTCCAATGACGTTCCGAGCGCCTGAGATCTAATTTAAGAGATTTTAGGTCGCTAGTGAACCACTTATGCGCGTCATAGGGACGGACAGATTTTACCTTTTTAAGTGGAGCGACCTGGTCGCAGGCAGAGGAGAGCCAAGTACTGATGACATCCGCCTGACTTTCCATGGACAGGTCAGTCAGGTCAGGGGCAGATGAGGTCAAGGAAGAAGAAAGGGCGTTAAGGTCGGTCTGGGTCCAACTTCGAGCCAAGATGTTTTTAGGCAGGAGGGCTTTCTCAGCTAGACCCAGGTGGATGGAAAAAGAGATCATGGAATGGTCCGACCAGACGCAAGGGAGAATGGAAGTGGATGAGAGGTTGCAACGTAGAGACCAAATTTGGTCTAAGATATGACCCTGAATGTGGGTAGGGGCCAAGACGTGAGAATAAAAATGAAGACACTGAAGTGTAGCAGAGAAATCTTTAGATGAGGAGTCCTTCCTCGGGTCGCCCGGCCAAAAATTGAAGTCGCCAAGCAATAGCAGCGAAGAATTATTAACCACCAAAGTGGCCAGGAGATCCTGCAGGATGGACACAAACAATGGCATAGTTTGAGGGGGGCGGTACATAAGAACCACAGTAAGAGGTGAAGGGAGATTTAGAGAGCGGGCCACCAGGAAGTCAACATTGGGTATGCGGGGGTGAGGGAGAAGTTGGAATTTCATGGAAGAGTGAATTATCATCGCCACACCCCCTCCAGTCTTGCCGTCAGGGCGGTCAGCTCGAAGGGCATAGTGAGTATTTGGAAGGATAGCCAGGAGGTCAGGAAGAGAATCCGAGGAAAACCAGGTTTCAGTGAGAAATAGAAAATCAGGAGAATTAGTGTTCAGAAGATCGAAGAGAGCAGTTTGATTTTTGGCAGCAGAACGGGTGTTAAGGAGAATAGCAGAGGCTGCTGAGGAGCCAGAAGAGGGGCAAGTGACAGAGGACGTACGGGACGTAGAAAGGGGGGGATGGGTAGGGCAGGGGGGGGACAGAGGGAGTGGGGGGCATAGATACCATGCGTGATTAGATGCTGGACTAGAGAAGAGGAAAGAGGGACAGAAGCTGAACAAGATGATAATTGGGCAGAAGTGTACACCAGAGGAAGGGCATGGTCTATGGCCCCTGGTCCCGGCCTGTCGCGGACGGGCGCAGACGGGCTTAACTCAGGCGCGACTTCGGCGCGCCTTCGTCGCGCCCGCTGCGCTCGTCCGCTGCGCTGCCGGGACTGGCCAACCAATATGTAGGGACACATGAGAGGGAGTGGCAGGGGGGGAGGGGCCCAAACACTGCAGCGCTGACCCAGAGCCGCCCAAGATGGAGGACTCGCCCGTCTCAGGAGGAGACGATCAGCGGGAGGCGCTCTGGGTGGCGTGCAGGAGGGAGAGGCTGCTAAAACTGGTGCTGTGCGCGAAAGTCCAGAGCGCAACTGAGGGGCACAGCAGCGTCGACCAGAAGGTCAGTGGAGGTCTAAAAAAGAAACGTTGCTCCCGGCGAAGCCTCGGGAGGTCTGTGGGCTGAATGAGGTAGGCGCGAGATCCGCAGGGCGCCTGAAGTACTTGTCAGGGGGGGAGGGGCCCAAACACTGCAGCGTTGACCCAGAGCCGCCCAAGATGGAGGACTCGCCCGTCTCAGGAGGAGACGATCAGCGGGAGGCGCTCTGGGTGGCGTGCAGGAGGGAGAGGCTGCTAAAACTGGTGCTGTGCGCGAAAGTCCAGAGCGCAACTGAGGGGCACAGCAGCGTCGACCAGAAGGTCAGTGGAGGTCTAAAAAAGAAACGTTGCTCCCGGCGAAGCCTCGGGAGGTCTGTGGGCTGAATGAGGTAGGCGCGAGATCCGCAGGGCGCCTGAAGTACTTGTCAGGGGGGGAGGGGCCCAAACACTGCAGCGCTGACCCAGAGCCGCCCAAGATGGAGGACTCGCCCGTCTCAGGAGGAGACGATCAGCGGGAGGCGCTCTAGGTAGCGTGCAGGAGGGAGAGGCTGCTAAAACTGGTGCTGTGCGCGAAAGTCCAGAGCGCAACTGAGGGGCACAGCAGCGTCGACCAGAAGGTCAGTGGAGGTCTAAAAAAGAAACTTTGCTCCCGGCGAAGCCTCGGGAGGTCTGTGGGCTGAATGAGGTAGGCGCGAGATCCGCAGGGCGCCTGTAGTACTTGTCAGGGGGGGAGGGGCCCAAACACTGCAGCGCTGACCCAGAGCCGCCCAAGATGGAGGACTCGCCCGTCTCAGGAGGAGACGATCAGCGGGAGGCGCTCTAGGTTGCGTGCAGGAGGGAGAGGCTGCTAAAACTGGTGCTGTGCGCGAAAGTCCAGAGCGCAACTGAGGGGCACAGCAGCGTCGACCAGAAGGTCAGTGGAGGTCTAAAAAAGAAACGTGGCTCCCGGCGAAGCCTCGGGAGGTCTGTGGGCTGAATGAGGTAGATGTTGATTTTAATTAAGTCTTAACATTATATGATGTGAATTTCTTGTGTGTGTCTATCCATAGGGAAAGAAATGTCAGAACTCCCTAACAAACAAATATTGCTGTAAATCTTACAAGACTGATAGTTGCCCAGTACACACCTTCCTCATTTAATGCACAGGTGATTTGTGGAATACAGTCCACCATGTTCCCTGTCTCAAGTTGGTAAGTTGACATTGAGTCTGTGCTCTAATCAGTGAGTCTAGCCGACATAAAACGGGGCCCTTTTCTTCAGAAGGTGAAAAAAATAGTACATTGTTGTGTTTTTACTCTAAAGCGCACCCACGCGAGTGGCGGTTCATTGATATGGGCGTGGGGGCCACACTTTTTTTCTTTTTCTGCCCCCTAGTTGTTTTTAGATCTTCAAGACATGCTGTATCTAGGATATGGGCTTGAAAAAACAGCCATCTTTTTCATTGTGCTGGCTTGTTTTTGGTGAATACACTTGGTGGTCCGTCCTTTTGGAATCTTATATCCTCCCATGAGGACTGGCCCTCTTACATGTGTTCTTACTGTTCAGGTTATTTATACTTAGAGAGAACTCTTTTATTAGTTGAGCTGACTCTTTGCTTGTTAACTGTTCTGTTTACTTGTGCAATGAAACTTAGGTTGCATCATTTGCTTGCTGTCGCTTTATCTCTCTGGGCCTCCACCTCACCCCTCCCACTACACTGCTCGCTGGTTCCCTCACCCCTCTGAGGACACTGCTGCTTTGCTTTTTTCTGCTTACTTTATGCATAATTTGCAATGCAGTGCCGTCGTTTAATATCCCTTTGCCATATATCTCCACCCTGTGCACGGCACTGCTTGCCTGCCCCCAACATAGCTGCATTGAATTCTGATGTTATTTTACATTAAACACTTTTATTTATATAGCGCACCGAGCCATGGGCTCGTGGGACATTAAGCAATCAGCCCATTATCACAGGATGTTGAGCTGACAGCAGACTCGAACACTGATCCCCAGCTCACCAGTCAGCAGCTCTCACAGCTGCGCCATATCCTTTGCCTAGCCAAATTGCAGGGTGCAGTACCATATGTGGCTAAAAGAGGTCCCAAGGGAAACATAGTGACAGACTGTGGTACTGCATCCTCACAACACTGCTTGTTAGATCGAGTTTACTCGAACCTATTACTGTCAATCCAAAAAATTCCTAACAGGCGGATTTCAAACAATTCATGAGAAAAGAATCACATGACAAGCTCCTCATGCACGAGCTTGCCCAAGCCTTCCCCCTGCCAGCAGCATTTCTCCTGCACTCGGCCCACCCCCCTCCCTCTCCATATGGTGCGCTCTGCCTCAGGCCAGCATCTCTCCTCCCATAATTATTCACTCTCATCACCCTTCCTCCCAGTCCCCACAAGCAGGCAGCAGCTTCAAAGGGATCTGCTTCCCCCCCGCCCATCAATCACCCTCCCACGCCAGCAGCTCTTCCCGCTCCGCCCCCTGCTGCATCAAAGGCTTTTTTTTTGGGATCCATTTCACGTGAAGCGCTGACGTCTTGTTAGATCAGCCTTTCTTTCGCAGTTTTGCCATTATTCGGCGGGCTGCACAATTACTGGCAGCTGATGGGTAAGGAAGGCTGTTGAAATACGATTGGGTCCCTTTAATTGGAAGCAAACTAAGTGGCATTTAAGAGGTTGTTGCAGACTTTTCGCGTCCTCATTGTTTTCGCATTCAGGTTCATTTGCTTTCTTGAACCCACAGTTCGGAGCAGTGCACGTGGGTCCCGGAGCTGCGCCTCTCCCATGCCATGGAGTTGGAGGGGCAATGGTGGAAGAGGCAGCTGGCTGTGGACATCCACCAGGCGCTTCGCTACAAGGAGAGTTAGAATCTGTTTGTGTGTGCACGAGCATCTCCTCCTGATTGCGGTTCACTCTGCTCAGTAGGAGAGCCTTTACTTTGGGCAACTGTTCCCACAGTGGCGCGTTGGGGCAAACCCCACCCCGAAACTATGTGAACCCAGCTGCTGCTCTCCTCGTGTGACTTCACACACAAGTGCCAGGGAGCCGGGCTGCCACTCATCTCTTTATTCGTGCCATTTTGAATTTGTCTCGAGAGACACATGGAGCGGGTTTATGATTTGTCCGTAGTGTTTTCTGTATCTGCCCATGGTGTCTCCATTCTGAGGGGTTTCATTTCGAGTTTGGGCTGTTTCCACGCTTCGTTCAGTCTTTTATCGGGTGTATATACCGGACAGCGGCACACTTGGTCATATGCTCACTTACAGGAATATAGATATACATTTGGGCATCTCTGGCAGATAGGTAGGTTCACACTTCATGATCTCCCAAGATTAGAAACTGTTAGGATTTGGTTACTTTGAGCTTATTTCATCTTATTTTTAAGACATCGCCTTTCCAGGCACTACCATGCCCTGGGAATTCCCATGTGTTTCCAGCCTATCGTACTGGAGCACTTATACTGGATCATGCCTATTTGTCATTACTGAATTTTGCGTTTTTTGACTTAAGGTGAGATTGCGTTACCTCTCAACTCTGTCTTTCCCACGTTATCCTTTGCACAGTGGATTTTTATTTTTTTGCGATTTTCGCTCTACACACCCTCTTGATTTCTTACGTTATGTCTGTCCCTCTTTCCCGGACGCTTTTAATTTCATTTCGCGGCCACTTTTTTTGTTCCCCTCCTAGAGCAACGGGTGAGCATCGAACGCTCCACCCGCCTGTCATAGTCTTTTCTGGGTCAGGACGACTTCCTTGACCTTTGCTCATAACCTGCACCTACCCCTCACTCCCGTTTACCACCCGCTCAAACTAAGTGGCAGCTGGAAAAGGCGCACAGGCATGTTTTTAACCTTGTAAAACCAGGTCCGTAGGTTATTCCTCATCCCGGGCGAAATAACTAACACCATCACTGTGCACAGGTCCATTCACTGGCCTTAATCGAGGATTCCAGAGCTGGTAATTTCTGCACCCCCCTCAGTCCCTAAATGTGCAATTTATTTTTCCTTGATACAGGACACATGTTTTGATGGGAATACCATCCCAGTCACTAACAGACCCTTGTAAAGATGGACTGTTTTATAGACTTTCTCACACTGATTAAGTCACGCAGACCTCCTTGAAGCAGTAATGAGTTCAGACAATGCGTGTGGGGAAAGCATTGTCAGTATTTTGGAACCCAATAGTATTACAGGGTTTTAGCTATTAATCACTAGCGGTGCCTCCTCCCACATTATCACTCAGCGCAACACCACAGCATCACTCAGCGCAACACCACAGCATCACTCAGCGCAACACCACAGCATCACTCAGCGCAACACCACAGCATCACTCAGCACAACACCACAGCATCACTCAGCGCAACACCACAGCATCACTCAGCGCAGCACCACAGCATCACTCAGCGCAGCACCACAGCATCACTCAGCAGCACCACCACAGCATCACTCAGCAGCACCACCCCAGCATCACTCAGCAGCACCACCACAGCATCACTCAGCAGCACCACCACAGCATCACTCAGCAGCAGCATCACTCAGCAGCACCACCACAGCATCACTCGGCGCCACCACAGCATCACTCGGCGCTACCACAGCATCACTCCGCGCCATCACAGCATCAATCTGTGCAACCATTCAACAACAACTGGTTTAAATATGTTCCCTCAATGTTTCAAGCTTTTTTACAAATGTCACAAAAAGATGTTAATATTTCACTTGTGTTCTTGTTTTTTTGTAGTTGTAACGCAAATCCGAGCGAAAGGTATTGAAGCATTTTACGTAAGCACCAGTTCTCCAAATCCAAGGTGGCAGCTCACCGGGCTAACGTTTTCCATTGAGGACATTTGTATTGTAATCAGCGCAACTGCTCTGTGCATTATATGAATCAGTGTTTAGTTTCAGGTTGCAATTAGGCATGTGTGAACAGTTGGGAGTACTTCCGTGTCTTCGGCCACTAACAGTGGCACCACTTTCCTTGTGTTATTTTTTTTTTTTGCAGTCGTGGCGCGAACCTGACCGGAAGGTATTGGAGCACTTTCCGTGAGCGCCAGTTCTCCAGTTCCAAAGTGGCAGCTTGCTGTGCTAACATTTTCCAACGAGGTCATCTAATGGCAATAAGTTTTCTCCTGGCTCACTTGCTGACAACCATGACTTCAACAAATGTCTCTTAACCTTTCTTTTCTCTCCTCTCTTTGATTGGTTCTCCTGTGAAATGGATCCAAAAAAGAAAAAACACTTTGGCTACAAATGTCTTTTTCTGACATTTTTGTATTCCAAAGTGCAGCAGCTGGAACAGAAATAAGCCAGGTTCAAAATACGAAACGTGGCCAGATTGGTTTTATTCACAATCAAACACATTAGCTCCGCTTTGCAAAATTTGCCAGTGAAGCGCTACTTTGGTTTTCTCTTCTTTCTTTGAACAACAGTGTTCACTTCTCCTGCTCTCCCACTGCCCACTGCCCCTCCCCCTCTTTCTTTCTTCCCCTTATTCCCTCGCTTTCTGTCTCACTCCTCCTCACTTGCTGAAAACTAGGGGCCTCATTTATGAGGCCCCTTGCGCCATCGGAACTTCACTTTTCATGAAGTTCCGTGGCGCAGAAGCCTGCGTGGTATTTATCAGGCAGCAATACGCCAGTTTTTGTGGCGTACTGCTGCCTGATAAATATCAGTCCCTTTAACGCAGTGTTCTGCGTTAAAGGGGCGTGCAATGGGTGTTGCTGGGGGCGTTCCCAGCAACATCCATGGCCTTTTGACACTGCCCCAGATTTACGAGAAATCGTAACTCTGAAGCAGTGCCAAAAGCTTACGCCTCCCCAGGGGAGGCGTAAGGGAGGCGCAACAGGGAGAAATGTCTTTATTTCTCCTCGTATTTCCTTTTTCTATGTGTGCTGCATTCTACAGCACACATAGAAAGAGGAAAAGCCTCTTGTGATTATTTTTGTACAGAAAGGTTTCCCTTCCTGTACAAAAATAATCTTCCCCGCAACGCAGGCACCCTTGCACCATTGTGCAAGGGTGCCTGCGCTGGCGCAGGCAGCCCATTGAGCGCCGGGGCAGGGGAAAAGGACAGGAATGCGCCGTATCTTATAGATACGGCGCATTTCTGCCCTTTTCTTTTGCCGTAGGGAAGTGCAGCCGGGAGGCCTGCTGCGCTTCCCTACGGCAAAAAGTCATAAATGAGGCCCCAGGACTTCAACAAATGTCTCTTACCTCTCATTTAGTTTATTTGTTCCCCTGTGAAATGGATCCAAAAAACAAAAAAAAACAGTTTGGCTGAAAATACCTTTTTGAGACATTTTTGTATTCAAAAGTGCAGCCTCGGGACAGAGAGAAAAAAAAAGTTTAAAAATGAAACAAAAAAAAACCTACATAAAGCAATACAGAGGGGTTGTAAAATGGCCAGATTGGTTTTATTCACAACCACACACTTAAGCCCCACTTTACAGAGCTGCCAGTGAAGCGGATGAGATCTTTTTCAACTATACTGCTTACGGTTTGTATTTAAGTAATAGACATTAAAACAGGTCCCTTCCAGCCATGTAGTAATGTTCTTAACTTTTCAGCCAAAAACGCTCAATGATTTCTGAATAATATGTGTAAAAGTGTTAAGGTAACTATGTTGTTCCTGCTTAAATTCACATGCTTTAATTAATTTTGCATTCCCGATGAGTGTTTGCTATTTCCAGGATGTTGTTATCATCGAGCACCAAGCAGAAACTCTATCCCCTTGACAACGACCAGCATGATCGTAGTGATTTAGCTATAGGTAAGCATAATAATAAGAGTGATTATTACACTCGGTACAAGATATAGCATCCACCTTCCATCCCTAGATTTAAAACCATGTATTATTCTAAACATACGACAAATAAGAAGAATTTCAGGGGCCCTTTACAATATAAGATCCTGACCTCAAGAGATAAATGTCATTATAATTAAAAAGAATAATGAATTTTCTGATGAAATAAGCTCTGGTTGTTAACCTTTTTAAACCATTATGGCACCGTAATATCTATAAGGGACGCTAGAGGTGTAGGCTTATTTTAGCCTACACAGGAGACTAAACATAAATGACCAGAATGATAGAGTTCTTCTTTAATATTTTTTTTACATCATTTTCTATCATTGACATTCTTCTTAATTTTTCTACCTTTTCACATCTGATTTTTCATCACTATTCCTATAATAACTCTTCTGTGACCTTCAATATCCACTTCTTATGCTTTATCTTTGGGTTAAAGAATACATTTATCAATGTCTGTGTAGTTGTTTATCCTGTATTTAACATCTCACCGCCATCATATTCTCCTGTTCAAGTTATTCTGAGTCAATCCCTTGACTCAGAGTAGAGGCCTTCATCTCCCTCTTCAATAGAGTACTTGATTGCCTTAAATATGGGACTTAGCTATTCTGCACAGTTTCCTTTTTAAAAAAAACTGGTTTTAAAGATTATAATTATTCATTACTGTATAAATTTTATATGTTATTTATTTATCTTCATGTGTAAAATGCATTTTGTCGAATGTTTTATTTTTTCTTGTTAAACAAATAGGACATTTTAAAACCTGTATACTAAACTACATTTTTATTCACAGAAAATTGTATTCTGTCTTGAGAAAGGCGCTGGCCGCCGAAACGCGTCGACACACAACTTATTTCTCACTGTAAAAGAATCCACTAATGTCATTCAATTTTAATTCATGTTTATTTTTTAGAAATGTATTTTTAAATGTTTTCTTGTGATACATATGTCATTGTTTTTGCTTTATGAATCATAAAATAAATTGTTTAATAAAATTAAGTAATTAATTGGAAGCTGTTCAGTCCCAGTCTTTGTCCTGCCACCATTGTGTGGGCAATCTACTGTCTCCGCCTAGGTTGCTTTTTTCACTGTGTTACTTTTTTTTCAGCCAGCATATCATTCTTGTCTCCCCTGCCTCATATCTATTTCCCATTTTCTGGTTCTCTAGCGCCGCAAGGTCATATGAATGACAATAGCACTATTCAAATATCATCACTTTACTGCATACAAAAAAAGTAAAAAACATTGGCATTTTCAAAGCCAAGAAATCTAACTTTCACAAATGCGAAACCGATTGCATTGCAAATGCTTGTTTATACGTCCACTCCGCTCCAAACCAAAACGCATGGGTAAAAGACATTGCCATTTACAACATCAATAGCTCTAACTCTCGCAAATGTGAGTCCTATTGTATTGCAAATGTTTATTTTATTCTATGATTAAGAGACAAAAAAATCTGACAGTAAACTGCCTTAGGCTGTCTTGTTATGCAGACACTGACTTGAGGCAGCGACCACAAGTCAGGGTTCCGGCATGCACAGTTTATGCACTCTGAGCATGTGCCAGCAATCTAAGATGTACCGTGCAGACGAGCTCAAAGCCCTGAGGCTCATGGCATCATCAACCCGGCAAAGCCCTTCCATTCCTTCCTGAAAGACCTCCACCACTAATGAAGCTAGCCCCAAGCACTAAGGGATTCAGCTCCGCAGCAGCTGGGGCTACACACCAATCACAGTTCAACTATGCCTTGCTGCTAACCCCACCCCACCCTACTATGCCCTCTGATGAAGCAAACAAGAGTGGGGTTAAAAGTTAAAAGAAAGAAGCTGCCTCAGGCTTCCTCGCACCTGAGATAAGGGAAATGAAAGCGTACATATTTCCAGAATCAACTGCTCAAAATGCATTCACCTAGTTCATCTCTCAGCAAGCCATAAAAGCCAGTAGCAGTGTCATGCCCTGCTGCCAGATACTAGTTTGTAGTCTGTGGGTGGAATGCTAAAGTGCGCAATTGCTTCTTTCGACCTCAAGGGGCTGTAAACTGTGGCATTTCATTTTGTAATAGCAGCCAAAATGAAAGCGCCTGTGAAACATTTCATTTTGAGGTGCAGGCTATGCTAGTAGTTCATATACATTCACATGTATTACTATAAACTAACATTTATTGTCACTCCGCCTGAACACCAGAGGCCAATGTTTTAAAGCAACTTGTGCAGAGCCTGTGATGAGTCTAGCAGCTGCGTTGATGAAGCTCTTAGTGGGGTACTCCTAAAGAGACTGGGGTGGACTCGGATAAAGATTGATTGATCTTGAATCTTTGTGTTCTGTTTTGAAGGAAGGAAGTGAACCAGTGTTGTGTGGAGGGGACACTAGATCATAATGAGTGAGTCAGTCAAGATGGCCACCCTATTTGTTACAAATGACTGATCCTTCGAGTAAGTCCTCTCACCATTTCCATTAGTGGGTCCTCTAGTGGTATAGTTCTATTTCCATTTCCCATGTGGTGGGAGGTCCTTTTTTCTATTGGGGTGATTTTAAGCTGGAATTCTATGTCTCTTTCTAGCTAGAGTCCTGGTTAATCCTTTAGTCTTAGATAATTATAGCTGCCGTTTTATGTAAAAATATCACCTGTGAATTAGTGATTTAGGGTGTTGTAGACTGAGATCATGAGCATCCTATGGGTTAATTAGCAGATATAGGAGCCATTCCAAGATGGCTGCTTGATTATCTGGTGATAGTTTAGATCTGGGGTGTAGTCCTATAGCTCTTTCAAAGTATCAAACCTCTCTGGGGATAGTCCTCTGTCACTTTCCATATAGACAATTTACAGTGGTTGGTCCTTTTTTTCTGTTTAGTAATGTGTTGTCCTATGTCCTATGACTTTCCCCCTGAATTGGTGTGGAGTAATTAGTCCTTTCTCCACTAAAGTACTTGTATCTGCCATTTTGAAGGGGGGGAACTTCTGGTGTTTTTAGCGTGAACACAAAATGGGGGCCTTGCACTGCCCACCGGGCTATCGAATGTGTCAATTGAGCAAGTGCAAGAATAAGCAATACATTGGCGCACTCGAGAGGCAGCGTTATAGGCGGCACGCTGTTTGGTGTCACACAGGTATCATCATACTTTATCCAGTATCCAGTCACATCAATTACCATCATTACTTGGCATCTTGCTACATGAATGATTTAAACTCAACCACAACATATGAGAGAGTATGGTGATAAAGCATTGAGCCTTTGGATGTGAGATCGCCATCCTATAAAGCTTTTAATTTTGAACAACCAAGATCCTTACAAGAATAAACCCTCACGTTCCATATATTGAAACATTTGGATGCTCATCAGCGCCTGCTTTAATGTAAATCTCTTCACCTGCAGTATTCAGAGATGATACAGGTTCTCTAGATATTCAAGCATAAAGATAACGCAACCAGACATAACTGAGATTTCTTAGTATACCACTGGCCACAACACCTTGAGGAAGGCTCAAACCCGAAACGCGTTGGTGATAATAATGTTTAGTAACCAGTGTTTTGTTTCCACAATATGTGTTTAGCCTACATATGTGATACTTGTCAATTACTAAATTGTACATGCATACATCAATAGATGACAAATGATATAGCAAAATCAGCTTTAATCACATTTGTTCTGCACTTAATTGGTTTTCTTTTGCCTTTGTCTTTGTGGCTAGAAATGTATAGAAAAAGATTTGATATGTAATGTCTTTTTTTAAATATAAAAATATGAGCTTGTAAATTATAAATATGTATTTGATATCATTCATCAGAAATAAAAATGAGTAAAAAAATGAAATAAAAAATATACATTTTTGTATAAAACGAAGTTGGTATTTGTTCATATATCATTGATATGACTGCTGTACAACAAAATAGTTAGCACTTTGCCCGGTGCAAATCTTTTCCAATACACAGAATAAGCAATACATGCACAAAATATGAGGGGGCTGCCCAAATCACCATTGGCATTGGAAAATCCGAGGGTCTGGCTCTCCAGACCACAATTCAGCGCTCTAGTGCTCAGCTGCGTGTGAGCTATGTACAAAGCGCGTTTGTTCCCCAATTAGTAATTGCCCTTACATGGGCTCCTCAGAGATCCGTCTCCAGCGCCAATCCTCGTGAAAATGCAGGAAACTGCCTGGAAACCATTTGCATACACTAAAACATGGAAATCCCTTGCACATAGGGAGCTACAGTTAATCCCAGCTACTGGAGCCTCAAGCCACGCACCTCTGTGTGAGTTACAGCTGGAAAGCCTGAAATCAGTCAGTGAGCGCCCTAGCCTTCCACCTATTTGAGGCCAAAACTCTGAATGTCATAATACCACAAATATTTATCTACACTGTTGTTGGATTTGGCAATTTTGTAGGGTCATCCCTGAACGTTTTGCCTTCCTCCTATATTTTTTATTTCCTGTTGTTGGTGGTTTTATGACTCTGGGCACTTTTCAACTGCTGATCAGTGCTGAAGTGCATATGCTCTCTATTGTAAATTGTTGTATTGGATTAGTGACTCCACGATTGGTTATTTGATTTACTTGTCAGACCCTAGTAAAGTGCACCATGGGTGCCCAGGGCCTGTAAATCAAATGCTGCTGGTGGGCTTGCAGCACTGATTTGTGCCACCCACAGGAGCAGCTTGTCAAATATGGCTCATTCCTGCCATTATAGAGCCTGTAGGCAGTCTGGGATTGCCATGTCGACTTGGCACGTGCACACTCTTGCCAGTCTCTAAACCTTCACTTTTCTGCATCTTAGTCACCCCTAAGGTAGGCCCAAGGTACCTCTGTGGGCAGGGTGCATTGTATGTGAAGGGTAGGACATGATCTGATGTGTGTGGCATGTCCTGATAGTGAATTACATCCAATTTCGTTTTTCACTATTGCAAGACTACCTGTTTCCTCAGGCCAGAATAGGCAGTTTGATTATAACATCTTATAATCCTAACTGACCCAGGAACAAGGTAGAAAAACGAGTTTAGTATGGCTGAACTCATAATGTTAAATTACATCTTTTAGTGTGGGTGATTTTTACATTCTGTATTTCAAAATACCACTTTTAGAAAGTAGTTTTTTTCCTGCCTAACCATCCAGTATGCCTGTGCTAGATTTTTGAATTCCATGTCTGGTTTATGGGTGACAGGGGACTGGAGAGGGCTTTGGCTCCAACAGTGTGATGAGTCAGGGCTGGACTGAATAGGACCTGGATTGAATAGAGAGTAGGGAGAGGAGATTTCCTTTCACTTACCTGAGCCTACATAGAATAGAGATTAGGGGGAGGAAATTTATTTTCAGCTAACTGGGCCAGGTCTGCTTTCAACAATGCTGTTTCCACCTCCTGCCAGGGAGGACAGAACTGGTTTTGATAGGTACAGACACACTCTGCCTTCAGAGATCAAAGGATTTAGTAATATAAATATTGGGACACAGACCCCAGAACTTTAGATCCCTTCTGGGAATCTAGACAACCCTTTGCCAAGGAGAACAAGCATTTGCAATGCAATAGGTCTCGCAGTTACTTAAGTTTGAGCTATTGGCATTGCAAATGACAATGCCTTTTTTAATGATTTGGTTTTTAAAACATAACTCAAAGGCATTACCGTTTACAATGCCAATCACTTAAACTCGCATAAATGCAAAACCTATTGCATTGCAAATGCTTTTTTTTTTCATTTCGCTAAAATAAATGCACCACTGTAATGCAGCTACCTCGAAATACAATTGTGCACTCGGAGCCAGACCCATAATCAGGACAGCTCTGTACCTTGTTCTTCTGCAATGAATTGTTCTGTGTGTATTACTCTGCCCCCCTCGAGAGATGCATACATTCTTAATGAAAACACAAACAGCATCCGCAGCATAAAGTGAGCTAATGTTCTCAAAGAACTTTTTTTGTAAAATTGACACAGCATACTTTTCGAGAATTTACCTATGTGAATTTTATGGATTCATTGTTTTTTTTTACCAGAATTCACTGGGGTAGTTGAAACCAGCAGGCCACTTCCGAGACTGCTGCGCTGCCCAAACGTGACACATTCAGGGTCTGACTGGCACAGAAAGAACTCGACAAGGAACGAAAAAAAAGTGACTCCCACACCCCCCATTGGCGATTCAGATACCTAAAAAGAGCCCACATTTGAAAATCGGGGCGTTTTCGCACTTGTATGAATAGAAACCCTGTATGAGTGTTTTGCAGGTTATGGGAGACATGTATTTGTCCTTACTACTGGTTTTTTGTAGTAATGTAGGAGAAATCAACAGTTAAAAAAACAAGAAGTTTGATTTTGCAGGATGGTCTAAAATGGCCATGGTTCTTTCTGAAAATGAGACCCCCATTTTGGGATGTTCTTGAAATCTTACCTGGTAAGTCATTAAGTTAGCTCACCTGGTTAAGGCACCATTACAGGATCTATAGAATTCAAGATGCAACTCCAACAATAAGGCTTACTCAACATTTTACCTTTGTGAGATTGTGTGTGTTACCGCCATTTAAATGGCGTTGCCCTAGTCTCAAGGGCAATGGACTTCTTTGCATAAAACTAAAAAATTGCATCCAAAACTATCTTAGGAAACAACAAAGGTGGAGAGAAGAATAAAGTAAAGCAAAAATTACAGAACAGAAAATTCATAAAACTGGAGTAATACCGCTAGAAGAAACTTGAAAGGGGAGTGAAGGATTAAGGATTGAGGTGGGTTTCTAACAGATATTTGAGTTAAGCAGAAATGTTGCTTAAGTAGATATACTGACCGGAGAAGGACCAATTGGTGTCTTTGATTTTTACTTTTCGGACTTTCCGGAAGAAGGCTAGATTTATTTATGTTGTCTTAGTCCTCCTAAAAAGAGCAGTTGGGGAGGATAAAATGAGTGGCTTTGTGAAACATAAATGCCATTTTTAAAAGAATTTTCGTTTACAAGTTAAAGGAGGTGGAAGTCTATCATGGGTGTGATGTGATCAGATTTCTTGGCATATTTAGCCTAGTGTGAAGGTGTACACAGAATGACTGGGGGAGCCACAGGTTTGGGTGGGCCATACAGTTTAGCACTAAGGCCATCAAGATAGGACAGCTTCAATCACTGTACACATGTTCAGAAGTTCATTTGTTTATAAGTAATTTTGTCGATTTTGGAATTATGTGGAATCTTCATTTTTGGTCAATAATGCAGATAAGTCATATGGAGAATTAAAGCAAGAAAAGTGAGAGTAATTTTAACCTTTTGTAACAAGAGGGAGAGAGGAGGGGTAAGAGACTGAGGAAGTATTGTTTTTGTAGGGTTTATTTCATGAGGAAGGACGAGATAAGTTCATAAGCTTTCCCCAAAAGAATTTTCAGACTCATTAATTCTAAAGATCATTGTCTATATTATCGACATATTGAAGCATGAAAATATTTTTGCATTGTAACAAATTTCCTAGAGGGTCAACATAAAGGCTGAAGAGCATGGATTGATTAATAAAAGAAATAGTACCCGTTTTAATTAGACAAAATTGAATATTGTAATGCTATATATCCACAGTAGAAAAATAAAACACCTTTTCTGTTGGTAACAATGGCGTCCAGGTGGATTTTACTACCAGGCTGGTATAAACACATATTTGAAAAGACTATCTGGAATGACAGGAAATGTCATTATTCATGTTCTATTGCAGAGTGTGCTTAGTTAGGATCTAGTGAGAGATTAGGGTGTATAGTGTAGTAAGGCATGGGTGTGTTCAGGTAGAATAAATTGGTGGGTGGGCGAGAACAGATGTGTAAACAATGGTAGGGGTGATTTGTAAATATAAGTGTGCGAAATGTATTGTTGATGAAGTGGAGCAGCTTTGGGGATGGCAAGAGAAAAATGTGGTCACAGGCAAAAGGGGGAGTGGGGCAGGGTGGGATGATGCAAGAAGGAGGGGAAAGTATTGTATGGGAGAATATGTGCAGTGGCATTAGGCAGATGTGAGGTGGCAAAACAACAGAAGTGTGTGATGAAGGTGGAACTACTAGTGTGAAGGAAAGGATGCTATGTCAGGAAGACACAAACTCACAAAAAGGAAACACACACACACACGTATAGTGATTCCATATATTAGCATAACCGTGCAGTACACATGTAGAATGAGACTGTCACAAAAAGGGTAGTACATCATGATTCAATTAGATCAAGTAAATAAAACCATCTTCAAGTAAAGGAAGCATTAGTACTGCCTTCCAGGGGAAGACAAAGGAATAATGTAGTGTAAGTAGATAAATGGTTTGTGGCACTAGTTCCTCCCACAGAAGGCGCATACACCAATTTAGCCAATAGCAACATAAACAGTCGCTTATTTCCAGGTTTAAATCACATTTTTAATTATTTCATAGCAAAAACATAAAGGGGCAACAATACCAGATACAAATACCTGCAATTGCTTAACCGCATCGCTGCGGCGGCTTTTCCCGCTGTGTGCGGCAATTTTCAAAAAGCCACGTTACATGACGAGCTCAGCTCGTCATCAGCATAGGAGCGCCGTAGCTGATGACGAGCTGAGCTCGTCATCAGCAGCGAAGAGGTTAAAACAAAATATACACTTTACATTGGACACTTATGTTTGCACTACACGAGAAATGCTGCAATTTTTTGTGTCCACATTTAGGGATTGTCTTCGGCACTGGAATGGAAAGTGCACCAAGCTCACAGAAAAGAAAAGTCCCTTTATGTGATAGGCTACATCAAGAATTGAAAAACGAACAAAAAAGGACATTGGGGCACATGCATCAAGTGATTTTGGAGTCGCAAACGGTGCGAATCGCAAAATTCGGCCGTTTGCGATTCCAAAATCACTTTTTGGGATGCATTAAACAATTTTTTAGATATCGCAATTTTTTGCGATTTCTAAAAATGAGATTGCATTTAAGGAATCACATTTTTGCGATTCCTTAAATGCAATGCATGAATGTTTAAAAAAATGCGAATTCGCAAATAGGGGGAGCAAATTAACACGAGGGTGAACCTCGTGTTAATTTGCGAAATCTTTCAAATATGCTCAAAAAAGCATTTTTGAAAGTGTCATGTTACACACACACATGTCCTTTGGACATGTGTGTGTGAAACTTGCACTTAAAATAGCATTTCAAGGGTGCAGGGGGGGGGGTCCTTTGGACCCCCCTCAGCACCCTTGAAATGCATTAACAAATTGCGATTCGCAAAATGAAAATCACAAAATGTTAATGCCTTCTCATTGATTCCTATGGGCCTTTTGGCCCATAGGAATCAATGGGAAGGTTTTCCTTAAGTGCGATTCGCAAAATGTGAATCGCAATTAAGGAAAATTAAGAATTCGCAAAAATATTTGCGATTTAATCATGCATTGCCGTTTGCGATTTCTGAATTGCGATTCCTTAATTTTCGCAATTTAGGAATCGCAAACGGGTGCAATGATGCATGTGCCCCATTATATAAAGAAGGCACACATGCCCTTGCGCCAACTGCCAAGCCTCTGGGTTTCTGCGCAGAGTACAACTGAGAAGAAAGCGAGACACAGAAAACTGACCAGAACTACCATCTGCGTCTCCAGATGGCAAGGGTTGTTCTGGAAAAACGATGCAAAATGTGTTGTGAGCCCTTATTAGATTGTGAACAAGGTTATGGACAGTCCGATTACAGATGTCACGGATACAAGGAATTCCTTCAACTCAATACAATGTCAATAGGTGGCATTTTAAGCTGCATGAGCAAATCTCTTCTGTGCACCAAGTTAGGATAAACTACTTGTGTTTAACGGATCATCTCCTTCTGGAAACTGATCAGAACAACTGACAAATGCGCACATTAAACCCAAACCCATGTCACACATCCATTGCAACTGGTATAACCTGGTGCTCCCAGAAAACAGCCAGCAGCAGAGCTGGTTAGATTTGGAGGAGAGAATCCGGTTCCAAACTGCCTAGCTCAACCTGCTTGCCGGGTCATGTAGCTAAAATAAAAACACATACAAACAAGCCAACACTACCCTTTCCCCGGAAATTCAGTGTCGCCCACAGGCTTGAATAAGTACATGCCTAATAGTGGCTATATAACTCTGTTCTCTGCGGAATCAATATCTTGATCTGTGTTTTGCGGCTCAAGCTCATCAGGCTCTGCCTGAGGATATCACGGAGACACCTTTGACATGAACTCCCTGCCCAGATGGAGCCCTCCCTTGACCAGCGTTGAGAACAGTTCCCCCCCACCCTGAGTACTTACCTCTCACACCCCACCTCCTCCAGCCCCCGTCGCACCCGCAGTACTGAACTTAGTGCAGAAACACAAGTCCAGGGGGAGCCGTAGCTCACCAAAACTGTAACGGGCATCCCAGACTCCATCAGCAGTCAATGCAGAATTCGGAACTAAAAGCAGCGGCAACGGGTTTCGGGACGGACAAAACTCTCAGTGGCACACGGACCAGAAACACAACCCTTGCAGCGCAGGTATCGCTATGCTAGAGCAGACGTCTAGGTCATTATTCCGTTTCTGAATAATTACAGCGCCATCTTGTACAAGTACTGTTCTATCTAGATTGACGGGCAAGATTACTGCAAAATCCAAACTAGTCCAATAAAAAAATGTGTTTTTCCAAACTATGCAAATTTGACTTTACTTCAGTTGTGGTTTCTTTTTTTCTACCATAGTGAAACTTTAAATGTGGGGACAGACTGATAAATTAGATACAATAGCTCACTGCAAGAGATTTTCGTATCCACCCAAAAACAAGACGGAACATGTCGTGGGGCGGGACTTCCGTCTTCTGCAAGAAGCCCGCGCCCATGGAGTGGCTGGCCCAGAGGAGCAGTGGTGACGCGGGGCTCCCATGCCCGAGGGACAGCCACGCGGAGGCTGCAGAAGTCCGGAGTGGCGCCGATGCGGTAAGTGGGGCTAAGTTGCACTGGGGGGGTGGCCAAGGCGGGGGCCGGGGCGACGGGGGGATGTGTCTCTGTATCTGTGCGCTTGTGTGTGTGTGTGCGCGTGCGTGTGCGAAAACAGGGGGGGTGTGGCTGTGTGTGTTGGAGGCTTTCAAGGGAGACAGGAGATGGTGAACGCACGCGCGACCGGCATGCTGTGCGTGCCCATCTCCTGTCTCCTTGAAAGCAGACTCGGGAGACCTAAAAACCAAGGAAACTGAAGGAAGACACTGCCCCTGTGCTGTGTGGTCTTTGGGGTTGGCCTGCAGCGGTTACTTATTGCCAAGGAAAGGAGAAAAGGAACTTTGTGTGTACTTTGTCATCTTGAAGAAGATCTCCAAGGGCTTGAAGCTGAACTTGCCTCCTGTTCTGAAATCTCAGGGACACAAAGACTTCACTACTAGCTCCCCTGAATTTCCTTGCTGGGAATTCTGCCTGCAGATAGGTGCCTGCTGCTATTTTTGGGACCTCTAGAGACTGCGTTTCGCTAATTGCTGGAAGCGTGACGCAACGAGGAAGAAGCGAGTCACCGCCGCAGCTGTTGCCGTCGCATCGCCGAAGAAGCCTGCCGCCGCAGCTGTTTGCCGCCGCATCACTGGAGAAGCATGTTGCATCTAAGGGTGGGCGTAAAATCCGTTTCGCGGGTGAATTTGTGGATTTTTCGCGATTTCGCGATCCGCGAATCTCGCGAAATCGCGGTAAAATCCGCAAATCAGCGGGGACGAATTTTCAGCCAAGCAAGGGTTGCAGCAGGTGCAAAAGTTGAACCTAATTTCTTTGCAACCTTTTACAAAAGGGTTACAAACAAATTAACTTCAACCTGGACACCTGCTGCTAATTGCTTCCTGGCGCCTCGTTGCCTACTTGCAACTATTCTCTGACCCTGCTCTGACCCTTGAAGCAGGGTCAGAGAATAGTTACAAGTAGCCAACGAGGCACCTGTCCAAGGAATTAAACCTCATCAGGAAGCACTTACAGATATAAAAAACAGGAAGAAGGGAGAGGATGGCAAATACACCCATTTTGAGTTGTCAGGAGGGGTTAAACTAAAAGAGACCTTTACAGCACAATTTTCATATGCATTTTGCTCAAAATAAAAAGCTGTATGTTCTGTAGGGGCAACTCAGGAATCTGGCCCTTCAGAGATCCGGCCTCTCTTTCTTTCTCTCGTTCTCTCTCTCCCTCTCTCTTTCCCTCTCTTTCTCTCTCTTTCTATCTATCTATCTATCTATCTATCTATCTATCTATCTATCTATCTATCTATCTATCTCTCTCTCCCTCTCCCATAAACGACTGCATGGGTAACTTCGCTATGCAAGTGGCTCGGGAAGACGCAAAAAGCCCCGCGAACACGCAAAAAACCCCACGAACACGCAAAAAACCCGCGAACACGCACAAAAACAAAAATCCGCAAATTCGCACAAGTTCGCAAATTTTGCGGATCGCGAATTCGCAAATCCACAAATTCGCGGATCGCGAATTTGCAAAATTCGCCCATGCTTAGTTGCATCGCCAGAGAAGCATGTCACCGCCGCAGATGTTGCCGTCACATCACCGGAGAAGCTTGTCGCAGGGCCTTTCGTGGCTCAAGAGTTTACTGAGTTCACTTCACGGCTGTCAGGCATACACTCATCGCATCCAAGTTGTCGCATTGCATGAAAGACGCCATTTTGTTGCATAGCACTGGATCATCGCGTCGAGGCGCCAACTTGTTGCATCATAACCGAAACGCAGTAATAAACAGAAGCTTTGCCTCCTCTCCAGTAAGGAACAGACGCTTCGCCTCCCCTGCACCGCAGTAAGGAACATGTGCCCCGCCTCCCCCGAAGCAAGGAACTGACGCATAGCCTTCCCTGCGTCCCATTTGATTGTTTTGCGTGACACATCCAATAGTACTTTGAGAGTAAAGTGTTGCATTTACCATCTACATTGAACTAAGCTATTTTCTACCATTTTAAAGTTATAATCTTGATATGGTATTGAGGATTTTTGTCCTTTGGTCTTGAGTTAAGTCTAGTAAAGATTACTTATATTTTCTAAACTGGTGTGGTGTTCATTTGTAGTGTTTTCACTGTATTACTGTATGTGCTCACAAATGCTTTACACACTGCCTCTGAGATAAGCCTGTCTGCTTGTGCCAAGCTACCAAGGGGATGAGCAGGGATTATTTTAGGAGCGTACCCCTTTTCCCTGACTAGAAGCAAGGGTCCCTATTTGGACAAAGGTGCAAACCTTTGCCAACTAGAGACCCCATTTCTAACAACTGTTTAATAGTGCAAAGATTTAGCTACACTGCTACGAAGCGTGGGAGGAGGCACTACTTAAACAACAGCCATTACTGATATAAAACACAAGGAGTCACCGCAGATGCACCTCTATTTTCTTTTCAGCACTCTTATTTTCACATGAGGAAGGTTAGTGATCAGCTGTGGCTTCATATGGTGACAGAATACTGCATCTGCTAGGCTGCAAGTGTGGCCCCTTACTGTGTGGGTTGTGTTGTGCTTAAATCCCAGAACATCCTGGCTGACAGCAGAAATGTGATCCTTGGCGCTGATTTGTTCAATTTTAAATATAGTGCTGGGTGTCAATAGGGCAAATACAGCGTGAGGCAGGCTCCAGAGATGCCCGGGTGGCTGCCCATTGGGGAATAGAAACAGGAGAACGTGGTGGTGGGAGGGAGAGCGCAGTCTGAACAAAACAGCCAGGAGTGGCTGTGGAAGAGTTCCAGGTAATATCCAACAATGGTATGTAAACAAAAAGTAGGGTAAAATACCTTTATTATTTGGGGTTAGACTACTTACACCTGAAGTAGCACCTCAACGTACATCAATCAATATTATGTGTAGAGCACTGATGCAAACAAAAAAAGTAGCAAACAATACGTGCACACATCTGAATGTTGAGGTTAGTTTGAGGTTAGGGTCTGTGCAAACCACTGAAGCCTTAATTGCATATTCATTAAGACATTGCAATATAGGTAACTGATCTCCAAAGGCATCTGCTTGAGATGGATCATAGGTAGGGAACTTCTGTTTTAACCTACAGACCACAATTTAATTTGTACTTTAGAAACAATGATCACCAAGGCATATGTAGTATGCTGCTGCAGGCCAGCGCTGCCCTCTTCCAACAACATAATATCCTAAGTGTAAATATCAGTGTGTGAGTTGTACCATGTTTGGTTTAAGTGGATTGTCCTATGCCGATTATCCGTTGCATACCGGAATTTATAATAAAATAACAAACTACAGGCACCAGAATTTGATGTAAATACATGACCGCATGGGTAACCTGAACAGTTCTTATTAGTTTTGGAAAGGTTTCTAAATGTGGCCACCTCAATCCTAGACCACCCAGCGGGTCACTCACCGAACACGAAGGATTGTGCAGGAGGTGTGCAGGGGAGTGCTGGCAGTGGTCTCCGTGGACCAAGCCAGTCAATAGGAAGCAACATTTAAGACAAGCCAGAGGCTCTCTTTGCTTGTAGGTAAGGTGGAGGCTTGCAGATGCCTCTTGTGGTTTGCTGAGGTCTGTTCTGTTTGCAGAGGTATTAGTGCCATTGTTGGCATAACCTGCACATGTCACTCACATTTAGCAGTGTTGGGAACTGAGGTATTTATGTGGAGATACGAAAGTGCTGCTCGAAAGTGTGCAGAATGTCAGAGCCTGATTGCTTCATTTCTTTAAGCTGTATGAGACATATATAATACCTCACATTTGAAAACCTAGTTACAAGAGTTACATGTTTTATGAACATTTTATAAATCATATAAGTGAGGTGAAAGCAGTGCCATCCTGGACAAAGCTAGCATGGGCAGGAAGCACTGGAGAGCCCTGTCCAATTCAAGGGAGCATCGGAGTTTTTGTGGAAAAGGCCAATGAGTGCTTCATTGTGCTTTTATGAGTTAGCTTCAGTGGAATGTGTACAGCTTCACATGATGCAATGTGTTTGTACTAGTAGTTTAATATTAATGGAATGGGGTTTATGGCATAGTATGAGTTACGTACTTCCTCAGCCTACCCACAAGCTTTGCTTTCTATGATCAAAAATGTGCAAGTTTTAAAACAACTGATTTTCATGATGGTAAAATAAACAAACCCCACACACTTTTGTCTGATTGTGACATAACGGTCAAACTTATTCAGCACCACCCCCCCCCCCCCCTTCACGCCAAAAATGCACCTGTGCCATCTAATAGAACAAGCATTTGCAATGCAATAGGTCTCGCATTAGGAAAGTTTGAGCTATTGGTATTGTAAATGGCAAAGTTTTTATTTATGTGTTGTTTTTGAAAATAGCGAAATTAATAGCTTTGTCATTTACAATGCCAATAGTTATAACTTTCGCGAATGTGATACTTATAGCATTTGTAATGCAATATGTTTTGTATTTACATGACTTAGATGTATTGATATTACAAATAACAATGGCGTTTAATTTTTTTAAATAACTAATACTTAAATAAAAGTTATTGTAATTTATAATGGCAATAGCTTAAACTTTTCTAAAGAACTTTTGTGAAATTATGTTCAGTGTATTTTATTGTGACGAAAATCCAAGAACAGAATTGAAATATTAACATCTTTTTGTGACATTTGCAATAAAGCCTGAAACATTGATAGCGTATATTTGAACCAGTTGTTGTTGAATGGTTGCACAGATTGATTCTGTGGTGGCACTGAGTGATGCAACGGTCTCGCCTTTGCAAAAGTTAGAGCTATTGGCATTGTAAATGACAAATTTTGTATTTATGTGTTGGTTTTGAAAACAGATAAATAAATGGCATTGTCGTTTACAATGCCAATAGCTTAATCTCTCGCAAATGCGAGACCTATTGCATTTGCACCCACACTGACAGAGAGCCATACACACACAGAGCCACACACACAGAATCACACACACAGACCTACACACACACAGAGCTACACACACACAGCCACACACACAGTCACACACACACAGAGCCACACACACACACACACACACACACACACACACAGAGCCACACACACACACACAGAGCCACACACACAGAGCCACACACACACAGCCACACCCACAGAGCCACACACACAGAGCCACACACACAGAGCCACACACACACATGGTGGTGGTGGATGTGGTGGTGGATGTGGTGGTGGTGGATGTGGAGGTGGATGTGGTGGTGGTGTATGTGGTGGTGGTGGATGTGGCGGTGGATGATGTGGTGGATGGGGAGGTGGATGTGGTGGTGGGTGTGATGGTGGGTGATGTGGTGGTGGATGTGGTGGTGGATGTGGTGGTGGTGGATGTGGTGGTGGATGTGATCGCGGTGAATGTGGTGGTGGATGTGGTGGATGTGGTGGTGGTGGATGTGGTGGTGGTGGATGTGGTGGTAGATGTGGTTGTGGTGGATGTGGTGGTGGTGAATGTGGTGGTGGTGGATGTGGCGGTGGTGGTGGATGAGGTGGTGTTGGATGTGGTGGTGGTGGATGTGGTGGTGGTGGAGGTGGTGGTGCATGTGGTGGTGGATGTGGTGGTGGTGGATGTGGATGTGGTGGTGGATGTGGTGGTGGTGGATGTGGGGGTGGTGGATGTGGTGAATGTGGTGGTGGATGTGGTGGTGGTGGCGGTGGATGATGTGGTGGTGGATGTGGTGTTGGATGTGGTGGTGGTGGATGTGGTGGTGGTGGTGGATGTGGTTGTGGTGGATGTGGTGGATGTGGTGGTGGTGAATGTGGTTGTGGTGGATGTGGTGGATGTGGTGGTGGATGTTGTGGTGAATGAGGTGGTGGATGAGGTAGTGGTGGATGTGGTGGTGGTGGTGGTGGTGGATGTGGTGGTGGATGTGGTTGTGGATGTGGTGGTGGTGGTGGTGGTGGATGTGGTGGTGGATGTGGTTGTGGATGTGGTGGTGGTGGATGTGGTGGTGGATGTGGTGGTTGTTGATGTGGTGGGTGTGGATGTGGTGGTGCTGGGTGCGGTGGTGGTGGATCTGGTAGTAGTGGATGTGGATGTGGTGGTGGATGTGGTGGTGTGGTGGTGGTGGATGTGGATGTGGTGGTGGATGTGGAGGTGGATGTGGTGGATGTGGTGGATGATGTGGTGGTGGATGTGGTGGTGGTGGATGTGGATGTGGTGGTGGTGGATGTGGTGGTGGTGGATGTAGTGGATGTGGTGGTGGATGTGGTGGTGGTGGATGTGTTGGTGGATTAAAATATATGTTTTTCAATAAATGATACTCAATTCGGGGATACATTCGTACATACTTAATCAAAACACTGAAATATGTTGAAAAATAAAGGTTTCCATTGTAAATTCTTCATCACTTGTTTTCAAAACATTTACTGCCGGATTTGCATATGGCTCTGCACATACTCTGCTCTAAGAGCCAATCCAGATCTCTGCTTTTGCCACTGAACTAATACCGTATCTTGGACTTCCTCCAAATTGCATGATAACTTTACGCATTGAATTCGCTGGGTAAGCAAGATAAAACATGAACAACAACCTGCGTAGAAATACAAACTAAAAATATGTTTGCATTTGTTGGAGCAAATGTTACCCAAAACTGTCAGAGTATCCTAACATAGACACTCAGAGGGCAGAATGTATTAATGAAGCACATTTGTTAAGAAACAATGATGAGCAAACACTCGCAGTTTGGATGTGGTTCACTGAGATTTTAAGCACAAGTCCTCAAGAGCCATCAAATCAATTAGACTGGAAGTGCTGATAAAATAGCTATGCTTGGAGTTCGTTTTACATATGCCTGGTGGAAAAAATAAATTAGCGGCGGTTCTGTTCTAGCTTTTGTCGTATTGCTGTACAGCAAACTACGCCATAGAAAATATTATTGTGTGGGTGTTTTTTTTCTCCAAATCACACCATAAGAAATAATAATTATCATGTTGCGACAATCCCAGCTCCGTAACAATACTCCCACCCCCATAGCTGAAGAAATACTTCGCCATGGCGTCAAGACTTTCGTCCTAACCCGTCCTCACACTCACATTCGTCGCAGACAATGACTGGTGTTGGAGAACTACTTCTGCTCCTCAGCCCGATAGATGCCCACAATAGAAGCACTAGATCGGTACCTAACGACAAGAACGGGCCAAAACGTAAACAGGAAGTGACCACTATCCAAAAACGACAACTTCCGCTATCAATTTAATTCACCAACCAACGGCGCCCTTATGAACTTCCACCAATCACAACGAAGCTCTGCGTGACTGTTATTTCCCCCTCGTTCTGCCTATCATCACTTTATTGATGCATTTGAAACAATTATTGCAACCGAAGTGAGCGTTTATATTGAACTATTATCATATAAAAATCCTCTTCGTTTATATTGAACTATTATCATATAAAAATCCTCTAATCCAGCTGCTGAGACCAATAAAAATTCACCGCCGCAGCCTGGCTTGAACAGGAAGCCAGGCAACCTGTATTGGGACGGGGGCGGGACTGCAAAAAGACAGGAAGCAGACGGGAGCCTACCCCGCGCTCCTGTGCTGAAGCGCTCCTGTGCCCATCAGCCGGAAGATTTGCGTGTCAGCTAGCGGGGCTCCCGTGCTCGTGGAGAGCCCCGCCTGCTGCTGAGGATGACCCGCTGCCTGCAGAGGGAGAGAGGGACACACGAAAAGAACTCGGTGAGTGGGGTGTGTGTTTGTGCGCGTGTGTGCCTGTGTGTGCGCGTGTGTCTGTGTGTGTGTATGTATGCATGCATGCATGCGTGCGCGTGTAAAAAGAGCCGATGACTGGTGGGGGGATGGAAAGTGAAAGTAACCAGCGCGTGTGATTTTCAGTCTGTGTGGTGGCTGGCTGTGTGCGCACGCATGTTGCTCAGAATGTTGACGGAGTCGACGTGCGCGTTCGCGCACCCAAATCCGGCTTTCAAGCTCGTAACACCCTCTTGTCCTTCATTCCCCCGAGACAGGCAGCTATAAGTCTCCAGCCTGGACGCATCCTTCGGATGCTAATTCCAGGCGAGACCTAAAAACTTATTGCTTTCACTCATCCCCTTTGAAGCTCGAATCATTATCCACGATTTTAGGGTTGAGGGACTTTTTCAACCATTTCAGTGAGACTGAAGTCACAAAAATGTATTTTAGAAAGAATTGCGTGATCTGCTGCAGTACTTTAAAATAACATCTGTGATATGTAGTGATAGACATGTACCCCTTGGCCAATTTTTTCAAACAAAAGTCTCTGTTGTAGAACCTTTTGTTGCCTCCTTGAGATAGCCATCCATGCCCGCTACACTCACACCTGCAAATTAATGATTTAGTCTTATGCCACACCACTTTAAAAGCTCACCAGCTGCCACTGACCCACACCATAGTTGTGCTTAGTCACACTTTATAAAAATAGAAAAAATATTTCATTTGGAGTGAAGTGTGAAAAGGAGTAGGACGTCATATTAGGGCAGCACTTGTTTGGATGCCATCTCTTTAAATTAAATCCCATGTCAGGTGACCCCATTAAACACTACCCACAATTGTGCTTCTGTGGTGGACTCTGCTTCCTGTTTTTTCCATGGAACAGGATTGTGACTGTGTTATCTCCCACATCCGTATATCTATGGGATTATGTGTCTTCGATAATGTGATGATGGCTTTTATGGCCAAGATTAGAATCATGTGTGGGAGTCATTTCAATCTGTGTTGTTTAGAAACTACTTGTCCTCTACAAAGAGTATAATTAGTGAGGAATGGGTATTTGGGTGGTTGAAGACTGCAATCAGTGTTACCACAACATCTTTCCAGGGGCTATTGTACATGTGTGCAAGTATTCTCCTGCCATGCTGTTTCAGGAACAGCACCTGAAACTGCTTAATTGCCATTTTAAAGACTCTTCAGATTATTTTCAACTGAATATCTCTTTCCCATATTAGAGGAGTTATGTTACATCTCCTAAAAAAGGGCCTGCTACATAGCTCTTCTGTAGGTCGGGGTCTTCCGAACAAGGTGCTAGGATCTAATTGCACATAATATTCTTCTTCATGGAAGCTCCCTTGATATTCTCAGATGACATATCTAATATTTTCAGTTTGGAGAATTATTTCATCAAGGAAACATGTCTGTAAGCAACATTTTCTGTCTTGAGTTTTGGTTTAAAAAAGCTTATTAAACGACTTTGACATTATCAAATTCATAGGGCTAAAAAGCTTACTTTTCTTGTTCCTAAAAATAAAAAAGAAAGCAGTAGCTAATGAAAACAAGCATTGGAAATGCAATAGGTATCGCATTAGGAAAGTTTGAGCTATTGGTCTTATAAATGACATTTTTTTTATTTAAGTGTTGTTTTTTAAAATAGCTAAATTAATAGCTTTGTCATTTACAATGCCAATAGTTCTAACTTTCGCAAATGTGACACCTATAGCATTTGTAATGCAACATGTTTTGTATTTACGTGACTTAGATGTATTGATATTACAAATAACAATGGCTTTTATTTTTTTTAAATAATTAATACTTAAATAATTTATTTAATTAAACTTTTGTAAATAACTTTTGTGAAGATTATGTTCAGTGTTTTTTATTGTGACGAAAATCCAAGAACAGAAGTAAAATATTAACATCTTTTTGTGATTTGTAATAAAGCTTGAAAGCTTGAAAACAGCTTGAAACATTGAAAGAACATATTTGAACCAGTGATGCTGTGGTGGTGCGGAGTGATACTGTGGTTGCGCTGAGTGATGCTGTGGTTGCGCTCAGTGATGCTGTGGTTGCGCTGAGTGATACTGTGGTTGCGCTGAGTGATGCTGTGGTGGTGCTGAGTGATGCTGTGGTGGTGCTGAGTGATAATGTGGTGGTGCTGAGTGATGCTGTGGTGGTGCTGAGTGATGCTGGGGTGGCACTGAGTGATGCTGGGGTGGCGCTGAGTGATAATGTGGTGGTGCTGAGTGATAATGTGGTGGTGCTGAGTGATGCTGGGGTAGCGCTGAGTGATGATGTGGTGATGCTGAGTGGTGCTGTGGTGGTGCGGGGTGATGTTGAATGATGATTTGGTGATGGTGAGTGGTGCTGAGTGGTGATGGTGAGTGGTGCTGAGTGATGCTGTGGTGGTGCTGAGTGGGAGATGGGGAGAGGGAGAAAAAGGAGAGCAGGGAGAGGGTAAAGAGAGGGAGAGAGGAGAGAGAGGGGGAGAGAGGAGAGAGAGAGGGGGAGAGAGGAGAGAGAGAGGGAGACGGGGAGAGAGGAGAGGGAAGAGAGGGAAAGGGAGAGAGGGAGAGGGAAGTGAAGGAAAGGGAGAGAGGGGAGAGAGGGGGAGGACGAGAGCGAAGGACGGAGGGGAGAGAGAGGGGAGGGAGAGAGGGAGAGAGAGAGAGGAGAGCAGGCAGAGGGGGAGATGGGGAGAGGAAGAAAAAGGTGAGCATGGGGAAGGTAAATAGAGGGAGAGAGGAGAGAAGCAAACCCTCTGATTTACAGGACATGTTTACACCACACATCACCTGACTCGGAGGGTGGGGTGTGTGTGGGAGTAACAAAACTCGTGTACCATTTCCAGGGCACAGGCACTGTTTTGTAAAAGCACAGCACTGCTCAAACTGCACAGCTGCTCTCCAGCCCCACGCATACATACCACTTTAATCAGGAAAGCAAACACGTCTGTCTATGTACATTTGTGGCTACCAGCTAATTACTTTCAGAAGCACAGACCTTGTGGGAAAGAATTTCCAGAAGTTGGTGTAGTTTAGCGCTGCATAACAGTCACTAGGTAACACTCAGTCAGTCTGGTTGTCTCATAATTTACATTCATTACATTAATTTCTGCTTTTTCAGCACTCCTACCATAATTAAAAACTTCCCCGGTTTCATTTGGAATGCTTCGGACCTGAGGAACATTGCAGGGGCGCTACAGGAAACGAGATTTTTTTTTTAAAGAACAAAACGAGAGGAAAGCGGGGGTTTGGTCGGTAAAGCTAGGTTGGGACAATGAGACCTTGGGCGCTGCAACTTACTAAATGCTTTGTTTATATACCTTTGCATGATGGATAATGACACCAACTTCAGAGTATTGCATTTTATTTGCAACATTGCTTAAAATGAGGCACACTCCGCCTTGAAATCTCAACATTTACGATTATTACACCTTCCTCCACAAAACCACGGCGAGGCAGACCAACACCAGTAAATGTTACCCCTCCAAAATGTGCCTCCTACATTCCGCGCAGACCTCTGCCTTTTAGCCATTTCGAAGCAATTATACCACTCAGACACTCAGCACACACAAACGCATCAAAATCGTTTCGGTAAACATCCGACGAAGTCCTCCTGTGGAAAATAAGTACAAACTTGGTGAACATTATCGGCGCCATCTTGCCCCTTTCCAAGCCCATTCGTGCGCGTAAGCGGCAGCCATTTTGAGCACCATGGCCTCCCTGCCCCTCGCTGATAGCCAGCGCGTCTCTCTCTCTCTTAACCTCGCAAGCATTCCCCCGCACGCTGACAACCCCCGCTCTCTCATGCCTTGGGTCATAAACCCCTCTTCAGCGCAGCTTCACCACGGAATCCCATCCTGTTCCCAGCGCGACACCTCCCCTCATTCCTTTCATGGCCTCAAACCCTTTTGATGCAAACCCCCTTTTCCTGTGTCCCCGTTTGTCTTCCCTGTTCCCAGGCCGCCACCTGGCTCTGCGGATACTGTTTATTACCCCGTACAGTAGGAAGCTTCCCCTCCCCGTCAAAAGACCCCCGAACCGATCAAAGCCCCCACCCCATGAGATCCGATCAACCCCATGCATTCCGTGAATCGGCGGAATGCCCTGCTGTGCGACAACCATCACCTGTTGTGACCGGGGTGGGGAATCCAACTGTAAATGTGTGTGGGAACGGGCCTGCAGGGGAGATTCCGAGGATGTTCTTTCTAATACTAAAGTGTTGCAAGAATGTGTTATGTGCAATAAAGGTCATAAACCCTAGTATAAGAGGCCAGGCCTCAGAGATATGGTTAGAGCACCTCGTGACGATACTTGCTGTCTGAATTGATGTGTTCTCCTCCGGAGAGAATAAAATCCTCGTTTCCTGCCTTCCAGTCTCCAGCGCCTGCTTCTTCATTGATTAATATTGGTGGGTCATAGAGGCGTTACCGCCGGGCAACATAAAAGGGTTTTTGGTTACCGGTTGTCTTTGGAACCCTTTTTAACAATTGGCGTCCCAAACGTGGGGCCCATCAGCGACTCGTGGATCCAGTGGGAGAGGTCCTGACGACAGAGTGAACGACTGCAACGATCGGAAGGTACCCTGTCCGATAGACCCTCGTCTGACAGCCGATCATCCGAACTTCACTGGTTCCGAACAGACCTCTCTCGAGTGATCTGCGGTCCTGACTGGGAACCATCAGGAGTGCCACGAGAAGTACGAAGAGAAGAGGACGATCGGGCGCTGGATTCGGAAGACAAGAAACTGTCCATGCGGTCCGGGTAAGGTCGTGTAAACACGACGAATTGCGAAAATGATAGATAATTGAAAGTGATTGATAATTGTTGAGAAAATACTAGTATTACTTTTTGTTAATTTATTGGAGATTCACTGTCTACAAACGGAGAAACAACAGGCTCTCCCTTTATAAACAGCGAAGGATAGGTACGCACCCGTCGGACCCATCTTTCTCCCCCATTGATTAACTGTTATAGACTGTTTTCTGGAGATTCTCTGTCTGCAAACAGGGAAGAATAGGTCCCCTCTTTGCAGATAGTGAAAGGGTAGGTGACGCGAACCTTTGCGAGCCTACTTATTCTCCCCATTGACCATATTGATTTTTTATTTTTGACCTAAACATTGATTAACTGTTATAGATTGTTTTCTGGAGATTCTCTGTCTGCAAACAGGGAAAAATAGGTCCCCTCTTTAAAGATAGTGAAAGGGTAGGTGACGCGAACCTTTGCGAGCCTACTTATTCTCCCCATTGACCATATTGATTTTTTATTTTTGACCTAACATTGATCGCTCAGAATTGGTTCATGAGGTATTCACTACGTGCAAACAACGTAGAATAGAAATATTCTGTCTAGTCTTTGCGCGCAGTGATAAGATAGGTAGTGCTGACTATTATCCCATTGTGATCCGTCATGCCTGTCTTCTCCCCACTGGTTAGTAGCCTGTTTTACCCGGACCGCTTATTAGAGATGAACCATCCGGCTCCGCTGGAAGGCACCCCTAATAAGGACATGTTCATGAAGCATGGATTAATCGCTATAGCCTACAGTGAGCTGTGGCATAAATATACGAAAAGGGATCGAGAAAGACAGTGGCCACTGAGAGGATCCTTTGATCTTGACAAAATAGAAACGGTAGAAATAGCCCTTCGTAGGAATGAAACAACACCTATTATGCTCGATAGTCTCGGTATGTGGCGCAAAGAAGCTGCACGACGAAGGGAAGGCGACGAATTTAGAAAAGGTGAAGGGACACGACGGACAACCCTCCAAACGTCTAGTAGGCAAAGGGAAGGGCCAGCGATGGCACAGTCCCGAGGAGTAGACATGAAAAGCGAACGGTGTAAAGGGATGTGCCGACAAGCCAACCCCGGAACACAACGACCCGAAGGTAATCCCCCGACATTACGCACAGGACGGACAGATGTAAAACAAAACCAATGTGCTTTCTGTAAACGTCTTGGACACTGGAAAGCCCAATGCCCGACTCTGCAAAGCATAGGTAAGAATGGAGGGTTGACAGAAAGGACGGACCGACAGAAAGGAAAAGGACGTGAGATAAAAACCAATCAGACTAGTGCAGACAGAACAGACAGGACCACCCCGTTTGATTATGCTAGGTGGCACAGATTTCGTCAGACCAATTTTAACGACATGTTAGAGTTCTGGGACTGATTGCTCCCTGTTGCTCCCCCACTCTGAAAAACAAACACAACTGCAGGTCAGTGTAGACAACCCCCCGTTAGAGAAAAGACTCAGGAAAGCCAAGCGTCTATTATATAACTTAGGATTTAATTACGGTAAAACACACAACCAACAGTAAATAGAATAACTAGTAGAACTATCTAAAAAGCAAACTTGACTAATAGGAAAAATACAAAACATGTTATGCTCACTCCGGAAGTCTTCCAATGTAACAGTTCGATGGTCCCGCCCATCCGAAACACATAGCACGTGTGGGGCGGGGCCTGCCAGCAACCATGGGCCAAAAAGAGATCGCTGGCGAGAAGGTACTGGAGACTCCACACAGCAGGCAATGAAATGGTCTTCCCATACTGCCCTTCCAGGGATGGCGTCCCCCGGACCGCGAGTAGGGAGGGGACGGATGAAAATGACCCCCTCCCTTGTATCTCCTGGTCCGGCCATCACGAATTTCTCCATCGAACGGATGCAGGGTGGGCAGGGAGGAAGAGGCGACGCGGACGAGCCTCTTCCACCTCCACAGGTAGGAGGCTTCCCTGCCCTGGCCCGACGCCGATGTCCTCCAGCCGGGCGACGGCCATATATTTCCGCAACACAGGACATACAATGCCCGACTGGTATATTTTCTCAGCACAGGACATACAAGACCCGGCTGGTATACTTTCGCAGCACAGGACATACAAGACCCGGCTGGTATACTTGCATAGTACAGGACACACAATGTCCGACGGGCATATTTACGGAGCACCGGATGTACAGTGGTCCCCCAAGAGTCGGAATCAGGGGTGTAGGGTGGTCATCATGTGCGCCCCTGATTCCAAGGGACGGTGTAGGATGCGCCGGGAGAGGGAGACGGCACGGGTGAGCCTCCCTCACCTCCCCAGATGAAGGCTCCACTGCTGCACCCTGGCGCCCCGAACCAAAATGTCCTGCCCCAGCAACATGATGCTCCGTCTTTCGCCATCACAAGAAGTTTCTTCCTCTCCTGATAGATACAACGAAGGGCGGTTGCTGCAGGGTCTCAAAATGGCGTCTGGGCCCTCGAAAGGCAGGTCTAGGCCGCTGGAGTAACTTTGTCCGAAATTGCAACTCGGGCACTTGCCCACCTGGGCGCAAGCCCCCACCATCGACAAACATCCCCTCGACTTTGAAGATTCTACCAAAGTCCCAAGAGCCCTCGGCCCCTTCAGGCTTCCGGTGAGGAACAGTTGCATTGATCTCAAATGAAATAACCACGGCACAGCAACAAGATGGCGGTGCTCTCGTGTCTGCATCAGCTTCCGTCTGAACCACCCAGGAACATTATGGGCTAACGAACTCGAGCAAGTTCCGGCTGAACATCAACATGACCCGGTAAGAGAGACTCTACCCCCTCCCTCTCTTGATTGACGGTCCACACCACCAGCCCCTCTGTTAGCACAGTTTTCTTTTGAACTGCCGAAAGGGACTCTGGTCCAACCGCCAATTGTCGGGGATATTTTGCCCCTGATGCTACTTCCGGACTAGACCGGCCTCGCCCAAAATGGCGCTGGTATCAATGGAAACTAACGGATGCCTCGTGGTGTTCCTTAGCTAATGAAACTTGATGTACTAAGATATATATATATATACGAACCATTGCGCACTCAATGTTAAAGGGAGGAGGGTTCACTTGACGAACATTTAAGAAGGGTTCCGTAAAATGTTGATTTCAATGAACAATTTATTTTTGATATTTGTTGTAACTGATACATAACGTCGCTTATGATGCACACCTGCGGTTTACATCTAGGAAATGTGATTATGATGAGCTTGACTGTGTTTCCATTTATGAACTGAAATGCCCCTGATTCCTTCGTCACGCAATGAAATTTTCTGGTTACTTGCAAATAATTAATTAGACCTTTTTACATGTTCTTGTGCTACAAAATAACCCCCTACTGTATGTGCTTCCATCGACGACATGTCAGGCCAAAATATGAATTGCGCTCTCACATTTTACGTACTGAATAATTCTACAAATAAAGGTCTTAAAAAGCTATGGATAGGCATCGCGTACTTTTGTAAATACGGGTATCGGTGGGAGGGTTTTTCTGTGCGCAACTGTTCTGCTCTTTTTTTAAGGTTATCCGAGAAATGGTTGTTCGGCCCTGGGTTGATGGTCGAATCGAAGGTATGATACGCTGCCTCCAAGATATGCGACTAAGCTCAGGAACTGACGTATGAAGAAGGACCTCGACTTCAGAGAATGGGTAAAGTAAAACGGTGTGATTGATAAAATGTTATAAGGATATGGTGGTCGAAGGTACTAAGGTACAGGGTTGAACGAAGAACTGATATGCCTTAGAACATCACAGCTTTGGGAATGATTTAGGGATCCCGATGACCGGATACATCTACAAAACCGGGTACCTCGCGCTAGGCACCTCTGATTCCTCTTTTTAGCGTTTTCACTACACACGATCCTTAATGCCATCCTCGAACCTCCCCATGAACCACCTATCACATTGCCTGCCCCCATGACTTTAGGAAACCAAAACCCTAAGGGATTATATCCCGAAGAGATAAGTACGAGTATGTGGTAAGTAAAGGACTTTCGTGCCCATACATTTGATGTGTTCGAATGTTGTCCCCCTACCTCCCCCTTTTTTTCCCCCTTTTTCCCTCTGCAGGTTACATTAGAATCCCGATTGGAGTATCATAAGGGATCTGGAACCACGTCACGCCCGATGCATGAAGACGGACTAGCGCTGCAAAACGGCACAACAAGGACGCTCTACCCAATGCATGACCTTTTTACCTGATCTAATGCTCTTCTGTCCCAAAATTGCATGCTTTCCACATCCTAACACAGACCCGAAACGTCTAAACGTTAGGTAACGCACTGAATAGCCCAAACAATACACGATCATTCCCCATGTCACACGTGTACTGTTTGGCCTATTGTCTGTCTCTCTCTCTCTCTCTCTCTCTCTCTCTCTCTCTCTTACTCTCTCTCTCTCTCTCTCTCTCTCTCTCTCTCTCTCTCTCTCTCACTCACTCTTCCACCCCTCCACACTTTCCCTCTTCCTAGCAACTGGCACCTAATTGGCGAACCTGGTGCACCTCCTGATTGGCCCCAAATACCACAAGTATTTGCACAAATTTGTCCTAAATAAAATTGTATCGGTACCACGTTACTACCTCTCCTTTTCTACTAAAATATGGATGAAATTTAAATTGACCGATAGGAAAGGGACAGGTAAGACGACTAAGGTTCCCTAAATTTGACCCACTCTCAGGGAACTATTTGTCAGTGGCTTCTATGATAAAATATGTCTGTGGTAATGCGACCATCCCCATTGAAAATTGTCTCCGTACCCCAAGCTGTAAGAAATGATCGAGACACCCCCATCTACCCAAAATGCCCCCAGTTTGGTATCAGCTGCCCTGAACGAGAACTTGAAAAACGCCCCTTGCTCCGATTCGCTGTGTTCTTAATCGTTTTTCATAAGATCCCACCTTCCCCGAGGATAAGTTTAATAATTATCGCAAACCACCCCCCGAGTTTTTATAGTAACCAGGTTGCGAGGATTTATATAGAAAGTTAGAAAGATGTATGCAAAGTTAAAAATTAGATCGAAAATCGAAAGACCTTGTTGCTGTAAGCCTTGCTGAAAATAAAATGTTTTGATGTAATGAAGACTTGTTTAGCCTATGTTCATCCCTCAGAAGGATGCCTATCAGACTATGGTGAATAGCACGTTGCACTTTTCGTAAAATACAAGGCCCTGAAGACCAGCCTAGCCTTGCAAGACTCGTACTAGGGAAATGGGTCTCTGCCAGAAGAACTGACATCTACTATAATAGACATATGACAAATGAACGTAATAATCATCAAAGCGTCAAAGAATTAGCCAACAAAAGGAAGTTGTAAGGAATCCAGCAAATCCATCATCAATTGTTTATACGTAAGCCGCAAAAATCTCAAATGTAGCGAGTGCTTACCCCAATTGCTTGGTGTTGGGAGAGAAAATAGATTTATGTAATTACCTTCTTCTGCAATATCTCTAAAAGACTGTCTTTTCAAAACTCATTTAAGGGTATCACTGTCGGAGGAGAAAGAGACCGGATGTGGGAGCACGCGGCCTGACTGCGGATTGTGGAACATCAGCGACGGAGGCCAAGGCGAGACCACAGCAGTAAGGAGTCGCAGGACGGGGCACTGTTTCAAACAAAGCTAAGGAAAGGGCTGACCTGAAGCCCCTGCTCTATGATCAACGTGTGCCAAAAAGTCCCCGCTCTCTGAACATGGTTACGGACCCGCCTGTCGCAAACCCTCCGTCCCCCTGATCTGTTCCCGACTCGACCTTGCTCCATCCCCTCCTCCTCCGACCTACCATAAGGACTGTTCACACCCGCACCTTTCCACCCGAACTCCCAAGTTCCTCCAAATCCTACTGAGCTACCCAGAGAAGAGTACTCCCTGCGTCAGAAGGGAGGGAGCTCCGACTAAGTAGACCACGAACTATGTTAAATCCCAGAACGGTGACCTAGAACTCCACCAAAGGTCGCCCCCGAAGAAAAGATAAACAAAGTCTGTGGTTCTGCCCGCTACCAAGCACCTTGAAGATGATGGAAGCAACAGGAAATGCCCACCACAGAGACTCAAGAAACGAACAGATCTCACAATTCTGGAACAATTGCATTTTCCATTGCAAAATCTATGCTCTGCATTACGGAAGAAGATGCACCTGCTCCAAAACCGTAACCCATTTCTCCTACGAGGTCTGACGAAAACCAAACAGAATGCACCCCTACCCGCAGACCCCCAACGACTCAATCCACATGAACATTCCTGTTGATAGGTAATCCAGGTGCTCAACAGTGCCGACAGAAGACGACAAAGAACAACGAGAACTCTGATATTTTTTACTGTATCTCCTTTCTCTCCCAATCACCATTGGACTGACTATGCACCCGCCGTATACAAAAAGGACTTACTTATATGATAACTTACCAGTTCTTATTCTATGATCTGTACCCAACGCCCTCGCTACGTAATTCTAGTCTGATATTGCATTACGATGACTTTTTCTGCAACCAACTTAACGATGAACCCGCCTACTAAATGATGAGATTTTTCAATATGATGTTTATAATGTGATGTTTATGTACAGTTCTTTCGCCTAAGTCCCCTCTCCCTTACTTATGATCGCTGCATATAGGTGTAGATAGGAAATAGGCCAGCAAGATGTCTTGGAAATGTTAAAGGGAGGACTGTGGAAAATAAGTACAAACTTGGTGAACATTATCGGCGCCATCTTGCCCCTTTCCAAGCCCATTCGTGCGCGTAAGCGGCAGCCATTTTGAGCACCATGGCCTCCCTGCCCCTCGCTGATAGCCAGCGCGTCTCTCTCTCTCTTAACCTCGCAAGCATTCCCCCGCACGCTGACAACCCCCGCTCTCTCATGCCTTGGGTCATAAACCCCTCTTCAGCGCAGCTTCACCACGGAATCCCATCCTGTTCCCAGCGCGACACCTCCCCTCATTCCTTTCATGGCCTCAAACCCTTTTGATGCAAACCCCCTTTTCCTGTGTCCCCGTTTGTCTTCCCTGTTCCCAGGCCGCCACCTGGCTCTGCGGATACTGTTTATTACCCCGTACAGTAGGAAGCTTCCCCTCCCCGTCAAAAGACCCCCGAACCGATCAAAGCCCCCACCCCATGAGATCCGATCAACCCCATGCATTCCGTGAATCGGCGGAATGCCCTGCTGTGCGACAACCATCACCTGTTGTGACCGGGGTGGGGAATCCAACTGTAAATGTGTGTGGGAACGGGCCTGCAGGGGAGATTCCGAGGATGTTCTTTCTAATACTAAAGTGTTGCAAGAATGTGTTATGTGCAATAAAGGTCATAAACCCTAGTATAAGAGGCCAGGCCTCAGAGATATGGTTAGAGCACCTCGTGACGATACTTGCTGTCTGAATTGATGTGTTCTCCTCCGGAGAGAATAAAATCCTCGTTTCCTGCCTTCCAGTCTCCAGCGCCTGCTTCTTCATTGATTAATATTGGTGGGTCATAGAGGCGTTACCGCCGGGCAACATAAAAGGGTTTTTGGTTACCGGTTGTCTTTGGAACCCTTTTTAACACTCCTACTTATAAATCCCAGAGCAAAGCACCAGGAAGTAACTAACTTTTACCCCTCCAGCTGCCCGGCGCGAGACAATGAACCAAGAACGTACGCCCTGCCGGAGCCTGTCAGGCTGGGTCTGCCCAGAGTAGAGCTCGCCCCCTTCTGCCCATACACGAGTAGCAGTCTACATCACATACATGTACACGCCCGACGCAAGAACAAACACAAAGCATGCACAAAAAAGAAATGAAAACTCACCCTTATGTCTCCATTCACCGGCCGGGGGGTGTGGCCGCCGAGGGAAAGGAATGCGGCTGCAGAGCAGAACACTGCAGAACAGGCGCACACTTCACAGCAGGTTTGTAGCACAGGCACGCAAACTCTTCACGCATACCTTCAACTTTTGAGCTCAAAATGGCTTTAACTGACTGCAATGGCTGAAAACGTGTAGGCACTTTGCTTGGTTTGGTTAGCAAAGTACTTAAAACCGAGTGAACAGAACTGCTTTCTGGGTGGCTTTTAAAACCAGGTGCCTCGTCACACCTAGACTACTTACATAGCTTTTTATCAGACGCACATGGTTGGTAGTATCTTTGTTTACGTTTATTTTTGTCTCTGCATTTCCTCAAAATCTACTGCGATTTGTTTCGAATCTTACCAGAAAGGTACACGCTTACACTCCAGTGATAAAATGCCTCACATAATGCTCCTATAAATTCGGGTTGGATCGTGCCTTCATTTATTCAGCATTAAACATTAAATACAACCAAAACAGAGGTTAAAAGACGTAAGCAACTACATTTCCCCGAATCCCCCCTATTCATTTTGGTGATCGCGGGAGATTTAAAAGAGACTGGATTCTTTCTTTCCAGGTGCAGCTAGCTGCGAGTTTAATGGCTGAACTTACAAAGCGAGATTGTTTTAGCAGCAGCAATCTGAAATGCTGGCTCTTTCCGCTGGCCCTGCTTTCCCTCTAAAGTCATAATCCATAAAATATTGTTGAAACTACCGCTAGTTAGAGCTTTCAGGGGCTGACTCGTTAAACAAGTTAAATAAGAAGACACGGCCTGGCAGCCGTGAAACTGAAAGCACGACCGACCGGCCGTGAAAGCCTTTGATGCAGCAGGGGGTGGAGCGGCACCAAGCTGGGCAACAGATGGCTGGCGATTTGATGCTGTGCACGCGCATTTTAGCTCAATGCGCTTGCACATTGACATAAAAGCGCACGGGCACAGCATCAAATCGCCAGTGTAGTTAAAGTCTGTTTAAGCCTCTATAGTCTCGCCAGCTCAATGCGCATGCGCATTGACAGGCAAGACCTAAAGAAAGCAGTAGCTAGTGCTTGTGGTAAGTCGACTGTGGGTCACTTTGTAGTGCCTACCATAGTGCGCTGTTTAGCGGGGTGTCTTGTGTTTGCCATATTTTATACCAGCATTTTATTGTAGTGGACCTTCTACTCAGTTCTTGCTTTGCAAGATCAAACTCAAGTCAGATTTGTGCTGGCGATAAACTTTGAGGCAGGGAAAAGGCTTGCCAGAAGTAATTATCCAGTACAGCTGAGTCCTGTCCTCTCATGGCCACGCTTCTGTATGTGATGGTCGGGAGTCGTTTGGCTGAGACATCTGCTAACTGTGGCTATAAAGAGGGATCGTCCAGTACTATTATGCAAAAGTACTGAAGGCGTAGATTAGGGCATTCCTTTTTTTTTCACTATGTATTGTTTCTGGTTGAAGAAATTACCTCTTGAGTCCAGGTACAACTCCAAGTATTTGTAGTGGATTACCACCTCCAAGGAGATGGTATTTAGGAGAATTGTGACTGATTACCCTGAATGATTCCTAAAGGTCATAGTTTTTTGTTGCATTTACCTTGGATTATTGGTTTTGATGTAGGATTTCAGTACGTTTACTAACCTTTGTAGGCCCACTTCTGTGAAGCTGAACAGCACAATGTAATCTGCATAAGACAGGTGGGCGAGGCGGAGTGGACCCAGCCATGGTGGATGGGAGTTTTCTTGATCCAAGGCTGGTGATAAATCTGCCATGAATAGATTAAAGAGGTGAGCGCCCAGAACTCATCCCTGCATGAGCTTGTGGTTAGTTGGTATTTTCCTGGATATTCTTCTAGATCCATCTCCGATTTTTACTTAGATCCAGATTTCCGAGTGAAGCTGTGGTATTGCTTGTAGGAGCTTATAGGGGAGTCACCATTTCCTTAATTTGTTCCAGAGTATCCCCTAGCATGGATGTCATTTGGGAGTAGTCAGGGGTCATACCTGTGACCTCTAGCTTGCTTCCTGCTACTCTTGGCACTTCCTTTCCAACCCCAGACCTCAGAGGAGGCAAAGGTTTTGCACCCTGACTACTCCCAAATGACGTCCATGTACCCCTGGTTGATGCAGTTGAAGGCTGCTGAAAAATATATGAAGCAAAGTTGTACTTTCTTCTTTGCCCACTTACATCAGTCAATGATAAAGGTGATTGCTAGAATGTTTGTTGTGGTACCTAAGCCTTTCTTGAAACCTGACTGGTTTAACGGGATCACATTGTTTGAATTTGACATGTCAATCAGGTCAGTTATTGCGAGGGTGGAGTCCAGGAAGGCAATCAGCCTGTAGTTGGCCTGGTTGGCCATATCAGATCCTTGGAAAACTGGGTGTATGATAGAGCCAACCATGCCATGCCGGCTCTCTGGCATGGCACCACTTAACTGAACCTCTTTGTATAGTACTAATAAAGCTACTGGCAAGAACTGTGGGTCTTCTTTGAAGAGGGCCTGTGGATGCCATTTGGCCCCGGGATCCAGCTTGACGTCTAGTGAGTAACACTTTTTTGACTTCAGATGGTAAACAGAAATGGCCTTCATCGATGTGTGGGAGCGGCCCCTGGTCGATTCCTGAGTCGGACCGACTGTTGAGCATGACTTCGTAGGTTATGGGTGGATCAGTAGAGACAGGCCTATTACAGTATTGATTACGTTCACAGAGCTCACCACAAGGCATTTCTTAATATCGAAAACACATTGACATGATGCGCTACTCATAGAAGCTCAGGTATATTTGAGTTATTTATCACTCTTGCTGGTCGGTTGAGCCCATTTATTGTCTTCCAGAATTTCCTTGAATTATTCTGTCTGGCGTTGAATGTTAGCCTTATCCAGAATGCATCTGTATGGGCTCTCCTGTCCTCCCAGAGCTGCTTTTCGTACTATTTCTTTAGCGTTTTAAGTGTTCCCAGAGAAGAGACTGCTGAGTTCCCGTTTTCAGTAGTCCGGTTGTTTTCTTCACCTCTTTTTGTAGCGCGATACATTTGGCTGAGATGCTAGTTAGCTCTTTTTGTGAAGTTGATAGTCCAAATCTCATTGGAGCACCTTGTTTTAACAGTTCGGCACTGAAGTTTGTCCATGCATCATATTGTCTCTAGCATTGATACTATAGGTCATAAGATCTCTGGCCAGTATGTCAAAATCTACTATTGGTTTGTTATTCCATTTTAAACACTTTAAATTGGTTAAGTTTACGATACCTATTTCTACTGGAGCCAGTAAGTGAATTTGGGGAGCTTAACATATGTCATGAATAGTCGCTATCTGTTGAGAATTGGATATTATATTGCTGAATCAGTTGGAGTAGCGGCAGCGAAGCAATTGTGTAGTCAATGATGGATCTAAAGTTTTGGCCATGTTGACAATAGTTCGAGGCAATATCATCTGGAAACCTTCCATTCAGCACCCTCATAACTAGGAATTCCAGGGTTGTCACAAATGCTTCCCCTTTTAGGTCCCACCTTTTAACTACAGGGCTCGATTGCTTCGGGAAGTTCCTAAATTAATTCTCAGCATTCAACATGTCATCTTCATCAGGAGTATAGATTAAGGAGAACATACATCAACCTATTTAGGAAGTGCAAACGGTGCGAACCGGTAAATTCGGCCGTTTGCACTTCCTAAATACGTTTTTGGGATGCATGAAACAATTTTTCAAAATTCGTTTTTTTTGCATTTCCTAAAAATGCGAATGCATTTAAGGAATCGCATTTGTGCGATTCCTTAAATGCAATGCATCATTTTTTTTAAAAATGTGAATTTTGAAATAGGAAATGCAAATTAACACGAGGTTGACCCTCGTGTTAATTTGCGAAATTGTTTCAAAAAGCACAAAAAAGCATTTTGAAAAGTGTCATGTTACAGACACAAATGTCCTTAGGACATGTGTGTGTGAAACATGCACTTTAAAATACATTTCAGGGGTGCAGGGGGGGGTCCTTTGGACCCCCCTCTGCACCCTTGCAATGCATCAACAAATTGCGATTTCCTAAAAAAAGAAATGCAAAACGGCATTGAATTCTATGGGCCTCTAGGCCCATAGGAATCAATGTAATGCCATTCCTTAATTGCGATTCGCAGTTAAGGAATCGCAAATTCAGAAATGTAAGAAATCCTAAAAATATTTAGGATTTCTTGATGCATAGGATTTTGCAATTCCTAAATAGCGATTCCTTAATTTTCGCTATTTAGGAAATGCAAAATCCTAGATTGATGCATGTGCCCCTAAATGTGTGTTAAAATCCCCCGTCAATATGTCAATATGATGTGCCATGTTGGGTTGGCTTGCTTCTGGCCAAATATCATTGAGATTATTGTTTCCTTGCCCTCTGGGCATTCCTGGGGCGTGTAGTTTGTTCTTGAGTTTGGGAGCGCTTTCTCTAGTCTCTCTTGACTGGCATTTTTTTTTTCGAAATATTTGCAATTATGCTGATTTTGTTTTTGTAGTTTGTGTTTGTTCTGTCCTGGCGCCTTTTCTTTTTTTCCATTATCACTTTCGTTGTACAGTTTTTTCGGTTGATCTACTAGGCAGAAGTTGTTGTCTAAGGTTATCGTCCTAATTACGCGTTCCTGTACTAGATCCATATTATTTGAAATTGAGATTGAGATCGAACGTGACCACAAGCTGTTCATCACCTCATCATCGCCATGATTCCATGGTTAGCTTAACAACAACCATCTTGATTTAAAGTCTTTTCACAGGCTGTACATGGGCTGGAGTTTGATTGGTTCGGTACATGGACCTGAGCTTCAACCAGAAAGCGTTATGTTTTGGATCGAACACCGACGTAGGGAACGTTCTGCTGGCACAAGCAGGCTTTTGTATTGGGCTTGCTTGGGAAACAACTGTTAAGCCCGATTCCCTTTGTATACTAGGAGAACCACTTTCGATTCCTTGATCCGTCTTTTGAGGTGTTAAGAGATGAGGCAGCCCTGGGGTTTCCTTGGATGTTGCATATATTGTGGTCTTTGAGGAATGTAAATTTGTGGTGTGGGTTGACTTTCCCAAAGAATGTCACTATTGGCGATGCCACTGGAATGCACCCTAGAGAAACTCTTCAGTAAGGGAATTTAATTGTTTTGATCGCTTAGTTTGCGTTCCTCTGAGTTGGGCTTTTCCGGGCTCTGTGGTGTAAAGGTTGCCAGGTCTTTCCAGATCTCATCTTGAGAGGAGTTGCTAGGGGGTAACTAGCTAAACTACCGCCCGCTTGGAGGAGCCAGAGAAAGACTGGCCTTTGATTGCAGTTTGGTTAGTATCTGATTGATATTTGGCCAAGTAGGGAGGCTTCCGTTGGTGTTAGGTGGGGTTTGACCACACAACCCAAGCCTGACTGTCCCCTAGTCCTATCCAGCTCAGTCATTAGCCTTTCTGGCTTTTTGGCCTGCACTAAATTTCGAGATTTAGTCTTTGTGCTTTGTGTTTTTGATAGGTTGCGTGATGTGACTTCTACCCCTGCCTTCTCCCAGGCTTTGGATGGGTCAGGTCCTATGACGACCCAATGGCAGCCCTAGAGGACCATGGGCAGTGATCCACCTCCTCATCAGACTGATTTGGCATGAGCACGGTTGACTCCCTCCTCTTCCAGGCTTCCTTGGAATCTTGCCTTCAGAGGCTATCGCTGGAGTGGTCAGCACCTGTGGAAACCTGTTGAGCCCGATGCTGCACAGTCAACCTATTGGTGTTGTCTTAATGTGATTTCTGTCCCAACAGCATGGGCCACTCCTTACACTCTTCTTCATTCTACCCGCTGCACCTTAGCCCCCAATACTTGCAACTATGATTGATCTCCGGTGACTCACCAAGTCTGCCCCTCTTATGGTAGTTTTTTAAGTGGAGCCCTGCGTGTAGCCAAGGTACATTGGAGCGAGTTAGTTCAGTGAGCAAATAGGGGCGTATAGGTGAACATTTAGGTGAGGTGAGCACTAGGAGTGGCGTCACAACTGCTCGTGGGCCGGCGCGTGGGTCTTTATGGGTGGTGATGAGGAGCCCAGATAGGAACAGTGTAGGAATTATGTTAAAACAAAGAAGACAATGAGAGCGAAGATGGGAGTCCCCCCCCCCCACCCCAGGCTGCAAGCAAGCCGCACCGACCTAACGTTGGCCAACTTCGCTTACAGCAGGGGGGCCTCATGTGCCTGTAAACTTACCACAGCTGCACTGACCTAACATCAGCTGGGAAACAACCATTACAATGCAGCTGTTTCCTTGCATACGTTACATCACAAGCATTACCACACATGCGATGTAACAACGCAAAGTCATTACTACACATTTTTTTACATCACAAGTGTTTTTATCACGCATGCCTTTACAATGACTTTTGTTGTAAAGGCATGCATGGTAAAAGCACATGCACTGTAAAACAATATTAGCAATCCACCTTGTGGTGAGGAAACTGAGGCACTTCCGTTTCCTCACAACGACGTGCACCGCCCCTCAGATCCAAAGTGCAGCAGGAACCAGGAGAAGAGAGAGGAACCACAAGGAGAGAGAGGTAAGGGGGAAGGGGCCTGGGTTGGGGTTACTTTTTTAGGGTAAAAGGGTGTCAGGTGGGGTGTGTGTGTAGTGCAGGGAACTGTTTACGGTAGGGTCTGTGGGTCGTGCAGGGTTGTATTTTAGAGTAGGGAGAGGACTGGGGTCGGGGAGGGTCATGCAGGGGGTAGTGTTTTAGGGTTTAGGGTAGTGTCGGGGGTCATGCAGTGTAGTGTTTTAGTTTAGGGAGAGGACTGGGGGTCCGGGAGGGTCATGCAGGGGGTAGTGTTTTAGGGTTTAGGGTAGTGTCAGTGGGATCCTGCAGGGTAGTTTTTAGGTCTCGCCTATTATATCCTGCAGGGATAAATAGGCGAGATTATAGTAAGCGGAAAAGAAAAGTCTACCTAGCCTGCGGATCGCGTACAGTTCATGTGAGCTATGCGGGTGCACAGAGCCAGCCACTTCACACACCACCATTTGTCTCTACCTCGGAATCAGACTTCAAAGGCTGCGGCTCCCCCGCCCCCCGCGTGCACATCGCACACCACCATTTGTCTGAGCCTTGGCATCAGACTTCAAAGGAATGCGCTCCCGCTCCCCCGCCCCCCTGCCACAGCAATGCCGAGAGCTTGTTTTTCTTTGCATCCATTTCGCAGGGGAAGCTGTGTTTTGTTCGACGTTCTCTGCACCTTTCTCGTTTTTTTTCTAGACGAAAGTGAAAGACTACTTTGCTTGTTTACAGCAGCCTTGCTCCTCAAATGCTGATGCTGTGTTGCCATCTCTCTAGGGACACTCAGCTTGAAAACACTCGACTTGCTAGCTGCAATGCTACATCCGCTATGCTTTGCCTCTAGACACGCTGATCCCTCGCTGACTGTGCTGACTCGGCCCCTCCTGATTCTAAAACTGACCAACGCAGTCACCACGCAGTCTCTTCTCTCTGTCTTATGATGACTGCCCTGTCACCATTTACTTCAGACCCTCACCCTCACACCTCCTCACCCTCACACGCCCTCACACCCTCTCACACACCCTTACACACCCTCACTCACCCTCACACCCTCACCCACCCTCACTCACCCTCACCCTCATCCCCTCACCCTCACAACCCTCTCACCCTAACTCACATTACCCTCTCACACCCCCACACACCCTTACCCCCTCACACCTCACACCCCACACACCCTCACACACCCTCACCCTCACACCCCCTCAACCTCACACACCTCCTCACCCTCACACACCCTCACTCTCACACCCCATCACCCTCGCACCCCCCATCCTCACCCTCACACACCCTCACCCTCACCCTCACACACCCTCACCCTCACACACCCTCTCACCCCTTCTCACCTTCACAACCCCACACCCTCACCCTCACTGCCCCACACCCTTCCTCTCACACACCCTCAAACGCACTCGCACCCCCTCATCCTCACACCCCTCACCCCCACACCCTCGCATCCCTCACCCTCACCCTCACACCCCCTCATCCTCACACACCTTCACCCTCACACCCCCTCACCCTCACACTCCCTCACCCTCACACCCCCTCACCCTCACACCCCCTCACCCTCACACCCTCACCCCCCTTCTCCCTCACACCCCTTCACACTCACACCCCTCACCATCACACACCCACACACACCCTCACACCCCCTTACCCTCACCCTCACACCCCCTCACTGTCACACACCCTCACCCTCACACCGCTCACCATCACACACCCTCACACCCACTCACCCTCACACCCCCTCACACCACCTCACTCATCCTCACACCCCCTCACTCACCCTCACACCCCTCACCCTCTTACCCTCACACACCCTCATTCACCTCACCCTCACACTCTCTCACCCCCTCATCCTCACACGCCCTCTCCCCCTCACACACCCTCACTCACCCTCACACCCTCACCCTCACACACCCTCACACCCCCACACCCTGACACCCCATCACCCTAACACCCTCTCACCCTCACACACCCTCACTCACACACCCTCACACTCCTCTCCCTCACACCCCTTCACCCTCACACACCCTCTCCCTCACACCCCTTCACCCTCACACACCCTCACACCCCCTCACCCTCACACTACCTCACCCTCACTCACCCTCACACACACTCACACACCCTCACCAACCGCACAGCATAACAAAACATAGCATAGCATAACAAAACAAAGCATAGGATTGCAAAACAAAGCATAGCATAACAAAACAAAACATTGCATAGCAAACCACAACAAAGCATAGCATAGCATAACAAAACACAACAAAACATAGCATAGCATAACAAAACATAGCATAGCATACCAAAACATAGCATAACAAAACAAAGCCTAGCATAACAAAGCATAGCAAAACAAAACATAGCATTGTAGAACAAAACATAGCATAGCATAACAAAACACTACAAAACATAGCAGAACAAAACATAGCATAACATAACAAAACATAGCATAACATAACATAAAACAAAGCATAGCATAACAAAACATAGCATAACAAAAAATAGCAAAACACAACAAAACATAGCATACATAACAAAACATAGCATTGCAAAGCATAGCAAAACATAGCATAGCATAACAAAACACAACAAAACATAGCATAGCATAACAAAACACAAGGTAGCATAGCATAACAAAACAAAGCTTAGCATAGCATAAGAAAACATAGCATAACAAAGAATAGCATAGCATAACAAAACATAGCATAACAAAACATAGCATAGCAAAACAAAGCATAGCATAATAAAACACAACAAAACATAGCATAGCATAACAAAACATAGCATAGAATAACAAAGCATAGCATAGCAAAACACAACAAAACATAGCATAGCATAACAAAACACAACAAAACATAGCATAGCATAACAAAACAAAGCATAGGATAGCAAAACTAAACATAGCATAGCATAGCATAGCAAAGCAAAGCATAGGATAGCAAAACAAAATATAGCATAGCATACCAAATCATATCATAACATAACAAAACATAGCATAACAAAACACAACACATAGCGTAACAAAACATAGCAAAACACAACAAAACCTAGCATAGCTTAACAAAACACAACAAAACATAGCATAGCAAAACAAAACATATAATAGCATAGCAAAACATAGCATACCAAACACAACAAAACATAGCATAGCATAACAAAACATAGCATAGCAAAACAAAGCATAGCATAATAAAACACAACAAAACATAGCATAGCATAACGTAGCATAGCATAACAAAACATAGCATAGCATAACAAAACACAGCATAGCATAACATAACAAATCAAAGCATAGGATAGCAAAACGTAACAAAGCATAACAAAACAAAACATAGGATAGCAAAACAAAACATAGCATAGCATACAGCATCACTCTGCACCACCACTGCATCACTCAGGGGCACCACAACATCACTATGTGCTACCACAGCATGACTGAACGCCACAGCATCACTCGTTCACCATCACAACATCACTCAGCGCCACCGCAGCATCAATCTATGCACTATTCAACAACACCTGGTTCAAATATGTTCTCTCAATGTTTCAAGCTTTATTACAAATGTAACAAAAAGATGTTAATATTTCACTTTTGTTCTTGGATTTTCGTCACAATAAAATACACTGAACATAATCTTCACAAAAGTTATTTACAAAACATTAAACTATTGCCATTATAAATTACGATAACTTTTATTTAAGTATTAAATATTGAAAAAAAACTAAAAGCCATTGTTATTTGAAATATCAATACATGTAAGTCACATAAATACAACACATATTGCATTACAAATGCTATAGGTGTCACATTTGCGAAAGCTATAACTATTGGCATTGTAAATGTCAAAGATATTATTTAGCTATTTTCACAAACAAAACAAAAATAAAAAATGTGTCATTAGCAATACCAATAGCTCAAACTTTCCGAATGCAAGACCTATTGCATTGCAAATGCTTGTTTTCCAGGGGCCTTGTTGAAAGGAATGGAAGCACAGGGCTTATAAGAAGCTCGGACAGTGCTGAGGATCCTGCCTCTGCTTTACTTTGTGGCTTTTCATTGGATTCAGGTATGCACTAATGTGTGACCTGACAGCCACATTTTAGCAAATATACTATACTGCCTAAAACATGCACAGTATGCATGCAATACAATTGGATTTTGCCTGTTTGAGGGGGTCATAGTTGAACGTACATCCCTTAGACATCTTCAGTCCTCCTCCCACAATGTCCTTGTCTGCCTCTTGGCCTTTTTAGGTCGAGCCTGGGCGGCGCATGCACTGCTCTGCGAGGCATGCTGTATTCGAGTATGGACTTGAAGCTCCCCAAAACTCTGCGCCCATATTTATCATTGACTTGTGTCATTGTCCTTTGTAAATGCTGGTTTAGTGTAGGGATAGGACTGGGGGTTGGGGATGGGTTGTGCATGGGGCAGTGGTTTAGGGTAGTGTTGGGGGTCGTGCAGGGTAGTGTTTTAGTGTAGGGAGAGGACTGGAGGTCTGGGGAGGGTTGGGCAGCGGGTAGTGTTTTAGGGTTTAAGGTAGTGTCAATGGGGTCGTGCAGGGTATAGTCTTAGGGAAAGGAGAGGGCTGGGGTCAGGAGCAGGTTGTGCAGGAGGTAGTCTTTTAGGGTTTAAGGTAGTTTCGTTGGGGTCGTGCAGGGTATGGTTATAGTGTAGGGAGAGGTCAGGGGGCGGGGAGGGTCGGGCAGGGGGTAATGCTTTAGGGTAGTGTTGGGAGTCGTGCAGGGTAGTATTTTAGTGTAGGGAGAGGACTGGGATAGGGGAGGGTCGTACAAGGGGTAGTGTTTTAGGGTTTAAGGTAGTGGTGGGCTCGTGCAGGGTGGGGTTTTAGTGTAGGGAGAGGACTCAGGGTCGGGGGAGGGTCATGCACAGATACTAAATTAGGGTTTAGGGTAGTGTAACTTACTTTAGATACTTTTACCAAGAGCATTCCTTTACCACGCCTGCCTTTGCATCTTAATGGCATGCATGGTAAACGCATATTCATGGTAAAAGTATGAGATGTAATGGTAGGCTATGGTAAATGACAACGTGTAGTAATACCCGCGTTATAATGACACGTGTGGTATTAGTACATGCGGTAACGTGTCATATTCACATCAGCCACCTCCGCTCACAGCCTGGGGGCATCACTGCGTACTCCTTTGTGCTTTCCTGCAGCTGCCTGGGGTTTTCTCTTTGAATTCTGGGTCTTTTAGACCTGTTTTATTATGGAATAAACAAGTCTACAAGTCCCAGAATTCAAAAAGACTGGAGCAGCACACCACGCATGGACCTCTGAAGCTTCACAGGGCAGCAGTAGTTAGGCTGTGTGTGGGACAAACGAAGGGAGGGTGTCTAGTTACTTGTATTTTAGCATCAGAGTGAATCATCATATGATGATGAGCCATAGCTGATGCTGCTTGGGAGTAGACAAGGAGAGATGAGGTTGCCTTTAGGTGTGCAGCCAGTAGTGTACCATATACAGAGTGTATAAATGACAATCAGCTGCTCGGCACCTCCCAAGGAAAGACCCACTCTCAAGATGAGGACACAAAAGAGATTTGGATCAGGCTCAAAGAAAAAACGAAATTATATTAGATTAAGCAAAGACTCATAGAACAAAAACAAAAGCAAATGAAAGCCTCTCTCAGTCTCTACATCTGCTTCACACACGTTTCCCTGCCTGGAGTTTGAAAAAGTCCTGTAATGAGTCATACCAGCTTTATTTAGACACAGCCTTTGAAAGCCTATAGCAGTGATTTTACACTTTGTTTAAAGAATGTCATTTATCTCTTTCCACATTAGCTGATATTTCTAAATAGCTTTGATGATGATCTTTCAGTTTTTTTCCCTGACTCAAGAAATTGATGTCTACTCTATTTTATATTTGTTCTACAGGGTTTGACTTCTGGAATCGTCCATGTGAATAAACTTGCCTCAGGCATAGAAATAGTCTCCATGCCTTAGATCCCTTGCCCTAGGTCCAGGGTAGCTGGCAGTCGATCGATGGTTTTGTAATGCATTATCTGCACCCACGGGCTGTGCCTATTGACTCATTATATAAATTAACTGTATTTGTAAAAAGAGACCCTTTTCGTACTTTCTTGCTTATTTGTTTCTTTTCATTAATGTAAACATTGGAATGAGTGTGGATGATAAACTAATCTCTATTACCCCTGATAGACCAACGGTTATCGTAAATATCCTCAGCCAGGCTTACGATGGAATGTGGATGCTGCGACAGAAGACAGTAAGATGAGCCCAGTCCCGACGTCTTCTAGTCTAGGTACTTGCTGGAAGAAATACACAAGATGAGCCATGTTCCGACGTCTTCTAGTCTAGGTACTTGCTGGAAGTGATGCATAAGACGAGGTAAGACTCAATGTCTTCTCTAGGTACTTGCTGAAAGAGATACACAAGTTGAGGCCAGCCCCAATGTCTTCTTCTGTAGGTACTTGCTGAAAGAGATACACAAGATGAGCCATGTTCCGACGTCTCTAGTCTAGGTACTTGCTGGAAGTGATGCATAAGACGAGGTAAGACTCAATGTCTTCTCTAGGTACTTGCTGAAAGAGATACACAAGTTGAGGCCAGCCCCAATGTCTTCTTCTGTAGGTACTTGCTGAAAGAGATACACAAGATGAGCCATGTTCCGACGTCTCTAGTCTAGGTACTTGCTGGAAGTGATGCATAAGACGAGGTAAGACTCAATGTCTTCTCTAGGTACTTGCTGAAAGAGATACACAAGTTGAGGCCAGCCCCAATGTCTTCTTCTGTAGGTACTTGCTGAAAGAGATACACAAGATGAGCCAAGTCACAATGTCTTCTTCTCTGGGTGCTGGCTGAAAGAGATACACAAGTTGAGGCCAGCCCCAATGTCTTCTTCTGTAGGTACTTGCTGAAAGAGATACACACGTTGAGCCCAGTCCCAATGTATTCTTCTCTGGGTACTTTCTGGGAGAGATACACAAACACAGAGCAGCTTTCCTGGAGTCTATATTTTGTGTTACAACATGTAGGCACACGGTTCTTCAATTCATGTTCTTTCCAGCAATACATGCACCTTTGTAGAAGTTGGCAAACCTGCCCAACCAGAGTGATTGGGATCTCAATCTCTCAAGATGCATCTAAGGTGCTGCTCAGCTCCCTATGTCTGTCCAACCTGGACTTGGATCAATTGTCCTGGTGTTGCTGACAATTAAGGAACCATGGGATATCTGACTGTAGTTTGTACACATGCCCCTATTCACGCGGCGACAGGCCAATTCCGAAATGTACCGTTTATCAGCTCACGGCGCTAAATTGCACCGGGACACGCCCGAGGCAATCGGAGCTGTAGGGGGGTGGGGCCGCGCCAGCAGAGGGTTTGAGTGACAGGCAGGCAGCTGGCAGCAGCAGAGTGCGCATGCTTGAGTTAGGGCTAATCCTTATTATTCCTAGCTCAAACATGCGCACTGGCAGCCACTACTACTCCCCTTAGGAGAGCCACAGAGCCAGGGACTCGACCAGCAGCCGGGGGGGTGGGGCAGAGAGCACACCTGCTCCAGCCAATCCTGGCGCTGCTAATGCAGTGCCTGGATTGGCTCAAACACCACGCAGCCTTGTGCCTGAGGGCAAGCCTAATGAGTATTGGGTGGCGGGCGTGCGTGGGTGTTGTTACTGCCACACAGTTGGTTAAAACTGTTATGGCCAATCACTGTGGCTTATTGTTGTGAATGCAAGCATACAGTGATTGGCCATTTTGTTCGTGATGTGCCCAGCAGTGCCTCGCCCTCGCTCGTGTGACGCAGCAGCCTCAGACATCACTGGGCGGCTCCAGAGAGACCTGTGTGGCAAGATGCTGGTGGGACGTCCATGGCAAGTTCGGATCATCATCAGAGAGAGTTAAAGTAAGAGAACTGTCTGAGAGTTAAAGTAAGAGAACTGTCTGAGAGCCACAATGGATTGTCGATTGATTGGTCGGGGGGGGGGGGGGTGAGCCTGGGGTGCCTCATTCTGTCAGATGTGAGCCAGAGAAGCAAAGGGTCAAGGAAGGGTCTTGTTTGTCTTGTTCGTCGTAGATAGGTGTAGGCCGGCGTTTTCGAGTTGTGTGTTAAGACTAGAGGAAATGGTAAAATGAGTACCATTGAGATGGTTATGCTTAGTAATATTCACGCGGATTTACATTTGAAGCTGCAAGTGTTAAATTACTGTATATGGTGCGGTAAAAAAAAGCGGGAGAAATCAGATGCTGCCAGGGTCTATGTTGACAGACAGCAGACTTACGGCACTTCTCAAAGGTCTCTACAACAGGATCCCTGCTGTGATGTGCTGTGCACAGAATTGAGTTGGGTTCACACAGAGGCATTGACAACACAGTCGATGGCAGCATGAACCTTGTCTCCAGTCCACTGCTCTTCAACTTACTGAAATGAAGGCCTTTGCTGTAAGAATCCATTATACTGAAACACTAGCCAGAGAACGACAGATGAGCAGAAAGGTGTAGAGAGCCACCCGGGCTCTCTCCTACATTGTATCCTTTCCCCCACGCACGCACGCACAACCCCGGGGCGGGCTCGCGCCGGGGTATAAATAAAGATGCGGAAGACCGCTCGGGGTCTTTCCGGCTACCTGAGTACGAGAGTCTGTGTCCAATATATATATGAATAGTATTGCCACGTGTTAGGCCTTACCCCTGAATTCTACACTGGCGACGAGGCCGGTCGTTCATCACCCGTGCCTGCTGCCTCCTGCACGCCGTACTGCTGGTATACTGCTGCGGTGCCCACCCGCTTCATTGTGCCGCGTCATCCGTTGCCCGAGACCCGCCCACGCGTCTCCCGTGAGGGAGCGCCTTCAGCTGGCGGGACTCGCGGAGCCACGGTGCAGCCTCGTCATCCTGCGGGTGAGTGTACCTTCTGCCCCACCTGCGCGTTCGACCGCGCTCCCCTCGATTCGCCGGCCGGCGTGGAGGAGGTGTGCCTGCGGCCTCCGAGGCCCGGCGGCAGAACCACGTGACCGCGGCCTACAGCGGTCCCGCCCCTCTGAAGACGGCGCTCGAGCGGCGCCTCTGCCACGTGTGCTCGCGAGGCTCCGAACCCAGCCCTGATCGCGCTCAACTGCGCGCCTTCAACGAACATTGGCAAAGGCATTCTGGCCTTCAACAAACATTGTCGAAGGCAATCTAAGCGCCACGTCTGCTCACATACACGGCGACGGCCTCCAGTGACACAATCACGCACCGAAAAAAAAAAAGAACAATACAAAGAGGGAGAAAGGGACACAACACAGTGAGGGGTGGCAGTGGAGAATATACCCATCACACGGGTACCCTGCGTTGGCACACCATCCGAAGTCCTGCCATTCCCTGGAGCCCCAGGTGCCCTGCCTTGCGCACAGTCACGACCCCGGAAAGCACCAGAACACCTCGCATAGTGCCCCACCATGAACCAAGACGCGACAGGGGCGGCCCAAGACGGGGCTGTTCAGCCACCACCACCAGCGGTCCAGCCACCGCCATCGGCGCCTGCAGTCCTCCCACTGGCCCAAGCCCAAGAGGGAGCCCAAGCCCTAGCGGGACCTCCTGCACCTGCACCTCCTGCAAACCTGCATGCCGGCGCAGCGCCCATCCCGCCTTTCAGCGAAACGTCAGACCCCGCAACGGCTGCGCTCCGATGGAGAGCGTGGGTCGGACGCCTCAATCTATACTTCAAAGGCACCAGGGAGACGGATGGGACAGTAAAGAGGTCACTCCTCATCTTATATGGAGGTCAAGAGATCTACGATCTGTTTGAGTCGCTCCCCAATACCGGACCCGAGCATGACTACGACGCCGCTGTTGCGGCCCTCAACGTACATTTCGACCCACAGCTCAACAATGACTTTGAAAAGTGCAAGTTCAAGCGAGCCTGGCAAACTGAGTCCGAATCTGTCGACATGTACTACGCTCGACTCCGTCGCCTTGCAAGCATGTGCCCATTCACCGACCCACGGGAGGAAATCAGGGATCAAATCATAGTCGGATGCAAGTCGAAGCTGCTGAGAAAGCTGATCCTCAGGCAACCAGGGATATCGCTCGACGAGATACTCATCCTGGCCAGATCACATGAACTGTCCGATGCCAGGGCCGAGGAGATGGAGGTGGCGCTGCGCACCCCGGTAATCGCCCCGACGACGGCGAGAACCCCGACCATCAAAGAAGAGCGAGTAGACGCAATTCACAGACGATTCCCGCCAGTAAGGCAGAGACAAGGCCCACCACGAAGCAACCGATGTGGATACTGCGGCGACGACCACCCTGCCACCGCCACGTGTGGCGCCAAAGGCAAGACATGCCTCAAGTGCGGGCGTCTAAATCATTTTGCCGCCGTCTGCCGGGGAGGAAAGTTCAGATCAGCAGGCCCACGTGCCCGAGCGGTGACACAGCGAATCCAACAGCTATCGCTTGATCAGGAGCGACCTCCGCCTGACACCGAGGCACAAGACCGACGGCCCAGGTACGAGGACAACGAAGATGATGAGGTATACGTCGTCTCCTATGTCAGCCGAGCATCTACGAAAAGGAGGCCGCCACCTATGTGCTCCATAACGGTTGACGGGACGAGTGTCAATGCGCTGATAGATACTGGAGCGTCCGTCAACGTCATGGACTCGGATCAATATGAAAGGATGTCCCCGAAACCGACACTGACACCATCAGTGGTGAGAATCTACACCTATGGAGGGACTGAACCGCTACCTCTTCGAGGAGTGATCCAAACAACCGTAGTCAATAGGGAATACTCTACGGAGACCAAGTTCCACATCACGGAGGGCAAAAAGGGAACCCTCCTGAGCTGCCACACGGCGGAAGATCTCGGCTTGGTATTCTTCGCCAACCAGGTGCACCAGGCACACGCGGACTTCAAGCTAAAAGGACTTCCCCGAGCTGTTCAAGGGACTAGGCAAACTCAAGGGACGGAGGTTCAAACTACACATAGACACGACGATCAAACCCGTAGCACTCAGGCACAGGCGGGTACCTTTCAATCTCCGGCCGCAAGTAGAAGAGGAGCTGGGAAGCTCGAAGACCTGGGAGTAATCGAGAAAGTGTCGGGACCGACACTCTGGGTCCCCCCATTGGTCGTCCCCCCCAAACCAAAGCAGCCAGGAGCCATTCGCTTATGCGTGGACATGAGGCTTCCGAACACAGCTGTCAAGCGCGAGAGGCATATCACCCCCACCATGGATGATATCATAGCGGACCTCAACGGGGCAAAATGGTTTTCGAAGCTGGACCTTAACTCAGGCTACCACCAGCTGGAGCTGGAGCCGGCCAGCAGGTACATCACCACCTTTTCGACGCACGTAGGGCTGCGTCACTACACCCGGCTCAGCTTCGGCGTCTCATCCGCGGCCGAGGTTTTTCAAAACGCCATTCGCGAGGTGCTATCAGGTCTGACAGGAGTAATTAACCTCAGCGATGATATTCTCGTTTATTCCACAACCCTCGAAGAGCACCACGTTAACCTGAGGGCGACCCTACAGAGGCTTGCTGACAGTGGGCTGACCTTGCACCGAGCCAAGTGTGCCTTCTACCAAGAGTCGGTGGACTTCTTTGGATACACATTCACGAGGGAAGGCCTGAAAGTGGACCCTAAGAAAGCGGAGGCGATCAAAGCTGCCAGCACACCTCGAAACCCAACTGAAGTGCGCAGTTTCTTTGGCATGGCCACGTACTGTGGCCGGTTCATTCCAAACCTGGCGGCCATCGCGGAACCCCTCCGGGCCCTCACCCGAGCTGATCAAAAATGGGACTGGACTGCAGCCGCAAACAAAGCGTTCCAGAATGTCAAGGCTGGTTGTAGAAAAAGGTAGGGCCAATGACCTTTTTCAGAGTTGCCCGGCGTTAACCGCCTCTATACCCACTCAAGTTACCAAACAAAGAGGCAGGCGCTGGAGACTGGAAGGCAGGAAACAGAAGTTTTATTCCGACGGAGCAGAACACATCAAATCAGACAACAGGGTATCTTCTCGAGGTGCTCTCTCCGCATCTCTGAGGCCTGGCCTCTTATACACGAGTTTATTGCTTTATTGTATGAAACACATCTCTGTCAACACTTTGATGAACGGAAAGACATCCTCGGAATCCCCCCTTCAGGCCCGTTCCCACACACATTTACAGTTGGAGTCCCCACCCCGGTCACAACAGGTGATGATTACCGCGCAGCTGGATATTCCGCCGATTCACGGAATGTGTGGGTTGATCGGATCTCATAGGGTGGGGGCTTTGATCAACTCGAGGGTCCTTTGATGGAGGAAGCTTCCTACTGTACAGGGGGGGGCAATAAACAGTATCCGCAGGGCCAGGTGGCGGCCTGGGAACGAGGAGGACAAACGGGCACACAGAAAAAAGGGGGTTTTATCAAAGGACCCGGGACCATGAAAGGAATGAAGGGAGGTGTCGCGCTGGGAACAGGATGGGGTTCCGAGGCAGAGCTGCGCTGAAGAGGGGTTTATGACCCAAGGCATGTGAGAGCGGGGGTTGTCAGCGTGCGGGGGATGCTTGCAAGGTTAGGAGGGAGAGAGAGAGAGACGCTGGCTATCAGCGAGGGGCAGAGAGGCCATGGTACTCAAAATGGCTGCCGCTTACGCGCACGAATGGGCTCGAAAAAGGGGGCAAGATGGCGCCGATAATGTTGACGTTTGCGGCCTAAGTTTTAACAGTCCTCCCTTTTCAACGTATCTAGCCAACTTGCCTACTCAATGTCAATCTTCATCAAATTCCTAACCTCGGCATCATATAATGCTCCCATGCGTTCATTACCAAAGTCCACAGTCTTAGGGCAAATATGATTCATACATAAGGAACACAAAGGCGGCAGGCATTGGATTCCTAAGCACAACCCACATATAACAACTACAGGAATCAGGATAATCGTAAACAGTCTCCAGCCCCAGTTCTTAACGGTGTTCCAGAACCAACCACCAATCGACCATTCTTCCTGTTCTTGGTGGACTTCTGAAGAGAGTCTGTGGAGGTGTTCGATGGCCTTGTATACTGAGGGTGAATTGTCCGGTATATATGTACAACAGCTGGACCCAATGATGCGGCATGCTCCACCACGGTCCGCAAGAACCACATCTAGAACCAGGCGGTTCTGGAGAGCCACAAGGCGGACCGCTTGAAGTTCGGCTGTGTTATTAGCAAGAATACCAGCTGTGATGTTCATTGTTGTCTCGACTGCCTGAGTCAGATGTCGGATGGCACGGCTGTTTGCCATCGGGCCCCAGAGTGGAACAAGTCCCTTCATAGCATCGAGGAACTGTGCTCCTGTTGAGTCGGCTTGTTCAATATCCTTGGCTCGCTTTTGTCTATGGTGATTTGCTGGGGCCACATAGGTCGGAGGAAGAATGAAGGAGATGAAACAAGTGCCCCCCCAGCCTTTGGGGAGCCAGGTGTAAGCCTTTGTGCCACAAACGAAATACATATTTGGAGAGGATACAAAGGAAGGTGGTTCGGTGGAGTCCAAAGTTCTGGTGAAACGGCAGGCGCTGCGGCCTACCAGCTGTGTCCCAAGCCCTTCTATGCACATGTGGCCTGTGACGTTGATGACTGACAGGGCCACAGTCAGAGTGGCAGCCGTTCGTTTCCGCAGGTAGGAGAAGGTGGGTCTGGTTGGATTGTTGAACACCTGCATTTCGATTCGTTCTTTAGTAGGGATGTCCATGTGGATTGAGTCGTTGGAGGTCTGCGGGCAGAAGTGTGTCTTTGTTTTGTTTTGCCAGACCTCATGAAAGAAGTGCGTCATGGTTTTGCTGGAGGTGGCATTGTCTTTATAGCTTTCTTGCAGGAGGATCAGCCAAGCAAGGCAGGAGCCGTGAATTGAGAAGGGTGAAGGGATGAAAGGTATCGAGTGTCCAGTGGCGTGGGGTAGCAACCCACAGATCCAGCAGTTGGTGGCATTGGTGGCGAGATTGTGCTGGTGGAGTAGCTGCACAAAAGAGTTGTTCCAGAACTCCTTTCGCCTTTCTCTGAGTTGAGGAGAGAGTGAGATCAAATAATGTTCTTTCATGGTGGTAGGCTGTGCAGTGGTTAACAGTATCTGATGAGCAGGCGTGCTCTCTTCCAAGATCCAGAAGGAAGTCATAAGGAGGAGACAAAAGAGGAAGACAATGAAGAAGGCGATTGTCTTTGATTTGTGCATATTGTCAGTCTTTGGGTTCCTGTAGTGGGTATTTCCTGTTGCTTCCATCGTCTTCTTATCTGGCGCTTCCATCATCTTCAAGGTGCTCGGTAGCGGGCAGAACCACAGACTTTGTTTAGCTTCTCTCCGGGTAACCCTTGGTAGTGTTTAGGTGACCGTTCTGAGATTTTAACTCAGTCCGTGGTCTACTTAGCCGAAGCTCCCTCCTTTCGACGCAGGAAATACCCTTCTCTGGTTGGCACAGTGGGATCAGAGAATTTGGCAAGTTCAAGTGCCTCGGTGTCAGGATAGCAGTTCAGTGATGGTCGATCCTTGTTCAGGAGCTCTTCTTGGTTGTCGATGTTTTCTGTCGTGGCCAGGGTCGAGGAGACCTTCTTGCAGTGGTGTGCGTGCAGCCAGTGCCGTTTCCCCTCCACTCGAAGCGCCGTCCGGGTGGTGATCAGCACTTGCCAGGGGCCCGTCCACCGGGGTTCCAAACTCTTCGCCCGCTGAAAATTTCGGACTAGTATATAGTCCCCCGGTTGGATGTCGTGGCCAGGACCCCTGGAAGCATCGGGGATGGCCTGCTGCACCTGCTGATGAATGACAGACAGAGTCTCAGTTAACTTGTACAAATAATCAGACATTAGGACGTCCGGGACGTCATGAATGGAGGTTGGTTTAGGTGCAGACCAGACGCTCATGGGCCGGCCGAAAACGACCTCGTATGGTGTCAGGTGGTGTTTAGTGGGGGTGGAACGCATTGATAGCAATGCCAGTGGGAGAGCGTCTGGCCATTTCAGTCCTGTGGTAGCCACTATCTTGGCTAATTTTAACTTCAGTGTGGCATTGTGTCGCTCGACTAGTCCAGCAGACTGGGGGTGGAAGACTGCGCGGAACTTTTGTGTGATACCCAGCCCCTTTAAGATGAGCTGGATGACTTCGGCTATGAAGTGGGGGCCGTTGTCGCTCCATAAAATTCGACAAAGGCCGTAGCGAGGGAAGAATTCTTTTAGCAGTACTTTTGCAGTGGCCATAGCAGTGTTATCACGGGTTGGGTATGCCTCCACCCACTTGCTAAATGCACACACCACTACAAGCACATATTTCAGGCCTTGGCATCTGTCTAGCTGGATGTAGTCCATCTGTAGGACTTCAAATGGGTGATTGGGAACCCCAAACCCTCCCGGGGGACCACAGTTCCTTTCCCAGGGTTATGTTGCAGGCATATCAGGCATTGTTGGACCAGACGTTTGGCGGAGTCCGTGATTTTATCGTTGTGCCAAACTCTGGAGACAAGTTCAATCATGGGGGCTGATCCTATGTGGGCAGGGGAGTGTGCCATAGTCAGTATGGGAATCAGGTATGAGTCAGGAAACAACCATTTGTTTGCGTCTTTTGTCCGCCAGCAGCCTTCATCGTCCTTTAGTCCCACCCGTGCCCATTCAGTCAGTTCGCGTTGTGTGCTAGCCATTTGAATGTCCCTAACAGTGTCCCTAGCGTCAGTCCATTTTTCTGCTTGTGACCTGGTCACGTACATGCGTGTTGTCGTCCTATTTTCAGCTGTCGTTCGAGCAGTGATGTCCGCTAGTGCATTTCCCTGTCCAATAATGTATGTCACTTTCTTGTGTGCCTGGCATTTGATGACCGCAAGTCTTTTGGGGAGTAGGACAGCTTCGATCAAGGCGGAGACTAAATCTCCATGCAAGATAGGAGTGCTGTGTGAGGTCAAGAATCCCCTTTCCTTCCAAAGGAGCCCAAAATGGTGAACCACCCCGAAGGCATACTGGCTGTTGGTGTAAATGTTCGCTGTGGTTCCTGCTGCCAGGATGCATGCTCGTGTTAGGGCAATCAGTTCCGCTGCCTGGGCAGATCGTTGTGTGATGCGGGCTGTCTCTACCACAGTTCGGGCCGTGGTGACTGCATAGGCAGCTGAAGTGGTGCCATCGGGGAGTTTGATGCAAGAGCCGTCCACCCACAGCTCTCCGTCAGGGTCAGGAAAAGCCGTGTCTCTGAGGTCAACCCTACTTCTAGTCTGTTCGTCCGTAAGAGTCACACAGTCGTGTACAGGGGGCACATTGGGATCGTTCTCTGGTAGGGGTAGCAAAGTTGCCGGGTTCAGTGTGGTGCATCTTTTCAGGGTGATATGGGGTGCAAGCAAAGTCAGCTCGTATCCAGTCAGTCGTGCACTCGTCAGGTGTTGCGTCTTGGTTTGGTTCAGGAGGGTGTCAACTGCATGGGGTACTAGTACCGTGAGGGAATTCGAGAGCACGATCCCCTCACTCTGTCGGATAGAAATAGCAGCGGCAGCTACAGCTCGAAGGCAGGCAGGTAAGGCTCTGGCTACAGGGTCAAGAGTGGCAGAGAAGTAAGCGCACGGTCGTTGCTTTGGGCCAATGGACTGGGTTAGGACAGATAAAGCACACCCCTCCCTTTCATGAGTGTAGAGGGAGAAGGGCTTTGTGTAATCGGGGGTACCTAGGACAGGGGCCGAACAAAGGGCATCTCGTAGTTCCGTGAAGGAGGTTTGGCACTCAGGGGTCCAAGGGAGTGGGAAGGGGACATCTTTAACTAGCAGGGAAAGCAGCGGTTTCACAATGAGGCTAAAGTTTGGTAACCACTGTCGGCAGAAGGAGGTGAGGCCTAGTAGGGAGCGGACCTGTTTCTGAGTCTTAGGGACAGGGGTTTCAAGGATGGTTTGGATCCGGTCGGGAGTAAGTTTCCTTCCGTCTTTGGACAGGAGGTGGCCCAAGTAAGTGACCTGGGGTTGGCAGAATTGCAACTTCTTTTTGGAGACCTTGTGGCCATTTTCCGCAAGGAAGTGCAGGAGTTGAATAGTGGCTGTGACTGCTAGTGGAGTGGTGTCGGCCGCCAAAAGGATGTCATCGACGTATTGTACTAACACCACTCCATCGGGTAACTGGACTTGATCCAGTTGTCTCTTGAGGGCCTGACTGTAGATACTGGGGCTTTCAGTGTATCCTTGGGGTGCTCGGCAGAACCTATATGAGCGGGCTTTCAGGGTGAAGCCGAAGAGATATCGGCTGTCTGGGTGGATGGGGATAGAGAAAAATGCATTTTTAAGGTCAATGACAGTGAAGGTGGTGGCAGTAGAAGGAATCAAGGTCAGGATAGTGGTGATGTCTGAGACCACGGGGTACTGGGGTACAACCACTTTGTTGATCTCTCGAAGGTCGATGATGAAGCGGTATGCTTTCTCATCCCCCTCTCCTTGTTTCTTGATGATGGGCAAGATAGGACTGTTGCAAACGTTGCTAACCACTTCCTCTACCACTCCTGCGTCTATCAGTGACTGAATAATCTTTGCCAATGCCTTCTCGCCCTCGGGCGATATCCGATATTGTGGAAGTTTTGGGAGTGTTGCGTCTGGTCGGACAGTAATGTGCACTGGGTTAATCATCATGCGCCCTACGTCCGAATCCGTCTTGGCCCACAGATACAGAGGCACAGTGTCAAGCAGGGATGTGTCAGCGTCATTGATAGAAAACATGCGTCGGGAAGGGCAATGTCTAAGCAGAATGGGGTTGTCGTACAGGAAAACTCGAACTCCGTCTTGGGAACATCTAATGGTCGCTCGGAAGTGTTTCAGTAAGTCAAGTCCCATAATGGCGTCAGGACTATTGGAGGAAAGCAAAAACGTTGTGTCAGTGGTATTGTTTTCTAAGTTGAAGGGGATCGGAGCGGACAAAGGGTTAGTGGAGGGTGTTCCATCGAAACCTATCGATGTCACAAGTGAGCCAGACAAGGGTGCCCTTGGAATCAGTCGTTTAGATAACGCACTACGTGTTGTGCCAGTGTCTACCAGAAATGGGGACTTTGTACCCAGGACCTTAGCAGTGACATAAGGACCTTGCTGGTCAACATAGAGCTCGACTGGATCCCTCCCTTGCCCTTGGCAGTCCTATGCAAAGTCGTGGGCATCGTTGCAGTCAGACTGTTGGTACAGATTCTGTCTGGGTCGGTCAAATGTATTCAGTCTGTTTGATCTATCGTTAGTCATGTCATTTGTGAGCCCCCGCTGCTGTCCTCTATTTCTTGGTCCACCCGCTACGTCCTTGGGGTCCCTATTTCTGTTCATCTCTGAAAGAACCGGGCACTGGGATTTCCAATGGCCATATCCTTTACAGAAGGCACACTGGTCCTCTCTAATGTCTGTACGTCCAATGTGGGGAGTCGAGGTGCGGTCTTTAGAAGGTGCGTTCTTAGGGACATTCGTCTGATAGCTTCCCTTGTATTGCTCTCGTCCTATAGTCACCCCTTGCAATTGCGCAATCATCACCCTCTCTTTTAAGTCTTTCTTCTTTTTCTCTGTCGCTCTATCGTTTTCGTTTTTCTGGTGTTCGTAATATTGGGCCATCTGGAGGATAGCCGCAGGTTTGGAGGCAGCCCAGCTACTTTCGCTGGCCTGCAGTTTCTGGGAGACCTCCGGTGACAAACCTTTAACGTAATTTTGGACAAACAGATGGTGTCCGGTTGCAGTGGTCATGTCCTGGCCGCTGTAATTGGAGAACACCGTTTCAAACCGGGAGAAGTATTCCGATACATCCTCCTGGGGTTTCTGACGACAAGCCGTTACTATCGACCAGTCCACTTTCTTTTCTGGAATCAGGGTTTTCAATTTCTGTACGATCTTATCTGGGAGGTCTAAAATGGATTTCAAGGGTTTCTGTCCAGGCTCTCGTTGCTTATCTATGTCATCGAGTTGTGACCAGGTATGTCCGAACAGCTCAAGGTGGTCGACTTTCCGGATTAGCTTCCACACATCAGCTGGGAGACATAGCCCGAAAAACAAATCGATATCAGCCAGGGTCATGATCGTTGAACCTAGGGCTGTACCTAATTCAGTATAGAAGGCAGTGGGGTTTTTACGTAAATCAGGCAGAGATTTTCGGAACGTCAGGATATCCTGTCGATCCCATGGCTGGTAGACCCAATTATACACTACCCTCCCTCTTGCATCTTTGTGGTTAACGTCATCGTGAGTTCCTAGACCTCGTGGAGGAACGCAGTAGGGAGCAGCCTCTCTAATTGGCATCATGGTGCTAGCTCGCTCAGTTTGGGGTTCGGTTGTTACGGGTGTCGGGGGTTTAGCTTCCGATTCTTGTTCAGTGAGGTGGCGGAAAACCTCAAGCGTACGCGTGAGGAGGTCCATCACATCACACTCACTCTCATCCCCGATATCGACCTTTCTGTATAGAGTCGTAAGGCTCTCGGGACCCTTTTCTCGATATCGGTCCTCGTACGCATTCAAGATATGGTAACACAGTCGTACGGTAAAATGTCGTCTGTGGCTCCCTGTATACGTGTTGAACATGTCTGTGACATGCTCTTCACTTTCCTTTCTTTCTACCAATGTCCTCACTACCTTGTCAATCCCTGCTCGCTCATCCTTGCTTAATCTGTTCATTCTTGCAGAATCAGACTTCCGGGTCTCTCGGTCATTTAACACTGCCACTTGAGTTGTACCTAATACAAGGGGTTCGGTCGGCACAGAGGCCACGGCGGCCGAAGCTCTGGTACTACTCTCGTCTGTGCTTGGGGGTGGTGGGTGCTGTGTTAAGGGTTGGGAAGGGGCATATGGAGGGGGCATGTAGATGATCGGAGGACCTAACAGCAGATCATCGTTGGCTCGCTGTTTCAAGGGTAATTCAGGATAGAGCGTGGAGGGTGTTCTAACCGGACACTGGCTTGATGTTTCCATCTCTAGTTTCTGTTTGGCTTCCTCTCTTTTCTTAATCTCTTCTTCTAGTTTCTGAGCAGCTAGGTGGGCTGCTTTTCGCAGCTCTTTTCCCAACCTACTCTCAGTTCACTTTTTACGTTGTTCGATTTCTTTGCGCCACATGCCGAGACTATCAAGCATAGTGGGCGTTTTCTTGTGTTTACCAAGGGCAGTTTCTAGCGCGCTCATTTTATCCTCATCGAAGGATCCTATCAGTGGCCACTGACTTTCTCGATCCTTCTTCGTATATTTATGCCACAGCTTGCTATAAGCTATAGCGATCAGTCCATGCTTCATGAACATGTCCTTATTAGGGGTGCCTTCCAGTGGAGCCGGATGGTTCATCTCTGATAAGCGGTCCGGGCTAAACAGGCTACCAATCAGTGGGGAGAAGACAGGCATGACGGATTACAACGGGGACAAAAGTCAGCACTACCTATCTTATCACTGCGTGCAAAGACTAGACAGAATATTTCTATTCTACGTTGTTTGCAGGCGGTGAATACCTCAAAAAGAACCAATATCGAACAGTCAATGTTCGGTCAATCAAACAATCAATGGGGAGAATAAGTAGGCATGACGGGTTACAACGGGGACAAAAGTCTGCGTTACCTACCCTTTCACTACCTGCAAAGAGAGAACCTGTTCTTCCCTGTTTGCAGACAGAGAATCTCCAGAGAACAATCCACGAACAGTAGTTCGGGCAAACAATCAATCAATCAGTGGGGGAGAAAGATAGGCACAACGGATTATAATGGGGACAAAAGTCTGCGTTACCTATCCTTCACTGCTTGCAAAGAGAGAGCCTGTTGTTTCTCCGTTTGCAGACAGCGAATCTCCAAACAAATCAACAAAGAGTAATACTAGTATTTTCCAAACAATCAAACAATCATTTCGCAATTCGTCGTGTTTACACGACCTTACCCGGACCGCATGGACAGTTTCTTGTCTTCCGAATCCAGCGCCCGATCTTCCTCTATTCTTCGTGATCCTCGCGGCACTCCTGATGGTTCCCAGTCAGGACCGTAGATCACTCGAGAGAGGTCTGTTCGGAACCAGTGAAGTTCGGATGATCGGCTGTCAGACAAGGGTCTATCGGACAGGTGCACTCCCGATCGTTGCAGTCGTTCACTGTGTCGTCAGGACCTCTCCCACTGGATCCACGAGTCGCTGATGGGCCCCACGTTTGGGACGCCAATTGTAGAAAAAGGTAGGGCCAATGACCTTTTTCAGAGTTGCCCGGCGTTAACCGCCTCTATACCCACTCAAGTTACCAAACAAAGAGGCAGGCGCTGGAGACTGGAAGGCAGGAAACAGAAGTTTTATTCCGACGGAGCAGAACACATCAAATCAGACAACAGGGTATCTTCTCGAGGTGCTCTCTCCGCATCTCTGAGGCCTGGCCTCTTATACACGAGTTTATTGCTTTATTGTATGAAACACATCTCTGTCAACACTTTGATGTACGGAAAGACATCCTCGGAATCCCCCCTTCAGGCCCGTTCCCACACACATTTACAGTTGGAGTCCCCACCCCGGTCACAACAGGTGATGATTATCGCGCAGCTGGATATTCCGCTGATTCACGGAATGTGTGGGTTGATCGGATCTCATAGGGTGGGGGCTTTGATCAACTCGAGGGTCCTTTGATAGAGGAAGCTTCCTACTGTACAGGGGGGGGGCAATAAACAGTATCCGCAGGGCCAGGTGGCGGCCTGGGAACGAGGAGGACAAACGGGCACACAGAAAAAAGGGGTTTTTATCAAAGGACCCGGGACCATGAAAGGAATGAAGGGAGGTGTCGCGCTGGGAACAGGATGGGGTTCCGAGGCAGAGCTGCGCTGAAGAGGGGTTTATGACCCAAGGCATGTGAGAGCGGGGGTTGTCAGCGTGCGGGGGATGCTTGCGAGGTTAGGAGGGAGAGAGAGAGAGACGCTGGCTATCAGCGAGGGGCAGAGAGGCCATGGTACTCAAAATGGCTGCCGCTTAGGCGCACGAATGGGCTCGAAAAAGGGGGCAAGATGGCGCCGATAATGTTGACGTTTGCGGCCTAAGTTTTAACATGGTCTTCTAGACAACACCACAATGGCCTACTTCCAGCCACGGAGAAAGACCGAGCTGATCGTGGACGCCAGTCCCGTGGGACTAGGAGCCGTTCTCTTGCAAGAGTATGGGCCGGAGGAGTGGAGACCAGTCGCCTACGCCAGCAAGGCACTGACGGACACGGAGACCAGGTATGCACAGATAGAGAGGGAGGCCCTGGCCATCAAGTGGGCATGCCAGCATTTCCATCTCTACCTCTGTGGACAGGAATTCACGGTGGTCACGGACCACAAGCCTCTCCTGCCCCTCTTTGCCGGGACCTCACGGTTAGCTCCCCCACGGATCGAACGGTGGGCTGTCCAGATGCAAGGCTACCGATTCAAGGTCGTGTTCCGACCTGGGGCTCACAACCCCGCCGACTATCTGTCACGGCACCCGGATGTCACCTCACAGCAGAAACCCACCGAGGACGGAGAAGAGGTGGAAGAGATTGTACACATGGTCACGCAGGCCGCGTGTCCAGAGAACATGTCGCTCAGAGAGATCGGAGACGCCACTGCAAAGGATGAGACTCTGATGAAAGTCCGCCAAGCCCTCGAGGAAAACCGCTGGGCCCACTTCCTCGACGGCGCCTCTAGCCTCCGACCAGAAGTGAGCCATGCTAGACAGCAGTTATGGCAAATACGTAGCGAGCTCAGTGTGGGAGACAAAGGAGTGATCCTGCGAGGGCACCTCATTGTCATTCCAGAAAGCCTCCAACAACGAGCTCTGAGCCTAGCCCATGTGGGACATCAAGGCATGGCTAAAACAAAAGCACGCCTAAGGAGTAAGCTGTGGTTTCCGGCGATGGACAGCCAAGTGGAAGCGATGATACGGTCCTGCCACGCCTGCACGATCACCGGGGGTGAGCCCATCCCAGCACCCGTAATCACGGAAGAAGCACCTCGAGCTCCCTGGGCTCAACTCAGTATCGACTTCGGCAGCTTCCCGGACGGAAGGCACATGCTGGTGCTGGTAGATTCGTTCTCAAAGTTCACAATCGTGGAAGTCATAGCATCCACAGCATTCCCACAAGTCAAGAAGGTGCTAAACCGGGTGTTCGCCACAATGGGGCTCCCCGAGGAAATCAAGTCCGACAACGGACCCCCCTTTCAAGGGAGAGAGTTCCAGTCGTACCTGGAGGCCCTCCGAATCAAACACAGAAAGATCACCCCGCTGTGGCCTCAAGCCAACGGAGAAGTTGAGAGACTGATGCGAACCATAAATAGAGCCCTTCGGATAGCGGTGGATAACGGGGAAGACCTGGAGATGGCCCTGGACCAATTTCTAGGAGCATACCGACAGACACCGCACTCGACGACTAAGTGCGCCCCGGCCCACGTGCTGTTCAAGCGGGCTCCCCGGGACGGTATACCCACCACGAGCACGTGGGTGCCTGAAGAGAGGGACGCTGAGGCTACCCAAGCCCGGAGGCAGACCACTAACGCCAAAGCGAGCCTGCATCGCCGTGCCAAAGAGCCAGACATCAAAGAAGGGGATGCCGTGGTTGTTAAGGATCGCCATCCCGGATGGAAGTTTCGAACGCCATTTGAGCCCGAAGTGTGGAGAGTGGACAAGATCCAAGGGACAATGGTCACCGCAATGAGAAACGGTCAGACCGTGACACGAAACATCTCGTGCTTCAGGAAGGCAACCGAAACAGCTGCTGGACACCAGCGAGGAGAGGGAACGGAACCAGAGGAGCTGGTGCTGGAAGACTTAGACTACAACAGTCTCCCGAGTTCTTTGCCAGGACCGTCACAAGGAGATGTTCAACCGAGGCCAATGTCACCCGGCCTCGGCATCGAGCCGAGTCAACCAAGGGCCGTAGAGGCGAGCGCAAATCCAAGGACAGCCCCGGCTGGGGTTGTCGAACCATCAGGGACCCGGAATCATCACTACAGCCTGAGGCCCAATCCGAAGCCCAGCCAACGGCTAAGAGACTTTGCAGGGACATCTCCCTGAACTGTGGTCCTAGTGTGTGGGAGCAGAAAGAACTAAAACAAAGGAGGGATGTAGAGAGCCACCCGGGCTCTCTCCTACATTGTATCCTTTCCCCCACGCACGCACGCACAACCCCGGGGCGGGCTCACGCCGGGGTATAAATAAAGATGTGGAAGACCGCTCGGGGTCTTTCCGGCTACCTGAGTACGAGAGTCTGTGTCCAATATATATATGCATAGTATTGCCACGTGTTAGGCCTTACCCCTGAATTCTACAAAAGGCAGTGCCAGGCGGAAGGGGAACAAGAAGAAGCCATGGAGTGCGGAACAGAGGAGAGTTGCGCAGAACATGGCACCTCCGGAAGTATCGGGACTGGAGCTTTATCAATGTGTTCAATCATTCAATAGAGACATTCATCTTTTTAACTTTGCAACTCTTAGTCCCCCATTAGCAGAGTGTAAACACTACAAGAACACGGGTTACATGCAAACTCAAAAATCAGATGTGAGGTGCTGTGTGAGTCACCTCTGCAGCGGGTGACCATCCTTTGGCGTCGAAATCAGTCTTCTGCATTGCGGAACTTAACCCACGCTAAATCCCCCGTCCCCCAGCCCCCAGAAACGAGAGAAAGAGCACGACCCCCTCTATAGCTAAAAGGCGCACTTCTGTCTTGGCACGGGTGGCACTGGGATAATGGGGCCTGTGTAGCTTGAGCCTTCGGTATATCGAGACCGCAGGTGCAGAGATATGAGTTGTATAGTGTGTGATGTCATGTGTACTATAGCCCTATCAGCACAGGGATGCATTGGTAAACTAACAAAGCTGCAAATGGCATAGCCTGACCATCATAGGCTTTTCACTGCTTGTGTGTGGTGAGTGGATGTGGCCACTGTTGAAGTGATTTTATGTGGCAGCTATTGGTTACACTTGCTGTTGAGTGAAGGCTCTTTTCAAGCTCCACAGCACAAGGCACGCAGTCCCACATAATGTAAAGGTGTCTGTCCGGAATTAGGAATGTGCGTACTTGTAACTTTATGTGGTCTATGCGACGTAACTTACGTTGACTTCAGTTCAGAACATAATTAAAATAACATAATTTACCAGTAATGACGTAACCATGCTAGTATAGCACTACCCAAAAAACGTGTTTTGCTTTCACCGTATGTGCCTTAGAACCGGATTTCATACCCCGCTAAAGTTTAAATGGATGTACGGATTGCATACGCGGCATGTTTGAAGGATCCTAAACTGCTGTTCTCTGACTCTGCCCATATACTCAGAATGTGCAAGGCACGAGGAATCCTGCATGGCGTACTAGCTATCCCATCACAATCAGGGTGAACTGTTTGGCCCTGTCCGGCTGGAACTGAGCAGAAAACGCCTTCTGTACTAGATCATAGCACCAAAGGGCCATTCCAGAAAGATCAAGATGTCCATACCGACCTGCACAGTGCTACTTGTGCATTTAGACTTGTTGTTTATCACATTTAGAATAGTCACATACATTTCCTAGTGGCTTTTGCAAAACATACACATGTGATATGCAAACACATATTTGTCTGGTATTGTTCAATATTCCTAACTTATTTTTATTACCTCACATTTGCAATGCGTACACCATGCAAGTCAAGGGTTAGTCAAAATGTGGAATCATTTCTTTACAGCATCTTCCCTGTACAAAGGCTGTTTTTACACACAAAACCTTTTGCTACAATCAGCGAGCATTAACTAGAGATATTGGGCATGCTCCCACATTTTCTGCACGATTTATGAGTGAATTATTCCGGTTTAAGTTAAATCTACAAGTATGAGGGTGCACCACACAGCTCTTTAGTTCTGTGACACTTTCCTATGAACAGTTATTTTGTTAATGACAGTCCAAAGGTTTTAGCGCATAATATTTTCATATGTTGTATAACTGATCGTCAGCTAGACACATGCCTTGAACAACTTTCTGAATTGGGCCATAAAATCTACTAAGGGGTGCTTGGAATGCATCTGTTGCACATTCCTGCACTCTGCCGCCCACACAGGCAATCCCTGCACATGGCACACCACACGCACATGTGTGTGTCAGTCCAGGTGTCCACGCACTCCGTTGTGGTTCCCTTTCTGAACCCTGTGAGTGTACTATGGCGACAGGTTCCTGGCCATCATGGCTCCGAAGTATTGGTACAAACATGTCTTTCCGTGGTCAAGCCTGCTACTCTCGGAGGTATATGGGTGGGCCACAAAGTGTACAATAGGAGCCAGGCAGGCGGCAGCTGCCTCTTCCTGCTTTCTTAAATTTGCATGAAAATGCACCATTTGCCCACACTTTTTCAAAATTTGCTCGGGGTAGAATTGCCCCCAAACCTCCCTTAGGTGGTTCGGGCTCGCTTGCCACAGTGCAGTACAACAATTGTTTTACGCCCCACTACTTTCAAATGTCACCATCCGCCACTGGTTTGTAGAGAGCCCTAACGCTAAACACTGTCACCTGTCAAGTCTTCCTTTGCGAACAGCTTTAGTCAAGGTTCTAGTTAGTTTAAGTCAGTTTTGAGATCAGTGTTGTGTTTGGTTTTATAAACAGAGAAGGCCTCTCGCCTTTTTGTTTCTCATATGCTCATATTTTCTCTTTTTGTATTCTGTCCATTGGATATTTTTTACACGAGCAAAGTACAAATCCTCTTACAAGTACAGATGATATAATAGAATTCCTACCAACATCTTGTTTTTATATAGCGTATCATACTGCACTTCTGGTGTTTCACGGAGCATTAAATAACTGATGATTCTATAACCCGATCATAGTACTCGGGTTACCCACCTTCAGGAGCTTGGAAGGCTGATTTGGCGTTGTCGAGATTCAAACTCAAGACTGCTGATTACCACTTTGTTCCAATGGTAAACGTTCAGCTCGTTGATCTATCCCTCATGCTTTATTAACATTCCCTCTGATTATTTCAGTTGTTTTTCAAACTCAGTTGTTTAGTAATTATTGGCAAATTGGTACTGTGGTAGCCTCCACCAAGCAATTGATCAAGAGATGGATATTTTTCTGCTTACCTCTAAGTTATGAAAAGGCTCAGATGACCCTTCTGGGGGATGACATGAAAGGAATTCTTCTGTGTTCATGACTATGTTGAAGAGCCCCATGATAGAGAGCTAGAATCAGTGCTTAATTTGAGCCGGTCGTATCTGGTGCTCAGCACCAGCACTTAATTGGAAACACCGGCACTTATGACAGTCTGCTACATGATGGCGATGTTTATCCTATTTTAGAGATGAACACAACAGTAATGGATATTAATTCACTATACATTAAAAATGACTAATACCTGTCCCCAAAGCCATTTTTATAGCTGTGAGGGCCTGGAATAGTCGGAACTGTTACATTTATGGGAGTGTGATCGAAAGTAATTTTTTTGTACTGTCTTTGGCAGTCTAGAAGGGGCAATTGGGTGGTGCAAGCTGCAGGTGCCCTTATTTTTACAAATTAAGCATTTGATAGATTGATAAGAAAGTAACATTCCCCACCTCCATCAATTAATTGAACTCAATATTCTTCAGTTTTCCAACCTGTGGGTAAATAGAATGGACAGCTCTCTGTCCATTCCATATTTGGCTTGGATCCCGTATCAATGGTAATGGTATTGTTTTGATTCATTACTAGTCTTTTTTTTTACTAATTGGTCCTGCAACAGGTCAGTATCATATACCTGCACATGGTCACAGCCTAAGAAAAGGAAAATATCATGCTCACTTTATAGCCTTTAAGGCCCCTTTCCTTTACGGCCATCATTCTTTACATGGGTTTCATAAAGCAGATGAAGCTTCTGTTCTTTTTGCTCATAAAATGTTATAGCCAGGAAGGCGTGCCCTTCTTGCACTAGCACCAATATGTTACTTTTAGCTGGACCTTACACCCTTCAAGTTCCATATTTACATAAGATCAGCCACGAAATGCAACATCAGGGTTTGCATCTCTCATCAGCATATAAGCAACGCCCTCTCCAATGTACTGCCCCTCCTCAGTGAGCAAACACACTCCCATGCACATCAGGTAAGCTCATAAACACATTACCACCATTTTGTCACTAGAAACATGCATCCTTTAAGTAACCCACAAAATGCCACTTTGCTGCATTAAAGAATCTTCCCTTGCACAGCTGCGCACGATTAGGTCCGCCCCTTTGCCCAGAGACTCCGTTTGTTGTGCTCCCTTTCACTCTACTGCCAGAAACCAATGCGTCAACCAAGCTTCTTTGTCTTAAAGTGGCACTGAGCAATCTTTTCGTGTCATGGGTATCATTGAGCACATTCTCCTAATGGGCAATGCCCAGGGCCACTGGAATTATGCCGCAAGGGAGGACCATATTATGTGGCAGAATTGACTAAATTATGCAGAAAGAAAAGGCAAATTATGCGGCATAATGCGGCACATTCTGTGATAGTATTACTTCATTATGTTGTCAGTATCACACTTCTTAGCACTGTCCAGGCATAGGTTTTATAGGTTTTACACCGAACTCTGTTAAAAAAACAATAGAAAGGTGACCTGTCAACCTCTGCGAAGCGTCTTCCACTGCGCGGAAGCATGTGTCCCTGTGTTTTTAGTAACTTTTGATCCGTATGAGCTGGAAACTAATTTTATTTTGTTGAACTCTGCAGATTATATAGCAGATAACGGTCACTGTGGCAAATGCGGCAAAACCTTAACTATACAAAGATGCGACGGCCGCAAAATGGCCTGATTCCTGTGGCTCTGGCTATCTCTTCCATTGTTCAATGCCTCAAAGTCCTAAAGGAGGAAGCAGGGCCGCCCTCTTCCTATTCTGACACTCCAGCCCAACTGCATCAGCCTCAGGCAATTCAACAAGAAAGCCAGGGCAGTCTGCTAGGAGCTCTCCATTCTTATATAGCAAGTCTGCGCCCTTAACCTCTTTTAGGGCTTTACAATTTCAAATTCCAATTTCCAGATCCCTATGTTAAGGATTAGTGCCTGTACCTTTGTGATGTAGTTGCATAGACATCGATTAGAAACTTGGGCAGAAGATATGAGCATTTTAACTAAAGTGCAATACGGCTTCAGGAAGGGGATGGGTACCTTGGAGCAATGCGTGAACTTGGATCTTTTAATTAATAAGTACACTGTGGCTAAAAAGGGTAATTTATTTTTATGTTTTGCTGATCTGAGCAGCGCATTTGATTTAGTTGATCATGGCATTTTATGGCAGGTTTTACTGGAGTTAGGGGCGCCGAAAGAAATAGTACATTTCCTGGCTAGGCTTTACCAGAAACTTTCTTGTAAAGTCCGATATGGTAGCCATGGCGAATGCACTCCATTTTTTAAGGTATCTAGGGGCATCCGCCAAGGATGCGTACTAGCTCCTCTTTTATTTTCTCTTTTCATTAACTGTGTAGATCGCACCTTGGCCACCATATCAGCAGATGCCCCGCAGATTGGAGGCAATTCTGTCTCAATCTTACTTTATGCGGATGACGCGGTACTTTTATCACGTACTCAGATAGGCTTACAACGCCTTATTGATGGTTTTATGTTGTTTATACAAAAAAGGAGACTATGTGTAAACAAATCTAAGACCTATGTTATGTTGTGCGGCGAGTCAGTCAATAAACTAAAGTCCAATTTCTATCTAGACAGCGATAAAATGTTACAAGTTAAAACATTCTGTTACTTAGGAATCACCTATGCCAGTGATGGATCCTGGAAATCAGAGCTTGAAAATGCTAGGTTGAAAATGACTCGATGTACCAGTAGTGTTTTTCGCTTCTCTTCTAAGCTCGGTTCGAGAAGTATTCGTGACATGATTAACATCTACAATATTCGTTGTGTTCCCTCGGCATTGTATGGGGCTGGAGTGTGGGGCCACACAGATGGCACCCTCCTCCAAAAAGAGGAGAACAAGTTCTTAAGAAAAGTGCTATGTGTTCCCCACTCCGCCTCCATTCAATTAATTCATGACGAGGTTGGGGTCGAGTTTATCTCGGACTTAGCAGCCGTTCGTCCACTCTTATTGTGGCGTTCTATTTGGGCTAAGCCCGAAACTCGATTCACTCAAGAAATTATTCTTGATTGTATAGGCCTGGACTTTTCTTCACGTATTCTTTGGCTGAAATACATTAATTTCTGGTTTAAAACTTTGTTTGATATTGACGTTCTTACTGACCCCGAACTCGCGGTAGAAATACCCAAAAAAGAGATTAAACAAACTTTCTTGATGTATAAAAAGAAAGGGCGAGATGAGGCATATGGCAAGTTAACTACCGTAAAGTTCTATAGAGAACTAAACTTGCCATCGGGGTTTCAAGCATATCTCCTACATGTCAGCCGCCCATCTCATCAATATGTTTTAACTCGCGTCAGGTTGGGCATTGCACACCATCTTGTTGCTTTCCCAGTACAGAAACAGAAATCTGACACCCCCTGCCCTTGTGACAATGTTTCACGCCAGAGTTGCTGCCATTTCCTACTTTTTTGTAAATTTTATCATTTTATAAGACTAAGGTACTTGAAACCTATATTTATTAAATACAATATACGGTCTTTTAAGAATGCCCTTGTGTTAGTATCAGTTTTAGAAAACGTGGACATATGTTTTTTTGTTGCAACCTATATTTTGAAATGTACAGCTGCCAGGAAAAGTATTGTGTTGCCATGATTTTTATATTCCTGTCTGAACTTTTCAAAACGTACAGCTGCCAGGGTGAGCACTTTTTTTTTTTTTTTTTTTTTTTGGTAGTGTTCAATATATCTTTAACCCTGTCTGTACATGTTTTTCTTTTCTTGTATTAACAAATTTTAAAATGAAATTTTAATGTCCTATGATTAGGCGGGGGTTTGTTGTTCAACGTACAGCTGCCAGGATTAATCTTTTGTGCTAATTTATCTACTCCTGTCTGTACGATTTTAACTGTCAACTTCTATTCCTTTTGCCACTTTTATGTGTCTTTCTTAATTATGATCCAATATAAACGCGTGCTAGTATGTGTCCTATCTTTACATGAATTTTCTCGGATTCCTGTATAAATTTTGTATTTTCTAAATTTTTAATGTAATGGATTGATTTCATGTTTTGCTTGTATGATTTGTTTACAAATCGAATAAAAGCTTTGAAACCGAAACCGCATAGACATGCCATGGCAGGATGGAATCTCCTTGCAATATTCTTGAGTCTGGGGGTGCTGGTTTGATGTCCTGCTGCAAGAGTCTCTCAGTTTAATTGCAAGTTCCTGTTGGTGTGGCAGTGTGCCAAGGATGGTGCCCTTTTGAAGGTCACATGGTGTTGCATTTAAAGACAGGATGTGCTCGAGGGTGGTGCCTTGTGAACCCTAATGCGCTTACCATACCGACGTCATTGCATTCCATTGTATTTTACGATGTTCTATGTTTGCATTTAGAGGACTGATGAATGGGAGACAGTGTGATTTTAACCCTATCGTTTCAAACCTTGATGAATAAGTCTACTTTTCTATTTTTTTGTAGGAATTACGATCACAGCATCCCATGCGATGCAAATACCATAATTTACTTCTCTTTTGGTTGCTCTCACTCTGGTAACCTATAGCTCTTATACAGTGCATCATTCAGGCAGCCTCTTTGTGTCTTGCTACGTACAGTTCGACTTAATTTACGAATAATTGCAATTAAGTTGCAAGACATTCTTTAGGACGCTACTCTTCTTTTCTACTGATCAGAATTAAGAAAGTTGGTCTGTGTACACTACATTGTCACGGGGATTTCACAGCACATGACTGGGCACACTCATTCCTTCATGTAGCAAGCAGGGGAACACCTGTTTGTTGTATTCTTGAATGGGGCTCTTCAATTGCATGTAATGAGATTATTCTTTCTCTAGGTGGCGCCTTCGCCTGTGTCTTCAAGCTCATTGCTCAGGTTTCTTCTCTATGGACCAGCTCCAATCAAAGGACACTGTCTGTGCAGGATTCCCCTAAGAGGGTAGGCGCCCAGCAGAGGGCACTGTGTCCCCAGCGCCCAACTTGTGGGGGCAGCGCCTAGCGGAGAGCACTGTGTGCCCAGCGCCCTACTCGTGCGGCAGCGCTCAGCAGACAGCGCTGTCAGCTCAAGATTTCGCTCCATGGTCCAGTTTCTTGTAGCAAGAGCTGTGTGCCTTTGGTTTCCTTTCTGTGGGTCAGCTTCCAGCACACAGAGGTGTGAGCTCACGTGTCCTCTCTATGTGCTGTGGGACCAGATTTCTCATCTATGGGTAAACTCTAAGCAGACGGTTCTGTGTGCCAAGTTTTCCTCTCTATGGGGCTGCTCCCTAATTAAGCTCTCTGTTCCTGGTTTTCTTCCTAATTGGGTCAGGTCTCAGCAGACAGTGTTGTGTGCCCTGGTTTCCTCTGTGGGCCTGTGCTGTCTCTGTCCACTCAACGTCATGTCACAGTAGAGTGTTCGTGGTATGTTCAATAACCAGATTCAAATATGGGTATTTGGAATGAAGGGGTCTGAATAAACTAATTACCTGGTTACTCTGAAGCTCAGCTCCATCTGAATCCTGGTGCCAACTGAAGTCAGGCCACACTCTCCATAATTCTATTGGATCACACATGAAGTGTTGGTGAGATGTCACAGAGCAGCCTAGTCCTGGTACCAGGAGTGTGATGGACCTTGCTGAAATGCTAACTGGCTTTCATTGAAACCAGGCCCTCAGTGCACCGGGTATGGCCAGACGTGGGTTTCATGCTCACTGTGCTACTGGATCCAAGCTATGTCTGTCTGAAGAGCCCTAATAATGGTGATAGCAGTCCTAGGTTGCTTGTTTTCTGGTTCAGGAAGGTCCTGGCCTGGCAGTTCGAGCTGGACTGTTCTCTTTGGGAGGAGGGTCAAGACTGATTTGCATATGGCTGGGTCAAAATTGAGGTGGCATGGGGAGCGAAATAATGATGGACCTGGGTGTGGCCCTGAGTAAATACCAGTGCCTGAGATGAATTCAATCATTCCATCCATCATCACTTTGTGTATACTTCAGGAACATGAATGTTGGCATTTGACAGAGCTTGTGAAACCAGATGGTGTGTTACATTTTTAGATGTTGCTTTTTGGCTACACCACATTTGCTGTGATTTTCCAGTGGGTGATGTGCGATATGATGAAATAGTTTAATGGAGTCTATGCCTTTCAGGACGACATACTGGCCAATGATGAGGATTATGAACAACAGGTGCAAAGGCTGGAGGAAGTGCTCAGAGTTCTTAAGTAAAGAGGATTTAAATTAAGAAGGTGTGCGTGCGTGCTTGGGTGTGTGTGTGTGTGTGCGTGCATGTGTATGTGTGTGGTAGTAGTAGTAGTAGTACATTTTGAGCATTTGGGTAATGTGATCACTAGGGAGACCTGTGTTATTGAAAGCTATTGAAGATGTACCTGCCTCACAAAATAGGTATCAACTCATGTCATTCATGGATATGTGTGGGTTGTATGGTAAGTGTGTGGACAATTTTGAAACCACAACAGAACCACTAAAGATAAATGTGAAGTATTTTTAGGGATTGGCCAGAATGAGCTTCTTGAATGTTTAGAAAACTTTGGTAAGTGCACCATTACTCAGTTTATATGTTCCTGGGAATAAGTGTTTCAGTGGATACAAATGAGTATGGGGTGGGCACAGTATTGTCTCAAGGAAAGGCACAATAGCGCTTGCGTATCACACTTTGAGACCTCAGGAATACAATTTTTCTGTGTTAATAAGAGAGATATTGCTGTGGGAAAATGTAAACATAATGTAATGGCTACGTTTCTTTCAGGCTCAGAGCCAAACACTTAATACCAATTTTAAATGGTACTCAATGTGTGCTCTAGTAAATCTACTTCTGGGTTGAGCTCCACTTTCACATCGGACACATTCCTGGAGTGAAGAAGAAGAACGCAGATTGTATTCCTCATCTTCCCGTGATGGATGAGTGGAGGTGTAGAAGATGAGGGTGTGGAATGTCTAGGGGATGAGCAACAGATGGTCTGTGAATAGTTTTTTGAGTGAAGAGGAATGCAGGAAAGCTATGAGTGATGGTATGAAATTTAGGAAAGTAGCTTCCAGGTGATGAAAGGACGGCCAAGACAGGACTCTCTACCGGCTACTTTAAAACCATGTAGAAAAGTGAAGTCAAAACTCTTGATTGAAGGGAGTTATTTGTTCCAATAAGAGAAGTTGATTTCCCCTATAATTGTTAGAGAAAGATTATTAACCTCTTCAATGCTAATGACAAGGGTAACTCGTCATGATGCACTGGTTGAGCTGTGCTGATGACAAGGATAACTCGTCATGATTAGTAGGAATTCTCAAAGTTCAGCACAGGACGGGAAAACCCCTTAGCAGCCAAGGTATTAAATGTTACTCATTATGGGCCTTTGCGTATTCAACAATAAATGGTTGTGTGAGCAATATTGATCGCCTAGAATGGATATGGATGCAAATAGGAAAGCGGAGTGTTGTTTGGTTTGTTGCCAGAGTGATGAAGCATTGAAGTTAGAGTTACACATATGGTAGACACGGGGTGCCTTTAAAGGTTTGAGGAACGCTTAGTATTGATTCTTAAGGCCCATTTCAACTGCTGAAGTTAGTTCAGAGATGTGCATTGTTTTAGTTGATGATGTGTTGGGGCGGTCCAGTTTGTGAGGGAACCAGACCATAAGCAGTGTCATTTCCTACCTAGTGGATGTTTCTTCCTAGAGATGGTGTTCCAAGTGAGCTGCTGTCTGGCAGTGTACCTCTGTTTGGTTCAAAAGAGATGCAGGGGTTTTTGACAGATGCAGGATTCAAATACAAGAAGTGTAGCTTATATCACGCACAACTGAATGGGTTAGCGGAGAGAGTAAACAGACTAGCGAGTGAGTTTCAACACACTTCTCCCTAGGCAGGTAAAAATCGCTATTTGGTTGTCCCGCAGAACAAATCAAAAAGATTTTGGAGTAATCACCTCACTCACAACTTGTTGTGGCATGCTTCATCATTGGAGATCATTCACACCACAGTAGGTAAATATCCCTTTGGTGGACTCAACCATTTCTGGGAGTACTGGATTATAGCAGGAATCCAGAAAGAAGATAAAAATATCTGTGTGTATACTCAAGGAATTCCCTTTATTGTCAAGTACCCTATCTATAGTTACAAATGAGATAAATATAGGGTAAACCATGAGATATAATTGCTCACCTACCCATTCAGTGTGCCAACATGTTTCCACCTTCCTTGTAAGCCCATACGGGTCGCAGGCCTTCGTCAGGGTTGTTGTAATCCCTGCCCTCCTACATATTGGTACCATGCAATTGGAAATTAGGCCTAATGCTCTCACCTATTCATAATCTCTTCTTGGAGAGGTAAACCTAAAAGTAAAGTTTACTCAAGGGAGAGAAAAACACAGGAGCTAGTATGTCAGGGGGATTGTAACAGATAGAAAACGTTTGGTAGATGCAGTTTCGCTCATGTTATGGAGATATTGTAAAATGCTTCATAGTCTTGTGGGTGAAAAACCTTTTAGGACTGTTCTGGGAAAGATAAGATGGGAAGGGAAGAGCCAAGATTGAACAGACTGAGTGCAGGGTTAATGAAAATCAAAATAATAGCAAGAAGAACTATCATTATATTACAAATGTAAAGTGGTGAGGTGAGGATACGAAAATAGAAATATGTTAAGGAGAAAGTTGGAAGAGGTAAGTAGAAATGATGTTAAGACTAAAAATGGATAAAGAGACAAATAATGTTTTAAAGTCACCATGGGAGATGGTATGGAGAGTGTTAGAGATTTGTATGGGTTTGTATTTTTGTGCGTCATTAATAGTGTAAAGTAAACAGTGTGAAGTATGCATTTAAACTCACAAATTCATATGTAGGTGAGGATGTGGTGTTATGACCAGAGCTGCAGAATTAGGAAGTGGGGAGACAGATTCAAGTCTCGGTGTGGACTCAACATCCTGTGATTCTGGGCAAATCGCTTAAACTCCATGGGCCAGATGCAGGTGCCCAAATACCGGTCGGAAACGCCCGAAAATACTGTTTCCGACCGGTATTTGGGCATTGTTATGTAGGGGTGTTAAAAACATACATATTCGGTAATTTTACCGAATCGGTAATTTTACCGAATTCGTAAAATTACAAAATCGGTAAATTTACCGATTCTGTAAATTTTACCGATTCGGTAAATTTACCGATCGGTAAAATTACCGACTATGTATTTTCAAATGTAGGTAGCACTGTTAACAGTGCTACAGGGCTTTCAGGAGTCGGTATTTATCATGTAATACTATTACATGGTAAATAACGAATCCCTGTGTACATGCACATCTGTGCATGTACACCTGTGCCACGTGGCACACAGACATGCCCTAAGGGCATGTATGTGTGTCACATGGCACACAAGCTTGAAACAGGGGTGCAACAGGGTGTCAAAGTGACACTCTGTTCCCCCTGTCATTTCGGTAATTTTACGGATTCGGTAATTACCGAATCAGTATTTGCTATTGATTCCTATGGGCTTCAAGGCCCATAGGAATCAATGACAAATACCGATTCGGTATTTACCGAATCAGTAAATACTGAATCTTACCGAATCAGTAAAAATGACCGATTATTTATCTACATCTAATTTACCGATTCATAAATACCGAATCAGTAAAATTCGGTATTTATGAATCGGTAAATTAGATTTACCTACATCTAGCCCCATGTGCCTTAAAATAAAAAAATCTGACCATTTGTAACTTAACTGGTACTTCTGTAAAGCTCTTCCACACTCTATAAAACTCCCCAAAAAAGTAAATACAAATAAACATGTACAGATTGATATAATATGACTGGTTTTGAAAGGATTCTCTGCTACGGGTAAAAGAGTGTTCTGTCTAATGATATTCATTATGACCCATTTCTGTGTAAACCGTCATCTTGTCCAAGATGGACGTCATCTCTGGCACTCATTCAATGCTTCCCTCTGTGCACATCCTCTCCCCACAAGCTCCTCAGAGGACAGTCAAGCTGTAGTGTATCAAGTTATTTTCCACTTTGTTATTGTTGTCCTGTTCCTGATAAACTTCCCCAGTTCAGCTATAACTTGTAACATGTATTTATCTTTCCATAATTCTAAATTTTGGGGTGTCTTGATTTTGGGGCACAGTGCATTAGTCCCGCAGCTCCAAATAGAAGTCCGAGGACTGAACCATGGGTTTCACCAGGATGCAGAGAAAGAGTGGTTAGAAATGCACCACCTCCCATGCCCTGCTTGTGGGACCAAGAAGGCAAGGGTTAGACCTATGCTGGATTGGCTAAATATGGCAGAAACATCAAAGTAAAAAAGTAATGAAGAGAGGTGTTTGAAATGGGCAGAGGTCAGTAAATTTGTGACATGGGTAAGAGCTTTCTCTGTAGAGTGAAAATTGCAAAAAACAGACTGTAGGCAGCTTTATATTTTTTTAAGGAACTGGGTGTGATAATAATACCCCTGGGACCATATTACAGACTACAGCGCGCTCTCTGAGTTTGCGCCGGATGCACCTTTCAAACCTGCGATAGTGTGTCGTATTATATATTGAATGTGCTGCCCCCAGGGCAGCCGCGAAGTCGTGTTGCCCAGGGGGCAGTGCATTCAAGTGAAATACAGACCGGCTTTGAAGCAGCGACTTAGTGTTTCACTGTGCAGGTGGCAACCTACCTGCATTTGTAAGGGGAATTAGAGATCCTTTTGCAGGCAGATGCAGTGAGTGCTTGCACCTGCCTGCAAGGGATGTCTGGGGGGTTCATAGGTCAGGTGTCGCACTGAGAGTGTGCCACATTTTAGGTGGCGCACTGTCGGTGCTCTTTCTGACACCTTCTTTGCTTCTGCGTTTATAATATGGTACGGGCACAGAGGCAAAAGGATTCCTTCATTGCCATGGGGCCACGCCCCCATGTAAATGAGGGAACACCCTCTGGTGACTGCACTGGCACCCTAAGTGCACCAGCACTATCTGTATTACAGAAAGGGTCGCACAAGCGTCTACAGCGGTTTAGGTAATGCCAAAGTGTACTTGGGGCACGTAAAATCGGCGCACATACCCGCTGCGCCCCTGAAGCACTTTCTATAATACGGCTGGCAAGTGCCCCCAGGGCACAATGATGATGTGCACCCCCTGGCACTTTGGTATTACAGAAAGGGCTGCAGAAACTTTCTGTAATTCAGATAGCATCAGTACCATCACCAGAGGGTGTTCCCTCATTTGCATGGGGTCGAGGCTCCATGCAAATGAGAGAATTGCTTTGTCTCTGTACCCACACCGTATAATAGACGCGGGCGCAGAGGCAAAGAAGCTGTCAGGAGGCTCACTTAGAGTGTGCCATTTTTTAGGTCAATACACGATTTGATGGGAGCCCTTTGAAGTGGGGAAAGCTTATCCTATGGACCTCTCAGACAGCCTCTTGCAGGCAGGTGCCGTCAATCACTGCACCCGCCTGCCAGGGAATCTCTCTCCCCTCTTAAAAGTGCAGGCGGGTTTCAGCCTGTGCAGTCAACCACAGAGTGGCTGCTTCAAAGCTGATCCGTTTTTCACTTGAATGTGCTGCCCCCAGACCAGCTCGACTTTGCGGCTTTGTAATATAGCGCACTTTCCCTGTCTGCGCCTGGCACACCTGTTTTAAGATGCGCCTTGGGGCAAACAGGTAAAGTGCACCAATGTGTAATAGGGCCCAGATATTCTATGTATGGTGATAGAATATGGTAACCAAAATATCAACTGACATAAATATTTTGTTATTGAATATAATTTACAAAAATATTGCCCATTGGAGTTAATAGTAAGGTGACAGGGAAAATCATTTATTCATAAGGTATAGTTTAGTGAGTGCGCGGAGCAGCCTCCATTCACAGAGTATAGATCACAGGTGTGTAGAACCACTTCCATTCACAGGATACAGATCACATGGTGCATAGGGCAGCAGTCATTCATGGAGTACTTGAGTTGACAGTCATTCGCAAGCTACAGTTTAAAGGGTATGTGGAGCAGCAGCGCGTCTTAGGGGACTAGGATAAGTTGAGCTGCAGGCGTTTACAGGGTACAAATCCCAGGGTGTGTAGAGCCGCATTCATTCATAGGCTAAATATCCCATTCCCAGCCAGGTGCATAGAGTTGCATCCATTCCTAGGGGACATATTGTATTGTTATTGTAATTGCATTTATATAGCTCTTAAAACCCCTAATGAGGCGTCAAAGCGCTTTTTTGGCGGGTAGCACGCTACTCCTGGACCCATAGAGGATTAGTGTTGAATTAGTATAGTGAAACATGCAAGTACATTTTAAGTGGTGGATAGGTTAGTCAGTTATTTGGATTTGGAAGGATAGCAGAAGGATGGAGGAGGGAAAAAGAGGTTTGTATTTATATAGCACTTGTTACCCCTGTTGGGGTGTTGAAACATGCTATACAGAAAGCCCATAAAGGATTAGTGGTAAATTAATATGGTGAAATGTGAAAGTAATTGCAGTGGTGGATATTAGTCAGTTATTTGGAGTGAGAAGGATAGCGGAGGGATAAAAGGGGAAGAAAGGTTTACATTCATATAGTACTTGTTACACGGCTATTGGGAGAGGATGTGACGTAATGGTGGCCAGAGCTGCTGACTTTGGAGCTGAGGAACCAAGTTTAAGTCTCTATGTCGGCTCAACATCCTGTAATTCTGGGCAAATCACTCATGCCTACCAAAAAATTAATGTATTCTTGTGTAACATAACTGGTGCTCATGTAAAGCGCTCAGGCGCGCAACACCCATTGGACTCAAAGGGCTCCAGCCCCCCGTCATGTGGCAGCCGAGTATGAGACTGCTTCCCCGGCGCACACACAGCCACACCTAGCACTTCACAGGTCTATAAAAGACCATTAGCTTGTTAAAGAGGCTTTGTTGTTGTTTCACCCCTTCTAAGACCCCTTGCAGCTCCACTCTGCCTATTGCTTAAAGTTTCAGCCCCCCGCAATTTTTTCTTACCCCTCCCTGAAATGTGGCTCTAGTTGCGTCTCTGAAAGCGCTCCATTTTGATGCTGCTCTTGACCGCTTTTCTCTGGATCCTAACTCGCCATCTTTCCCATTCCCTCGTCCTTTAACCCTTTTCCCTCGTTTCCCCCTTGACGATCCTCAAATGTTTCTTCCTTTTTCTGATTTGCCTTTTCTCCTTATCCGTGTATCCCTCCCACCCTCCCTTGGTGCTGTGACTGCATCCACCCTCCGACCCCACTTAATGGAACTCTGCTTTTCTGTATATAGAGATAACTCTAATCACTAGTATATGCAGTAGACCTTTGTACTCTCTACCATTCCTATGTGACTCTTAGGGGCAGATTTATGAGGCCCTTGCGCCACGTTTACGCCGCTGTTGCGTCACGCAAGGCGGCGTAAATGTGGCGCATCCCTATGAACGATTTACATCGTGACGCATCTAGGCAGATGCGTCATGTTGTAAAGCCCTGCGCCGCTTGTGGGTGTTCCGGCGCAGGGTGGGCGTTCCGGGGCAGGTGCGCCTCGCAAAAGTGGCTGAGTGAAATCTATGAGATTTCACTCAGTCACTTTTAAGCCAATGCTGCGTCAAAAGCCTGTGCCTGCTTGAAGCAGGCGTAGGTCTTGACGCAGCATTGTTAAAATGGGGCACCCCCGAGCCTTGCTGGAGCTGCGTCGCGCTTGCGACGCAACTCCAGCAATGCGCCACATTTCCGGCACAAATGCGTCACGCATCTGTGCCGTTTTTGCACCATGGTGCGCCGCATTATAAATGCGGCGCACCATGGCTGGCGGAGCTGTGGCGCACTGTGGCGCATGTTAACTGGCGCATCCCTGGGGATGCGCCAGTTAACATAAATCTGCCCCTTAGAGTATATCCATTCGTAGCTCTTCCTTGAGTGACTTTACTATTTGTACATTTGCAATTTTTCTTTCTGTGTGTATCTCTTCCTTGTGTGACTTTACATCTTGTACATTTGCAATTTTTTCAGTTTGTATCTTTTATGTAACACATGTAATCCTAAATCCTTATGTTTTGCAAATGGTTCTTATGTAAAGCGCTCTGACACCTTCGGGTAAAGTTCGCGCTATATAAAATCGCATTTAATAAAATAAATAAAAAGAAATATATGAAAAAGAAAGAAATCGTTAGCTACACTTCGCAGTTCGTATTGGGCACTATTTATGAGGTACAGTGCAGGGCAGTTGACGGGGTGCGTGCAGCTCTGTGCGTGGGACAGCATTCATTCAGAGGGCGCTGTTGGGTGGAGCATGGTTCGTGGGGCCACCGGCTATTCACAGGGTATGGTTCACAGGGTAGGTGGGTGGGCATCACTAACCAAATAGACGTCTCTCCCCAGGGTTTTTCTCAATGATTCGCTTCGCGTTTGTTGGTCTTTTGCCAGCAGGGGGCGGTATCTGTCCAGGCTTTTCCTTTCTGCGGGTTTCCCAGCAGAGCGAGTTGCCTGGTTTCTTTTCAATGTGCCCGACCTGCTCCCTGCAGGGCAAGCCCTCTGCTACATTTTTCCTTTCTGTTGGGCGGCTGCCTCCAGAGGGCGCTGTCTGCCTACTTTTTCATTCCGTGGGTCACCTCCCAGAAGAGAGCTGCCTGCTCCGGTTTATCCAATCTATAGGTCGGCTCCCAGCAGAAAGCGCTGTCTGATTCCTTTCTGCGCGCCAGAACTGGCAGTAGAGGACGCTGTCTGCCCGAGTTCTGTCAGCTCCGAGTCGACCGCGTCTGTCTCTCTGTGAAATGAAGCAGAAATCCCTCTTGTACTAATAGGAGCCGAGGTCGTCTCTCCAAGGGTTACGTCACTGCCTCGCTTTGCATTGAAATCATGTTCATCCTGATCTGTTTGGAATCAGTCCTTCTTGTTTTTTTCCTCTTTGAATGTGACGGTGACCGCTGGCTATTTGTGAGGGTGAGCGCACTCCGGGCGCCGCGCCAGCAGCGCTGTCAGTCCGCCGCTCGCAGGCCCGCTCCGGGCACTCACGAGGCACGAGATGTATGTGCTTGGACCAGGATGACCTTCCCCTGCTCCAGCGCCTCTTCCTATTTCCTCACCGGCCTCTAGCTCTCCTCCACGGCCCCCGCCTCTCGCCTACTGCTTTTAATTTTTTATTTTTTTAAAATTGTATTTAATACGATTTTATATAGCGCTAACTTTCCCCGAAGGCGTCAGAGCGCTTTACATAAGAACCAGGTGCAAAACATAAGGATTAAGAATTACATGTGTTACATAAAAGATACATACAGAAAAAATTGCAAATGTACAAGATGTAGAGTCACACAAGGAAGAGATACAAACAGAAGGAAGAGCTACGAATGGATATACTCTAACAGTCACATAGGAATGGTAGAGACTACAAAGGTCTACTGCATATACTAGTGATTAGAGTTATCTCTATATACAGAAAAGCAGAGTTCCATTAAGTGGGGTCGGAGGGGGGATGCAGTCCCAGCACCAAGGGAGGGTGGGAGGGATACATGATTATGGAGAAAAGGCAAATCAGAAAAGGGAAAAAACATTTGATAATAGTTAAGGGGGGAAAAGGTTAAAGGACGAGGGAATGGACTAGATGGCTGGTCAGAGTCCAGAGAAAAGCAGCCGAGATCAGCAGCAAAATGGCTGCCAGGACAAAAGAAAAAGTAAAGAAGTCCAGGAGAGTCCTTGGCGTAGTTTTTTTCATTTGAATGTGGCTGCAGGGCTGCTGCCTGCATCTGGTGTTTTCACGGCCCGCTGCTTTGTTTTGCGGAGGGGGGTGTGTGCCCCGAGTGCTGTTCCGCACCAGCCATCTCTGCTGGCCTAGAATTGCAGGGGATGCCACAGACGTGGGGCTCTGCTTGCACTGGTTACTGAGGCAGAAGGTGCAGATCTGCTTGGGCTGCGAGTTATCACCCTCCCGGGCCGGGCTGCTGCCCTGCTGGTGGTGCTGGTGGTGGTGGTAGAAGGTGGTGGTGTGGCACGGCTGCCAGTCGCCCACCAGCAGCACGTTGCCCAGGTGGGAGATGTAGCTGGAGGGGCGTCTCGATCTTGGAGAGCTTGCGGTCGGCGGGCTCGGTGGGGATGAGGGTGCGCTGGGCGGTGAAGGCCGTGTTGACGCTGTTGGTACGGTCGCGCTCCCGCGCGTTGGCCGTGTGGTGCTGGCGCGGCTCCCGGTGCAGCCGGTGGGTTGTATGTGGGTTCATCCGCCCTGGTTGTTGGGTGGGTTCATCCACGCTTGACGAGGGTGCTAAGTAGCTACCGCGCTTTAGGCTTCCGGGAGATGCAGAGCCTGCCTGCTGTGGTAGCCTATGGGCCTCTACCCCTTTACCGTCTTGGACGGTTCCTCACTATGATTGGCTCTGCTCAGAATGCCTTTACGTCCCTTTACTTCATCTGACTCTTTTCCTCGGCTTCTGCCTCTGTTTCTCAGCCTTTCTCTCTCCAAAAGCTGGGCCTGACACTCCATCACTGCATTTCTTCTATTCACTGCCTGCACCTTTCCCAAGACTGAGCCTGACTCTCCATTTCCTTTATTCTGTTTTCCATCACTGCCTGTCATTCGGAGCACCCACCTCTCCATTAATGACTGCTTCACTTTCACTACCTCGACATCTCCACTGCCCATGTTGGTTTTTCTGCTTCCCCTCGACAGATTCTCCTATTCCACTACCTCTCCTCCACTGCCTGTACAGTACTTCCCATTCACTGCCTCTCGTTCACTGCAAATTCTTCACTATCTGTACTTCCCATAAACTCCCTCTTCTTCCTTGACTCTTCTTCACTGCCTGTACCTCCCATTCCCTGCAACTCTTTTACTGTGTCTCTTTCACTACCCTCCCTTCACTGCCCGTACTTCCCATTCACTGCCTCTTATTCACTACCTCTTCTTCCCTGACTCTCCTTCACTGCCTGTACTTCCCATTCACTGTCTCTCCTTTACTGTGTCTCCTCCACTGCCAGTGCTTCCCATTTACTGCCCCTCCTTCACTGCATGCACTTCCCATTCACTGCCCCCCTTCACTATCTGTCCTTCCCGTTCACTGCCCCTCGTTCACTGGCTATACTTCCCATTCACTGGCTGTACTTCCCATTCACTGCCCCTCGTTCAATGGCTGCACTTCCCATTCACTGGCTGTACTTACCATTCACTGCCTGTATTTCCCATTCACTGCCCTTCGTTCACTGGCTGCACTACCCATTCACTGGCTGTACTTCCCATTTGCTGCCTGTACTTCCCATTCACTGCCCCTCGTTCACTGGCTGCATTTCCCATTCACTGGCTGTACTTTCTATTCACTGCCTGTACCTCCTATTCCCTGCCACTCCTTTACTGTGTCTCTTTCACTACCATTCCTTCACTGTCTGTACTTCTCCTTCACTGCCTGTACCTCCCATTCCCTGCCACTCTTTTACGGTGTCTCTTTCACTACCCTCTCTTCACTGCCCGTACTTCCCATTCACTGCCTCTCATTCACGACCTCTTCTTCCCTGACTCTCCTTCACTGCCTGTACTTCCCATTCACTGTCTCTCCTTTACTGTGTCTACTCCACTGCCAGTGCTTCCCATTTACTGCCCCTCCTTCACTGCATTCACTTCCCATTCGCTGCCTCCCCTTCACTATCTGTCCTTCCCGTTCACTGCCCCTCGTTCACTGCCTGTACTTCCCAGTCACTGTCTCTCCTTTACTGTGTCTCCTCCACTGCCAGTGTTTCCCATTTACTGCCCCTCCTTCACTGCATGCACTTCCCATTCACTGCCTCCCCTTCACTATCTGTCCTTCCCATTCACTGCCCCTCGTTCACAGGCTATACTTCCCATTCACTGGCTGTACTTCCCATTCGCTGCCTGTACTTCCATGCACTCTCCCTCGTTCACTGGCTGCACTTCCCATTCACTGGCTGTACTTTCTATTCACTGCCTCTACCTCCTATTCCCTGCCACTCCTTTACTGTGTCTCTTTCACTACCATTCCTTCACTGTCTGTACTTCCCATTCACTACCTCTTCTTCCCTGACACTCCGTCACTGCCTGTACTTCCCATTCACTGTCTCTCCTTTACTGTGTCTCCTCCTCTGCCAGTGCTTCCCATTTACTGCCCCTCCTTCACTGCATGAACTTCCCATCCACTGCCTCCCCTTCACTATCTGTCCTTCCCGTTCACTGCCCCTCGTTCACTGGCTATACTTCCCATTCACTGGCTGTACTTCCCATTCACTGCCTGTATTTCCCATTCACTGTCCCTCGTTCACTGGCTGCACTTCCCATTCACTGGCTGTACTTCCCATTCACTGCCTGTATTTCCCATTCACTGCTCCTCGTTCACTGGCTGCTCTACCCATTCACTGGCTGTACTTCCCATTCGCTGCCTGTACTTCCCATTCACTGCCTCTCGTTCACTGGCTGCATTTCCCATTCACTGGCTGTACTTTCTATTCACTGCATGTACCTCCTATTCCCTGACTCTCCTTCACTGCCTGTACTTCCCATTCACTGTCTCTCCTTTACTGTGTCTACTCCACTGCCAGTGCTTCCCATTTACTGCCCCTCCTTCACTGCATCCACTTCCCATTCGCTGCCTCCCCTTCACTATCTGTCCTTCCCGTTCACTGCCCCTCGTTCACTGCCTGTACTTCCCATTCACTGTCTCTCCTTTACTGTGTCTCCTCCACTGCCAGTGTTTCCCATTTACTGCCCCTCCTTCACTGCATGCACTTCCCATTCACTGCCTCCCCTTCACTATCTGTCCTTCCCATTCACTGCCCCTCGTTCACTGGCTATACTTCCCATTCACTGGCTGTACTTCCCATTCGCTGCCTGTACTTCCATTCACTGCCCCTCGTTCACTGGCTGCACTTCCCATTCACTGGCTGTACTTTCTATTCACTGCCTCTACCTCCTATTCCCTGCCACTCCTTTACTGTGTCTCTTTCACTACCATTCCTTCACTGTCTGTACTTCCCATTCACAACCTCTTCTTCCCTGACACTCCGTCACTGCCTGTACTTCCCATTCACTGTCTCTCCTTTACTGTGTCTCCTCCTCTGCCAGTGCTTCCCATTTACTGCCCCTCCTTCACTGCATGAACTTCCCATTCACTGCCTCCCCTTCACTATCTGTCCTTCCCGTTCACTGCCCCTCGTTCACTGGCTATACTTCCCATTCACTGGCTGTACTTCCCATTCACTGCCTGTATTTCCCATTCACTGCCCCTCGTTCACTGGCTGCACTTCCCATTCACTGGCTGTACTTCCCATTCACTGCCTGTATTTCCCATTCACTGCTCCTCGTTCACTGGCTGCACTACCCATTCACTGGCTGTACTTCCCATTCGCTGCCTGTACTTCCCATTCACTGCCCCTCGTTCACTGCCTGCATTTCCCATTCACTGGCTGTACTTTCTATTCACTGCATGTACCTCCTATTCCCTGCCACTCCTTTACTGTGTCTCTTTCACTACCATTCCTTCACTGTCTGTACTTCCCATTCACTCCCTCTTCTTCCTTGACTCTCCTTCACTGCCTGTACCTCCCATTCCCTGCCACTCTTTTACTGTGTCTCTTTCACTGCCGGTACTTCCTATTCACTGCCTCTCATTCCCTACCTCTTCTTCCCTGACTCTCCTTCACTGCCTGTACTTCCCATTAACGGTCTCTCCTTTACTGTGTCTCCTCCACTGCCAGTGCTTCCCATTTACTGCCCCTCCTTCACTGCATCAACTTCCCATTCACTGCCTCCCCTTCACTATCTGTCCTTCCCGTTCACTGCCCCTTGTTCACTGCCTGTACTTCCCAATTACTGTCTCTCCTTTACTATGTCTCCTTCACTGCCAGTGCTTCCCATTTATGTCCCTCCTTCACTGCATGCACTTCCCATTCACTGGCTCCCCTCCACTATCTGTCGTTCCCGTTCACTGCCCCTCGTTCACTGGCTATACTTCCCATTCACTGGCTGTACTTCCCATTCACTGCCTGCATTTCCCATTCACTGCCCCTCGTTCACTGGCTGCACTTCCCATTCACTGGCTGTACTTCTATTCACTGCCTGTACCTCCTATTCCCTGCCACTCCTTTACTATGTCTCTTTCACTACCATTCCTTCACTGTCTGTACTTCCCATTCACTTCCTCTTCTTCCCTGACTCTCCTTCACTGCCTGTACCTCCCATTCTCTGCCACTCTTTTACTGTGTCTCTTTCACTACCCTCCCTTCACTGCCCGTACTTCCCATTCACTGCCTCTCACTCACTACCTCTTCTTCCCTGACTCTCCTTCACTGCCAGTGCTTCCCATTTACTGCCCCTCCTTCACTGCATCCACTTCCCATTCACTGTCTCCCCTTCACTATCTGTCCTTCCCGTTAACTGCCCCTCGTTCACTGCCTGTACTTCCTATTCACTGTCTCTCCTTTACTGTGTCTCCTCCACTGCCAGTGCTTCCCATTTAGTGCCCCTCCTTCACTGCATGCACTTCCCATTCACTGCCTCCCCTTCACTATCTGTCCTTCCCGTTCACTGCCCCTCGATCACTGACTATACTTCCCATTCACTGGCTGTACTTCCCATTCACTGCCTGCATTTCCCATTCACTGCCCCTCGTTCACTGGCTGCACTTCCCATTCACTGGCTGTACTTCCCTTTCACTGCCTGTATTTCCCATTCACTGCTCCTCCTTCACTGGCTGCACTACCCATTCACTGGCTGTACTTCCCATTCGCTGCATGTACTTCCCATTCACTGCCCCTCGTTCAGTGGCTGCATTTCCCATTCACTGGCTGTACTTTCTATTCACTGCATGTACCTCCTATTCCCTGCCACTCCTTTACTGTGTCTCTTTCACTATCATTCCTTCACTGTCTGTACTTCCCATTCACTCCCTCTTCTTCCTTGACTCTCCTTCACTGCCTGTACCTCCCATTCCCTTCCACTCTTTTACTGTGTCTCTTTTACTACCCTCCCTTCACTGCCCGTACTTCCCATTCACTGCCTCTCATTCACTACCTCTTCTTCCCTGACTCTCCTTCACTGCCTGTACTTCCCATTCACTGTCTCTCCTTTACTGTGTCTCCTCCACTGCCAGTGCTTCCCATTTACTGCCCCTCCTTCACTGCATCCACTTCCCATTCACTGCCTCCCCTTCACTATCTGTCCTTCCCGTTCACTGCCCCTTGTTCACTGCCTGTACTTCCCATTCACTGTTTCTCCTTTACTGTGTCTCCTCCACTGCCAGTGCTTCCCATTTACTGCTCCTCCTTCACTGCATGCACTTCCCATTCACTGCCTCCCCTTCACTATCTGTCGTTCCCGTTCACTGCCCCTCGTTCACTGGCTATACTTCCCATTCACTGGCTGTACTTCCCATTCGCTGCCTGTACTTCCCATTCACTTCCCCTCGTTCACTGGCTACACTTCCCATTCACTGGCTGTACTTCTATTCACTGCCTGTACCTCCTATTCCCAGCCACTCCTTTACTGTGTCTCTTTCACTACCATTCCTTCACTGTCTGTACTTCCCATTCACTCCCTCTTCTTCCCTGACTCTTCTTCACTGCCTGTACCTCCCATTCTCTGCCACTCTTTTACTGTGTCTCTTTCACTACCCTCCCTTCACTGCCCGTACTTCCCATTCACTGCCTCTCATTCACTACCTCCTCTTCCCTGACTCTTCTTCACTGCCTGTACCTCCCATTCTCTGCCACTCTTTTACTGTGTCTCTTTCACTACCCTCCCTTCAATGCCCGTACTTCCCATTCACTGCCTCTTATTCACTACCTCCTCTTCCCTGACTCTCCTTCACTGCCTGTACTTCCCATTCACTGTCTCTCCTTTACTGTGTCTCCTCCACTGCCAGTGCTTCCCATTTACTGCCCCTCCTTCACTGCATCCACTTCCCATTCACTGTCTCCCCTTCACTATCTGTCCTTCCCGTTCACTGCCCCTCGTTCACTGGCTGTACTTCCCATTCACTGGCTGTAATTCCCATTCACTGCCTGTATTTCCCATTCACTGCCCCTCGTTCACTGGCTGCACTTCCCATTCACTGGCTGTACTTCCCATTCACTGCCTGTATTTCCCATTCAATGCCCCTCGTTCACTGGCTGCACTTCCCATTCACTGGCTGTACTTTCTATTCACTGGCTGTACTTCCCATTCGCTGGCTGTACTTTCCATTCACTGGCTGTACTTTCCATTCACTGGCTGTACTTTCCATTCGCTGGCTGTACTTCCCATTCACTGCCTGTACTTCCCATTCACTGCCCCTCGTTCACTGGCTGCACTTCCCATTCGCTGGCTGTACTTTCCATTCACTAGCTGTACTTCCCATTCACTGCCTGTATTTCCCATTCGCTGCCTGTACTTCCCATTCACTGCCCCTCGTTCACTGGCTGCACTTCCCATTTACTGGCTGTATTTCCCATTCACTGCCCCTCGTTCACTGGCTGCACTTCCCATTCACTGGCTGTACTTCCCATTCACTGCCCCTCGTTCACTGGCTGCACTTCCCATTCACTGGCTGTACTTCCCATTCACTGCCCCTCGTTCACTGGCTGCACTTCCCATTCACTGGCTGTACTTCCCATTCACTGCCCCTCGTTCACTGGCTGCACTTCCCATTCACTGGCTGTACTTCCCATTCACTGCCCCTCGTTCACTGGCTGCACCTCCCATTTACTGGCTGCACTTCCCATTCACTGGCTGTACTTCCCATTTACTGCCTGTATTTCCCATTCGCTGCCTGTACTTCCCATTCACTGCCCCTCGTTCACTGGCTGCACTTCCCATTCACTGGCTGTACCCATTCTCAGCCTCTAATTTGCTGTGTCTCTTTCACTGTTGTAGCAAATAAAGTTCTTGAATCCAGTAAGTAAATATAGGTTTGATTTATTGTAGATAAATCCAAGTTAAGTAACAATAAAATGATCCATAGATGTAATAATGAAAACCCCACCAGGAGCAGTTCTTCTCTCGCTCAGCCTGCCTGCCATCAACTGCCTCTACTAAGAGCAGTCAGGTACCAAACATTCTAAGATGTCATCATACATTCTACCAGATACAGTGGCTAGGCAATGGTGACATTAGCAAGATGTAACACATCCCCCTTCCTTAGAAAACAACAAACTGAAATTAAGAAAATATATATACAAAACAGAGAAAAGAACACAATGCAAAATGAAAATATCACATTACATTGCATTCTAAAAGATAAGACAATTGCATTCTGAAAAATAATAACAATTGTATTTTTTGCATATACATACAATTGCATTCTCAAATATAATTTCATTCTCAAATATAGTGACCCCATCCCCCATCCTCGTCGCCAATTTGTAGCAAATAAAGTTCTTGAATCCAGTAAGTAAGTATAAGTGGCTAGGCAATGGTGACATTAGCAAGATGTAACAACTGTCTTTCCTTCACTCCCAGAGTGATAATCCCCATGATGATATCAATGATGTCAGTCACTGGTGGTGGTGGACAGGTCCTAAGATTAGTTAGTGTAGATTGGATACTGCCATTAATGTTATTAATGTAGTTCCTGTCAGGGACCAAACTGATATTGTAGTTGGATGCCTAGAGATTGTTATTTAGAGTTTGGTGTGATGAGTTTTTTCATAATTGCTGCTCGAAGTTTCAGTTTTGGTGGTAATTTATTTTTTATTTTTTTGCATTTGTGTTATGTCTGAATGGATGAGTTACTCAGTGCTGTCATTCGTGAATGTGGCTTTGGGGACAGGTGTGTATGTGGCAGCCTAAGTGCACTGACTGTCTTCTATCTTGGTCACACAATTATGTTCAGGCTGTTGAAGATACTTGAGGCAATATTGCAGTTGATATCTGTAGATTGACTAACAGCTCTTAATTATGTACCACACATTATAGATTCCACTAGATCCCTAGGACTAATACTAGAGGAAAACTTGAAGCAAATCAAATGAACATCTTAAGGAAAGTAAAACCTTTCTTCCCGCTTCATGACTTCAAGTCTGCCATGCAAGCCCTTGTGATTTCCAGGTTGGACTACAGCAGCTTAACCCTCTGTAGCCTACCAAGAACTATGATAGCTCCACTAAGGGCCTCTCTTAACTCTGCGGCAAAGCTCTTCACAGGATCAAAAAGAAGCAACCACATTACTCCTGATCTGAAATCCCTAAACTGGATCCCATATGAAGCACGGATACAGCTCAAAATTACCTGCATGACACATAAAGCCCTACAGTTCAACACCCCGATTTGCCTCGCTCAAAAATAGAGCTTTCCAGTGACTGCAGATCCTCAGAAAGCTCCACCACCTGACTGTTAAAACCACAAAAATTCTACAAAAAGAAAACTTACAACCAAGCTTTCTCTGGTATCTCCCTAAGAATTTGAAACGCCTTACCCACTAAAATCAGACTGAACCCCTCAAAGGCATCATTAAACAAGCATTGGCATAGCCAATAGGTCTCGCTTTTGGGACCTCATAAATATTTAGTTATGCTGCACAATATCCTTGGTGCAACAACATCAACTCTTGTTTGGCTAAACACTTATTATAAGGTCCCCAAGGCGAGACCTATTGGCTGGCCAATGCTTATTAAAGTATCTGGCAGTGATATAATTAAAGGAAATGCCTTTGTGAATTGTCTCTATTTTATTTTTTACAAGTGTGTTTCTTGTTTCCCCACACTATGGCTTTCTCAATGTGCACTTTGTTAAAATTGCTGTTTAGCCAAACAACTCATTGTCTGTATAATTTTTTATTTATAAGCCGTAGTGGTTGTAAATTAAACACACAGCAGACATTTGAAGTGCTACCTCCCCTAAAATTGGTAAGAAGCGCTTTGGAAGAGGCTATTAGCATATCCTCCAACTGTCTGCTAGACACTAGAAAAGGGCCTGCCAGCCACCACTAGATAGCATGATTCCTACACGCAGATTAGGAAAGCACTGTGGTGCCGGCACCCAGTCTTGGGATCCTTCTGCACCATTATGTTCCGTGCATGGCTCACACATACCTTAACAATCGGTCGCAAGCACCGACCCAGTGTCTCATCCTTCCGAAGCCAATAAAAACGTGCTTCCTTTAGGTTGCTAATAGCAGACATTTGAGGTGCTATCAAACCCTAGAACTGATGAGGATGTGGTATAATTTGTGCACACGTATCGAGAAACTCCTGCGGTGGCTGCACCTTCTTTCAGACTCCTTCCCCAGCAGTACTTTCCATGCATGACTCACAAACTCTTTCCCACCTGCTCAGAAGGACCAATCCGCCATTTCGTCCTTGTTCGACCAATCCAGTAGGAGTTCCATTTAGGAGGCTAACAAGACATTTCTGAAACTTTACTAGGCCTTTGGGCTTGGCAGTAAGGTCTGTACAGAAAGAATAACTTGTAGTTTATTTTAGAGTTTAAAAGTTGCTTCCAAAGGTTGAACATTGCGTGAAATCCCTCAGCTGTCATTTAAAAATTCTGAAATCTCAGTTGTTCTGTGGCCAGTGGCTTTCGGACTTACCTGTCAATCCGGAAAGAAGCAACAGGGCTTGCAACTTGGATAAGGCCCATGAAAGCAGTGTGCATCTGTTGCACAAACATGTGAAATGTAAAAGGGCATACACCTGACTCGGAGTCTCATCCTTCCAGGCCGATAATAAGGAGCTCCCTTTAGGTTGCTACTCAGAGTAGTGCATGCAATTAGAGGGGTAGAGGGGGCAGGAAAGTCCCAGTTGCAACAACATAGAATGGGAAAGCAGTAACAAACACATGGGCAAGCTACAGCAACAGTGGGGGCACACTGCAACCACAACAGTGCCAAGCAGCAACAGAGAGGGAGGCAAGCGGTAATGGCAAAAAAAAAACTAGATACTAGTTTAGAATATTATTTTAATGCATATATTCTTTCACTCTCCTCTCGTAATCTCTCCCTGTTCTTGATTGCCTCGCTGACACCATTCCTTCTACTTCTAGGTTTCGGTTTTGCTTTCACCCCTCCCTTCTCTGTTTTTGCAGCCCCTGAATCTTTCAGTTTACTCCCTTCTCAGATCTCACTCTCTCCGCTGTCAGCCTCTCCAGTCGCATCTTTTTCAATATAATCTAGTCTGTACCTCTCCTCCGGGTGCTGTCTGCAGTCCACAAAAGTTACCACCTCTGGTCTCAGCTTCCGGACAACTGGGCCAGCCTCTGACGTCAAATGAAGCAACAGTTCCTGGGCAAATTCAAAACCCTGGCAGGACCTGTTTGGGAGCTTTAATAAGCAGAATATAAAATTAAACAGTGGCGGAACAGAGCAGAGACTGCAATGGGCTTCAGCTCCCGCTCTGTGTCAGACCCAGAAGGAGGGAAGCGAGCAGAGCCTGTGGGAGGGGCTTCTGGAACCTGTGTATGCTATGTTGAATCATGCTGTGGAATTTAGAATCGGGAGGGGCGTGTGCTTAGTCAGCAACCTATGTGTGTTTTTAAGGCACTGGAACAATCCAAGGTAAACAAGCATTGACTGCGCGCGAGGTGGGAGGGGGAGAAGCTGGAGTTGTGTGCACGCTCGGCCAATGCTTACAAAAACATGCATTGCACACAGGCGCGCGTGAGGGGGGGTGCGGCCGAGAGCAGGCAGCGTTTCCCTTGCGGGAGCGTTCGACCAAATGGTGCTGCGCGCTCCCACAAGGAAATCGGCAAAACGCGCACAAGCTGCATTGAAAGTAATGAAACAGGTGCACGTTTTTGCCTGCGATCTCAAGAGGTCTTTTTCCTATGCAGCGCTTGCGCTCTGCGTAGGCGAGACCTAAAATGAAGTTAAAGTGCTATTGAAGTACACATTTCTGCCCTAAAACCTCTACTCTCTGGGCCCGATGTGACTCGTCAACCTCATCCCGGCCTATTACTCTACTGTTACAACTGTGTTTTGATCTGTTGGTTTGAGTTCTCTTACATCCTGTATCTTTTTGGTTTCACTTTGTTGTTTGCTCTACATACCTCTTCTTTCCTTATTAGTTGTAAAGCTCTCTGATACCGCCAGGGGCCATGTTCGTGCTATATAAAACTTTTAAAATAAATAAACAAATGAATACATAAATAAATGTTTCCTCTTGCTATAGATTGCTATGTAGAGCTAACAGTTTTGGCCCTCCTTACCAGTTTTGTGCAATTTGTGTAATGGGTGGTGGGGTTATAATTCTGAACACAGCCTGTCCAGTTTTCAGTATTCTTTATGAAGAGGAGAAGCTCCTTTATTTACTTCTATTTAATCAGCTGTGTAATTTATCCCTTTTCAAGGGGTTTAGGATAATGTATGAGGCCATTGTGCTTGGTTGGTTTTGGCACTATTGTTTGGAAATGTCTGTAGAGTAATTGAATTCTGATGTGTTGCATCCTGTATCTTTTATCTTAATTGAATTTGCTTACGGAGACATCTGGAAGGATTGTGTGTTACTGTTTTTAGATACAAGCAGTGGTTTGTAGGGTTGTATTAGAGAACAACGAATGCCTTAACGACACATTTTTAACCCCACATTTTTTTACAATGCATGTGCTTTTACAACACATGCCATTACCACGCATTGTTTATATATATATATATATATATAAACAATGTATTTTGGGGGGGAGACCCCCACACCCTGCAACTTACCTTAAATGCCTGGTAAAGGCATGTGTTGTAAAGACATGCATGTTGTAAAAACATGAGTGCTAAAAAATGTGTGGTGAAGGCACAACATGGTAAAAACCTTGTTGTAAAGGGCTGTACTTGGAGAACACCATCGGGGCCTCCATTTCACTCAGGTCTTCTCCTTCCCAGACGTCCCTAAGGAGGGAACTCTGGGCATAAAATAAAGCCCAATGCAAGAGGGTCGCCACTACATAGACAGCCGTTACCTCTTTTCTAACTTAAGATTGTTTCCTAACAATTTTACTGTTTCGGGGCCTATATAAGAAAGTCTGTTTAGACCATTCTTTGCGTCTTTGCCCTAGTTTTCATTGTTCCTATCACTTCTGGCATTCTTCCTTCAGTGTCCCAGTCTCTTTCCTCACTCTGGTCCCTTCTGTGTCTCAACCTGGATCCCACTGAGTTCCTGTTCAGTTTTCCATTCCCGGAATTCCATTGCCTTCTGTAGGTTTTGTGCCGTCAGGCTTTTTCCTCCATTGGGATGTTTAAAAAAAATATATTTATTTATATATTTGTATAGCGCAACTAATACCCAGAGGCATCTAGCGGGCCAACACCAACCCTCTGACTTGCCAAACACGTTTCGGGCGTAAGTCACGCCCTTATTCACTGGCTTCACAAAAAGAGGACAAGGCTTCATTGCTTGCACCTGTTTTTATTGCAAGTTAACAAGTCCCGCCCACGTCCAACCTCCTGCCAGCCATAAGGAACGAAGACTGAATATAAAAGGGAAAAGGAAAAGAAGAAAGATATCAGATCTGGTGTGTTTTTCAGTGAGAGTGGCAATTGATTCCACAGTCTGGTATTAATGTATAGAAAACTTTTGCCACCCCAGTTGGAAAGTCGTGCCTTGGGAACTTTCACCAGTAGGTGTGAAGAGGACCGCAGCATTCTGGAAGGTGTGCACCAGCGGAAGTGGGCAATCAGATTTGCAGGGCCCTGGTTATGCAGAGCCCTAAAGGCAGTGCAGAGTGCCTTAAACTTGATCCTTTTTTCCACCTGGATAAAATTCCTTCTGCAGGCCACTTCCCAACTTGGTTGTATTTCTTGTTTCAGCAGCAACATGGCTACTAGAAAGGGTCGCCCTTACCTCTGGCAGACCAGAATTCTGAGTCTCAATTCTTTGAGTCTTCCATCCCTCCGTGACAGGAGACCTTCGACTAGGCGTCAGATTCCTGGCACAAAGTTGAGGCCTTAACAACTATTTTAGTCTGGGTCCAAGGCTGGAGTCAAGTTTGAAATTCCTTCAGAAGTGTTTTACTGTGGTTTTCTGTGTGTAGGCTGCTAAATCCATTGGCCACTAGTCTATGGATGAACAGTGGCTCACAGGTGAGGATTTCAGCCCCTTGTTCAGTTGCAGATGATTTCTGCTTATCCAGCTGAAGATGGCACAATGCAGGATCTGAATACAGAGAATTCTGAATGGGGTTCAAGTTTCAGTAGGATGTGTGTGCTGTCTTCTTAGTTGTAGCAAGTTAAGTAGAAGAATTCTATGAGACATGACAGTGGCCTGACATAAATGTTGAACAAACGTGGCACAGCACCTCAACTATAGTTCATTGAAGAATGAGGGTGAGGTGAAAGGTTGGGACAAGATGATCTGTATGTCACTTGAGAGAAAGGAGGAGCTCCAATTTGAGTCGGTGACATTGTTTCCTAGGTCTCAGAGTTAGGTGAACAAGAGTGTGGTGATGAACTGTTTCAAAGGCTGCAAGGAAATCTGGCAATGTAAGGGTGGAGCTCTGCTTTTGTACACTTGAAACTTGATGTCACTGTACATTGCGATGATTGAGGTTTGTTTCCAACAGTGTGAGCACTGAGCAGCCCACGTTGGTATCTCTTAGAGGTTTCCTGGTCCTTTGTTTAGTCATTTAGTTTGGGTGAAAGCAGCTTTACCCACTTTATCAGTCTATAATGATCCAGTTGTTTGGGCTTGTACAGGAGTGGCTTGATGTAAGAGGTCAGCAAATTACCTGAGAATATATTATTGTGTTAAGAGACATTCAGTATGATTCACGATCTTTAGGAGACTGGTAAATGAGAGATGCCCATCTTGAGGATAGCCGTTCGGCAGGGGTCAGCTGAAATCCCCATTTGTGTCTTAAATTGACCAACTCTACAAAGTTAGTATTAGATATTTTTAGGAGAGGGTGAATAGAGTGCAGGAGGGAGTTAGAGGAAGCCTAGGAGTCTAGCTATTGGATGACCATTCTGGTCATGGTTTCAAGATCAGTAGGCTTCTTGTCAAAGAGGTCAGCCAGGTTGTTGATGTGTGATGCTTTCAGCTGTGCTTGCCCAATTGAGACAGAAGGAGAGTAGGATGTAGTCTTACGGCTAGAGTGGTCGACCTCGAAGCTGGGGAACCGGGTTTGAGTCTCGGCAACAACACTCAATATCCTGTGATTCTGGGCAAATCACTTATTCTCCCCGTGCCTAACAAAAATGAATGTGTCCTTGTGTATCGAAACTGGTGCTCATGTAAAGCGCTCTGATACCCGATATCTTCGGGTCTTGTTCGCGCTATATAACACTCTACAAAAACAAAGCCCTCATCAAGGACAATACTTTCTATCACACAGCAACAAACAAAAAAATTATGTATGGAGTGCTTGAATTAATCATAGCCACTGGCTTCATCATTTGTTGCACACTGTGCCACTCTCGACAGACGCCTACTTTATCCAAATAAGTACTGGCCTTGATCCTCATGGGAACAGTACGTTTTGGACTGACAGTCAAGGCTCCCTCCAGAAGGCAACATAAGTAACTTCAGATTGGTTTCAGCCTATTTGGGCTTTGTCAGTAGGGTGCTGCTTGTGTCCTCTGGCACAGTGAGAATAGGATCCATGTCAGGCCACACTTATTTTTCAGATTCTTGATGGAGGTTCTACACAGCCTTGCTGGTTGTAGGGAAGTGTATCTACTTGTTCCATGATATTGTAACATTTATGTGCCAGGATTCAGTTTTGTCATTTGAGTGCGGAGAGTTGTTTTGCAAATAATACTGGGTCTTGGTATTGGTGACTGTTCCACTGGGTTTTGCGATCAAGGAGTTAAGCATGTATGTGATCCTGTCAATGACGTGTCCTTGTAATTAGTGTCATATTCATTAGGTCTTCATTTTGTCTGGAATAATCCACACTGCAGGGAGCGCAGGAGTCATGCTGGAGCGCTTGGTAGTACTTGAAAACAGAAGGTGTTGGAGAAAGATACAAACTTGTGCTCAGTACAGAGGGTGGGCAGGAATCTTGACTTTCTAAGATTTGGTTATGTCTGGCTGTTTTCATAGCTCCTGACAAACGTTGGGGAAGTTCAAAGTAATCCATAAATACAGACCATTTTGTAAAATCCTCAAGCCAGGTCTCAAGGATGAAAAGTAGTTCATGTTTTTAATCAATGAGAAGATGACCAGGACACCCTGGTATGGCATGGTGTACTTTCCAAGTGTTTTCCATGCCTGTATTCATTCATATGTTCATCATAGATGTGAGAGCGATGCTTAGACATAGAGCTTGCCGTTATCCGAAACAGAGGGTCAGAAGAGGTAAGTAGGGTGAGGAGTTAGTAGCGGGTGGGAGAGTGGCTGAATGGGAATACGTTGAAAAGCAGGATGTGGTTCCCAAGAAGACGAGGCATGGAAGTAGTGAATTGGGATTAGGGTGGTCAAGCAATGGAAGACGGGATATCGCACGGTCATCAAGGGATGGCCAGGGGAAGGTTGATAAGCTTGGAGTGGGTACAATTTCAGCAGAGCTGTCAGTCAAATGAGCTCATGCTTATGTAGTAGGTTATAGTATAAGAATGGAGATTGTGTTGGCAGAAGTTGGGACAGAAAAGTGCTCTGCATGGTAATGGACATGCACCCCTGCCCTGAGTGCCCAACTTTTCTGATGCTTGGATCCCTAATGCTATTTTCTGCTGTCATAGGCAAACACAGATCATGCGTGTGCACCATGACATAGGCCTGTCTCATGGATTGCCAGCTTGTTGGACCAGGAGGGGCGCCACAAGCGCTGTCCTCATAGTGGTGGGAAGCTACTGCCTTAACTAGTAGTTGAGCAGCACGAGTGCAGTGGTGGCAGCATACCGTGTAGAGATCCGTAGTAGTGAACAGGTCCTTTTTAATCTGTGTCACTGTTCACTCATTTAAAAACTTCAGCTGCTATGAGCTGAACTCACCCTTGACCTACTTTGGTTTGGTGTGAAGGGCTGCATAGCGCAGAGGGGGTGTATCTGCTCTGGATGTATGTGTGGCTAAGAATAGTGCAACACAGGGATAATGCAGCCCTGAGCAGTGGGCGCATGGTGAGCGCATGTACTGGGTGTGTATGCGCCTATGAGTGGGCCAGTACCTGAAGGATGTAGTGCTGTGCAGTGCTTGTATATTTAATGCATGTGTCAGATGTTGGCATGCCTATCAGTGGTACAGTACAGGAAGGGTACTGTGCGCGCATGTTAAATGGATATGCTGGATATAGGTGTGCCCATGAGTGGTAAAATACATACAGAATACAGTGGCAGGCATTGTGTGCATGTTGAAGCAAGTTCTTGATGTATGTGTGTCTGAGTGGTACAGTACAACGGGGGTACAGTACTGTGCAGTGGGTGTATGCTATTACGTTTACTGGGTGCAAACGCGCCGGTGGATGGTAAAATATAGAGGGCCCTGTGTTACATTGCAGGCCTGCAGGGTGAATCATGGAGTAGAGGTATACAAATTCCTCCAAACAGATTTGTGGATTGCTGCATTCCTGTAAGCTGGGTATGACATACCTTAGGCAGGAAAGCTATTCGATTTAGTGAGAGATCACAAGGAAGGGGGTATGGGTGCATCTCAGGAAGGAGAAGGGGCTGATAAGAGAATCTTTATGAGTTGGGTTAGTGTCCCTGGGCCAACCTTTTGATATACATATCGTTGTGGCTGTCATACAGCTATGAATTCTAGTCACTCACATGGCCTGTGTTGTGGAACTATCTGCTTTGGATATACTCCTGTTGTGACAGACTGCTTTTCTAGAGGAAGAGGGAGCAGAGGAGCAGCATAAAAAAAACATAAAACTTAAGACTCAGACCCTAAATCACATTTGGTGTCTGGAAATGGACTATAAGAAGGGGAGTTTGAGACCTCAAAATTTTCGTTTGCCAGACGGTCTGTGTGTGGAGGGGAAGCTCTGCAAGACTTCTGGCTGTGATCAAGACTGAAGGCCAACACCCTGAATTCCAAGACCACCTGCCCTAGAGCCTGGAGCACGAGCACCTGCCAGCTTGCCAAGACCGGTGTTCCCTGTGAGGAAGAGGAGAGCGTTGGAGGGAGCAAGGTCCAGTGGGGAGCCCTATCAAGGAGAGCGTTGGAGGGAGCAAGCTCCAGTGGGGAACCCTGTCGAGAAGATTCAATATGCGAGGTGTGAGGAAAAGCCAGCTGCATTGATCAGGACGTTGCTCGTCTGCAGGACAGTATCTGCCAACCCCGTAAGCCAGGAGAGGCAGCAGTGAATTTAGCTGTGAGTTGTGCAGCACCGATCAGGCCAGAGCCCATGTGTAGTAATGAGGCGGTTGGTGACCCGGTATGCATCAGGGGCCCTGGTAGAAAAGACTGCTGTATGGTAAGTGCTGTAACCTCATGCGCAAGCATGGTGGCTACCCCAAACGCAGGAGGGGCTACAATGGAGATTATCACAGTGCTGTCTGGGCTGGAGCCCATGGATTGTGAGTTGTGATGACCTCATATAGCAGAGGGGGCACCAAGAACTGCAAATTGATCCGCCCCTGCGGAGAAGTGAGAATGCCATCGGAGCACCTACACATCATCACCCTGACAGAATTGACGTAGACACCTCCCATGAGGAGACCATGTTGTAATGCTTTTACGTGCTTTTTAACAAATGCCTTTGTTACTGGTTCTAAGTTCTATTGCTATAGTATGCGGGTTACATTCGTCAGCAGTTGCCTGCTGACCGGCAAAGGAGGCAGTATGTCTTTGAGCCTTTGTGCTTACAATACAAGTGCAGTAATCTTTTTCCTTCTATGACCAGTTTCTCTAAATTTTGGCAATAATTAGCTGTTCGGCAGCAAATGGACGGACTCTACAGATGTGGTGTTTGTGATCCACGCGAGCAAGGACACCCGCACTACTCAATGCACTGCCAATGCCAAAAGCTGTTGATCAAGCAGGGTGGGCCATTAGTGATGAGTATGCAGAGGCAAGGACACCAGAGTTGAGATTTACGAAGAGCACAAATATAATGAGGCGATAAAAGTTCTGCGCACAACTACAGAGGGCCGGGGGAGTCCACAGATGAGTTCATCACACGTTTAAGGGAATTATCAGTCAAGTATAAGTTTGGTGCCATGTACATGATTTGGGAGCAACTCATTGTTCAGTGTAGGAGTAAAAAGATTCAGAAGTGTCTCTGGACTGCTAAAGATCTGTCTTTAAAATATGCCATTGAGATTGCAAAGGTAGTTGAGGAGTCAGAATATTGTATGAAGTAGATGGATAGGAAAGACGGAAAATGATCAGCGGAGGTGTCTTCAGTGAGAAGAGAAGTTACTGTGTTGTCTAAGGAGGGGGGCGTAAAACATGGCTAAATCCTTCTCCAGTGGTAGGTACTCCTCTAAGTTGCGCAGTAGGAGTGGTAGTTCCTATCATACCCCTATTGCCAGAAACTATTATATCATTGGAAAGGAGTGTAGGAGGTGTGGGCAGAAGTGTCTTGTTGCTCGTATGTGAAAGGAAAAAGAGAATAACTGGGGCAAGGTGCCCATGTTGCTGGATGGAGGTTCTGAAGTGGGTGGGGATCTTCCCGCTGACAGTGTGTTGTGTGTTAGTGAGGAAGTGTGTTTGTGTGTGTGTCTGCTAGAAGGTCATGCAGACCGAAAGCAGAGTTTACCATTAAGGGCAAGGTGGTGCAGTTAATGATGGATTCTGGGTTGCTTTATACCATTATACCAAAAAGTATGTTGATGAGAGAGTGGCCAAATGTGCGGTTGTTACCTAGAGATATCAACAAAGAAGGATATCAGGGAGAAACAATTTACATAATTGGGCATATGCTTACAGATATTACATTCCTGGATAGTAGTATGCATGGCAAGGTGTATGTGGCAGAATCGGGTCCTCCTATTCAGGGATGGTACTGTCAGTTAAATTTGCATATCACCATTAATTTCGTATGCCCCTGCTCAAGTTTTGGCTGTTGAAGATGCAATTTTAGAGGAAATTTAGCAAGGAGCTAAGAAAATGTTCATAGAGGAGATGGGAGAGCTCAATGGTTATGTCCATGACATAAAGTTGAAACAAGGAGCTGTTCCCATGCAACACAAAGTTAGACGGGTTTTTGGTGAGAGAGGAGAAGACATTTTTGGGTGAAATGCTCTTTATTGGGGTCATTGAGCCGATTAAAACATCCAAATGGATTTCACCAGTGGTTATTACACCACAGAAAATGGTAATCTGAGGGTCTATGTGGACTTGAGGGGGTTGAATCAGAACATTATGGCTAACAATTTTCCACTTCCCAGTATCAATGAGATTATCTTACTCTTAAAAAGAGGAAGTTACTTCTCAATACTTGACCTTACATTTGTCCACCGCCAAATTTGTCTGCTACATAGGTCCAAACCCTTGATAGCTTTTATCACCATGGAAGGCACATATCAATTCACCAATATACTGTTTGTTATGGCTTCAACGACTAGTGTCTTCCAGAGAATGATGAGTGACGTATTCATGGGGTTGGACAATGTCATATATTTTCATGATGACATCTTAGTCTTTGGAAAATCAGTTGAGAGCCATAATGTGTCTTTGAAGATGGCACTAGATTGTCTTTCTGAGGCTGGTTTGACTTTGAAATGAGAAAAACGTGAGTTTTGGTGGAAAAATTGAGTACTTAGAGCACACATTAACCTCTGAAGGAGTCAAGCCTAAGCAAGATTTGTTGTCTGCAATCAAGAGTGCCCCTATGCGTAAGGATAAAGAGCAGCTGTGCTTGCTCCTTGGGTTAATTGAGTATTACGCTCAGTTTGTGTAGAATTTTACGAGCAAAACTAAGAGTGTGAAAGTTTTGTTGAGGAAGGGTGTGAGCTTTGAGTAGGGGAGTGAACAGAAGGATTGTTTCCAAAATATTAAATATGAAGTGTGTGAAGCGAACATTTTGATACCGTATGATTGTTAAGCCCTTCCATGCTCATGACGGAATGGTTCCGTCATAAGCACAAGTTCAAGTCTGCTAATGACGGAACGATTCCATCATGAGCACACTCAAAAATCCCTCTGCTGTAAACAGCAGAGGGATTTCCCATTTTTTAAAATCCTTTGGGAGGTGGGGAAGAGCTTCCCCAGCCTGCCAAAGCATGGTTAGGGTTTTCATTACAATGACGATCGCACAAATGACGCACTGTCGCCATTACAAGGAAAACAAAACTGAAATTTAGTATCAGTTTCACAGTTTCGGTGCTTGTGGGGCTATCTTAGCCCCCCGAGCACCGAAAAACATTGGAGAGGTATAGTTGGAAAGGGGATAATCTCCCCTTTCCAATGCTCCCCTTCCCTAGGAGACCTCTGCTTGGGGATTACCCTATGAGGGCGATCCCCAAGCAGGGATCCATCCACTAGCCACTAGGGAGGTCGGAGCGGCCCCTCGGGCAAGGGTCTGTGCTCCCCCATACAATTTTGCCAGATAGCCTTACTGCCCCACCTGGGGGGCAGATGGGGGCAATAGCCCCAATCTTCCCCCTGGGGGGGGGGGCAGAAAGCACCCTAGACGCCAGGGATTTGTTTTTATAGGCCAGGGATGGGAGCTGTCTAGAATGGGTATGCCAATGCCCCCACTCTACTCCCCCAGAGAAGGCATGAACGTTTCTGTCCCCCCAGGAGATGAATGGGGCAAAAGCCCCTGATCTGCCCCTCCCGGGGGGAAGGTGGGGGAGAAAGCCCACTAGGCCCCAGGGATTTTTTTCAATATATACTTAGGGGTGGGGGCTGCCCAGAATGGGCATGACAAGGCTCCCACCCCACAGTTTTTTTACAGTCTTTCTGCATCCCCTGGGAGGCAGACGGGGCAATAGACCCTTATCCACCCCGGAAGGGGTGGGGGGGGGTAAAAAGCCCACTAGGCACCATGGATTTATTTTCTCCAAAGTTCGGGGCAGGGGCTGCGTAGAATAGGCATGCCCCCACCCCCAAAAAATGCCAGTCTTTCTGCCTCCCAGGAGGCAAATGGGGGCAGTAGCCCCTGTTCTGCCGCCGAGGGGGGGGGGGCAGAAAGCCCACAAGGCGCATGGGATTTTTTTAATATACATAGGGTGGGGCTGCTTAGAATTGTCATGACAATGCCGACCCCCCAAAAAATGCCACAGTCTTTCTGCCCCCCCCCCCCCCCCCAGGAGGCAGTTGAGGGCAATAGCCCCCTGGAAAGCCCACTAGGCGCCATGGATTTTTTTTCATATGTAGGGGTGTGAGCTGCCCAGAATTTGCATGACAATCCCTCCACACTAAAAAATATTACCAGAGTCCTTCTGCCCACCCGTGAGGCAGATGGGGCCAAACCCCCTTTTATACCTCCTCGGGATTGTAGAATCCCACTAGGCACCAAGGGTATATTTGTTTCAAACGTCAGGGGTGGGAGTTGCCCAGAATGGGTATGCCAATACCCCCACCACCCCAAAAAGATAACCACAGTTTTTCTGCTCCCCCTTGGGGGCATATCGGGGCAATAGCCCCTGATTTACCCCCTCCCCAGGGCGGCAGTAAGCCCAATAGGGAAACCTAGCAAGCCTATACATTTTTGAAAACTAGACACCCAAGGGGAATCAGGATAGGGTGACTTGTCTGGCTCTCACCAGGTTCTGTTACCCAGAATCCCTTGCAAAGCTCAAACTTTGTCAAAATAAACACATTTTTCTCACATTTCTGTAGAGGAAACTTGTGGAATCTGTGTGGATCCACAAAATTCCACCCACCCCGCATTCTCCAAAGTCTTCTGGGAAAAATGGTATCTCACTTGTGTGGGTAGGCCTAGTGCCTGCGACAGTAAATGGCCCAAAACGCATTGTGGAAACACAACACTTTTTCACAGTGAAAACTGACCCTTTTTTTGCAAACTGCCTAGCTGTAGATTTTGAACCCTAGCTCTACCGGCACCCAAGGGAAACCTAGCAAACCTATACATATTGAAAACTAGACACCCAGGGGAATCCAGGATGGGGTGACTTGTCTGGCTCACACCAGGTTCTGTTACCCAGAATCCTTTGCAAACCTCAACCTTTGTAAAAGAAAACACATTTTTCTCACATTTCTGTGGTGGAAAGTTCTAGAATCTGCGTGGATCCACAAAATTCCACCCACCCCGCATTCCCCAAAGTCTTCAGAGAAAAATGCTACCTCACTTGTTTGGGTAGGCCTAGTGCCTGTGACAGGAAACGGCCCAAAACACAACGTGGACACACCACATTTTCACAGTGAAAACTGACCCTTTTTTTGCAAAGTGCCTAGCTGTATGTTTTGAAACCTATCTCTGCCGGCACCTAGGGAAACCTAGCAAATATATAAATTTTTTAAAACTAGACACCCAGGGGAACCCAAGATGGGATGACTTGTCTGGCTCGAACCCGGTTCTGTTACCCAGAATCCCTTGCAAACCACAAACGTTGTCAAAAAATCCACATTTTCCTCACCTTTCTGTGGTGGAAAGTTCTGGAATCTGCATAGATCCACAAAATTCCACCCACCCCTCATTCCCCAAAGTCTCTTGAGAAAAATGGTACCTCACTTTCGTGGGTGCAGTTTTCCTATATCTCGATTGCGATAGAAAATAAAATACTCTTTTTTCTTAAAAGTGAATATCTGGCTGGACAGTGATTTATTGCTGCTGCAGCACACATTTTGAGTAGTGAGCCTGTGTTCACTAACCTGTAACCCCCCCGTCACTGAGGGAGCCCTTGGACTGCTCAGATCACGCTATCCTGAGAGTCAAGTCTGGAAGGGGTACTTCACCCAGCTGCTCAGAATTAACTGTGGGCGCACAAGAGTGTGCAGAGATTTGCCTCCTCCACGGAGAACGCTGAGAAGGCAAATCTCTGCACACTCCGCATGCGCAGTTTTCTCAAAGAAATACCCTGACGGCAACGAAGAGGAGGAGGGCATTCCAGGGATGCCGCATGCCAGGTAAGTGGTTTTCATTTAATTTTAAGTCATGTAAATTAATTGTTAATATAGGTAGGCTGGAGGTGGGTGTTGTAGCGTAGCGGAGTTCCACGGAGTCCGTTCGCAACTCCGTGGACCTCCCCATAGCCCCGCTACGCCCACGATGCCCGGGGTCAAGTCAAGTCAAGTCAAGAAAATTTATATAGCGCGCTACATACCCATAGGGTCTCAAGGCGCTAGAGGGAGGGTGGGGAATTACTTGTCGAATATCCAAGTTTTAAGTTGCTTTCTGAATGCTAGGTGGTTCTGAGTAAGGCGAAGGTGAGTGGGAAGTGAGTTCCAGGTCTTAGCTGCCAGGTAGGAGAAGGATCTACCTCCCATAGTGGTTTTGTTGATGCGAGGTACCGTGGCAAGGGCTTGGTTGGAGGATCGCAGCTGACGGGAGGGGGTGTAGAAGGACAGTCGTGTGTTGAGGTATTCGGGGCCAAGTTCGTAAAGTGCTTTGTGTGCGTGGGTTAGGAGGCGGAAAGTAATCCTCTTATTTACGGGGAGCCAGTGGAGGTTTTTCAGGTGACCAGAGATGTGTTCTTTACGCGGGATGTCAAGTATGAGCCTGGCTGAAGCGTTCTGGATACGTTGGAGTTTTTTCTGGAGTTTTGCGGTGGTACCGGCGTATAGTGTGTTTCCGTAGTCCAGGCGGCTCGTGACCAGTGCGTGGGTGACCGTTTTTCTAGTTTCGGTGGGGATCCAACGAAATGTTTTTTTGAGCATGCGAAGAATGTTGAAGCAAGATGATGAAACGGCGTTGACTTGTCTGGTCATCGAGAGTGAGGAGTCCAGGATGATGCCCAGGTTCCGTGCGTGGTCCGTCGGGATGGGGGCTTTTCCAAGGGCTTCTGGCCACCAAGAGTCATCCCAGGCGGAGGGGGAGGTGCCTAAGATGAGGACTTCTGTTCTGTCTGAGTTCAGTTTCAGACGGCTGTGCTTCATCCACTCGGCTACTTCTTTCATTCCTTCGTGTAAGTTGGTTTTGGCGGTGTTAGGGTCTTTGGTGAGTGACTCAGAATCCATAGTCGGTTGGGCCCAGTGACATCAGAAGAAAAAGGCCTCAAACCCTACGGTTTGGCCCAGTAGCCCCTGCGTGCTCCATGGTCCTCAGAACAATAGAGCAAGGCTGGTCTGGCTTGGAATAGTAGCATCCAGAAGGGTGAGGAGAGGTGATGGGAGCCAGCAAGATGTGGGGTGGGTAGAAGGGGTGGTGTGGCTTTGGGGGGAGTTGAAACTTATGGTGGGGATTGGATTGGGAAGGATGACGTATTATTAAGGGAAAGTTGTCGTTTGACAGAGGATGGCTGAGGTGGGAGGTATGATAGAATGATGGACGGCTGAGAATGCTTTGTGAAACCTGTGATAAATTGACCAAACAAGTGCTAGTTGATTGGAGAGACTCTGAACCAGATCAAATAAGTATCATTATACTGAGTAATATTGATACCTGGTATTTAGAGCACTTACAAATGAAGAAAGTAAGCTATGAAGTTCATTACTTTACTACGAAAAAGAATATAAATTAAAAATTGACCTGGCATAAACAGCATATAAATTCACGTGTGAGAAACCTATTGCTTCACTAGCTCTGTCTGTGTTATTCTATTTGTATGACTTATTTGGTCTCTGATGAGTGTTAGTGCTACTGTCTAATGAGAAGAGCCACTCTCATACATTACCCTTGGATTTGCAAGGAGATCTATAAATCTCCCTTAGGGTGGTGGCAGCATACCAATGCTAATGCCAGGCGAATACATTCCTTATAGGTTTCACTTTTGCTGGGAGTGAGCTGAAATGTGCACAGGAAAAGGAATTACAACCTGGCACAGTATCCTTTTTTCCATTATTCCCACAGCATTCAGTCTCTCAGTGGGTGACGGATTTGAGAGTTTTGTTGCTTATTAGCGAAACCTTTGTGTCCTGCTCAGGACACCATACAGATACTGTAGCAAACTTCTATGAGTTGGAGACTGACCAATGGAAGCAACTGCCACCCACAGCCTTCCTGAGGCCAGTCCCGTCATCAACTCTCTGTACTGGTTTAAGTCTCTTGTGCAAACGCCATGCACTATTCTGCTGCCCAATGCACCATTTAGGTTGACCAGGTTCAGCGCACTAGTGTTGTGAGTCCACTAATAGGTGCTCCACATGTTTTTGCAGCGGTTCAGTAAAATGAGTCCATCCAGAATCCACCATCATGGGAGTCTACTGTCTCCGTGACAAGCAACACATGGTCAACAATTGGTGACCACGGATCTATACTTGTGGGGTGCAGGCCATCTTTTGCATGCACCATGAGGTGTGAAGGCTATTTATTGCCTATATAAGTCTGGGCGATCTAAAATGACTGTGCCCCTAGTTTCCCCTAGGAGGTTGTGAGGAAGTGCTTGAACAAGAGGGGTTGGGACTCCGGTTTGGCAGTGCAGGATTAAACTCTGTGGAGGCCCCTAGGCAGTCGCAATTTCGGGAATGCTCTTGGAAATTATCTTCTAATACCCAGTGCACCGGATTTTTTTACAAAGTGACGGCTGCCAGAAGATGACCTTTTAAGAGACAAACTGTTATGTGAGTCTGATGTGTATCTTTTATGTACTTTAAGTTGTTAATGGGTACATTACATTAATACAGCATTTACTCTATAGTCTTTAATGTAAAGTTATCATTTCTTTGAGTTTTTATTTTTATTTTTTAAACCTTTTATTTATAATGTTTTTTTTTTAGACATAGACAGAAATACATAGTTCTACAATGTGGCATGTACAACGTGAGCTACAGTAGTCAATGACATCATATCCATACGTTCTCCTTAGCTGTATTATAGGCATCATATCTCATCCACCGTGCCACTATGTGCCATCAGTATACCCCTATATACAATACATCAACATTGCATGTGCTGTCGCGGAGACACAGGGATATGAGGAAGATAACACACCATAGCAGAGATGTCCAGCATATCAGTCCATTGTTGATCATTAGAAGGGCAATCGATGATGTCAGTCGTCCAGGTATATGGTCGACAATGGCAGTGTCCAAACCAACATGTAGCCAGCAGACTGCTGCGTTGACCCACCCTCCTCATCCAGCAATTATTTACCATCCAGTGAGGACGATTCAGACCCTCCTTCTGTACTGCGAATGAGGAATGTTTGTAGCGGACCCCACATATCTCTTGGTCTAGAGGCCATCGGTTGTGTTTCAGCATAAACAGAGGTTTGCTCCTGACAGTATATAACATCACGTATCCATTCCTTAAATTTTGGGGCCCTCCCCCTACCCCAGCAGCAAGCCAGCCTGCGCTTGGCCAGTAACAATACAATATCTAAGAATTTTCTGCAGTGCTTGGGTATGTGTGCAGTGTATCCCAACAACATAATCAACGGATCTCTCTCCAGTGTGTTATCCAGCATAGTCTCTAGGGCCGCATGCACCTGCGTCCAGAACTCCCATACCGCCGGACATTCCCACGCTAGGTGCAGGAAACCCGCTCCAGCCCTCTTACACCTGTCACATCTATCATTAATTGACAGCTGAAATCTGTACTTCTTAGTGGGGGTGTAGTAGACACACTGCAAGAACTTATAATGTATGACTTTGAATCTACAGCTAGCTGAGATACGTTCTGTGACCCTACAACAATAGGTCCATTGGCAATCTGTTACCTCCTGTCCAAAATCTTCACTGCAGTGCATGCGAGCCAACCCTTCCACCCCCGTCGTTGTGTCCGTATACAGCAGTACATACCCGACACCAGGATCTTCCCATCTGAGGAGCTAAGCATGAAATGCAATGGAGCAAGAATTTCCGGTTCACAAGGGAAGTCAGGAATGACCGCCCTCATCCCTTGCCTCAGTCGCACGTACAGAAAAACCTCCAAGGGCGTTGGGCGCACACCCTGGAATAATTGCTCCAGGGAGTGAAACATCCCCTCATGAAACAAGTCGCCCCAGGTGGTAACACGGAGTCGCCCACACAAAGCTCGAAATCCCGTTTCCTGCAGTATCACCATATTCGGGAGATATGAGAGTGGAAGCCGTGGAGAATATAATAGCTGGGACTCCAGGAGACATGCCATCCGTCTCCATGCATCCACCTTGCAAGTTACCGTTGTGGGTGGTGTCTCTATGACCTTAGCAGGCTCATGTATAAGGCCGCTCAGTTGGAGGGGGTGCGCCAGCCAGTCCTCCGTTGGTAGTTGCGGCATGTATGGCGTAGGCAACATCCAATGGTATGCCTAATGAGCTTGCGTGCTAATATAATAGACCTCGAAGTCGGGAACGTCTAATCCACCCTTATCATAGGGCTTTGTTAGTATCGACCATTTAAGTCGTGGTTGCTTACCTCCCCATAGCAATCAAATCAATTCCGTTTGTAGGGTTTTAAAGAAAAAAGCTCCAGGGTAATAGGGAACATTAAGAAATAGATATAGAAATTGGGGAAGGATAACCATTTTTATGAGAGAGGCTCTTCCTGCCAGCGACAAAGGCAGAGAGATGCAGCATGTGACATTAGTTGTCAGTCTTGTGATCGCTGTGCCATAGTTTAATCGAAGCGTTTCCTCCTTGCCCCTAGACACTTGTATACCTAAATACCGAAGATCAGAATCACACCATTCGAGAGGAAAATCCAATGAAAACCTGGAGACCGCAGGCGTAAGTGGGAAAAATTGTGATTTTCCCCAATTTATGTTGACTCCCGAAAGCCTGCCAAACACCAGGAATTCTCGTAGTAGGGGATTCATGTTTTGTTGTGGATCTCTAATATATAATGTAATGTCGTCAGAATAAAGCGAAATCAGAATTTGTCGCTGAAAACACCGAAATGCCCTGTCCCGATGGAGCTGACGCAATCTAGCTCAATTGCTATGGCAAAGAGGAGCGGGGCCAGCGGGCACCCCTGCCGGGTGACCCGCGATATGGAAAGAGAGGTGGACAGGTGACCGTTTATTAACACCCTAGCAGAAGGCTGATGATACAGCAGTTGCACCCAGGAGATAAATAGTTTAGGGAACCCCATTCTCCCCAGGACCTTAAACAAGTAACTCCACTCTACAGAGTCAAATGCCTTAGAGGCATCTAGAAAGACAGCAGCGACCGGGAATTCTGGTGCCACAGTTTGTATTAAAGAAAACAGAGTGCGTAAGTTGTGAGTAGTAGCCCTGTCAGGGACAAACCCAGACTGGTTGGAGAGTATGATCTTATCCATAAGAAGGGACAAGTGCGTGGCTAATTCCTTGGCTAATACTTTTGTATCACAATTAATGAGTGATAGTGGTCTAAAGGAATCACAGGCCCTGGGTGGTTTCCCAGGTTTCAAGAGAGAAGTTATGACCACATTCGCGCAACGAGGGAGGAAGTTATGTTATGTTATGTTATGTTATCGGGAGTTTTATTGAGTGCTCAGCTACTCAGGCAAGAGTGTCCCGGCGCTATCAGACCTAACACAGCATAACCCCAACAGCGGAGGAGGAATTAGAGACAGAACAGCCACGTTTTAAGCTCTTTCCTGAAAGAAGCTAAATTCTCGCTCTTCCTCAGAGCGAGTGGCAAAGCATTCCAGGCCCGCGGCGCCAGATATTTAAAGGACCGACCCCCGGTCCACGCACGTCTACTTGCCGGGACCGTGGCCAGTGACAAGGCGGCCGAGCGTAAGGCTCTGGATGAATGGTGAAAGCCAACTCTCTTCCTCAAATAGAGAGCCCCGGTACCATGGAGGGCTTTAAATGCAGTGGTAAGAGCTTTGAACTTAATGCGTTTCCGGATTGGCAACCAGTGAAGGGACATCAAAATTCCTGTGGCATGCGAACTGCGGCCGAGGCCAAAAATTGTTCATGCCGCCGAGTTCTGCACTACCTGCAGGCGAGATAAAAGATACTCCGGCAGGCCGAGGTAGAGTACATTCGCGTAATCCAGCCTCGATCCGACCAAGGCTTGCACCGTTATTTTCCTGTGGGCAGTAGAAAGGAGAGGGAGGAATTTCCTTAACATTTTTAGTATCCCAAAACACTGTCCAACCAGACCGAGAATCTGTGGTTTCAATGAGAGACAGTTGTCAATCTTGATTCCAAGATTCTTAGCTACCGTGGAATCAGTGGAAGGTGGAAACATCCCTGCTGGCCACCAGGCCTTCCATCCGGGGTCAGGGGGGCACCCAAAGAAAAGGAGCTCAGACTTGTCGGAGTTGCATTTCAACTGGTTAAGTTGAAACCAGGCAAATACCGCACCCAAGCAGTTCTTGATGCTATCTCCATCGAAGTCCGAGTTCCCACCGCAAGTGAAGAGAAGCTGGGTGTCATCGGCGTACGAGACAATCTGGGCACCAAAAGACTCTGCCAGTGCCGCGAGAGGGGACATGTAGATGTTAAAGAGAGTGGGGCTCAAAATCGACCCCTGGGGGACTTCCACCTCCAAAGGCGGCACTGTAGCAGAGTACGGAGGAGCCCAGACTGTCTGTTGTCAGTTGGATAGAAACGACTCAAACCATCTGAACACCGTTCCCCGAACACCAATCTCCAAGAGTCTTGCCAGGAGGCGGTCATGGGGAACGGTGTCAAATGCCGCGAGAGATCTAATAGCACCAACAGTGCTTTCCCTCCATTATCTAGCACTTCCTTGATGGCCTCTGACACCTCCAACAGTGTCGATTCAGTGCTCAAGTTTGCCCTGAAACCGGACTGGGTGTAATGCAGGATCTCATGTGACTCTACAAAGTCAGCCAGGACAGAATGCACGTGTTTTTCAGCCACCTTGGCCAGGACCGGAAGCAACAAAATAGGCTGATAATTAGCATGGATACTAGGGTCCAGGGACAGCTTTTTTAAAAGGGGGAGAACAATCGCCTGTTTCCATGCTAGTGGCACAACTCCCGATTCCAAAGACCGATTTAAGATCGGATTAACAATAGGATTAACAACATGTGCCATTTTAGCTAAAAACTTGGCGGGGCATGGATCAAGTGGGGAGCCAGATCTCATTTTCGACAGAACTTCCAGAGAAGATTGAAGCTCGATGGGGGGAAAAGTCGACAGAATGGGCTGCCCCGCAGCCGCCACAGTAACAAGAGGTCCTGGGTTAAGCACACCCCCTTCTGCAGCAACTGGGAAACTTTCCTGGATACTTATGATCTTATTCGCAAAGTAGCTAGCCATTTGGGACACCCAAGGTTCCGAAAAGGAGCACTTAGGTGTAATGGCAGCCGGTGAAGTAAACTCCTTCACCACCCAAAAAATGTCTTTGCTGGTATTAGAAGCCTCCTCAATCCTTCTGGCAAAGTAGGCTTTTTTCCCAGATAGATTTCCCTATGATAGGCCTTGATACTGCACCTATAAGCCTCCTTTAGAGGTTCCAGATAACTTGCTCTCCATGCTCTTTCGGCTTTCTTACATAGCCTACGGCTGGAATTAAGCGCTGGAGTAAACCACAGAGCAGATGCGCGGGGCGAAATCTTGAAGGACCGCTCGGGCAGCATCAGCTCCTTCAAACAGCGAGCAAGCCACATTTGAAAGAGCTCGATATCTTCCTCAATGTCTCCCGTCAGCAGGCAAGGGTGATTCTGCAGATATTGTTCAATCATGTCCGGTGACATTCTGTGGAAGGCATGGGGAATCTGTGGCGGACGCCCTTTATCTCTAATGGTGGGGCCGGATTTGCGCGACTTTGGTGCTGGAAACCAGGGTTCGAGCCTCGTCCACATCCTGTGATTCTGGGCAAATCACTTAATCTCCCTGTGCCTGAATGTGTAATGTAAATACAGTGCTCATGTAAAGCGCTCCAATACCTTCAGGTCGAGTTTGTGCTATATAAATATGCACACAAAAATAAATGGCCCCCATGTACGCCTGCTGCCATCGCCGCTGCCACAACTGAATTGTTCCCTTTCGACTGCCCCACCCCTCCTGCCTCTCTCTGTGAGCTTTAGTCAGGCAGCAGACCCCAGCTCTACCAAGTTGTGGACGATGAGACCAAGTTCATTGGACTCTGGACCATTCACCGCGGGCAGCAGAATCTGAGCACCGCTCCAACACAAGAGGGCAAGCTGCTAGTGCAGACACCTTCCTTCATCAGTTACCACCTCCACACAGGACTGAAGTCCTGGAGTGAGACTGTACGACACTTCATCCGATGGACAACGAAGTGCCAGGGGTGCCACCTTTGCACAAAAATAAAGTACGATAGCTGGTTCCTGCCTGACTGTACTCAGATTGTGTTTTGAGTGTGTACGGTTGAGTAAAGCTAGACGACTGAGCACTGAAGATTTCTTGTACAAGCCTATAAGGCCATTTCCTATCTCCCCACCTCCTGCGAGCCGTGCAGCAGGGCCTTTAAACTACAGCCTGGCTGAATGGATGCACATCCACTAACCATATGAATGTGGCTTAAAAGCCTTGCAGTGCTGCTGAATCTGATTTTGCTACACAATAGAACGTAACATAAATAAGAGTCTTACTTCTTTTTATAAAGTGGTAAGGCTGACAAGGAAAACAAAAAAGTGAGGGGTGAGTTGCTTGAATTAACCTCAGCCAAGAGTAATGACCAGAAGTTGATATTATTTCAAGCAATCCACCCATCGCTTTATGTTTGCCTCAGTGCATTGCCTTAAGTGCCTTCAGTGCAGACATGAGTCCTGTGGTTATTGTGTCACAGGACTCAAGCTGCACACTAGTGATGAGGCCCTAAATGGCTGAATACTGCCTGGGGCTGATCTTGCTGGGCTTACAATTTGGGCTGGACTGTTGGTATTAGAGCAGAGTCTAGGCTGATTTGCATATGGCTGGTTCCTGTCTGACGTAGCATGATAGGCAAAGGAATGAAGCATTGGAAAGCGGCCCAGAGTAATTACCAGTGGCTGACATTAATTCACTCATTTCATCTATAATTCTTTTGCATTCCTCACTGCGTCAGATATGCCCTAGATGTGAGTCCCTTGCTCACTGTGCCAGTGGAGCCAAGCTGCACCTACCAACGAGGCCCAAATAGGATGAAACTTGTCTGGATTTGCTTGTGTTTCCACTCAGAGGGGATCTGGCCTAGCAGTAAGGGCTGGGCTCTTCCTATTGGAGCAGGGCCAGGACTCAGTTGCATATGGCTGGTTCCTATCTGAGGTGGCATGGTGGACACAAGAATGATGGACTGGATCGTGGCCCAGAGGGATTACCATTGGCATACTTTCATTCACTTTTCATCCATCACTTTTTTTGTAGTTCTCAATGCGACTCGGTAAGTTTGACAGGTATGTCCACGTGTGGGTGGCATCCTCACCGAGATCCAGGAGCCGATCTGCACCCTACTGAGGACACAACCAGTCTGGGGGTTGAGAGGTGACTTGGCCTGGAAGTTCTAGATTGACTATTGGAGAAGGACCAAGGGTGGTTTCTATAGCTGATTCCTGTCTGCCATGGCATGGCATAGAGTAATCACGAGAGGCTGAGGATAATTCAAGGAATCCACTCATCCCGTTTTTGTTTTTCTCACTATAGTAATGGCAGGCACTAGAGCTATCCGAATTATTATTATTATTATTATTACGAATTTTATATAGCGCCTGGTTACCCTTGGGCATCCCCGCGCTCATCCAGAAAGAAACGCTGCCCCACTAGGCCCAAGAATTAGACAGGGAACAAGTAGGTTTTTAAAAGTTTTCGGAAGCGTAGGAAATTCGTTTCCGACCGCAGGTACAGGGGGAGGGAGTTCCACATGGTGGCCACGTTTATAGAGAATCTTCTGCCACCAGTTCTTGCCTTCCTCACCCTCATAACCTGCAACAGGTGTTGATGGTCAGAACGGAGAGAGCGAGAGGCTTTGTAAGGCTGAACCATATCCCCTAGAATAGGTGGCCCTTTCCCCTGCAGAATTTTGTGGGCCATACAGAGTGCCTTAAATTTCACCCTCTCTCTGACAGGGAGCCAGTGTAGCGCCTTCAGCGCAGGGCGAGCGGACTGACGCCTAGGAAGGCCCGTCAAGAACCTGGCAGCTGAATTCTGCACTTGCTGCAGTTTATTCAGGGTGGATTCTGGGGCACCCAGAAACAACACGTTGCTGAAATCCAGCCGCGAGATGATAAGCCCCTGAATGAGTAACCTCCTAGAGGCCACTGGAAGGAGAGGTAGAATCTTCCGGGCTGATCGGAGCAGGCCGAAACACACGCCTGCGGTCTTTTTCGCGTGTGTTTTAAAGGAAAGGTCCTGCTCAAGCCACACCCCCAAGCTCTTGATCTCCTGCTTGGGGGTGGGTACAGGTCCCAGGCAACTGGGCCAACTGCTCGGTGATAAGGAGGGAGAGGAATTCCCCAGCAGCATCAGCTCCGTTTTGGAGCCATTAAGCTTGAGGGCTGAGCTGCACATCCACGTGAAGATCTTATCCAAACACGTGTGCAGCCGGTCGGGTTGGTAATCCGACTGGGAAAGGCCTACCACCAACTGAGTATCATCAGCATAGCTGATGATCTTAATACCCAGAGGCAGTACCACACTCTCCAGGGGGGCCATATAAATGTTGAATAAGGTAGGGCTCAACGATGAGCCCTGTGGCACACCACACTGGAGAGGGACTGAGGATGATTTCTCGCGGCCTTCCCACACCTCAAATGTCCGGCCTTCCAAAAAGGAAGCGAACCACTTCAATCAATCAATCAATCAAGACATTTATAGAGCGCACTACTTACCCGTAGGGTCTCAAGGCGCTGGGGGGAGGGGGGTGCCGTTACTGCTCGAACAGCCAGGTCTTCAGCTTCTTCCTGAAGGAGAGGTGGTCTTGGGTCAGGCGCAGGTCGGTCGGGAGGGAGTTCCAGGTCTTGGCGGCCAGGTAGGAGAAGGACCTTCCACTTAAGGGCCAACCCGGAGACCCCCACCCCCGACAGCCGTTGGAGAAGCACCTGATGGTCTACGGTGTCAAATGCAGCACTGAGGTCCAGGAGGATCACTGCCACCGATCCCCCTGAATCCAAAATGCTCCTAGCATTCTCCACGACTGCCAGCAGGGCAGTATCGGTCCCCTGCCCTGGGCGGAAGCCCGTTTGAGAGTCGCCCAGAAGGAAGTTGTACTCCAAAAAGCCCGATAGGCAACTATTCACCACCTTCTCCGCCACCTTACTGAGGCCGGGGAGCAGGGAAATAGGCCTAAAGTTGGCAAGATCGGCTGGGTCCAGGTTAGGCTTCTTCAAAAGAGCCTTAACCACCGCTCCTTTCCAACTAGGGGGTACCACTCCTTGGGTGAGGGACAGGTTTATAAGGTCCGTCACTGGGCCGCCGATGGTAGGGGCTACCTGCTTCAGGTATTTCATGGGTGCAGGGTCTTTCGGGGAGCCACTTTTCATGGACGTCAGTACTGTGAGGACTTCTTCAACAGTAACAGGGCCTAGAGAAACCAACTCTACTGCTCGCACCCTGGGCTGAGGCCTTGGGCTACTACCAGAGGAAACATCCTCGGTTAGCCGTGGGAGAGATGCAAGGATGTTATCAATTTTAGTTTTAAAAAAGGAGGCCAGTTCTGAGCATTTCTCACGTGGGTTCTCGTGAATGACCTGGGGTTCGGGGGCTTTCAGGAGTTCTTTAATAACCCTAAACGATTCTTTCGAGGAGTTGGCCGCAGAGCCTATTCTCTCCTCAAAGAATCCAGATTTTGCTACCCGAATAGCAGATTTGTAGGTACTAAGAGCCGCCCGGTAGTCTTTCCGGCTCGTTTCGCTCCAATCTTTCCTCCAGGTCCGCTCCAGCCTCTTGCAGCCCTTCCTCAATGTCCTCAGCTCAGATGTGTACCAGGGCGCAGATCCCACTCTCTTACCCCTGGTAAGTTGTTTCTTTTTGGGAAGGAGAGCATCCAGCGAGTTAGTGAGCCAGATGTTTAAATTCTCATCCGCAACTAGCGGATTCGACCCAAGGGGAGGCCGAGACGCCTCCAAATGTGCCGCCCACGTGTCCACTGGGAGCCTAGACCAAGCTCTTTCCACGGTGTATACCCTAGGGGCCGACGCGACTGAGATGTCAAACTGCCAATGTACAGGCACCATAAAGTGGTCTGTCCACGGCAGAGCCAGCGCTGGAAGTGGCTTAAGGTCGTCCGAGTTAGTAAATATGGGGTCCAACAGGTGGCCTTTCCCATGTGTGGCACCCGAGTTAGCCAGGTTGATCCCGAAAGCTTTGAGATCACCTAGCAGATCTACTCCCGGGGAATTGGAGGGGTCATCAAGGTGGATGTTAAAATCACCTAAAGCAACATAGTTACCCGATGAGGAGGCAAGAAGTGCGGTCGTCTCTAGGAAGGAGTTGAGAAAATTTCCCAGGGTTCCGGGAGGGCGATAAATCAACAGTCCAGCCATGGACGCAGTAGATGACACGCGAAGAGAGAACTGGTAGCTCTCACAGTCGCTCAACCCTCCATCCTGAACTTTGCAAACTAGCGAGTCCCTATAGAGGATAGCAATTCCTCCTCCCCTCCCCACAGGCCTGTCCAGATGGGATATGAGAAAACCTGGAGGGAGTGCTCTGACCATATCGGGACCCGAGCTGGAGGAGATCCAGGTCTCAATCAGAAATAACACGTCCAGCTCGTGGTCCAGAATGAGGGAATTGATTTCGGTGGCATGGCTAGGTAGGGACCGACAGTTCAGCAATGCCATGGAGAGCACTGATTTAACAGAAGCCGCATCCTTGCTCGCCATACAGGCCCTGCAGGGCAGGAGAGGGGGCACCCCCTCCTGGGCAAATTTGCATGGGGTAGGATGCGACATCCGGCAGGAGATGAGTTCCTCCCTCCCATACCTGATACGAGTACATGATGTCTCCGATGGATTGGGCATAGGGACCAGCCCTGAGCCCGTCTGGGCCCGGACGGGCACAGACGGGCTGAACTCTGGCATAACTCCAGCGTCAATACGGCGTCCCCGCTGCGCGTTACCGCTGCGCGTCAACATGGCTGCCTATATGTTCGCAAGGCGCATAGAAACAGGACTAGCGCGGTGAAACACACTCACCCAGTATGGCCGCCACGTGCAAGGGGCAGAGGACCCGCCAAATGCGGTGGAATGCACAATTAGAATGCAAGTAAGCTGACAGCCGTGGGGGTATGCGAGGCCAAGCTGGTTTAAAAACAGGGGATAAGTGCCAAAATATATTAAACTAAATTACACCAAAAGCGGGAGATTTAAAAACCAAGTACTGCCAAATGCAAGCGCTATAGGAAAGCGCTACCGCTGAATAGAGCGCGCTGCTGGAATTTGCCTGCCTATATGCTCGCAAGGCACATAGAAACAGGACTAGCGCGGTGAAACACACTCACCCAGTATGGCCGCCACGTGCAAGGGGCAGAGAACCCGCCAAATGCGGTGGAATGCACAATTAGAATGCAAGTAAGCTGACAGCCGTGGGGGTATGCGAGGCCAAGCTGGTTTAAAAACAGGGGATAAGTGCCAAAATATATTAAACTAAATTACACCAAAAGCGGGAGATTTAAAAACCAAGTACTGCCAAATGCAAGCGCTACAGGAAAGCGCTACCGCTGAATAGAGCGCGCTGCTGGAATTTGCCTGCCTATATGCTCGCAAGGCGCATAGAAACAGGACTAGCGCGGTGAAACACACTCACCCAGTATGGCCGCCACGTGCAAGGGGCAGAGGACCCGCCAAATGCGGTGGAATGCACAATTAGAATGCAAGTAAGCTGACAGCCGTGGGGGTATGCGAGGCCAAGATGGTTTAAAAACAGGGGATAAGTGCCAAAATATATTAAACTAAATTACACCAAAAGCGGGAGATTTAAAAACCAAGTACTGCCAAATGCAAGCGCTACAGGAAAGCGCTACCGCTGAATAGAGCGCGCTGCTGGAATTTGCCTGCCTATATGCTCGCAAGGCGCATAGAAACAGGACTAGCGCGGTGAAACACACTCACCCAGCATGGCCGCCACGTGCAAGGGGCAGAGGACCCGCCAAATGCGGTGGAATGCACAATTAGAATGCAAGTAAGCTGACAGCCGTGGGGGTATGCGAGGCCAAGCTGGTTTAAAAACAGGGGATAAGTGCCAAAATATATTAAACTAAATTACACCAAAAGCGGGAGATATAAAAACCAAGTACTGCCAAATGCAAGCGCTACAGGAAAGCGCTACCGCTGAATATGCAGCCTACATTAAAAAATCTGTGACACACCACCTTCCTACAGACATTCTTTGTTGACATCAGAGTCACACAAACAAATTCTAATGACTCCCAATAAGTTACAAGGTTTTCCTTGTTTTCATTATCCCTTGCTGATTACTTGCTACTCCACTTCTGTGGGAGCTTCTTTCCCACCATTCGATCCCTTAGGAATGTCTTTCCTGCCCATTATCTCAGGTTTGCATAGTGAGTCTATTCTTATTTTCTGTTTCTCCCTAACCAGCACCCAGTCTCTTCCTTTAACGTTAGATTTCTTGGCTAGGCTTCTTATATTTGCACAGGTCTTCATCTTGTCCTTTTTTGATTTTTGTGCTACAACCCTTCTTTGAGTCCTGATCATGTTGTCTGTGTGATGTGGTGTTCCAACTGGACACTAGCATTCAATTTTCTTGTCCCAGCATGAGCGTTGTAGAGTATCAACCTTTAGCGCTTTACGGAGTGTTCTTGTCCGCAAGAAGTCCAGAGTTCAGTGCTTGTTGAACCAAAGTCTGGTCTAACTCTGATTGCTGTAGAATTGTCTTTGACACATGTTTTTGCATTTTAAGTCAGATAAATTTTGAAAAATAAATAAATAAATAAGTAACATCCATTGAATGAGAGATCTTTTTTTATTTTTACCACCTCTGGAACTTCCCATTCAGTGAACATCTCATCAAGTGCGGGGATCACCGGGGTCGCAGTAGTTGATGTGATTTTTCTGACCATGGGAAATCTAAAGTATTCATCCTTTGCAACTATCTCAAATTTTGTGACCTTACTTAATTGAAGAAGTCAATGCCTATCGGACACCACATGCCCTGCAGAAGTATAAATACATATAGCAGGTGGAGCACACTCTTGTCTTGCCACTTAACACTTGTAGCATTCATGCAGTATGTCTTACATGATCATATTTAGCATGGGTAACCACATGCACTTTCTCAGCTCTCTCTTGGTGGCTCCTAATTGTCAATCACCACCCCAAGTGAGATTTGTGATCAGCAGTGATGATGTGGCTGGATTGACAGTTCTAGCGACAGAATACCACAAATTGCCATGCTCAGTGCATCACTGACATACTTGAACTTAGACACTTGTGCATGAACTCCAGGAGGGAGACAACACTCTTTGGGCCAGATGTACGACCGTTTTTAGCAGTCGCAAACAGTAAATCCACCGTTTGCAATTTCTAAAAAGGGTTCTAGCATGTACAAAACCTATTTTGTGAGTTGGTAACATATTACCAACTTTGCAATATGGGGTTTGCGAGTCGCTATTAGAAAGGGGCGTGCCAAGGGCATCCATTCCTAATAGCAAGTTACAGGAGGATGTACAATTGTTTTGGGACCGCAAATGCGGTTGAAAAACAATCGCAGATACCACCAATTTCAGATTGGTGGTAATCAAGTCACAAATGGGAAGGGGTCCCCGAGTACCGCTTCCCCTTTGTATTTGGCAGCAAAAATATTTTTTAAGAGCAGCCTTTAAGGAAAACTGGCTGCATTTGGAAAAAAACTGTTGCTTTCTTTTAAATGCTAACACAGACATGGTGGTCTACTGTCCCCTGTGTTATTGCCCATTCCCAATGGGTCACAAATTGTGACCTGCCCCATGAATATTGATGAGGCAGGTAATTTGCAACCCCATTGGGAATCGCTAAATGTGTCTGAGATACATTCGTACATTCCGTTTTGCGATTCGCAAATTGTGAGTTGCAAAAAATCGCAATTTGAGACCTGCAAAATGGAATGGTAATACTTCTGGCCCTTTATGAGTTCCCATTGTTGTTTGTCAATCCTTATTTCAGTCAGTGTTGTATCAAATAGCACCACTTCTTTGGGGAATAAGAGGGACACTGATGATGGTGTTGCTTGAGCCATTACAAAGCCAAAAGTTTCCTCCTTGGGCGAGGATTTCAACTTCCATGACGTAAAGGAATGTCAAGACAATTTTTGCTGAGCTGTGCTACTTTTCTGTCTTGTGCACAATGACGTAACTGTATGACTGTAATCAAAGACCCCCATTATTCAATTCCACGTGCTTACGTCGCAGTGGCAGCTTGTTGTTTGCAGTCCTGAGCCAGTCACTTATAATACATTATGTATAAATACAAATACAGATCATAAAATCGTGAAGTAAGACAACACTTTATTACAGAAACTAAAAAGCGACCAATACTTACCTCCACATACGCATAGCGTGTAAGGACTAATTGTAACTGAGCGGGACAAAACATTGCATTTCACAAATTCAGATTTTTAAATCTGACAACTCAAAAATAAAAACGGAAACATAAAATAATCCATGAAAATATGAAAAAGCATGTATTTAGTGTTTAAAGTACAAAAACCTTTTCCTTCATTGGTCAATTCCCGTGAAGCAACAAGAGGAACATAGAAAAGGGGCTTAAACAACATCAGAATTTAAAACCCCTGCCCTTAGCTGATGGTCAGGCAGCCAGTGTAGATATGGAAAACTGCATCATCATCCAACAAATTTAATGTAAAGATGATGTAAGATTTCCTTGCGAGATCCTCCTAGTCTCGAGATCCGCTTGACTGAACATCTGAATTCCCGCTTACGAACGGTTCTCATTAGTGAAACCTACTGATGACATGCAATTTAAGTTTTAAAAAATTGATCTAGTCCTGAATGTTTAACAGTTTTTCAACTGTTTCCAACAAATTTGAGAAACTATGACTTCAAGGTGAGGTAGGGTTCTTGTAGCGCTTGGGATGTAAGTGTTAGTGCCATGTTATGCTTTTTGTTTGTTGCTTCAAATACCAGAATGTTGAAATTGTTCATGATTCACCGGATCGTCGTCCTGGTTGCCTGTTGGAAGATGTCTGCTGCTAAGATACCAAAGCTTAGCTTTGCACAGCACAATAGACCCAGATGAGTGATGAAGGTCGTGCTCTAACAAGAGTTTTCATGAAGTTAGAACTGGTGTGATCCTTTGTCAAGATCGAACTTCGCGAATATCTTAATTCCGCTGAGGTGAGTTCCACGTCTAAACTACATTTGATGCTAGATGGACACATTTACGTTTGATTTTCACTACAGTCATTGCTAATTTCGCTTTATGCTCTGACAAATAAAACCTCAAAGAGCCTAGGCAGGGGGTTGGCTCTCAAGTGTTACTAGTGTGACCTTGTGTATGGGCTAAAAGGGGTATACCTTGGTAATTGACTGTAGTGTAGGTGTATGTTGATATAAATAAGGACCTGGGAACTAGTTAGGCTAAGTTTAGGTTTTAGCTATAATCCTCACTTTTTAAATCTCTGGGCTGGCAGGGGTGTTGTGGTGGGACTCAGTTTGGTTTAGATCGACTACTTAGGTATTTTGGGTTCCTGAGGTGGGATGCGGCACGGACAGTAGAGCTGCCACAACGATCTGCAGCATACAAGTAGAGGTGATCTTGAGGGTGTGGATAGTGGGTTTGGATGCTGGTGAGTGTGGGGTGTGGCACTGAGGTTAATGGGATGGGAGTCAGGATTGTATATATTGAAAAGCGGGTAACGAGAGAGACATTGGTTTAAGAGGAAAGGTTGCACAGGATTAAAGGTTCAAAATACTATCTATTTCATTAAGTTTAGGCTGACTATATCTGCAAGTTTGACAATGAAATTGTTGAGCTGGAATGTTAATGGACTTCACTGTCATTGTAACTGAGAACAAATTATCTTTTTCCTTAAGAACTTTTAAGCAGACATATTACATCTTCAGGAATTTCATATCTCTAATGAAGAGCAGTCACTGTTAGATAATTTGGGGTCAAAGATACTGAGTGAATTTTCAGGACCCTAATGTGCAGTGGGTATCTATTTTTATATTGATGATAGGTATTGTTGTGTCTGTGTTGGTATGTGATAAAACAAACACTGTGTTATTTTGAAATGCACTTTCCAAGCAGTACGTTATTGTGTATGTTTAGTCGGTAGTCCAAATGTTCAGGATGGCAGAGTATGCCTTCTTCAGTTGTCCTTAAATCACAGCAGCGTTTTAACATAACTTTAGCTCGCATCATTGACTGAACCCTCCACCATGAGGAACATTCAGTGTAGAGCTGGGACACATGTATGCAGACTTTTAAACTGGTAGATATCGGATGAGTCCTTACTTTTTACTCCAGACTTGACCTTTAGTAATTCAATCAATAACTGGAAAATGCCAATTGGAAATTAATTTGATCATACAATACCTTCAGTCATAATTCCTTTTGATGGACCAACTTTGAATCCTTGAATGTAGACATTCAACATGGCTTTGTTCCAGATAAAAACGTCTGTGCATGTATGCCATAATCAGATTTCACAATTTTATTAACATCAGGTTCAATGGCATTAGCCTGCATATTGTATGCGGGGCACTTTAACGCCTTCCATGCTGATGACGGCCCCCGGCCGTCATGCATCACAGTGGGCGTGTGCTGATGACAGCTGGGGGCCGTCATGAACCCGCCCACTCTCTAAATCGCCCGCACAGGCGCAGAATCGCGCCAGCGCCCAAGGAGTTAAAGTGTTTTGCTGAGAGTCTTTGTATACATTTTTTGATTAAGAAAGAGCACTTTGATTTGGTTCATGAAGATATTAAACAGAATCAAGACCAGGCGCAAATGTTGAAAGAAAAACATGCTTGATTCACATTTAGTTGTGTACAAGGTAAAGGTGGCCTTATGACGGTTGAGCTGGTGACTGTCCAGGCAGTTGTCATACAGTATTAACTTACATTGTGTAAGGACGGTGACCGAGGGATAGGAAAATGGGATAACTTGGATTATCTGGCTTCCATTACATCGTGCCCTACCTTCTTGGTGGAGGCGCAAGAGACCCTGGTTATTGATTTACAAATAAACAGAAAACTTTGGTTTGTGCTGATAACACCTTTAGGTAGTAGGTGTTTGGGGCTGACCTAGCACCCGCTTGCAGGAATATAACAAAATATTTAGATTTTTCACGCTAAAATAGTGTCAGACTACATTGTGCTAAGTGAATGTGCGGACATTTCCCTGTAAGGGAACACTACTACCTGTGTATTTATGTCAATTTTTGAATTACAAAACCTTATGAAACCTAGCCCGTCAAATAAAGAGGTAGGTGACGACAGTTTCCCCACTGAATTTTATAAGGAATTTCAGCATCTAGTTGTGTTGTTATTCTATAGATTTGGTAAAGTGCTCACATTCTCGTATTTCTAAAAAGAACAAAAAGCCCCAAGGAAGACTCACCTTAAATTGTGGCTGCTTCTCTGCTTGATATTGATATTGTACATGTCCATGAATACCATTGGAGGTGATCTTTCTTATACCAAAAGTGTATTAGATCGCTTGCAATGAAACTATTCTTTGGAAGAGTCTGTGGTTTTACAAATTTCCAGCCCAGTCCTACCTCTTTATTATCATCCAGCAGCAGCTCTATGAATTAACTAGACCATCTCATCTGACGTTTGCGTTGGACATGACCCTATACAAGGATGTCCATTATTGCCCTTTATATAATCAGCTAAGATTTCAGTCTGCTCAGAGGATCTCAAAATCGGTACCTTGGATTTAGACGCTATTGTTCCTGTGATTAAATCACGGATAGAAAAGATTGGCTTGTAAACTTTCTATAGAATGAACTTTATTAAGACACAAATCATTCATTCTAATAGTCATTTCCGCCAATAGTGAGCGAAATTCTGATGGCACGGCCGGAAATTTGGGGGATCAGACATCCTTCGAGTCACAAGAACATTTGGATGCTGAACTTCAAAACACTACAAAGAAAACAACAAAACCAGATGACTACTGAAAAAGATACATAGTTTACCTCTCTCTTTCTTGGGAAAAACAAAATAAAAATGTTGGCCCTGCCTCTGGTTCTTAAATTATTTCACACTATTACCAGTTATATTCTGCACTCTCATTTAGGAAAGAAAGAGCTTTGCTCAATGATTACTTTCTTTTTGTGGTAGTCTAAGCAACCACAAATGGCTTACAACCAGCTAATGTTACCCACAAGAAAATCCTGGACTTTAGGTGGTTCTAACGGACAATCTCATGGAGCTGCGTCGTTCAGGTTATTAATTCCGACCTGGGTAATTCTTTCCTTACTTTTATGAACTTCTTTTGTTCACAACCAAGTTACCTGCACCCATCTATATAAATTCCCCCTACGTTTTACAAAAAAATCAATGGAAGACCACTTTGACACTGATTTGAGCAAGGGTTGAGAGATGTATTTGAGATTGTAGCTATTCTCTTTTGTGATACCAATATGGGATAATCCAATATTTTCCTGCTGCCATTTTTGTTCTCTTAAATCAAGAACACTGGATACAGCATAATTTGGTTCAGGATCTAATCTTTAAATATTTACAGTCAGCTGGAATATTGTCTTCAGTACCATCCAGAGGGATCTTTTGTGACTGTGTCTCATCTGTTGCCATTGTCTTACTTGATTTGCTCTCTTTCCCAAACTATTATACAGTTATGTGGCATAATAGCTCTACAGATACAGAAGGTATGTCCAAGGTCTGGTCAAAAGAGTTAGGTATCACTATTTGTATAAAAGGTATAAGGGACACTTCTACTAGCATGGTGAAGTACATTAGCCTACTTTCAGCTACGATTTCACCATATCAAGAATTTACTGCTCTCTTAGTTGGTTACTCAATGAGGACTGTGAACTTTTTCCACTTGCCTTAGCTGAGGTGAAAGCTTTCTTAATTAACTCCATTGCCTTTACCTCCTGATGCCTTGCTGAGGCCTGGACAAGGACCCGCTTTCATCGGGTCAGTAGTGGCAGCAAATCTGCCCCTGCTATTACCATGATTCATCAATTGTGAAGGTCATAAGTGCCTTGCTACCTTCCAAGTCTAAGGTGTTACTCCTAGCCTATTACCTGCCGCAAGACTCTTAGATTGCCAGCAGTGCATGCTGGCTGTGAACAGGATTCTGATGTTGATTCTTTCTATGTCTACATGTTATAATTACATCTTTATGTTCTTTTAAGATTGCATAACTTTTTGACTCCTCACATTAGTGTTGTCTGTGGTTATTGTATTGCTCCATTTCAGGCCTTTATATCCATAATTGACTATTATGTCGCTAAGATGGGTCCTGGATGCCGATCCCTTTCAATGACAATGCTCAGTCGTCATAATTCGATACATGAACACGTCTGTATGATAATGTCGACCCTCAGTAATACAGTACCTACTACAGCATCTATCACTACATGTCATCCTCCACATTTTCTTACCTTGCAGTGTAGTGCTTAGGTCTATGTAGAGGATGAGAACTATTGTTATGTGTCTCAAGGCATGCAGTATAGTGAAGGTATGCCATCAGTGCACCTTGCTGTCCATGTTTCATTGTGTTATGAACTCACAGGGGCCACCCAGGGGAAGGTCCCTCAGATTGTTCAATAATATCTGCCGCCAGTAGGCTGTGGAGCTTCTCTCCAAGCGGCTTATGAAGATGATATGTCGCTGATGCTGCTGAGACACTTGTCTGATGGCTCCATTGATGTGGAGCCGGACTTGGAAGTCTTTAATGAACAGCTTGGGACACTGACGTACAATGAAGGACCTTCATCGACAGTGTTCGGGTGGACTCTATCTACATGTGTTTTGTACTTTGGATACATTAATGACCTGAATTTACGCTTTCAGAGCACTTTCATTCTGCATGAATGCCTTTTTCAAGGTTCTGAGACGCATCATGGGTTCCTGAGCCATCCAGGGGTACATTTGGCACATCAGCCTGCTCTGGCTTTGGCCTTCATGCCCTTTTCTCATACTCTATCTTATAAAGTATATAATATAAATAATATACTTTATAAGATAGATAATAGATATGATATAGATATATATCAGAAATTACATACTGGGATGCTCCCAGTGTGTAATTTCTGAAGCCATAAGTGCTGGGGTCCAAAAGTTTTGCTCAGACGTCTGTGGCCAGCGCTGTAGAAGGTAGTGCCGCCGAATACCAAAGCTGCTACTAGTCTTGAGTGTACCTCATGTCTCTTTAATTTACCTCCAGACTCTCCCTGTTTCATTACCTTGCTCTTGCAGGTGCTTTTTCATTCCTTCTTTCACTTGTCACTGTTTTTTCATCTATCTCTTCCTCCTTCTTTTCTTCTTTTGTGTTTCTTTCTCTCTTGGTCCGTATCAAAGTAGAATGAACGATCAATCTGCATTTGTATAGCGCAGAACTGTCACCCTGGAGGTATCTGTCTGCTGAGGGTGCTGTGTCTCCACCGAAAAGCCAGTTCTTGGGTTTCTTTCTGAAGTCTGCCAGGGAAGGTGCTTTATGGAGGTGGAGGGTCAGAGTGTGCCAGGGCTTGGCAGCAATGTATGAGAAGGAGTGGCCCCCACTGCGGCTGCGATGGATGCAGGGTGTGTGTGTGCGAGCAAGGGGGACCGCTGGTGTCTTGTGGGCAGGTGGAAGTTCAGTCGATGGTTGATGTAGGACGATCCTTGATCGTGTAGAGCTTTGTATTTGTTCATGAGGATCTTGAACTGGCATCTCTTCTGGATGGGGAGCCAGTGGAGGTTTCTGAGGTGGAGGTAATGTGGGTCTGTTTGGGGAGGTCCTGCAGTGCGGTGTTCTGTATCTTCTGGAGTTTTCTGAGGAGCTGCGTGGACATTCCAGCAGAGAGGCCTTTGCTGTAGTCGAGGCGGCTGGTGATGAGGACCTGCGTGATGAGGAAAAATGATGGATTCCCCAAAAATTAGTGCTGGTGGACCTCAGCTGCAAGCACCAGCTCAAATTAAGCACTCAGTGCTCCACGGTCTGATAACATCTTTTACCCAGTTAAGGTATCAATGAAGGTGTATTTCGCCAATTTGTTTTGTCAGTGTGACTCCATCAGCAAGCACTCACGATGTCCCAGGAGGAGGAAGCCCTTCTGAGCGAGGCTCTGATAGGTGAACCGCAGGGATGTTATGTCGCGTTGGAGTGACGTATCCTGCTCATCTTTTCCCTTACTGCCCCAGGATCATGATGGCAGACATTTCTTTCTACTCTTTCGACATTCTTGCCCCATAGTATATGGCACGTACCATCGTGGGGAGATACCTGTCTGGAGCAGTGGCACCCTCTTTCCTCTCCGGGTTGTCCGCTCTTTTCTCCTTTTCTCATTGCTTCCCGACTCTCGCATCCCAGAGCAGAGATGTCAGCACAGAAATGATAACTCTTTACTGCAATTTAAAAAAAATGGTACTTGAGAAGTACTTCAGCCTTTCTAAATGGGCAGAATTATAAAAAACTGAAAGTGGGGGTTTCAGGACACATCTCATCTCTCATATCACTTCTCTTTCTTGAAAATCAGTGTAAGAACCCTCAAGGTAATGAACATTTCTCACAGTCCCTTTCGCTGGCTCCTAAAGGCGCTCAGATTTCATGCTCATCCAATCCTTGGCCTCTCTGCAGAGCATACAGAGCAATGGCCATGTATGTGCCAATTGTAATTATGATTTTTCTTAGTAAAAGGGTGCAGGTGACTAAAACAGAGGGATAGATTACAAAGGAAAGTAAATTCGGCGAGGGAAGTGCTATTATTGCGAGACTCTGAAAGTCAGGATCCCTTCCACAGACCCTTGTAATGCCTAAATCATAATCTCATGTTTTCAAATATTGTAGAATCTCATATTTTCAGAACTGAAACATTTGTAATTCTTACTATTCACAACAATATCAGGTGATGGACTCCTCATGAATAAAGCATGAACGATAAATAAACCCTGCACAGATGTAGTGTTTTAATTACTTCATGCCCTCCAGCTGCTTTTGGTTGAGACTACGCCTATTTGTAATGGCCCTGTACACGCATTAGTTTGGACTCTAGGAAAATTGTAATGAGTGTAGCAGAGGATTGTTAATATAAAGGTAATAACATACCACTGAACCCTTCCAACCAAATCCGGAACAAGGGCAAACCATGAGAACAAACACAGGGATTCCGTGGGTCTCCTTCATTGACAGGTCTGTGTCATATATGTGGATCCGGCAGCAAAATTAATTTTACCAACAGTATAATGAACAAAATTCAAAGAGGCCTTCTCTTTGCAAAAGAATTACAGTTTTATAATGAGGAGATAAAAAATAAATGATATACATAATTAGTGCTTGATTTGCGCCAGTGGTTTCCGGTGCTCAGCACTGGCACTTAATTGGCAACACTGGCGCTTCTAGCACGTACTCGACCCAAAGGTATTGGAGCGCTTTTTATGAGCACCAGTTAAGGGCAAATTAATTTTTGGTAGACATGGGGAGAGAAAGTGATTTGAATCACAGGATATTAGGAGCGAGGCTCGAACCTGGTTCCCCAGCTCAAAGGTCAGCAGGTCTGGCCATTACGCCACATCTTTCCCCTCCTTGTAGGGTTTCATGGTTAGTAGTTGTAGGGTTTCAAGGTTAGTAGTTGTTTCTGTTATAGGCGGCGTTAATAGAAGCAATGGGTTGGTGCAAGCCACCTCCTGATGAGAGCCCCAGCACTTTTCCCCTAAATTAACTACTGACATGAAGTGTACAGACTCAGGGCTAGACATTCATTCCGCATAGTATCAGATCAGCAAGGCCGATTTCTCAATGACATAGTTCATGGAATACAACCCCTGTAACTACTGAAGGTTTCAACCACTTCATTTAGTCATGAGGGCTTCATCAGGACATGAGACCCTTGTCTCTCTCCTACACCTCGCAAACTATACTTAACACACCATAAAGAGATGTCTTCTTTACTTTTCGGACAGTGCTTGCATAGAGGAGGTCAAAACACAGACAAGAGAAGGAACACTTTCAGCCGCACCATCAAAGACGCGCCACAGCCCCTGAATGATGTGCTTGTGGTAACACAAGTTCAAGTTTAAAGTATAATAGTGCAATTTCACTAGTGCAAAGCCTAAATCCTCCCTTCCCCTCCCACCAACAGGAGGGTCATCTGAGACCTTTCTCATCAGGTTGTAAGACTTTCCAAGCTCTATACTCCATCCAAATGTATGTCAGAAGATATAATCTAAGACCTTTGAAATGCCGCCAATTTCTGATCTGAAAGGACCGTCCTGCGTGGGTGTCAGTAATTTACATTTAGGATTACCATCCACTGATCAAAGTCTGGTGGGAATCGTTTGTGTTTACTGTTCGGTGGGAGGCACTCCTGCCAGGCGCCAATCTCCCCCCCTCTTCCTCATTTGGTTTTCTAGGTGTCAGTGATGAGATGTCCTCGGGGTGTACATTGCATGGGGGATTATCAGTGTTTAGAGTTGCTAGAAAATACAGGAAATGTGGGATTTCAGTCAAAATTCATAAAACAGATTGTATAAGTGGATAAAGAGGTTGCTACGTGCAGAGTGAGCCCTTGATGTAATAAGGTTTGCTGAAACAAGTCGAAAGCAAACATAAGCAAATGCTATGGGTCTGATGTTGGCTCCCCACTTGTCAATGCTTGTTTCGTTATGGTTTTTGCAAAACTGTATTGCTGTGGAAACTGTTAGGCCTGTGCTGATCCAAAAAAAAAAGACATTGGCTGAAAGCCAAAATATTTTTTGAGTCTTGAAAAGCACACCTTGCCATAGTAGTCTTTGGGGACTACTTTAAGGGCCTGATTCTGATGCGGTTAGGAAAGCATTGCCACGTAGTGCCTGATTCTGATGCGGTCAGGAAGACCTCCTAACGGCATTTGCTCCTTCCAAATAGGATAAGGAACATGTCTTCCCGACCGAGGGCCCAATTATGATGCGGTTAGGAACATATGCTCCCATCGAAGTCAATGAGAGTCCAACCAAATCGTATTGGGAAGCATCCAGATGCATCGTACTCCGTCGGTTGGACTCTCCCGATCCGAGTGGGTCGGAAACCATTTCCAAACCGAATGGGTCGGGAAACTATCCAACCCGCATCTGAATCGGCCCCTTAGTGTTGATGTGCTCTTTGTGAAGTTAGCCAGTGGCTGTACCAATGCACCATAAAATATGTTGTAATGGGCGGAAGAAAAATGTTAATGACACACTGACAGACCAATGAATGATGCCGGATACCCGGAAGCACCAGTAAAATCAAAAAGCTTTTGATAAGAGGGTCAATCTGTTTACAAATCAACAAAGAAAATGACCACAGCACAGACCAATGGCCTCTTGGCCACAGATGAAGATTACCCCTGTTTCCAGGTATTGCTGGATCTCTTAGTTGCCTTTGACACAGTTGACCATCCCACCCTCAATTCTCAAATGGGATTCACCGGCAATGTTCTCCTTCTAACTTTCGGATCACCGTCCGTTTGGTCACATCGGTATCTTCAGGTAACAAAAGATCCCTGTCACCTGTAGAACCCCTCCGAGCTCTATACTATTTTGGGGCATCTTCAACCTTTACATGGAGCTGCTTGGTGCTATACCCACAGATAAATAACGTTTACAAGTCAGTGATGGATGGAATGCTTGAATTAATCACAGTCACTGACAATTACATGGACAGCATCCCAGTCCTCAATTCTTTTGCACCCCAAAGCACCACCTTAGTTTGGAACCAGTTATATGCAATTCAGTCTTGATCCTACTTCAATAGGAGCAATCCTGACCGAGCTGCATAAACTCTATTTCTATTTCTCAAACAGTGCCAAAATAGTGAGAAATTTATATCAAGCTACACTTACAGTATTTATTTTCAGTTTTCCTGAATATTTACACAAATTAATGGTTTCTGTCCCTCTCACGCACATCTCTTCTCAGCTACAGTTTGTGAGTTTTAGGTCTCTGCCATTCTCAAACATTGTCCCCCAAACACTTCTGTCATTAATCCATTACTTAGCAAACATGTCGCTGAGATGAACTGATATTAAAAATAAAGAGTAACCCATACAGTGCCTGCAGTGTTGCTAGGCTATGGTAATAGCTGCAGCTCTGACTGCCCTTCCTTGGCTGCAGTAATTCCTCGTCCTTCCTGATACTTTGAGAAGCTTTCTCTCTGTCTGGAAAACTTGCACTAAAGGGTCTCCTGCAGTCCCGCCATGGTCCCATAATGCATATTACGAGTTTCCTTTCGGCCAAAGTGGTTCCTCCTCCATGAAATCTGTGGTAGAGAGGAAACAAAGGGGCCCCTACAGGCGCATCTGTTGCCTTTGGGCCATGAGGTGCATGCAGGGGGCACATGTGGTTCCCCCGTGTGCATCCAACCCAGTACCTAAACAGCATGGACTGCATCAGTCCATGCAGAGGGCTGGTGCCTATAAAATAGCTGTGAGAACGCCAAAGAACCGCCTGCCAATGACTAAAAAAGTCATAATCTGAAGGTTAGTACGTACATGGTCTTGGCGGTGTTGGAGTAGGGCGTCGGCATGGCGGTCCCGCTCCCGCACCGCCAAGCTCATAATCTGACCCTAAGTCAGGAGGTGAGAATTGGCTAAATGTGACTCAACTTCTTCTTCTAGGAGAGTGAGGGCTGCCCTATTAGAGCTTCTGTTGTGGTTACAAGTCATGGCCAAATGCACTTCCATCTGTGCATGGCGAGCACCGCGGTAGGTAGAGTAGGACAGGAGTGGCAAATGTCTGTATGTTAGGGGCACCCCATAACATGGTGAGCATTAGAGTAACAAACTGTGTGCATGATATTTTAGTTGGTGCACTGTAGTGACTCAAAGAAAACCCTAATTTGCTACAGCATTATTTTTCTGTGTGTTCCATGCAGTATTTATTGACTGAACAGCCTGGGAAATATGCCATGTGCCACAGCACACGCTCCAGGGACTCCTGTGCTTACTATCACGAGATTCTGTGTGGTGACCTGGCATAGCCTTATGGAGACTGTATTTTCTGGAGACCAAGGGGCTCATTATCAAGGGATTTTTATCTGCTTTTTTGGCTTTAAAAGCCAAGAAAGCGGAGATAAAATTATCTCCCTATCAGCAACAGAGTGCTAACACGCAAAATCGCATTTTTCTCTACGCTTCCCCTTGCATCTCTAATGAGATGCAAAGGGGGAGTTCCAGAGAAAAATAATAGGAGAAATGTTGTTAAGCGACATTTCTCCTATTATCAAGGATATCGCTAACCCTGTTAGTTAAAAAAAAAGCAGCGCTAACCGCGGTTAGCGCTGCTTTTTTTACACCTGGTATTTTCCTGACTTAGCCATGATATACTATGGAAGGTGGATATCATGGCTAAGTTTGTGAGCCCCTATCATCAAGCTAACGCTAAACTTCGAGAGATTATCGTTGGTTTTCCAGCGATAATCTCTCATTTGGCAGTTAGCACGAGGATTTTTATCACTTCTGAGATAAGCGTTGCTAATAGCACGCTATCTCAGTGATAAAATTCCACGCTACCCGGCGATAATTATCCTAGCGCTAAGTGCGCTTAGCGATAACTATTGCTGGGGCTTGATAATATGGCCCCAAGTTATCTGAAAGATGTGGTTAGGTCAATGCACATGTATTGAGCTAGTAGCCAGATTGTGCTGACCACTCTCTCTACCATGGATGAAGTTCACAATAAAGACCTGAATATAGGACTTAGCCAACTGTTGAGGTCTACAACTGTTTGGGAGTCTTTGTTCCATAGCTACAGTAAATGAATTCCCAAACTGAAAGAGAATAGTTAAGGTGCTATTGTGTTGTGAGATGAATGGTAGAGTGTTCTAGGATGAAGCCTTTTCAGACACATGTGATGCCTCTACTTTTGTGGTATAAAGGTCAGCACCAGTTACACCACCGTTCATAACCTGCAACAGAATGGAGTTGGTGCCGAATTTGGGGATATATTTTCATCACAATGGTGCTTTTATACTTAAGTAGTATGCAAAGTGGCTCTGGATTGTTGGTTTATATAACAGGGCAATATGTCAACTGGCACGGCAGTGGGGCTTTACCTACTGGGGCAGTGTGGGAGCTGTCATTGGTGCTTTGCGCAATAGGGAAATGCAGCAATGGAATGGCTCACATGGCAATGGTGATTTGCATACTGGGACAATATGGAGACTGGCTGGGTTGAAAATTGCATCACAGCAGTATATAACCTGATAGATAGGTCTGCTGTATTAGGCCTGAGTCTGCAATACCAATAACTGGGTAATCAGCAGCTGGTGGCTATTTTACACTTCCCATGCATTTCTTAGCAGCCCCACTGACATTAATTGCACATATTATTACACTAAAGAAAATGGTATGTCGTTCCTAAAGGGGACAAAGGACAAAGGGGAGTAGGTCAGAGAAAAGAAAGGAGCCACTACAAGGGGAGTAGTTCCTTTTTGGAAATGGGGCCCTCACACACCCCTGCGGGTGTCATGCTTCATCATTGGGCTTTATAAGTCACCAGGGATCATTGTCCCCACTGGTGACATCACATATTTAATAAGTCAGGCATACTAATGGATCAAAATTTGATTTTAGACTTGCACGGTCACTAATCACTACATAGACACCAACGTTTCCTCAGTCTACACAAAGGGCCCTTAACTTGCACTTCACATCATGGTTTTGGAAGATCTCAGATAAAGAGCCCCCTTGAGGATGCCCGTCAGGCATTGCAGTGCTGGCCTGATGAGGAGCAAATCCGATGTTGAAGCATGACACCTGCAAGAGTGTGTGAGGACCTCATTTCCAAATATTAATTACTCCCCTTGTAGCTCCTTTCCTCTGAGCTGCTCCCCTTTGTCTTCTGTCCCTTTTAGGAACGGCATACCTTTTTCTTTTGAGAATTAACAGTGGAGCATGTATGCTAGACCTTTATGCGCTCCAGGTCCCCAATTTTCTGTGATGAACATAATATTAAACTCCACACTGGAATAGTTGAGCCATATCATGATATTATTGGAAACTCCCTAAAATATCCAAGTAACCTATGTATTTCTCTTGCATGTGATATGAACACCCCTGAATATCACAGCGTCAATTCGATGTTTTTGCATTTCTGACATAGGAACTCTGATGGCTATTAATATATTCTGCCATGGTTTTGTATATAGAGTTATACATTCACCCTTGACGTTCTTGGTGCTAAGAAACACTATATGTTATGAAAACTACAGGTACACATAAGTAAAGGTGCTGCCATGTTTCGGCATCTCAGTGAATCCTCTGAAGGCCCTTCATCAGAGCTTAGGCTTCACGTTTCTCTTCGTAGGTAAACCAACGCTGGTTGAACATGGTCTTACACTTCACATTTAAAAGAAAGCGAGCAGCTGCAGTTTGAGTCAGTTACAGCCGACTGACATGGGAAAACCAAAATAGTCGAGGCATGATGAGATAAGCACATCCATAATCATTACCTTGTGTGAAAAGGAGAAAGAACTGAAGAGCATTTTTAGGGGCCTCATCTCGAAGCAATGTGTTTCTTCCCTGTGAATCTATTAGCTCTGGTATTACTTGTCTCGGGTAAAATGTGACCGAGTGGCTAAGGTGTTGACTTTGGAACCTGGGACCCTGCATTCTAATTCCAGCCCAGGAACATGACTTAATCATGTGGATCTGGACAAATCACGTGAACTCCAAGGGCCTGATTCATGAAGGTACTTGTAGTAAGGTTACAAGTGTGCAGCCTCCACACTCATGGTGGAGTCTCCACACTCAGGCGGAATGTCCGCATGAAGCCCTCTCTTCAGTGCGCCACGCGGAGATTCCGCCCCGAGTGAGGAGACTTCACCATGAGTGCTTAGACTCCGCACTCAAGCTTCACTACACATACGTTACCTTTGTGAATTGTGCCCCGTGTTCCTAACAGTTGTGAATATTTTTGAAAACTAGTGCAATTGTAATGTCAAATATACTTCCATTGTGAAATGCAAATATGTGAGTCACCATCTATATACTATGCACCAGTTGCTGCTCACATCCTTTAAACACCACTACGGGGATACAGGTGAGATGTCACCGTTAGATGCACCATCAATGGGGACTCCGCATTCACTTTCTTCTCTGTATCTGCTCCTTGTATCCAATTCAGTGTTGTGGTGAGAACTTCACGCTCTTGGCTTCATAAAGCGTGCACTCCTTTCAGGAGTGCTACTTGCAGTATGTCTGTGTAGGTGTTAGTTTTGATTTGTCAATATATATGTGTTTCCTTTTCTAAGGCAAACACCTAAATACTCTGGACTCACATAACAGCATGGAAGATATTATTTTGAAGTGCATTTTAATTTCTGTTCTCTTGGTTGATGGGAGGATTTCTCCTTCCTCCTTCTTAGATTTCAAACACATCAGATAAGATCTTGGGTAACCCTGACTTTGTATTGCTACGAACTTCTGCCATTTTGGTAGCAGTGGGAAGGTTGTTAGAGACTTTCGGCTTGTTTAGTACTTTAAAGACTTGAGTTTGCATTCAGGATCATCTTTTCTTGCAACTTGCCCTCGAAAATTCTTTATGTGAGATACTCAGCCTCTTCGGAGTGAAGAAAAGTTGAGTTGTGTACCTGCTGGAGTCTTGTAGGTGGGATAACCATTAGAGTTAGCGATCACTGCCACCACTTTGCAGCAGTTGTTGAGATGGAGATACACGGTCTACCCTTCAGGCTTAATTCTCAATTTGTTGCTTCATGGGGCGGTAGAGTCACCCATAAGGGTTTGTGGCATCACATGCAGCAACTTCCAACCTGTTTTACTTCCTAAACCCTATAATTGCAGCAAACCAAGAACACTAGGTGGCTCAAAGTTCAATTAGTAGGAAATGTGCTCGATGACCAGTGTATCAAATCTCAAGAGATTGAACTTCTCCATCTTGTTTGAGATGAAGGGGGACAGGTTTCTCAATGGCTTTTATCTGCACCTAGAGGAATACAGATATTGCACATGATATTACACAGGAGCCCTGATCAATCTAAGATGAATAAATAACAATCTGTAATATTAGTTCACCATGTATTACTCTCCATACACGTCATCCTTCCCAAAAGTGTCTGGTATTCAATAGTAGACAGTCATTGAAAATAAAAAGGCCTACAATAAAGAACCTCAAATGAGCTCCATAGATCCTGTATTTGAAGGGCTAATAAACAACCACATTGCCCCAATCTGACCCTAGCTGCAAAGGAGCCTCTAGAAACATAGGGCCTGATTCACAAGCTGCATTTTGTGGTGCGCAAAGTAGTACTATGGCAGTACTGCTTACTATGAAATGCAATTCACTAACCTATGTGTGTAAGTCTCCACCTCCAACTCCCCTATCTGTTCTGTGGGGAGATCCTCACACATCTAAGTTTACTCCTTAGTAGTAAGTGTGGAAGGGACAGGGGGAGTGGCTGGAAAACACAGCATATTTATTACTAAAAACATGGGTTAAGGGAAGAGTAAAGAGTGGTTTAAGGAGGGCTAAGGAGAAATTCCATTGCTATTCACAAACTGCACTTCTAAAGTTACTACAACAAAAAATGGCCCAAAACAGTAGTAAATGTACCCCAGCTCAGAGCAAGAGTAAGTCCAGCACAGCCCATGGGCAACCACTGCTACTGCAACACCCTTCAATAAATAATAATTGAGGAAAGAACCTAAAATAAATATCAATATTAAATAGTGCCTCATAAAATGATTTACACTATTAGCAAATATAAATACATTTGATGTAATGTTAAATAAATTATCTAAAGTCAACAATATTTTAAAATAAAATATTTTAATAATCGAATGAAAAAATGTATTTAACAATCTTTTTATTGAAATATAACGAAATTACTTTTAATTAATTCTGTTTAACGCAATACACTCACAAAATCTGGGGTGGCCATACGGAAAAGGAGAATGCTACAGACGGTGTTCCCCACTTTGGGGTTGTGGTTGGCCACCTTTCTGAGGGTCATCAGTTATGTCAGCATAATGCGCCTTTGAAATAGGTATTGAAAGCAGATCAATGCCAAGCGTTATGGAACCATCATTCCAGCAAGTTGATAAAGATGCAGAAAGCAAAGGTAACCTCCTAAGTGATGTCTGTATCATTGTCACTCAGGTTGCCTTAAGTGTGGAACGCAGAGTCCACAGCTTCAGTGGTCGTCCGACGTTTGGCTGCAGCTTGTTACTAATATATGCGGAGTAGTGGCATCTTGCAGTGTGGCATACATCTGCAGCTTTTTCTCCCAGTATATTCACATATGTCCTAAGTATAGCATAGCATATTGGACTTCCCTCGCTTGCAGTTTCATTTTAATATCAGCATAGACTTTTCTGGCATCCTGGACTTTGGGAATAAGATCTGGATCTTATCTGTTGCAGTGTTAGTATATTTCACCTAATCCCCGTGCCTCACAATCCTGATAGGTTAGCAGTCATGCAGTAACTGATCTGGGAGTTGTTCCTTCGGTGACAGTTCTACAGAAAAAGTTAGAGAGAATGTATCAGCACCAGAATGGTTTTTACCAACATATTTTGCAGGTTTTAGCCTTTGCTGTGGAATCAGAGAGACCCATCATTCAAATGTTATTCCTGCATGAGCAGGCTTGTAGATCATCATTTATAGCACACAATAATTCGTTTGACTTCTCCAAGTATCTCTCCTGAGCTTCAGTCAGTCTCTCCGTATGAAAGTCAATTGTGTGTTTCTTGCATTTTAGCTGTGCAGTCAAGCCATCAATTTTCAGGTAGCTTTTAGATCAAACTCTAAGAGAATTGATTTAGTGTCTTCACCCCTCTCCATCTCTCACACATCAGTTGTTTGCTACACCCACTGCATGACAAAAAGGCCAACCTGACCTGTTTTTTTTATCTTGTGTGTCCATTGTGTTTCAGGAGTGATATGAAAGCTTAGCATATTGGCAGAGGGTCAGCTGCGGTGGGCCTCCTCAAAAGCACAGCAGTATGTAGGCCAGACGAATGCATGCCAATGGCCTGGCAGCCCAGCTCACAGCAGGTGCACAGTCAGCAATACCAGTACCTCAGTCCAGGTGCAAGTTAGACCTTTCCTGCCTGACCTGTTTTACCCATATCTGAGCTAAGAATTGGTTGGGAGTGTGTGATGCCATAGACGCTGGAACTTAGGATGTGGGTAGTGCTGCAGCACCCCCAAAATAAACATGCTGGAGTTCAGAAGTTGACTGAGCATTGAAGATGCCTTTAAATCATGTCTAATTTCTGCCCTTCAAAGACAGAAGTCAAATGTCAGGCTATATCTTTTGACAAATTGATGTTTATTATTTTAACATGTAGGTTGGTGTGTAGGGAGTGTGAAAGGAAAAGTTGCCAGTTTTTTCTTACACAACAGCATTTAAATACTGGGAATGAACTGTACACATTTTAAAACATAGCAGTTGTGAGAACACGAAATGAAGCACGTGTTTTGTAATTCTGAAGTGTAATAGAAACAAAGATCTAAATAGAATAAAAACATATGAAGATACTTAGCGATGTGCAAATTATATATATCTGCTGCAATCCGATTTCACATTATTTTTGTGTGTTGTATAGTTTTATCAGTAAAACAGCATGCTAGTTCTAACTTTGAAGCATTTCTATAAAGTATGTGCTGTCTGTGAATGACAGTGCGCTTCCACATCATACTTTAGTTCTATATGTACAGTCTTGTGCTCCAAAGTGCACCAGTTGCCGACTTTGGAGCTGGAGGACCAGGTTCGAGTCTCGGCATCAGCTCAACATCCTGTGATTCTGGGCAAATCACTTCAGCTCCCCAAGCCCACCAAAAATGAATGTGTCCTTGTGTAATGTAACTGGTGCTCATGTGAAGTACTCCCAATACCTTTGGGTCGGGTATAATTAATTTGTATAGTATAATTCTTGTTAGAATAAATCTGCCACACAGGAACTTGAAGAAGAACAGCTTTATTTCACGTCTGGTCTCAGGGCTGCCTGCCTCACACAACGTTCTAACATTAACACCCCACTAACATTCCATGGGTTAAGTTAACTTCACGCTGGGGAAGGGGTGAGTGGGACATACCATATTCGCATTACGACATATGTGAAGGATATTACAACAATTCTCTTTCAGAAATGTGGATTCTTTTTCTTTGAGAAAGTCCTCCTATGAGGATTTAGACTCCGACTCATTTCGGAAATTTCTGTTCAAGTCTATTTCTTCCACCATTGGTTACCTGAAGAGCAATGTCATCATCAGCACAGAAGAAGATAACAATTCTTTCGTGGTTTTTTTCATGAAATCTATAAAAGTTGCTATGAGATGGTCTTAATATACTATTTGTTTCCTCTTTAAGACAGATAGAGTGGAAGATTTGTATCCTACCTGGGGTACCCATTAGGAGTGCAATGTAATCGTAGAACACACTCATACATTTTCCAATGTTACAAATGAATTAGTTGTTAGGAGAAATGTGAATCAACTAACATGTAACTGTGAAGGTTAATGTGATCCAATGTAAGGCTTAGTTGATAATGCCTAGAACATGTACCGATCATCGTAATCAATGTGATTTGTTTCTTAGGCCTCAGTAGTTAGTGAATGTGATTAGTGATGTATTAATTGTGATTGAATGTTTCTTAGGTTAATAATGAAGATGCAAGACGTGTATTAATGTACTTAAGAGAATTTCTTCTATCGAGTGTTAAAGGGCAATGTAAAATCTAACCTGCGTAGTAAGTGAATTCATTAATTTAGCCTAAGTTACAGGCCTTAATTTGTAATGCATTGGAGTCCCTTCATTCTGAGAGTAATGCTAAAATTCGTATGTGAAACTCATAGAAAGCTCTCTGTCTCAAGTTTGCATTGCAGGTGGACAACGTTTACTAGTGAAGAGTAGGGGTATTTTTCCGTGGACAAGGTAGCGGAATGATTGAGTTACAGTTAGCATGGTTACAGGAGATAAGATGAAGGGAGGTGTTTTCACGTGGGAGAAGGAGAGAAGACCAAGGAAGAGCTGCTACTTAAGGGTGTGCGTGGAGAAGACCGGGAAGGGAGTCGACTTCATGGAAAAGTTTATGGCTGATCCCATTGTAGAGTATGTGTGAGAAAAGCATCACAGGATACTTACAGACTACAATTTAAAATACATGATGCATTGTAGAGCGGGACAGACACCCCATTCCTACTTGCCATCCTGACAGAGAGCACCTGCGTGCTACTGTGTCTATTTTCCTTCGCTTGTGGCTTTATGCCTCAGACCCATCTTATGACGTAGTGACGTCTTAGGAAGCCTTTGCCAACTAACACCTTTTCTCTTTAACTTTCTTTGCTTATATCCTAACTTAGGGAAGCCATTATAAAGCTAGAATAGGGATAGTTAGAACTAAATGCTTTATACAGAAGAAACGCAGATGCAAAGAGACTTGAACTTTTGTTTTCTAATCTCATGCATAATCATCATAGAGCTTATTGTTCTTTTCATGCTCCACCGGGTTAACCTATTAAGGAAATTTGTCTTCCTTCTATTTTCCTTGTACTTCTATACGCTCATGCCAAGATTTGTGTATGTCCAACTATTTTTGAATCTGTAATAAAACTGACTAACCTTCAATTGGTAGTTGATTGGATTCTTGTGTAGTCGTTTGGGTTGCACTGTATTTTCAAGTGATTCACGCCCTTTCCTTTCCTCTTCATATTAATACTGCTAAAAATGACCATCGGAGATCCGACTTTAGATTGAACTGAGAAGGTGGGCACAGGCTCCTTCGAGACCACTGTCTGAGCTCTCCTTCGGTAAGGCATGCAGCGGTTTATGAGTTTGTTGTTTTTCATGTAAATTACAGCTACCTTTCTTTTTCACTGTACTTAAAATGATTGAAGTATGATTCAACACACATTTTCGAATGGTCTTGGCTTGCATCTGATCTTTAGAAATTTCAGCATAGTTGTTATATTGCAGATCTCAAAAGGGATACCTTCTGGAAGAGTAAACAACTTGAATGCCTGTCTATGATTCACCTTGTCCTGCTTTACAAATACTCTCCCTGGGGTACATGGGATGAGATGGAACTATAATTGTATTACACTCATTGTAGATCCGACCACATTCCCTTCCCTTTACTGTATTTTCGAAATACCCCTGCCTTGCTAACACTTTTCTATCCTTGTTCCCTTCCCTCGCCCCTAACATACCCAATGTTTTTTGGTGTTCTCCATAGGTCTCCAATACGCCCAGTACAGGACTACTAGTGTCCCACATCAGGCTACTTTCAAAAGTCTTGGAGCCTGTCTTTAGTTGTGCACCACATTTCACATAGATCCTGAAGAAGTGCCACCCGATTCCTTTGGAACAACTAGGCACAAAACATGTCGGCCCCACCTTAGAGACTGCCCGCTAGGAACATCACATTCCCACAGGGCGTCCACTCTATTTTTATTTAGGCAGGATCTACCTTAACCATTACATTTATTGAGAATAGGACTGACCCTGACCTATTTTAGATCACCCCTTACGTGCACACAACCTCCCACTGCTCCCACACCCGCACGCACCCAACGGCTTCCGAAAAAGAGCCCCGGAAACGGTGAGCCCATCGAGCATTGCAGCGCCGGCCCGACGAGGAGCAAGGCCCAATGATGAAACATGACACCTTTCGGAAATCCATATGGTCGCACACTGTTCCTCCTACCAGCGGGTTTACCTTTCGGGGTGTGTGAGAGCAACATGACAAAAGATTTGTCTTTTCCCCTTCCTCTGTCATCCCCTCTCTAGGAACTGCACTCCCCTTGTTCAACACTTTCTCCTTGGAGCCACGTGTGCAGGATCTGTTTAAATATTGGCTCCCGGTTCCACCCCTCTCTTTCTCAAGTACTATAATTGTATTACCAAGTTTGGAAATGCAACTTTTGATGCAAATGTTTTTACTTTGAGTTTGTATGTCTTATTATTTATATTTTTCGGAAGTACTGGTTCACTGGTGCTGTCTGGTTTACTTAAGACAGCAATAGATGTAGCATTTAAACCCTTGTTTAGCTTTCCAGGATATCCTCATCAAATATTTTACATACCATAAAAACATACTAAAATCATTTACCCAATGACTAGACTTCATAAAACTCTGGCCTGCGCCTACGTTGAATGCTCTAGATCATTGTGCTACATAGAATGATACAACATTCAGGGTTGTCTGGCAAAATATGTAAATTTATGCATCTTTATTTTGGTGAAACCTTATATTGGGAATGCTATTTTACTAACTAGGATTGGAGAAGATATTGGGCCATTATGGAATGGTGCCAACGTGCATACCTACCGCTTTCAAGTCTGGACTTACCTTTGATCATTAGTGAGTCTGGCATCAGTTTCTAGCTTCATGCTACTTCCACCTAACTAGTTTGAGACTTAGCAAGGTGGAGTTTGGGGGAGCTAAGGGCTCACCTTCTGAATTGCGTTTTCTTTCCCTGAATGGAATCAAATTCATCTCATCCACCCTCAGCTGGAAAGTAAGAAAAATTGCTTTCTTCTCATATGGGGTGAATGGCAAGAGCTAAGAAAACCAATTTGTGGAATTGGCTTCCCAACAGAGAAATACTTATCTGAACCTGGGCCAATTCCATGCAGTCACAACCAGCAGAGAAATAGTGATTCAGTGAATTAATCATGTTATATTTTTTTAGAGTGATGGCTGCAGATTGTCTTTCCAGGCGTGTTGCACAGTTGTCAGATTATGTGACATTTCCTATGGACAGTGTAATTTATCATACTTCTCCTTGTCATAACAGATACATTAATAGCTGGAAGTCTGTGTTCGTAAGCTAACCCTAGAATGTAAGTATGCGTGTATCCTTAAGTGTCGCCTACCAGGCCATGGCTAGACAGCGACTAGCTGTAGCTGTAACCACAGGCCTAGCCAATGTAAACACAAAGGAAACTTATTTTGCTGTGCTGCTTACACATGGAAATTGAGATTTTTGGCACACTATATGCTGCGTTTATCCTTATTTAACAATAACAAAATGATCATGCACAAGAGACATTTTGACAAAAAGAACATTCTTTGGCTGCTGAATGCTCTTCTCCATAGAAATGCACAGCAACATGTAAAGTTGTGGAACAAAGTATCCAAACAATTGACATTGTGCATAGATAATCTACACAAAAGGTACAATTGCTGTGAAAAATTCAGCCTACATTTTCAGCTTGGTTGTGTTTTATTTGAGTGAAACGCATGTTGTTACAATTCATAGAAAAATGTTGCTACAGCAAAGGTAAAATGGGAACCTTTGCACATTCTGGAAAGGGCCAATATCGGGAACTTCATAAATCTTAACCTGCCAAAAAAATGTGCACATTACTAGAGATGTTGAGGCTCAATGCATCTAACCACAATACTCTTTCTGGAAACTTAGATGGGGCAATGGTGTAATGCGGTAGGCAGAGCTTAGCCATGATGTCCCGGGTACTCAAAAGGGGAAAAAGAGGGGACTGGATAACTCAGAGCTGCGGTGTTATGTGAAAAACAGATTTAGATCACGTCCTGGAGCTACTGAAACACTCCCATCAGCTTCCCCGAGGACTTTAAAGAGCCAGGCAGGAAGCCTGAACACAGTGGAAGTTCTGAATCTAAATATTCTGTAACTAAATGACAGGAAACCCAAGGCCATGAAAACAGCACTGGGAAATACCATATTGCAGCAACTCTCATCACAGTAGGCTCTGGTTGCAACCTTCCTTGTAGAGGGTAGTCTGAGTCTGCCGTATCTGTATCATATCTGTCCTTAATTATCCTGAAAAGCAGACCATCATGGGGTGGTCTGGTGTGTGCTGGCCGCAAGCATTGTCAGTCATATTGAAATGGTGTGATGTGGGCTGGCTGTCAGTAGCGTAAGCCATCTTTGATTGTGTGGTGTTAATGTTAATGTTAATGTTAAGGGGAATTTGTTGAGCGCACTGTCACCATGAGTTTCCTGGTGCTGCTAGGACACTGAGGCTGTACGAGAGGAAATTTAGTGGGGGTGTGAGAAGAGCAGAGTTTTTAAGGATTTCCTAAATGATAAGAGAGAACATGAGGTCTTGAGTGAGAGTGGAAAAGAATTCCATAACTTGGGAGCCAGATGAGAGAAGCTGCGGCCACCTAGTTTAATGAGTTTGACTATCAACAGTGTCAGTCAGCTTGGAATGGTGTGATTTTGCTTGACATACAGTTGTGTAGACCTTCGTGAAGTGATGTGATGTGGGCTGAATGCCAGTTGTGTAGACCACCTTGGAATGATGTGGCGTAGGATAACTGCCAGTAATTAAGACATCCCTGGAATGGTTTTACATGGACTAACTGCTAGTAGCGTAGCCCATCGTGAAATATTGTGATGTGGCCTAACTGCTAGTAGGATACATCATCTTGAAAGGGAATGATGGGGGCTGACTGTCAGTAGTGTTGGCCCTCTTGGAATGGTGTGACATCAGCTCACTGCCAAGAGTGTAGCCCGTCTTGGAATATTGTGATGTGAGCTAACTGCTAGTAAGGTACAGTATCTTACAATGATGTCATGGTAGCTGACTGCCAGTAGTGCAGACCATCACGGAATAGTGTGGTATGTGCTGACAGCCAGTAGTGTCCACCATCTTGAAACAATGTCGGGAATAGCTGAGCCCATTGTTGCTGCTCCACCAGATCATCCGGTGATGTGGACGCAGGGATGCAAGGTTAATGGAAGGCATATGCTTAATGTAAGGTTTACATTTAGATTGAGAGTTAGAGGGAGAGTTTTTATCAGGTGAAGCATAAAGTCTTGATTGAGGTTAGTGGAGAAGTCATAATTAGAGTTGTATTACCAGGCACCACAGGGCTTACCTTTCATATGTGTATATAGCAGATTGCAGCCTGCTGCGTTGGTTTGCTGTCCGTGCTGTCACATGAAAAAAGCTGATTAGTTCCATCTTATGTGGAGTTGTCCAGTCCTATTGCAGCTCTGGCATGGAGAACAAGCTGTGGTAAGACGAATGAGTGGTTGGGAATTTTACACTACTTCAGAGGCCCGCCTCATTGGCTTGCCCCCTCACCCTAATCAGGTTAATGCAGAGACTAAATTTGCTGATCTTTTATTATTATTAGCAGGGCAGGTGATCACGATGCATTGAAAATCTGCTTCCGGTCTCCACATTAAACGATGTGAACGCACCTTTAGTACGTTTGTGGATAGCAAGGGCACACTGAGGAGGCCCGTGGCCTTTGCAAACATGCTGTAGCGGGTGAATCGAAAGAGCTGCACACAGCCCTACTGGAGAGCAGTAACGATTCCACGAAGCATCCATGAACCATTGGCTGAAGACCCATGTTGATCCCTAACAAACCATATTAGTTGCAAATCGACACACTGTTGTGAACCAGGAGGTTGTATGACAGAGGCTTGCAATGCATGGCTAACCACGCGTTCCTCTACTACGCTGCCTAAACCACGATTGCAGCTTCACAGCACATTCCTTTACCACACATGCCTTTACCACACAATTTCATGGTAAAGGCATGACTTGTATAGGGATGTGTGGTAAAGATCACACCTTATGACGTCTGCCCTTAGCTCTAACAACTACCATGAACCCTAAAAAGTACTCCGACCTCACCCTGAGCCCTTAAAACTAACCCAACCCCCCTGAGCCCTAAAAAGTACTCCGACCTCACCCTGAGCCCTTAAAACTAACCCAACCCCCATGAGCCCTAAAAAGTACTCCGACCTCACCCTGAGCCCTTGAAACCAACCAGACCCCCCTGAGCCCTAAAAAGTACTCCGACCTCACCCTGAGCCCTTAAAACTAACCCAACCCCCCTGAGCCCTAAAAAGTACTCCGACCTCACCCTGAGCCCTTGAAACCAACCAGACCCCCCTGAGCCCTAAAAACTACCCCAACCACCCGAGCGCTAAAAAGTACCCCACCCCCTGAGCCCTAAAAACTACCATGAACCCCCCACTAAACCCTAAAAACGACCCCAACACTTAAATACTACCCCCAACCATCAAAACACTGCCCCAGCCCAACTTACCTCACTGCGTCCTCTCCCGATCCTTCCTGTTCCTGGGCCCACCCAGCTCAGCATCTAGACCAGGCAATGCCTTCACGCATATGCGTGGTTAAGGCCTATGCATGGTAAAGGCAAGCGTGGTTGGAATGGTCATGTGTGGCTCTACCAGCGCTGTTCAGGCCGGTTCCCATTCCAGGATATCCCCCCAGTTCCATAAAGTGCTTAGTCGACTTCCTTCAGGTGGTTATTGAGACAGGCTTCCATCTTACCTCGCTGCCTTCCTCGACAGCCATCCCAAGGCCACATGTCGAATTTCTTTCGTCCTACTTAAAAATGCTACTTCTTTCCTGTTGAAGGTGTTGAGGAATGTTCTAGTTCTAGTGATGATTCATATGGTTACCTATTTTTTTTACGTGGGGCTTCTTCATGTACAAAACCAGCATTGTCTTCAGAACCCCGGGGAGATGCATAACATGTGCATAGGTATGACAAGCCGGCTTTATAATTCAGTGGCTGGCTTGAGTTATATCCTCAGCGTCGAATGGAAACGATCTGAGATGCCTAAATGTATACGTAGTCTGCGGTTGCAATTGTAGACACAGGCTCTCCATGTCAAGACTCGTCACTGTTTGTTCTTGCAGAATAATTACATGCTTGTTCGCAATCCTTGATGAAATGCCAGTAAAAACACATTTTAAAGAAATAAGTCATAATTAGAGTTAGAATCAAACTAAAGGGTAGGATTATGATGACAATGAGGACTATTAGTAAGTTTAAGATTAGTGTGATGGTTGATAATATGTAAGATATTGCATGGTAACATTTCTATATGACTTTGTCCCGATTACACCTGTTTTCGCAAACTTCTTAAAACCCATCTCGTCCAGCTAGCCTACGAATAAACCTCACTGCCTATCCTCCCTGCTTTGTCTATGAGCGCCATGAAACCGACTGGTGTCCGGGCGCGGTAAAAATCCTTTTAACATAACATAACATAACATAACATATAGCACTTCCGTACCTCTTCATCACCAAGGACGATATCTCAGCGGTTGGTGAGTAATTACTACGGCTGTAGTGCATGGATGGGCGAAGTGAGGTAGAGAATTTTGAGTGGTATTTAAGGTTAGGGTCGCGGTGATGGTAAGGGAGCACGTTAAGCGCACTGCAAGTCTGTGTGACATAGAGGGATGTAAAAGCTAGTTTTCATTAAAGAGGACATCTTTCTACCAGATTTGTTGTGGCAATCTTTGTAATGCTAATTATGGGATCATTTTATTATCCTGACACTCTTTGTTATTAAATAAATTCCTCATTAGGCCATTCTTAACTGTTTTTAAGTTTTGGGCCCAGTGTTTTTAAGTAGGTGGCCCAGTGATTGGTCCAATATTCATTGCACCCGATGCACTCTGATACCCTTGGATTGGAATTCATTGTTTGAGATCAATTTATTTTATTTATTTATAAAGTTTGATATAGCGCAAACTAGATCCCGAATAGCATTCGGTTCTGAGTTTGCCCCTGATAAAGAGGAATAACATCCAACTTTTTGTGTTTGCTACATCACATTATACACATCCCAGTAATTGTCTGGAATTCTCCACCAAATAAATGTCAGCCACACATACTGGAACTAGGAGTATGGCGGCTAAAACTCCTGCAGTGTTCACTGGTTATATTCCGTCGGTCAAACATGAAAACTGGTGGAAAATATCATTTAATCACCCGATAATCACTGGAACAAGCGGTGTTATTCCCTATTATCGAGTAAAACCTCATAATTAGATACTATTAATCGCAACCAATAAATTCCGACCGGGCAGTGCCGGGCTTCATCGGGGAGGGTGGGGGAGATACGTATTGACCGAAAACACCGGGGCAAAGATAGTCAGGACATTGAAATCCCCCTGTCATTATTACACTTACTGATATCAATCAATCAATCAGGATTTGTAGAGCGCAGCTGCTTCACCCGTGAGGGCCTCAAGGCGCTGTTGTATAGCACTGCCTGTTCTCCTATTGGTTGAGCATCCATGTCCGGCGGATGAGACGGGTGGGTGGCAGCTAGATCAGGAGCTGAGTTTCCTGGAATGGTGCAGATCACTTGTAATGAGGGATTTTACCCTTCAGGAGATACTTGAAGTGAAGTTTGGATTTTTTATTCTTTTTAGTTTTTTTTTTAACTTTCTTCCTACTTTGGCTCACACTGCTTGACACTGCGTCTGTCGGAAAACAAAGCTGCCTCGGTGTCCCAACAGACACAACACAGCTACTGCTTCTTATTTTACCAAAAACTTACTAAAGTCCCCATTTTTAGATTTTTTTGCTTGATTTTAGAACTAATATTAAATACAGTGTTTTTTAATGGGAATTGAGTACCTCCCGTTTGTTTCAAGTTACACACCTACAGTTCGTTATGCAGGTTCCTGTACACCCCAGTTGGGCTTTTCATCCTCTTTGAGTTTACATGGCCTTATTTTTCTCGTCTTTTTGAATTCACGTGCCTGTCTGTACGTCGTTTCTTTTTTGTTTGTCGTTTCCTTGGGTGAGTCCCGTTGCACTGCTTACTTGAGCGTGCCTGCGCCCTTTGCTGCTCACGTGCGCACAACTGTAGACTGCCCTCTGCCTAGAGGGAGCCATGGTGCCCGGTCGCTGCTGCAGGGACTGGCAGAAGCCGCCACGCCCGGCCGTCTGCTTAGACTGGCAGCCCTGGGTCCCCGCCTCGGTTCCCAGGGGCTGCCAGACACGCCTGGCCCGAGAAGTGGTCACCTCAGGCCGCACGCAGCCGGATGCGCAGCTGCTTCCCTCTCACTCACCACCTGAGGAGCCGGCGGGCCGGGGAAGTGCAGCGTCGTGCCAGGCTGCCTCAAGATGACTTCAGCACAGATGCTGTCGGGCTGCCAGCCTAATCTTTCTGTGCACGCCATGTGACGGAAGCGCAGTGTGTCTTCCATTTTGTATCCAGAACCTACAGTACACACAACGGGAAAAAATGCGTATTGTCCTCTTTTTGGCAACTGCTCGTCCCATTGTCTCAAACTACCTCGTTCCAGCATGTTGTGATAAATATAATATATACATATTATTGTCAGGGGACAAATCATAAAAAAGAAGTGGGCGGACTAACCAAGTCAGGCACCTTGCAAGTGACATCATGGCGTGTTCAACAGGCCTATGACGAGGACATTAGAGCGTTTTACAATATTTAACAAATTCGATTTTGCATCTGGGTTGTGGCAAATAAGTGACGCGAAAATCTGGCCCTCAAGTTATATATTTATGTTTTAAAAGTCTGCCACAAAGAAATTGTAGAAGGAGCGACGTGCCAGTAAATCTGTTCTGCTTAATTGGTTGCATAGCCTGCACTTTAAAATGTATAGGGTTAAGGCACCAGCTACATGCTAGATATTTATTTGCCAAGTACATGTCGTGGAATACCGCGGTCATTTTCTTTTATGTACATTGGTACGAGGGTTGCTGCTTTACACTGAGATCCTATTGTCACTTACAGTTAAAAAATTGTAATGCTTCTAATATAGCACAGGGAGTTAAGAAGGACATATGACTCCTACATCTTGCAAACACATCACAAGATGTAGGAGTCACATGTAAAACATGCAGACACTTGTATGATTTATTGTCCATTTATTGTTCCATAATCAAAAAACCCTCAGCGGACACCTCAGATCCAAACAACTTTCGCCCAGTGACCAATATCCCTGTACTAGCCAAGTTAATTGAGAAATGCGTCCAGAACCAACTCAGCCAACACATCACCAAGTTCTCCTTGCTTGACGAATGCCAGTCAGGATTCAGAACAGGACATAGCACGGAAACAGCGATTCTCCATATTGTCGACGATGCGATACAGGCACTTGACCAAAATCAAGCATGCCTACTGATTCTCCTTGACCTGTCATCGGCGTTTGACACAGTAAACCATGAAGCACTACTAACCAGGCTGCAGGACAGGATGGGATTGTCGGGAATTGTACTGGACTGGTTCAACTCCTTCTTACAAAACAGAACACAGCGATTCCGGGTCAACGAATCTATCTCATCTGCATGCCCTATCTCAATAGGAGTCCCTCAAGGATCGACGTTATCCCCAGATCTGTTTAACCTATACGTCGAACCACTTACAGAAATTCTCCAAAAATCACAGATATCTTATCACATGTATGCGGATGACACGCAGATATACATAAAGATCGCATCCCTAAAAGACATTGAACTAATGAACGAGACATTAAAAAGGGCACTACAATGGCTAACTAACAACCATCTGAAACTAAATGCTCACAAAACAGAGTTCCTACTAATCTCACCACCAAGGAGCCAGGCGGAAATAAAGGAATGGACGAAACTCGTGACTGCGCTCAACTGCACCCCAACCCTAGTCAATTCAGCTAAATCGCTTGGAATAACTCTAGACGAGAATCTAGACATGAAAGCCCACATTAACTCAATGGCTAAAAATGCCCGCTTCCACCTGAACTACTTAAGAAAACTGAAACCATTCATCTCAGAGCCAGATCTCAAACTGGCAATCCAATCCTTGGTTATCTCTAGGATTGAATATGGCTGCACCACCTTAGCTGGCCTACCAAAAACATCCACAGCCCCACTAAAAGCCTGCCTCAACGCCGCGGCAAGACTTATCACTGGATCTAGGAAATATGATCATATATCCCCTCACTTGAAAGCCTTAAACTGGCTACCTTACGAAGCCAGAATCCAAATGAAGATAGCCTGTATCACTCATAAAGCGCTCCACTACAACACCCCTGGATACCTAGCCAAGAAAATTCAGCTGTCTGGAGGTAACCGACCAGCCAGAAGCGCTGAGGAGTTGCTATTACGACCAGCCATTTTCAGAAAGAAAAAAACCTATGACAGAGCATTCTCAGGAGCTGCCCCCAGAATCTGGAATTCACTCCCTCCAACCATTCGGAAGATCAAAAATGTGGCAGCATTCAAGCGGGAAGTGAAGAGCCTTTTGATGAACAAATACAATAAATAGAGAAGAACATCGATCACTGCCCTGATCTATTGCTGCTTGACTTCAGAACATTTATGACATCAGAAAGGCGAAGTATAATCAATATTATAAAGATTTGCTAATTCTAGGTTATGAAACGGCCCAAAACTTACCTCCAAACGGTATCTTTAAATGACCTTATAACCGCATCCCTCAGGGACTTATAACTATCTACCTCACCTATGTGTATATACTTTGCTTTTGATACAATTGGAGCTGCAACTCACTTTGATCACACTGGCACATGTGTCAAGAATGATTGCATCTCATCTACCTCATATCTGTGATTCTTTTTACTGTCTATATATATGTTATGTTTTTCACCTACCCTATGTGAAGCGCTGAGGAGTTGCTATTACGACCAGCCATTTTCAGAAAGAAAAAAACCTATGACAGAGCATTCTCAGGAGCTGCCCCCAGAATCTGGAATTCACTCCCTCCAACCATTCGGAAGATCAAAAATGTGGCAGCATTCAAGCGGGAAGTGAAGAGCCTTTTGATGAACAAATACAATAAATAGAGAAGAACATCGATCACTGCCCTGATCTATTGCTGCTTGACTTCAGAACATTTATGACATCAGAAAGGCGAAGTATAATCAATATTATAAAGATTTGCTAATTCTAGGTTATGAAACGGCCCAAAACTTACCTCCAAACGGTATCTTTAAATGACCTTATAACCGCATCCCTCAGGGACTTATAACTATCTACCTCACCTATGTGTATATACTTTGCTTTTGATACAATTGGAGCTGCAACTCACTTTGATCACACTGGCACATGTGTCAAGAATGATTGCATCTCATCTACCTCATATCTGTGATTCTTTTTACTGTCTATATATATGTTATGTTTTTCACCTACCCTATGTGAAGCGCTCTGATACCCACGGGTCTTGTTCGCGCTATACAAAACTCTATAATAAATAAATAAATAAATAAATTGTCAATTTGTACATGCGATGTGATGTAAAGCGCTCTGACACCCTGCATTAGAATGAGTAGCACTATAAAAGAAACAAAACAAAATCATGATATTTAAATTGTTATTTGCATAAATACTGGGAAAGAGCAACACATCTGACATTCTTACAGTGCATGCATATCTCTAATTTACAAGGACTGAACAAACTCCAAAGCATCCCTCCCATAAGTACTTGTAAAGTATCAACAAGCTTTGTGCCTTTGTTTCCCATTTACATTTGCATCTATGTGTGAGGCTTGTAGCCACTCAAACAAATGCAGGCCTAGTGGTCCCTTAAATTCGGCCTTTGTTTTGGGTCCAGCTGAAATTTAAAATAATTAAGCCTCCCTGCCCCCTGCATGTTGCTGCTCCGAAGGAAAACAGACAACAGTACAGGCGCTGCTGAATGTGTCCCTGACCAGTTCAGCATATTTCAGTGGGGCCCAACTTCTTAGCAGGGTAGATGGCGTCCACACTGTGAAAAAAGTACTTAAAGGCAAGAAAACTGCAACATAGAGAGCTACATAAAGGGCACAATATTATCAACCTGGCATGGATGAAGGTACGCCTGTTATATGCTTCTTTTTCATTGCAATGCAACATGCTCCCGATCAGATCAACGGTTTTGGGCGCCCTAGAAATAGTCTCCTCTCATTCCATCTCCCATGAACTGAATTTTTCTATGGCTGATTATAATCTGCTCTTGGGTCATTCATTTGATAACAATTCTTGTGCTTGGCTAGAGTATGCCTGATTTAGTTTAGCGTGTCCCTTCGCCCGCTCATTTCCGGGGGCACACTCTTGATATCATTTTTAGACCTAATTTTCATGTAGTGGACCCTATTACTGCACTTGATTGGTCTGACCTTTGTCTCGCGCCGTTTGATGTATATTTGGCTCCAATGACACAAATTCCAAGTATGCCTGTCTGACTACTTTATGAACTGGTCTTTAAAGCATCATTATTTTTTTGGGGGGGACTTTTATATAGCAGGAACTCGACCCAAAGGTATCAGAGTGCTTTACATGAGCACCAGTTGCGTTACAGATGCTTTACATGAGCACCAGTTGCGTTACAGATGCTTTACATGAGCACCAGCTGCGTTACAGATGGACACATTCATTTTGTTAGGCACGCGCAGATTAAGTGATTTGTCCAGAATCACAGGATGTTGAGCGTCCCTGCTGATACCCCAACCAGGCCTGGACTGGCCGTTGCGGGCACCGGGCAATCCCCCGGTGAGCCGCAAGGGTGGGGGCCGGTTTTGGGCCCAGGGGGCCGTTTTTGTTACAGGGCCTTTTGGCCCTGTAACAAAATCGGCCAAAAACCGGCACGACAAAGAGCTTGGTCGCACACCCAGGGGACCGGCGAGCACTTTGCCAGGGCCGGTTTTGGTTCTCAGTCCTGCCCTGACCCCAACCCAGTTCCGAAGCTTCAAGGTCACCCGCTCTAGCCATTAAGCCACATCCTCATTTGTAAACTATTTTCTATAGCTGTGAGAGTGTGATGTGTGATAGTGACCATAGTTCACCTGGCAATGTGGAAATCTTGCCAAGCATTTTGGTTGTGTGTGTCATTACCCATCATGGACTTCTTGCACTAAGACAGACACTTCTTGGTATTCTGATGATCTCAGCAATTCTAAATCTGTTACACACAAAAACAACAGAATGGAGCTCGGGCTTCATCACATCAGCAAATCACAGGGGTAGATCATGGTTTCAAAGGCCCTTTCTCTGGGTCTAGTTTTGCTTTTGATTACAGACCTTGTTGTTATGTTTCTGTCACTGGAAATTCCTAGGCATAATGTAAGGTTCTGTACCCTCTACATTAAGTGCCTGACGGCTGGTGTATCTGGTATTCTGACTTTTATTTTGGCCTTGCTGTCATGCTAACCCAGTGTGCTCGCAGAGGTCCTGACTGTCCCTGGATATGCTAGGTCTAAGACCTGTCCTGTGCCCTGAAGGAGTGCACCAAGCATGCTCTCAAAGTCTTATCTTATCTTAGAAGCGCTAATAGAGCGCATGGCTGCCCGGAGGCGTCCCAGCCCTAAGTACGTATCTAGCTGACCAAAACATTAGTGGTAAAAATAGTCAAACAACCATGTTTTCAGGATTTTGTGAAAATGGAGTTTCAGGTTGATTGTCTGAAGGATAAAGAATTCCATAAGATGGCAAGATGTATTGAAATGACAGACCTCCACTTCTGGCATTTTTAGGTCGAGCCTAGAGCAGTGCATGCACTGCTTGTTCGACTTTTAGTAAGTGGTAAAAAAAGTGCTACCAGGTGCTGCCATGGCCGGCCTAGAGCTTGAGTGCATGTGCAAGGGCGCATGCTTGAACACTTCTCGCCCTTTCCTGGCTGTTTTCTGTGCATCGCTCATTCTTTCAATTACTCCTTCCTTCTTATTCCTTCTTTGCTGCTTTTCTTTGTGTTTCTCATTCTCTTTCTGCCACTTTCATGTGCTTTTTTCATTATTACGCAATCTTTCTTTGCTGCTTTTTGAACTTTTACACTGATTCTGTGCCGATTAAGCATGGGCGAATTTTGCGAATCTGGCGTTCCTGAATTTGCGTATTTGCGAACTCGCAATCCGCAAAATCTGCAAATTCTCGTGAATTTGCGGATTTTTTTTTGTGTTCGCAAGGGTTTCTGCCAGTTCGCGAGGGTTTCGTACCAGTTCGCAATTGCGAACTTACTTGTCGGCTCACAACGGTCGCGACTATGTTGTTTCTAGGTCTGGTTCATCATCACAGGTTCCCAGCACCCTCTTTTTCACCACTGCCACCCTCTGTTTCACCCATGCCACTCTCTGGTACATCAATGCCACCCTCTGGTTCATCATCACTGTAGATTATGGGGGGGAAAAGCAAGCACACCTGCCCTGCTTCAACTGACATGAATTAATTTGGGGTTGATTTATTAATGTGTCACTATTTTAAAATTCCAGTCTGGCACCTGCTTCCTTATCTGTAATTTGCTTTCTGTTGCAGTGCGATTTTTTTTCCAGGACCTTTGTGGCCTACTTGTAGCTATTCTATGAGCCTGCTGTGAGGGTCAGAGCAGGGTCATAGAATTGTTGCAACTAGCAACTGAACTCTGGAGGGGCCCCAGTCAGGAAGCACTACAGGGAATGGTTACTATTACTAATGATGAGTTTGAACTTTTGCACCTGCTGAGTGCTTTCAGTTTTGCAAAACTCGTTTTTCTGCAGAACAGCAACTGTAATGCCCCAAACAAACATAGGCAACTTGTTGGACAGGCCCCATGAAGGGCTCGCTCCCTCCCCGCATGACAGGGCCCGGACACCGGCTCTCCCGGTGCTACCCACAGAAGCAACCCGCAACCCGTCCTCTACGGGACGCCTGCTCCCGGATATCTCTGTATCACTGGCCCGGGCCACCGTCAGCACCATTGCCCGGCCCAGCCGCCATCTTGGACACTGCACCACGAGGCCGCGTGGCCTCAGCTCGACCCCAACCCTGGGCCTGGCCAGGCCCCGACATCCCGGCACCACCATCCACCCAGGAGGTGAAAAGACCACTTGGCAGGTCAATGGGAGAAAGAAGTGTCGATGGCTCTCCCCCGCCAGGTGCCGATCGCCCCCAGCCTCCCCGGGCGCTGGCTCCACCCCCTGCTGGGTGTCTGGACTCCCTCATCCCGGACCTCCCGACCTCCAAGTGCGAGGGTCCAGACATCAAAGGGCGCCAGACCTATAACTGAGGCAGCTCCAGAGCAGGAAGGCAGTTGTATCCTGGAGTCGAGAGACACCGTGAAGAACTCATCCTTGACGGACTGCTGGCGCTGCCGCAGCCCTGCCTTGTGAACTGTCGTCCTGCCTGCTGGCGCTACCGCGGCCTTCTGCAACCTTCATCCTCGTGGGACCTGCTGGCGCTGCCGCGGCCCTTTGCAACCTTCATCCTCGTGGGGACCTGCTGGCGCTGCCGCGGCCTCTTGCCACCACCATCTTCGTCGGGACCTGCTGGCGCTGCCGCGGCCCGTTGCTACCTACGACCTCCTCGGGACCTGCTGGCGCTGCCGCGGCCCGACCTTCCCGAACGCCGAGCTCGAGGATTGTGAGCTACCCATCGTTTCATCTCAAATACCAGATTGGTAACAAGACTGTCCCGCTACCCCCTTTCCCTTCCAGAGACTAGAATTGAGAGGATCCTCGCGTCCTGATCTCATTGTACCGTACTACCTTACTTCGAGAACTGCATATAAAGAGCGTTAACCTTATCTTTGTGTGGTGTCCATCTGTGGGGGGGAAGTTACTTGTCTGTACGATCGCTGGAGACGGCCCTCACCGGAGGCCTCTCCCCTTGTCCTCGGCCGACCCTCCAGGTCCCCGTCTAACATTGGTGGCCAGCGGCGCGATCCGAACCAACGCGTAATCGTACAGAGAGTAACTCACCCCACGACTAAACCACAATGATGACCAAAGAGAGCGGATCTACAGAGAAATTCCAGATGGAAAAACTAGAAGAGTACAGCCATCGAGAGCTAAAACAATTTTGTATGGAACTAGGCATTACTACCACCGGTCTGAGCACGAAAGATGACTTCAAACACGCCCTAGAATCTTGGGCAGAAACAAATGCCGCCAGACCCCGGGACCAAAACATCGAGGCACCAGAGACAAGCACCACTCCGACGGAAGAAAGGAGAGCGGGTCTCTCCCGGGAGGAGATCCAAGAACGAGAAAAAAGCAGACTACACGAATTAGAGTTGGCACGGCTCAAGTTGGACGGAGAGCTGAAACTGGCGGAACAAAAGATAAACTTAGAACACTTACGGCTCCGAGAAGAGCGGGAAGAAAAGCAAAGACAGAGAGAACACGAAGAAAAAAGACTGGCATACGAACACGAGCGCAAGCTAGCAGAGATAGAAATGCGGAAACAGAACAAAGACCTAGGGGTGCCCGAGCAACCGCGCACCCCAGGCGCTACCGAACAAAAGGTCCACATCCCCAAAGATGTGGTCCGTGAATATTATCGGAACGACGACATACAGCAGTGGTTCAAGGCCTACGAGATCGCCATGACCTCCCACCGGATCGATCGAAGTGACTGGGGAGCCGGTCTATGGGGGAGGTTCGTCAATGAAGGCCGCGATGCCCTGCTACAGCTCCCGGACCATCAAATGACGTCCTATGACCACATGAAGGCCGCCCTCCTCACTCGATATGGGCTTACGCCCGAAATGTACCGCCAGAGGTTCCGCGACTGCACCCGGACCCCGGGTACAACTTGGGTAGAATATGTGAACTATTTCAGCCGAGCCTTCGAGGGATGGATCAAGGGTAGCCACGTAACAACCTACGAGCAGCTCTTCAACCTCATTGTATGGGAGCACCTCTCCAACAACTGCTTCGTCGAGCTCAGGCAGCACCTCCTCGACAGTAAATTGACTGAACCACGGCAGCTCGCCGCTGAGGCTGACCGATGGGAAAGCACCCGAGTAGCCCGGAGTGGGCCAAACGAGCAGAACAGAACTAACCAAGGTCATCATCGTCCCCGAGGAGGAGGAGGAGGCCAGGGCCGCTTCCGCTAACAACACCCCGCCCCCGGCCGGCCGGGGCAACCCCCCGATGCGCCCAGGGTTCCGAGCCAATGTTACTTGTCACCGATGTCAGCGAATCGGCCACTATGCCAGTGACCCGAACTGCCCAAAGAACCAGACTCCCGGGCCCCGCCAGGTAGCTGCCGCCGCCCTAGGAGAAGAGCAAATCTCCGAAGAGCATGAAGAGTACGAGCAGGAGCAGCCCGAGTGGGAACCTGCCGCCATGGTCCTGGCTTGCCTAGGGGGAAGAGACATGATCCCGCGGGCTCCCCTACCCGCCAACACCAGGAAATACAGCCAGTGGGTGAACATAAATGGGCGCAAGGCCGAAGCCCTGCGTGACACGGGGGCCAGTGTGACGGCCGTCCGCTGTCACCTGGTGACCCCAGAACAAATCCTGCCAAACGTTCTTTGCCCCGTCCGATCGGCCGACAATTCTGAGAGCCTGTGTCAGATGGCCTGCGTCCCCTTCGAATGGGGAGGAGTGTCCGGTATGCTAAAAGTGACTGTCCGCGATGATGCCCCTGTGGACTGCCTCCTGGGAAACGATCTCGAGAGTTCCCCGTGGGCGGCCGTTGAAAGAAGAGAGCACCTGGGGATGTTGGGCCTCCCGGACTGGGCGTGCGTAACCACCCGGTCCATGGCCGCCCGCACCATCCCCAGACCTGAAGAACCCGAGTGGCCAGCACCTCCTCCCCCGATCGCTCCAGAGGAAGACACCGTCCATACCGACCCCCCGGAACAAACCCAAGAAGGGCCCGCTCAGCCCCAAGACCTTCCAGACCTGGCTCAGTGGCGTCAAGAAGGGGGACCCACCCAGGAGCAATTCCGGCAAGAGCAAAAGACCTGTCCCTCCCTCGAGGGACTCCGACAGCAAGCACTCGCCCAGAGCGCGGGAGACACCGCAGGGGCCCACTGGATCTATTGGGACAATGACCTACTGTACAGCGAACAAAGAATCGCGGAGTTGGGGGCCAGTCGAGTGCTGGTGGTGCCCCTCCGCTTTAGAGACTTCCTTTTGAACTTGGCACATGATGTCCCCCTGGCTGGACACTTGGGGCAAGACAAAACATACAACCGCCTGGTAACCCACTTTTACTGGCCAAAAATGAGAAATGACGTCTCCAACCACTGCCGGTCCTGCCCTACCTGCCAGGCCAGCGGGAAGAGCGGCCGAAAACTCAAGGCACCCCTGCAACCATTCCCCGTTGTTACCACCCCGTTCGAAAGGGTGGGAATAGACATTGTGGGGCCCCTGGACCCCCGAACAGCACAAGGGCATCGATTCATTCTGGTCCTGGTGGACTACGCCACCCGCTATCCCGAGGCCGTTCCCCTTCGAACTGTAACAGCACCAGTGGTAGGCCGAGACTTAATGGGGATCTTCTCTCGAGTGGGCTTCCCCCGGGAGGTCGTCAGCGACAGGGGCACTAACTTTATTTCAAAGTATATGAAATCCCTCTGGCAGGTGTGCGGAGTCACCTACCGATTCACAACCCCCTATCACCCGCAAGGAAACGGACTGGTCGAGCGGTTCAACCGCACTCTCAAGGGGATGATCATGGGGCTGAAAGAACCCCTACGCCGCCAGTGGGACGTGCTACTCCTGTGCCTCCTCTTCGCCTACCGAGAAGTCCCCCAGAAGTCCCTCGGCTTCAGCCCCTTCGAACTCCTGTACGGACACCTCGTTCGAGGGCCCCTCAGCCTAGTTAAAGAAGAATGGGAAATGGCCCCCCTGAAGACCCCTCCAGACATCTACAAGTACCTCCTGACCCTCCGCAATCAGACCAGGCGATTCAGGGAGATCGCCAAAGCCAATCTTGAGGCCAGTCAGGAGGACATGAAGAAATGGTACGATCAACATGCCTCCTCCATCGAGTTCGAGCCTGGTCAGCAGGTATGGGTGATGTCCCCCATCGAACCTTGTGCCTTGCAGGACAAATGGACGGGGCCCTTCAAGGTGGTCGAGCGCAAGAGCCCCGTCACCTATCTCATCGCCATGGAATCCCCCCGGAACCCCCTCCGGGTCCTCCACGCCAACAGACTCAAACCACACTTCGTGCGCTCGGAGCTCAGCCTGCTGATGGCTACAGACAGTGGAGCGGAAGAGGACTCCGAGCCCCTCCCTGACCTACTGAGGACCCGGGAAAAAGATGGTTCGGTGGACGGGGTCCGACTCTCCGATGCCCTGACCCCGGAGCAGCGCCAAGACTGTCGGGCCCTCCTGCTGCAATTTGCAAACCTATTTTCCCTCACCCCCGGGGTCACCCCCTGGTGCCTGCACGATGTGGACACTGGGGACAGTCCCCCTATCCGACACCGGGCGTACCGAGTACCAGATCGGGTGCGCGCCTGCATCCAAGAAGAAGTCTCCAAAATGCTCGCACTCGGAGTCATCGAACCCTCCGACAGCCCCTGGGCCAGCCCAGTCGTACTGGTCCCCAAAGTTGCTGCCCCGGGCACCACCCCCGAGCTCCGATTCTGCGTCGACTATCGGGGTCGGAACGCTGTCACCCGAACCGACGCTCACTCCATCCCCCGAGCAGATGAACTGGTCGACCGCATGGGGGCTACCCGCTACCTAAGCATCTGCGACCTGACAGCGGGCTACTGGCAGATCGGCCTCACCCCCAGGGCCCAAGAACGATCCGCTTTCTCCACCCCGGATGGACACTACCATTTCAAAGTGATGCCATTCGGCATGAAAAACGCTCCAGCCACTTTTCAACGACTTGTGAACCAGGTACTGGCGGGCCTCGAAGAGTTCAGCGCCGCCTACCTGGACGATATCGCGGTATACAGCCGCCACTGGACAGACCACCTTCACCACCTCCGAGAGGTCCTGCACGCCCTCCAACAGGCCGGCCTCACCATCAAGGCCAGCAAGTGCCAAATTGGCCAGGGGTCCGTGACCTACCTCGGACACCAAGTGGGGAGCGGTCTGGTGGCCCCCCTCCAGCTCAAGATCGCTGCCATCCAGTCCTGGCAGCCCCCCGTAACCCAAACCGAGGTCCGAGCCTTCCTGGGGCTCACCGGATACTACCGGCGGTTTGTGAAGGACTATGGCAGCATTGTGGGGCCCCTCACGGAACTCACATCCAAGAAACACCCAAAAACAGTTAACTGAACTCCAGACTGTCAAGCGGCCTTCGAGAGGCTGAAGGCCGCCATGTGCACCGCCCCTGTGCTCCAGGCCCCCGACTACAGCCGTGAGTTCATCGTCCAGACTGATGCCTCAGACCATGGCATTGGGGCCGTCCTCTCCCAACTGAACCCCGAGGGAGTCGACCAACCAGTGGCCTTCATCAGCAGACGCCTGCTGGCCCGAGAGCAGCGCTGGAGTACCGTCGAGCGGGAGGCCTTTGCAGTGGTGTGGGCCCTCAAGAAGCTTCGGCCCTACCTCTTCGGTACCCACTTTCGGGTCCAAACAGATCATCGCCCCTGCAATGGTTAATGCAGATGCGGGGGGAGAATCCCAAACTATTGCGATGGTCCATCTCCCTGCAGGGGATGGACTTCACTGTGGAGCATCGCCCTGGCCAGGACCACGCCAACGCGGATGGCCTGTCACGCTTTTTCCGCCTCGACGAGGAGAGTCCCCAAAAGGATGGGTGACTCTCCCCGCCTTCAGCTGGGGGGGACGCATGTTGGACAGGCCCCATGAAGGGCTCGCTCCCTCCCCGCATGACAGGGCCCGGACACCGGCTCTCCCGGTGCTACCCACAGAAGCAACCCGCAACCCCTCCTCTACGGGACGCCTGCTCCCAGATATCTCTGTATCACTGGCCCGGGCCACCGTCAGCACCATTGCCCCGCCCAGCCGCCATCTTGGACACTGCACCACGAGGCCGCGTGGCCTCAGCTCGACCCCAACCCTGGGCCTGGCCAGGCCCCGACATCCCGGCACCACAATCCACCCAGGAGGTGAACGGACCACTTGGCAGGTCAATGGGAGAAAGAAGTGTCGATGGCTCTCCCCCGCCAGGTGCCGATCGCCCCCAGCCTCCCCGGGCGCTGGCTCCACCCCCTGCTGGGTGTCTGGACTCCCTCATCCCGGACCTCCCGACCTCCAAGTGCGAGGGTCCGGACACCAAAGGGCGCCAGACCTATAACTGAGGCAGCTCCAGAGCAGGAAGGCAGTTGTATCCTGGAGTCGAGATACACCGTGAAGAACTCATCCTTGACGGACTGCTGGCGCTGCCGCAGCCCTGCCTTGTGAACTGTCGTCCTGCCTGCTGGCGCTGCCGTGGCCTTCTGCAACCTTCATCCTCGTGGGACCTGCTGGCGCTGCCGCGGCCCTTTGCAACCTTCATCCTCGTGGGGACCTGCTGGCGCTGCCGCGGCCTCTTGCAACCACCATCTTCGTTGGGACCTGCTGGCGCTGCCGCGGCCCGTTGCTACCTACGACCTCCTCGGGACCTGCTGGCGCTGCCGCGGCCCGACCTTCCCGAACGCCAAGCTCGAGGATTGTGAGCTACCCATCGTTTCATCTCAAATACCAGATTGGTAACAAGACTGTCCCGCTACCCCCTTTCCCTTCCAGAGACTAGAATTGAGAGGATCCTCGCGTCCTGATCTCATTGTACCGTACTACCTTACTTCGAGAACTGCATATAAAGAGCGTTAACCTTATCTTTGTGTGGTGTCCATCTGTGGGGGGGAAGTTACTTGTCTGTACGATCGCTGGAGACGGCCCTCACCGGAGGCCTCTCCCCTTGTCCTCGGCCGACCCTCCAGGTCCCCGTCTAACACAACTGAACTCTGGAGGGGCCCCTCAGGAAGTACTACAGGGAATGGTTACTAATGATGAGTGAACTTTTGCACCTGCTGAGTGCTTTCAGTTTTGCAAAACGCGTTTTTCTGCAGAACAGCAACTGTAATGCCCCAAAGAAACTTACTTGTGAAAGTTGATTTCTAATCCAAAAGTGATCCAAAGAAAGTCAAAAGGCCTCAAATCTACAAAAGTGCAGGCAAATGTCAACCTGAGGAGTTATTCTGATAAAAATCATCATTTTCAGAAGGTCTATGCTGCTTGCTAGTGGATTTCTTGTACAGAATTGCAAATTTTGTAATTTCGCGAGTACGAGATTGTTGCTGCCCGCCGCACCTACATGTTCGCAATTGCGAACTCTCGCGATGCGTCGCCAAACTCCCGCGGGATCCCGCAGCAAGATCCAAAATGGTGCAGCACTTGCAAAATATCGAGAAAAACAACTCGGCAAACGCTGAATGACGGTAAGTGAACGCCGCACGCCGCAAAATTGTATCACCAAGAAAAAAAAATCCGCTGCGTGCGAATTTGCGGATTTTCGGTAAATTTGCGAGCGTTCGCGGATTGCGAATTTACCAAAAATCCGCAAAATCCACGAGCGGAACGGATTTTCCGCCCATGCTTAGTGCCGATCTGCTGGGCATCCGCCACTCTTTCTCATTAATTCTTTGCTGATCTTCTGTGCTTTTGCCTTTCATTTTTTAACATTTTTCTCTGACCTTTTCACTCAACCCATGCTGCTTTTGGCTTCTTTTAGTCTTGTCTCAGCTCTTCTCTTCGAGTTTCGAACTCAATTGCTCCCTTAATTCCTCTTCTTCCTTTTACTCACGTTTTACTCTTCTTCCTGCCCTTTTCCTGAATTTGCGACCTTCCCTGCTTCCTCTCCCACGCCGCACTCCCTTCTTGGTTTCCGCCAGTTACTTAGCCCAACCCATTGCCACAGAGACACCCGCTCCTAATTCATGTCAGCCGCAGCTTGGATGCACAGCCCGTATGCACTGCACACAACACTCATCTCTCCCTCGGCCACGCACACCTACACACCTCTCCCCTCCCCTCCCTGTTTTGCCTTCTCCTCAACAACACCTCCCTCAATAAACACGCTACTGAAATATTTGACCTGCTACACGACCACACATTGAAACTGCTCTTCCTCACAGAAACCTGGCTGATTCTAGCGACATTACCACACCTACTCCCCAAGCACAAGGTTATAAGACAGGACAGAATTAACAGACCCAGCGGAGAACATGTAATCGTTTTCAAAGAGCTCATCAAGTTGTTCCACTGCCTCAGCTAGCACCAACAGCACCATGAATCGGTGAAAACGTTTTTATTCCCACAACTGTTGCAGCACATCAAGTGAAGTTTTTGTGTGCTGCATTCTCACTGAAGAAGGAAACTTGAATACATGGCACTCCGATTGAAAAACTTGTGTTTCAATTCTTCATTGAACCTTCTTAGCCTAAAAGGCAGAGCACCGGTCTAATAATCTGAAGGTTGTGAGTTCGAACCTCTTAGTGGGCATGTGTTTTGCGATATAAGTGTTTGCATTTTGATAATTCTCCAGGCACCAATCTTAGGGGATACTTAACATTCTGTCTTATCCCAGATTCGTTTTGTATCAGGACGTTGTTTGTAAATTAAACATAAGCACTTTATACTTTTGCATGCTGGATGTGTTTATTGGGCCAAAATGGCTTTTTTTGGCATTTTCAATGCAAGATGGTGCACACTCTGAAATCCATAAAAGTGCATTCTCTTAATGCTTTATTTTAATAAATATATTTAGGGTGATCACCAACCTCTAGTTCAGTGTGGGCACTTATTCCAGTCCTTGTCTTCTCTCTCTGTACGTCACACCTCTCTTTCAATAAAACTCAGTGCCCCACAGCACTTACCTCTCATGACCTCAACTTGCTACCTCTCTACGATCCTACCTCTAGATCTCTAGCTCTCGGTCAGCTCTCTGCCCCTCTCTTCTTCTCAAGTGCCCCTCTCTCTCTCCCTACTTTCTCTTCTTTCTGCATCTTGCTGATCTGTTTGCATCTCACCCCTTCATTTCTCTTCCATTTACTTCACCTCCCTCTTAATTTCATCTCTCTTTACTTTACCCTTTCTATCATTTCTACCATCTATACTTTACCTTTCTGTACCTCTCGCATGCCTCTTTCTACCTCACCATTCTCTCTTTCATTTCTTTCTCTGCCTCACAACTCACTGCCTCATCTCTCTCTACCCCACCTCTCATACACTATCTAGACTCTCAATTCACATCACCTATTGGCCTTCTATGTCTCTCTTTTTATTGATGTCCTCTTTACCTCGCCTTTCCCATTATTTTATTTCATTCTCTCTACCTCTTCCACTCCGTCTATCACTCCCTTTGCTTTCATCTCTCTTTCTATCTCCTTCACTGTTTCCGTTCACTCTCTCTGCTTCCAATGTATCGCTAGTTTAATACATCTGTCTTACCTCTGTCTCTCTCTCTCTCCCTATTTCACTATTCTCTACTTCTCCCTCGCACTTCCTCTGTGTTAGCCTCATCTCTCGACCTCATCTGCACCTCTTTTCTCGCTGCTTCTCATATCTTTCTCTTTTTCATCCCACCGGCTCTATCTGCCTCGCTACTTTGTTTACTAGGTCTGTCATTCTGTTCTTCACCTTTCTATTTGTGCTATCTCATTATAACTCACCTCTCTTCCTATCTCATTTCTCTCTAGAACTTGCCCCTCGGGTTGGCACCTTTCTTACCAGCCTACATTTAAAACTGCATGCCAGGCCTCTAAAACAAGCATTGACATAGCCAATAGGTCTTGCCTTTTGGACCTTATAAGTTTTTAGCCATGCAACAGTTGATGTTATTGCACTAAGGATATTGTGCTGCATAACTAAATACTTATAAGGTCCCAAAAGCGAGACCTATTGGCTATGCCAACGCTTGTTTATGTAGGGGACCACTGCAAGTCGGGAGTTAATATGACTGCAGAATTCTAGCACAGCAGTAGCGGCCCGTGGAGCAAGTTCAGTCGGGCAGGACGGTGGGGCAGGGGAGGGCCAGGGTGGGGGGTAGTAAATACCAGAATTGGGATGATTGGAGGTAAGTAAATAATTAAATAAATAAAACGAATTTCGTTGCGTGCCCTGCATCGCAAAATGCGATGCAGCACGAGCTACGAAATTCGTTTTATTTATTTAATTGTTTACTTACCTCCAATCATCCATATTCTGGTGTTTACTACATCCCCACCCTGCCCCTCCCCCGCCCCGCATTTTCCGCCCCACGGAACTACCTCCACAGGCCGCTACTGTAGCACAGGTATAGGGAGAAATCAGAGTTTGAACACTCAAAGGGTCTTTGTCAAACAATGCTCTGTGGGCTATACATAGGGATTTGAATTTGACTCTTTGGGCCACCGGGAGCCAATGAAGAGACAGAAGAGCTTGCTGGGCTGACTCGGGAACATTATAGAGCAGCCGAGCCGCTGAATTCTGTACCAGCTGCAGTTTCCTTACAACAGATTTAGGGGCTCCTAGATACATGAAATGCCAGTAGTTGAGGCGCAATAAGATCGATGCCTGGACTATTATTCTTTTGCAGATGGGGGGAGCAGATGAAGAATTTTCTAGAGAGTCCTAAGGATGCCAAAACATGTTGCAGCTAGTTTTGCGGCATGGGTATCCATGTTTAGTGATTTCAAGATTTTATAAATTTTGCGCAGTTAATAAAAACCCTTGCAATGGAAATGCCCCCGATACATCTTTACATCATCAAAGGCAGGGAGGAGCAGACCATCACATTTAAAACACAATATTTAGACAAGGCAATCTCATACAATAGCCATAATCCCCGGTAAAAACATCAACATCGAAGATAAAATAACATTCTGACTCAGTGAAGAGGAGAAACACTGAGACGTGGTGCAAAATAGTCTGTGATAAGTTTTTGAGAAACAGAGACCAAGTGGGAAGAGGCAATGGTAGGAGAGAATAGATTTTCCAAAGTTCTCACATATTTTCCTGACCGTGCAAGCATTTGACTATCTGTTCATGTGAAACAGAAAGCAGATGCCTCCAAGCAAGTGATAATGTCCCTTTTTTATAACTGATGGCTTTAGGGGGACTGTTCTAGGGGCATCCAAGGGAGGACAGCAGCACAGAAGATGTAGCCATGATTCGGACCTGTACTTGCACAATCTACAAGCCCCCTCCTCACCACATGGGGCCCAACGGTTAAAAGCAGTGGATTACAGGCCTAGAAGACGCATAAACATAATGTTACTGCACGCCGATGCGTTTAAACTGGTAGAGAGATATGATTGCGGAAGCCCTGGGACACAGAAACTGTTCACAGGGAGCAGAATAGTAGACAAGTTTAAGGCCCGGCGGTCCATCTGGAATGAGATTTGTCTTGCCTGCTTATTTATAACCCTTTTCCAGACTTTGTAGGGAACAGAGTCTGCTGTTAGTGATGATTCCTCAATTTGTAGGGATCTTATGGCCTTTACAATTTGTTGGTTCCATGGGTTTCCACAACTAGCAAAGGTTTCTTTTAGACGGGCTTTAAGAGTGTTATCTGCGGCTTTTAAAACCCTTATGTATTACTTCAGGATGTCTGCCTCACAGGAGAGAGATTGTCTTATACGGCCCAACTCCAGTCGAAGTCTTGCCCTACGTATATATTTCGGAAGTCGAAAGATTTTTTTGTAAATATTAATCTGGGCGTGGTCAAGACTGGCGGACATGCATCGGGAAAGGCCTGATGCCCATAGCCTAGGACGGGAAGCAGGGTGGCTTTAATCACCTTCAGTTTAGGATTTGCTGAGGGACTGCTCAGGGACTGAGTCAGGACAGGCTGTATGTTATGGCCCCGGCTTTCTTTTTCAGGGCAGCTAAGTGGATGGATGGCCTAGAAGACTCACTAAACTATACCCCCAAATAGTTGTACTTTGATGTTAATCTTTGTGGACCCGATGTTCCATGTTATAAGTTTCTTTTTTTTGCAGTGGCAAAAAATCAGGACCTTAGTTTTGTCCTGATTGATTTTAAGGGCGTTAGCTTTGTTGTATTCATCAAGCTTACACAGGCCTCGTTGAAAGCCAGATTTGGCACTGCCCATTATGGCGATTTCATCAGCATATTGTAAAATGTGCAGATTCGATTTTGCATAACCCAATTGTGGCGGAGTCAGACTGCTATGCTCCAGGTATCTCCCGAGATCGGCAGTGTAAAGGTTGAACAAGAGGGGTGCGAGGACGAATCCTTGTTTTAGTCCGTTTGATGTAGAGATTTTTGCAGAGACAGACGTGGGGCCTGTTCTAACACGCACACATGTGTTCTTATGCAAGGAAATTAGGGCTTCGAACAGACTCCCTCGGATCCCCCACTTGTCTAATTTCCTCCAAAGAGTGTTAGTTGACACTTTGTCGAAGGCGGCTCTATAGTCTATTAAGCAGCACAGGAGGAGAAGCTAACTTCTTTGAACTGCTTGATGACTGCTTAGTGATTTGTCTAACAAAACCCCAGATTTTAATGGCCGACTTGGGAGAGGGGGGATTGCCCAGAAGGCTCGGCCATGCGAGGTCCTGCTGAGAGTTCAAGGAATTCCCAAAAATCATGAGTTCTGTCTTGCCTCCGTTTAATTTCAGGGCGGAGTTGTTCATCCACTTAGCCACAGTTTCTATTCATGGGCCTAAGGCCGGGGAGCAGGGATTCTGCTTGTGAGAGAGGGCAAAAACCAATTGCGTATTGTCTGCATATGAGAGTATAGAAATCCCAAATGACAGAACCATATATAAATTGAAAAGCTTAGGACTTATTGAGGAGTCCTGGGGAATGCCACTGTTCAATGAAAAAGTGTCTGAGGTACGATATCCTTCAAAGACTTGAAAGGTCCTATCCATAAGAAAAGATTGCAGCCCGGAGAAGGTACGCCCCTTAACTCCCACATTACAAATTCTCTCAACAAGAGTGTCATGACTGACAGTATCATATGCTGCGCTGAGATCAAGGAGGATGATGAAAACTGATCCCCCCAATCCAGCAGCATTTCAGCCTCCTCACCAACAGATAGGAGTGCAGTCTCTGTACCGTGTTCTGTCTAAACCCAGTCTGGGTAGGGTGGAAAATGTCATGAGCCTCTAGATACTCTGAGGGGTGCTTGTTAACATGACTCTCTACTAGTTCTATGCTTAGTCCAGACAGCTGCCTTAGGTCAAGGGGGTCAAGATTAGATGTTTTGAGGAGCGCCTTCACCATGCCATGTTTCCAAGATGTTGGGACGTTTCCTTTGGCTAAAGAGATATTCAAAATGCTGTGTAGGAGAGGCAGGATCTGATCCAAAACTGTGCCTAAGATGACCAGCAGAAAGCCTGACTTGACTTTATTTAAAATCACTGAAAGATTCTCTGGCGTCATATCTGTAAAGTTACTAATGGAAGTATAAAGAACTGATTGTCATCACTATTAACCACAGGTTTAGAATCAAGTTTAGATGGAGAAAAGGTAAGATAGATATCATCAATTTTTTGGGGGTCAAACTTTGAGATATTGTTGCAGCGGGAAGCTGATGATACAAGGGTTAGGACGTTCTCTTAGCCAATTTAATATCACAATATAATGATATTTAGCTTTACCTATTTCTGAATAATCTTTCCTCCTTAATCTCTCTGCTTTCTTACACAATTGCCTTAAAGTCCTAAGATGAGGAGTATACCAAGGGGCTGATATGGATTTAGTATATCCCGTTTGAGTTTTTATAGTTATCACTTGATCCAGGGATTGTTTGATCCAGTGCGAGAACTCGCTGCAGGCTCGATTAGGATCTTGATTAAGTTTCAGCCTAGTTGTATTAAGAATCTGTTTCCAAGAGTCAACATTAAGGGTCTGACTATGATCTCGGTCGGAAAGCCTTCGACCCTTTACGACGAGATCGTCGGTTTCACTTCTGACCGTCTAATTACAATTTAGGCAGTCAGAAGTGAAACCAACCAGTCATCTGAGGAGACTTCCGACGGGCTCAAGGAGCCCGTCAGCCAGTCGGAACTGGTTCATAATCCATATGGGCAGTGTTTTACGCATCCGGATTATGATGCATGGTTTCGAGCAAGCTTTCCATGCTGGGCTTTCCGACATGAAAAGCCTGATGTAAAGCATGTTTGGGGACCCCTAGCAGGGCTCCCTCCTGTTTGTGGCCTCCGGTTTGTGGCTGATGGGGCACCTATGGTGCCCCCTTGTTGATCCCCGCACCGTGTGTGCCTGCCATGCGGTGCAGAGATGATCACAACCTCCCATTTTCCTATGGGAGCTTGAGCTGCGGCCAGTTTACATCCGTAACACATGCTCCCATAGGGAAATGTGAGTATGCGACCTCACCATGTGAGGTCGCAGTGTATTGAGGCTGTCGGGACTACGGACTGAAGGTTGGTGGGTCCTGTGTCCACGACGGCTTCCGTCCAAAATTGTAATAAGCCCGTTAGTTTAGACCAGCAGGGCTCGAGTGGGGGTACCACGCAGGTGGACGGCGTCCCCCCACTTATTTTACCGGCTGGAGCAAATGGAGGCACACATTCACTTTTGGCCTCTCTGAGGCGAGATTGGAGTTCATTCAGAACGCTGCACACGCGCTGGCTTCTCTGATGCAATCGCATCTAAGGGGTGAGCGAGGGGAGGCAATGAACCTGATTGTGCAAGTCACCTGTCGTGACGTCACTTCCTGTTGTGACGTCAGTGTTCCCCCACTTCTTTTTTAGGACTTGTGCCCTGGCTAAAGAGTTATTTTATTGATTTGGCAATGTGGAAACTGTGGTTCCACAAACTACAAAACACAGATGTAATTGTTTTTCTCAAATAACTAAACTAATTTGTTCGAACATCAACGCTATGAAGATGAATTTTTTGGGCGCTATTTCTACCCTTCTTACTAATACTCCCCTTGTATAGAAATACTTGTCACCTCTGAACTCTTACGATTTTTGATGTATAACTAACTTCTTGAAGGCCACAGCCTACCTAAATGATATTGTGCACGCATGTTTTCGGAAGCAGATTCCTCATTCTCTCGTTGAACTGCAGGTCTGCATCATTAACTTTCTTTTTTGCTCAAGCTGTGTTTCTAAATTATTTGATGGCTGACCGAGTTCTGTCACTGTTTAAAAAAAACCTTAGTTAGGAACTCATTTAGAGCTTGGGAGTGTCCTGCCAGCTCAGAAGTTTATGACGGTTCTAGGCTCAGCCCGTCTGATGAAGGACTTTCCGCCACACTGTAGACCCACTTCTATCTGGCGTTGATCTCTGAGGTGCGAATGCATAGTGCCAACATCGGCAACACTTCCCATCCCTCCCACAGCAATACTTCAGAGAAATAATCAGACACAACACAATTTTAGTGGAGAAAATTGCTGCAGGTTTATCTGCATAATAAATATGCCAACATGGTGGGTTATCTTACGGGCGATCCCAGGGCAGGCAGCCCCTCGCCACCTGCCAACCTGATGAGCCTACCTACCTGGTGGCCCTCGCCAACCGGTGTTTGTCGATTTGGGGGAGGGTATAGCCCCTCCAACCAGCAGACCGCCAGTCCACCCCTTACTCACACCCCTCCCAGCTCTGGGGGGTGGAGAGTTGCAGCAACCCCTGATTGCTCAGGCCCACAACCGCCCGAAGGACTAACGGGGCACTGTCCCTCCTCCAAGGTCCAACGTGAGGACCTCCCTGTGGATTTTTGGCTTTCGCACCCTTACTGTGCTCCTGCAGAGGGTACCCTTACTGTACCTTACAGCCTTTGGATCGCCCTGTAACTCCGCCTGCAACACAAAATAATAAGTTAGTGAAACACCCCCCCCCCGCCTGTACACTGGGTACGCGGTGGGGAGGGTAACAGCGTCAAGGCAGCAAGAGAAAGAGGGTGCTCAGTGGGCAGGAGAGGTATAAGTTCCTCTCCCCCTGCCCTCTCCTGCCCGGAAGTGACGTCGGCCTAGGGGGACCCTCGAGGATCCCAAACAGTAGGAGGCTGACTGGTCGTGTGCCATCCTGTGGCACTAAGTGGGGCCGCCCTCGTAGGAGGGCCCCCTACGTGGGCCCGGGGCAGCCCTGCATTTGCATTTGATTGACGGACGATTAGTTTGCCATTCTTCATGCGCCATTTTACAGCCGTGGCTCGTGCAGCAAAGAGCGGTGGGGCTGGGTAGGGGTGGGGATTTCGACGGACAATGACGAGGGAAAATGTATTATTTATTTAATTTTCCCTCATCGTCCATCGAAACCCCCCTCATCCTGCCGCACCGCCCCACCGTGCTTACCTGCACGGGCTGCATCTTTCATTTTATCATTCTTTGTTGCTTTGAAGCAACAAATCAAGAAAACGCATGTTTTTTACTGAAAAGCAAAAGACAAATACCACGATGTGGATGGATATTTCTTCTTATATACCAGCAATATTTTCAAATTTGCCTTCCATGAAGAAAAAATGAGTGAAGTCACCTCACCGTTAATAGGGCTGGGCGACTACCATTGGTTACTGATAGCAGAGCGGAGTGAGGCTTCAGCAGCAGAAGTCTTGCGATTCTCCCATATTTAAAAAGGGTGGCGCAATCACGAGATAGGTGGAAGTGGCACGTGCTGGTTTTTGGAAGATGCCGTGCATCCATCAATTTCAAATGGCGGCTGCAGGACCTTAAAGATGAGTGTAACTATAGGTAGGTTTCTTGAATGCTGTGAAGCAACTTAACTTCAAAAACCTATCACTGTGGTCGAACCATGTCAGCATTTGAAAAACGACTTTGTTTTTAAATAGTTATTTTGTACAAAAATCTTTTAGTCACGTGAATTTAGGGGCTGATTTAGAGTTTGGTGGATAAGGTACTCCATCGAAATGGCTAATAAACTGTACACTCTAAGCATTAAAGGCCATTGTTTCATTTATACTTGGTGTTCCTTTGTGTCGAGATAAAGTTATGCCTCTCGGACAAGCTCTAATGAAAGCGAAACAGATGTGTCAGGAATGGCTTTTGCTTATTTCAGGTTGGCTTGGATGGTATTTTACCAGTCCAAGGTTGGAATACTGTGCCTGGAATGATAAAAGGCTTTTGTCATTTTTAGCTTGGCATGGATGGCACTCGCTAATCTTATGCTTACAGACTTTGCTGTAAAAATGGCAAAAGGCTTTGTCACTTTTCTAGCTTGGCATAGATGGCACTGTGCTAATCCTATGCTTAAAAAATCGATTAGAAGAAACAGACATTTGAGGTGAGCAGTTTTAGAGTGTCTGTGGTGTTGTAAGAGTGTTACACATAAAGGGGCGCTCTCCACCTAAATCCTAGGACCTATCCAGTGTTCTCTGCTTCCATTTGTTGTACTCTAAGTCGGAAAAGGTATTGTTTTGGCAGAAAGCTAGATCTTGGTCCAGAAAGATCTCATTTTGTAATTTAGTGTTTATCTGTTCAGTAGTTTTGGAGTTATTAAAGAAAACAGATTTCTGCATATCTTGGGACGTGGGCCCACTGCGGATCTGCCACATTATGATCAGTGCATCCCTGTGCCATTAGCAATGCTGTGATTTTCCGCACCACTTCAACCAGGAAGTGGTGACAGCCATCTGAAGACTTAGACTCAGCCGAATTCCCCCCAAAAATGGCAAACTATAACATAAGGGTGTAGGGTAGGAATACTGTTACACAAACAAAAAGAATCCTATTCGCAGTGGACAGGGAGAGTGTAGACCACAGATGTGGGGGACACTCAGTGTTTTGTAAAATACCCCTCACACACCAACAGGCCCCTTGGTGTCATGCTTCATCATCGGGTTCTTCGCACCCCTCTAACGTGATGCGGCGTGCTGCGACCTGCGACTACACGGGAGCACTGAAAGGGTAGACTATGTGTGGTGCGTGTGATGAAAGTGATAGGGTATTATGGATGTGAGTGGTGGGGTATGGTGAAGGTTTAAAAAGTACCTGGCTCGTAGGTGTCAGGAAAAAAACTTTATTCACAACCTCGGGCTGGTACTATTAAAAGAAGTGCAGTGTGAGGTTAGTTGTCGTAATTATGGACATTACCTCTGGTGTGCGTCGACATGTTTCGGAGCTTGTGCTCCTTCTTCAGGACAGGGGCACAACTTCCCCACCTTACTCACGTTTCTCTATGAAAAAGTGTAAATAACCCAAAGTGAAAGATTATTTACAGTGATAAACTAAGGCTATAATGTGCCTACAGCTGTATTGGTCAATGCAGTTGCAGGTCCTGAAAGGACAACAAGTAGGGTAGGAATATCCTGACCCCCTAGGCCTCTTTGCAAATTCATGGAGGATCCGCGTCAAAATAAAAAAATAACAAGGGCTTGTTTTTTTATGCCTGCGGGGTGGACAATTTATAGTTCTTGGGAAAGAGGGCCTACGTCCCCCCCAGGGGAATAGGGCCCTGGGTACCTCATCCCCCAGGCCCAGCCTTTAAAATATATTGGAAGGTGGGCGTGAGGCCCTCCTCTCGATCCACCAGGGTCCTGCCATGTTGGTGATGGGAAGGGAGCCCACACGCCCCCCCACCCAATGCCAATTACAGCCCTGGGTACCCCATCCCCCAGGGTATGGACAAAAGTAGAAAGGAGAAGGAGCTGCCTGGCTCCGCCAAAGAGTCAGTTATGGTCCAGTTAACCCCGTACCCCAGGGTCGGAGAGGGGGGGCTACATACCCCCTTATAAACTTTAACTGGTTCCTCATGGATGGGATCCCTGGGGCCTAATTCGGCCCAGGAAGGTGACTGTATGCCCCCTTCCTCATTTTAATAAGAGCGGACCCTGGGTGATAGAATCACTGGGCTGAAATTGGCCTGTGGAGGGGGGCTGCATGCCCCCTTCCCCATAAATATAATAGTGGTCACTGGGGTGGGGTCCCCGGACGAAAAATGGCACAGGGAGGGTGGCGGTGTACCCTTTTCCCTAAAAAAATGTGCTGGGCTATAGGGGATGGGGTCCCTGGGGCCAACATTGGCCATTGGAGGAGGAAACGTGCCCTCCCTCCCCCCACAAATTGTCCTGGGATGCAAAGTATGCAGTCCCTGGGGCTAAAAGCAGCCAGGAGGTGGGTGAGGGGGGGTCACAGGTTTGCCACCTTTGGGGGGTTGGCCCCAGGGAGTGGCCGCATGGAAGGCCCTGCGGCTGGATCAACCTATGGTAACTAAATATCACATTAAAAAAACGTAGAAATTCACTGAAAAAAACAAAGGTTACAGAGACGTTATAGTTAGGAAAGAAAATTTTAAGAAATCTTAGAAATTCACTTAAAAAACCAAAGGCTGCAGGGACACTATAGATAGGTTCAGATTTTAAACTTAGAAATACAAAAGTTATAGTTATACATATCTAAAAAAAACTAAAAAACGTGCCCTAAGATAACTATAACTCACACCCCAGCCATGCACCGCTTAGTACTCCACATATTATATCAGTCATGACATCTTCTTTGACAGCATTGATAATATCACTGCAACATTTGCAATGAAATTATTAAGTGTGAGCAGATTTTGCGGATTTTCGGCAAATTCGCAATCCGTGAACTCCCGCGAATTTGCCGAAAATCCGCAAATCCGCGAGCGAACGGATCAGGGGCCAAAAGTTCAAGCTTCAAGCTTGTAACTATTTTAGGATGGCGCCGGCAAGCTGCCAGCGCCATCCTAAAACAGTTACTAAGTTAGCTTCATCAGGAAGCACTAATAGATAAAATAAAGCAGGTGCTCGAGCACCTGCTTCATTTTATCTATTAGTGCTTCCTGTTGAAGCTAACCTTCTGCCCTCTGCCCTTCTGCCCTCTGCCCCACTCCTGTTTTATTTTAGGATGGCACCGGCAAGCTGCCAGTGCCATCCTAAAACAGTTACTAAGTTATCAGGAAGCACTAATAGATAAAATTAAGCAGGTGCACACATTTCCAAATATGTTGACAAATATGTTGACTTTTTTTTACGAGAATTTGTTTGCCAACTACCTAGTTACATCAAGGATACTAAAGACTTCTTGTGCAGAATAGAGAACCTCATCTGGTGTCCGAATCATTTGTTTGTGGTTCTAGATGTCCATTCCCTTTATACTATCATAGAGCACCAACAGGGCATTGAAGCGTGTGAACCTTTTCTGTCCAATCGAGCCCTCAGATATCGAGAACATAATAAAATGATTGTTGAGATGATACTCTTTTGCCTCCAAAACAACGTTTTTTCCTTCAATGGCGCCCTCTACAGGCAGATCAAGGGTACTGCGATGGGGTCGTGCTTTGCACCCAGTTTCGCAAATCTCTTAATGGGGTTCTGGGAACAGGAAATTTTTGCAAGCACGACCCTCTCAGATGACCTGACCAAAATCATCATGTGGCTATGCTACATTGATGATTTGTTCATCGTGTGGAATGGTACTAGGGAAGAAGCCAAGTCTTTCATTGACAAATTGAATAGTAACAAATACAACATCCTCTTGACAGGCAACATCAGTGATACCATGACTGAATATCTGGATTTTAAACTCGAGATAGTTAATTATAAGGTTTGCACTTCCCTGTTCCGTAAATCCACTGCGGGCAACAGAGTCCTACATGCCCTCAGCAGCCACTCGGAATCATTGAAATGGAGTATTCCATACTGTGAGCTGCTGAGGGCCAAGAGAAATTGCAACTCGGACACTACATTCAAGGAAGAGAGTGCATACATTGTAGACAGATTTCTGAAACGGGGTTATCCCCAGTGGGTTCTCACCAAAGCACTCAAACGGGTGGCTAATGTAAGCAGAATTGACACCCTTTGTGACAAACCAGATGATAATGCATCCGATGATACTAATGTCACACGCATGATCCTGACCTTTAATTCTGACTCTCAGAAAGTCAAGAAAATCATTACCAAGAACTGGGACATCCTCAAAACTGATACTACCCTAGGGAACTCTATATCTGACAGACCTAATATCAAATACAGACGCAGCAAAAACATACGCGACCTAGTGGTAAGAAATGATGTGACTATTTCCTCATCTAGTACACAACATGGGTTAGTTGGCTTCTATCCTTGCGGCCATTGCAAAGCTTGCAAAAACAGTAAATACAAAGATATAGTGACCTACAATGGCGTAACAAAAAAACTGACACAATTTTTGACTTGTGGTATGACCTTTGTCATTTATGTAATCATGTGTCCATGCGGGTTGTGGTACATCGGAAGCACCACCTGTGCTGCCAAAAAACGTATCTTGGAACATTTACGAGCCATAACTAACCATGATCCCAAATATCCTGTTGCTGGACATTTTGAACAGCACCACTTTTCCAACACCTCAGACTGTAGTTACATGATATTGGAACATATCCCTGCAAAACCAAGAGGAGGCGATAGGACTCTTGCCCTCAGAAAGAAAGAATCACGCTACATTATTGACTTCCAAAGCAAGACCACAGGGGGTCTCAACATGGATGAGGAACTGGCAATACATTTAAAAGAATAAATTTAAAAGAATGAGCTTAATCATATTGTGCTTTGCTTGATCTGTTTGGAAGGTTTTCTAAATATGTATTTACTTAACAGATAGACTATGTTTTTTAACCTCTTTCATTCTTTCTTTTATCCCTTTCCAAATTTTCTTATCTTCTTTCTCTACAGGAGGAAAGGAAGGGGCCCATTCACGAACATTCACTTTCACAGGCGTACCTACCCTTTGCACTCCTATTCAGAGATCACGTATGTCACGTTTCATTTCACTACTGGGAATATCATGTTTGATGCTTTTGGACCTTTACCTGAATCACTTTACTCATGGATGCAGCCAATTTATTTATTGCCGACCAGAAAGATAACCTGAGCTACACACATCGTGTTGTAGTTTATAGTATTAATTTCTTTTACATAATTTTCCTCTGATTATTAGGGCACTTGCCATTAAGTCTGTGAGGTATTCTGTTTGTTTATGGTGAAATTGTTATCATCTACATTTCTACTGGTCAACAACAGTGACTAAATGTGTTGAATTGTGTATATACAACTCTTTACGTTTGATCCTATTTTTTTTTACCACTCCAAGATGGCTGCCATGTATTGTACCTTTGGTCCTTCTTTGATGTTCTTTCACAACTTTATTACTGTGGTTTGGTCTCTGAGACCTCTACACGTGAACAAGCTGCAAGGCGAAATGCGTTGTGTGGATTAAACCTGTGTTTTAACTGAAACGTGTTGTTAGATTCATTTCCTGAGAGCGTACTAACTTTGTTTGGGAAAAGTTTGGATTGAATTTACCGGCATGCTCCGCCGGAGTGTACGCCACCCCTCTAGGGTCCCAGTATCCCGGCAGGAGCCTTTTCTTTGTGAATATATATATATATATATATATATATATATATATATATATATATATATATATATATATATATATCCAAAGATATTTCAAAACAATACCCTTTCAGGCTTAGAGTGCCAAATCAATTATGCAAGATTATGCAAAATAGGAAGCAGGGAAGTCTGGGTAGTACCCAAATTTAGGTGGTGAGCAGCTCCTACATAGAGCACTCTACAGCACCAGCGACACTCTAATTTGTCCACCTCAAATGTCTGCTTTTCTAGAAAAGTATTTAGGCATTGGATTAGCACAGTACCATCCACTCCAAGCTATCTAAGCACTTGCCCTACATGCCATCTCTGAACAGGATGGCCTTGCACTGAATGTCGAAGAATGCCACTTGCACTGATTGTAGATATCAAGGTGGGGCTTGCGCTGAGTGTAGACATGTTCTCAGATCCTGTTGCAAGCTCTGGCCTTGAAGGTGAGCACGTTCAGGAAGTGGTGCATGCCAGTGGTAATTAAAAAGTTTAATGTAGAGGGCAAGTAATCAAGACTTAAGAAAAAGAGCTTCAGAGATTGCCTTGCGTGGAGAGATGTTGTAAAGTTAAATGGTGGAAGAATTGAAACACAACAGAGAATTGTCTTTCAAAACCACAGACACAATACATTTGTAAATGTAAAAGCAGTTGGCACAGATCAAAGGCAACACCAGACTAAAGCAAGGTTGCACAGTACCTTAGGGCCTTCTTAAAGTTTGGCAGACAGGATATTCTGTTACAATGTGGTGGATGTCCTTGCTGCCATATTACAAGTGCATTATAGCCTGTGGTACTTGTAATACGGTGGACTGGATATCTGCCACGCTTTGATAGCGGTAGGCAGTCAAATTATCGAATTGTTAATATCGAAGTACAATAATATCGAAGTAGTAATATCGAAGGTAAGTAATATCGAATGTAAGTAATATCGAAGGTAAGTAACATCGATTTTGTTAATATCTATGTAAGTAATATCGATGTTACTAATATCTATGTCAGTAATATCGATGTTACTAATATCTATGTTAGTAATATAGATGTTACTAATATCTATGTTAGTAATATCAATGTTATGAATATCGATTTTTATATGATTTTTATGTATATTATTATGTATTTAATTTGTATATTTTTTTTATGTAATTTAAGTACATTCTGTATTTTAGCACCGTAGCGGGTTGTGGGTTTGTAGGGGAATAGGGTGGGAAGTAATCTAATTATAATAAATTAATTATTAATTTATTAGGAATTATAAATTAATTTTTAATTAATAGGTAATTAATTTTTATTATTAGTAGTTTATTTTAAATAATTGATTAATTCTTAATTATGTTCTGTAGCGGGTTATGGGTTTACAGGGGAATAGGGTGGGAAGTAATTTAATTATATTAAATTAATTATTAATTTATTAGGGATTATAAATTAATTATTAATTAATAGGTAATTAATTTTTATTAATCAGTAATTTATTTTAATTAATTGATTAATTGATAATTATGTTCTGTAGTGGGTTATTATTATTATTATTATGTTTCTTATATAGCGCCAGAATCGACCCCCCGAAGGGGTATCTCTGCGCTTGCCTTGGGAACCCGTCCTGGCTTTTCCCTGTGAGATAGGTTTACAGGGGAATAGGGTGGAAAGTAATTTAATTATAGTAAATTAACTATTACTTTATTAGGAATTATACATTAATTAATTAATAGGTAATTAATTTTTAATAATTAGTAATTTATTTTAATTAATTGATTAATTGATAATCATGTTCTGTAGCGGGTTATGGGTTTATAGGGGAATAGGGTGGGAAGTAATTTAAATGTAATTAAGTATTAATTGTTTTATTAATTGTTTTAGGTAATTATATTATTGTTAATTAATAATTAATTGGTAATTAATATTTATTAATTGGTAATTATTTTTTATTAATTTATTAATCGATAATTATGTTAAGTGTATTATTTTATTATTGGTGTTTATTGTGTGCTCATAGGAGAATAGTGTGTAAAGTGATTGATATGTAATTAGGTAGTTATTACATTTATATTTGTGTATTGGTAAATAATTTATTGGATATTAATTATTGATTGGTAATTATTTTTAAAATAATTATTTATTGGTATTTGTAAATAGTTTAGATTTATTTAATAAATAATATTTTTAATATTTTAAAATATAAATTTATTTATAAGTATTTATTTTTAATGTCTACGCTATCCAACACTTTCCCTACTGTTGCACTCCCTGAAGTTGGAATAGAAATTTTTACCCCTACGCTATATGTATTTATTTATTTATTCAAGAGTTTTATATAGCGCTGGCTAGACCTGGAGGTATCAGAGCGCTTTACATGAGGTTCCACAAAAATTACAATTACATGATTACATAATTTCCAATTTACATCAGTTGCTTGACAAACAATTGTAAGAGACATAGAAGACGACATAATTGAAGTGTAGAGGGGAAGGGGGGAAGGGTAAAGGGATAGGAGGGAGATACGGCAGAGAGATGAAAGGAAAGTCTGTCCAAAGTCCGGCTGGGTAGGTGACGGTCGAGGAGAAGTCCCAAAACCCATCTCCTCTATAGCTATCAGGTAGCTCCACCGGGCATTGGCCAAATAGCTCGGTCTCAATGGGAAAAGCAATTAAAGGAACATGGAGGGCAAAATAAATGGAGCGCAGAGGGGAGGGGGCATGGAAGGAGAGAAAGGGTGGATAGGGGAAGAGACAACAGGGAGAGACTAAATGAGGTCTGTCTAACGGCCGACTGGGTAGGTGACGACCAAGGAGGGAGTCCACGGTTCATCTCCCCTATAGCTAAACCAGGTAGCTCCATCGGGCATTTGACAAAATAGTTCAGTCTCAATACATTGGGAGAGGAGAGAAGGAGAGACAAAAATAGAGGGAGAATGCGGGAAGAGACGACAGCAGAGACGAAAGGAAGTTTGGCTGAAGACCGACTGGGTAGGTGACGTCCAAGGAGGGAATCCCTGACCTGTATCCCCTATAGCTAAACCAGGTAGCTCCATCGGGCATCAGACAAAGTAGCTAGATCTCAAATGACGAGGGAAAAATTCACAGATAGACAGAGTGGGGACTAAGGGCCAGGACAGGTGAAGGCAGAGGTCAGCAACAGGAAAGTAGAGAGGAGTAGAGCGAGGCGATAAACCGGGTGGGGACTAGGGCCAGGACAGGTGAGGGCAGAAAGGTAGTTCAGCAGGAAGATCCCATGGATCTGGTGGGATATAGATCGCGGTCCTGGTGTTGCGTCACGAGGTCAAGGACCCTGGTGCCCACCGAATCCACATCTTGCTGCAGGGAAGACAACGCTCCGACCAGGCCGAACGTAGATGATCCATTGAGGATTTGATGTTGCGACTGATGTTACTGCGTAGTTCAGCTTTGTAGTCCTTGAGCATGTTCAGGCGATCCGCTTTTTGAGGGTCATTGTTGCTGCGCCTGTGTTCCATCCAAGTGTAGATCGTTTTTCAGAATTCGGTAAGAAGTTCGAGACCTTGTTTAAAGACAAGCCCGTCGCCTTCTTAGGCACCATATGGATCAGCCCCCAGAGCGTTTGGGACTGCGATGGTAGATTAGCGCTAAATTCAAGTCTGCAGACCGTCGCGGCACGTGAATATGGAAGGCCTCGCATCCGGGATATGTTGGTTCAGACGGCTGGTGCTCGGTAGTGAACGTTGTCAACACCTGGCAAACGGGTCGTCAGGAGGGAAGCTCCTTTCCCTACTGTTGCACTCTCTGGAGTTGGAATAGTAATTTTTACCCCTATGCAATCCAACACTTTCCCTACTGTTGCCCTCTCTGGAGTTGGAATAGTAATTTTTATCCCTACGCTATCCAACACTTTCCCTACTGTTGCACTCTCTGGAGTTGGAGTACTAATTTTTACCTCTACGCTATCCAACGCTTTCCCTACTGTTGCACTCTCTGGAGTTGGAATAGTAATTTTTACCCCTACGCTATCCAACGCTTTCCCTACTTTTGCATTCTCTGGAGTTGGAATAGTAATTTTTACCCCTACGCTATCCTACACTTTCCCTATTGTTGTACTCTCTGGAGTTGGAACAGTAATTTTTACTCCTACGCTATCCAACGCTTTCCCTACAGTTGTATTCTCTGGAGTTTGAATAGTAATTTTTACCCTCCCGCTATCCAACGCTTTCCCTACTGTTGCATTCTCTGGAGTGGGAATAGTATTTTTTACCCCTGCGCTATCCAACACTTTCCCTACTATTGCACTCTCTGGAGTTGGAATAGTAATTTTTACCCCTACGCTATTCAACGCTTTCCCTATTGTTGCATTCTCTGGAGTGGGAATCGTAATTTTCACTTCTACGCTATCCAACGCTTTCCCTACTGTTCCACTCTCTGGAGTGGGAATAATTATTTTTACTTCAACGCTATCAAACACTTTCCCTGCTGTTGCATTCTCTGGAGTGGGAATAGTAATGTTTACCCCTACGCTATCCAACGTTTTCCCTACTGTTGCACTCTCTGGAGTGGGAATTGTAATTTTTACCCCTACGCTATACAACCTTTTCCCTACTGTTGCACTCTCTGGAGTGGGAATAGTAATTTTTACCCCTATGCTTTCCAAAGCATTCCGTACTGTTGCACTCTCTGGAGTGGGAATAGTAATTTTCTACTTCTACCCTATCCAACGCTTTCCCTACTGTTGCACTCTCTGGAGTGGGAATAATTATTTTTACTTCTACGCTATCAAACACTTTCCTTACTGTTGCATTCTCTGGAGTGGGAATAGTAATTTTTACCCCTACGCTATCCAACGCTTTCCCTACTGTTGCACTCTCTGGAGTGGGAATAGTAATTTTTACCCCTACGCTATCCAACGTTTTCCCTACTGTTGCACTCTTTGGAGTGGGAATAGTAATTTTTAGCCCTACGCTATCCAACATTTTCCTTACTGTTTTATTTTTGGGGGTTGTAATAGTATTTTATTTCCTCTGTTATTTAATATTTTTTGTTTTGTTTTACTTAATATAGTATATAATTAATTTTAGAAATATTAAAAGTCAATTATTTTTTTTATTTGTTTTGTATAATTATTAAATTTTTCTTTATGGTATTATTTTATGTTTATAGTTGAATTTGTAATTTATAATACTTTTAATTATTTATAGGTTATTACAATAGTTATTAAAACTGATAATTAAGTATATACATATTATATATTATATGTATTTGTTTAATAATTTATTTTTAATTATGTATATTACTTATTAATTTTAAATAATATAAAATATGTTTAACTTTATTTATTATATTTTTAAGTATTTTTAATTAATTTTACATATTGTTTTTATTTAAAAAACGATATTTTTTAAACAATATTTTTGACATCTATATATTTTTTTCTATATTTTTGTACTTGCCTTGTTGTAGATAGGATGTCGATATTGTTGACATCGATATTTGTGTTGCGATATTTTTGTATCTCGATATTTTGACTTTCGATATTCCCTCATAGATCCTTTGATAGCATATCCCGCCCGACAAACTCTTAATAATGCCATGTCTTAACGATCTCCATAGAGCAGAAAGGTATGAATCCAAAAGAACATCTGGAGGCAAACCAGCAAGAGTGTTTTTACCCACTTCTTTACTCATATCAACTTAATTTCTCAAAGTAGGTTTGGTAACTGTGAGAGGTTTGAGACAGATAAAAGCTGTCCAAAGTAGCAGTGATTAATTTGAACCAGTGGTTTCCGCTGCTCGGCTCCGGCACCCAGTTGTGAACCCTGGTACTTATGACAGTCTCCAATCTGAACTCAAAAAATGAAAGAATCCAATTAACTTGGGAAATTTCAGACTCCACGATTACTTTTTTAGATGTGAAGATCCAGCTCCATGAGGGAAACATTGAGACAGAAATGTATCGAAAAACCACGGACAGGAATAACACTCTGCACTTTCAAAGCTTTCACCAACAGTCATTGAAGGAACATTTGCCACTTTCACAAATGATGAGGGCTAAAAGGATCATTTCTGATCCTAGTAAACTCCAACCTAAACTTAATGAATTGGGCAGCAGGTTCCATGACAGAGGATATCCAACTAAATTAATTGATGAGACTAAAGATAAAGTCATAAAGATGCCAAGAGGAGAACTGTTAAAAACAAAACAGAAAATCAAAGAAAACAGAACCACCATAGTCTCAAAATTCTCTACGGCCAGTTACAATTTTAAACAGATCATCAGAAGCCATTGGCATATCCTGAAAGCTGAACCGGATTTTAAGAATGCTTTTGACCATCAACCAATTTTCGCATTCACTAGGAGCAAAAATCTGGGTGAACTACTGAAAACCAAAACTGACCCATTGACCATTTTTCGTGGAACTAGACCCTGTCTACAATGCGGAAACTGTAACAATATAATTAGAGGCAACAGTTTAACTCATTCCATGAAAGGACACAAGATTAAACTACGAGTAAATGCCACTTGTGATACTGCTAACGTAGTTTATATGCTCAAATGCCCTTGTGGAAAAGTATACGTGGGAAAGACCACACGCAAGATGAAGATTAGACTGAATGAACATAAGTCAAATATCAGGACCCACAACCAAAAATCCACTGTGGCAGTTCATTTCGCAGAAACATCACGCAACATTTCACAACTCCAATTTTTGATCTTGGAAGTGGTTCCAAAAATAGAAGGTCGAGATAATAACCGTTATCTCCTACAGAGAGAAAACAGTTGGATGTATTTACTGAATTCTCATAAGCCATTTGGTCTCAATGATCGGACAGAATTTATATGTTACCTATGAGACTGTTTTCATGTGTCATCTATGAGACTTTCTTTCATTTATTGAATTTCATTAATTGACTTTTATTAGGTTATGCCTTTATCATGTGCCTTCTCTAAAATGTAGAATGTTTGGTCTTTTATAACCATCTTCCTCACATTTTAGCATGTGTTTATTAACATTAATATGAGCTCTCATGATCATTGTTATATATAGATTTATTTTTTTCACTCGTTACTTTTTATTTAAACTGACCCGCGGTGTCCCGATTCTTTTGGAAGCTGATTGGTCCCCGTCCCGATCACATGATCGGACGCCGGACCAATCACAAGCCACAAACCTTAGAATAGTGTCACGTTGTTCTGTTATCTACGAGCCGACTGGCTAACCAAACCTAGCACTCTTCCGAGCGCGAAGAGGACTGTTTACCTTGTTAAGGACGCCGTGGCGTCTCAAAAAGTAAGTCTTGGATTACCCGTTTGCAGGCGAAATAGACAGCTTTTTGATTTAAAACCTTGGGTTGCTCTAATGGTTAATTTCTTTTTCTACAGCCTTTTTCAAACCTTAGTACCGTCTAGATTGAGACACGTAAGTGCCGATTCGGCATAATCAGTTGCTTTTCACTACAGTCACCTGGTTTTTTATCACATTGTACCACTTTTTCGTTGTTATCTCTAATGTTATGTTTTGATAAACACATGCTGACGTCCTAGTGTATTGATTACACTTTATATGTACCTTTATTTCAGCCTTTGGTCCCCGATGAAGGGCACTAATGCCCGAAATGCATTGGACTATCACACGTTGGTTTATATGAAGAATAATTGAATTGAATAATTGAATTGAATATAAATCATGAAAAGGAACACAATATGAATAAAAGAAACTTATGAATTCAAACAATTGTGATTAATAAGGAATCCTGAAATGACAGGAGATGTATGAGTGGAGCGCCAGGGGATGCCTCTAATATCCATTGGAAGCACAACTTTGTGTATATACCATAGGTCGCCGACGACAAGCGACGCCACCCAGGCAGCACCCTCAACCTTTGAGAGACACTCAAGAAATTTTGCTAGTCAGAATTTACGCTGTGCACCTTCCACCACTTTTTTAAACTTATGACAGTCTGCCACATGGTTTTCTTAGTTACTTGGCGTTCTCTGAACAGTTGTATACAGATTGAACCCCGTATGCAATGAGGATTTCCCATATATCTTTGGTTGATTGATAATGTGAACTACGCTACCCATGAAATGTATGGTATAGGGTCAATGTTGGGCATAACCCATGCTTTCTACTCTTAGTAGAAGTAGTCTCTGTGATGGCATTAATGATGTCTCCCATTCTTCTGAGGTATTTTGTTACTTTCAGGCTTCTAACGACATTACAAATTTATAGATCAGTATGTGCAAAATGGAAAGCTTGGATAATGTGATCAGTAATTTTATCAATGATGTCATCTAATATGTCATTAGTACTGTCATAAATGATGTCATGGATCATATGAGTGATGTAAAATGTGAGGGTATAAGTAGTGCATGGTGAGGGCACAAGTTATAGTTTGCTCTGCCATCTTTAACTAGCGTATGTCTGTGTTTTTGTTTTGTTGCTTAAAACGTTAATGTTGTCACTGACATATTCACCTAACTATAACGTTACTTTAATCTTTTTTTTTCCAGTGAATTTCAAAGGTTTTTTTTAACAAAAAAATTATTTTTATCCTGTCGCCTTCTGTTTCAATGAAGTAGATGTCGACCCTCCTGCCAATACCCGAAGACCCCCTCCCTCTGTTCAATTTCACAAGCCAGTCGCAACCAGACTTGACTACATTTCCCAGCAAACCTGGAGTTGGGCCAGCTGGGAATACCTTTTTATGCACCCTCCGCACAGGATATAGTGGTCCTGCAGCTCCCACATAGCGGGACGTGCGTGGGCGGCACCTTGGCAACACCACCAAGGAACTCATAGACCTGAACCCCAGACGTCAATACAGCTGTTTCTCCTCCTCCCCATCCACCATAGGACCATTCACCTGCCGACACTTCAACTTCTCCTGTGATACAACCTACAAAAGATCCCACACCACTCCTGGCCACAAGACCAAGAACACACTGCAACCGCTACACTGTACTTTGCTCATCGCCCGCTCACTATGCAAACACACCACAGAAATCTGGGACGCCATCACCTCCCTCACCACAGACATTGCCTTCATCACTGAAGCATGGCTCAACCCCTTCTCGAACCCCGACATTGCCACAGCCACTCTGAAAGGAGACAAGATAATACACCACAACAGTGCGAAGAAACAAGGCGGAGGCATCATCATCATCTTCAAGGAAACCATCAGATGTACCATCACAAATGACGACCCCACGCCTCTCATGGAACACCTCAACTTCCTACTACAAACTGACGCAAAGACCCTGATAAAGGCACCCTCGCCTACAAACCCCAGGGACCCTGAGCAACATTCTGCAACTCCATCCTCAACGTCATCACCCACCTAGCAAGTGGCTCACACCACTATGTCCTATTCGGCTACCTCAGCTTCCACATCCATGACCTCAACAATGCCAACTCCATCACCCTCCTGGAGAACCAGAACAACATAGGTCTCACCCAACTGAACCGAAGCACAAAACCAGAAACAATTTCAACCCCATCTTCACCTCCAACGATAGAATCAATTTCAGCCACACTACAGAACTCACCTGGATCGACAACACCATCATGCACTTAACCATCACCGATGGCCAACACACTACCATCAGGCAGCAGATCTCCTCCCACCAAAGCTAGAGCAAGGTCACTGAAATACAGTGGTCATAGACCCTCATCACCTCCCAACCCAGGCCTCAACAGACCTAAAATAGGCCGTTCAGAACATCACTGCCTGGATCTCTGACTGTGCCAAGATAGTTGCCCCACAGAAACCCACAAAAACCAACAAGAGCCAACTGGTACACCCCAGAACTCAGCACCATGAAGCGCAACTGCCACCTACTGGAGAAATGATGGCGCTCCATCAAGAACCCCGCTGACAGAGCAGCTCACAAAATAGCCCTCAGCAACTATCACCAGCACATCAAATAAACCAAGAAACCAGCCAGCACCACCCTCATCAGCTCTGCTGCCAACCACACAAAGGAACAGAAACGCCTCCTGGAAGTTGGGATTAGTGATGTGACCTTGGCCTGGATTCGGTCCTTTCTTGAGGATAGGTCCTTCAAGGTTTCAGTACCTCTATTTAATTCCCATGAGTTTGCCCTGCATCAGGGGATGCCGCAGGGCTCGGTACTAAGGCCACTCTTGTTTAACTTGTATGTTAGACCCCTGGCGGAGGTGGCAAAGGGCAGGGAGGTGTCCTTCGTGTCGTATGCGGACGACACCCAATTGGTGATTGCTTTCTCGAAGAAATGCAATGCCAGTTTGGGCAAGCTCAAGGACGATCTCCTGGCCGTTTCCGACTGGATGGCAGTGAATTGCTTACAGTTAAACGTCAGCAAGTCGGAGATTTTGTTGTTCGGCAGGGATCGGGAGCTTTGGTCTGAGCAGTGCTGGCCCGATCGTCTCAAACCTGACCCACTCCCCAAGGAGGTTGTGAAGAACCTGGGTGTGTCGTTTGACAATGGCCTGACCTTTGATAAACAAACGAAAGCCGTTGCTGGGGTCTGTTTCAGGCTGTTGCCTGGCTTAAGACCGTTGTTAGGTTTCTTACCTCCCAAGGTACACCAGACCATTGTCCAGGCGTCTATTTTGTCCAGACTGGATTGCGGTAACTCTCTTTACTTGGGTGCAAATAAGGCGAGTATCATTCGGCTGCAGATGGTTCAGAACACGGCGGCTCAGCTTTTGGTGGCACTGCCTAGATCTTGCTCTGTGGTGCATGTGCTCCCTAAACTCCACTGGCTGCCGGTCGAAAAGCGCATTGAGTTTAAGGTGTTATGTTATTCTCATAAGATTCTGATACATCATGCCACAGCAGGGTTATTTCATTTGCTGGTACCTTATAAGCCGGGGCGTTCACTGCGTTTCGCTGATCTTGCGCTGGCCCACGTCCCCCGAGTCTGGAGAGCGAGGACTGGAGGTCGCTCCTTCTGTTACCTAGCAGCGAAGCTTTGGAACTTGCTTCCTGTCTTTATGAGAAGTACTCCTAGTCATTTAGCCTTTCGCAAAGCCTTAAAGACCTGGCTTTTCCCTACACTGGCTGTTTAATCTTTTACCCTGCTCTCCTTGGTCTCCTTTCTCTGGTTTATGGTTGCTCTGGGACACCTTGTTGCTGAGGCTGCCATGCACATTACAAATTCAAAATAAATAAAAATAAAAAATTCTCCAACCCGACAGCCATAGAGAGGACCATCCACCGCTCCCAAAGGAAAGCCTTTCAGACCACTTCCACAGCAAGGTCACCAAGATCTACAACAATTACAACATCCAACCCTCCACCATCAACCCGACAAGCTCAACCAACCCGCAAACACCAGTAAAACTATCACTACCTGGTCAACGCTCACTGCACTGACCACCTCAGCCATCATGTCTTCCATCCACCATGGGGCGCCCACCGAACCCTGGCCCCACCACCTCTACAGCCTTGCAATGAACCCAGTCAGCATGCAACTCACCAGCATCCTCAGCACCTCCATCTCCACAGCAACCTTCACAGACACGCAGGCGTCAGACCCCTCCTACAGATGTATTTATTGATAAAGTTTTATATAGCGCTAGCTATACCCATGGGTATCAGAGCGAGTTACGTACACTAAAGAATGCCTCCGCTGAACCTAACTATCTAAAATATTACTGTCCGATCTCTCAGCTCCCCTACCCAGCCTATGTTCTTGAGAAAGTCATCAACCAGCAGCTGCCTGAATTCTAAATCAGAATTCCGTGCCAACCACAGCACTGAGACCGGGATGATTGCCACCACAGACTACATGAGAACACTCAGCGACCTTGGAGAAATTGTCGTCCTGATCATCCTCGACCTCTCCACGGTGTTTAACAGAGTCTGGAGAAGTGTGGCTCACTGGTTAGAGGAGGCAGACCCGGACGCTGAGATCAGGCCCGGGACCAGGGTTCAATTCCCGACGCGGCAGGGTCTTGAGCCCAAAATGTCCACGGACTCGGTAATTCTCGCTTCGGTGCCTACTCGAATCACAGGTTCACACTCTGCAACTCTGGGCAATAGCTTGCTTAATCTCCACAACGGCCCCCCGCGGCGGGATGCCTGGCTTTCACCTTGGGGATACCAAGTAGGGGCTATCTCACAGGGAAAAACCAGGACGGGTTCCCAATGCAAAGCGCTTTGAGACCTGGCGGTGATATTGCGCTATATAAAAACCCATCCATCCATCCATCCACAACACCCTTATCATCAACAGACTCTACAACATAGACATACAGCAAGATGTCCTCAAGTGGATCACTGCTTTCTTCACAGAATGCACACAGAGCATCTGACTGCCTCCCTCCACCTCCACACATAAAGTAATCATATTCTGCATACCACAAGGATCATCCCTCAGTCCCACCCAGTTCAACATCTACATGACCCCCTCACGGATGCCATCTGATCCCACAGACTCAACATAATAATTTCCCATGCAGACACTCAACCAATCCTCTCGTTCACTGAGGACCCCACCAATGCCAAAACAAACTTCTTCAACTCCATGCCTAATGTAGCCAAATGGATGAAAGACAACTGCCTCCAACTCAACTCCGACATAATAGAAGTACTGATCTTCGGGAAGAACAACTCAACATGCACAGCTGGTGGACTGCAGAACTCGGAGCCACACAATCGACCATGCATGAAACCTCAGCATCATCCTCGACAGCCAACTGTCCATGAAACAACTGAGCATGATAAGCTAACTCAGTTGCCTCCTCCTGCTTCCACACACATTGCATGCTTTGCAGAATCTCCAGATGGATCCAAATCAATACTAGAAAGACTATCACTCAGGCCCTTGTCACTAGCCACTTCGACTACGCCAAAGCGTCTATACCGACAACGCCATCCACCACCACAGTAGACCCCAGACCATACAGAACACTGCTGCCTGGACCTCCCCAAATTAACACACACCGCCCTCCACCTCAGAGACCTCCAGTGGCTCCCCATCTAGGAAAGATGGCAATTCAAGATCCTCATGCACACCTACAAAGCCCTTCACGACCTAGGACCTCCACCAACCGGCCAGACACCTATGCTTCTCTTCACCCACCCTCGCTCACCCCACATCTGCCACACCCGCAGGGGAGCCGCTCCTTCTTCTACATAGCAGCCAAGACCTGGAACGACCTCCACCTCCAGCTCTGTATGGCCCCCTCACTGGCAGACTTCAGAAAGAAACTTAAGACCTGGCTCTTCAACAGAGACACCACTCCCAGATACACATATTGGTGACTGAGTGCACTTTACAAATGCTGATTGCTTGACCTAACTGTAACATTACTTTAACCTTTGTTTTTTCAGTGAATTTCTAGGTTTTTAAATGTAAAGTAATATGTTATTGCCATCCATAAAGCCAATCCCTCACAGGGCCATATGCTTTTTTCAAAGGGAAGAGGGCATGTGACCCCACTTCCCCAAGCCTTATTAGGCACTAGGTACCCCATCTCCCAGATCCTTTTTTTTAAAGGGTAGGGAGGCAAGTGACCCCTTCATTGAGCATTATTAGGCCCTGGGGACCCCATCCCTCTAGCCATTTGTTTAAGGGGATGTGTCCATGATGCCCCCTCCCAGAGCTTCAGTTGGCCTTGGGGACTACATCCCCCAGGTCCCTATATATTTTCAGAGGAAGTGGGGTACAAGTGGTCCCCTCTCCCAAGCTCTATTAGACCATGGGGATCTCATAACCCAGGGCCTTTTTCTTTTAAAGAGGAGGGAGCAGCATACTCCCCTTCCTACGCCATTATAGGTGCCGGAACCCACCAGTGGAGCCAAAACTTACAAAAAAGGGGAGGGGGCCATGTGTCCCCCTCCCTGAGTCTCTTTGGGCCTTCGGGAAACAATCACCCAGGTCTCTTTTTTATTTTAAGGGAGGGGAGCCAAATGGACCCCCTTCCTGAGCATTGTTAGGTCCTCGGAGGCCCTTCCCCCAGGCCAGTTGTTCTAATTAAAGGCGAGGGGGCTGTGTGCCCCCCCTTTCTGAGCCTTTTCTGTACCCAGAGACCCAATCCCTAGGGCCCTCATTTTTAAATGTGGTTGCCCTGGTGCCACCATCCATTTGTTAAAGGCTGCAGGGGGAGTCCTAGGGCCCCTGAAACCCAGACGACTCCCTGCATGCAGCATGAGCTGGCGTGGCTCCCGTCGGCAAGGATCAGCTACCTCCCGGTGGAAGCTATATTTTGCTCTATTTTTCCCTACGGTCATCAGTGTAGGCAAGGAAATAGATCGAAAGTTTGCTCCCAGCTGGTGGGAGCATTTTCAAACCTCCCTTCTGATGTGAGCAGACTGGATCTTTACTCCTGATTAAAAAATGCTCCAGCCAAACAGGAGCAAACACAGGTTTCCCTACCCGCACCGATGCAGGCAGGGAAACCGCTATTTCCCAGGGGTGGGCTTCCCGGAACATAGCTAGTGTGCTGGCCCCAAGAGTTAGGGTCCCGAGCCATTAATGACATTGAGAGGGGGGCTGAGCAGACCCCCCTTTTGACCAATTTGGGCCCCGGGGTGGGCTCCCAGGGCCTGTGATAGCACAGGGAAGATGGCTGTGTGTCTCCCTCCTCTTGTTCAATAATTTTGCACACAGGGGTGGGCTCTCCGTGGCCTATAAAGGATTGGGGAAGGTGGGCACATGGCCCTCTCTCATTAATAAAACAAAGCAGTCCCAGCTAACTTTTTTTTTTACGATCCTCCTGGAGTCTTGCGGGATCACATCAATTTTTGCTTATTCTTTTTGTTTTTGCCTCTAGGGGAGTCCTTCTTGTCCCCCGCACGGGGCCTAGGTGCAGGGCATCTCTATCCTGCACCCATATATATATATTTTTCTTCTACATATTCAAGACACAGGACTAAGTCCCCTAGTTCTGTAACTGCTGCCAGAAGTATTTTTCTCATGGTGCTGGCAGCCAATCAGAGCGCTTGCACCCGAAGGAGTTTAAAAAGCTCCCTATGCCAATCAGAATGCTTTCTTTTTTTAATTGGGTTTGAGGGACTCTTGTGAAAGTCCAGCGAATCCAGCTGTGCCGATATCTATATTTTCCTAACCTTAATTTCTCAAAAACCACTGAACAGATTTACACCAAATCACAAAAAGCGCAATCTGCATACCAAGATCTAACTACCAGACAAATTTGGTGTAATTCCGTGCAGTTATTTTTATCACACCTAACTATAACATTACTTTATCCTCTGTTTGTTCATTGAATATATATATATATATTCACATAAAAACTACGGTTACAGGGACGTTATAATTAGGGTCCGATTTCAATCGTACAAAACTAGTGAAATTCAGCCATTGTAGTTAGCTGAGCTAACTATATGTCGTGCCCCTGCAATGCACTGCTTATCAACCCTCATATTACATCACTCATGACATGGTCAATGACATCACTGATGAGACTAAGGGCGGGTGGGGTTGGCGTAGCGCGACTACACAGAGGTTCATTGAGTTGGGAACAAACTCTGTGGAACTCCGCTCCGCTCTGCCACTCGCCTCCACCCCCCCTGATAAAAAATATGTACAAAATAATGTCAAAACAAATAAAAACATGCACGCACAGTTCTCGCAAGACGTCTTGCGAGAAATGCGCATGCACAGTTCTCGCAAGATGTAGGTCCGGCATTTGCGAGGAGAAGGAGGGAAGGGCAGCCCAAGGACGCTGCAGTACAGGTAAGTGAATTTTTATTTCTTTTTACATTAATTTGTACTTAGTTTTTTTTAGGGGGGTGGAGGTAGGGGCTGGCCAACTCCTCTCGGCTGACAAAATGGGAACTTTGCCCTATACTCTGCGTTCTCCTCGGGAACGCAGAGTAGGCAAATCTCCGCACATTCTGCTGGCGGAGCAGCATTCTCCACTGACGCTTACGGATGACATCTCAAATGACATCATTGATGACGTCATCCACAGAATCGCTGACACACCCACTCAAACCCCCATATAAACTTTCATACAACCACTCCAACTTCCACACTACCTTTCTCAAACCCATTCATATACCCACACCAGTACTTACACAGCTACTCACTGATTCATAGATCAATACTCACATCCACTCACTCACCCATACAGCCACTCATACACCCACTTACTCACTAATACGGCCACCCATATACCCACTGATACAGCCCTACAGATACTCACAATGAGTCAGTCACCCATAGAGTTACTCACACACCTACTCACTCACCCATACAGTCAATTACATAGCCACTCGTTCACCCATACAGTTATACAAACACTTGCACACTTACTCATACAGATGCAGTCACTCACTTACCCCATCACTCATCTATACTGCCTTACGCATACCTAGTTACTCACCCATATACCACTGACACATGCACTCACTCACTGACACAGCTATACACATACACAATCACCCATACAGCCCTTCACACACACATTCACTAACCCATACAGCCACGATTCACCCACTCACTCATCCATGTAGGCAGTCACACAACCCCTTACCCACCCACCCAGACACTCTTACACCCATACAGTTACTCAGACAACCAATCAATCACCTATGCAGCCACTCACGTACCCACTCGCCAAACCAAGCCACTTAGGCACTAACTGACAGACTGATACAGACATTCACAGAACCTAATCACTCACCCATATATTCACTGAGACACCAAGGGCCCGATGTAGGTAGGCCGCTACCGATCGGTAACGGCCGAAAATACCGATTTTCTGCCCTTACCGATCGTTATCCAGCCATCGAGATGTAGGGCAATGAAAATCGTTCAAATCGGTGTATATACCGAATCGGAATAGTTACCGAATCGGAAATAATCCGAATCGGAAATACCCCGAATCGGTAAAAGAACAAATCGGTAACATACCGATTCAATAAAAATACCGAATCGGTACATGTACCGAATCGGTAGTGACACCGAATCGGTAAAAATACCGATTCGGGCCATGTATCGAATCGGTAGAGACACCGAATCAGAAATTATTCCGAATCGGAAATTATTCCGAATCGGATAAACTACCGATTCGGTAGAGTTACCGATTCGGTAAATCACTGATTCGGACAGGGCAAAACTCTGATTGAGATGTAGGGAAGCATAGAAATACCGATTTTGGCTCAAATTCGGTATTTCAAAATCGGTATTTACCATGGATTACAATCAGGTGGTAACCAACTTCAACCTATAAAAATAGACCCAAAATGCATTGCAACTTGCAGGATGGTGGCTTTTTATGTCATTGCAAGGAGGCTACGGCTACAGCAGGAAGGAGAGAGGGAATGGCAAAGAGAGGAACAGGTCTACAGACAGAGGATCACCCTGTTCATGCTCACAGAGGCAGAGATCCTACAGAGGTACAGGCTGGACTCAGACACCATTCTGGAGCTCATCAGGGACCTCAAACCACTGTTGGACCACCCTACCCCAAGGGCACACGCCATCCCAGCGCACGTGCAGGTGCTATGCAGCCTACACCTGCTTGCGTCTGGCAGCTATCAAAGTGGAGTAGCTGCGATAGGAGTGGTGACCCAGAGCAGCCTGTCAAGGTTTTTCCACAAATTCCTTGACGCCATGATACAGAGGATGGACCAATACATCTCTTTCCCTGCAACCCACGCGGAACTGGTACAAACAAAAGCAGACTTTTACCACATGGCACAATTTCCCCAAATCATCGACTGTATAGATGGCACACACATTCCGATTTGCCCCCCTGCTGACACAGAATACATATACCGCAATAGGAAGTCTACGCACACCATCAATGTTCAGGTGATCTGCAATGCGAAGTGCACCATCACAGACCTGGTAGCAAAATTCCCAGGGAGTACCCACGACTCCTACATTTTTCAACAGAGCGGCATCTATGCACGGCTGACGGTTGGCGAATTTGGTGAAGGATACCTCCTAGGTGAGACACATCATCAGACCCCCATAACACAAAGTAGCTAAGTAAAATACATGTATGCATGTGAGTAATGTTACCCCTTTTCCTTCTAGGCGACAGTGCATATGCCCTCCGCTCATTCATACTCACCCCCTACCTCAACCCCTCTATACCCAGCCAAAGGAGGTATAACCGGGCCCACAAAAGCACAAGGAATGTAGTTGAACGGACCTTTGGCATCTGGAAAAGCAGATTCAGATGCTTGCACAAGAGTGGAGGTGCAAGGCAGTATACCCCCATCACCTGCTGCAAGATCATAGCTGTCTGTGCAATGTTGCACAACCTTGCGGTGAAGAAGGGCACTGAGGTGGAGTTGTCAGACTACGAGGACCATGACGACGACGTTGCTGTGCCACAAACACAACCTGCTGGGGTGTCTACGCCAAGTGATGGCAGATACAGACGTGAGGAGATTACAGAAAACTATTTCTGAGTGAGTACAGATGCACAGACAGGTCAATGGATGTTAGAAAAAGAAATATTTAATAATGTTGCAACAACGTTGCTGCACTGATGTGCAACAAAAAAAAAGGTAAACAATATGTGGGTAAATGTCAATTGTCCGGGTTGCCTCACCCGCCCTGGCAGTCTTATTTCTTGCTGCGCTTAGCAGCCCCACTAGGATGTGCCTCACCCCCTTCTGCATGTCCAGCAGCCTCAGCTGAGCGCCTGCTGCTCCGGCGCGGCTCAGACACTGCGCTGGCCGGGCTGCTGCGGCTGCTGCTGTCCCCAGCCTCGCCCAGGTCCAGGGCTGGATTAACAACAGTGTTTGATATGATAAGTGCCTCCATGGCGGTGGTAATGCGGGCCATGCCCCTAGTCACCTCTGCCGTGTTCTGGGTGAGGCTGGCCTCCATGTTTGCCCCACGTTGGCATATCTGGGCGGTAGCAGCAGCAAGGCGGTTGATAGCCCTATTCTGCACGCGGGCATCCCTGCTGCGAGAGAGCTCGTGTTCATCCATTTTTGTACAGAGCTGGGTGATGGCAGTGGTCATTCGCCCAAGACCTGTTGCAATGTCCTTGTTGCTTTCAACAAATGTCTTGAACCCCTGTGCCATCTCCCCCATCTGCAGGTGGCCTGACGCTGGCAGGCCAAGATTGATTTTGCCTGCATCCTCTGGATCTTGACCATACTGCCCTCCAGCCCTTGAAACACGCTGCCCTCCCGTGCTGGAAGTGCAAAGCTGGATGTTCGTGGCCTCCGGGGATTGCTGCTGCCCTGCTGTGTGGGCTGGGGTGCCACAGGTGTAACTGGGTTGCTAGCTGGAGCCTGACCCGCTGCTCCCTCCATGGGGTTTAATGGAGCAACAATTATACTCCTGGCAGGAGATGTGGCAGGTGCAGGGTGGCTCTGTGGTGGTGAGTTCTCCGGGGAGAACTGCAGTGGGGGCGTTAGAGACAGTCGGGGGGAGTATGGAAATGTGAGGGTATGTCCAGTGTCTTCCTCATTTCCCAGGGCACTGCTGTTCTCCTCCTCCTCCTCCTCCTGTGCTGATAGACTGGTGCTTGGCCCTGCCACCGCACTGGCAGATGGTGCTGGTGCTGGTGCTTGAGTAGCTCCTGCTCCTCCGCCTGAAGGTGCCCCTAGGTATAAAGAAGAATTTGTGAACTGAGTGCTGATGTATTACAGTCACTACAATTAAAGCATTGCACATATCATTTCAAATACTTTGATTCAGTTTTACAGTTCTTTTCATTATGCTTCTGCACTGGCATTTTTGCCTACTTCTGCTGACTACATTTACCATGATGCATTTCTCATGTCTGTTGGTAGCAGTACAGGGCTGGGGTTTGGCTGTGCATTGGGTCTAAAGGGGAGGTGTCTGGTAGGGTGTGTCAAGATGCGCATGCTTCTTACCTTTAGCTGTAGCTCTGGATGAGCTATCCAGGTCCCCAACTCCCACCACACTCTCCCTCTCAATTGTAGTCGCCACAAGTTCCTCCAGGTCAGTGAGGGGTGGCGCCGGGTTCCTGCCTCCACCAGTAAGTCCTACCTGCTTCTGCAGCTCTGCCAGTTTCCTCTTTGTGAGGCTGCGGATGTCGTAGAACCTCTTCTTGAGGTCGTCCAGGCTCCAGGGGGTGACACCAACAGCGTTTACTCTTTCCCCTATTTCACTCCACAGCCTCCTCTTAGTGCTCTCAGGGACAGTGAGGGACAGCCTCCCAAACAGCTGCCTGTGTACCCTCACCACCTCCTCCACCAACACTTGCAGCTCCATGGTGCTGAATTTGGCCTTCCTCTTGCGCTCTGCCTTCTGGCTCTCAGAGCTGCTTGCCATGTTTCACAGAGATCTGGATACTGCTACCACTGCTGCTCACTGTGAATGCTCAGCTCAGGCTGCCTCTCCAGAAAGTCTAATGAGTTGCACCTGCCTGGGTAGCCACTCCCTGCTAGGGTGGGGGAGGGTGGTTTCACCTCATTGGCTGATGTCTTTGGTTTCAGTTTTACTTGCTTGCCGAATCGGCATTTACCGATTCGGTATTTACCGATTCGGATTTTACCGATTCGGATTTTACCGATTCTGTAAATACCGATTCGGTATTTACAATGCGTTCCTATGGGCCTTTTGGCCATGGGGGTGTATTGCGATTACCGAATCGGTATTTGCCGAATCGGTAGTAGCCGAATCGGTAAATTCTGATTCGGTAAATGCCGATTCGGTACGTATCGAATCACAATACCGATTACTACCGAATCGGTATTTTTCCGATTTTTTTTATCTACATATCATTTTCCGATTTCAAAATACCGATTCGGTACAATTCGGTATTTTAAAATCGGAAAATGCGTTTTACCTACATCGGGGCCCTAATCACTTACTTATACTGCCAGTCAAACACCTGCTGAATCATCCATACAGGCACTCATACTCACTGATTCACCAATACACTGGATGATGTAATCAGTGATGTCATGTGAGATTTCATCAGTGATGTCACTTTCCATGTCATGAGTGATGTAATATGGGAGGTCATGAGCAGTGTATTTTGGGGGCGCAGGTTATAGTTATTAGCTCCACTAACTATAGCAGCTGAATTTTCCTGGTTTTGTACAAGTGAAATCTGACCCTAACTATAATGTCTCGGTTTTTTTGTGAATTTCCAAGGTTTTTTAAATTCAATTCCTAACTCTAAAGTCCCTGAGAGCTTTGGGTTTTTCAGTGAATTTCTAAGGTTTTCTAAATGCTTATTCTTAACTAAGTAGTCCCTATAACCTTTGTTTTTTCCGTGAATATCTACAGTTTTTTAAATGCTAATTCCCAACTATAACGTCCTTGTAACCTTTGTTTTTTTTACTGAATGTTTAAGGTTTTTTAACCCACAGTGTTGGAGAAAGGGGGCTGGGCCTTTGACCAGCTCTCAGGAACCCTGCTGTGTTGGACTTACAGGAGGTACCAGGAGGGCTTCTTGGCCCCCAAGTTTCCTCAGGAATAAAGCGGACGTCATGCTTCAACCAGTACTGCACCATGAGCCGTGTTTTCATGGTGGTGGAGAAAGGAGGCGTGGCTTCGGAAGACCTCTTAGCAATCTCGTTGTGTGGGACTCACTGGAGATAACAGGAGGGGTAGTCGGCCCCCAAGAGACGTCCTTGAGGGCCAACTATCCCTCCTGTTACATCCAGTAAGTCCCACACAGCAGGATTGCTGTGACCTGGTAGGAGGTCACACCTCTTTTCTACACCACTCTCCCACTGCACTCTCACCACCAGACTCCATGACTCCAACATACAGGGAACCACCGTAGACTGGATCCGCTCATCCTCACCGGCCGAACCCAAAGAATCAGATTCCTGCGTTTCTCTCCAAGATCAGCTGCAGAGTACCCCAAGGATCATCGCTCAGCCACATGCTTTTCAACATCTACATGGCACCCCTCGCCGCCATCGTCAGACAGCATGGACTCAGCCAACAACACCTCATCCTCTTCCTCACAAAGGTACCCTACACCATCAGACTCAGCTTCCAGGAAGGAATGAAAGACGTTGCATCCTGGATGAACAGCAGCTGTCTGAAGCTCAACTTGGAGAAGACAGAAGTACTCCTCTGACCCACTCCCTCTGCATGGGACAACACCTGGTGGCCCACCACCCTCAGCAACTCCCCACACCCACGGTCAATGCGCGCAACCTCAGCATCATACTCGACTCCTCCCTCATCATGACCCGACAGATCAACGCTATCTCCTCCACGTGCTTCAACACCCTCCGCATCCTCTGCAAGACCTTCAAATGGATTCCCCCCGAATCCAGAAAGACCGTCACCCATGCACTCCTAGCCAGCAGACTTGACTACGGAAACGCCCTCTACACTGGAATCAACAAATCCCTGCTCTGAACACTCCAGACTATCCAGAACACCTCGTCCAGACTCATCCTCGGCATTCCACAACATGGCCACATCACCCAGCACCTACGAGACCTCCACTGGCTCCCCGTCAAGAAGAAAGTAACCTTAAAGCTTCTCACTCACGCCTACAAATCCCTCCACACCGGACCCCAATACCTCAACGAAAGAGTCTCCTTGCACGTACCTAAGAGAAATCGCCGCTTAGCCGACCTTGCTTTCACTGAAACCCTGTGCAATCGCAGAGCCAGAACGGGTGGAAGAGCCTACTCCTACATCGCAGCAAAGACCTGGAACGAGCTCCCGCACAACATCAGACGTTCCCCCACTCTGCACACCTTCAGGAAGAGCTTCAAGACCTGGCTCTTTGGCTGAATCGGAGTTGCACAACCCCCCACCCCCAGTGCCTTGAGACCCTCATGAGTGAGTAGCGAGATTTACAAATCCCTGATTGATTGAGTGATTGAAATTTCTTAGTATTTTTCTAGGTAGTGTATCATTGTGGATATTTTTCAGGTGGTCTGTTACGCTCATCATAATATCCCTCTCACACATTGTGAGCATGAGTTCATCTTTATCAATCATTACAAACTTAATATTGTCATTGATACAAATACAATTGTCAAATGACTTCATACATAGGGCAAATAGCAAAGGGGAGAGAGGGTCAGCCCTGTCTTGTGCCTCTTTCTATAGGGACTACACCATTCACCCTAATATGCTGTGGGCCATTAGTAGGTGGGCAATAGCTGAGTCTTAGGGTGGTACCAGTGCTTAATTTATAAAAAAAAGATAAGTGCCAGGGCTCTTGTCAGGAGGCCTCTGCAGCTTGCACCACACATTGCCCTGCCGTGCTGCCATTGATAGTAGCAACACAACTACTAACCATCACACACTGTGACAATTCGGACTATTCCAGGCACCCAAAGGATGACTTGGGGTGCAGATTTGAGCCATTTTCGATGTATATTTTATTAATAATCACTGATGTTGTGGTCATCTCCAAATTGGCCAGACAGTGCCACCTTGTGGCAGCTTGCTGAAGGCGGCCGCTCCCCTCGCCCCCTGCTCCGGATTGGTATCGTTATTTGCTCAAGCCTGTATCGCCCCTGCTGCCTCCTTCACAGCATAGCGCTGTAGTGCGAGCATAGCGCTGTATAGCGCTATAGTGCGAGTAAATTTAAAAAGCCTAACATTTGCATTTTTATCTGCTAGCGCTTTTGGGGTCATTGAATAGAGCGCTTGAGTCGCGCTTTCCACAACTGCTCAAGCCTGTATCGCCCCTGCTGCCTCCTTCACAGCATAGCGCTGTAGTGCGAGCATAGCGCTGTATAGCGCTATAGTGCGAGTAAATTTAAAAAAGCCTAACATTTGCATTTTTATCTGCTAGCGCTTTTGGGGTCATTGAATAGAGCACTTGAGTCGCGCTTTCCACAACTGCAGTGCGAACTTACAGCTAGGCTGAGTGTCCATTACATAGACTGCTCTCTAAAGTAAACTATAGTCATTGCTGATTGCCTGTGCCCCAGCCTTCCTCCAGTTTCGTTTTATTTCACTGCCGCCATCTTACTTGTTGTTGTGGTGCCTCAGAGACCGTCCCCCACAGCCCGGCCCGCCTCCCTGCTGACCCTCCCTCGCCCCTCCCCCTCCACCATCCATATATGACAGTTCTTCCCGCGCGCAGCGTTCACGCGCAGCGACCGCGCCCAACCCGCGCCGAAGGTGCGCCAAAGGTAAGCCCGTCTACGCCCGTCCGCGCCTGGACCGCGCCCAGCGCCAGAACCCCTGCCCCTCGCGCTACCCAGCCCTCCCGCATTACCTACGATGCCGCCTCCCTCCTAGCCCTTAACCCCGGTCGCGCCCCCAACTGCGTCCAAGCCGCTCCTGGACACACCCATGGACCTTTCTCTTGCTACTCCTGCAAATTCAGCGGCACGGACAACATCTCCGCTACAACCACACCACAGATTCCCGACCCCAACCACCTACAATGCATCCTTCTCAACACCCGTTCGGTCCACAGGCACGCCATTGACCTATGGAATCTACTAGACACCATTTCTCCGGACATCGCCTTCCTTACGGAAACATGGATGAACGCCTCTTCCGCCCCAGACATCACCATTGCCATCCCTGAAGACTATAAGATCACCCGCAAAGACCGTACCAGCCACACAGGAGGAGGAATCGCTATCGCCCATAAGAAATCTATCCGCATCTCAACAAGCTCTGACGCCAACCTCGCCAACTCCGAACACCTTCACTTCCAGATCCACATCGACCCCAAGACCACACTCAGAGGCACCCTCCTCTACAGACCACCAGGACCCCGCGCAAAATTCAGTGAAGACATCACGGACTTCATCTCTCCACACGCGCTCCCCTCCAAAGACTATATTCTTCTGGGAGACCTCAACTTTCACCTTGAAAAGATAAACGACCACAACACCGCCACCCTCGTGGACAACCTCGCCAACCTCGGACTTAAACAACTAGTCACTTCCCCCACCCACATCGCAGGTCACACACTCGACCCCATCTTCACATGTTATGTTATGTTATGTTATGTTAATAACTTTTATTCGGCGCACAGCTGCCCCAGCGAAGGGGCGTCCTGGCGCCTGATCAAGTACCACAACACAACAAATCGCCGCTGAAAAGAGAGGAGATCAGTCAACAGAGGTGAACAAATGGGTTTTGATCGCACGTCTAAAGAGAGTCAGGCTGTTAAGGGCACGGATATGGACAGGAAGGGAGTTCCATAATCCAGCCGCCATGACACGAAATGAACGACCTCCCATCCTACTCAGTCTGAATCTAGGCGTGCTTGCTAGATGAAGAGATTCCGACCTGAGAGACCGCCTGGGGACATACGGGGAAACAAGACCCGTCAGGGCAGGAGGTGACGAAAATTTCAGGATCTTGAATGTCAGACAGAGTGCCTTGAATTTGATTCTCTGTCTGACCGGCAGCCAGTGAAGGGAGGTCAGAACTGCAGATACAGAGCACCGTCTCGAGAGGCCCACAATGGCCCGCGCAGCGGCATTCTGCACCCTCTGCAGTCTGGTGGCCTCGGCCTGATTAACACCAAGCAGCAGAGCACTCCCGTAGTCTAGCCGAGAGAGAATAGAGGCTTGGACCACCAGTTGCCGAGTAGGGGGGTCGAAGAATTTGAGGACTGGTCTCAGTCCTCGCAGAATACCATAGCAGGTAGCTGCGATCTTCTTAGTATGGCTGGTAAAAGAGAGATTGGAATCAAGCCAGACCCCCAGGTTCTTCACTTCGGCAACTGGGATGGGAGTCACCCCCAATTCAGGAGGCCACCATTGGTCACCCCACAATTCAGCTTGCTTTCCTAAGATCAGGACTTCGGTTTTCTTGGCGTTTAACTGTAAACAGTTAATACGCATCCAATTCGCCACGGCTAAAAGCCCTGCGCGAAACCTGGGGGCAGTCACCTCAGGGTCCCCACTGAGTGTCACCGCCAGCTGCTTGTCGTCGGCATACGATGTCATGGTTAAGCTGCTTTGTCTGACGACAGCAGCCAGCGGTTTCACATACAAGTTGAACAAAGTGGGGCTCAACGTAGATCCCTGAGGTACTCCTAGTCCCAAAGGGTGGAAAGAGGACTGACCAGGTGGGATAGCTACTTTAAAAAACCGGTCCGAGAGGAAAGAGCGGAACCATTGAAGAGCTTTCCCCTCAAGTCCCACTTCCTCCAGCCTCCGCAACAAAATGTCATGAGACACCGTGTCAAATGCGGCGCTCAGGTCTAACAAGATGAGCGCCGCTGTCTGCCCCGCATCCAGCACCGAACGCAGATGTTCGCTCATAAAGAGCAGCGCAGTTTCGGTGCTGTGTTGTGCGCGAAAACCATTCTGGCTCTCGTCAAGAATATTATTGCGAGAGAGGTGAGCAGACAAGATGGAATTCACGTGTGCCTCAGTGACCTTGGCGGTCCAGGGCAGGAGGGAGATGGGGCGGTAATTCTCAGGTAACAGAGGGTCGAGACTAGGCTTCTTCAAAATGGGGCTGACCACTGCTTGCTTCCAGGAGGCAGGAACCACGCCCTCAGCTAGTGAGAGATTGATCAGGTCCAATATAGGCTCACGGCATAGGGGCGGGAGAATAGTAATAAGCTCTGGCTTCAGAGGGTCTAGAGGAGAACCAGATTTAATTTTGAGGCTCAGAGTATTAAACGCCTCAGCCGACAAAGCAGGTAGGGAGGACAAAAGTTCACAGTCCAGAGCTCTTACAGCCTTGGGCTCGTCACCGGGCACAGATGGCATGAACCCTCGGTAGATTACCTGCACCTTCTCCACGAAAAAGGATGCCAAGCTTTCACAGTGGGAGTCCGTGCAGATTTCTAGCGAGGTGGCCCGTTTACCCATCAGATCTTTGAGCACCTTGAATATTAATTTAGATGGGTTAGGGCTGTTAGAAAACTCTGAGGCATAATATGTCGCCCGGGCTTGACAGATAGCTCTGTGATAGATTTTAAGCTGGGTGAAGTACAATGATTTTAATGTGGGGTCGAAGGATTTCCTCCACATCCTCTCAGCTTGCCGGCAAGTTCTCTTGAGCTCGGCAAGGGTCTCATTATACCATGGGCTGCGAGTTTTAGCATGACATTTCGACCAACGCATTGGTATAAGAGAATCAAGAGCAGTACGGACCCAGTTACAGAACTGTTCATATCCCTGTTCCACATTCGACAGGTTGCCCAAGGGCTGTGTCTCCAAGATTTTAACGAATTCCTCCATTTTGAGCTTACGCCAATTTCTTTTAAGGGTCAGTCTGTCCACAGGTTTAAATTGTTGATCATCCAAGGGGCATGACACTTTAACCAACAAATGATCAGTCCAGCCCACCGCCATCGGGTCAGATGCCCTGGCCCGATCCAAGGTGGTAAAGAAGGGGTCGAGGATGTGACCTCCTATATGGGTTGGGGCGGTGACTAGTTTGTTAAGTTGCATGGCTTCAAGGTCCGCTATCAAAGAGCTGATAGGTAGAGAGGACGTCTGATCAAGATGAATATTCAGATCGCCAACGATGTTAAAGTTAGCACATCTAGGAGCTAACGAATTAACCATGTCAACGAGAGCGGCCTTGAAGACCGTGTCATTCCCTGGAGGGCGATAGATAAGCAGACCACTAAAAGTGAACTGATGGCTGACAGTGACCTTGAAAGAGGCGCTCTCGCACATCGGCAGACATCCAGCAACCATGTCTCCTTCAGCCACACTACGGATCTCCTCTGGACTGACCACAGCTGCGTTCACTTCACCTACAACAAGCCGAAACCCATCAACCACTCCCAACCTACCCTGCAAAGAAACTGGAACAAAATCACCACGGACCAAATCTCCGCATCGCTCCTTCGAAACTCCCCAGCCCTCTCTTCTAACGCCAACGAAGCCGCCACCAACCTCACCCTATGGTTATCCAACACCGCCGACACCTTAGCTCCACTGAAAAAACGTCAAAGCAAACCTGGCAGCAAGAAAGCCTCATGGTTCAACGATGATCTCAAGAAGTCCAAGAAACTCTGCCGCTCCCTTGAAAAGGCCTGGAAAAAAGACCCAACCACCAGCACCAAGGTCGCCTTCAAAAGCGCCACCCGCACTCACCACCAACTGATCCGAAAAGCCAAGAAAACAGCATTCAAGGATCGACTTGACAACAACGCCCACAACAGCAAGGAACTTTTCAACATCGTCAAGGAATTTTCCAATCCATCGGCCAACTCCAACGACATCACCCCCTCTCAAACCCTCTGCGACTCCCTAGCCTCTTTTTTCCACAACAAGATTGCAGACATCCACAACAGCTTTGACAACCAACCCGGAAACCAACCCACCCTACCATCTGCTGACCATCTTCCCCCCGTGAACACCCTTAACGCCTGGAACCCAATCTCCACTGAGGACACCATCCGCCTGATGAATTCCATCCACTCAGGATCCCCCACAGACCCATGCCCTCACCACATCTTCAACAAAGCAGACTCCGTCATAGCACCGCACCTCCGAGACGTCATCAACTGCTCCTTCAACTCCGCTACCTTCCCAGAAGACTGGAAACACGCTGAACTCACCGCCCTTCTGAAAAAACCAACAGCGGACCCCACCGAACTCAAAAATTACCGCCCCATCTCGCTTCTTCCATTCCCGGCCAAAGTCATCGAGAAAGCCGTCAACAACCAGCTCGCCGCCTTCCTCGAAGCCAACAAATCCCTCGACCCCTCACAATCTGGCTTCCGAGCAAAACACAGCACTGAGACCGCCCTCATCGCAGCAACAGACGACATTCGAACTCTACTGGACAATGGAGACACAGTCGCCCTCATCCTCCTCGACCTCTCTGCAGCATTCGATACAGTCTGCCACAGCACCCTTCTACAACGCCTCAATAACATCGGAATCCAAGGAAAAGCACTTGAATGGATCACCTCGTTCCTCACCGGAAGAACCCAGAGAGTCCGCCTTCCTCCATTCAAGTCCGAGGCCTCTGAAGTCATCTGCGGCGTACCCCAAGGATCCTCACTCAGTCCCACCCTCTTCAACGTATACATGAGCCCCCTCGCGGCCATCGCACGCCAACACAACCTCAACATCATCTCTTACGCAGACGACACTCAACTGATCCTTTCTCTCACCAATGACCCCAGCACCGCCAAAACTAACCTACACGAAGGAATGAAAGAAGTTGCCGAATGGATGAAACACAGCCGTCTGAAACTGAACTCAGACAAAACTGAAGTCCTCATCTTAGGTACATCCCCCTCTGCATGGGACGACTCCTGGTGGCTGGAAGCCCTCGGAAAAGCACCCATCCCGACAGACCACGCACGGAACCTTGGCGTCATCCTGGATTCTTCACTCTCAATGAACAGACAAGTCAGCGCCGTATCCTCTTCCTGCTTCAACATTCTTCGCATGCTCAGAAAAACATTTCGCTGGATCCCCTCCGAAACAAGGAAAACAGTCACCCACGCTCTGGTCACGAGCCGACTAGACTACGGAAACACCCTCTACGCGGGTACTACCGCAAAACTCCAGAAGAAACTCCAACGAATCCAAAACGCCTCAGCCAGGCTCATATTAGACATCCCACGCAACGAACACATCTCTGGTCACCTTAAAGACCTCCACTGGCTACCCGTCAATAAGAGGATCACTTTCCGACTGCTTACCCACGCACACAAATCACTCTACGACATCGGACCAGATTGCCTCAACTCTCGACTGTCCTTCTACACCCCCTCCCGCCAACTACGTTCTTCCAGCCAAGCCCTCGCCACTGTACCTCGAATCAACAAGACCACCATGGGAGGCAGATCCTTTTCATACCTGGCTGCTAAAACATGGAACTCACTCCCCGCTTACCTTCGCCTCACCCAGAACCACCTAGCGTTCAGAAAGCAGCTTAAAACGTGGATTTTTGACAAATAATCCTCCTCCCCTTCCTAAGCGCCTTGAAACCCTCTGGGTATGTAGTGCGCTATACAAATTTTATGACTTGACTTGACTTGACGGTCACAAGCTCCGGTGTTGACAATTATGTGCAGAGCAATAGAAACCAGCAGCTCAAATTAAGCATTAGCGGTGACAAATTCCAATTAATTTCAGCACCTGTTGCATGAAATCCCAGTTGACCATGTCAAATGCTTGCTCTGTGGTGAATGCCAGCAGTACAATGACTTTTGGTATGCTGGACATTCTCCACAATGTGCAGTCTGTTTTGCTATTATCAACACATTGCCTTTCAATGATAAAGCCTGATTGCTCTGGCAACACTCAGTCTGGCAAAAGTGGGCTCAGCCTATCTGCAGAGACCACTGTAAACAATGTCATATCAGCTTATATGAGATGCAAAGTTGACAATCTTTACCACGCTTTGGGAGCATGGTGATAACAATGCCTAACATTGTGCAATTGGGACATCTGTATCCCCAAAGGAATTGAACATCTTATATAGTAGGGACGACAGCCTTCAAAAGGGGTTTTTCTGAAAAAAGACACAGAAAACCCTCATGACCTGGAGCCTTTCCTGTTTTCTTAATGTTAATGTTAATGTTAATATGTATTTGTAAGCGCTCGTACGCCCGGGGGCTTCATGGCGCTATAGGAAGGAACGAAGCACATAGGTCACAGTAGAGAATAATCAGCTCAGCAATGCGCCTGAGAAAAGAGCCAGGTTTTCAGGGAGTGTCTAAAACTGAGGAGGTTGTCATTCAGTTTCAGATGAAGGGGAAGAGAGTTCCAGAAGCCAGCCGCAAGATGGTCAAAATAGCTGCCTCCGAGACGTTTCCTCTTGTAGGATGGGACGGTCAAAAGGGATTTGTGAGTGGACCGGAGATTACGGGAAGGGATGTATCTCTTAAACATGTCTCTAATGAATAGAGGGCCAGAGTCATGCAGAGATTTAAATAAAATGCACCCAGTTTTAAAAGCCACACGCTGCTCCACAGGAAGCCAGTGTAGCTGTTTCAAGCCAAGTCTAACAGACTGCCTCTTAGAGAGATTCAGGAGAAGTCTAGCTGCCTGATTCTGGACCAGCTGAAGGCGTTTTAGCTCTCCAGTTTGAAGCCCAAAATAAAGGCTATTGGAGAAATCTAATCTGGACAAAACCAGGGAGATGCCAATCTGAGTAAGGGCAGCCGGAGAGAAGTAGCAGGCGATTTTCTTGATTTTCTTCAGCTGGAAAAAGCCAGCTGATACAACTGCTCCTACTTGTTTTTTTAGGGAGAGGACCTTGCTAATATAAATTCCCAGGCTCTTAACCGAGGAAGACTTGGATGGAGGGGCTCCCATACTGGAAGGCCAAAAGCTGGGGTTCCAACTGAGTGCACTCTGTCCAGGCAAGACCAGTTCGGTCTTGCCTGGATTAAGTTTCAAATGATTGCAGTTCATCCAACTCAAAATGTGGGACATGGTGTTTTGGAATTCGACCACAGAGTCCTTGGTGTTCAAAGGGAAAATGAGCTGCAAATCATCTGCATAGTTGAAGATGGTAACTTTGGCCTTTCTGAGGGAGTACAGGAGGGGACGTAGGTACAAATTAAAAAGCAAAGGTGATAACGAAGAGCCCTGGGGGACTCCGCAGGTGGAAGGTATGGTGGGAGCAGTGAAGGGTCCCAATCTAACAGATTGAGTACGGCCAGTGATAAATGAGCGAATCCAGCTCAGCGCCGGGCCCCTGAGACCTGCCTGCTCGACACGGTCGACCAAGATGGTATAGTCGACCGTGTCGAACGCAGCAGAGAGGTCCAGTAGCACCAGAGCCTGATGGATCCCTTCATCCGCATTCCGCCTCAAAGTATTCTGCACCGAAAGAATAACCGCCTCAGTAGAATGGCATTGGCGGAAACCAGCCTGGTTAGGTGCAAGATACTCAGATTCTTCCAAAAATTTGGAGATGCTGTTGCAAACATGAGCCTCCAAAAGTTTGGCACAGTAAGGCAGCAAAGATATGGGCCTATAATTTTGCAGGTCTAGCGGGTTGGCTCCTACTTTTTTTAACAGGGGAATAAGAAGGGCTTTTTAAAATTTGTCTGGGACTTTACCCTGAGTGAGCGTTCCATTCAGCATAGAGAGTATACCCGCAGGAATGCTGGTTCCCACTTCTATCAGAATGTGAGGGGGGCATATGTCATCAGGGGAACCTGATTTAACCTTGGCAAGAAGTTTGGGTAAAATGGTGCTATCAACAGGGGGAAAAAGTTTCATGGTCGCAGTATTATAAAAGGTGTCAGCCAAAAGGAGGGGGGACTGAGTAATGGGAATGCTTTGTTTGATTGTGCAGATTTTATCAGAGAAAAATGAGTTTAATGAGTTGCAAAGTTTCTGAGTGGGGACCACCGGGAGAGAAGTTCTATCACTGGCGCTCAGATTCTCCACGATGTTAAACAATTCTTTAGATTTATTATGGGCATTAAGGATTTTTTTAGAGAAATAATCTATGAATGGTACTGATTACCTCTTCTATAGCTATTGGGTCTTCAAACGTCTCACAATACATCTCTGGAATTCTTGCCATTGGGATGGAGTGGAGGAATTGGTATACATCATACCCTACCATGCTGCCTGCCTGGAATAACTCCTGGTGGAATTAACTGAATTTTCCTGCAATGTCAGCACCCCAAACCATAGCAATGTATAAGGCTTTTAACTCGCTCCCTATCCAGCTTCAATCTCAGTTTATTCGTTAATGTTTTCCCCAAGTCAAGTCAAGTCAAGTCAGAGAATTTATATAGCGCGCTACATACCCAGAGGGTCTCAAGGCGCTTGAGGAGGGGTGGGGAATTACTTGTCAAATATCCACGTTTTAAGTTGCTTTCTAAATGCTAGGTGGTTCTGGGTAAGGCGAAGGTAAGTGGGAAGTGAGTTCCAGGTTTTAGCTGCCAGGTAGGAGAAGGATCTACCTCCCATGGTGGTTTTGTTGATGCGAGGTACAGTACCAAGGGCTTGGTTGGATGATCGTAGCTGGCGGGAGGGGGTGTAGAAGGACAGTCGTGTGTTGAGGCATTCTGGTCCGATTTCGTAGAGTGCTTTGTGTGCGTGGGTTAGGAGCCGGAAAGTGATCCTCTTATTGATGGGAAGCCAGTGGAGGTTTTTCAGGTGACCAGAGATATGTTCATTACGCGGGATGTCTAATATGAGCCTGGCTGAGGCGTTTTGGATTCGTTGGAGTTTTTTCTGGAGTTTAGCGGTAGTACCGGCGTAGAGGGTGTTTCCATAGTCCAGTCGGCTCGTGACCAGAGCGTGGGTGACCGTTTTCCTAGTTTCGGTGGGGATCCAACGAAATGTTTTTTTGAGCATGCGAAGAATGTTGAAGCAGGATGAAGAGACGGCGTTGACTTGTCTGTTCATCGAAAGTGAGGAATCCAGGATGACGCCCAAGTTCCGTGCGTGGTCTGTCGGGATGGGTGCTTTTCCAAGGGCTTCTGGCCACCAAGAGTCGTCCCATGCAGAGGGGGAGGTACCTAAGATGAGGACTTCTGTTTTATCTGAGTTCAGTTTCAGACGGCTGTGTTTCATCCATTCGGCTACTTCTTTCATTCCTTCGTGTAGGTTAGTTTTGGCGGTGCTAGGGTCATTGGCGAGTGATAGGATCAGTTGAGTGTCATCCGCGTAGGAGATGATGTTGAGGTTGTGTTGGCGGGCGATGGCCGCGAGGGGGCTCATGTATACGTTGAAAAGGGTGGGGCTGAGTGAAGATCCTTGTGGTACGCCGCAGATGACTTCAGTGGCCTCTGACTTGAATGGTGGAAGGCGGACTCTCTGGGTTCTTCCGGTGAGGAACGAGGTGATCCATTCTAGTGCTTTTCCTTGGGTTCCGATGTTTCTGAGGCGCTGTAGAAGGGTGCTATGGCAGACTGTGTCGAAGGCTGCGGAGAGGTCGAGGAGGATGAGGGCGACTGTGTCTCCATTGTCCAGTAGAGTTCGAATGTCGTCTGTTGCTGCGATGAGGGCGGTCTCAGTGCTGTGTTTTGCTCGGAAGCCGGACTGTGAGGAGTCGAGGGATTTGTTGGCTTCGAGGAAGGCGGCGAGCTGGTTGTTGACAGCTTTCTCGATGACTTTGGCCGGGAATGGAAGGAGCGAGATGGGGCGGTAGTTTTTGAGTTCGGTGGGGTCCGCTGTGGTTTTTTTCAGAAGGGCGCTGAGTTCAGCGTGTTTCCAGCTTTCCGGGAAGGTGGCGGAGTTGAAGGAGCAGTTGATGACGTCTCGGAGGTGCGGTGCTATGATGGAGTCTGCTTTGTTGAAGATGTGGTGAGGGCATGGGTCTGTGGGGGATCCTGAGTGGATGGAGTTCATCAGGCGGATGGTGTCCTCAGTGGAGATTGGGTTCCAGTCATTAAGGATGTTCGAGGGGGGTGAAGGTCCAGCAGATGGTTGGGTGGGTTGGTCTCCGGGTTGGTTGTCGAAGCTGTTGTGGATGTCTGCAATTTTGTTGTGGAAGAATGAGGCTAGGGAGTCGCAGAGGGCTTGAGAGGGGGTGATGTCGTTAGAGTTGGCCGAGGGATTGGTAAATTCCTTGACGATGTTGAAAAGTTCCTTGCTGTTGTGGGCGTTGTTATCTAGTCGGTCCTTGAAGGCGGTTTTCTTGGCCTTTCGGATCAGTTGGTGGTGTATGCGGGTGGCGTTTTTGAAGGCGTCCTTGGTGCTGGTGGTTGGGTCTTTTTTCCAGGCCTTCTCAAGGGAGCGGCAGAGTTTCTTGGATTTCTTAAGATCATCTTTGAACCAGGAGGCCTTCTTGCTGCCAAGTTTGCTTTGTCGTTTTTTCAGTGGTGCTAGGATGTCGGCGCTGTTGGATAACCATAGGGTGAGGTTGGTGGCGGCTTGGTCGGGGTTTGAGGAGTGGGCTGGGGGGTTTAGAAGAAGCGATGAGGAGATCTGGTCGATGGTGATTTTGTTCCAGTTTCTTTACAGGGTTGGTTGGGGGTGGTTGTTGGGTTTGGGCTTGTTGTAGGTAAAGTGAACACAGCTGTGGTCAGTCCAGAGGAGAGCCGTAGTGTGGCTGAAGGAGACATGATTGCTGGAGGTGAAGATAGGGTCGAGTGTGTGACCTGCGATGTGGGTGGGGGAAGTGACCAGTTGTTTAAGTCCGAGGTTGGCGAGGTTGTCCAAAAGGGTGGTGGAGTTGTGGTCGTTGTTCTTTTCAAGGTGAAAGTTGAGATCTCCCAGAAGGATGTAATCTTTGGAGGGGAGCGCGTGTGGAGTGATGAAGTCCGTGATGTCCTCACTAAATTGTGCGTGGGGTCCTGGAGGTCTGTAAAGGAGGGTGCCTCTGAGTGTGGTCTTGGGGTCGATGTGGATCTGGAAGTGAAGGTGTTCAGAGTTGGCGAGATTGACGTCTGAGCTGGTTGAGATGTGGATGGATTTCTTATGGACGATAGCGATTCCTCCTCCTGTGTGGCCGGTACGGTCCTTGCGTATGATCTTATAATCTTCTGGGATGGCAATGGTGATGTCTGGGGCGGAAGAGGCGTTCATCCATGTTTCTGTTAGGAAGGCGACGTCCAGAGAGATGGTGTCTAGTAGATTCCATAGGTCAATGGCGTGCCTGTGGACCGATCGGGTGTTGAGCAAGATGCATTGTAGGTGGTTAGGGTCGGGAATCTGTGGTGTGATCGTAGCGGAGTTGTTGACGGTGCCGATGTATTTGCAGGAGTAGCATGAGAAAGGTCCATGGGTGTGTCCAGGAGCGGCTTGGACGCAGTTGGGGGAGCGGCCGGGGTTAAGGGCAAGGAGGGTGGTGGCATCGTAGGTAATGCGGGAGGGCTGGGCAATGCGAGGGGCAGGGGGTCTGGCGCTGGGCGCGGTCCAGGCGCGTACGGGCGTAGACGGGCTTACCTTTGGCGCAACTTCGGCGTGGACGTAGCGCGTGGACGCTGCACGTGGGACCATCTGACATTAATGGACAGTGGAGGGGGCGGAGCGTGGGAGGGGCAGCAGGGAGGCGGTAGTGTGGCTGAGGGGCGGGTCAGCGGAGAACAACAACAACAAAATGGAGGGTCCGAGGGAAGGCAGGCAGGGGTATCACAAACAATAAAAATGCAGCGAGTTAACAGTAAGCGCAATCTGAGCACAAGCGCTGGTGAAATAAACACAATTACTGATGATAAGACAAGCCAATAGTGAACCCAATAGCCTGAGCGAGGTCGCGCTGCGAGAGGCAGGTAATTAATAAAAGCGCTATGCGAGTGAGGCGCTAGAATATTAGGCAGTGGCAGTACAGTGATCAGCGCTCTGAAAACGATACCAGGGAAGCACAGAAAACGATAGCAGCTGAAGCACAGGAGGAGCGTGGTGGAGCGACCGTCCGGAAGCAGGTCCAGGTCCAGGTCCACCTTATCACCAGAGCTGTTCTATTTACACGTTTCTGCGTATCGTGTATGTAACTTTATCAATGTCAAGCTATTATACATGTGCCTAGGGACCCAGAACATTACACCACACCTTAATAGATGATGTATGTTCATCCTCTTCTTTTAGTAAGAGTTATTTTTCCTTCAGTTGCTTCCTAAGGGGCTTTCGCATCTTGTGGTTCCTTGACACAGCAGCAATGAAACTACCCCGGAGAATCGCCTTAAAGTCATCCCATAGAACGACAACTGTTTTTTCTTCTATTTCATTGTCGGCCCCAAAGGTTTGGATAGAAATTGTACATCTCCCGAAGGAGCCTATCTGACAGTCAATTATCCTTAAGTTATTATATCTCCTTCCCCCCGTCTTTTGGTAACCAGTTCCCCATATATTGGGGTATTACCTGACAGTGCGAATCGACCAGTCTACTAGATTAGTGTGTGTTGTAGCAGAATACTGTTGTCTATAAAATGATCAAGGTGTGTGTATGATTTATGGACCTTTGAGTAAAAGCTATTGTCTGTCTCATCTGGTACTAATATGTTATGTACCCTATCTTTCTAAGTGATTTAAACCACCATGCACTGGCTAGACCTATCCAATATAATGTCCATGACTATGTTAAAATCTCTCCCCCAATCCTGAGCTCCCCCACTCATGTGGCCATTGTGAGCATAGGTAAAGACTAAGGAGATTGTCAATTTTAAGAAATACTCTTGGGGCCTTATTTATGAGGCCCTTACACCTGCTGTTGTGTCACTATTTGTGACACTGCTGCAGTGTAAAAAATGTGCCACACTGTGGCATATTTACAAAGTGATGAATCTAGACAGATGCATCACTTTGTAAACCCCTGCACTACTTTATACCTGCAAAAGGTATAATGAATGCAGGGTGGGCGTTTTTTTCGCAGCCAAGCCACGTAGAAGTGACGCAGGGAAATCTATGAGATTTCACTTTGCCACTTCTAGGGCATCACAGCGTTAAATCCTTAGGCCTGCTTGAAGCAAGCGTTAGGAGTGATGCAGGGTTTTTCATATGAGGCTCACCCCATGTGAAAAGACACATTGCTGGAGTTGCGTCTGTTTTCAGAAACACCTTACAATGCACCAATATTGCGCCTACTGATAAGTCAGGAATCCTGACGTATCTGTAAATCCTTGCAACATGAATCGCTGTATAGTAAATACGATGCTTCCATGGACACCATGGAAAGGATGGCGCTAGGAAAAGTGTTGCATCGCTGTTTTCATGAAGCAATTCAAAACATTTCATAAATGAAGCCCTTGATTTGCGCAGGGTGCGTATTATGCTGTGTTTGTATTCCTATTGTGGTCCACACTTACCACAGCACTCAGTCTTCTTTTCACTCGGTATGCCTTGGTCATTTTTACCATCCTCTTAACCCCTTCGACGCTGATGACGAGCTGGGCTCGTCATGGCGTAGCCTCCTCGCACGCTGATGAAGAGCCCAGCTCGTCACGTAAAGTGCGTTTCCGCAAAACCCAGCATGCGAGCGGAATTCCGCTAGCGCCCATGGTGTTAAATTGCCCCTACAATTAGACAACAGCAGTTTTCTTAGATGTTCAGAAGAGAAATGCTGCACTAGGCAGCATCTGGTCCACAATCTTTTCTCCGTTTATGATGCCAGCTGAAAGCTTTTTAATATTTAAAGGCCTTATTTAGAAATTGGCAGACAGGATACACCGTCACAAACATGACGGCTGTCCCATCCTCTCTATTGCACGTGCATTATAGCCTAAGGCATTTATAATATGATAGACAGGATATCTGCCGCTTTTGTAATGAAATATTCCTTGCACCAAACTCTAAATAAGACCCAACGTGTCTCAGACATTTTTCCTAATCACAGCCAGGATTTAAGTCTTCCTAAAAGGCCAAGAAGCACTAGCACACTATGAAGTATCTTATAATGTAACATAGCACAACATAACATAATGCATAATCTTGATTGGCCTCCTAGCAGTGATTGATGAAAATGATGAAGTGCTTTTGTGAAGTGCATGATTACCCAGCGTTGGGTGCCCTGGGGTTTTTTCAGACTCCAAGGATACCGGTTTTTTTTTACATTTCATTTTTTGGTGCATTTGAGTTCCACATAAGCAAAACAGTCGATCAAAACCCAGTGGTTACAACTCAGCTCTTACCCCATCTTCTTCTCCCTCACCCACAACAGGCCACAATAGATGCTGTACGTTGTCTATCCATTTTCCTCCATCTTTCCCATGTGTCTGGAGTCTCATAGGATGTCGAGCCATCACCAGCCAAAATCAGGCCACTCATCCCAGAGGCAATCATGGAATGGTGTGACGTTCCCTTCAGGATCCCCAGATTTTGAGATACTTTTGGGGGCAAACTCTAGCTTTGTATAGCCCCTCTTAAACTAATGAGCTATAATCCATACCATGCCGCTATTCTCGCTTGGGAGGTGCCTCCTTGGACCTCCAGTGACCCGCAATGTACAGTTTTGCCAGCATGCACCCACTTCCAACCAGAATATTTTGTCCCTTGGTCCCGTCCCACCCGGGAAACACCCCTAACAGTGCCAGTTTAAGGTCTCGCTCTATTGGAAATCTGAGCACTGTTTTCATGTATTTATTAGGGCTGGGTTTAGTGCCACTACGCACACTACGCAGAATTGTGGGGAAAAAAAGTGGAAAACGGGGGCACGTCCTGAGGGTCCGTGTGCCCGGGACAGGGGTCCCTCGTGCCTGGGCAGACTCCCTGATCTCCCCAGGCCGGTTAGAGCTCGGGAGCCCTGCAGCCCCGGAGCCCTGCAGCCCCGGAGCGCCGGAGCCCTGCAGTCTCCGAGCCCTGGAGCCCCGGAGCACTGGAGCCTCCGGAGCCCTACAGCCCCGGAGCCCTGCAGTCCCCGAGCCCTGCAGCCCTGCAGCCCCGGAGCCCTGCAGTCCCCGAGCCCTGGAGCCCCGGAGCCCTGCAGCCCCCGAGCCCTGGATCCCCCAGAGCCCTGCAGCCCCGGAGCCCTGCAGTCCCCGAGCCCTAGAGTCCCAGAGCACTGCAGCCCCGGAGCCCTGCAAGGGCAGACGGGAGCCCTCCCGCAGAGGCTCGGGGCAAGCAGATTCGCGTCATTTCGGTCCCGGCCATCTGGTCGCCCCTGTCGCTTCCCTGGAAGCCTCGATGAGGTGCCATTCGCCTCCCAGATCGCCTCCCTGGGTCCCCTCTGTCACCTTGAGTGCACGGATTACAAGAAAGGGGGGTAATTTTCCTCTGGATTACTAGGGGCAAGGGTATGCCCGGACACCTTCCCGGGCGGGCGGTTCCCTGCCGGGGACTAGATGGGCTGTGTTCCCACGCAACACCTCCCAAGCATCCGGGGCTCCCTCCTCCGGCCCGTGGCATGGCAAAGTACCCAGGACGGGCTCCATGGGTCCCGGCCCCTGCAACCCCGGAGCCCCGCAGCCCTGCAGCCCCGAGCCCTGCAGCCCCCGGAGCCCTGCAGTCCGCGAGCCCTGGAGCCCCAGGGCCCGAGCCCTGCAGCCCGGGAGCCCTGGAGCCCCAGAGCCCTGCATCCCCTGGAGCCCTGCAGCCCCCGAGCCCTGAAGCCCTGGAGTCCCGGAGCCCTGCAGCCCTGGAGCCCTGGATCCCCGGAGCCCCGGAGCCCTGGAGCCTCAGAGCCCTGCGCCCCGGAGCCCTGGAAGGGCAGGCGGGAGCCCTGGAAGGGCAGGCGGGAGCCCTCCCGCGGAGGCTCGGGGCAGGCAGATTGGCATCATGTCGGTCCCGGCCATCTGGTCGCATCTTTCCACTCGGACATCTGGTTGCACCCAATGCTTCCCAATGGGGCGACCAGATGGCCGGGCTTCCCTGGAAGTTCCGATGAGGTGACATTCGCCTCCCGGATCCCAGCCAGGGCTCCAGGAGGTCGGGCACATTGGCGCCCTGGGTCCCTCGGCACGCACGGGTTCCCAGAAAGAGGGGTAGCCTTCTACCGGATTACTAGGGGCAAGGGTATGCCCGGACACCCTTCCGGGGCTGGCGGTTCCCTGCCGGGGACCAAATGGGCGATGACCGAGCAACACCTCCCAGGAGTCCAGGGCTCCCTCCTCCAGCCTGCGGTGTGGCAAAGTACCCGGGACGGGCCCCATGGGTCCCGGGCTGTCCTCCCCGTGCCTGAGGCCCAGCGTGGGGTTTCAGAGCCCCCCTGAGCCCTGGAGCCCCGGGGCCCTGGAGCCCTGGAGCCCTGAGGCCCAGGAGCCCTGCACCCCTGGAGCCCGTGAGCCCTGGAGCCCATGAGCCCTGGAGCCCTGGAGCCCTGGAGCCCTGAAGCCCCCGAGCCCTGCAGCCCGGGAGCCCGGGAGCCCTGCAGCCCTGCAGCCCGGGAGCCCTGCAGCCCATGAGCCCTGCAGCCCGGGAGCCCTGCAGCCCTGGATCCCTGGAGCCCTGGAGCCCCGGAGCCCTGCAGTCCCCAAGCCCCGGAGCCCCAGAGCCCTGCAGCCCCGCAGCCCCAGAGCACTGCAGCCCTGCAGCCCCAGAGCCCTTCAGCCCTGCAGCCCCGGAGCCCTGCAGTCCCCGAGCCCCGGAGCCCTGCAGCCCCCAAGCCATGCAAGGGCAGGCGGGAGCCCTCCCGCGGAGGCTCGGGGAAGGCAGATTGGCATCATTTCGGTCCCGGCCATCTGGTCACCCCTCGCGCCTCAGCCATCTGGTCGCGCCCAATGCTTTCCTATGGGGCGACCAGATGGCCTGGCTTCCCTGGAAGTCCCGATGAGGTGCCATTCGCCTCCCGGATCCCAGGCAGGGCTCCAGGAGGTCGGGCACGTTTGAGCCCTGGGTCCCCTCTGTCACCTCGAGTGCACGGATTACAAGAAAGGGGGTAATTTTCCTGCGGATTACTAGGGGCAAGGGTATGCCCGGACACCCTCCTGGGGCTCGTGGTTCCCTGCCGGGGACCAGATGGGCTGTGTTCCCGGGCAACACCTCCCAGGCGTCCGGGGCTCCCTCCTCCGGCCCGCAGCGTGGCAAAGTACCCGGGACGGGCTTCATGGGTCCCGGGCCCAGCAACTCCGGAGCCCCGCAGCCCCAGGGCCCTGCAGTCCCAGAGCCCTGCAGCCCCATAGCCCTGCAGCCCCGGAGCCCTGGAGCCCTGCAGTCCCTGGAGCCCTGCAGCCCCGGATCCCCGCAGCCCTGCAGCCCTGGAGCGTGGGCAGGCGGGAGCCCTACCACGAAGGCCTCGGGATGGGCAGATGGGGAGTCCTTTTGGTCCCGGCCATCTGGTCGCCCCTCTCCCCTCGGCCATCTGGTCACCCGCAATGCTTTCTTATAGGGCGACCAGATGGCCGGGCTTCCCTGCCAGGGCTCCAGGAGGTCGGGCACGTTCGCGCCTAGGGTCCCCCGAGCCTCGCGGTACGCACTTGTTTCCAGAAAGAAGGGTAGCCTTCCTCCGGATTACTAGGGTCTGTAATCCTATGGTCACCCCAGAAATTAGCTTTTTTGCTTCACTGGTTTACGACTTTCCCTGGCTGTGGGCCTGCTAATAAGACCCACAGCCTAGCTGTTCTCTCTCTAAATTGACACACATGTACTTTAGATGCATTAACCAATTGGTATTGGGTCACTCTTGTAAGTCCTTGGACAGTGTACCATAGGTACCCAGGGCATAAGTGTACCCAAGGCCTACCAGGGGCTGCAGCATGTATTATGCCACCCCTGGCTGGCCATCTAAACAGACACAACTGGCTGGTAACACAGCTGTGGCAAGGTGGTGTAATCACCCTTTGCTGTAGATATAGTATACCTATATCTAACCCCAAAGTAGACATATATAGTCCTATAAGTCACTCCTATGGCAGGCCTTATCAATCCTGAAGGCAGAGTGCTTGGAATTATGTGAGATGGTGCTCTAGCATGAGCTGAGCCTGTCTGCAGCTTTCGAAACTAAGTCCTTATAGCTGTTCCCTGATAACGCTATACCATATACTCTTAAGTGCATTATAATCCTTGCGGTTATTGCTAAATTTGGCATAGCATTATCAAAACATGTTGTGTAAGGCGTCATACACTTTAGAATACTACCCCCTCGCCAGTTCTGGCGACGGGGGTAGCATTCCACCCTTCTAGAGGGATAAGACATGTATGTAACTCGAACCCCGGTTAAAGTTAACCCGAGCCTCAGCATCACAAAATGGATGCTGCTGCCACAGACACAAGTCTAACCTCCTGCTGCTGGGAGTCCTTCCAGCAACGCAGGCCTGGACAAAGGATTTCCTGCCTGGGGAGGTGCTAGCACCACCCCAGACAGGACTTTGTGTATCCAGATAGGCAGGGCTCAAAGGAATGAGACATGCCTGGGGCACACAAGGTGTCCCTGTGCATACCCCTGTTCAAACCAGTTGCTGGGGCACTCCAGCCCCAGCTCTGGCGCGAAACCGGACAAAGGATAGGGAGTGTAACCACCCCCCTTCCTGGTCCCACCCATGGGAGGGACCTAGTCGCTAGTACAGCCCCCTTTAGCAGAATAAAGGTAGGAGCTGGTTCCATTCCAAATTAGATTATCCTGAACAACTCTACAAAGAAGAAACTCTGGACTTCGACATTCTGCTCCACAGTAGACTGAAGAAATGTCCCTTGTGGCTAAGGAGTGACCACCCTGCATCTGCAGGCACCATCAAGCATCCTACCAGTTCACTTTGTTGTCCTTCCTTGTGGAACCAGACTTCAGAGCCCAACGAGACCCGGACTTCCAGACCTCTCCGACCTTTACCCACATCTGCACCACAGCTGAGATCCGTGGGTGTGACGAGACACGTAGGACCGGCCATCTTGAAGAAACTGCACTCCGCTTCCAGCACGACCTCTGAGGCACCCTCGAGAAAGTGCTTTGGGGATTGAGAAGCCCCAGCCCCGAGCAGCTCCTGCACCGAAGATCAGCCCTCCAGCCTCCACGAGATCTGCGTGGGGCCCTTCTGCCTGTTGCTGCTTGACGCGTTGTCTGGTCACTTGCCGGCTGGCTTTTGGCCTCCTAGACGACGAACTTTGAAAACTACACTGCTGGTCTGGTTGCTCCAGAATGGCCCTTGCTTCCTTCCAAAAGATAAGTACCCCGGACCTTCCTGGTCCGCACCAGACGCCATCTTCACTCACCACATGGGTTGCCTTTGCCATGGCCTGTTGACTCCGATCCCGGAACCGACACCGCTGACAGCGAGAGCCTGCATGGGACAGCTCGTGCCTCCATCCTGGTTGTCGAAGACACCTCCTGGTTCACGTGGCTGCAGAGTCAAGCGTCACCTCTTCACCTGATGGCGACAACATCATCTGGTTCCTTCCTGGTTCCACTCCGGTCACTGGCTAGTGACTGTGAACATTGTCCCCTCTGCTTTCAGGTCTCCGTCTTCCTCGATCCACCCTTGGATCACTCCGGACATCTTCCTCCTGGTCGCCTGCAGCATCTTTCTTCAAGGCTCCATTGACTTCAACGCGGAAACCCGTCACTTTCACACCTATGCACCCGCAGCCTGTGGGTGAGGTAACGAGAGCATTTCTATGCTCATAGGTAGATTGACTCTCCTAGTGTCCAGGTATCCTGTAGTTTCAGTCTCAACCAGTCGGAACTGTCTTTACTTACCTATTTCGTAATTTGTTCATGCCCATTGACTTTGCATTGAAACCCGTGTGTGTGTTCTAGCACTGCACACGCGTCCCGTGGGCCTCCTGCTCCTTTCCTAAGGTTAGGGTAGTGTAGCCCCAGCGATTCTACAGCCTCTGGGCATCCTCTTTTCTTCTATCGTTCTACTTATACCATTTACTTAGTATATGGTTTGTCGTGCCCCTAGGGCACCATTGTAATTTGTGCAACTTATTGTATTTAGAGTGCTCAAAGCAGACCGGTCGCCTGAATACTTCAGCTAGGAATAATGGAATAGGACTCCGGTTCTATTTTGTTGGTTTTCGGAACTGGGGCCATGATTAAGAGGGACGGCCGGGGGCATTCGTATTGTGCCGCTAGAGTTGAAATTCTTGGACCGGCGCAAGACGAACCAAAGCGAAAGCATTTGCCAAGAATGTTTTCATTAATCAAGAACGATAGTCGGAGGTTCGAAGACGCTCAGATACCGTCGTAGTTCCGACCATAAACAATGCCAACTAGCGATCCGGCGGCGTTATTTCCATGACCCGCCGAGCAGCTTCCGGGAAACCAAAGTCTTTGGGTTCCCGGGGGAGTTTGGTTGCAAAGCTGAAACTTAAAGGAATTGACGTAAGGGCACCACCAGGAGTGGAGCGTGTGGCTTAATTTGACTCAACACGGGAAACGGAAAGGATTGACAGATTGATAGCTCTTTCTCGATTCTGTGGGTGGTGGTGCATGGTCGTTCTTAGTTGGTGGAGCGGGGCGAAGCCAGAGGAAACTCTGGTGGAGGCATCGTAGCAGTCCTGACGTGCAAATCGGTCGTCCGACCTGGGTATAGGGGCGAAAGACTAATCGAACCATCTAGTAGCGGGTTTCCTCCGAAGTTTCCCTCAGGATAGCTGGAGCTCGGAACCCCCAGTTTTATCTGGTAAAGGGAATGATTAGAGGTCTTGGGCCCGAAATGATCTCAACCTATTCTCAAACTTTAAATGGGTAAGAAGCCCGGCTCGCTGGCGTGGAGCCAGGCATGGAATGCGAGTGCCTAGTGGGCCACTTTTGGTAAGCAGAACTGGCGCTGTGGGATGAACCGAACGCCGGGTTAAGGAGCCCTATGCCGACGCTCATCAGACCCCAGAAAAGGTATTGGTTGATATAGACAGCAGGACGGTGGCCATGGAAGTCGGAATCCGCTAAGGAGTGTGTAACAACTCACCTGCCGAATCAACGAGCCCTGAAAATGGATGGCGCTGGAGCATCGGGCCCATACCCTGCTGTCGCCGGCGCTGAGAGCCGCGGGGTCTAAGCCGCGATGAGTAGGAGGGCCGTTGCGGTGAGCACGGAAGCCCGGGGCGAGGGCCCGGGTGGAGCCGCCACAGGTGCAGATCTTGGTGGTAGTAGCAACTACAAAAAACAAAACGAGGAAGTGCAGAGGCAGTGGTGATAGAATCACCCTCCTGAACGTTGTAAGTAACCAATGAGATTCTATTAATGTGGGGAGTGAATATTTTATTCGTATTTATAAGCTATAAAGATCTGGTGTTTGGGAACAGTGAGAAAGGCTCTCTTTGCGGGTGGGAAAAGGAGAGCACTATGTGCTTTTAAAATACCCCTCGCACACTATGAGTCCCATTGTGTCATGCTTCATCATAGCGGTCTTCCCGCCCCTCTATGGGGCGGGGCGTGCTACGACCTACAAACTACACGGGAGCACTTGGTGTAATGACGATAGGCTATGTGTGATGTGAGGACAGTGGTAAGTGATAGGGGTGTATAGACCTATTTAAGTGTGGTGGCGACACAAGGAAAAAAAAATTCACTGGCTAGTAGAAAAAAATAATTTATTGACTTCTCTGGCTGGGAACAGTAAAAAGGGGTAATGAAGTAGAACGAAATGCGTTATCTACTTGGTCAGGCAGTCAGGGAGTGGACGTGGCCTTGGCTTAACCCTCCTTGGGTGCGACCAAGGGTCCGTGCGCTGGGGATGGGGCTTCCAGGGAGGCTCTCCCCGGCCTGGCTAGGGTTTGGAAGGTGGGACCGGGCCCAGGGTTTGATCTCCGTCCATCCGGCCCCGGGGTGCGTGAGCCCCCCGTCCTGCAAGTCATCAAAGGGTCCGGGCACTGGGGACGGGGCTCCACCGGGGCCCGGGGAGGTTCTCCCCGGCCTGGCTAGGGTTTGGAAGGTGGGACCGGGCCCGGGGCTTGAGCTCCGTCCGGCCGGGCCTGGGGTGCGTGAGCCCCCATCCTGCAAGCCATCAGAGGGTCCGGGTGCAGGCGACGGGGCTCCACCGGGGCCCGGGGTGGCTCTCCCCGGCCTGGCTAGGGTTCGGTAGCTTGGACCGGGCCCGGGACTTGAGCTCCCTTCGGCCGGCCCCGGGGTGCATGAGCCCCCTGTCCTGCAAGCCATCAGAGGGTCCGGGCGCTGGGGACGGGGCTCCACCGGGGCCCGGGGAGGCTCTCCCCGGCCTGGCTAGGGTTCTGAAGCTGGGACCGGGCCCGGGGCTTGAGCTCCGTCCGTCCGGCCCCGGGGTGCGTGAGTCCCCCGTCCTGCAAGCCATCAGAGGGCCCGGGCGCTGGGGACGGGGCTCCACCGGGGCCCAGGGAGGCTCTCCCCGGCCTGGCTAGGGTTTGGAAGCTGGGACTGGGCGCGGGGCTTGAGCTTCGTCCGTCCGGCCCCGGAATGTGCATGAGCCCCCCGTCCTGCAAGCCATCAGAGGGTCCGGGCGCTGGGGACAGGGCTCCATTGGGGCCCGGGGAGGCTTTCCCCTGCCTGGCTAGAGTAACGGAAGCTTGGACCGGGCCCGGGGCTTGAGCTCCGTCCGGCCCCGGGGTGCGTGAGCCCCCCCCATCCTGCAAGCCATCAGAGGGTCCGGGCGCTGGGGACGGGGCTCCATTGGGGCCAGGGGAGGCTCTCCCCGGCCTGGCTAGGGTTACAGAAGCTTGGACCGGGCCCGGGGCTTGAGCTCCGTCTGGCCGGCCCCGGGATGCGTGAGTCCCCCCGTCCTGCAAGCCATCAGAGGGTCCGGGGGCTTGGGACGGGGCTCCATTGGGGCCCGGAGAGGCTCTCCCCGGCTTGGCTAGGGTTCGGAAGCTAGGACCGGGCCCGGAGCTTGAGCGCTGTCCGGCCGGCCCCGGGGTGCGTGAGTTAAAAAACTCCATTCAGAATTCTGGTTTGTATCCTGAAAGTTGTAGACCACTGTAACAATAATTGAAATGTTGTGGTTAAATGTTCAGGGTGAAAATTAGGCATTTTATCATGAATAGATCTGTGCATGTAAGTATTGTTCACTCCATTGACATCATTGCTTTTGGACATAAGCTTGCACCCCACTAGGATGAGGTTGTTAAGGATGGCCATTGATCTGCTGTCACAAGTTTTTCAGAGGATGACACATTACTGTGTGTATTGAAGGGATCTAGGGCCAGGTGTACGATCCTTCCAATTTGCGACTTGCAAATTTTGGCGATTTGCGATTCGCAATTTGCCAATCGCTAAATGGAATTTTCAACAGTGTATAAGGCACTGTGTGCGATTCCCAATGGGGTCTCAAATTACCTGCCTCATTAATATTGATGAGGCAGGTTGCAATTTGTGACCTCATTGGGAATAGCCAGCACTCACAAGGATGGTGACCTGCTGGGGTCAGCAGACCACCACGTCTTTGACTGCTTTTTTTTTTTAAGAAAGACGTTTTGGCTTTTTTGAAATGCAGCCCTTTTTTTCCTTAAAGGAAAGAGGGATGCATTTAAAAAAGAAAAATAAAACGTTTCTGTTTCAGTTTTTGCTCTTAAAAAATATTTTCGTTACCATTCTCAAAGGGGAAGGGGTCTGTTTACGAGTGGCTTACCACCTTTTTGAACTGCAAGTGTTTGCAATTGCTGGCGCAAAACAATTGTACATTAAAGTGTGATTTGCTATTACGAAGGCGCGCCCTTGGCAAGTCCCTTCTTAATAGCGAGTTGCAAAACCCTATTTTGCGAGTCGGTAATATGTTACTGAGTCACAAAATATGGTTTATACATAGGGCAGACCTATTTTGCGGTCGCAAATGGACCGATTTCCTGTTTGCAACCGCAAAAAGCGCTCATACATCTGGCTCCTAATTAATTGGACAATTGAGGTCAGCTTCAATAGTGCTTGACCTAAGCAATGATTACTGAATATCTGATGCTTCAGGAGTGTGGCAGGGACATTACTGATATGATGTGGTGCGTAGGATTGCTTGTGCCATGGTTGGATCGTGTGAGAAAGATGTTCTCCTTGGGAATTAGGGGTGGATGGAGCATGCATTTGCTAATGATCAGCATCAGCAGTTTCAATGATGCGTATGCGTTGTGACTCAGTGGTATAAAAGGTGTAGGTGTGAAGGAAAGGAAGATGGCGTGTTTACATCACTTTTGCAAACCCGCCCTGATTTCATCCCAAAGACGTTTGATAAGTTTCACCCGGATAATAGAATCGATATTGATACCTACTTCCTGTGCTCTCACCGAATTTATCCTTATGCAACATTGAGGGGCTACCCTAATAAGACCCTTGGTGTATATTCTTCTCAACCAACTAGTTAGGGTAGATACGATAAAGGTGACCTCTCAAACTTTGGTCTATAATGCGCCCAACCCTGCTCTTCCTTGCATGGATGGTCTCATGCATTTTTCTCTCTTAGCCATTTAGTGGATGGAGTGTAGTTGGCAGTTGGACTTTCTGTATTCCTCCCAGACAGCCACACACAACGGAGGTGGGCCTGGATGGGATATGTTATGTTATGTTATGTTATTTTTATACTTCTATAGCGCACGGCCATTCCATAGAGTATCCCGGCGCTTTATCGAAGGAGACCCAACCGAAGAAGGGAGAACATAACACTGAGAGGACGTGCAGACACAGGAAGCAACATCAAATTAAGGGAAAAGCCATGTCTTAAGGGCCTTTCGGAAGGACAGAAGGCTAGAGGTCTGTCTCAAAGAGATTGGGAGGTCATTCCAAGCATGAGGAGCTAAGTAGCGAAAAGACCGTCCTCCTGCTCTAGCACGCTTGATAATGGGAACACTCATTTTTGATAGGGACGAAGATCTGAGAGATCTGGGGGGGTTATACCAGGACAATCGTTTGGAAATATATTTGGGGCCTATGCCATGTAGGGCCTTGAAAGTCGTGGTCAAAGTTTTAAACAGAATCCTTTTAGCAATAGGAAGCCAGTGTAGTGTTGAGAGAAGATCAGTGGCTCTGGCTTTTCTTGGAAGACCAAAGGTGGCTCGGGCTGCAGAATTCTGGGCGATTTGCAGACGCCTGACCAGATATTTGGGAAGTCCCAGAAACAAAACATTAGCATAATCCAGCCTAGAGCCGATCAGTGCCTGGACAATGATTTTTCTGTGCTGGATAGAGACTAGAGGGAGGAATTTACGAAGCATCCGAAGGATGCCGAAACATTTCCCAGTAAGAGATGAAATATGCGGTCCGAAAGATAACTCATTGTCAATCATAACTCCCAAATTTTTGGCTTTCAAAGACGAACTAGTGGGAGGAAACATATCTTGCGGCCACCAGGGTTTCCAATCAGGCTCAGAGGTACAGCCAAAGAAGAGCAACTCCGACTTGTCAGAGTTGCAATTCAGCCCATGACGTCCAAACCACTCAAAAACAGCGCTCAAACAGCCCCTGACCTGGGCATCGTCAAACAGGCCATCCTTGTTGCTTACAAAGAGGAGCTGGGTGTCGTCAGCATAGGTGACAATCCGGGCGCCGAAAGACTCCGCCGTCACCGCCAGGGGGGCCATAAAGATGTTAAAAAGGAGGGGGCTCTGGATGGAACCTTGGGGAACCCCCACTTCTAGCTGTGACATTTCGGCGGAGTAGGGAGGCGCCCAGATTGTCTGCCGGCGGTCGGCTAAGAAGGATTTAAGCCAATTCCACACCGTTCCCCGCTGACCAAAGTCCCAGAGTCTGGAAAGAAGAAGTGCGTGGGCAACGGTGTCGAAAGCCGCCGACAGGTCTAGCATAATCAGTACCACTTTTTTTCCAACATCCAACTCCTCCCTGATGGCATCTGTGACTTCAATGAGCGCAGTCTCCGTACTGAAATTTGCACGGAAGCCAGATTGAGTGCTATGCAACAGACCCTTTTCCTCGATGAAATTAGAAATAGATCTGTGAACAAATCTCTCAGTCACTTTCGCCAGAGCAGGGAGTAGGGAGATGGGTCTGTAATTGACATGGACTGAAGGGTCGAGCGCTGGTTTTTTAATGAGTGGCAGGATCATGGCGCTCTTCCAAGCTTTGGGAACTACCCCGGAAGAGAGTGACAGATTCAGGATGGCGGCGATATCACTGGCGGGATGGTGGTCCGAAGCTAGGCACAGTACCACTTACTTTATTGCAGCCTGCCTGTGTGTGCAGTTTTAAACTGCCACTTTAACCTGGCAAAACCCACCGTTTGCCTGGCCTAAACCTTCCTTTTAAGTACATATAAGTCCCCCCTAGGGTAGGCCCTAACCAGCCACAGCACAGGATGCAATGTATTTAAAAGTAGGAAGGCACTTTTAAGTTTTATATGTCTTAAATTCATTTTTCACTATTGCATGGCCTACCTCTTCCATATGATAACATTGGAGTTACATGTAATAAGCTATAACGTCTGATTGGGAGCAGTTAGACAGTTCATGTTTGATGTCTTTGGAATTGTAATGAAAAATCCTCTTTTACGGTAAAGTTAGATTTTAAATTACAATTTCGAAACTGCCACTCTTAGAAAGTTGGCATTTTTCTGCCTTAGCCATTTAGTGGATGGAGTGTCGTTGGCAGTTGAACTTTCTGTATTCCTCCCAGACAGCCACACACAGCGGAGGTGTGCCTGGATGGGATATCACTGGCGGGATGGTGGTCCGGAGCTGGACACAGTACCACTTACACCTGAATAAACTGCGTCTTGCCTTCACACAAAGGACTGTATACCCCTTGTAGTTAGTCTGGAACTGGGGCAGGAGAGGCAAGAAATCCCAGCACTTCAAAGTGAATTTTCTAGAAGCTTCTCCCACTTAAAGAAGGTAGCAGGTATAAATATTGGACCTCAGACACCAACTCTTCAGTGCACTTCTGGACCTGTGGAAGTCTCTGTCAGGAAGAAGGACTGCTGTGCTGTCAAAAGGACTGCCACTCTTCTGGACTGCAGCCCTGAAGGACTGTTGTCCTGCTGGGCTGCCCCGGTGCCCTGCTACCCCCTGCCTGGGTGAGAAGGACTGGATCTGCAACTTGCACCTAGGGCCACCAGAGTGACTCCAAGAGCTAGTGTCTTGCATCCCGCACCTGGATGCTGCAACGGTGAGCCCTACCATGGCATGTGGTGCCACCTCAGTCCTGGCCCCTAGATGTGGGTCTGATAGTGCTCTGCCAATGCATCTGTGGTCCCAGCAGAAATTACGCATCTCCTCTGCTGAGCAACACAACCCTGAGCAGTGTTTGAAGTGCTGCATAAATACTTTATACATTGCCTCCTCAAGCCAATCATAAGCCCTCCCTCCAAGGTCTTTTTGAAACCAATTAAGTACTCAACAGTTTTTGATGATCATCTTTGTCATTCAGGCTGTTTCGGAAGAGATTTCTCACTCTTAAAATGCTAGCTGGGCACGGCTGAGAAGTGTGTGATGACATCAGACCCTTTGAGTAGAGGACTGATGGTCATCTACACTAATCTATGGGGGCGGGAGGGAAACTGTAGTTCAGCGCAGTCGACGGCAGATTCACGGGATAGAGAGACAAAGACGGCTAACTGCAGAGGCCATCCTGCGCTTATAAACCCTCAGGACCATGGGCCCGATTCACAGAATGAACTTAAGACTCAATCCTAAACTTACTACCATTTTGGTATTCACAGAATGCACTTATTACTTTTGGCATTCACAGAATGAACTTACTACTTTTTGTATTCACAGAAGTTAGGATTTTGTCTTAAGTCTGTCTTAAGTCTGTCTTAAGACAAACTTAAGACAAAATCCTAACTTCTGTGAATACCAAAAGTAGTAAGTTCATTCTGTGAATGCCAAAAGTAGTAAGTGCATTCTGTGAATACCAAAATAGTAGTAAGTTTAGGATTGAGTCTTAAGTTCATTCTGTGAATCGGGCCCCTAGTTCCCTCCCCCAGGTCTATGTTTTAGCAAACGTTTTAAACAAATGAGATTAAATCAGGAAAAGGATTTTTTTCTTGTGAACAAGAACCTACCTACACTATGCTCTCAAACGAAGTGCATGGTTGGGCTAGTTCAGAAGATAGGTTGAGATTCCATGATTCTGAACCCGTTTCATAAAGGTCATAATATTATTACGAATTTGGTAGTAGCGGACCGCAAATGACGAGTGCGGCAAGTACAAGTGTTTTCGTCATGTTCGATTGATGGATTCACTGTGTATTTAGAGATTTCGTTCTGAACCTTCAGGTTCCATTATGTGTACGGCAGCCATTTTGTGGTTGCCCTCACATAGGCCGATGACTACGGCCGAACGAGTCTTTGGGAAACGTACACCTTTGGTTGACTTTTAGATGACCTGAGCGAACTGACTCTGTTGCCTGAAGCTAATCTTGCTGAGCCAGTTCCTTGTCCGGTAGCTGGTCAAGATAGAGATCAAAGAGCAGGACATTGCTGAGTTTATGATACATGCACACACCCTTCTATCTTGCTTCACATCTGTTTCTGTTCCTTCTTTTATGGCCTGTTTATGGTTTGGGTTGTGGTCTTTTATTATGGGTTTGTCTGGCCTGTCCGAGCAAGAATGTTGGGCTTTCCCGTGTAATTGATGGTGGGCTGGACAACTGAAAAGTGGGATTGTCGTTATGCGATACCTTTTGCAATTCACCTTTGATTGGATAGTTTGTAAGTAATGGAGGTTTGTTAGGAATGTGATTTTTAGCATAAAAGACGATGTCTCGCTCTACGAAAATTGAGCAGTTTCTAGCGAACGTACCCGGGTCGTACTTCGTAGATTTCTGTTCCTGGTTGCAGCCAATAAATTTGATCTTTGATGTCACCGAGAAGTATCCCTTGTCTCTGTATTCTAAGACAGGTGAACCCGAAGACTTTGGGCGTGCCCCTGGCGCCGCTGGGTTCTAAAACCTGGTTCTTCAGTTGGCGCCCAACGTGGAGCGACTTCAGTGGTACCGGTCCAAGCCTGAAGATCCTGAGGAGCTTCGTGAGAAAATTCTGGAGGAAGGCCAACCACTTCATCGACCCCTGTATGTCGTCGTGCTCCGAAGGTTTTGGGTGCGAGGCTTCCCGTTTTCCAACGTCTACGAAGGACTGCTGCCCTGACTGTCGCCCTGTCTTGGACCCTTTGACGATTTGTAGAGCGAGACGATAGACGGGTCTTCTGGTGACGTGATCGATACCTCAGTTAAGTATGAGTGGAGCGTCTCCCAGTCCTTAGTTTTTGGGTATCCTTCAGGATCTTTGATTTGGAACCTGCAAGTACCAAAGCCGAGGGACTTGTACATTTGCGAGACTATCGAGTTTGGTAATCCCTTGAAGTTTGAAGCTAGACTAGTGAGCGAAGATGCCTGGTCTTAGCAGACTTGGAAAGATATTTTGTTGTGGTTGTAACAGGGGTTCCCGATTGGAGGATTCGTGTCCGATACCTCCGGTTGGAACTCCGACTTATGAGCTCTATTCGAAACATGGTGTGGGCCCCATTACGTATAATGAAGTGTGGGTTAGATATACCAGAAAGGACGGTGTCCTAAAGTGGCCCCAACATGATAGCTATGACACAGAGATTTTAGATAATCTAGAAGTTAAATTATTCAAGAAGAAAGCCCGGCCGGAGATGTTTGACTCTTTCTGCCTTTGGCGAAAGGAAGCCAAACAGAAAGAAATTAAAGTAGCGAAGAGAAATAAAAGAGAGAAGGGTATATCGATAATGCAGGCTGCTATACAGTTTAAAGATAATGAAGAAGAACAAGTGACTGAGCAGTTGCACAGGCAATGTAAAATGGCTATCGATAAATGTTATCCAGCTTTGTCACCTCTTCAACAAGGTGCGACGAAGGACATTGAGAAGGATCCTTTAATGTCACATTTGTTGAGTTCTCCACCCCCTTATGTGCAGAGTGCTACAGCACCTCCGCAACCTTTAGTTGCGCAACCTCCAGTTGGCACCACCAGCTCCTCTTCAGTTGGCTCCTATTCCTTTGGCGCAGCCTTCTCAAGGGCCGCCAACTTTGCTTTCAGTTCCGCCTCCAATTCCTACAACTTTGTCTCCTGTATTTCCTACTTCCTCTGATACTCCTTCTGATACTACTTCTACGTATACTTGGTCTCAACCTGTTTTTCCTCCTGTTCTTATGGCAACTTCTCCTTCTGTTCGACAGAGAATGACTGATACTGTTACAGGTCTTTTGTCTCCCTTCTTTGGGTCATTGAGGATGACCCCTGTTTCAGCGTGTAAACAAACAGTTGCGTAGCCAAATGCCTGGTCCCGAAGAGCGGGCAGTATTGGATCATATGGCTCGTAAGAGGATTGCCAATTCTTCGAGATATGATTTAGAGTCGGTTATGGATGTCTTCCGTCAATGGGAAGCACCAAAGGAGAGGTATGTCTTCGACATGATGTGTACTTTCCTTCATGAAGAATGGGAAGATGGTGAGTTGGGACATACTCCGTCAGAGTTGTTCCGTGTACAGTCCGAGTTTGCGAAGGGAACAGTAGTGGGTCTTGAGGTTGAAAAAGCAGTTGCGACATTGCTTTCATTTAGAAATGCATCTCCTTCTCAACCGTTGTTTGAGCCTGATTCTTCTGTTAGGAGACAAGCACGACAATATCCAATGAGAGAGGTTCCCCGGTATGGAAAGATGCAGTTCAGGCCGATGTTAATAATGGTATTCAAGGTGTGCCGGCTCATTTTCAGCGTGTTTGGGTACATGTTCCGTGGAAATGAGCTGAAGTTTTGGCTCTCAAGCAGACTTTACCTGATCCCCGTAAAAATCCTGCAGGGTACTATAAGGAGTTATCACAGACAGCAGACTCATGTATCATGAATCTAGCCGAAATAGATATGTTGTTTGGGAATGTGGTTCCTCAACCCTTGTGGGGAATGATTCATCATGTGGATCATGCACAAGAGTTAGGTGATACATGGACTAATATTGCTGCTGCAGATGGTCTTCCAGGTGAAGGGGCTAAACCTGAAGCTTTAGTTGCAGAACTTCCTGGTAGGATCATTACTTATATGAAGACTTTGATGCCTGCTGTACGAGTGAATTGGGATAAATTGTCTGCATGTAAGCAGAAGAAAGACGAAAGTGTGTCTGATTTCTTCACTAGGTTTGAAGAGACGTTTATCGACCATAGTGGCCAAGATATGAGTACGGAAGGTGGCCAACGGTTGTTCGTCGATAAGTTTGTGCATAACTTACTTCCCGAGTTGTGTACTAAGTTGAAGGATTCAGAGAGTTCAGGGCTGTTTCTTCGTTGGCGCAGATATTGGCTACTGCACAATAATATGAGAATAGGGATAAAGATGAGCAAGAGAAAGCGGATAGAAAGACTAAAGATTCGAAGACGAAGGTTCTTTTGCAACAAGCGTATCCACCTCGTAATAATCAGCGTGAATATCAGCAACCTCAGCAGTTCCAGAGAAATTCGCAAAGGTTCGAGTTTTCTCAAAAGTGTTTTCATGTAGGCCCTAATCAGTGTGCATATTGTAAAGAAGAGGGTCATTTCAAGAACAGTTGTCCGGTTCTGTTGCAGCATACGAATGGTGTTTCTGGTGTGAGAAGTCGAGGTGTCCAGCAAGCTCCTAGAGGTAGAGGACGTGGTGTGTTCCCCCAGAATGCACAGTTCTTTCCTCCGCAGAATTCTATGAACTGTTTTGACCAACAGAATGTTGCGTCTGGTAGGACGACTCAGTACTATGCTGACGACTACTATGTCGAAGGTGAGAATATCGACGGTAAAGATTGCTAGGACAGCCATAGACAAAGAGAGGAAGTTGTGTCAGTTCCAGTAGATCAGAGTGGACCTTATGTTGAAGTGATTACATCAGGTGTGTCAGAGCCTTTTCTGTTGGAGACTGGTGCTGAGTAGAGGTCTATTATGCACTCTAAACTCCCTGGTGCACCTTTGTCTGGCTTGACGAATGTTTTGGTAGGTTTTTCTGGCGCCCCAGTTTGTAATCCGGTTTCTAGTCCTTTGTCTCTTTCTGTTGGAACTTGTGAATTGGAAGCACCCCTCATTTTAACGACAGTTTGTGGTGAGAATTTGTTGGGATTGGATTTGTTGAAGAGATTGTATGCGACACTACATTGTTCTCCTTCAGGAGTACAGCTTACATTGGGTAAGAGAGTGATCTCCCCAATGTATTTGTCTAAAGATCAACTTCCATTGGAATTGCGTTCTCTCCCTGATACTCTTTGGGCTACTAGTCCTAATGATGTGGGTCTTTTGGAGATTCCCCCATATGTTGTAACGTTGAAAGCGAATGCTAGATTGCCACGTATTCCTCAATATCGGATTTCTAGTGATGGTGAAAGAACACTTTTAGCGATCATCTATGATCTCATTGAGAAAGGTGTGATTGAAGAAATGAGAGGTAATGTGTGCAATAGTCCGGTTTTGCCTGTTCTGAAACGTACTGATTCTTCGCAACCGCCTGTGTATAGGTTTGTGATCGATCTTCGCGAGGTGAACAAGATTGTAGTTCCGCAATTTCCTGTTGTTCCAGATATTACTGCTTTATTGACTATGATTCCTGCTTCTGCTACCTGGTTTTCGGTAATTGATCTGAAGAATGCCTTCTTCAGCATTCCGATTGCCGAGGAGAGTAGAGATATTTTTGGCTTCTCTTTAGGAGGCCGAAGTTTCTGGTTCAAGCGCTCTCCTCAAGGCTATTGTGAGAGTCTGTCCATTTATAGTCAGGCTTTGAAAACACAGCTTGATACGATTGTCTTACCTGATGGTGCTGCTCTTATTCAATATGTTGATGATTTGTTAGTTGCTGCTGCTGATGAGGAGATTTGTAAAGAAGCTGCTCTTTCTTTGTTGCGACATTTGCCTAACTTCCATCATAAAGTGTCTCTTTCGAAGTTGCAGTATTGTCGACAAGAAGTGACCTATTTAGGTCATCTCTTATCGAAGTAGGGAAGAAGATTGACCCCAGAACGAATCCAAGCGATTGCGAGAATTAATGTGCCAACCACACAGAGAGAAGTGCGTGCTTTCTTGGGTATTGCTTCGTATTGTAGACAATGGATTCCAAATGTTTCGCTCCTTGCGAAGCCTTTGTTAGCACTTACTGTTAAGGATACTCCGAACCCTCTTCCTTGGACTGACGAATGCCAGAAGAGTTTTTCTGAATTACGTAATGCATTGTGTTCGGCTCCTGTGTAGGGTACTCGTGACTACAGCAAGCCTTTTACACTCTATGTCCATGAGAGAGAGGGATGTGCATTGTCAGTCTTGACACAGCAGTTCAGCGATAAACAACGTCCGTGTGCGTATTTCTCGTCGACTTTGGATCTGGTAGCTAGAGCATTGCCGAGTTGTTTGAGAGCTACAGCGGCAGCGGCTGTCTCTATTAGACAGTCTGCTGGTTTGGTGATGGATAATACGCTGATTGTAATGGTTCCACATGCAGTGGATACCTTGTTAAACAGGACTAAGACACAGCACTTAACTAGTGCTCGATTGTCAGGTTGCCGATTTCTGTAGAGACAGATGTTTCTGAACATTGCTTTCTTAGGACAGAGGAGGAAACGAAGGGTAGAATAGACCTCAAAGACACTCCTCTTGCGAAGTGTGCTGGTACTCTATGGGTAGATGGTTCGTGTTTCAAGCTTCCGAATGGTGATATGACTGCGGCATATGCTGTTACGACTTTGCATACGATTGTTGAAGCTGCACGTCTCCCACAAAACTCAGCTCAAGCAGCAGAGCTGATTGCATTAACAAGAGCGTGTGTGTTGTCAAAAGGGAAATGAGTGACTGTGTATACTGATAGTTAGTATGCGTTTGGTGTGGCTCACAGTTTTGGTCGTTTGTGGAAGGAACGTGGGTTCCTCACTAGCGCCATGAAACCCCTGGGTGACCATGCGCTTGACAAATTCCGAATAACATAACATAACGTCTCATGGTGCGCAAATCCAGCATGGTCAGTTGGTGAATGAACTTCTTGAGTCGCTTACGTTACCATTGCAAGTTGTGATTATGAAATGCAGGGCACATAAGAAGGTTACCGATGACGTTGGTCGTGGTAATACGTTTGCAGATGAAGTTGCGAAAGAAGTGGCGAAAGATGTGATGAGTCGAATGTATGTTGCGGGTCCAGCAAGATGGGTTCCGGATAGAGGAATGTGTGAAGACACGATAGAGAGCGTGAAGTCAATTCAGGCTGAAGCTACAGAGAAAGAATTGAGTGAATGGAGAGAGAGTAAGGGAAAATTGGATTTGACTGGTTGTTGGATTGAGTTGTCATAGCATCAGCGATGGTTGTTACTTGATGCGTATATGCTTGCAGTGGTTACTATGGCACATGGAATGGCTCACATTAGTGTGAAAGGGATTTGTAAGTTGTTGGCTCGAGTATGGCAGAATGCTGGAATTCCTAAGTGTGCAGTGAATTTGGTCAAGAATTGTATGGTTTGTCTGATGTATAATCCTGGTAAGGGAACTCCAACTCCAGCTGGTCATTTTGCACCTCCGACGTAACCGTTCGAGGTTTCACAATTAGATTTCATTCATATGGAGAGATGTAACAACTTGAAGTACGTTCTTGTGGTTGTTTGTGCCTTTTCGAGATGGGTAGAAGCATATCCCCTGAAAGATAATACTGCCTTGTCCACAGCTAAAGCCTTAATTAAGGAATTCTTCCATAGGTATGGTTTGCCAAGAATGGTCTGGAGTGATAACGGGAGTGAATTTGTGGGTCAAGTCATGAAGAGAGTATGTGAAGCTTTAGGCATCAGGCAGAAGTTCCACGCTGCAAATCACCCCCAATCTGCAGGCTTAGTTGAATGCTATAATGGCACCCTGAAACTGAAACTGGCCAAGATTCAGGCGAGCTCTGGTCTCCAATGGCCCGATGCTTTGCCATTGGCACTTTTGTCAACCAGAACAACAGTACATTCTCGAGTGGGACTTAGTCCTTATGAGATTGTGTTTGGTCACCCGGCAAATATATGGGGAGTGCCGAGGCCGACAAAGTTTAGCGAGATTGAACATCCTGTACTGCTTGACTATCTGTATGAATTGGTGGCTAAATTGCGTGTCTTACACCAACAGGTTCATGAAACATTGCCACAAGCATCTGCAGATCTAGGACACGCCATCGATCCTGGCTCGTGGGTCCTAGTTCGGAATTTTCAGCAGATAAAGAACGATCAGCCCCGCTGGACCGGCCCATTCCAAGTTTTGTTGTCAACACGGACTGCAGTGAGAGTGCACGATAAAAAGAACTGGATCCACGGTGTACATTGTAAGAGGGCCCCTTTGCCTCTGCCGTACGACCGGTGGGTCCAGGAGGGTGTAGCCGATTCAGAGACTGAGACCGTGCCACGTTTTGTGCCGTTCAGCGATGCACGTTTAATTGGGACAAGTTCTGAGCGTGAAAACAACAACATTTTGCAGGAAGCTGTGCCTCCATCAATTCGACTTGACACCACTGAACCTGAACTATTGTTTCGTGAACAGACATTGCCTGGTAAAGGTCGCTATAATTTACGACCTAGAGTCGATGGACAAATAAACAAATAAATCCTTTTTCTTGCTATTTTTGAAATTACGCTCTCTCATCTGAGAAACTGTTTTGATCGATTTTTTGTTTTTCGAACCGCCATCTGGGTTCAGCTGTAGGGTCGCGGTATAAAGACTCAGAGTGTACGGCTGGAAAACACAAGGTCAACAGTTCTGGTTTGGTTTAGGGCGTTCCCTGGAACATTCAGAGGTATACTTGAGCTAAGAGAACCAACTGCCGCGAACAGCACGATTAGAGGATGGAGTTTTTTGAGATGGATAGAGCTGTTGAAGAAATGAACTTTAAAACAAAATTGTGTAAAATAATGAGTAGAAAATGTTTTCTGATAACGTGTCTTTTAATGCTACTTAGCATGACGATGTTTTTGATGGGGTATGTTATTTTCTCTTTTCAAGTGACGTTTGCACCCACTACACAACCTATGCCTTCTCCTACTATTTCTTCTCATTCTTTTCATCCTTTGCCTGAACATGAGCCCATTAGGAGATTGGAATTTGCTAATAACTCTTTTGTTCAACTTTTGCACCAACATCAGCTAGTAGTGAACACCACTAATTGTTGGGTGTGTGGTCTTATGCCTCATACTACTGATAAAGGTATTCCTTACCTGGTCCTGCCATTTAGAACGATGTTCATCTATGCTCGTGAAGTTTACCCCCTGCGTTCTGTGAAAGACAATCCGAAGAATAGTGCTCTAGTTAAGGGAATAGTAGACATGATTAGAGGAATTAACTCCTATGAGACTATCCCGAAAGATGAGACACTAGCGTATATTGGATGGAACATGACTGGATATAGTGTTAGTCTGAGTGGAAATCAGCGAGCGAAAAGATCCTCTCCGATTTGGATCATACCCCATTGTGGTCATTTTTGTCTGCAAGGTAATGGCAAGAATCCGAGAGCTCAGTTAGGGAAGAGTGTTTGCACTGAGATGTATGTTTTTGCGTCCCAGACTTCCCCCATCGTTTTTAGCAGCTATGGGTACCTATTTTGTTTGTCACGATAGAGCGTACACATGGTTGTCCCCTGATTTTTCGGGTACATGTTATGTTTCGTTCCTGTTGCCCCCTACGTATACAGCTGCGGCAGATTACCATAGAACGAGAGTTGTTACGGGTGTCTTCAGTAAGGAAGATACTGCTGGACAAGAATTAGGAGATTTTCTGAAGGGTTTTCTGCCGTTTTGGGGACCTATGGTCAACAACAGGAACATACGGCAATTGACGAGAGTGGTTGAATCCACCATAGTTGAGACTGCCGGTGCCCTTAGTAATCTGACTGCTGAGCTCCAGTCGGATCGCCTTATGACGCTGCAAAACAGAGTTGCGTTAGACATCATACTTGCAGATAGAGGAGGGGTATGCAAATTGATTCAATCGAGCTGCTGCGTTTTCAACCATTTCCAAGCTACATAAGATCTCCGAGTCTATACATGTGGACGAAGGAGATTGGTCGTTAATGGGATGGTTTTGGGGATTGTTATCCACTTGGGGATGGAAGATTCTGATGATCATTGGGATGGTTTTAGCTATCCTTTTCCTGTTCTGTCTTTGCGTACAGTGTGCTCCTGCTATGTGTGGCCTTTGTGCTACTTCGTGTGCAAGGAGACCTGTCCAGAGAGAGCTACTAAGTAATAGGATGATGCTTCAGCAATATCTTAATGATCTGATGAATATAGACCTGGATTCAGACTGACGTGAGTTTAGGTTATTGCCTATGTAAGGGCAAAAGGAGGGTCTGAGGTTCCGTGATTCTGAACCCGTTTCATAAAGGTCATAATATCGTTACGAATTTGGTAGTAGCGGACCGCAAATGACGACAGCGGCAAGTACGAGTGTTTTCGTCATGTTCGATTGATGGGTTCACTGTGTATTTAGAGATTTCATTCTGAACCTTCGGGTTCCATTATGTGTACGGCAGCCATTTTGTGGTTGCCCCCACATAGGCCGATGACTACGGCCGAACGAGTCTTTGGGACACGTACACCTTTAGTTGACTTTTAGATGACCTGAGCGAACTGACTCTGTTGCCTGAAGCTAACCTTGCTGATCAAAAAAGAAGCTAACCTTGCTGAGCCAGCTCCTTGTCTGGTAGCTGGTCAAGATAGAGATCAAAGAGCAGGACATTTCTGAGTTTATGATACACGCACACACCCTTCTATCTTGCTTCACATCTGTTTCTGTTCCTTCTTTTATGGCCTGTTTATGGTTTGGGTTGTGGTCTTTTATTATGGGTTTGTCCGGCCTGTCCGAGCAAGAATGTTGGGCTTTCCCGTGTAATTGATGGTGGGCTGGACAACTGAAAAGTGGGATTGTCGTTATGCGATACCTTTTGCAATGTCACCTTTGATTGGATAGTTTGTAAGTAATGGGTGTTTGTTAGGAATGTGATTTTTAGCATAAAAGACGATGTCTCGCTCTACGAAAATTGAGCAGTTTCAAACGAACCTACCCGTGTCGTTCCTGGTTGCAGCCAATAAATTTGATCTTTGACGTCACAAGAAGTATCCCGTGTCTCTGTATTCTAATACAGGTGAACCCGAAGACTTTGGGCGTGCCCCTGGCGCCGCTGGGTTCTAAAACCCGGTTCTTCAAGGTCAGGCCATCACAATAAAAGAAGCGTCCATTATCGAATTAGATTGCTAAAGAAGTGGCTCATAGTTGCATATCGAGGCAGTAAAGAAACGGTGTATGGCTGTTTGTTGCAAGGAAAGTAGACAGTAGGCATTTGTACTTGCAGGCAATAATTGCTGTCAGATCAGAGAAATCTACAGTAACAAGCATTGGCAAAGCCAACCATGTTTCGCCTATGAGAGGCCTTTCGGCTTTCTCAATGTGTTTTAGACATGTTGCACAGCAGCGAATGCTGCTGTGCAACACGGCTCAGAGTAAAGGAAAAAAAGCACTATGGCGCGGCCAGCGCAGACTGCGTCATAGCCCAGTAGTCTAGTCCAACTCGCCAGTGTTTTTGATACATTGCGGGAATAACAATTGTATGTCCTGGACTGCAAACACGGCGTCGTGACGATATGGAGTAGTGTGGAAACCTTGCACATAGCCACTGATATGCTGTGCCATTGCATTGACTGCCGGGTTGGCCGTCAGGGTTCGGGGGGGGGCGGGCCCCGGTGGGAGGGGGTCGGCTTGTGGGATGCTTTAAAACTATAATAACATTAAAATAAAACTTACCTTGCCGCGGGTTCCCGTATCTTCTCTCCTGCTGCATATGTCTGACTCCAGGTCGGAACAGGAAGCAGGCAGCCAGATTCCCACCCCTAAGCCAATCACAACGCTCGAATGGAGTGAACGCTGTGACACGGTGCTCAGGCAGGGGCTGGAGGGGTGGGCATGTTGTAGAGAACAGGTGAGTACGCATGACCGTTTTGGGCGGCCCGAGAGGGCCGACCAAATAGTCATTGCGCACAGGAGTGTCTACCACTCCTCCCCTGCAGCTCCGCCCGCCCCCTCCCGCACTGCCACAGCAGCAGGAAAAATAAAATGAATATAACATTCTGTTATTATCATTTTCGTTTTTCCTTTCATTGCTGCTCCTGGCAGTGGGGCGATGCTCCTCCGCCCTAGCGGAGGAGCCACCACTGGAGTCCATGGTTCTCAAGTGTACAAAATGGCTCCTACGTAAGTATCTTCTTGGACTAGATGGAAACTGCTGGTAGGTCTTCCCGCAGCCTACGACGGTCAGTCTCTGAGACTGAAAAGCTGTCTGTTACCTGTTTTTATTATTATCATTTTCAAAGATAAGATTCGAACGCTAGCATTAAAAAATCTCACTCCAGGCGCGTTTTAGTTTTCAAACCTCCCCTCGCGCCCTCTGCTGTTGTCTAAACCTGTGTTTACCGTCGGGGAGCCGATAAATGGGAGGTTTCACATTCACTGAGTTTGCAGGAGAACGGGTAACTTATCTTTTCCTGGCACAGCGTGATCGCCGCATTCCCCTGCCATCCATACATTACATACTGGACGGACGCCTACATTCTGTTCCAGGAAGCATGCAATTAATGCCGTTATGCTATAATTAGTGCTGATTACTGTGGACTTGTGTATGTAACACGAGAGCCGCAACCTAATCTGCCTTCCCTGTGGCTTTGGCTGCGGACCAGTGGCGGCGAGGACCGTGCCAGCCTCCTGAAGCCAATGGATCTATTTGTTTTATTTTATTTATTTCTGTAAGTACTTATTTACGTAAATATTTACTTATTTATTTATGTGCATACGTATTTAATTATTTATTACTTATAGTTTTTGTAAAGTGCTGTGTACCTCCTAAGTCAGTCTCATTGCGTGTATGGACAGCCTGTGCTAGAGAGGGCTGGGCCACAGCAGGAGGTGGGCCACAGCCCAGGGTGGTCTGGTAGCCACGAGCCTCTGCTAGGGTCACAGGAGCAAGGTGGGCACAGGGGTATCAGGGACTAGGCTCGCTTGGACAATGGTGGATCTGAACTTTGATCAGTCTCTTGACCAGGCAGAGTGTGCGTGAGCAGGGCAAGGGCGAATCTGGACTAGGGTCAGCCTCTGTGCTCTACGGCAGCGGTGCCCAGGGTCAGGGTGATGCTGCAAACGTGGATCCGAACAAGGGTCATCATCGACAACAAGGCTGATGCAGGGTTGGGATGATGGGTGTATGGGTAGATCTGAACTGGTGTCAACCTTGGTGCTCCAGAGCAGGGTTGGCCTTAAGACTGGGTGACACGTGCAGTGGTGGATCTGAAATTTGGGCAGCCTGGTGCTCCAAAGTAGGGTGTTTCAACATCTGGGCAACTAGTCGGGGGGTGAATCTGAACTTGGCAGGGGTTGAGTACTGTGGAGCAGGGGAATAACCGACTCTGATTCAACAGTGCAGGTTAGCCCTGAACTGGGGGTTCTTTAGACACGAGGGACCATAGAAACTGAGTGACCATTACAGGAGTGGATCTAGATAGGGGTCAGCCAGGGAGCTGTAGAACAGGGGTGCCTCAGAACCTGTGTGGCATGTACAGGACTGGATCTAAACTTGGATGCTGCCTGGGTGATTTAGACCAGGGACGACTGAAAGGCTGGGTGGTGGAGAGCTGAAACTCAACTTTGGTGGGCTTGGGCATTTTTTGCAATTTTATAAATCATAAACTCGACCTGAAGCTATCAGAACGCTTTACGTGAGCACCAGTTGCATTACAGACAGACACATTCATTTTTTAGTGCAGGGGGATTCAGTAATTTGCCCAGAATCACATGATGTTTAGAAGAGGACCTGGAATGGGGACAGCCGGAGTCCTCTAGAACATGACCACAGGTCTGAGTGACCCATACAGGTAGAGTTGGTACTGCAAACATTCCTAGATTGCTTACTTTAATGAGGTAGCAGGAGGTGTTCAGAGGGTTAAACTCCAGGCACATAAATAGTACATTGCGGTTGGGCTCTCTGATCATCTGAATGTTTATCTTGATGCTGTTATGCATAGGACATTCACCTTCATTCGGTGGAACATACAGTCCAACGTGGGTTGGATCCTAATGGCTAACAGCATGCCATATAGATTATTAATGCTCAATGACATTCAGTGCAGCTCATCAGATGACCAATGGCAGGCAATAAACTGACCAGAGACCAATAATAATCATAGCCAATAGCAGACGGTAGAACTGCTAACTAAACTGGAGGGAGCAGGGCCTGGTGACAAGAAGTATCTAAGAGGCATTTTTGACCCCGCCCCAGACCGTCTACTCCAAAAAAATTAAAAAGCGCGCTGCGGGTGATCTTGGTGTCGATGCCCTGGGGCATTTTCACACCCCTTAACGGATGTCGGCAGAACAAAGTCTCCTAAAACTAGCTATAAATCTACTGTTTACAGTGGTTTTCAGCTAGTTTTACATGTGATATGGGCTCCTCACTGGGTGACCGTGCGGAGGGAGCAGATATCGTGTGACACGCGGTGGCAGTGTGTGAGTTGGCAGGGCTGATACAGTTCATCTGATGGCCAATGCAAGGCAGCTCAGATCTTTGGATGACCAGTGGCCAGCCGTACAGCTGATCAACAACAAATAGCATTTTCTACAGATAATTAAATACTCAGGGGGACGTAGTACAGTACATTGAATGAAAAATGGCTGAAGCTATATGCTATCAGATGAGAAACAGCAGAAAATTCAGCGTGTCAGATGGCACAAGTGCTGCGGCTGATGTGTAGTCTTTTCATCGGTTTATACATCTCCCCACTGTAAGTGCTGGACTGAAGCATGTGCTAACACTGGCAGTAAACGCCACAGGTGCATTATGGGAGAAAGGCTAACTGACGCCATCTTGCTTGTTGTTGAACTCTTGAAGGAGAGTTGAAGAGCCAAGACTCGGTGCTCAAGTGCATGCAGCAGGAGGGAATGGGCCTATTATTGAATTCAGGGTGAGCTTTATTTTTTTCATTTCAGCCCAATCTCTCCAGGGTTAGGATCCCATGTGATGCCTACGGGACCTAAGCGGTGTCACCCAGGTTCGGACTAGGAAATACTACCTATACATTTGCTTATAGAGCTCTTAAGTTCACCTGGAGCAAGTGAGGGATTTCTGTGGGGCTCTTGGAGTGTCTTAAGATTTTGAGGGAATATCTTAGTAGAGTGCCCACTGGCATGCACTGCCGTCCCTCATCAATCAATCAATCAATCATGACATTTATAAAGCGCACTACATACCTGTGAGGGTCTCAAGGCGCTGGGAGGTGGGGGGTGCTGCTAGTGATCGAAGAGCCAGGTCTTGAGGAGTCTTCTGAAGGTCAGTAGGTCTTGGGTCTCCCATAGGTTGGTGGGGAGGGTGTTCCAGGTCTTGGCGGCGAGGTGGGAGAAGGATCTGCTGCCGGCGGTCGTTCTTCGGATGCGGGGGACTGTGGCGAGGGCGAGACTGGCGGAGCAGAGCTGGCGGGTGGGGGTGTAGAAGTTGAGTCGTGTGTTGAGGTATGCTGGACCAGTCTTATGGCGAGCTTTGTGTGCGTAGATGAGGAGTTTGAAGGTTATCCTCTTGTTGACGGGGAGCCAGTGCAAGTCTCTCAGGTGGGGGGTGATGTGGGTGCGGCGGGGGATGTCAAGGATCAGACGTGCCGAGGGGTTCTGGATGTGTTGCAATCGTCTCAGGAGCTTGGCCGACGTTCCTGCGTAGAGGGCGTTTCCGTAGTCCAGCCTACTGGTGACGAAGGCCTGGGTGACTGTTCTTCTCGTCTCGGCAGGGATCCACTTGAAGATCCTGTGGCGCATTTGGAGGGTGTTGAAGCAGGATGAGAAGACGGCGTTGACTTGCTTAGTCATGGAGAGAGTGAAGTCGAGGATGACCCCTAGGTTGCGTGCTTGGTCGGTGGGTGTGGGGGCTGTTCCTAGTGTTGTCGGCTACCAGGAGTCGTGGGATGAGGACCTCCATCTTGTTTGAGATCAGCTTCAGTCTGCTGTTACTCATCCATTCGGCGACAGCCTTAATTCCTTTGTGGAGGTTGGTTTTGGCGGTGTGAGGGTCTTTGGTGAGGGAGATGATCAGCTGGGTGTTGTCGGCGTAGGAGATGATGCTGAGGTTGTGCTGTCGGGCGACGTGGGCGAGGGGTGCCATGTAGATGTTCAACAGCGTCGGGCTGAGGGAAGAGCCTGGGGTAAGCCGCAGATGATTTCGGTGGCAATGGATTAGAAGGGGGGAGGCAGACGCTCTGAGTCCTGCCAGAGAGAAAGGATGTTGTCCAGGCCAGGGCCTTCTCTTGGATCCCGGTGTCGTGTAGGTGTGTTCGTAGTGTGCGGTGGCAGACTGTGTCGAAGGCGGCTGACAGGTCCAGGAGGATGAGGGCTGCTGTTTCTCCATTGTCATTTACAACAAGGGGTGGTGAGGGACAGAGTCTCTGAATTAAGCAGAAAGCTCTCACCCAGTCAAGAGATCAGGGCTAGATCCAACACCGTTTTTTAGCTCACTGCACCATCCCAGTTTCAGAACCTGGCTGTATGCAAATTAGTCTGTTCCTGTCCCAGTGCATGATGGGAACAGGGCAAACCAAACTACAGAAGCCAATTCTTACACTGGGAAGGAAACAAGCTCCCCGGGACCGGTTTCTGGCATTACAGCCGTCTTCGGCCCGGTTTGCTTGAATCCTGATGGTGCAATGAGCAAGGGTCTCACATCTGAGAATACCCTTCCACGCTTAGGGTGGACAAAAATATTTACAACAAGGGGTGGTGAGGGACAGAGTCTCTGAATTAAGCAGAAAGCTCTCACCCAGTCAAGAGATCAGGGCTAGATCCAACACCGTTTTTTAGCTCACTGCACCTTCCCAGTTTCAGAACCTGGCTGTATGCAAATTAGTCTGTTCCTGTCCCAGTGCATGATGGGAACAGGGCAAACCAAACTACAGAAGCCAATTCTTACACTGGGAAGGAAACAAGCTCCCGGGGACCGGTTTCTGGCATTACAGCCGTCTTCGGCCCGGTTTGCTTGAATCCTGATGGTGCAATGAGCAAGGGTCTCACATCTGAGAATACCCTTCCACGCTTAGGGTGGACAAAAATATTTACAACAAGGGGTGGTGAGGGACAGAGTCTCTGAATTAAGCAGAAAGGTCTCACCCAGTCAAGAGATCAGGGCTAGATCCAACACCGTTTTTTAGCTCACTGCACCATCCCAGTTTCAGAACCTGGCTGTATGCAAATTAGTCTGTTCCTGTCCCAGTGCATGATGGGAACAGGGCAAACCAAACTACAGAAGCCAATTCTTACACTGGGAAGGAAACAAGCTCCCGGGGACCGGTTTCTGGCATTACAGCCGTCTTCGGCCCGGTTTGCTTGAATCCTGATGGTGCAATGAGCAAGGGTCTCACATCTGAGAATACCCTTCCACGCTTAGGGTGGACAAAAATATTTACAACAAGGGGTGGTGAGGGACAGAGTCTCTGAATTAAGCAGAAAGCTCTCACCCAGTCAAGAGATCAGGGCTAGATCCAACACCGTTTTTTAGCTCACTGCACCATCCCAGTTTCAGAACCTGGCTGTATGCAAATTAGTCTGTTCCTGTCCCAGTGCATGATGGGAACAGGGCAAACCAAACTACAGAAGCCAATTCTTACACTGGGAAGGAAACAAGCTCCCGGGGACCGGTTTCTGGCATTACAGCCGTCTTCGGCCCGGTTTGCTTGAATCCTGATGGTGCAATGAGCAAGGGTCTCACATCTGAGAATACCCTTCCACGCTTAGGGTGGACAAAAATATTTACAACAAGGGGTGGTGAGGGACAGAGTCTCTGAATTAAGCAGAAAGCTCTCACCCAGTCAAGAGATCAGGGCTAGATCCAACACCGTTTTTTAGCTCACTGCACCATCCCAGTTTCAGAACCTGGCTGTATGCAAATTAGTCTGTTCCTGTCCCAGTGCATGATGGGAACAGGGCAAACCAAACTACAGAAGCCAATTCTTACACTGGGAAGGAAACAAGCTCCCGGGGACCGGTTTCTGGCATTACAGCCGTCTTCGGCCCGGTTTGCTTGAATCCTGATGGTGCAATGAGCAAGGGTCTCACATCTGAGAATACCCTTCCACAGAGTGGTCTGTTTAACTCAGACACTCTGTTCATCACCACCCCCTTCTGTAAATCGTTTCTCCATTGTCAAGCAGGGTCCTGATGTCATCGGTGGCGGCAATGAGGGCGGTTTCGGTGCTGGGGTTGCTGCTGAACCCAGACTGGGACGGGTCCAGGATACTGTTCTCCTCGAGGAAGCGGGTCAGTTGTTTGTTGACGATTTTTCGGTGGCCTTCGCCAGGAACGGCAGCAGGAAGATGGGTCATAAGTTCTTGAGGTCCTTGAGGCCCGCCTTGGGTTTCTTGAGAAAGGCGTTGATCTCGACGTGCTTCCAGCTTTCCGGGAAGGTTGCTGTCTCGAAGGAGATGTTGATTACTTTCCGGAGATGGAGTGCGATGGCTGTGCTGGCTTTGTTGAAGATGTGGTGAGGGCATGGGTCTAACAGTGATCCGGAGTGGATGGTGTTCATGATGTTGCTGGTGTCCTTGTCGGTGATGCTGGTCCAGGTGAGCAGGCGGTTGGTGCAGGTGGTGGTCATGGGGCCGGTGGTTGTCGTGTCAGTCGTGGCGTTAAAGCTGTCGTGGATGTCGGCGATCTTGCGATGGAAGAAGGTGGCCAGCGAGTCGCACAGGTCTTGCGAAGACGGGATGTCGTTGGTGTTGGAGCTGGGGTTGGAGATTTCCTTCATGATGTTGAAGAGCTCTTTGCTGTTGTGTGCGTTGTTATCCAGGTGGTCTTTGAATGAGGCCCTCATGACAGCTCTGATGAGTTGATGGTGTCTGCTGGTGGCGTTCTTGTGGGCTGCGTAGCTGTTCAGTGTTCATTCACAGAGCTAGTTCTTGTCCAGTTTTCGGCATGTTCGTTTGGAGGCCTGGAGGTCTTCGGTGAACCAGTTGGCTTTTTTGTTGGTGTGGCTGTTGGAGGGTGTCTTGAGCGGGGCGAGGGTGTTTGCGCAGTCGATTATCCATTGTCTGAGGTTGCGGGCGGCGGTGTCGGGGTCGGTGGAGTCGGTGGGTGGGTTCTGGGCAAGGGTGGTGGTTAGCTGGTCTTCTGTGACCTTGCTCCAGCAGCGTCGAGGCATCTGTTGGGTGCGGTGGTGCGTGGTCGGCTTCTTGAAGGTGAAGTGGATGCAGTGGTGGTTGGTCCATTGGGGTTCGGTGGTGTGGTTGAAGGAGACGTGGGGGCTTGCGGTGAAGATGGGGTCGAGCTTGTGGCCGGCGACGTGGGTTAGTGTTGTCACAAGCTGTCTGAGTCAGAGGTTGGCTTGGTTTGCGAGGTTGGCGAACAGAATGGTGGAGTTGGTGTCATTGTTGTTCTCGAGGTGGACGTTCAGGTCCCGAGAAGGATGTAGTCCGTGGAGGCGAGGGCGTGTGTGCTGATGAAGTCTGCGATGGAGTCGCTGAACTGTGGTCGGGGTCTAGGGGGTCTGTAGACAAGTGTTCCTCTTAGGGTGGTGTTGGGGTCGGTGTGGATCTGTAAGTGCATGTGTTCGGCGGTGCTGAGGGTGTCGTCAGTGTTGGTCGAGACTCTGATGGTGTTCTTGTGGACGATGGCGATACCTCTTCCTACGCCGTTGGTGCGGTCCCTGCAAGTGATCTTGTAGCCTTCCGGGATGGCTATGGCCATATCGGGAGCTGAGGTGGGGTTCAGCTCGGTCTTCGTCAGGAAGGCGACGCCTGGGGGGGTAGAGTCGAGAAGGTCCCAGAATTCGACGGCGTGTTTGCGGGCGGAGCGGGTGTAGAGGAGGAAGCATCTGAGGTAGTTGGGTCCTTTGGTTGGTGGTTTTGCGGGCCGGGTGCTGGTAAAGCTTCAGTTCCGGCAGGTGAAGGGTAAACATGGGCGGAAAATCCGTTTCGCTCGCGGATTTTGCGGATTTTCGGTAAATTCGCAATCCGCAATCCGCAAATCCGTGAGCAGTGGATTTTATGGCTTGCTCGCACTGTTCGCGTGAGTTCGCGGCTTCCCAGTACAACTTCGCGCCCCGCGAATAAGTGCTAAATTGCAGAAATACGATCTTAGCAAAACTGAAACTACTTACCAGGTTCAAAAGTTCAGGCTCATCATTAGTAGCCATTTCCTGTAGTGCTTCCTGAGGGGCCCCTCCAGAGTTCAGTTGCCTACTTGCAACTATTATGTGACCCAGCTCTGAACCTCAGAATAGTTACACATATGCCACAAAGGTCCTGAATTACAGCTAAGGGAGACAAGCAGAAGCCAGGCTGGAAGTTCAAATCCATTAATCAGCCCCTAATTCATTATTGTCAGTTGGGGCAGGGCAGGTGTTGTAACTAATTTTGCAACAATGAAAGCACTTAGCAAGTGCAAAAGATCACTAATCAGGAAGCACTAAGGAAGCAGGTGCCAGCTAAAAAAATATTCTGTGACACATTAATCAGCCCCAAATTAATTCAGGTCACTTGAGGCAGGGAAGGTGTGCTTTGCTTTGCCACAATAATGTACACTGACTGGACAACCAGAGGGTGCTGTGATGAAACAGAGGGTGGCATGGGTGGGCCAGAGGGTGGCATGAGTAGTCAGAGAGTGGCAGTGGTGACAGAGAGTGGCAGTGATGAAGAAGAGTGTCCCAAACAGGCTGGACACGTAGAAACAACAAGTTCGCAAAACTTGCGACCCGACAGGTAAGTTCGCGTTTTGCGAAATTGTACAAAACCCTCGTGAACTGGCAGAAACACGCGCGAACACAAAAAAAAAATCCGCAAATTCGCGAGAATTCACAGATTTTGCGAATTGCGAGTTTGCAAATCCGCAAAATTCGCGAACGCGAGATTCGCAAAATTCGCCCATGCTTAGTGAAGGGTCCTTTGGGCTGGCCTGGTAGCAGTTGTGTTCTCGTCTGGGGTTGAGTGTGTGGAGGGTGCTGGCATCGTAGCGCTGACGGGCGTTGTGGTGTTTGTGGGGGCCAGGGGTTGTGGCACTGGGCACGGTCCAGGCGCAGACAGGGGTGGACGGGCTTGCCATAGGCGCGCCTAAGGCAAGCGACCACCATAATAAGGGGAGGTGGGAGGGAGGAGGAGCTGGGGGGAGTGGACAAATGGGAGCAGGGGGGGCGGGCCGCAGGGGGCGCAGCGGCGGAAAGCGGGACCAACAAGGGCACAGAAGGAAAAATGGGCACAGAGAAAAAAGGGGGGAAACTAAAACAAACCTGAACAGGTGACAAGCACAGTAAATCAAGCACAGAAATGAGCACAATAAAAGCAATACAAAACGGCAGATAAAGCAAACCTAAGGCCTACCACTGCCACCAGGGATGAGGCACAGGTGGTTGCTTGCGGGTGGAGGCGGGCCTCGAACTCACAGCAGCTGGGCTGAGACGCGGGCACAGTCGGGAGGAGCTGCGGGCGTGGGGGAGCGACCTGCCTGTCAGACAGGGTCAAGGGTCGCTCATCAACGTAATTAGGTAGTCAGACAACTTAGTCTGTTTTTTTCTGATTATCGATTTCGCCCCCAGCAGGCAGAACCTTCAGAGTGTGAGAGCTGCTTGCACCACACTGCTGTTTGCACTGTACCTGTTCTGTATGTGAGGGAAGATTCGACTATCTCTTCTACTTTGTCTTTGTGGGTAGCTTGCAGTGCCGCTGTAGGTCCTGTGGAACCTGTTCCATGTATGAGGGCTGTATTGCCTCTGCCTGTATTATATCCGTCCTGTTTGATGGTAGCTTGCACTGCCGCTGCTTCTTTTACTGGGCCTGTTCTATGTCTGAGGGAAGTTTTCACTGTCTCAGCGATCCTGGGTATGAGAACAGCTTGCAATGCCTCTTCCTGTACAATGGGAAATAAGGAAGCTTGCACTGCTGATCCAGAGTATGTAAAGGACGCAAGCACTGCCTCTGCCATCCTAGGTTCGAGGGAAGCATTCATTGTCTCTTTCTGTACAAAGTGTGTCAAGGAAGCTTGCACTGCTGGTCCTGTGCTCTACCTCTTCTGAGTATGTAAAGGATTCAAGTGCTGCCTCTGCCATCCTGGGTACGAGGGAAGCTTTCGCTGGCTCTTCTAGTACAATGTGAATGTAGAAAGCTTGCACTGCTGGTCCTATGCTCTACCTCTTCTGAGTATGTAAAGGATGCAAGCACTGCCTCTGCCATCCTAGGTTCGAGGGAAGCTTTCATGTCACTTTCTGTACAAGGTGTGTCAAGGAAGCTTGCACTGCTGGTCCTGTGCTGTGCCTCTTCTGAGTATGTAAAGGATGCAAGCACTGCCTCTGCCATCCTAGGTTCGAGGGAAGCTTTCATGTCACTTTCTGTACAAAGTGTGTCAAGGAAGCTTGCACTGCTGGTCCTGTGCTGTGCCTCTTCTGAGTATGTAAAGGATGCAAGCACTGCCTCTGCCATCCTAGGTTCGAGGGAAGCTTTCATGTCACTTTCTGTACAAAGTGTGTCAAGGAAGCTTGCACTGCTGGTCCTGTGCCCCACCTCTTCTGAGTATGTAAAGGATGCAAGCACTGCCTCTGCCATCCTAGGTTCGAGGGAAGCTTTCATGTCACTTTCTGTACAAAGTGTGTCAAGGAAGCTTGCACTGCTGGTCCTGTGCTCTACCTCTTCTGAGTATGTAAAGGATGCAAGCACTGCCTCTGCCATCCTAGGTTCGAGGGAAGCTTTCATGTCACTTTCTGTACAAAGTGTGTCAAGGAAGCTTGCACTGCTGGTCCTGTGCTCTACCTCTTCTGAGTATGTAAAGGATGCAAGCACTGCCTCTGCCATCCTAGGATCGATGGAAGCTTTCATGTCTCTTTCTGTACAAAGTGTGCCAAGGAAGCTTGCACTGCTGGTCCTGTGCTCTACCTCTTCTGAGTATGTAAAGGATTCAAGTGCTGCCTCTGCCATCCTGGGTACGAGGGAAGCTTTCGCTGGCTCTTCTAGTACAATGTGAATGTAGAAAGCTTCCACTGCTGGTCCTGTGCTCTACCTCTTCTGAGTATGTAAAGGATGGAAGCACTGCCTCTGCCATCCTAGGTTCGAGGGAAGCTTTCATGTCACTTTCTGTACAATGTGTGTCAAGGAAGCTTGCACTGCTGGTCCTGTGCTCTACCTCTTCTGAGTATGTAAAGGATGCAAGCACTGCCTCTGCCATCCTAGGTTCGAGGGAAGCTTTCATGTCACTTTCTGTACAAAGTGTGTCAAGGAAGCTTGCACTGCTGGTCCTGTGCTGTGCCTCTTCTGAGTATGTAAAGGATGCAAGCACTGCCTCTGCCATCCTAGGTTCGAGGGAAGCTTTCATGTCACTTTCTGTACAAAGTGTGTCAAGGAAGCTTGCACTGCTGGTCCTGTGCTCTACCTCTTCTGAGTATGTAAAGGATGCAAGCACTGCCTCTGCCATCCTAGGATCGATGGAAGCTTTCATGTCTCTTTCTGTACAAAGTGTGTCAAGGAAGCTTGCACTGCTGGTCCTCTGCTGTGCCTCTTCTGAGTATGTAAAGGATGCAAGCACTGCCTCTGCCATCCTAGGTTCGAGGGAAGCTTTCATTGTCTCTTTCTGTACAAAGTGTGTCAAGGAAGCTTGCACTGCTGGTCCTGTGCTGTGCCTCTTCTTAGTATGAAAAGGATGCAAGCACTGCCTCTGCCATCCTAGGATCGATGGAAGCTTTCATGTCTCTTTCTGTACAAAGAGTGTCAAGGAAGCTTGCACTGCTGGTCCTGTGCTCTGCCTCTTCTGAGTATGTAAAGGATGCAAGCACTGCCTCTGCCATCCTAGGTTCGAGGGAAGCTTTCATGTCACTTTCTGTACAAAGTGTGTCAAGGAAGCTTGCACTGCTGGTCCTGTGCTCTGCCTCTTCTGAGTATGTAAAGGATGCAAGCACTGCCTCTGCCATCCTAGGATCGATGGAAGCTTTCATGTCTCTTTCTGTACAAAGTGTGTCAAGGAAGCTTGCACTGCTGGTCCTCTGCTGTGCCTCTTCTGAGTATGTAAAGGATGCAAGCACTGCCTCTGCCATCCTAGGTTCAAGGGAAGCTTTCATTGTCTCTTTCTGTACAAAGTGTGTCAAGGAAGCTTGCCCCGCTGGTCCTGTGCTGTGCCTCTTCTGAGTATGTAAAGGATGCAAGCACTGCCTCTGCCATCCTAGGTTCGAGGGAAGCTTTCATTGTCTCTTTCTGTACAAAGTGTGTCAAGGAAGCTTGCACTGCTGGTCCTGTGCTGTGCCTCTTCTTAGTATGAAAAGGATGCAAGCACTGCCTTTGCCATCCTAGGTTCGAGGGAAGCTTTCACTGCCTCTTCCTGGACAAGGTGACTAAAGGAAGCTTGCACTGCTGGTCCTATGCTGTACCTCTTTGAGTATGTAAAGGATGAAAGAGCTGCCTCTTCAGTCCTAGGTACGAGGGAAGCTTTCAGTGCCTCTGCCTACCTGATATCCATCTTGATTGATGGTAGCTTGCACTACCGCTGCTACTTCTAGTGCATGTTCAGTGTGAGAGGGAAGCTTTCACTGCCTCGTCCTGTACAAAGTGAATCAAGGAAGCTGTCACTGCTGCTACTGTGCTGAATCTCTTCTAAATATGTAAAGGATGGAAGTACTGCCTCTGCCTTCCTGGGTACGAGGGCAGCTTTCATGTCTCTTTCTGTACAAAGTGTGTCAAGGAAGCTTGCACTGCTGGTCCTGTGCTCTACCTCTTCTGAGTATGTAAAGGATGCAAGCACTGCCTCTGCCATCCTAGGTTCGAGGGAAGCTTTCATGTCACTTTCTGTACAAAGTGTGTCAAGGAAGCTTGCACTGCTGGTCCTGTGCTCTGCCTCTTCTGAGTATGTATAGGATGCAAGCACTGCCTCTGCCATCCTAGGATCGATGGAAGCTTTCATGTCACTTTCTGTACAAAGTGTGTCAAGGAAGCTTGCACTGCTGGTCCTGTGCTCTACCTCTTCTGAGTATGTAAAGGATGCAAGCACTGCCTCTGCCATCCTAGGTACGAGGGAAGCTTTCATGTCTCTTTCTGTACAAAGTGTGTCAAGGAAGCTTGCACTGCTGGTCCTGTGCTCTGCCACTTCTGAGTATGTATAGGATGCAAGCACTGCCTCTGCCATCCTAGGTTCGAGGGAAGCTTTCATGTCACTTTCTGTACAAAGTGTGTCAAGGAAGCTTGCACTGCTGGTCCTGTGCTCTACCTCTTCTGAGTATGTAAAGGATGCAAGCACTGCCTCTGCCATCCTAGGTTCGAGGGAAGCTTTCATGTCACTTTCTGTACAAAGTGTGTCAAGGAAGCTTGCACTGCTGGTCCTGTGCTCTGCCTCTTCTGAGTATGTATAGGATGCAAGCACTGCCTCTGCCATCCTAGGATCGATGGAAGCTTTCATGTCACTTTCTGTACAAAGTGTGTCAAGGAAGCTTGCACTGCTGGTCCTGTGCTCTACCTCTTCTGAGTATGTAAAGGATGCAAGTACTGCCTCTGCCTTCCTGGGTACGAGGGAAGCTTTCATGTCTCTTTCTGTACAAAGTGTGTCAAGGAAGCTTGCACTGCTGGTCCTGTGCTGTGCCTCTTCTGAGTATGTAAAGGATGCAAGCACTGCCTTTGCCATCCTAGGTTCGAGGGAAGCTTTCACTGCCTCTTCCTGGACAAGGTGACTAAAGGAAGCTTGCACTGCTGGTCCTGTGCTCTGCCTCTTCTGAGTATGTATAGGATGCAAGCACTGCCTCTGCCATCCTAGGATCGATGGAAGCTTTCATGTCTCTTTCTGTACAAAGTGTGTCAAGGAAGCTTGCACTGCTGGTCCTCTGCTGTGCCTCTTCTGAGTATGTAAAGGATGCAAGTACTGCCTCTGCCTTCCTGGGTACGAGGGAAGCTTTCATTGTCTCTTTCTGTACAAAGTGTGTCAAGGAAGCTTGCACTGCTGGTCCTGTGCTCTACCTCTTCTGAGTATGTAAAGGATGCAAGCACTGCCTCTGCCATCCTAGGATCGATGGAAGCTTTCATGTCACTTTCTGTACAAAGTGTGTCAAGGAAGCTTGCACTGCTGGTCCTGTGCTCTACCTCTTCTGAGTATGTAAAGGATGCAAGCACTGCCTCTGCCATCCTAGGTTCGAGGGAAGCTTTCATGTCACTTTCTGTACAAAGTGTGTCAAGGAAGCTTGCACTGCTGGTCCTGTGCTCTGCCTCTTCTGAGTATGTATAGGATGCAAGCACTGCCTCTGCCATCCTAGGATCGATGGAAGCTTTCATGTCACTTTCTGTACAAAGTGTGTCAAGGAAGCTTGCACTGCTGGTCCTGTGCTCTACCTCTTCTGAGTATGTAAAGGATGCAAGTACTGCCTCTGCCTTCCTGGGTACGAGGGAAGCTTTCATGTCTCTTTCTGTACAAAGTGTGTCAAGGAAGCTTGCACTGCTGGTCCTGTGCTGTGCCTCTTCTGAGTATGTAAAGGATGCAAGCACTGCCTTTGCCATCCTAGGTTCGAGGGAAGCTTTCACTGCCTCTTCCTGGACAAGGTGACTAAAGGAAGCTTGCACTGCTGGTCCTGTGCTCTGCCTCTTCTGAGTATGTATAGGATGCAAGCACTGCCTCTGCCATCCTAGGATCGATGGAAGCTTTCATGTCTCTTTCTGTACAAAGTGTGTCAAGGAAGCTTGCACTGCTGGTCCTCTGCTGTGCCTCTTCTGAGTATGTAAAGGATGCAAGTACTGCCTCTGCCTTCCTGGGTACGAGGGAAGCTTTCATTGTCTCTTTCTGTACAAAGTGTGTCAAGGAAGCTTGCACTGCTGGTCCTGTGCTCTGCCTCTTCTGAGTATGTGAAGGACGCAAGCACTGCCTCTGCCATCCTAGGTTCGAGGGAAGCTTATATTGTCTCTTTCTGTACAAAGTGTGTCAAGGAAGTTTGCACTGCTGGTCCTGTGCTGTGCCTCTTCTGAGTATGTGAAGGATGCAAGCACTGCCTCATCTTCCTGGGTACCAGTGAAGCTTTCACTGCCTCTGCCTGACCAAGGCGACTCAAGGATGCTTGCGCTGCTGGTCCTGTGCTGTACCTCATTTGAGTATGTAAAGGATGCAAGTGCTGCCTCTTCAGTCCTAGCTACGAGGGAAGCTTTCACTGCCTCAGCCTATACAAGGTGAACCAAGGAAGCTTGCACTGCTTTTACTTTTACTATTTATGTGGTGTTACAGATGTGAGCTAGTGCAATAAATATCGATCACCTGCCAGGACACACTGAATTAATGCCTCGGTGAATAATATGCATTGAATTCCTGGCAGGCTGTATATCATGCTAATCCCACGTGAATCTGCAATCTGCTGGATCTATGGCAGTGAATAAATCTATGGGCTGCCTCCATAAACGCTCATAGCATTTGGGGAATAGCTGAACCAAGCGAGAGCTAGGCTGTGGTCTCCGATGCTTACGGAAATCAAATATGTAGCAAGGCATTTTTTCATCCCACCGTGTGAAGTGCCGCAGTAGAAAGACGGTGGATGACTCAGGTCATCTAGTTTTACCTTCACTTAAGTGACAATGCAACAAGGAATGCAGCTCTCGGTCTCCATCCCACCATGAGGTACTGCCAGGAGTGCAGTTTGTGCAGTGCTTAATTTGTAAAAAAAAAAAAAAAAGTGCCAGGCCTCTAGTCAGGAAGTCTCTGCAGCTCGCACCACTCATTGCCACTGCCGTCGTTGCCAATGACAGTACCTACACGACTACTACTAACCAGCACACTAGTGTGTCAAGTCAGCCTACTTCAGGCCACCAAACCTATTAAAATAGCTTTCGTGGTAGGTGTTAGTTGTTTTTAATGCGTACTTGATTGATAAACAATTGCTGTTCTGCCCATCTCTAATTTATACAAACAGCACCACAGCTGTAAGAAGTGCCAGTCTCGATAATTAAATGTTGGTGCCAACAAATAAGTGCTGGTTCCGAGCACTGGAAACCGCCGGCTCAAATTAAGCACTGAACTTTTTGTTAGATATTCAAGGATTGAAGCTACAATCTCTGGGAACCATATTCTGTGGCTGAGCGTCCAGAACAACATGAAGAAATGGTATATGCAAAATGAAGAATTCTGCCTGCTGAAAACCTACGCGGAACGCTCCTGTTCCGTGTCACCTGCTTTTTTATTCTCCTAATCTTAGTTACATGTCGTTAGTAACACTCCATTTACTACTGAGCCTAGAGTCATTTTACCCAAGCACTGCTTCTGTGTCAGTCTTAGACTGGCAGTCTGAACCACTTTTTGGAAGAATAAAGAACACTCAGACATGTAGAATCCTCCTCTCTATGGGATACATGATTAAAAAATGCTCTCTCTCCTTTAAAGGGAAGATTAAAATGGCCCAGTTTTAACCTTGCCATTCTGCATTGACTTCTATTACTTAGGGAGACAACACATCTATATGTGATATCCATGTCTTCTCTATCTAACAAGATAACTTTAATGTTAACCAGATGGTAAATAATTGAGTTGAATATAACTTTAGATCTAGACTTGCTAACTCTGTTTGTCGTTTCTATTGAACAAATGCAGACGTAAATCCGGATTTATCGATATTTAATAATTGTGTGTTATAAAACGTAATCATACGTTTCCCAGTCTTTGTTGAGTCCTGTGCTATGCACCTTACCTTTCTAAGCAGTTATATGCCTGGACATCCACACGAGTTTTCTACCAGTTTCTTCTGCTTTGAAATATGGGTTCAGTTACCTGACAAGAAGAACTCATTCATAATATATGATTCTGGCTTTGATCAAGTGCCTGTAGCACTAGAACCACTGTGTATAAGACTAACATTCATGGCTACCTATATGCTAACATTTCAGGTAAAAATGCATTATGTGAAGGCAGGCTAACTTATATGCTGCCCTTTGTACAAACTTGCCTCTACCAAGAAGTACATTTTAAAGCAGTGATAAGCCATGGCATTTGAAATGCAACCCCAAAGCATCTAAAATTGGAATGTCCACATATAATTAGTACTAATAGAAAGGACTATGCTTTCTTTCACCTTTACTAATAGGGAGTTGGGACTAATTCACAAAGGTTTTCAAGAGTATAGGAAGCAGTACAACTTCACACACTCATTAATGCCATAGTGAATTGGCCCCAATGTTTACTGACATTACTCTTGCAATGGAGGCTGTAACAAGCTAAAAGGTAGAGGGACTCCACCAATGCCTGAGTTACAAGGTCACACATAGACATTTAGTGCACAAGAAAGCAGGAGCAGCTCTTTCCAAACAGTGCATATATCTTTACTATTCCAGAGTACCTACTTGTTACTGGGCTGGTTCTCTCTCATTACAATGATTATGCCTGTGCAGAGAAGTGCAGATGCTCTTCCTTTCAATTAAAGAAGTGCAGGCACTCTCATTTACTTGACAGTACCCGTCCATTTATACCCCCCTTCTTTATTTATTATCCACAGAACACTCAAGCAATGCGGAAGTACAACGTTTTAAAAATAATATTGCCCTTAATACTGTCATTTAGAGAATTGCTAAGTGCTGCAATCAAGTGAACTAATTTCCCCTGGATGTAAGCAGCTTACCCATGATTATGGTTCTGTTATGGTACTAAGAGTATATCTTCTTCCGGTTAGAAGCTTGTGGGCCTGCAAGAATAGTAGAAGAATTCACAACACGCTGTTACTTCTGAAAGGCCAGTAGGGCTGGAGCAGAGCCAGTCACATTTGCTCGTTTGGCTTGAAAATTAACTGCATTCCAAATATAAAGGCGTTTCATTTTTTTAAAAGTTTAAACAAAGAAACTTTATTTAGGAAAAGATACAAGCACATATACTAACAAATTCAAACAAAATAGTTGTATATGGACAGAAAAGATAATGTAACTCTGGAAAGCAGAAAAAGAGGGGGAAGAAGAAAAAAATGCAACAGTAACTATAATCAAATGTACAATCTAAAAGTAGGAGGGCTTTATACAATATAAAAAATGGCAACATTTTATAGAATAATAGCAGTAATAAAATATTAGCGGGAGAGGAGGGACACATTTTTTGAGTAAGTAAATAAATGTGTACATAAAAGTAAATAAAAAACAAGTCATGGTGGTTTGGGAATTTCTTCTACTAAGGGGTGATGAAAATGTAAATAAAGAAAAGTGTTTGCGTTGTGCTTGCGGACCTAAAGGTTTTACGATGTTTCTACCATAATTTATCCCAAAAAGTAATACGCCATGATGTATAGAATTCATGTTCCCATTGGAGTTCTCTATTCATTTTAGCTCTAAGATTGAGGGGTATGGTAAGAGAATTATATATAAATGAGGCACTAGGTTGAGCACTTAAAATTTGGAAGTATATTACGGTGAGAATATGTAGAAGGTGCAATGGAAGAAATTGATGATAGGGATGAGGAGATGTTTTGTGCCAATATATTAAATTTGACAGAGAGAAAAATTGGTAAATTATAAAGAGTTTGTGTTTCAGAAAAAGTAATTAGAGTATCATTAGAATAAAGTTGATGAATCCAAAGTATCCCCTCGTCTCGCCAAGTATTCTAAAATATTGGCTTGTTATTTATTTTAAGAAAGCAATTATGCCAGATGGAGGAGTTAAGGAATTGATCTTTGAAGGAAAAGTGAGAGATGAGAAATGAATGATATAGTCTATGGGCCATTTTATATGTATAAGTGACGATAAAAAGCGTGTGTTGTGAGTAAATGTGAAAGATTCTGTAAAAGAGAAGGGAGATAAGAAAGAGAGTTCTATGTCTGTCCATAATGGAAGGGATGCAGAAGTGGATTGGTTTAAAGATTTAGCAAGTTGCTTGAGAAGAAAGGCATTATGGTAAAATTGGAAGTCAGGAAAGTTAACTCCAAGAAATAAGATGGAAAGCTGAGAGGAGTAGCGGAGATCATGTAAAAAAACGATGGGAACAAGCAATGTTTTAATCGTATCAAGTCTGCCCCACTAGGGCAGATAAAGGGATGACATTTAGAGATAGATGTTGGTAACGTAGAAAAGGCATGAGTCATGTTTAAAGATGGCATTTGTTTAATATAGGGGGCAAACCAAAGACCTAAATATTTAATCTTGTGGTGGTTCCATGAGACATTAGTAACAGCAAAATCATGTTTAAAACAAAATATATTAAGAGGAAGAATTTCACATTTGTCATGATTTAACTTATAGCCACAAATGGAAAAGAAGGTCTGAACCTCTGCAATAAAAGTGGTTATAGAATGTTCTGGTTTAGAGATATATAATAAAATATCGTCTGCATAGACACTCAAGTCACTTAGTAGATTTTTCCCTTTGCTCCCTCAGGCAGCGAAGGAAATGGTGGCTCGGGCACTTATTTTGTCCCGTTTAGACTACGCCAATGCGCTTTTCATTGGCATCCCGGGATATTTAGTGAACAAACTCCAATTGATCCAAAACGCGGTGGCCAGACTCTTATTCAACATCTCTAAGAGATCCAGTATAAGGGCACACCTCAGTGACCTCCACTGTCTGCCTGTGGCCCAGCGAGTACAGTTTAAGGCCCTCACCTTAGCACATAGAGCCCTGCATGACTCAGGACCCTCTTATATTAGGAAACATGTGGCCTTTTATACTCTTCAGCGATCTTTGCGCTCCGCCTCTCACCGTTTGATGGCCACCCCCATCTTCCGACGCTCCAGACTGGAGAGGTCAGTCACTCTCGGTCAAGGTAGCCAAGCTCTGGAACAGTCTTCCCGTCGCCTTGCGCCACACACTGGATTTCTTTGTCTTTAAGAGACTTCTTAAAACCCACCTTTTTAACCAAGATTTTTTCTAATCTTTCTCCTTCCGCACGTCTGAGTCTGTATCGCGCCAGGATACTCCTGAGTAATTGTGCGCGTTATAAGTCTCTTATAACATAACATAACATAACATAACATAACATAACATAACATAACATAACATAACATAACATAACATAACACTCCTTTTCACATGGAAATTATCATGTTGAAAGCCATATATGTTAGAATTTTGTTTAATTCTAGCAAGAAAGGGTTCCAGAGCGAGGATAAATAAGAGTGGGAGAGAGGTCAACCTTGACAGTCACCTCTTTGTAGAGATTTGTGGCCAAAAATTATTATCAGGTTTTGTAGGAGCATAGACTTTAAACAAAGTGATAGGTATCTCATTAACTTTAAGGTGAACATTTAACCAATGTCCTTCGTCATCTGAGTCTTGAGATAGAAGAGTCCCTTTCTTGGGACCTTTCTGCCCTCTGTGCCACTTGTTTCCCCCCGTTTTTGTGACCTTTCTGCCCTTTCTTGGGACCTTTGTGCCTCTGTGCCACTCGTTTCCCACTGTTTTTTGTGACCTTTCTGCCCTTTCTTGGGACCTTTCTGCCCTCTGTGCCACTCGTTTCCCCCGTTTTTTGGGACCTTTCTGTCCTTTCTTGGGACCTTTCAGCCTCTGTGCCACTCGTTTCCCTCCGTTTTTTGTGACCTTTCTGCCCTTTAATGTGACCTTTGTGCCTCTGTGCCACTCGTTTCCCCTTGTATATTTGTGACCTTTCTGCCCTTTCTTGGGACCTTTGTGCCCTCTGTGCCACTCATTTCCCCCTGTTTTTTGTGAGCTTTCTGCCCTTTCTTGGGACCTTTGTGCCTCTGTGCCACTCGTTTCCCACCGTTTTTTGTGACCTTTCTGCCCTTTCTTGGGACCTTTGTGCCTCTGTGCCACTTGTTTCCCCTTGTATATCTGTGACCTTTTGCCCTTTTTGTGACCTTTCTGCCTTCTGTGCCACTCGTTTCCCCCTCAATTTTTGTGCCCTTTTGCCTTCTATTTCCTTTGTTGCCCCTCGCCGCTGCATCCCCTGCGGCCCACTCCCCCTGACAGCCCATTTGCTGCCCCCACCTCCCGCCTCCCAAATGCTCCTCCCTCCCACTTCCCCATATAGGCCAGCCGCTGCACGGTGAGGATAGCGACCCTTGACCCTTCCAGGTAGGTCACTCCACCTCTGCACAGCACCGCCTGTGTGTGCCTGCCCCAGCTGCCGCTGCTGAGGAAGTTCAAGACCCTCCTCCACCCACAGGCTACCACCTGCGCCTCATCCCTGGTGGCCAGTGGTAGGCCGTAGGTTTGCTCATCCTCCATTGTGTTGCCTGTATTTTCTTTCATTGCTCCCGTTGTAGTGACTGCATTTTCATTGTTGTGTCTGTGACTGCTGTTGTCTGTTTCCCCCGCTGCCTGTACGTGGTCTGTGCCCGTCTTCTCCCTCTGTTCCCCTCGCTTCCTCCTGTCTCTCTGCCTGGTTTCCCTTCTGTTCCCCTCGCTGCCCCCGTGTCTCTCTGCCCGGTTTTTCCTTCTGCTCCCCTCGAGGCCCCCGTGTCTCTCTGCCCGTTTTTCCCTTCTGTTGCTTACCTGGCCCTGCATTTCTGTGACCTTTCTGCCTTCTGTGCCACTCGCTTCCCCCCGTTTTTTTGACCTTTCTGCCCTTTTCTTGTGATCTTTTGCCTTCTGTGCCACTTGTTTCCCCCATTTTCTGTGACCTTTTGCCCTTTGTGACCTTTCTGCCCTCTGTGCCACTCGTTTACCCCTCAATTGTTGTGCCCTTTGCCTTCTGTTTCCTTTCGTCGCCCCTCACCGCCCCCGCCGCTGTGTCCCCTGCGTCTCCCCCCCTGACTGCCCATTCGCTGCCCCCGCCTCCCACCTCCCAGCTGCTCCTCACTCCCACCTCCCCATACATGCCGGCCGCTGCACGGTTGTGCCGCTGGCACGCGGCAAGCCTGTCTGCGCCTGGACCGCGCCCAGCGCTAGCACCCCTGGCCCCCGCACCCGCCATGACGACTGCCGCCACTATGACGCCAGAACTCTGCACGCTCTCAACCCTGGACGGACCCACAACTGCTACAAGGCCACCCCTAAACGCACACACGGTCTCTTCACCTGCCGGAACTGCAGCTACACCAGCCACAGAGCCGATGAACCACCAGCCAAGAAAGACCTCAACCACCTCCGATGCATACTACTGAACACCCGCTTCGCACGCAAACACGCCGTCAAGCTCTGGAACCTGCTCAACACAAACTCCCGGCATGTCACCTTCTTGACAGAGACCTGGTTGAACAACTCCTCCGCACCCGACATCACCATAGCCATCCCAGACGGCTACAAGATCACGCGCAGAGACCGCACCAAGTAGTTGGAGGAGGAATCGCCATCGTCCACAAGAACAGCATCAGGGTCTCGACTAGCAACAACGACGCGCTCAGCACCACCGAACACAAGCATTTCCAGATCCACACAGACCCCCAACTCCACCCTCAGAGGCACCCTCGTCTACCGACTCCCCGGACCCCGCCCCCAGTTCAGCGGCTCCATCGCCGACTTCATCAGCACGCATGCCCTGACCTCCACCGACTATATCCTCCTCGGAGACCTGAACTATCACCTTGAGAACAACAACGACAACAACTCCACAACCCTGATCGATAACCTCGCCAACCTCAGACTGAAACAACTCGTCACAACGCCCGCCCACTCCGCCGGCCATACGCTCGACCCGTCTTCTCCTCAAGGCCGCACGTCTCCGTCAGCCACACCTCCGAACTCCTCTGGACCGACCACCGCTGTATCCACTTCACCTTCCAGAAACCCACCACACACCACCGCACCCAACAGATCCCCGCCGCCGCTGGAACAAAATCACCAAAGACCAACTACATGCAAACCTCGCTCTCAGCCCACCCACCGAACCCTCCAACACCGACGTCGCTGCCCACAACCTCAGAAGATGGATCGAGGACTGCGCCAACACCCTCGCCCGCTGAAGAAACCCCACACAGAGACACCAGCAAGAGGGCCAGCTGGTTCACCGCAGAACTCCTAGATTCCAAGCAAGCCTGCTGGAAACTAGAGAAGAAATGGCACAGTGAACAAACTCCGGACAGCCACGCAGTGCACAAGGACGCCGTCCGCATTAGGGCTGCCAAGTAGACCCCCTTCAAAGACCTCCTCGACAACAACGCACACGACAGCAAGGAGCTCTTCAACATTGTGAAGGAACTCTCTAACCCCAGCTCCAACACCAATGACATCCCGCCGTCGCAAGCCCTGTGCGACTCCCTCGCCACCTTCTTCCACTGCAAGATAGCAGACATCCATGACAGCTTCAACACCCAGACAGCCCCAATAGACAGCAACACAACAGACCCTCCGCACACCATCGACCACGTCCCCTTACTAGCCTGGACCAGTGTGAGCGTTGATGACACCATCAAGACCATGAGCACAATCCACTCCGGATCTCCGTCAGACCCATTCGCGCACCACGTCTTCAACAAAGCAAGAAGCTCCATCGCACCCCACCTACGCAACATCATCAATCTCTCACTTGAGACCGCGACCTTCCCAGAGAGCTGGAAGCACACCGAGATCAACGCCCTACTCAAAAAAGCCCAAGGCAGACCCAAGAGACCTCGAGAACTTCCGACCCATCTCTCTGCTCCCCTTCCCGCTCAAGGTCATCGAGAAAATCGTTAACAGACAGCTAACCCGATACCTCGAAGAGAACAGAATCCTGGACCCTTTCCAGTCAGGGTACCGCAGCAACCACAGAATCCAAAACTGCCCTCATCACCGCCACATACGATATCAGGTCCCTGCTAGACAATGGGGAGACTGCAGCACTCATCCTCCTAGATCTCTCCGCCGCCTTCGACACCGCCTGCCACCACACACTACGAAAGCCTCCACGCCGCAGGGATCCGAGACAAGGCTCTGGAATGGACCACCTCCTTCCTCTCCAGCAGAACCCAGAGCATCCGCCTCCCCCCGTTCCGTTCCGAAGCAGCATACCCCAAGGATCCTCCGTCAGCCCAACACTGTTCAACATTTACATGGCCCCGCTTGCACACGTCGCCCTACAGCACGACCTCAACATAATCTTCTACGCCGATGACACTCAACTGTTCCTCTCCCTCATCAAGGACCCCATCACCACCAAAGCCAACCTCCATGAAGGAATGAAGGCCGTCACCGACTGGATGAAGATCAGCCGTCTGAAGCTGAACTCGGACAAGACGGAGGTCCTCATCCTAGGCTCCAATCCGTCAGCCTGGGATGACTCCTGGTGGCCAACAGCACTGAGGGCAGCCCCGACCCCACCGACCACGCACGCAACCTGGGAATCATCCGTGACTCAACGCTCTCAATGACCAAGCAAGTCAACGTCGTCTCCTCCTCCTACTTCAACACCCTCCACATGCTCCGCAAGATCTACAGATGGATCCCGACAGATACAAGAAAGACAGTCACCCAGGCCCTTGTCAGCAGCAGACTCAACTACGGAAACACCCTCTACGCGGGAGCCCCGACCAAGCTCATCAATCGACTACAACGCATCCAAAACGCCTCGGCATGACTGATCCTCGATGTACCACGACCCCCCACCTGAGAAACCTGCACTGGCTCCCCGTCAAGAAGAGGATATCCTTCAAGCTCCTCATCCACTCACACAAGGCACTCCACAAGACCGCATCCACGAGATCCAGCGAGGGAACCGCTAGGTACCGAGAGGGTGCAGAGCGTTGCGGGCGGTGTGCCATTGTCGCTCCCACCCCCCTCCTGAGTTCTATGGGGCGTGGTTCACTTTTTGTACAAACTTCAAGGTTCCTCGTAACAGAGGTAATTCCCCAGACTTATTAGTTTGTTTCTTTTAATGCACCTTTTTTTACACATAGTGCTATTTTTAACTTTCACTGCCTTTAGCAGGGTGGGCCTTAGCGCGCCCATACCTGTTAAGGTAACACTCGCAAACTGGTCCTGAAGAAAGCCCTGTAAAGTCACACATACCAAAGGGCAGAAACATGTTGACCTTTCTTTAATAGGGAAACACCAGTATATTTTATTTTGTTAGATTTCCCTACACATAGTTAGTTTTTATTATGTCGGGTTGACCAGCCAATAAATGATTTTTTGGTATAACCTTTGACATTTTTAAATTCACTTAAACCCCTTTTTCACACTTTACCCTCACAAGTACCTGCTCCGCAGTCTCCTGGCGTCGCAGCACACCGGGGAGGTATTCGATCTCTCCCGGTGGACCCGATGATGAAGCATGTCACCACTAGGGTGAGTGAGGGTTTCCTGAAAAAATCCTGTATTTTTTCTTGAAATTGGTCTGTCATCTGACCACTTACAACTGGCCTCAAATCTCACGTGCTATAACGCTTCTCTGACGGACACTCTTCCTTTGTTTATCTCACTCCACAAGACCGGCCCAGCCTACCTCAACAGACGGCTCTCCTTCTACACCCCGAAATGCCAGCTACGCTCCGCCGACCTCTCACTCGCCACCGTCCCGCGCATCCGAAGAACAACCACCGGCGGGAGATCCTTCTCCCACCTTGCCGCCAAGACATGGAACACCCTCCCACTGAGCCTACGACAGACCAAAGACCTGCTGACCTTCAGGAGGACACTAACGACCTGGCTGTTCGATCAGTAGCGGCCCCCATCCCCCAACTCCCCCTCCCAGCACCTTGAGACCCTCACGGGTATGTAGTGCGCTTAACAAATGACTGATTGATTGATTGATTGAGTTTAAGTTTTTTATGACACAAAATCACAGTCCCATTTCTTTTGCTGGTACCAGGAGAAGAAAAACATTTCCTACCCATTGTCACTTAACCTTAACCCCTTCGGTGCTCATGACGGAACTGTTCCGTCATGAGGGTCGGTTGGCCTGTGCTTATGACGGAACCGTTCCATCATGAGTCCATAGGTTCTTTAGAACCTTCAGCACCGCAGCGGAATTCGCGCAGCACTGAAGGGGTTAAGAACTTCGAAGCAACTACGTGTGATTCTTGTAAAAATACAATATCTGCTCTAAGATTGGATAAATGCTCAAGAACTCTTTGTCGCTTAATAGGTGTACCCACACCTTTAACATTCCACGAAACAATACGTAATGTCATGGATTAACTGTAAAAACTAAGAATAACTTTTGAAAACCATTACAGCATAACAGGAAAACAGTAGATAAGTTGCAATAAACAGAAGAGTGGAAAATAAGCACTCGAACATTAAGGAAATAAGCTATGACATAGAAAATATTGAGATAAAGAAGAGAAGAGAAAGAAGAAAGGGAAAAGAGGGGAGAGTAGAAACAGAAAAAGAAACAAAAAAAGATAAATAGGGCAGGTAAAAACGACAATAACACATACCAAAAACTCAAACATGGATGGAGGGTGTTGAAGCCAAGAAGAGAAGACGGACAACCAGTCACGAAACTCTGGGGGAAACCACGAAGAGATAGGGATTTGAAAGGATTCCACAGGAATGGATGGGTTAGGGAAGATGGCACCTAGAATTTAGAAATATAAGAAGGGAGTCTTTAGACACTCGTGAGAACGCTTGTAAGATTATAATCAATAACATTAACAAGGGGGGGCGCTAGTGAGCCCGAAGGAAGATGGCCGCACGTTGGTCAGGGCCAATATCGGCTTATAAGCCTGCATTTTTCCCAGCCATCCAAGCACGAGAGATGACGATTCCATATCCCCGCACTTACTGCACATGAAACTGTGCGGCTGCCCGAGGCCACGCAGTGGCCATTAGGAGGGCGGCCTCCTAGTCACAGTGGGCCTCCCCCAACCCCTTCCAGCACCCTCTCCTCCCCCGGGCAGGAGGAGTCCCGAAGGGAGCGTAGGAGGAGCTGGTGGTCACTTCCGGTGCGGCAGGCAGGGCGAGGGGTACTTAAGTCCCCCTCGCCATTTTCCATGCCTCTTTGCCGCCCGGGACGCGTCGTGGTGACCTCGCCAGCGGGGACACACATTTTCCCTCCCGACCTCTCACCCTGTGTGTCAGCTTGGGAGGGACAGTTTGAACGTTTAAATGTTTTAATTCTCGTTGCAGGCGGAGTTACAGGGCGATCCGGAAGCAGAGAGGTGCAGCACTGTACCTCAGCGGGCACATAGGGGTGCTAGAGCCTAAGACCTGGGGCCTCAGGGGAGGTTCCGGAAACCCGTGTCGGCGCCCCAGAAGTCCTTCGGGCGGTTGTGGGCCTGTGAAACCTGGAGTTTGCCTAGCTACGCCCCGCAAGGGGAGTGAATATAATCATTACCATAAGGGGCAGCACATAAGTGGTTCGCCACGGTGCTGCCTGGCTCAGCAGGCGGGCAGGTGGCGAGAATGCGGCCTGCCCTTGGATCGCCCGTAAGATAACCCACTATGATTACATAACGTTGTATGTAATAAACCTGCAGCAGTTTTTCCCAATCTAACACTGGTGTCTAGTGTGTTATTTGCGGGATGCATGCGTATGTTGTGGGGTGGGGGGTCCTGTTGTCATGATGTGACTATGCGTGTTGGTGTGATTGCCGCTGCTTAAATCCTTGTTATTACGGCTGCTCGACCCGGTGGCAACATAGCGGCCGTCACAGACTACTGAATACCTGTGAGACGGCCGGTAATATTGAAAGCAGCATTTGGAGGTATATACCGGGTGTTGGGACAGATTGCCCCAGATGAGCTACCATCACGCTGAGAGGGACGTGCTGAAATAATTCGGAGGTAAGCGCTGCAGCGACTATGAAAACCTGACGCCGCGTGGCCTGGAGCTCCGGGAGAGTGTGGAGGTGCTGCTGGTGTGCTGGGTGGAGGCTGACTGGTGGTGAAGCGGAGCACTGGCGTAATGAAAAGTGAGGGGGCCTCCCTGCACGGTACTTAGAGGGGCCCCCTCCGGGCTCAATCAGGAGATCTTTGGCCAGAGTGCAGTGCCGAGGGGGCCCCTTTGAGCCAGAGGCCCCCCCGCACCGCAGGGGCTGCGGGGGCCTGTGTTACGCCCCTGAAGTGGAGTGCTGAGTTTGCCTTGGTCCGTGCTACGGTTCCTGACATGCAGCCTGGCGTGTGGGACAGAACACCCTTGGGTGACAGCCCGCTGCCCGTCCCCACTTCCCAGGTGCGGAGACGCATCTGGTGCGAAGGGAAGTTACGGGCCTCCTCAGTGAGTACTAACAGCAGCGTGTTTCGTAACAGAGTGGTGGGATGGCTGTGGGATATATCCTGCTGCCATTTGTTATACAACACTTGGGTACTACGCAGGGCACATTAGTCTGGAAAACGGCTGAGCAAATATTTGAAAAAACGACAAAGGAACTGTGCCAGCCAATTTGCAACTGTGACATCGCACTGGTAGGCCTCAGTGACGGTGAAATTGGCACGAACTGCACGAAAGCTGGAAGAGGGCGGCTGGCAGCTAAGAGAGAGTACAAAGGCACCCTGCTGGGGGCGACGAGATCTTTGGGCATTGCGGCTGATGCCAATATTGAACATGAGCAGTGAAGGCATTGCAAAGGAATACAGTACGTCTTTGAACAGCGCATTAAAAATCTAGAGTGCTATCAATGTACAGTTGACGAGGGACGGCAGACTCTGGCCTCCGGACACGGTGGGGAGTAGATACTAGCGGCGCAGAGTACACCTGGGCATGTTGTGTAACTGCGAAGTGGTGGGACAGTGCAGCTCTACTGCGGAGTGTGTATGCTGTGCTAGACGAGACAACAATTATATCTCTGACACCAAAAACTTGTGGAGATCACCGTGGGGTCCTCCGCTTTGGACAACTAGGAATAGTGGTGTGCATTATGATCGGACACAGCTTCAGTGGTTGAAGATGGGCAAACCAGAAAAGCAACAACAGGCCAAGCTTTCCTTTGAATCTAAAAGACTTAAGATGACACAGAGGCAGGCAGCTTCCGATACAGAAACTGAACTGGAAGCTGGCAGCACTACCAAACTAGGGTGCATGATGCTGGCTATGCAACAAAGTTTACAAAAAATCGATAGAAAAATCAATACCTTAAATCTGCGCATGGATAATATGACAGCTAAATTGGACAAGCATGGCATGCGGTTAACGTAGGCGGAGCAACGCATTTCCAACACGGAAGACAAGGTGGAGAATGTCTCAGACTCCTGTAGCCAGATGGGAAAATTACTAGCTGTCATCAAAGCTAATACCAAAGACCTAGAGGCCAGGTCCCGGCACAATAACCTCCACATTACAGGTGTGCCAGAGACCACAGATACAGGTAAAATTGAGTTGTAAGTGGAGGAGAAGCTTAAAACCATACTGGGAGCAGAAATTTTTTCGAACATACTGGTAGTGGTAAAAACGCATCGCTCTCTTGCACCTAAGCCCAACCCAGGGGCACCGCCACATCCCATCATTGCCAGGCTCTTTAACTATTGGTAAAAGAGATGTTGCACTTCACCTGCTGAGCGAAAAAGGTACAACCACGTACCAGGGGGTGGAGGTTGCGCGGTTTCCGGATTTCACAATGGCGTACAGAAGGCGCAACGGGAATTCCAACAAGTGAAGAAAAAGCTGGCGGCGCTATAGCTGCAATACGCAATGTTGTACCCAGCGCATCTGAGAATACAGCATGGGAGCAAAGACAGGATCTTCACATCCCCTAGAGATGCAATGCAATTAGTGCGGCAGCTGGAGCAACAAGAAACTTCTAGAATGGCTGGCGACAACGCAGATAATGAAGATTAACACACTACTCTGTCCATCTGTTCAGACTGGTATTGTTTGGATATTTGGATATTTGGAGGGGTATTTCTAGAGCGCAGACGTTCGCTCCGAAGGGAGCATCTTGGCGCTGGTTGTTGTTTATATTCACTTAATCTTATGCAAATAACTGAGAATGTAGCCCTTCCTCATTGAGCTGCTACGGATCGGGCACTTAGTGGTTGAGTGGGGATAACATTTATGTAAAGAAGGGATTGGGGTATTGCTCAGATGGGGTGTTGAACTGCATGCCCTCTAGGAGACTAAGCACACAGCTTGTAATGGAAAAGGAAGTGAAGGGGATGGACCTCATTACAAGACTATATGAGAACTACAACACTTGCCCCCCAGGAGATGAGAGTGATGACTGTGTTCAACATGGTAGTGATGCTCCGAAGACAATTGTGTCTTGATCATGTGGTCGATTTAACAACAACAAAGTTGCTGTTACGGATAAACTGTACATGCTTAGCACCATGATGAATACTGAGCCCCATCAAAAGGACTGGTAGTTGTTATTAACTGTTCTTCCTTTTTGTTGGTAATGTTGACGTGTAGTGTACATGTAGGTAATGTTGTCTTTTGACATGTGGTAACAAAGCAGGCTAGGAGAACACATTAGGAATGCCCCAGACCCCCCTTTCTACATCGAGGGGGTCGAGGGGCACCTATCGACCTCTGAGAGGGTACACCCCACATAGTTAATGGGTCAGAGTGTGTACTGTGGGCAGACTAGCTGCCTACAGAGGGGTGGGTGGATTGATATGTTTTCTTTGTTATTTTATTTGGGGATCCTTAATATATATGGGATGCGAAGTGGGAGGGGGGTCTTGTTGAGGATTGTTCTGGATACGTCCGTATAACATGCAGAATAGGAAGAGTACAACAGACAGGTATGAGCATTTTAGATACAGATGTAGTGGCGAGTGTGTTATTAAGAGCTGAGCCTGGCGAACTCTAAGGATGTCAAAATAACCTGGGTAACATGGAACGTCAGAGGTCTTAATAACCGGAAAAATACGAGACAAGTACTAGCCTACTTAGACCGTCATAATGTCATAATGTACAAGTGCCACTTTTAAAGAAGACTCATCTTACTAGGCATACTGCGGCAGCGGTGGCCACTAGATGGGCTGGTGTGCGATTGATGTCCTCCTACTCTTCATACGCGAGAGGGGTTATGATCTTAATCAGGAAGAATATTCCCTATGAAAGTATGCATGTGGATGAGGATGAGCATGGCAGCTACGCGGTGGTGCAGGGGAAACTAAGTGGTACACTGTTGACTATTGTGAATGTCTATGGGCCCAATGTAGATGACCCTGGTTTCTATGAAATTTTGTGGGGTAAAATACACAGCTAACCATCTGCTGCGATTATATGTGGAGGCGATTTAATGTGGTGTTAAACCCTGCACTCAACCGACACACTACTGCAGAGTACACGGTAAAAAAGGCAGCGAAATGCTGTTAGAGATGGCATGAAAGATCTATATTTATTGGACGCTTGGCAATGAGGCATCCTGCAGTGTTGGAGGGTACCTGCCACTCATATGTACATCAGTCCTGGGCCCTCCTTAATTACTGGCTCACCACTGGGGATGTAAACTCCTGCATCACCACAATTACGCACTTACCTTGCATGTTGTCAGATCACTACCCGGTCTTGCTTCAAATGTTAGTACACATGTATACACCACCACAATTTCAGTGGAAATTGCAGCCCTCTGTACTGAAAGATCAGGTGTTCTGTGAGGGAGTGCAAGAGGCCATTGAGAACTATTTCACTGATAATCTTGGGTCATTGTGGGAAGGGTTCAAGGTAACAATACGTGGTGTGTGCATAGGGTTGCAGGCTGGGGTGCTTAGATCTTTAAGGGGCTCCATGAACAAGTTAGAACAGGAACTGGGGCTACTTGAGCGCACCAATGAAAGCACGCCAAGTAACATCATACTGGCTACCATTAAAGAAAAGATCACTGAGTATAACAACCTGGCAGATCAAGAGGTGAGGCACATGTCGAGGCGTTGGACGGCCAGATATTATGGGGAAGGGGGTAGACCTGGGAGAGCGTTGGTCTCCAGAATTGCTGAACCAGGGGCTATAAGCCATACAGTGAAGGGTATTGCAAGGGATGGTATAGTTAGTTGTGACACCCCGGGCATTCTTAATTCCTTTGTGCAATACTATCAGGCCATGTACAATAGTATTACGTTTTAACGGGGTGGACCCTAAAAACTACCCGACCTGGGTCAAATTAGCAGTACGTCGAAGAAAGGGTCGATGTAGTCCCTGTATAATTATTTTAAGTATTAACAGTTCGCCACAAGACATTTCTGATTGAATTCATCAGGAACACAAATGTATTCAATAAAATGCTCTTACAATTCAGAGTATTCATGTTAGTCCATGTGATTACTTTCAATACACTTTCATTATATACAATATATATAGTGCTCTCAGTGTAAAAAGAGAAGAAGGTTTAAAGGGGAAATGGGGGTGGTTGGATGAGTGAGAGACAGGGTAAAGGTGGTGTGACATAGACACAATTCAATTATATACAGTGAAACCTTTACAGCCTGATCTAGGTCTTAGGTTCCCTTATATTCATCACACATAGGGCCAAGCAGATTGATTTCTTCAATTCCTATGGTTTGCGTGCGTGTGATAGTCGTATTGTAGTCTATGTTTCGACCCCTAGTGGAGAAGGGTTTTTAGTTCCTCATTGTGGGGTCTTCGTCAGGACAAGATAGGATATGGAGCACTTGGGAAGCGGCTCAGAATGACTAATCCTCTGGGGCAGCAAAACGCTCCTTGTTATTGGAAAGGACGGGAACTCTGTGGGATAATTACTCTCCTGTTAGTCAACAAGAGTGTCTCACTTGTTCGTAGGTTCCCGGTGACAAGCTTGTCACTGGGAACCTACGAACAAGTAAGACACTCTTGTTGACTAATTAGCAACACACTACAAAGGTTCAAGGAAACAGATTGGTCACCATTCAACTACAGACTGTATGACATTGTTCATATCCACCAATGGGAGAGTCATTATACCACGGAGTTCCCGTCCTTTCCAATAACAAGGAGCGTCTTGCTGCCCCATGGGATCGGTCATTCAGAGCCGCTTCCCAAGGCTGCCCCAGGCCACCGCAGGGGGCCCTAAGAGGGCAGCCATCCTTAGTGCCACACGATGGCACAGACACCAGTCAGCATTTTAGTCTTGGGGCCCTGGGTGGGTCCCCGTGTGACGTCACTTCCAGTGACGGAGGGGCCAGCTGAGGTATTTGTATCTGGGCCATCCTCCAAGCGCCCTCTTTGGTACCTGGTTGCCGACAAAGGAGGACAGTCCCCACGCCTCCTGCCTAGCCGGAGCTGCCCGAATGCTGTTTTTTTCAGTTTGTTGGCGGTCGTGTCCGGGTCCTCGTCGCGTTTGTTGGAGATTTGTTTGCGGTGAGTCGGGCCTTTGGGGTCTAGACCGCATTGGAATTGTTTATGTTGAGCGCATTTTGGGGGGAGCGATGGGTCGGGTCTGAATGGATTGATCGTTTGGTTGGCGGTGTTGGGTGCATTTGTGGGCCTGTTGTTTCGGCTGGCCTCCGTTCCCCTTAAGTTTATGCAGTTGTGCAGGGAGAACGTTCTTCTGGGTTGCCGCACTAGGGTTTTGTGGTTGCGGTTTTGGCTCCGATGTTTTGTGTGCATGAAGAATGGTGTGACGTGGTTTTCTCATGCCGATTCCCGAGGAGAGTGCAACTTTTGCCCATGCCGATTCTGCAGATTGCATCGTTTGAACTGTTTAGGGTTCACGCGTGGCGCGCTAGCCGCTCCCGCCCGCTGGGGTCCCTTGTGTGGCACTTTGATGTGTTGACTGTATATATATAGCTTATATTGCAGATGAATGTGAAGCTAGGTCAATTATTACTCGTTTACTAGTGAGATGTTATATAATATAACTCATTTTTTGTGGTACCCCAATGTGCACGAGTTTCGGAATGCATGTGGCGTGTTGGCCGTGCACACCGTTGTGGTTTCGCGTATGGGTATGGAGCTCGTGGGGTGGGCTATTCTCTCCTCTGCCCCCAGGATCGGAGCATTGCGGCGTGCCTGGGGGGTCTGACCGCGTGGTTGTTGCCCGGTGTGGGGATGAGGCAGTCACGGAGGCCCGGGTTTTTTGATTTGTGCGACGGGAGTTGGGGCCAGGCCGGTGCCAACGACTGCAGTGGTGCTTAGTTGCGGAGAGGGCAGGTGCTTCGGGGCCGCACCCTGGTGTTCGAGAGGCCGTCTGGGCAGGGCATGGCAGCGTTTGGGGCACACGTGTTGCAATCTGTAACAATGGCCCCCCCGGAGCTCCCTGCGCAACACACGCATATGACGAGCGCGCCGCGGTCCCCTTGCCCACTGGGGCAGGCGCTTTGGCGAGGGGGGTTTACCTGTCCTGGGGTTACGGTTGTGAGGTGTCAGGGACGCAAATCAGTTATATGCTGGTATTGTTTTGGTCGCCAGTTTAATCTATGTGGGTCTAAAAGCTGGGACCTGTTGGGCTGAAATTGGATATGGCCGCAGATCGGGTTTTATGTTGGGGGCACCCGGGTACAGTGCCGTAGTTTCACAGCAGGTATGGTATGGTTAGCAGCTTGATTGTTGAGGGGATGCCCTTGAAGTAACGTTTGTTTGAGGGGTTGTGAACAACTTCATTAAGGGCAGTGTAGGTGTTGGTAATGGTCACCAGGCTTATTTCATTCTAAGTTTTGAGGAGCTCCGGGGACCTCTGAGACATGTGGGTTGAGTCACTGGCCGCCGTTTTAATAGGGGTTTATTGTTTCTGGATACCTGCTTCATGGGGTGAACACACAGCCTGGCTTGTCAAGTGCAAGACAATAGTTTTTGAACTGGCAGCTCAGTCGTGCTGCTGGGATAATGCTGATGCTGCCATGGTCGAGGGTTTGCCACAAAGGTTGGAATTCAGTTCTCAGTGCATAGAATGGAGAGGATGTGGCCTTACTGCGAAAGCGGTCATCTTTGTTGCGGGGGAACCGGGTTCGAATCTTTGCATTGACTCTCCGCTTCCTGTGACTCTGGGCAACCACTGGCGCTTCCTGTGCCTAACTAGAACTATGATTGCGTCTGTTGGTGGCTGACGGGTGCTCTGCTAGTGCTCCGATTCCCGTTTCCCAGGACAAGCCTGCGCCAGATAAACTCAATTTAGTTTGCACATGCGGTAGCATGGGGTACAAGGCCTGTAAGTGTGGGAGCCATCACAATGCAATCGAGCGGGTAGCTCCCGGATTCTCAGGCGTCGCTGTGATTGGTTCCTGGACTTCGGCCCGCAGGAATTTGTAGCTGCCTGGTGCGGTTGCGGGGGCAGCGGGCGACAGGTTGTTTCCGCCTGTCTGGTAACCTGGCTTGGTCTGCCCGATGGTTGAGGAGGTCATAGGTGACAGGAGGGCTAACCACAAGGGAAGATGGGCAGAAGACTGGTATGGTTTTCAGGAGGGGGGTGCCCAGGGGTCTTCTCCAGAACTTATCTGAAGGTCAGTACTTGCCTCACACTATAGGGTTTGCACACAGCAGGGGAGAGGGCCTGTCTAGGTGGTCAGGGGCAACGGTATTGTCAAGTCTGGACTTCCGTAAGCGCGGCTAGGGCCCGCCAAGATCATGAGGGACAATTGCCTTCGGCCCAGGGCATTCTTTTAGCCGTAAGGGGGCCTGGTTTGCTTCTTTTGACACACTGCTGTGGGATACAAATGGGTCAGTTCTGTTGGGACGTTTGCTCCTTTAGGTAGAGCTCCTTAGAGTAAGGTGTGTGCAGCATGGACATTTGGTAGCCAGCCCAGGCTTGCTCCTGGGTTTGTAAAGTTGATGTGATGGGCCAAGGGGTGCTGCACCATGTGTAATTGATATAGTACAGTATCTAGTTTACCAGTTCTGTATGGGACCATCATTAACAACAGCAGCTGCTTATATGGATAGCAGTATAGCCTCTTTTAGTTCACCGAGTGTTGGGGCGGGCAAGGTCAGCAGCTTGGCAGCCGGAAACGGAGTAGAGAGAAATCATATCCGGGACGGAGCAATGAGCACTCGGCAGTCAAGCAAACTATGTTTCAACAGAACCCTGATACACTGTCGGGAAAAAATGCAAGGTTATGGGCTACGCATAAATAGACCTTTCTGTGTGCAGGGGGCGCAAGTGAATCATTCCCAGGAGGGTGCGATTGGCCTTGACAGTGCTCAAATGGGGGGGATGGAGCACTAATAGGGACATCTCCAGAGCACACTTTGCAGTGATATTTGAGAGGTTCAGGGACATTACTGATACAGTTCACAGTCCTGTGGAGCGGCAGATCTGATAGGGGATTTTGGTTTCTGCATCCTTATTCACCAGGTAAAACGGTCTGGCTGACGGGAGATTCTGGAAACACTGCTTTTTTGCGAATCGCAGCGTTTGCGACAAAAAATTACCTTGATACATCTGCCCCTAGATTTTCCCAAGACTCACAGGGTGTTGAGCCACGCAGAGACTCGAACCGGGTTCTCCATCTCCCAAATCGGCAGCTCAACCATTAGTGCAAGTTCTCTCCAGGTTAATATGTGCTGGGCTCTAGTCAGGAGGCAGTTTGCACCAGCACATTTCTACCGTTAGCTCTGCCTCCAGAGGAGAGCCCTAACATGTTTTATTTGACAAATCAACCACTGTGATGAACTTCCTGTTACATTGTAGCTGCTGCCCAAGCCAGCCCAGAGCGAGCCGAGCCAGCTGTCCCCAGGCCTGCCACAAGCAGCGCGGGCCGCTCGCTGCATCTAGTTCTTTTGACAGTGGCACTAACACCACTCGGCTTGAGCTGATGAGACACTATAATAATGTGTGACTTTGGATTTCAGTGCGGTGATGCGAACCACCACACTGAAATGAGCTAGTCTAATGCCTGTTGCCTGGTGCTTTGCAGGGCTGGAGTCTGAACCCCAATATTTCACTGTGCCCCAATGTTTTGATCACCCCACAATTTACCTCTGATGGCTGTGTTCCTGCACCCTTGATCTAACAGTGAGTTACTACCCTCCTCTACATCAGGCCCAACAAATTAGCAGAGTAACTCAAATAGTGACTGGGACCACTCAATAACTGAGTTCTAGATCAATCAAAGTTAAGGGCTTTATTACATAATCTCAAAATAGGCAGTACAGAGAAATGCAGTAAATATTGTGAAGGCTCAGATACAGAGACCCAAGCCAATGAATGTTCAGTAAAATCTCTAATAATCTGTCCTATATTCATAAGGAATACAGACAGCTTCTCTAGAAGCAAAGCGATACATGGACAGCATCCTCACTAGAATAGAAAATGTCTTTCTGAAATAAAGAAGACAGAGTCTCAGATAGAAAAGGGTAGTCCTCTAGCTTACCACTCAATCCAAAGGGTTTTTATATACATTTTATAACTACAACATGAGCAAAATCAGCATGGCATGACTAACAATAACACATATTCAGCAAATCAGAATTTGGATCATTACAAGAAATCATACAACACTAACACCTTTCTAAGCAAAGGAAAACTCCATCAGCTCCAGCAGCAACAGCATGATATGGAGATGTAAATCACAATATGAATTTTTTTTCAAGCAAAGGCTCATACTCTTGATTATGCTAGTGGGTCCACATTCTAACTTTCAGGGAAAGTGTCCTTGAAACTATTACATCCAGTATACAAAGAAAGGCTCGATTTATAATACATGCTCGCTAAAGAAAATAACCAATTGTGTCACAGTGTCTTGTGCTCTGTGAACACTGTAGGGAGAGAAGACATGCAGGGGGACATTGATGGGAGGGGTAATGAGCAGGAGGAAAATGAACAAAATGCTAAAACAGCATCAATTTAGTGAAATGGAGTCTCTATGAAAATGTGGCACAATTAAACTATATTAATAAACACACTTCTAAACCTCTAAATACAATTGTTTCAAAAGCAATGTTAATAATTCATCAGTTGTAATTCATCATAAAAGTCAGCAATATTCAAAAACAATTTGCCACCCAAAATTGCACATTTTAGAAAAAGCTTTACAAACCTCCCCGGCCTGATTATTTTTTACTAATCACTTAAAGCCATTAATACATTTTATTAATCAGACATCAGTTAGTAGATGTTGTCATCATCTTTGCTTGCGTTGAGACTTTTCTTCCATCATTTCCATTTGGTTGTAGTCATGATCCTTGAGACTTTCCAGTTCCATCTCAATCTTTTCATTTTCTTCAAGCTGTTTTCACCTACACCTTTACCTTTATGTTTATATCTACAAATGAAATAGTCAGAAACGTTTAGCAAAAGGAACCGAACAAATATACAATTCATTATTGCATAGGATATTGTGTAATGCATTACTATGTAAATTACCTAGTCACTCCCCAACCTTACCAAACCTTTTCCCAAACTCATTAAACCATGAACCTTTAATCTCCCATAAGCCAGGTTCCTTAAAAGACTTAATCTCATGCAAGAGATTAGTCAGATTAGTAATGAAAGAATCAATAATTGTGGTTTTGTCCAGTATGAACCTCTATTGGTCTTTATCACTTTACAGACTCTGCCTTCTTTCGCCAAAACAATATCTAATGAAGGATGAATTTGTATCGCCTTACCTCGAATAGCCATTATTTCTACATTAACTGGCTTAAATGACACTGCTTTATCTACTGCAAACCTATCTACAACTGTAGACAAACTCCTAATTTTCACACAATTCATTGCACGTCTATAGACGGAATCGTAGCACCTAATGTATCTAAAACTTCTTGGCCAAAACTACGTCTTACTCTCCTCAAACATAGTTCATCCTCTAATTAATCTATATAAAAAAAGTCTATGAAACACAAATTCTAAATAACTTGAAGCAACTTAATTTGTCTTCAAGATAAAATAAGCAGTTTTTCCACAAATATAATACATTCCCTTCAAAATAAGTTCTACAGCATGGAAATAATCTCCTCTGACTTCATAAGTTCTCTCACATACACTCTCCTAAAAATTCTACCTTATCTCTCTTTGAAGATCTATGCCTTACCCTACATAGCTCACCTCTTCTCCACTGTTCCCTTCTCAGTCTAGGTTGTAAACCTGACATTCTAAATTACTCTTCCTCTTTTATCTGTTCCAATGCATAGTTTAGCTCCTCCCATTTTCTCACAATCTTAACTCCTCTCTCATGGTGTTCTCTTATATAATTATGCTCCTCACTACTCAAAAGACACGTATAACCTTGATCAGTGTTAATATCATATTTGTTTTATGCAATCACTCTCAACAATATATATTTAATTTCTCTATTGTCTTCTCTAATAGGCACATTTTCAAAATACATCATTAAATGATAACAGATCTTGGACATCACTGCATGTCAACCCAACTAAAGCCTTTGCAATCAGGGAAACGTTTGAAATCCACTGACTAAAGTACCCAACAATTCCAAGAAACTCGAACCTTCATATGAGTGGTCAATTCCAGAATTGCAGAAACGCGTTCTTTTAAGACTTTCCTTACACCTTTTTCAATATGGTGTCCAAGACAGATGACTTCCCTCTTACAATGCTGCATTTTAGTCAGGAAAACTTTAGTGGTGAAAGGAGGTGAGAGAAAACTAAGGGGTATTGTTTAAGTTTTATTTTCATTTTGAGAACAAAGCAGTAAACAAGTCTTTAGTGGCATATTATGCACTGAAGGATCAAGGTTACTCTTGTCTTTCATGACTCCAGAGGTAGGTATAGGATCCTCTCCCCAGGCATCCTGAAAGCGACACGTCCCTCCTCAAAAACAAACCCAAACAAACTATGATCAGTTTAGTTATTCTGTCAACCGACCACAGTGACACTATCACCAGGAGGATGTGTCTAGGCTCATGCACCTCTGAGAGGCTAATCACCCTAGTACAACTACATACTCCACGTACGTATGGCTTAAACTATTTGTGTGCCCCAACAAAAGAATTTTGCTGCGCCAGACATGTGCCTCTGGCTCTGACCCGTACCCTGGGTTGTGTCATTGGAACACGGGGTGTCCGTCTCACTATCCTGGATGCCGGGCTTGATAGAAGTGTACAGCAGTGCTGTGTCATCCAGAGCCTCTTCCCCTCTGACCTCTCTCTGGAAGCGGACAGATTCCTTCAGCCAGCCTTGTCCTGTTGCGTCCTCTGCTTTACCGGTGAGCCTCACCGCCCCTCCATGCTGCTGTTGTGTCTCCAATTGTTCCTCCTGCTCTCCTGATTCCGACGGTCACAATTCCTGTATTGTGGGTATCCTTCCCCCCCTGTTCCTCTTCCGTGTCAGTTGCATTGGATCCACAAGCATCTTGTCTTCTGCTCAATTCTGTTCTCCTTGCTCTCGCTTTGAATCCCAGAGGGGTGTGGCCACTTGTCCGTCTCCTTCCCTAGGAGCACTGGAGCGTTGCTGGTCTCTTGGGCATGGCCTATGGTGTCGGTCAAGATAGAATTTATTTCAAAACCCCATCTCTCCTTATATAAAACTTATGACCATTTTCAGCTAGGTGATTAAACAAGGCAATTGTAACAAGTTTACTGTCCTCTTTGGTCTTAGATTTAACCAGTACATCATCAAGTTATTGCACTGAGACCGAATTACATGGAAACTTCAAACTCTCTAGATCTTTCTTTGGGATTTGACTACAAATTGAAGGATTTTCTGTATACCCTTATGGGATTTTACACCAGACTAAAACTTTATTCAAAGATTTAAACGAAAAAAGACTGGGCAACATGGAACCACTATCCTGTTAATCTTGCTGACATCTCGTACGATGCTCCTCTTTCAATTCGTTTTTTAACCCCCATAACAGGAGAGTTTTAAGTACTACCAAGTACCTCAGGGGGATTCTCTGCTCATTCCTTTTTTCAATCACAGGTTTCATTCCCTCTTCTTCCTCTTTTGTTGTAAGTCTGTATTGTCTTGTTCTAGGAAATGTTTAATCTGGCTTGATTTCTGTTTTAGCTGGCTTTGCTCTTTTATTCAGTCCAATCTCCTTTCTGGCCCTAATTATGATGCAGGTCGTACATGTGTCTGAGCGGCGTCATGTCGGGATGGAAACTGACCGCCTAGTAGTCGGTGGTTCCATCCAACAAAGTAGAATGCCACTGCCCATGAGGCGGACAGAAAGATACATTTTCCATTGCACTTTTTCTGGCAGCAGCACAACCCACAATGGAATAATGGATCTTTGCAAACATTCATGCCCCGCGTGCCAGGCACCATCTGGTGCCTACCACACGGGGCATGGATGGTTGGGGGGCACCACAGGTTCCCCTCAGGCCTCATAGCGGAGGCTGTGGAGGGACGGGGGCCCTGTTAGGGTCCCCCCAAAGTCTGTTTCTGATAGCCTTTCAATGGTAGCTGGACTGTCATTGAAAGGCTGCCTGAAAGGGACATTGTAATCCCTACGACAATGTCTGAGCAGGCACCACCCTATTGTAGGGGATTACTTTCCAACTTATGGTCCTTAAACCCATCAGAATCGTCAGTCAGTTCCTTTCTTGACATTAATAGGTGCAGTTGCACCCGATGATTAATATTGAGGATTGCGTTTATATATAAAATGATGTTTGTATCATGTGTTTTGTTGATCATGAACCATGGCCCTAGCCGATAGACTTACCCTATATGTTTTTATGACACTTTTAGGACGTCAAATGCGATTATGTAATGCCATTTATAGTATTTTCCATTTGCCTATCTACATATTTGTAAATTACTGCATAGTATTTAGTAGTGTGTGTGTGTGTGTACACAAATACACTTCACCTTTTTCTGAAGAAAAAGTATTGACTGGACAATCATTTATTGAGTTTAATTATTATGTGCCACTGAACGTTGATTATTAGTTCACACCACCTACCTGAGTAGGCTGTGGACTGCTCTGCTTCACTACCCTGAGAGAGTCAAGTGCTAAAATGGGGTGCTTGGTTCTCAGCAAGGGGATATGTGGACCCGTTACTTGTGCAGGTCACACAGCTAATAGACCCAATGTCCTACAACTGTCATCTTCTCTAGCATCTGTATTGGGTCCTAGTCAAGTTCTATTTGTTCCCTCTGGTCTTGTGTATGGAGGAGGTCAATAATTCAAAAGCTTATCTATACATTTGTTATCATCTTCAGAATCATCTGTCTGGTCTGCTTCTCTCCAATATTAGTTTTGTCTTTGTCATCCTTCTCACTATTTATAGCAGGTAACGTTTTTTGCGCACCCTATCATATCCTCCCTCCAGCATTTTTTTTTTGCTTGTCCAATTTGTTCTCAAACCACTGTCTAATTGAGGTTTTCACCTGCTTTGTTACTTTCGTCCTCTCTTTCTCTGTCGCCACGCAATTCCATTTATTAAGTACCTCAATCTCTGTAGATATAGGCATTGGCTTAATATCATACATAGTTTGTCTTAAAAAGTTTATTTGTTTAAGAATAAAGGTACCTTCTGATGGAAATTGCAAAACTTTTTTATGTGAGGTACATGTATTCCAATCTGAAATCTAAGTACACAAATAGTCCCTTCTGCTGGTCACTTCTAGTTTTCCCTAGGTACTACAGAAATCTTAGTTTTTATTAACAAACTAACCATTAATTTTGCAAACAAAATCCCTCAAAACGAACTACCTAACAACATCCAGTCACAGTACAGCTCTGTTAAAGGTCAACCTATTACAGAACGGCTTCGTCAGCAACTAGCCAATCAGAGCACTGCTTTGTAATGACGTCTCAGCCAATTCCCCTAACTAATCACAGCACATCTTATCCTTGAAAAGTAAATCAATCGCAAAACCCCTGTTTAAACCAATAAACTAAATAAACCCTTATCTATGTATCCTAGAAAGTAAGAAAAAGTCAGTAAATCAAGGAAAACAATCAAATAGCAAATCATAGAACTTCAGAAACAAGAACAAAATTCAAAATGAAGAATGAAAAACCAGGGAACTATTCACAATTTTTCTCCTGTTACTACAATTCACACTAGACAGACTCACTCCCATCAGGCATAATCCAACCTAGTCAAAGCGTCAAGTCAAAAGCAAAGTCACCAACCCAAATTAAGCAAACAAACTGGAAAAGAAACTCATTAGTTCTGAAACGCTATTGATGCGTATGCAACATCCTTGCTATACACAGCATAATTACAGACAAATAAAATCAATCTATCTCAATACCTTAAATGTTGACGAATCCAATAACCAATCTAAACCAACCGATGAACCAGTAGAACCTCAGATGAGTTTAAAAAATGAATAATACACCAGTAGAACAGTAACCAATCAACAAATTGAACCCACAAGCATCATCGGAGATCCAAACAACTCACAACAGGAACAGAAATCCATGGCTCAAACACATAGTTCCACGTATATCACAAATAAGTTCACCATACACAAAATCAGTTTACCCTGTTCATGTTTACACTCCAAATCGTACAGGAACACACAGCCAGTCCCTTTTGTAGAGTCTCTAACCCTGGAATTTTGGCAACGTTCCAATAACTTTCTCCCTTGGACTGGGCAAAAAAGACTAGTAAATCACAGGAAAAGTATTTTGGGGACTACTAGCAAAGAGGAGGTGCTCTTACGCAACTATCCTCTGCTACAAAAATGATGGGACCAGAATTCCAATATTTCAACATATTTTGATATTCCGGTCACGCCAAAATTTACCTCTGAGTGCTCTGCTCATGCATTCTTGATCTAGCAATAACAGTCACCCACATCCTCGACATCAGGCCCAACAAATTAGCAGAGTAAATCAAATAGTGCCTCAGACTACTCAAAAGCTGAGTTCTGGATCAATAAATGTTAAAAGGTTTATTACAAAATCTCAAAATATACAGTACAAAGAAATGCAATAAATGCCATGAAGGCTCATATACAGTAATCACATAGTTAGAAATCAGAAATTGATCTACATCTCAATAAGTACCATAAATCATAAGTTCAGTGGACAGATGGCTTATAGCAGAACTTCCAGCAGAAATGCCTTTGAATCGGTTACATCCAGTACGTAAAGAAAAGCTTTATTGAGAGAAAATTTTCTCTAAGTAAAATAACCAATTGCATCACAGTGTCCTGTGCTCTGCGAAGTCTGTGGGGAGAGAAGACGAACAGGTGGATATTGATTGGAAGGGGTACTGAGCTCGATGGCTGGCAAGGCGGAGGTCTGGCGAACTCCAGACCTCCGCCTGGCCACCTCCGCCTTGCCAGCCATCGAGCTGCCGCTATATAAATCCTTGCATTTGCAAACCGCCAACGTCCTGCCTCGTTTATCTATACGTGGTAACACTGCTCACTATCCCCGCAACTATTTTAAGACGCATGTTGACAACGAGCAAAAGCTGATTAACACGCCCAAATCCAAGTGAAGTTCTTTGCATCCGCCAACGTTCTGCCTCGTTTATCTATTCGTGGTAACACTGCTCACTATTCCCGCAACTATTTGTAACACGCACATTGAAAACGAGCGAAGCCGATTACTATGCTAACGGCACAAGTTCCTCCAGTGACCCTTAACGGCTCCCGGACTTCATTCAAATTAAGAATGTACCATCCGAACACCAGTAAATGACATTTATGCAAATGTTTGAAAGTATGATAAGACAAACATGATTTACATTTTTGTCCTGATGATGATGCCCTGTATTTAAAGTGTGGCATCGAAATGTCGTCGACCAGTGAGCACCATATGTATCAAACAATATCATATCAAGCCTTTACAATGGTGTGTTTAAAATAGAATCAAGTCTGTGTAACTGAATACTAGTACAGACCGCCTTGTACGTTTTTGTATATAACCTCCCTTCTTGTTCTGTCTTGTACACCATGGGTCACGGGTTGTGCCCACTTGTCATTTTATGTTGACCCTTTGAGCTATTTTTAAAGATTTTGAAAATAATAAAAAATCCTGTCCGGCTGGACAAAGGACATCCATGGTATTAGGTGTATGTCTATCGTTCTATGATTCAGATTAAGCTAGGGACCACTGTTCCTCAAAATAGGTTATAGTGTGGCACTAGACGATTCTGGGATTAGAGCACATTGGTCGTGTTATGTAGGCATTTCTACTTGTGCTCTTCGCTTTCTCTTAACTAGAAATGTTGAAATAAAAACTTTATAGCAATACTGATTATAATAACATTAAATCCCTCCATTCATAGAATATGCCTTCCTACCCGCCATCCCACAATCAGCTGCTGAAGTGCTGTGCACTTTGCTAGATACCAGTATATCAAATATGCTAATCATGGACAACCAATCATTGTCACAATTTATACAGAGGGCATATGCACTTTAGCACTGATCAGCCGTAGTAAAGTACCCAGACTCCTATAGCCAACGAAAACAGGGTCAGAAAAATAGGAGGCAAAAGGCAAACAGTTTGGGGATGACCCTGCGGAGAAGGCCAATTCCAACAGCTTGGGGCACTGCAAAAGCTGCAGGAATGATAGCTATGCCCCTGACAGGGCTGGCATTAGTGCTGGTGCCAGATGGGGTGAGCATATTTATTGTGCCACCCCAAGACCTCCTTCTCCAAGGATTCAATCAGTATCATATTTTTGACATGACTATGCTACATCTATGGCTACAGAAACAAAATTCAGGGAGAAAAATTCATAAAGATAGATAGATAGATAGAAAGATAGATAGATAGATAGATAGATAGATAGATAGATAGATAGATAGATAGATAGATAGATAGAAAGATAGATAGATAGATAGATAGATATATAGATAGAAAGATAGATAGATAGATAGATAGATAGATAGATAGATAGATAGATAGATAGATAGATAGATAGATAGATAGATAGATAGATAGATAGATAGATAGATAGATGGATGGATGGATGGATGGATGGATGGATGGATGGATGGATAGATAGATAGATAGATAGATAGATAGATAGATAGATAGATAGATAGATAGATAGATAGATAGATAGATAGATAGAAAGATAGATGGATAGATAGATAGATAGATAGATAGATAGATAGATAGATAGATAGATAGATAGATAGATAGATAGATAGATAGATAGATAGATAGATAGATAGATAGATAGATAGATAGAAAGATAGGTAGATAGATAGATAGATAGATAGATAGATAGATAGATAGATAGATAGATAGATAGATAGATAGATAGATAGATAGATAGATAGATTGATTGATTGATTTACACTCACTGGTTCCCTCTACTTCCACATCATACACAACCACTCCCTTTGTAAGGTTCTCTCTAAGTGCAGACACATTATGTGCACACACACACACCCACACAGCCACAGCCACGGTATCCCTATTTCCACATAGCCAGCCACTTACAATCTGTGGTTCTCTCTTCAGGTGCAGGCAAATGATGCGCACCCACACGCACACACACACACCCACACAAGGTATCCCTCTGCTGCCACATACACAACCACTCTGTTTGTGTGGTTCTCTCTTCAAGTGCAGACAATTATGTACACACACACGGTATCCCTGTTTCCACACAGCCAGCCACTTCCAATCTGTGCTTCTTTCTTCAGGGCAGGCACATTATGCACCCACATGCACAGCGTGTTCCCCTGCGCCCAGACGCGGCCGCCGCAGCCGCTCACACATCTGTATCTATAGAGCACGCAAGGGAAGTGTTGTTTTTCCTCCATATTGCGCGCAGTCGCTGCCAGCAGTCCAACCTTTGAAACCCTGCCGTGCAGGCCCGAGCCAGCGCTGATTCCTCCGCCTCGGGGCACTGTAGCCCGGCCAGAGCTGCCAAGAAACTCTCAATGTAAACGTGTGTGCGAGGCGCTGAGAAACCCGCGTGTGTTCACCAGTGTTTTCTGGTCTCTCCTGACAACCTGATCCCGGCCTTCACAGAGTCTGCCGTCTCCTGTCAGCCCTTGGCACCCGCCTGGGCGAACGGGAAAAACATGTCGAGAGCTGGGTTTTACCCTGGCCCGCTGGGTGATCTCTGCGGCCTGGAGTTCCTCCATCCTTCCTCTTCCGTAGGCTCGGGTACCAGCTGCTGGCGCTGCCACTGCTGCCAGCGCTCCAGGGGGACTTCCCTCACATCTAAACTCCTGCCGTACGCGTGTGTCACTTATAATATCCAGGTGGTTCAGCTCCTGAGTCCTGGGGGCTGACACCCCTCACCTGTAATGGCACCTTATGTCTTTAAGATTGTTACTCCTGGGGATGAACCCTGCCTACCACCTCAGTCCTTCAAGTGCTATGAACCCTCAATGTTACCTCTCATGAGAGTCAATGGGGCAGATTTATGAGGCCGTTGCGCCTCTTTGCGCAACAATTGCGTCACTTAAATTGACGCAACTGCGGCGCAAACAATGCACCCTATTTACAACGTGACGCATCTAGGAGATGAGTCACGTTGTAAAGCACTGCGCCATAAGGAGGCGTTCCTGCGCAGGGGGGGCATTCCTGCGCAGGAACGCCTTCTGAAAGTGGCTGAGTGAAATCTATGAGATTTCACTCAGCCACTTTCAGGCCAATGCTGCGTCAAAACCCTGCGCCTGCTTAAAGCAGGCGTAGGTCTTGACGCAGCATTGGACAGATAGTGTACCCCCGAGCCTTGCTGGAGCTGCGTCGCGCTTCTGGGTGATTGGGCCCACCCATTGTGTGTCAGAGCGTGTGTGCAGAATATGAGGGGTGCATGTGTGTTTGTGTGTGTGTGTGTGTAGGAGGGTGCGGAATATGAGGGGTGCAGAAATGTGTGCGTATGCATGTAAGTGGGTGCAGAAATTCAGGGGTGCAAAATATGAGTGTCTACGTGGCTGAGCTGCAGTTAGGGTGACCAACTGTCTGTAAATTTCACGGACTGTCCGTTATTTGGACGTCCTGTCCATTGTTCGTGACGATCCCTTTCACGGACGCCTTTTGTCCGTAATTCTGGACATTGGGGCGAGCTGCACTGTCCCCCTGCAAGAAGTCTCAGAGCTCTGTAACTCTCACTACAGGGGCTAGCTCGCACTCCTGCTGTGACCTCAAGGGACTGCTGCAGCCCCTCCCTGACCTTGCACAGCCTGCTATCGGCCATTATCATTCTGTTTGCAGGCCGATTATCACATACCACTGCTTAATTTGAGCCCATGGTTTCCGATCCTTGGCACCGGCACTTCATTGTTGGCACTGGAAATTAATTGCCAGAACCTGCTCTTATGATAGCTGCCACATGGTGGCACTGTTTGTGTAATTTAAAGATGAGCAGAAAACAGTTGTTTGTTAAATCAATATGCATTTCAAAAACAACTTATACAAGCCATTCTTGAAGCTTTGGCGACCTCGAACAGCCTGAATTTTCAGACTTGTAGCAGTGTGATGGTTAGTATTTGAGTAAGTACAGTGGCAATGTGTGGTGCAAACTGCGGCGGACTCCTGGCGAGGGCCCTGGCACGTATTTTTTTTTTTACAAATGAAGCACTGTCACAAATAAAATGAAAATGGACATGTCTGTGCAGTTACAGATTTGCTGGACCTCCTTCTGCCCCAGTCTAGGACATGGCATTCGGCTGTTGTTCAGGGGCTGTTGTTACCTCAAGCTCTGGGGCTGTGTGGGGGGTTGCATTTTGACACTTCTTTCAGGGTTAAAGGCACAGGCTTCAGATCCCTTGTGAACTAGCAATTTGTAGGCTAAAAACATCAGTTTAATTCTGGCGATTAATGTATTTGTTTGAGAGATCGGAGTTTTGTCTGTCTGAGTTTTGACTCATCATAAAGTAGCTCAGAGGCATAGTGCGCCTCCAGCAAGCACAATGTGTAGCATGAGTAAGAAAAATGTTTTTTTACGTAGACAGCTCAGTGGTTTACTATTTTTTGTCACAAGGACAATTCATACAGAACAATCTTAATATAGCACAGTGAGCTATGATAAACCAAAATCAAATAGGAAGCATGGAAACTGCACAGCACGGATGTTCGGCATTATTGTATTTCTCTAATAATTCATTATTCTAAGGTTGATAAATAGGGTTCCTTTGCAGCAGGCATATTAACCTTCTGCGCTACTTTATGGCACCAGACAAAACTCAGATCCCTCTTTCTAACAGGAACCTTAATCATAAGAGTTATCTAGACATTTTTATTGCTGCCTGAAAGCTAGATACAGAAGGAACTCTGCAGAAGATGTTTTTCAATGGTAAGTATTTGGTAAGCACAGCGCCCCCCCCTGAGGTCAGCGCCCTCATCTCCAGGTCAGCACCTAGTGCGACCACACCAGTCACACCCCCTTAAAGACAGCCCTGTTCCTCAGACTAAGATACTGTGGTGCTCACTGACTGACTAGATCTCCCGAAGCTCTGCCGGGAGCTACAACGCTGCTGAGGCGCGGCGCAACTTTGCTTTTAAAAATAACGAGACCGTTTTAATTTACCTTGCCTTCACTCTGCAGGGGCTGCGCTCTGGACATCGCGCACCCCCTGAAGCCTCCTGACTCCCCTGCCTGCCGCCGCCAGAGCGCCCCACACTGCTCGTTTCCTCACCCTCTGACGGGCAGGTCACGAGGGCGGGGACGGGCGTGCCCACCATCTCGGGCTGCTCTGTGGTTGGCGGGGCAGCTCCTCTGTCCCTCCCCCCCTGGCAATCTACTTCAGCTGAGCGAGTCCTGACCTCTGATACTGACTAGATCTCCCGAGGCTCTGCCGGGAGCTACAACGCTGCTGAGGCGCGGCGCAACTTTGCTTTTAAAAATAACGAGACTGTTTTAATTTACCTTGTCTTCACTCTGCAGGGGCTGCGCTCTGGACATCGCGCACCCCCTGACGCCTCCTGACTCCCCTGCCTGCCGCCGCCAGATCGCCCCACGCTGCTCGTTCCCTCACCCTCTGACGGGCAGGTCACGAGGGCGGGGACGGGCGTGCCCACCATCTCGGGCTGCTCTGTGGTTGGCGGGGCAGCTCCTCTGTCCCTCCCCCCCTGGCAATCTACTTCAGCTGGGCGAGTCCTGACCTCTGATACTGACTAGATCTCCCGAGGCTCTGCCGGGAGCTACAACGCTGCTGAGGCGCGGCGCAACTTTGCTTTTAAAAATAACGAGACTGTTTTCATTTACCTTGCCTTCACTCTGCAGGGGCTGCGCACTGGACATCGCGCACCCCCTGACGCCTCCTGACTCCCCTGCCTGCCGCCGCCAGAGCGCCCCACGCTGCTCGTTCCCTCACCCTCTGACGGGCAGGTCACGAGGGCGGGGACGGGCGTGCCCACCATCTCGGGCTGCTCTGTGGTTGGCGGGGCAGCTCCTCTGTCCCTCCACCCCCTGCCATGCCCCCTTTCAGATTCCCCCTCATGTGTCCCTATATTACAACTTACCCTCATAGACGGCGCAGCGGCAGGGCGCAGCGGGCGCGACGGAGGCGCGCCGAAGTTAAGCCCGTCTGCGCCCGTCCGCGGCCGACCGGGGCTAGGGGCGCGTCACTCTGCCCGCTTATCACCTACACCCCGGTCCAACTACGCCGCCTCCAGGGACCCTGGCCCATTGCAGCCTCCATTTGTTCTCACATTTCCTCCCTTGGTCTCTCGCCTGCTGCTCCCCTGCACATTCCCCTTCCTATAACTGGCCCCTCTCTCTTGTCTAGAAGCACCACTCATCTTACAACCCCCAAATCCTTTACGGCTTTTTATCTTAATACTCGGTCCGCTGTTGCCCACACGCACGAACTTTCGGTCCTGCTGGATCTTCATGCCCCAGATCTTCTTTTTCTAACGGAGACCTGGTTCGGCGATGACTCCCTCCCCGCCCTACTAGCCACTTTACCGGCTACTTACTATGCCCTCCGGGCAGACCGCCCTTCTGGCAGAGCTGGGGGCGGCGTGGCGGTCATCGCACGCACCGATCTCCCTTTTCAAACCCTGTCCCTGCCTGACATTGCCACCACCGAATATCTGGTTATCCGCACCACCTCCACCTCTCCCCCTTTGACCTGTTTTCTTACCTACCGCCCTCCTCAATCCCCTTTACAGTTTCTCTCTGATTTCTTGGAAGTCTTGGCCACCATTACAGTCAACAATTCTTCTATTCTACTTCTTGGCGACTTCAACTTCTGGCCTTCTGACCCAGCTGAATGTTCGTCCTCAAAGGAATTCTCTGAAACCCTCCTATCCCTCAATTTCACACCCCATGTTCACTCCCCCACCCACATCAAAGGTCACATGCTTGACCAGATCTGGTCCCTGAATTGTCCTGTGGAATCTCTCTCTATTTCGCCTTGCACATGGTCCGACCACCACTTGATTTCATTTTCCCTGCCCATTCATCCCCCAGCCAAGCCCCCTCGCCCCAAAAATATTTGGGTCCGAGCATGGGGCCGAGCTAACCTGGAAGATCTCTCTTCCCTTCTTACTACCTCCCTCCCTTCCCTGCAGGGCCTTTCCACCCTTTCCCAGGTCGAGGCCATAGATCAGTGGCTCTCCGCTGGTAGTGATTCTGTTGCCCCGCTCAAACGCATTACCTCCAAGCGCGATAAGGATGCCAACCGGTGGTTTAACGCAGAGCTTAAGGCCACCAAACTTACAGTACGTCGCGCGGAGCGGGCTTGGAGGAGAAGCTATTGCCCCATTCTAAGACTGGAGTACACAAACATCCTTACCCAGTATAAAAAAGACATCTTGGAGGCCAAAACCACCTACTTCTCCTCCAAAATCCTTGCTGCAGAAAACCAGTCCAAGGAGATATTTACGATTGTTCATAACCTGGCGTCCTCAGACAGAACAACCCTTAAGCCCGCCCCGTCCGAAGAACTTTGCCATTCCCTCAATAACTACTTTATTCACAAAATCACTACCATTAAAGCCAACATCCCGCCCCCTTCTCCCTCCTTTGTTGACCCCCAATGTCCCCCTCCCAAGGGAGAACTCGCCACCCTCCCTCCCATATCCAAGGAAGCTTTGACTTCCTTGGTACCCTTGGTCAAATCTGGCTCTCCACTTGACCCCTGTCCTGCTCACATCCTCCGCCATATCTTTGTTACATGTCCAGACCCCCCCCTTCATCTCCTCAACAGCTCCCTGGCCCAAGGTATAGTACCCACCCCCTTGAGGTCCGCGGTTATTGTGCCGATTCTTAAAAAACCCGGGGCAGATCCTTCTGTCCCTGCCAATTTCCGCCCCATCTCCCTTTTGCCTTTTTTGGCTAAGGTGCTCGAGCGCCATGTCACCTGTGCTCTGAGCTCCTTTGTGGAGATGCACGGAGCTCTTGCTCCCCGCCAGGCCGGCTTCCGCCCCGCACACTCCACGGAGTCCGTTGTCATTTCGGTCCTGGACAACCTCAGGGAGGGTATGGATACTAACCAGCGCCAGGCCCTTGTGCTCCTCGATCTCTCAGCCGCCTTTGACACGGTGGATCATACCATCTTACTTTCCCGTGTCAGGGCGGCGGGGATCGGGGGGACTGCTCTGGTCTGGCTATCCTCCTTCCTGAGTGACCGCACCCAGGCCGTCCGCCTCGGTGACTTTACAGCGGACGTCTGGAAAGTTCAGTGCGGGGTCCTCCAGGGTTCCTCCCTCTCCCCCCTCCTGTTTAATCTTTATGTCGCCCCTCTTATCTTTTCTCTTCAACAAATGGAGGTCGCCGTATTTAATTATGCGGATGACCTCCAGCTTGTCTTCAACCTGTCTTCTTCCCCCTCTTCTGTTCTTAACTTCCAAACTGTCATGCTCCACATCCGGGACTGGATGAACCACAATCACCTGAAACTCAACCCCGATAAGACCGAGCTGGTGTTGACGGGTGGTTCATCCAGCCCCTGGTCTTCTCTTTTCTGGCCCCCTTCACTTGGCCCCTCTCCTGCACCCACTACCTCTGTCAAAACCCTCGGCATTAAACTCAATTCTCAACTCACCCTTCACTCCCAGGTTAGCTCTGTGGTATCTTCCTCTTTCCTTTCATTGCGCACTATTCGCAGGGTGTCCCGTTTCTTTACTTTCTCTGCCCTCAAACTTATCATCTTGGCCATGGTGGTGTCCCGCCTGGATTACAGCAACGCCCTATATGCAGGTATTCCTGCATATAGTCTACGGCGTTTGCAGCAGATACAAAACCAGGCGGCCCGCCTGGTCTTCAATCTTCCGAAATTTCACCACTCCTCCCCCCTCTTGAAATCCTTACACTGGCTCCCTGTGCGAGCTAGGGTTCAATTCAAGCTCGCCTCCATCACCTTCTTGGCTCGACTGGGCTTGGCACCCGCATTCATCTCTTCTGAGATCACCCCCTACGTTCCCACCAGGGAACTACGCTCATCCTCCCAGTCCCTCCTCACCATCCCTCGCTATCAGAGAAAGAAGTGGGGAGGCTCAAAATTTGCCACCCTTGCCCCGATCCTGTGGAACTCCCTCCCCCTTGAACTCCGCACCATCACTCTGTACCCACAATTTCGTAAACACCTCAAGGCCCACCTGTTCACTAAGTCCTTTGACTAAATCCCCAGCAGCTTCCCCCTGTCTTTTAGCCCCGGATCTTGTCAGCTGTAGCGCCAAGAAACCGCTGGTGTATGCGCGCTTTACAAGTAATTTTAAACTCAAACTCAAACTCAAACTCACTCACAACATAGAGGTCTATCCAAGACTTAGAAGTGATAACTCCTACATTTGTCACAGAATTCCTCTATTGATTCCTTCTATTTAAAATGTTGCAATGTTACATGTCTAAAATCATAAGTTACATGATTAAGGTTGCTTGAAAATCCTTTATAGATGATTATACAACGATTTTAAGTCAGTATGACCAATATAGAAGGTGAAGAAATACTGTTAGAAGGGAGGCGAGTTGCTCAGTGCTTCGATGATACAACTAGTACACATATTTTAGAGCAGCGGCCCCTCCATTAGAGCGGAGGAGCGCCACACCCCTGCCTCCACCCGCAAATAAAACGATAATAAAACGGGTTTTAAACATGTTTTATTATTGTTTTATTTTAATCACGACTTGGGGGTGGGTTCAGGGGATGACACTGTAGGTGGGGGAGCAGTGGGCATTCCCTTCACTACGCATGATGTGTTTGACCGGTCACCTCAAGCCGGCCAACCCCTTCATGCGCAGTGAAGCTCTCTCCAGCCCCAGCTGCATTGCTGGGGCTGGAAAGAGCAGGCACAGGCTCCTAGTCTCCCTGGGAGCACAGGTTGCAGGTGCTCAGGCCAATCTTGAAGCTGCTTTCATGCTGCATCAGGATTGGCCGCAGTGCAGGCTGGGAGCCTGTGCCCAGAAGAAAGAGTGCAATGCGGCTGCATTGGTGGCATCGTTGAGGTATGTTTTATTTTATCACAGATGACTCTCCCACCCCACCCGGCTCCCTTCCCCATTCCACCACCCTCCCTGCCCAACTTCCCTACTCCACCTCCCTCCTCCGGCCCACCCGTCACTTTGGTACGGTACGGGCCGCTACTGATATTTTGGCACACAATACAATCATCGTGGTGGTGTTTATCACAATGCAAAGACAGTTAGAGCAAGGAAATAAAATGTGCAACTCTTGTGTAAGCGAAATCACTCGCTACATCTTCACAGACAATTGTTCAGTGTGTGCTCTGATTGATTACAAAAAACAATGTTGTGCATGAATGAGGCCAAATGGAATTCTAAATCAGACTATCTGTGCAGCATCATGACACAATTGCCGTATGTGTTGGTCAAGTCCCTCCCCAGTGGGTAAAGGTATCCGCTTGACCTGAAACTATACCACACCCATCCTATGGTGATAATGGTTATTTCACGTATGCACCTCATGTTACCCCAGTGGAATTCATGTAGGTAGGATACCAAGAGCTGCCACTGGGATGATTTACCCTAAAACAGATTACCTGATTGACAAATTACTAGTGCCAATGTATGTTTATTGCTTTCACCCCCTCTCCTGAGGTGCACCTACATGTAGATGCCAAAAATGCTCAGCTCCTTAGTGCTGGCATTGTGGACTTCTTGAATATGTCTAGCAGTCGGATAAGTATAATCCCTATTCTCGATGTCTCTAAGGTATTCCAGCTTCCTCGTCTTTGAGAGAAAAGTAATACTTCCCGCATATCTTAGGTTACAGGGACATACAAGCACAAAAATAACCATTCAAATTATGATTCACATTTTTCCTAATTCTTTTCTTGTACCCAGTTGGTAAATTGTATTGTTTTACAGTTATACTGTTCTTACATGTTTGCTGCCCCTGCAATAATAAAAGCTTTCGATTGGTTTTAACCACCCAATTTTACGCCTAGGGTCATAATCAGTACGAACTAACAGATCTTTCAGTGATGTGGACTTATGGTCAGCTTGCTTCTCCATGTGGTTACCTATGATGTTGTCCTCTTTCAGGATGGCCCAGTGTTTGGTTAAATCCTACAGATATCCTTGGATCTGCTGTTGTAGGTGGCAATAAATCAGCAGTGGTGGTGGGAGCTAGCAGAGGTCCTATCACTGGAACAGTTCTTCCAAGCTTGGGTTAGTTCCCCAAAAGGGATATTGCATTTTAGTTTTTTGGGATGCTGACTCTGTGAATGGAGCACAGTATGACCGACAGTCAGTTTCCAGTGTACACTATTCAACAGTGTATCCCATTGACCTTAACAAGAATGGCCAAGAAATTGAGCTCCCTGCCACTAATGCTGACAGTAAAACCCAAGTTAAGGTCATTCTCCCCAAATAGCTGGATGAATTCCTCTGCCTGACAATTTTTTCCGTCCCGATGATGAACAAGTCATTGATGTAACATAGCCACATCAAGACATGGTCAGTGTATTTCTTAAAACTACCAGACATCCGCTCCTCCCACCAGTTCATGAAAAAAGTTTGCATAGCTAGGTCAAAGTAGGTGCCCATGGTGGTTCTGGAGATTTGTCTGAATTATTGCCACCTGAAAATGAAAAGGTTATTATGCAGGCAAAAATGCCTAAGTTACATCTCTTAATGGGGGGAGGGTAATAAATCTCAACAATAAAAGCGTTCTGTGCACCTTATGACAGAGAGATAGCTTTAAACAGCCTAAATCCACTATTATTCTACTATTATTTGATATTCAATGCCTAGTCAGGGGTAGTAAGCGCTCTATAAATGCAATTTCAATATTTAATAAAGATTAAACAATATTCTGAATTGAGTCTTAGGCTAGGTTCAATTTGAACAAGCCCAGGGCTCAACTCTAGAGTGTTGCAGGTGACCAGGATAAAAACTGGAAGCAGTTAAGAGCTCCTGAGCTCAATTTTGTTTGAGTAATGAAACCTCTTTTGTTTGTAAATTCATCTGGTACACGCAAATGGCTTCATTTACAACTGTAAGGAAGTCACATAATATGAATTTGGACTCATTAACCAATATACCCAGGCATAATATTAATATGAGCATGGTGTGATATGTTTCATGGATTAATCTCCTACCAGAGGCTGAGATGTAGGGTCCATGGTGGGAATGACCTGGAAAGTTTGGGAAAAGATTTCAAACTGGGGTTTGTAGGTAGCCACAAAGTTCTCCATAGTCTATTTCCACCCTAGAAATGGTCTGAGATTTACAAGAAAAACCCATTAAAAAAATATTGGTGCAAATGCCATTTTTGCATTAACTGTTATACACTAAGTAAATATTATACACGTGGATCAGCCTTTTTATTGATGCAATTATAAATTTGAAAAACATTTACTGAGCTACATCCAGAAATCTGTAATTGTCGCAGTTTTCCGGCAGTACTGGGATTGTAATTTTCCACACGTAAAGTAGAAACTATGGGTCCCCCCATGTGGATCATTATTTTTGTTCTTATTGAAAGCCCGAAGATTTACTCTAGCCGCTAGCTGAACCCCTGTCAGTTGTACTGTAGTGGCGTCACTAGGGTGAAACAATCACATTAGCATTACAAGAGAGTGGCCTGGAGGGAAGAAATTACAAGACGTGTCACATGTGCTGCTTACTCACACAGAATGCTTCATCACTCTTCCTCCACAATGTGGCCCAGTCCATCTTCCTGCAAATCATGTCCTGCTGATCCTGTTTTATGCAAATCGAGGCTTAACAAGAAATTGAAAGCTTTGCTCTGACACCGGATAAAAAACAAGACATCAGAAAAAGAATCGACTGCATGGGGTAACTCTCCTCCAAAGATATGCAAAAGAATACAGACAGGCATTTGTAAATCTAAAACTAAGAACATGGATACAAAAACAGGAAAGCAAAGCTGCCTACACTGTCAGCAAAAGAGGAGACTGAAAGCAGGAGTGAGATGAAATGTATTATTTTATTGCTTCTGTCAGAAGGTTAAACTCTATAAAACTTTAACAGAGCGAGTAAGGGGCTCTTTTTCCAACCTCTTTAAATAGTTATAGTGCCACAAAGTGCTGCTGGCGCTTCCCTTTTCATCTAAGAGGCAATTCTGTGGACTGCACTTGGAGGGAAGGCTGCATTTTCCCTGCAGTTTTATGGCATGCTCTAAACACGTAATGCTTCGGTTTGATCGGTTTCAGTTTCATCTCTGGCACTCAGCCTCCATTTCAGCTTATTCCTGCTGCCAGTAGGGATCTCGTCTTCATGCTGGGGAAGCCACTGAACACAGTACTAGGCACCTCTGGATTTCACCCGCTAAGAGATGTTTGCGTCCATTATTTCGAGATATTTTAGCGATGAGTGTCAATAACAGGGGAAAGTTACCCTGGTAGAACTAAACATGCATATGTAAATGAAGGAGGAGTAACTTTGATTTGATTTGATTTGATTTATCAATTTGTATAGCGCGCGATTGCCCATGGGCGTCTTGGCGCTGTGATATATCCTTCCATCCCTTGAACGGTGTCTAGAGTTTATGAAGAAAAAAGCCATGTTTTTACTTCCTTTCTAAAGGATTCTAAGGATGGGCAAGTTTTTATGGCATAAGGTAGCTGATTCCAGGTACGTGCTGCGTGTACAAGGAAGCTTCTACCGCCCCAGTTTGCTCGTCTGAATCTGGGAACGGTAATTAGTTTAAATTGGCCGGATCTTAGAGGTCTCGTTGGTTCGTATTGTTTCAGATGATGTCTCAACATCTTGTGGCAACAATAACGGCACCTGTTGTTAATTGTCCATACAAGGCGGTGGATAGTTCAAGTTGTGGTTATCTCTTACTACATGGGAGGGGGAGAACCAGATGATGCCTTTAAAGCGTTCATATATGTCCTTTTGGCATTACACCTTCCCATGTTCACATAGCATGCACAAAATGATCGTAATTGTATTTATATAGTGCTTACTTCCACTGATGAAATGTCAAAGTGCTTTTTGGTGTGTACCACGCTACTCCGGAACCCAAAAGTGTTAGTGGTGGATTAGTATAGGGAAATATGAGTATACTGTTGGTATAGGGAGGTACGAGTTAATTTGAGTGGAAGACATGTGAGTCTGTTAGTTGGATTGAATAGAAGAAAAGAGGGACAGAAGAAAACCAGAAGTGTTAATTGGGATACGACAGTAGTATGTGGAGCTCTGGGGTGAGTAAAGGAGAGATGGAGGAGGGAAGAGCCTGTAGGAAAGGGATTCGGGAGAAAGAATCAGTAGAAACATGAGGTTTGGGATGAGTTAAAGGAAAGAACATGAGGGAGAATTGATCAGGGTTGTTTGGGAGGTCATAGTAGTAAACTGATGTTTGGGGTGAGACAGGAGGTGTAGAGGAGGGAGGAGTCTAGGAAGGGTTATTTTAGAGATCTTAGTAGTAAAAAGGATTTGGGATGAGAGAGAGTGAAGATGGAGGATCAATTGATAGAGGTGCAGGGTGATGGAAGGAGAGAGTAAAGCTTTCAAGGGTAATTTATTTTGTACAATAGGACTAAAATAATAAATATATAGATACATGATTACATAGTAAGGGAATATATGTGTAAGAAATATACCATATTGAGATTTGTGTGTTTTGGTGACTCAGAAGAAATTCAGATGAGGCAGCGACCTTGTACATGCAGAATATATTTCCGACCGCTGTGGCGATAATCCCAGACATGCCACAGCCAGAAGAATATGCATGCAAAAACAGCACAAGGGTCCCCATTAAACCTCTACTACCAACCAGAAGAAGACATTTAGTAACCTCTGTGAAACCCTTGACTCCTGAAGGCGCACTTACACTTGAACACTATTGGAGAGGGTAGTGGTCCATGCCCAATGTAAACAGCTTCTTGCCATTTAAGGTATGGAAAGCAGCTGCTGGAGATGTATAGGAATGGAATGTGGAAGATGTACTACATAAAATTAGGGAGTTTCCAGAAGCACCACCAAAATTAAAGCCATCTTACATTGTGCGGAAATGTTGAGCTAAGCCACCCCAGCATCCTCAGCAGGTTCACTGTGACCTTGCTGCAAAACTGGCCTTATGGCGCTATCTACAGATGACATGCCAGAGTCAGACCCAGATCTGATGTCCACTAGCCTCAGGGGCTAAGATAGAGTGCAAAGGTTCAGTCCCCATAAAAAGCAGCGCTAGTACCGTCATTTGTTACAATTTCTTCAACGAGTTTATTTACATATGTTCAGAATTATTACACATCTGTCTACTTCAAGTTTAGTCCCAGGGATCACATCATGGACTACCGGTCTAGGACTGCTGAACTTTGGAGTCAATATAACCTGTGATGTGGATTCCAGCTTCCAAACCAGACATTTGATTAACAACTCCTTATAAGGAGTTTCACCAACAAGCAGGATGTAGGGGAATGGTACTAGAGCACAACACAAAGAGACACTTCATTCAGTCTCTGAGCAGAGTCAGGAATGCCACTGACCTGCCAGCGTAGAGTTGTGCACAGGAACATGAGGGGGGAGGTGGCATCCTCGAAGGAGTAATATGATGAATAAATCAGAAAGGCTGTCAATATACACAGTACAGACATGCAAGCAGCATTATATGTATTATACATTATATGTATTATGGATAAATACTGCACTAAGTGGTCCCTCCCTAGGAGCAAGGTGGGAAGGGCCAGTTGACTTTATTTCCAAGGACGCTGACAACGGCTGCATTCTGAATTTTAATCCAGCTGCCACCAAACCTGCAGACACCCATAGTCAGCTCTTTCACCATTCAGAATCTCATGTTAAAAGAGGACATCAGACTGAGTCGACACCTGGATGGCCAATGATTCTGAAACTATCAGCAGAAACACATTGCAAACTAGACATTTCATGGAATAAATGCAAAAGCATCACCTGATGGGACAACTCCAGACTTACGTCCTATCTTTTACCTTTCACCAGCATCTATCCCAAGGCCCTGATCTAGGGGCAGCTCTTCATTCTTCTTCTCTCTTGCCTTCCTCCAGTACTGATCTATCATATATTTCCCCTCAAGACCCATCTCTGTTGTGCAATGGCTTTGTGTGATTTGTATCTACCCCATTATGATTCCTTCTGATTTTTAATTTTATTCTTTGCATTTACACATTTTCACTGTGATTGTGGTCATGTCAGGTTCTGTTATAACTTTCCTTTTTTAATAGTAAAGCACTATAACTCCATAGGGCCATATCTGAAGGCATTCATTGCATAAAGAAGCAAGCAAATAAATCTGTCAATTTTTGAAGACAGGGTATTTTGTTAATGCAGGCCGTCCCCATTGCTTACTATTTGGTGGCTTCCTTGACACTCATTTGCTGGCTCCTGATTGATCCACGCATTGTATTGTATTGTATTGTATTGTAATTGCATTTGTATAGCGCTTACTACCCCTGATGAGGCGATGAAGTGCTTTTTCGGCGAGTAGCACGCTACTCCAGGACCCATAGAGGATTAGTGTTGAATTAGTACAGTGAAACTTGCAAGTATATTTTAAGTGGTGGATAGGTTATTCAGTTATTTGGATTCAGAAGGATAGCAGAAGGATTGAAGAGGAAAGAAGGTTTGTATTTATATAGCGCTTCTAACCCCTGATGGGGTGTTGAAGCGCTTTTTTTGGTGAGTAGTGCGCTACTCCGGAACCCATAAAGGATTAGTGTTGAAAATTAATATAGTGAAATTTGAAGCAATTTGAGTGGTGGATATGTTAGTCAGTTATGTGGATTGAGAAGGGTTGAGGAGGGGTAAAAAAGGAAAAAAGGTTTGCATTTATATAGCGCTTGTAACCCTGATGCGGTGTTGAACTGCTTTGTTGGCGAGTAGCACAGTACTCTGGAACCCATAAAGGATTAGTGGTGAATTAGTATAGTGGAATATGGAATTAGCGAAGTGAACATGCTAGGCTGTTATTTTGATTGAAAAAGATAGTGGAGGCATAGAAGCGTGATGGATTTCTTTTTTTAGGTCATAGCAGTAGGAGGAGGTTTTTGGATCAGTAAAAATGGTTTTTGGAGGGTAGAGTCAGAGGGAAGTGTTTAGAAAGGTTTGTTTTGGGGAATCGGTATAGTAAAAGAGGTGTCGGATGATGCTGGTTTTCCTTTCTCTTCATTTGTTTCTTACTGCCGTGGACTCTCTCAACAGTAAACAATCCCGCTTAGCCTGCATTTCTTCTCCATAGAATTATTCATATAAATAATTACTGACTCCACTTTCTTTTTTCAATATATTGATGTAATTCCTCATTATTGTTTATCATTTTAACACAATACATTATAAAATACATAATTTGCATGTAGCGTATCCACTATCACAAATATTTACCTAATTCATACATGTAAAATGATGTAACCTAATTAGTCACAAACCCTACTGCCACTTCACCCCTTCCCATACACACACCATACATTCACTCTCAAACATACTGCTTAATAAAGCACCCACTCTCCCATGTTCTTCTATTAACCCAACATGGAGAACAATCTCTTTTTCTTCCATAGTAGTTGCGTCATAACTGGGGTAACTTCACAGACGGTCAACACACGTTTCGGTGGAATTATTGCTTTGTAACCACCTTCTTCAGGGCATAAACCAGATTCTCTTCTTTTTTCAACCTATATGTGGGGTTTAATTGAAACATAACATAAACAATTTTAGAAGTACAGGTCAGCCAAAACACAATTGCATGTAAAATCAATTTGGTTACCTTAGAGCTTAAAACACCATGCCCACCAGATTTACCATGGTATCCCTTTATATCCCTTACCATCACCAGCATATAGTGCTGTTAAGAAATTCACCACCATATCCCAGTAATTTATGCCAGTGCAGGGGTGGCAAAGTGCACTCAGCAACATGTGATTTACTGCAGCGTGTCACACCCACTCAATACGGTCATCACCTATTTGCTTAACAACTATGCACGCATGTCACACAGCCATACACATACTCTGCGTACCTTCTGTAGCCTCATTGTCCGTCATGACACCTCTCACTGGCATGTATTGATGGATAGTCGTCGGGTTACAGATGAAATCTGGCTTTATAGTCCTATAATGAAGATATTATTAATCAGATTGCTGATAATTCAAATGCATATCATTAATCTAGCCTTTAAGTTGTGCTGTATTTACCAATAAAAATTGTTAGCTGCACACAGTCGTCTCCACTTCTCTCGTTTGTCAGATGCCAATGCATTTTCTTATGATATAGTGTAGTGCACAATAATAATGTATGCCTTACCTATGGTCCAAGATCTTTCCCTTGGCAAGCTGTATTCATTACTAAAAATGAAGACAACAAATAGATACATCTTCATATCTGAGATGAGAGGGCACCTTCCACTCATTATGCTGGTAGAGTCCCTTCCTATAAAGTCTCACTATCTTGCAAGTAGAACCGAAACACATAAAAATAGCTAACCTACATTTATCCCTTTCATTTCTATCTCCAACCATATTCTGCAGTCTAATATAACAAAAAATATGGCAACATACAATGCTACCCGCAGCTGGATCACTAACAAGATCACATGACATATATCCTTCTTCAGGTACCGCTTTTTAGAAGAACATTATTGGTTGTCTTCATTGCACATTTAGTTAGGTCCCATCACAGTGGTACTATTCGCTAGGCTATCAGCTACGCCAATAAACTTTCAATTTGCGCACAATGACCAAGCGTAAGTATTGTAACTCAAAGATCTCATTAAAGAGCCATAGCTCCCTCGCTTATCTCGGTCTTGGTGCACTGGTAATCACAGATGCGTCCACAAAACTAAACTTGACAGCGGGCCAAACCTCCCGCTGTGAACCATTATCTTTACATACACATCGCCATCCCACAATACAAAACAGGTTGGCAAGTTTTCCAAACTCCAGGTGCTCTAAGGACACGTGGCGTTACTGGTATTACAGGTGCCATCCTGAAGCTATTAAAACAGGATGCTAAATACACTCATACACCGTTTTACCACATCAACTACTAGCATATCCTTCCAAGATAGGCAGTTAAGTAAACTATCCCTGGCTAAAATGTCAAACATAAAGACACACAATTGATGGACGGAATGCAGAACAAATCAAAACATTCACCCCTAGTCAAGAGATCTGGGTTAAATCCATCATTCTTTTGCTCACCATGCCACCCCAGGTTAGACCTGGCCATAAAATGTCAAACCTAACCAGATGCACCTTCTATTTTAACCCTAGTGATGCTTCCCTACAATCTAGAACAAATTACTGTGAAAACGATCTCAGTCCATGTATGATGTTTTTCCTACAATTACTGTATCTCATATTGTCGTCCATACTATTTCGCTTTTGATATTAAGAAAACCAAAACAGATAGATCTTCCAAAGACCTTGTCATATGATGTAAGTACACGTCAAGCACCTTCTTGAAAGTATGCACGTACTGTTAGTATACTGACTTGGATCGTTTTGATAATATCAACATTTATTACTTTTATCTCTCTTTAGATCAGCACACGCAGGTCAGAAAAGTAAGGGAGAAATTAGCTCTCCAGAAACGTCTCACTATTTTAGAGGCTGATGAGGACGGAAATTCACCAGAATTATTCCACTTACTACTTGTTTATGAAGATAACAGATAGTCCCAAGATCCGTATTCTGTGCATGACTAATTATCATCCATACCAGTCCATCACTCAATTATAGCTACTACTTGGCTCCTACTTACTACCAGGCATCTCTCAATCTGATTCCTAGAACTACATATAAAGACAAAATCTATACCTTAACCACAAATGCTGACTGGACTCTCAAGCAGAAGAGTTCTAGGGCAGAAAAGAGAATCAATCTTATAAAGATGGAATACAAAATCCTACATATGCGCAGCCCAAGTCTAACCAAGATCCCAAATGATTTTTTCATTGAGTCCCATTCCATAGGGTTTTAAAGAGAAGATCCAAAATGGTACCCTCTCTTTACATCTTAGTGTCTCAGAACTGCTTTCCTGGCATCTAACCCTCTCTATTATTTACCATTTTAATTCCCACTAATTGTGTCCTTTCACTATACAGTGCTGAACTAATGGGGCCTATATCTTTTTTATTCGGATTGGTGATTTATGTACCCATAATCTTGTTCTTAATTCTCTACATGTCTCTCCTACAAAGCCAAGACAACATGAACCTACAAAGAATCAAGTTCCCAACATTGTTGCTCCTACAGTTTGTCTAACATTCAGTGTAATCTTGTAACAATTATGTTCCCACCACCCTCCTGCTTTGTTGCTTGCCTGTCGTTGGTTGCTCCATCATTGTTCCTTCCCCTTCCCTCTCCCACTCCCACGTTACAGCTTGCCCTATGTTTTCGCTTGCCTGTGTCCCCTCCTGCGTCATTGTTTGGCGTTTTGTTGCTTGTCTGTTTTTATTTGCACTGTACTTGTTGCTTCCCCGTACCCCCTCCTCCCTGGGTGCTTGCCCCATGACCTCCACCACCACCCCCCTCTCACATGTTTTTGCCTGCTCGTGCCCCCTCCTGCGTCGTTGCTTGCCTTGTGTTGCTTACCTGTTTTTGCTTTCACTGTGCTTGTTGCTTCCCCATACTCCTTTGCCCGTAGTTGCTTGCCCCGTGACACTCCCCACTAACCCACCTGTTGTTGCAAGCCTTGTCCCACCTACCCCCTCCCACCTCCCATCCATTGTTGCTTGTACCATCCTACCCGCACCCCTCCACTATAAAAAAATTGACAAAGTCAAATAGCTTTCGCATAACCAAGAGTTATTTGGCTTTATCAATGTGTTTTTAGCCATTTTGTAAAGCACTGTGGTTGCTGCGCAGCATAGTTGAAAGTAGAAAATAAATATAAAGGAATATGATGCGGTCAGCGCTTACCATGTCAGATTGTTTTTTTTACCCCAATGCTTGTGTAACTGACTGCAGTCACAACAACACCCAGGAGGTTAGTTCACTGGTGTTTATTTTATAGTGTTTATGGAGAGAAAATGTCCAACCTTTTCCTTTGCTGAGTGTTCCTGTTATTTTACTGGATTTCCGCTGGATCCTGAATTAGCAGTGGCTGAGGAGACAGACAGTGAATTTAGCGCACAAACCACATAGAGGCATAGTAGCGACAAAAAAACTGCTACGGGAGAAAGTGTGGTTCCCGGGTTTGGACAACATGGTAGAAGCCAAAGTTGCACACTGCCATATCTGCCAAGTGACGGGGAAGCCAGCAAAACAGGAACCACTACAGATGTCAGAGCTCCCGAAGACAGTGTGGACAGTGTGGACTGCAGACTTCTATGGGCCCCTGGAAACAGGAAACTCCCTGCTTGTGATAATTGGGGAGTTTTCCAGGTTTCCCATTGTGCGACAAGTATCGTCAACATCAGCGAGCACAACGCTGCCAGCTATGGACGACGTTTTTGCAGCGTGGGGCTCCCCGCAAACTCTAAAGACAGACAATGGTCCACCATTCTCAGGGGAGGAGTTCAGAAAGTTAATGGACTATCTATTGATCCGTCATCGGAAAATAACGCCCCTGTGGCCACAAGCAAATGGCATGGCAGAAATATTTATGGGAAACATAAAGAAGGCTGTACAAAGAGCTAAACTGATGCAGATATCAATAGGGCAGGCTCTGTGCCAAGTACTAAGAGTCTACAGAAACACTCCTCACAGCTCCACGGGACGGTGTCCCGCTGAGCTCGTGCTGGGCCGATCAAGCAGGACGAGGATACCGCAGCTGGAAGCAGCAGCAAAGCGAGAGCAAGGCAGCATTGCCACCAAAGATCAAGAAGCAAAAGCGAAGATGAAGACATACGCAGGCGCAAGGAGACATGCCACTCCAGCGCAACTAAAGCAAGGAGACACAGTGGTAGTGCGGCAGCGGCAGCTGAGGAAATCGGACAGCCAGTTCTCAAAGGAACCGTTGACTGTGACCGAGGTAAAGGGGCCCATGATAACAGCATCAGCAGGATGCTACCACATCACACGAAACCGCTCACACTTCAAAGAACTGAAGATCAGGGAAGAAGACAGAGGAGCAATCGCACTAGGAGGTACAAGACAGGAAGAAGGCGCGCAGATGGACAAAGAAGAGACACGACAGAGAAGAGAATGCAAAAGACCAAAGAGACTGATTGAAGAGATCTGATGCTCTCTCTCTCTCTCTCTCTCTCTCTCTCTCTCTCTCTCTCTCTCTCTCTCTCTCTCTCTCCCCCTCTATCTATCTCTCTCTCTCTCTTTCTCTCTCTATCACAAACGTTGATGTCGACAATAGCTATGTTTGTTTTGCAACAAGGGGGGAGATGTCGTGACCTGGACACAGGGCACTTGTACCCTGGACAATGACTGGTGGGAGGGAGCAAGAAACTGGACACCAGTTCTGGTCAGGGGATGGATAAGGGGCAGACCGACAGGAACTGGGGACGAGACAGGACGTGGGTCAACACTCTGTACCACAAACAAATAAAGATACCTTATCCAAGTTGATGACTCCTGTCGTGCTTGAAGTCTGAAGACACAATAGCCAAGTTTTCATCCATTGACCTCTTTAGAAAGGTACCGGCCCTCAGAGAAAACAGAACAATACCTGAGTATGAGGACTGCACATTACAGCTCCACTATCCACTAAGTGCACCTGTCACCTTGCCCTGGGTTTCACTTGATCCATTACACAGATAACTTCTCATGCCCGTCCTCTCCACCACTCTCCATGCTTAGTGCCACGGATGGTCCCTTAACTCTTGAACTGCTCACCCCACTAATCTACCACCCCATAAGTCTAATATGAGCCACTTGCCTGTGGCCATGAATTTTGGATTAGGGTTGCTCCATTTCTCACCTCCAAGATACCAAATTGTTAGGGCACGCTAGGATTCGACTAAAACACACTTTGGAATTGTTTAACTTTTCCTATGTTGTTCCTAGCCTAAGCACCTGATGTGGTATCTATTGTGTATCTTGTGATGGTTGTAACAAGGAGGTTTCTTTCAAACACAACAGTCCCCTTGTCTATTTCATATCCAGGATTGGAGCCTCTGTAAAGTGATTAATTTGAGGTCTTTTCATAGTTGTCCATGTTATTTATGTACAACAATTTCTTTGTTTTCACACTGTTTTGATAATTTTCGCTCAGTCCACTGAACTTGTTTTTGTATATTGTTATGAATGTTGTGTTGTATCTTTTGATGCCAAAGAATTTCTTGCAAAAAATATTTTATAAAAAAATAAGTCAATCAACACAAATGGTTGTCCAACCCAGTGATTTATTACACTAGGTCCGTGTACTTTGACGCCAATTCAATACTGCCCGGCCATTGCTTTGTTGTTCTATGTAATAGTGGTCCAGGCCGGTCAGTGACAGGACCCAAGCCTTCCCCAGTTCCCCTTTCCATTTGGGACCACAGCACATCCCTCCTTAAGGTCTCCAGGTAAGAATATAACCCTTCCGGGATCGTGTTATTTATCTGACACACCTCCTGACTCCACATCACCTCTCCCCCGTACACCAGTGCGTTCTCCAGCGGCACACGTTTCGACTCAGCCTCTTCTCAGCCGGAGTCCATGCCTTCTGACTCCACTTGTCCTTTGTCCTGATCTCCGTAGTCCTCTGTTGCGTCCTTTTCTTTTGCCCGTCACTCCACCGGGCTTTACCACAATATTCCCTTCATCTTCCCTCACGTCTCTACCCTGTATACAATCGTCTTTTAGGACCCTACTACCATTTCAACCACTAGAACCTTCAACTTTCTTCTGTCTGGCTCTTTTCCCGTGTCCATGTTGGTGCATATCATGTTTTCATCTTGCCTCTTGTTGGAACTTGTTACCCTTGGTGCCCTTGGTATCTTGTATCTTGTCACACACCCTGTCTCTAGGGCCTAGAAAATCGAAATCTTGTGTAGAGAAGTGTGGCTCAATGGTTAGAGCGGCAGACCCTGATGCAGTAGTCTGGCCGGGACCAGGGTTCAATTCCTGCCTCGGCGGGTCTCGGGCTCAATTTCCTCGGACCTGATAATTCTCGCTTCGGTGCCTATTCTAATCATGAGTCCCACTCTGCACCTCTGGGCAATAGCTTGCTTAATCTCTACAACGGCTCCAACAACGCTGGGGACGCCTGACCTCACCTTGGGGGTTGCCCAGGAGTGGGCGCCTCACAGGGAAAGGCCAGGAAGGGTTCCTCGGCGGTATTCGTACAAGCGCTGAGATGCCTATGGGTAGTCGTGCGCTATACAAGTGAGTAATCATTTCATTTCATATCCTGTCTCTGTGGCACCCATAATTCTCCTTTGCACTACCCTAAACACCATCAGTCTTCTCCCTACTAGCCCTATATAAGCAACAAACACTGGGGCATTTTATCAAGGGCCGTTTTGCCGCTTTTTTGGCATTAAAAGCCAAAAAAGAGGCGAAAATGACATCGCCCTATCTACAATGGGGATGCTAACATGCATTAGCGCATGTCAACACCTGTTTTCCCGACGCCTCGCTTTGCATCTCTAATGAGATGAAAAGTGGGCTTCACTGGGCAGTACTCTTTGTAATTTATCGCTGATTTGCACATCGCGATATTTACAAGGAGGCCTACACATTTTTGCAGACGTTAGTTTTTGGCGAAAACCACGGTTTTCGCCATAAACTAACGTCTGCAAAAATGCTGACTTAGGTGTACATACCATTGAGGGTGGAATATGCTAATACGACCACAGGGTCGTTTCAGCAAAGTTATCGCCGTTTTCCATGGAACATCGCTGAAAAACCATCGATGTTCCATGGAAAACACCGCTATCGCCAGAATAATTATTGCCATTGTGCTATGCGTTGTTAATACAGCGCTAGCATGGCGATAATTACCAGTGATAGCCGTCGATAACATTTTTCACGCTGAGTGCAGCCAGCGATAATTATCGCTGCCGCTTGATGATATGCCCCACTATTTGACCCCCAGTGACAGCACGATTGGGTCTTTGTTTCACCAATAACCCCTCAGTAGCCTCCTATTAGCTACTGAAGTTCAAAGGGATGGCATGGAGTCGCCATTACAGAATGTAACAAAGCTAGTAGAATCCTTTATGGTCTGGAGTTAGCCAAGGCGTTCTGATTTTAGTAAAATTATATGTATAATATACTTACAGGGGCTTTCAGTTAATACTGTTCATCCATTGGTCTGTTATTGTGTCAGTCACATTTTTTCTACATACTACAGCATACAACACAGGACTAACAGCCACTCCAGTTAAACCATTGGCTAACTCCACAGTGAGTGAAAACCTTCTTCTCCATATCTACACAGAAAATACTCCCCTCTGTGCCAGAACACTATGAAAGAGTGTGCTTTTCGAGACCCAATTTATTTTTTACTTTTTGCTAATACATTTTTTATTGCTGCATGCCAGCAGCTTCACCCAGTAATAAAGTTTTGCTCGCCCGCCAGTGAAGTCCTATTGGTTTTGCCAAAGCTTGTTTCCTTTCATCTTCTGCAGCCTTCATGGCTCCTCAGTTCAGAAGTAAAGAAGGGCAGTTCCATTTGTTTCAAAAAGCAGTACAGGGGCAGCACATACTACTCCAGACTACCCCCAATTGCGGTCTCTGTGCTAGCAAGTATCTACGTCACAGGCCTTTAAGTGTTTCTGTAGCATTATTTCACCTGCCCCGCCCCCCTTTTTTCTCACTGCCTCATCCCCTCCACTCCCCCTCTTCATGCGGAAGAGGAGCTCTGTCCGATTCCCACAATCGCCAACAGATAATTCAGAGCAGCTTTTCGATGCTGTTTATAAGTCGTAAATCACAACTTTACTTTACCTGATAATGTTGGAGTTCATACAGAGTTACGATGCAGCGAGGAATGTGAAATGTTTGCATCGTGTTTTTATATGGGTCCCCCGGGAAAGGAGCCACCCCTCAAGCATGGGGCCTACAGCTGAGATAAGGCAGCCAGGGCTGGGCCCTCACTGCAGAGAGTAGCCGCGAAGCCTGTTCACTTGACGATAGGACCCCCCCACCTCTATACCCATACATACACACACACACTATTGAAAGGAGGCCTGCACTCTCACTGGGGAGTGAAGAGACAAAGACCCTCACCACGCCCACACTGAGGAGAAGGGAGAAGACCGTGGCTGACTATGGAAGGAAAAGGAGCCACTGGCAAAAGAAAGGAAAACAAGAACATGATAATAACTAATGTTACTATCATTTTATTTTGTCCTCCTGCTGTGGCAGCTTTCATGAGGGGGCGGACGGGGCTGAAGAGCAGGGGAAGAGGGTACCACCCTTCTATGTGCACAATGACTGTTTGGTCGGCCCTCTTGGGCCGCACAAACCAGTCATGAGCACTTTCACTGTTCTCCATTACAGATTGCATGGAGAACATGCCCACCCCTACAGCCCCTGGATGAGCCCGTCACCGAGCTGAGACCAATCACAAAGCTGCAATGACCAATCACAATGCTGCAGCGTTGTGATTGGCTGCGGGGAGCTTGGGAGCGCTGGTGCTTACTGCTTCCTGTTACTTACAAGAAGCCAGGAAGAGGACACAGGAGAGGTGGTGGTGGCTGGCTAGCTGGCTGGCCCAGAGGTGTTTTTTTTTATTGTGATCACCACCAACCCCATGCCCCTTCCCCCCACTGCAGCTTCCAGGCAGCAGCCGAGACTGCTCAAATCAGTCCCGCTCCCTTCGTCTCCTCGCACTACCTATCCCATTCCGCCATCCATCTCTCTATCTCTCTTCTCCTTCTCTGGTTGCTTTCTCTGTATCACTCCCCTCTTTGCCTCTTTTTCTAGGGCCTAACACTGCAAAGTTCTTGTGGTTAAAGGGACAGTTATTCATCTGGATGTAAAGGCTTCTCACTTTAAACAAGACAACGCTTTAGTAAGGGTTGAGGACTTTGAGTTTCAAACTGTGCCCCATAATTAAAGGGTCCACTTTGGCCTGAAAGACCAGGTTGTCTCTTCCTTGCTCCTTGAATGCTGGCAAATGTGCAACAACTTTTAAACTTTACCTTTGTTGATTTTGACTTCCAAGGCATGCTTCATTCATTCCTCCTATGCTTGTTGCCATGAGATACCGGAATGCCCACACTATCCTTTCTTCTGCCCAAAGCTTTCTGGTTTTCATACAGTTCTCGAACACCTGTAATGATTTGTCCTGATGAGAATAAGTAAAGGCCTGACTCCATCCACCCTTTGTACAATACATGAAAACAATAGATTTTAAGGAAGCTGTTTTTGTGAACATGGCGAAGTATGAATTAAAAAAGTATTTTGTCACGCTGAATTAAGTCATTAAATGTTACTAAGTGCGAGGATTCCTGTCAGAGTAGGTGTTTTGTTGATGCCAGTACACCGAGCTTCAGATTGGAAAACGTGCATATATGGTGCGTAGCTACAGCTCCATGCCTCCAGAATGTACGGGGAAGTTACAAATATCCTCAGTGTTTGGTGATTGCTACAAGCTTTGCATTCTTAAACCGTCTTGCTGATTTCTAACAAGCATACTGCCCAGGATTTTGTTGTTTTTGCTGGTCTGCAGTTTCTGTCCATGGTCGGGGACCCCCTGCAAGAGCACTCCTGGAATGGTAGCCAGACTTCGAGGAGATATAATGATAGGGGGTATGTTATACTTAGCTTTGTGTTTTCCCTGCTACTCAGCTGGTGTGGCTCTTGGAATGTCTGATGTCATTGTAGAATCCTGTGTGCCTGGCTTAGGTGGGGTGGCAGTTGATGGCAGGCAGGCTGAGTGGCAGGGATGCCACTCCTGGTGGGGTTATATTTATATTCTTCTTAATTTAACAACTTAATCTGAACTTGTAACGAAACCTAATTAAACCTACATGATAATTATACTTGACCCATGGTCTTCTTTCAAGTACAACATTTTTGGCGACGTTTGGTGAACCATAAAAGAACCAACAGCGTGCAAGCATGTGGAAGTAAGATGGAACAAGGGAAAGAGAAGAGTCTGTGTTTGAAGTAAATGCTTTAAAAAAAGGTACGAGGTATCAACAAAGACAAGAGTAACTGGAACCATTGAAAGTTACAGCTGTGAGGAATAAAAGGAGGAGCTTTAAGAAAGTGAGCATCTTACAGACAGATAAACGCCTTGAAAAGAAAACCCCACCAGTGTCCGAAGTGATCAGGCTGAGTGGCAGGGAGGCCACTCCTGGTGGGGTTATATTTATATTCTTCTTAATTTAACAACTTAATCTGAACTTGTAACGAAACCTAATTAAACCTACATGATAATTATACTTGACCCATGGTCTTCTTTCAAGTACAACAGGGCTTTTCCAATTTCACACCGGGGTCGCCCGAATATGAACAACAGCCACCCGAGAGGTGATATATTCCACAAGCCACCAGGGAATCCAATAATGCCCTGTTGCAGACGCGCAACGACATACATAGTACGGTACGTGAAAGTATTACAGTGTTACTGGGCAAGCTGCAAGACATAGTAGCAATATTTTAGCAAACTGCTACAGCGACTGTATTGCACAATGTACAGGGCGCGTAGAGTTGCAGCATGTGTGTGTGTGTTTTATTTATTTTATATAGAACGAACTTGGCTCACCTGACATAGAGCGCTTTACATGAGAAACGAGATGCATGTGTGGTCTTTATTTAATCACAGGAAGAAGTGATGTGTCTAGAATCGCATGATGTCCAAATAGATGCCGGGAACCGAGCCTGACTTCCCAATTCCCTAGTCGGCAGCTCTGGCAGTCTGGCTGATACTTAAGTTTAAGTTGTATGACTCGCTTGCATTTGTGTTGCATTCAATCTTTCACGTTTTTTGGCTAAAAAAGGTTGCCTTTCACCGATAACAGACTCACGTGCAATCAGTTTGACGTAAATGCTCTACATGCAGAATCCTAGCCCCCATCTCCACTGCTCATTACTGGCCGCAAAGGCCTGCTTTCACCGCAAATCGAGTCTGCAGTTAGTGTATGATTGAGGGCAAACTATCAAACATTGCATGAAGGACCGCACAATGCTACACCAGTCCCCCTCACACCAACCGAGCCACTTTGCAGCGTGCCAGAAATTTTGCTACTCGGGCGGCACAGCTGGTCGGATTACCGCTGTGTACGAAAAAAGCTGAGCCTCTTCTCCAATGCCGCTCTTGCCCGCAGCCACTGCGCACACACTGATCCGTTGGAAAAGCCAATCGCCTGCAGAATCCCACAAAAGAAATCAATTCTTCCATCGCATCTAACCGGCCACTCGGACAGACTCGGGCTGACTTACTGCTGTGGTAAAAGCTTTCTTATCTTCTTTATGGGGCCATCTGTTTCGCACCATAAAGAAGATAAAAACACTTTTACTGCAGCAGTAAGTCAAGTAAGCCAGTCTGAAAAGGACGGGGTTTACAGAGAAAGAAGAACGTCACTAGGATGTCTTCTCCAATGGCTGTCCACCATTTAGGATGCCAGCCAATGGAGAAGAGGGGCAGGGCTTAACCTCGCTAGTGAACAATCCTCTATCTCATTAAATCTTGCCAGCTCGACTGCGCATGTCTGTGCAGTCTTTCACAGGCCAAGACCTAAAAACACAGGAATCAGATTAGGTCGGGAAAGGTTACATTTCATGAATGATATGGGTGTTAAAATGTTAGATGTTATCATCTTTGTCTGTGGAAAAAACTGAAGGCACTAGTTATGTTATGTTATGTTAAATGAGCTTATAATGCTCATGGCTACTCACGAGTGTTCCGACGCAGTACCTAGCGGGGTATGTGCAGTGGGCTTCAGGAAAATATATGTGTTTTCAGTTTCCTCTTGAACGCGACTGGCTCCTGGATGGTATGCAGGGCAAGAGGAAGAGCATTCCAAGCAACCGACGCTTTCACTGCAAATGAGCTTCCCCCTATCCTCTGAAGCTTGAAACTAGGGACCTGAGCATAATATAAGGACGAGGAATGCAAGGAGCGTGCAGGAACATAGAAGGAGAGACACCTCTGCAAGTAAAGAGGACCACAACCATGGAGAGCACGTGGGCCAGAGGTAATAGTTTGAATTTAACTCTACCCACCATGTGGAGCGAGCGCAGCTGTTGACGAACACTGTTCCAAACCCTAGTGCCAAAGACTGGTACGATTATAGCCGAATAACTTAGTGCCATCCCAGCAACCAAAGGCAGACCCCCTTCTGCCTTCCAGTGTGCCATCTGAGCAACCAATGCCAGACCCCCTTTTGTCATCCAGTGTACCATCCGAGTGACCAAAGCCAGACCTCCTTCTGCCATCAAGCATGCTATTTGAGGGACCAAAGTCAGACCTTCTTCTGCCATCAAGCATGCCATCTGAGGGACCAAAGTCAGACCTTCTTCTGCCATCAAGCATGCCATCTGAGGGACCAAAGTCAGACCTTCTTCTGCCATCAAGCATGCCATCTGAGGAACCAAAGCCAGACCTCCTTATGCCACCCAGTGTGCTATATGAGGGACCAAAGCCAGACCTCCTCCTGCCACCCAGTGTGCCATCCAAGAGACCAAAACCAGACATCCTTCTACCAGCGGTGGTTCCTCCATTAGAGTGGAGGAGGAGTGTCTCCCCACTTAAGTGCCCCCCAGAGAAGAAAAATAAGATGGTAATTCATTCCCATTGTACTTGTCATCATCCCATACTAAACCAAGCATCAGGACAGGGCCTGGACTGCTGAGTGACAGCAGGGAGGAGTGGTGGGCAGAGGACTGCATTTGCACTGTTTAAAGTGCGCATACCTCTTTGGCTGGCAGTCATGCGATGGACAGCCACACATAAACACTTTAAACCTCTCAACCTAGGTGTCTTAAGACAGGTAGGTTGGGAGCAAGTACAGCCATCCAGTGCCCACAGGAGCCCCGACAGAGCCACTCCCACCAATCAGGGCACTACTGGCATGCTGGCTAACAGCCCGTGTGCAGGCCGGGATTTGTCGAGGTAGTTTGCTTGGGCCTGCACTGCAGTCAAAGCAGAAGAGGTCATCCATCAGGATACGGTAAGTGTTTTTTCTTAATTTTTTAAAAATCAATAGATACCAGCCGCTACTGGTGCAGGCTAAATATGTAAACAGGAAGCCAGAGTGCAAATCCGTGACTGTGCAGTCGTGCTCGTTATTCTGGCATTTCCAGATGAGCTGCAAGCTACAGGGCTGTTTTTAGGGCTGGGGGAAACAAACTGCTACAATCCTGCTCCAAAAGCACCCCTGTCCCAATTCCAACCACAATCCCCTTTGACTGCTATCACCCGTAAGAGGAGCCTGCTTGATCCTCACATTGAATATAACATCAATTAAACATAATAACCTGGCTTAGATTGGGAATCAAATGCAGCCCTGGCCACATTTTCATTCAGGCTTCGCTCTGTTTCTCCCTGGAAGCTATCTTCCGCTCGTCCATTTTCTCTCTCTTCTCGCTCTCAGATCGTTCTTTCTCCTGAAGCCCCTCTTATGCCTTCTTATTAACCACACGGGAGTTGCAAGATGGCTGGAAAATTGAACATAAAACCATTGAGTTTCCGTCAGCAGTGCACAGGGGTGCTATCCCTCAATAGGGGTAGCTTTGCAATAGTCCGGGTTCGTCTTACGCTGTGTGGAACAGACAGCGATACCCCAGCTGTATGCTACAGACCATTACAACCATTCGACAGAAGGTCTATTGGGCAGTGCGAGTCCTACACACCTTCATTGTTAGTACACTGATTCTGTCCTCAGGACCCAGCACGCCATCGTTAACAGAATGAATTACGACTCTATCACCAACATGACTGATTCTAAGGCGGACACGTTCGCCTATACCTCAGAGGATGCCAACAAAATCTATGGAATGATTCATGAGGATATTCACCAACTACAAACACTCGCAGTAAAGAAAGCAACATTAAACAACTACTCTACCTGCTAAAGAAAGAATGCAACTAGAAGTTACATGCAAGTTCCCTCGTGTGGTGCCACCGTGCCCAACGGATCCCCAGAGGCCTTCGGGTCCCACTGAAGCCACTCTTATGCAAGAACAATGTGAGATTTGTTGAGAAGTGGTATGCCATACTCAACAAGTGCTCACTAGACTTAATTCTACTTCTAATTGAAGAACTGTCCAAAACACTAGAGGAACTGGCCACAGAATTTGCCAACATCAAAACGGAGCTGACAAACGCCATGGATGCCACAGATTTCGCAAAAATACTGGAAGATATCAACATCCAACTTGACAAACACACACAGGAAACCCAAGAACGTAAGATCAGGAAATTCAAAATGAGACACCATAGACCATAAGCTCAGCGAGGTATACACTTGGGCAGAAGTGTATGCCCGCCGACGCCCAAACCGGTCATACAACCCATACTCAGAAAATGAGACTTCATCATCAGAGGGATAAACAAGAACCCAACCTATACAGTGAACGGCCTGTCCTGAGGGCCAACAGCCAACTACATCTACCGCTGCGGTGCATTCTTTAGAGGAGCGCCAGGAAGAACAGACAGACCCAGGCGGGGCAAAACCCGCAGAGGCGGCAAAAATACCAGTAGAACCCAAGAACAAGAAGGGCAGCAGGAGGAAATAGAGAGCCATGACAACTTGGGGATTAACATCTCATCTTATCAATTATCCAATGAGGAAACACGCACATTACAAAAAGGACAATCTTTCGTCTCTACCACCATGACCAACACATTAGAATTGGAAGTGAGCACATTCAAATTATTGCGCAACATCCGCCTACGACATTATTTCCAAAATGTGGCACCTACAGCTGTACAAGAGGAAGATATACTGAGAGGTCTGCGACCCCATAGCACATTGCTGGCCCCACAGAGCCATAAGATCATAGACACGTTTGAGAATCTCATCAAACATGAGATTGCATCCTTACCATTCCAACAGAAGATCAAACGTGGTAATTTGACTAAAAGGGAAAAGAACGTTCTACAGAACCTGGCAAACGACAAATCGATTGCCGGCAGACAAAGGTGGAGCACTCGTGATTATGAACACTGAGTATTACCAGGAACAAGTGAATGTACACACAGCCAACAGAAATACATATGCACCATTGGCAGTTGACCCTACCAGTGAATATTCGTCACAACTAGTGAAGATAGTGAATGAGGCCTTCGACAATGGAACCATCACGGACAAAGCCAGAAGCTATCTTACACCAAACAACCCCACAGCACCGGTTTTATACATGGTGCAGAAGATACACAAACATCCCACAAGACCTCCTCTCCGACCAATAGTGTCCACGAAAGGTAGCATCAAATATTGGTAAATTCATTGACAGGTATTTGCAGCCATTTGTCACCGCAACAGGATCCTACATTAGGGATACCACTGACTTTTTGGTTAAACTGAATGAATGTTCTAATGTATTTGATGATGAAGACTTACTACTGTGTACAGTTGACGTGTGCTCTTTGTACACGCCCAGACCCTACGATTTGGGCTTAGAGGCTGTCGAACAGGTACTCACCGGGTCTACCCTAGACGTGGATTTGCAAGTATTGCTAATGGAACTATTGGTTTTCACCTTGTTCCACAGCTATTTTACAGTTAAAGACAACTGGTTCCAACAATTGTGTGGGACATCCATGGGAAACTGCGCAGCTCCGGCCTACGTGAATTTTGTTTATGAAGGCCTTCGAGGAGGCACAAATCCTGAACGACCCAACTTGGCATATTCATGGTAAATTATACTTGAGATGTTTCGATGATATTTCCATACTTTGGTCAGGAACAAGCTCTACTCTTCTCACGCTTCTTGAAAACCAGAATAAAATCAGTTATCAAATCCAATTTACTTGGGAGTACGACAAAACCAGCATTCACTTCTTGGATGTCGAAATCCACAGACAGGATGGCAAACCATCAACTACAATTTTTCGTAAACCCACAGATCAAAATTCCATTCTACATTTCAACAGTTTCCATAGATTCGGCCTCAAACAAAACTTACCATTCTCCCAACTACTCAGGGTCAAGCGAATCGTCTCCTCCACCAAAGAAAGCGAAACAGAGATGAAACTTATGCTGAACAGATTTAAGAGCAGAGGATACCCAACGGAGATACTTGAGAAAGCAGAAGCACGCTGTAAGAAGACCAACAGAAAAGATTTACTCCAAGTGAACCAGAAAACCGAGAACTCACGCATGGTAGTGGTTTCCAAATACACCACTATCAGCCACAAATTCAGGAACATCATTTTAAAACACTGGCCACTATTGAGTAGAAAACCCGATTTTCAAGGTCCATTCACACAACAACCAATCTTTGCGTACACTAGAGGACGCAACCTCAAAGAAATTCTCACCAAATCAGCGGACCATCAATCTATGACTACATACAGAGGACTAATGCCATGCTACAACTGTAGTAACTGTCATAACATCATCCCTGGGAATTATACCAACCACCCAATGAAAGGGCACAAAATTAAACTGAAGGTGAATGCCACCTGCAATTCATCAAATGTAATTTACTTGTTGAAATGCCCCTGGGGCTCCTGCTACGTAGGACACACAGAAAGGAAAATACGAGTTTGTATACTGGAGCACAAGAGCAACATCAGAACTGGAAACATTAAATCCACTGTGGCTGCGCACTTTGTGGAAAAGAACCATACTGTTGCACAACTAAAGTTCCTCGTTCTAGAACAAATCAAACCCACAAACAACAATAAAAAACACTACTCAAAAGAGAGAATTACTGGATCCGGTACATGGCAACGATGCAACCAAACGGGTTGATCGATAGGATGGAATTCCTATGTTATCTTTAATCTGATTGTAACTTGTTCTGATCATGATCATATTGTTGGACTGTAATATCATTGTTTATTTTATTTTATTTGGCAATGAGTTAATTTGTTAGTTTACATCGTTCATAACTGATTATTTAAAACGTCTTATGATTCGTGCACAAGCGTTAGAACGTATTCTAGCTTCTCTCCAACGATCGATAATTAGGTGCTCAACACACGTACCACATTCCAACATGGCGACTGTCATTTCAACACTAGCCGTAGTCCGTCTCTATCCTTTTAATCTTTAACCCGCCGGTCGCGGCACCACTCAGACCAACTCCACCAGAGAGCCACGCCAACACAATGAAAATAGCTGGTGACTGAACTCGAAGTAGCGTTACTTTCCACTTTAAGTAAGTACCTCCGATGCGGACGTTTTAGCTGTTTTATAAGCACACGCTTTTCTGACCTGGATGTCATAGTCGCGTTCACCATAGATAAAGCATACGCTTGTATTGACAGGCTCATCTGCTACTCACAGCGTCTTCACGTGAGTAAACTTCAGCCCCCGGTCACCTTCGTACCTTGCCCTAACGGCATGTTGTAACTTCATGAGCACCTTCCCAGTGAATAATCCGCACACGTTATGGAGCACGTATGCTAACAATTACGCGATGTAAACGCAAACTTTATTTTCATACAGCTTTACCGCGCACAGCCGTAACCGACATTGGATAGGGTATGCCCACTGATTTTACATTTGCACTTTGTTTAAAGCTTCACATATGCATGAGAGAAGCATGCAAGATCACATTACAATCCACCTTACAGACAGCAGTTCACGCTGCTGACAGATGCATGATTAACCCACTGCATGAATAATCTCACATTGTTACTGTATTTAGTAACAGTATCATCAGACAGCCATTTACAAACAAACACTTTCTTTACTTGTAGAGTAATCCCCTGACGAAGGGCACATTTGAGCCTGAAATGCATTGGGAAGACAACTAACTGGTGATGATGATTTTGACTATATAAAGAAGGATAAAGAATTATTGTGAAAGAAAACAACAACCATGAAAATAATGTGTTGATGCATTAAAGAAACCAGGAAACGAAATAATACTGTAGAATTCAAAAAACTTTATTTGAACTGGAAAATTTAACATAAAACCATTGAGTTTCCGTCAGCAGTGCACAGGGGTGCTATCCCTCAATAGGGGTAGCTTTGCAATAGTCCGGGTTCGTCTTACGCTGTGTGGAACAGACAGCGATACCCCAGCTGCACATTACAGACCATTACAACCATTAGGCAGAAGGTCTATTGGGCAGTGCGAGTCCTACACACCTTCATTGTTAGGTTTGCAAATTAAGCTTTCTAATAGTAGCTAAACACAATTTTATATATAATCCTAATTGGAGCATAAACAGTGATGGGCATTGTATAGTGGCACAGAATTTCAATCTGACAGTATTCCTCTCTACATTTGACTTTTTTTAACCCCTCTCCCCATCTTCCCGCCTCACCACTACAGCCTTGTAGCAGCCACTACTGTCTTCTTCCACCCAGTGTGCAATCTGAGTGACCAAAGCCAGACCCCCATCTTCAATCAAAATATGGAGGGAAGATGGAGGAAGACATTTGATGAGTCTAGCAAATCCGATTATACGAAATCCATCAGGCTGTATCACGCAGTAATGAAATCGTCCCAAGCCTCTTTTCTGCCAATAAAATTGCCAACTCCTCCAAGTCTCCTAAAGAAATTTTTAAGATCCTTAAAGATATACTGTGCCCCCTACAGCTTATCCAACTATGGATGTTTCTGTGGAGCACAGCAGTGATTTGGTACATTTCTTTCAGGAAAAAAAATTGAAATATATTCCTCCTTCTCCGATACGACTGATTCGGTGGCTTCTCTTTTAATCAATTTATGGCAGATTTGAAAGATGTATGTGGCCTGGCGCGAAAAGGCCGTCAGGACTCTAACACGCACTACAAAAAATGAAATACTCCTTTTGACAAGTTACTATTCACTTTTATCCAATATGACTCATCAAAAATTCATTGCATTACAATCATCATAAAGAAATACTTTTTGTACATTATTAGATTTGCTTTACATTTGAAAAACAGAAATATAAATTTATACATTAAGTAGATAACGCAATAACACCCGATGCATTTCGGGGCATCAGCCCCTTCGTCAGGGGTCTGTTAAAGAAAGGAAAAGGAAACCTTGTTACTTTCGGTGTTGTGGGGAATCAGTGTTGCTGAATACTACCTTTTTTGTTGTTTGATGCTTACCTCGTTATTGCGAGTACTGAATGCTGCTATGTAATATAGAGCATTGAAAAAAGTTCTATAATAAAGAGAGAAAACGTGTTTTATCTTCTGTGTATTTTTTATATGTGTTTGTTACCAAAACGTTCAAAAATGAAGAGAATCATGAAATTTACCTGATCCTCCCTTGGGTGTGCAAAGCCTGTGAAAAATAATAATAATCACAGGCTATCAATTATAAGGCTCATTGAGAAAAACGATAACATTTCAGCATCGCCAATGCTGTGTTGGGCTCACCTGTTACTTTCTTAAATGTAGCCTTAATCCGTTATATCTGCTAAGTGTAAATAAATAGATCTCAATATCTCTTGTCGAGTACTACAGAAAGCAACATGAGTTTTATAAAAAAAAGGAGCTCTTTTTACCTGCAGGGCTTCAGTTATGGCTTGGCCCCATTCCCTCGCTCGTAAGCAATTTTGACTGTGGAACATTGAGATTGAAGAATTCAATGCATTGCCCTTTGTAGCACACGAGTGAAACACTCGAGGTCTCGATGTTCCCTACTAATTAATCCTCATCGCCTTACCTGCGGGTTCTCGTGTTAAGCCGGTCCCGCTTTGTATTCTAGTAACTCTGCGTGAGGAAAGATACACGCATCTATTAGACAAGCTGACAAGGTGTCGGCGAGAGTGCTCGCTGTTAAATATTCTTGTAGTTTTGGTAACAAACACATATAAAAAATACACAGAAGATAAAACACGTTTTCTCTCTTTATTATAGAACTTTTTTCAATGCTCTATATTACATAGCAGCATTCAGTACTCGCAATAACGAGGTAAGCATCAAACAACAAAAAAGGTAGTATTCAGCAACACTGATTCCCCACAACACCGAAAGTAACAAGGTTTCCTTTTCCTTTCTTTAACAGACCCCTGACAAAGGGGCTGATGCCCCGAAATGCATCGGGTGTTATTGCGTTATCTACTTAATGTATAAATTTATATTTCTGTTTTTCAAATGTAAAGCAAATCTAATAATGTACAAAAAGTATTTCTTTATGATGATTGTAATGCAATGAATTTTTGATGAATCATATTGGATAAAAGTGAATAGTAACTTGTCAAAAGGAGTATTTCATTTTTTGTAGTGCGTGTTAGAGTCCTGACGGCCTTTTGGCGCCAGGCCACATACAATTATTACGATAGTGTGCAGGCACTAATCTAACACAGCACACATACCGCTCAATATTACAGAAATTGAATATTAGAGTGCAGCACCCTCCCACATACATTGTTAGATTTGAAAGATGACCATCTCTTAGCGTTTCCCCATCTTATGAAGAATCTTGTTTAAGAGTTTTTAATTATGGTTAAATCTGGTTCACCACTGGGCCCAGCCCATCTTCATGTTCTTCAACAAGGATCTGACTGCATTATCCCATTGCTGACAAAGTTGTTAAACATCTCTCTCTCAAGCAAAAGGTCCCACACCGTTGGAAGCATGCAATAGTCATACCACTTTTAAAAAGCCTACTCTCAACCACCTCTTTAAATAACTATAGGCCTATCTATTTGCTACCTGGAGTTGCAAAACCTCTGGAAAAACATGAATCTCTTTCAATTTCTGGAATCTCAGGCAGTGCTTCATCCCACTCAATAGTTCTGACCACAATACAGCACTGAATGTGCACTGCTAGCGGTGGTCAAGGAATTAAGGAAACTCTTGGACCAGGGAGGATCTGCAGCCATCATACTTCTCGATCTAAGTGTTGCCTTCAACACCATGGATCATTAAACCTGCAACCAGAGAGTTTTCAATGCCAGTGTCCAGGGCAAAGCACTTGAATAGCTTTCCTCTTTTCTGAAAGACCAAACCTTTCAGGATTTAGATCGGGCCTAATATTTAACCAGTCTTCCTCTCAGTTGTGGGGTACCTCGGGGATCCTCCTCCCTGAGACTCACCCTTTTCAGTTTTTACATGCTCCACCTTGCCGACATCTTGCAATCGTTTGGATTGCCATTGGTTTCCTAGACCGATGACACCCAGCTAGTCTTTTTTTTTAAAATAGTTTTTATTGCAGACTTATAATACGTAGAATATTTCCACACATACATTACATCTCTGACTCCTCAGTGCACTATTCTCTGTTCAGCTCCGTACACAGCCTTTAAGCCACAACCCAGAGATCGGGCGGCGTCGAGCAGGGAAGTGTCAGAAGCATAAGTATAATAGCAGTTACAACCCTTTCGCTAGGAGTGTACATGTCCGCTTTTAGTTTCCTCCCTTACCCCCCCCCCCCTGGATCCCTTTAACTGTCCCCAACTCCCTACCCCACCCCCCCAAATCCCGCCACCTATGCATAAGAGCTTGTTTAGCCTACATCTATGGGTGTTATCAGGAGCTAATGATTGTCTAGGTATGTGATGTGCCTGGTGTGTCTTGAGAGGTGTCTCTGTCAGGGTCAGGAGCGTCCCCATCCTCTTGCGGTGTGCTATCTCTCAAGGTTTGCACTAGCGCTTCCCACGCAGCCGCTGTGTTCAATGCCTTATCGTCTGGTTTCCGGCGAGCCATTTGGTATCGAAGTGTGCTTTCACAAGCTGCCCATTTCAGAAACTCATTGACCCACCGCCTGTGCGTGGGACCCGCTCTCGCCTTCCAAAGTCTTGTGATTTACCTTTTGGCCAAGAGCAGGCCCATATCAATAAATTTACTTGTGGTCTTGTTTTTGGGAGTATGTGGGAACCAGTGCAAAATACTGACCGCCATGTCATACTGCAGGCTCCTTTCTGTCACCTCGTTCAGCGTGTCACCAATCGTCCGCCAGTACTCCCTCAGGTCAGGGCAGGACCATAGCATACGGTCTAGTTCCGCCCCTTCTGTAGTGCATCTGGGGCACGCCGCCTCGGCCGCCCCAAAATATTTCCTAATTTTACCAGGTGTTAAAAAGGCTCTGTGGAGGACGTAAAAGTGGATTTGTTGAAAGCGTGCACTTCTCGTGCTCTTCCGTGCTCGCCGCACTATCTGCACCCAAGTCGTCTCGGGGATCTCCTTATTCAGGTCTGATTCCCACTTGGCTTTTAGCGCCGTTAGGGGCGGCAGATTCTCCTGGAGCATTCTAGAATACAGGCATGTTACTGCCTTATAAATCCCGGCTGCCATCATAGTATACTGACAGGCCATGGTCGTCGTTGGTTCTAAGAGCCCCCCCTTCCGGTGCGCCTGTATGGCCCAAGTCACCGCGGCATGCAGTAGGTAGCCTCCACGCGGGAGGTCAAACCGCTCCTGTAGATATTGATACGGAATGAGCGCCCCATCCTCGTATAGGTCGCCAATCACCTGCAGCCCCGCGTTCTCCCAGACCTGTAACTGCGACCAGTCCCCTCCATGGGGGAGCGCCGTTACCATTCCAAGAGGTATCTCAGGAGCATATGGATGTCATACGCCCGCACGGCGTTGGGATTGGTTCCAGCAGAGCCTAAACGTTTGCTCTTCAAGTGTTAAATCGCGAAGGGTAAACCTCTGATGCAAGGCTATATAAGCGAGGACATGTCGCGGAGTGTCCCTATCCCTTTCGTGCTCCGGACCTCGGAATACCCTTGCCACTTCCTGTGTGAAGAGCTGCAACTGAGCCGCAAGGTAGTAGAGCTCGAAGTCCGGGACCACTAGGCCTCCCTCATATTTCGGGCGAGTGAGCGTTGTTAATGCGACTCTACATCTGCCCGAGCCCCAGAGGAACGAGGTCAGTTGCGACTTCAATCGACGAAAGGTGGAGCTGGGTACCCACACAGGTAGAGTGTGAAAATAATAAAGGAGGCGCGGCAGAGCAATCATTTTCAGTAAAGAGATGCGGTCGGATACCGAGAGCCGGAGGGTGGCCCAAAAGGCCATGCTTCCCTTCAGCGCCCGCATACATCGGCCCACGTTGCTTCCAGCATATCTGCCGCCCCGTGGTACACGTATACCCCTAGGTATTTCAGGCAGGTGGGCTCCCAGTTAAGCAAGGGTCGGTGGGCGGGCCATATCATACCCCGTCGCAGAGGGAATAAGCACGTCTTAGGCCAAGTTCAAGTTCAAGTTCGGGCATTTGTATAGCGCACTACTCACCCAGAGGGTCTCAAGGCGCTTGGGGAGGGGGTTCATTATTTGTCGAATAGCCAGGTTTTAAGTTCTTTTCTGAAGGAGATGTGGTTCTGAGTAAGGCGAAGGTGAGTGGGGAGTGAGTTCCAGGTCTTGGCAGCAAGGAAGGAGAAGGATCTGCCACCCATGGTGGATTTTCGGATGCGCGGGACTGCGGCGAGGGCTAGATTGGACGATCTTAGTTGGCGGGTGGGTTTGTAGAAGGACAGTCGAGTGTTGAGGCATTCAGGTCCAAGATTGTAGAGGGCCGTGTGTGCGTGGGTGAGAAGGCGGAAAGTAATTCTTTTGTTGACGGGAAGCCAGTGGAGGTCTTTTAGGTGACCGTTGATGTGATCTTGGCGAGGGATGTCTAAAATAAGTCTCGCTGATGCGTTTTGGATGCGTTGGAGTTTTTTCTGTAGTTTTGCTGTGATTCCGGCGTATAGTGTGTTACCATAATCCAGTCGACTAGTCACCAGTGCATGGGTGACAGTCTTTCTTGTCTCGAGGGGGATCCAGCGGAAGATCTTTTTGAGAATGCGAAGAACGTTGAAGCAGGAGAATGAGACTGCGTTGACTTGTCTGGACATCGAGAGAGAGGAGTCTAGGATGAAGCCAAGGTTGCGAGCATGGTCTGTGGGTGCGGGTGCTGTGCCCAGAGCGGAAGGCCACCAAGAGTCGTCCCAGGCAGAGGGGGAAGATCCTAGGATGAGCACCTCCGTTTTGTCTGAGTTGAGTTTGAGGTGGCTATGTTTCATCCATTCAGCTACTTCTTTCATGCCTTCTTGGAGATTGGTTTTGGCGGTGTTGGGGTCTTTGGTGAGGGAGAGGATTAACTGGGTGTCGTCGGCGTAAGAGATAATGTTGAGGTTGTGTTGACGAGCGATGGAAGCGAGTGGAGTCATGTAGACGTTGAAGAGGTTGGGACTGAGTGAAGATCCTTTAGGTACACCACAGATGACTTCAGTGGCCTTTGAGTTGAATGGGGGAAGTCGGACTGTTAACTTTCAAACCCGAAAGCTCTCCAAACTGCGAGAGCAGTCTCTCCGCACCCACCAATGCTTCTGCCGCGTCCTCTCGGAATAACAATAGTTCGTCTGCATACAGGGAGATAAACTGTTGTCCTCCTCTACTGTCTATACCCTTATAATGTTTCCCTGTCCGGGCCTCAGCTGCGAGGGGTTCAATCGCCAGGGCGAATAACAGGGAGGATAGGGAGCATCCCTGCCGTGTACCGCGCTCCACCGGATATTGGTGCGCGATGAGGAACCCCACCCGCACTCTTGCCACCGCCGATGTGTACAGCACTCTCGTCCATTGGATATAACCTTCCCCAAGGCCAAAGCGTTCCATGTCTTTGTATAAGTACTCCCACTCCAAACAATCGAACGCTTTCTCGATGTCTATCGATAGGAACAGGGGCGTCTGGGCTCCTGGGTGTGTGTCCTCCAACAGACGTATGAGCCTCCTAATATTTATAGTTGTGTTGCGCGCAGGAATAAATCCGGACTGGTCTTTATGGACTAAGTCAGGCATGTGCGGCAGTAGTCTGGCTGCCAGTATAGCACTTAAGATTATGTAGTCTGTGGTCAGGATAGAGAGTGGCCTATAGGAATTGGGGCAAGCAGCCAGCAGTCCTGGCCTCGTTATACACCATTTGGAGACGCGGTGCTAGCATGTCCAGGTATTTGCTATAAAATTCTATGGGCAACCCATCTAAGCCCGGCGTTTTGTTGCGGGCCATTCGTTTTACAGCCCCCCTGATCTCTCCTAGTTCTATGTCTCTACTCAGGTCGGCAGCCTGTTCTTGGTCCAATTGTGGTAATTGTAACCCCTCAAGGAAAGCGTCAATGTCACACCCTCGTCCCTCCAATGCGCTCTTATAGAGGATCCGGTAATAGCACTGAAAGCTGTTTAGTATCTCCGTCTGAGTATAGTTTATGCGGCCCCCTTCCCCCTCCAGAGCCAGAATCGGGTAGCTTCGTTTAGTGGGGTTAGCCAACCATGCCAGCAGCGTTCCAGCTTTATCGCCCTCAGCGTATGCCCTCAACATGTAGGCTCTGTAATCAAAGCATCAAAGCTACGGAGGCGCTCCACTTCAATCGCTACTGCTTCCCTAGCTGAGCTAACCTCCTCCTGGAGCTCAGGGTGGCCCGGTGGCGCTACTTCTGCTTCTCACAGTTTGTCCTCTGCCTTAATCAGATCATCTAGTAAAACCTTACGCATCCCTACATGTTTCCCTATACACTGCCCCCTAACAACCACCTTGAAGGTGTTCCATTCCATCGCTCTAGAGGTAGTGGAGCCATCATTTTCGGCAAAGTATTGAGTTATCCCCTCCTCCAGTGCCGCGCGAAGCAGTGGGTCGTCCAATGTCTCAGGCCACAGCTTCCAAGTCGGAACGCGCGAGACCTCAGTTGCCCAATCTAACGTGACCAACATAGGGTTATGATCAGAGATTATCCTGGCGAGGTATTCAGTTCGCGCAACAGCTGACATCACGAGCGGGGAGCACAATATCGCATCAATCCGAACATGTAGGTCGTGCAGGCTAGAGAGATATGAGTAGTACCGTTCAGTCGGGTGCTGCGCACGCCAAGCATCCACCAGTTCCCACCTCCCTTGCCAGTCTAGTCTACCCTTTGTGAGACGGTGTACTGGGGAGTCTCCCAGCGGCGGGTCGGATCTATCCAAGGTTACATCCGCTACCGAGTAGAAGTCCCCTCCAATCATAATAGGGCCCGCTAAATAGTGCGCACGTGCCCCAGAAAGTCTCGTCAAGAAGTCTTGTCAAGAAGGCCAACTGTTCAGTGTTTGGTGCATATATGCTACATAGAGCTATGTCTCTGCCCTTAAGTTTGCCCTCTACTGCAACATACCTGCCCTCAGGGTCTATTGTGTGCCTGGTCACCTGGAAAGGGGTGCCCGCCCTGATCCAAATTAGTGCGCTTCTAGCAAATGGGGAGTACGTAGTGTTAAATATTTGCCCCCTCCACCTCCGCTGTAGAGCGATACCTTCCTGTTTAGTCAGATGTGTTTCTTGCAACAGTGCGATATGAACCCCCCTGCGGACCAGATAGGCGTGGACCTTATGTCTCCTTGCCATTGTGTGTAGTCCCTGCACGTTCCAGGTTATACATCGCAGTGTACCCATGTTAGCCATTGTCCCATAGTAGCTGATGCGGTGTAGCACAGGTCCATGTCCTTGCGTAAGTGGTGGTGCCCCCCCAACATGTCTCCAGTTCCTCACATGTCCCATCCCCCTCCTGCACAAAATCAAACAGTTGCCAATGGAGAACGTCCCCAACAGTTCCCTCTCCCCCCCCCCAGAACAGGCCCCAATATTAAACTATCAGTTCCCATCCAAACTCAGACGATCTACCCAACCTCCCACCTATACCACAGTCGTCACTGTGGGTGCCTTAAGGGCTAGTGGAGTGTGACTCTGACCGGAAGGTAGCTACGCCAGCCCCCAATCCCCGCACCCTCAGACCCCCCATAATTAGCAGCGGTGGGACATCCCGGTGTATAACCCTCATCTGCATTACATATCTTAAATTCCCCCAGTTACCAGTAGTGTCCGCTGCCTGCTGCTTCCGTGTCAGAGGCTCAAGATGTCTTCTGCCGTCTGCGGCGTTACCAACAGACCTTTGGTGCTGTGTACTTCCGCCTGGTCCGTCTCCGAGCCCGAGACGTGGCCCTCCAATTCCGTGCCCTGTTTTGAAGGGGAAGCATCAGACCTCGATAGTGTCTCCACCGCCTGCAGCGCCGCCCTTTTCTCCTCATCCGTTTGGGCCGCGTTAGGTTTTTGAGATCCTTGTCGCCTTCTACGGAGCCTCTGTGATTTCCGCACCTGCATTGTCCAGCGCTCTCCTTCCTCTCGGCATTTGGCACCGTCCGTGCCCGCCTTGTACGTTTCCCACCATGGCCACGCATCTGCTGACATGAGGAAAAAGAGCGCCTTGTCATCCAGCATCACTCGTAACTTAGCCGGGAAGAGCAAAGAGTACGTTATGCCTTCAGTTCTGAGTTCTCGTTTGATAGACAAGAAGGAGGCTCGCATCCGCTGCGTCTCAAAAGTGTAATCAGGGAATAGTGTCACCTTGCTATTCGCTACCTGGTATGGCCCCGCATCTTGGGCTCTCTGGAGCAGCAAGTCCCTATCCTTTTCGTGTAGTAGTTTGGCTATAACTGGTCTGGTCGGTTGACCCGGTCTGGGCGGTCTAGCCGGGACGCGGTGGGCGCGCTCCAGCGTGAAAAATGGAGAGAGGCCTTCTGGCGCCACCGTTGTCTTAAACCAGCTGTCCAGATACTCAACCATATCGTCCCCTTCTGTTTTTTCAGGGAGGCCCACTATTCGGACGTTACTGCGCCGACTCCTGTTTTCGGCATCCTCAGCCCTCCTCTCCAGTGATTGCATTCGGTCTAGGGCGTCCGCTAGCTTCACCTCCATAGTTTTGTGGGCAGGGGCCAGCTCCCGTAGGGTATCTTCCGTGTTCTTGACCCTGCCTTTAAGTTTGTCGTGGTCCGCACGTAGGAGGCCCAAACCCGACGCCACTTGCGCAATATCTTGCTGTAAAGTGTCTCTTGTCGCCGCAATAGCCTCCAGTATGCGGTCTTGAAGTTGTTGCAGGTCTGAAGGCCCCGTGGCGGATCCTTCTGGCGTTTCGGAGGCCGTAGCTCCCTCCGTCTTCCCCTTGTTCTTCACCATGATTTTAAATCGCCTGTTGAGCCGATACACTCGATGTACTCCACAGTGCAGGGGGTGCTTTCGTGGCCTCCGCCTGTGTGGGGGTTCACAGCAGAGGCCCCCGTTGGTCCCGTGGCTCCCCAAACGTGTGCTCTAGGGCAGTTTTGGTGCCAGTTGAATCCAGGCACGTGGGGCCGTCCTGTTTGAGTACTATCTTCCACTCATAGTATGTAGGCTTCTCCCGCCCTCCCCCGGGGTTCTTCTGCCGGGTACGCCTGGGTTCCCCGTGATGCTTCGCAGCGGGTAGGTCTCAAGCGCGGTCAGGCTTTGTGCTCCTTGTGATCCCTTGGGGTTGTTTCCGTACGGTGTTAATGGTCAGGCCAGCCCTGAGTGCTCCTCATCCTAGCTGCACTCTTCTGCTGCTCCTGTGTAACAGCGCTCCTTGGTTCGTGGTCCAGGGCTGCCCGCAGGGCTTAAGCTTGCCAGTTCTCGCCCCCACTGCCCCACTGGTCACCAGCATCGCCAATGGCCGGCCTGCCGCCTTCCCCCACAACGTCGCGCCGCTTTATCTATGGGGCGTCTCTTTGGGCCACCTCAGCTTCCGAGGATCGTTTCTCGGTGCAGGGCCCCTGTCTACAGGTCCTGGGAGTTCCCGCAGCGCGTGCCGGTAGTATTTAATGACTGCAGGACCCAACTCCCTCCTCGGGTCCTACGCAGAGCTGGGGCCCTTCCCTTTGTCGGGCGATGCCTTCTGTTCAACCTCGTTGGTAAGCCGGCTCACCTGCCTCATCCACTGCTGCCCCTGTGTGCACTCGCGGTTCTCAGGTTGATCCAAGGCTGCCTTCGGGGCCTGGGCGTTTTCTGGGGATCCGGCCACTGCCGAGGTGCTCTATCTCTCCGCTATATGCCAGTCAGCACTCCCCAGCCCGCTCCGGGTCTCAGCTCACGTCGCTGTTTTGCGGTCTGGTGATGGGAACTCCCAATCGCGGGGGGGGGGGCGATGTTGCGCTGTGTGCTCTGTTAATTCCACAGCGCCTCTGATTGAATTGAGGGTTCTGTCGGGCTGCTCTCCTTCAGTGCTCAGCAGCCTCTGCCTCGGCCATCCAGTCTGACCGCAGTCGCCATGACTCAGCTGTTCTGCCCCCTAGATCCGCAAGTATGCCGCCTGCCAGGGTCGCCTTTAGTGTCTAGGCTCGTGAACAAGTGTCTCCGATGCTCTTTCGGGCCTCTTATTCCTCTGATCACCTGCTCGTTATCTTCTCCGAGTCTCACACTGTGTTGTCCTCGACGCGCTGCACCCTCCTGCCTCCGTCACTAGGGAGCTGATCCCAGAGCGGATCTGTCGGCCATCTCGCTCAAGCAACCATTCAGCAATCGCCAGTGAGGACACTCAAGCCAACAGTCAGGGGTTTCTCCCACCGGGCCCTCACGCATCAGCCGCAGCTCTCTCCGTAGGGGTAAGAAGTTCGTACCCCCCTCGCTGTTGCACCGATCCGACTACACAGTGCCCCGCCGGTCTCTCAGATGTCTACGTGGAAACAGCCTAGTCAAATCTCACCACGCAGAGCCAGGTGGTGTCCCAAGTGACAGTCCGCCTCCCAGACGTTCAGTGTCTCCGCCGGGTACCGGCCTCAGCAAAGCAAGCGCAAATCAGGGGCACAGGTTACGCCGCCTTTTTGCGGAGCCTCTTCCAACTCAGTCTGTCACAGGAGCAGGCCAATGCAGCGACACGGGGCTATGGGGCCCGCTGCGCCATCGTCCATGAGCACTAGGTACTCCGCTGTGCACTCCGGACTGCTCCTCTCCGGAGGGATGCCCTTCTCCGCTAAGGTCTTTCGTTATTGATCTCCGGCATCGGAGATGGCCGCCATGTTAGATCTCCTTCATGCACGGGTTCTGCTTCCTCTCTGCTCGATCGGTACGCCTCCAACTGACTCCGTATGCGCTCGCAGGGGTGCCACTATGATTCCCCCCGCCTCCGGTGCGCAGATGGGCGTAGGCGCGGGAGTCGCCGCTTCGTTTTGTCAGGATTATTAGGGGATCAGGCGCGGAGCTCCAAGCTCCCGCCGCCATTCCCTCCAGCGTCCAAGCCACGCCCCCCGACACCCAGCTAGTCATGTCTATCTCACCCGATCACACCTCTAATCATCTATCCCAGACTCCATACCTCTGGGGAGTAGCCAGATGGATGGCTGGCTATAAATTAAAACTCAACAAGGACAATACTGAAGTCATGTTGTTGGGTAATAACTTCTGGAGTAGTGTTCTGAGGTCTATTCCAGAATGTCTGAGCAAGCTCCTAACCCTTACAGGCCCAATTAGGAGCCTGGGGGTGTAGTTATACACCAATCTTACGGTGGAATATCAAGCCAAAAAATGTTTGCTACTGCATTCTGCTACTATTGAGGAAAGTTTTCTAGCTCCTCCCTTTCACAGCCAGAAAAGTGATTGTCCAGGCTTTATTATTGGCATGCCTGGATTATGAAAATGCTTTATACATTGGCTCACTGTGCTCTGTTGTCAAAAGGCTGCATACTAGCATAATGTGGATGCTCGACTTCTCACAGATACACCTAAATGTCAGTCAGTAACTAATGCCCTAAAGGATCTCCTCTGGCTTACGGTAGAGTGCCGGATTTGGTTCAAATCTCTCTGTATCATGCATAGGGTGATACCTAGTACAGGTACTTCTTTTCTACAATCATAATACTCCTTGTATGTGCCAAGAAGGCTTTTCAGATAAGTCTTTGCCCCTCCACTTAAGGTTCCCAGAATTCGAAGATAGCACTGGGTTGGAAGCTTTACATCCTTTTTGGTGTTCAAAGTCTGGATTTCCCTGCCTCGCGAATTACGCTTTTTGGAGCAAGAACTCCCATTTCACAAAGCCTTGAAGACCTGGCTGTTTGGGAATACTTGTATTCCCAGGATGTTGGGATAGGATGTTAGGCCTTTGGGTAGCCATGCGCTATACAAAAACTGCAGTACAGAATAAAATCAATCAAGTGGATTTATATTGCGTAGCTAATCACCTGAGAGGGTATCCAAGCACTTGCGGGTCATGATGGTCCAGGTGACTCATTCGAACAGCCAGGTCTTGAGTGCTCTTTAGAATTCCAGTAGAGAGGTGGAGGTCCGTAGCTACAGAGGGAGGTCATTCCAGGTTTTCGATGTGAGGTACGAGTAGGAGCGTCCTCCACTGTTGCTTCGGTGGATGGTGTGGCTGTGGGCAAGTGAGAGAGAGCTGGAGTGCAGTTGTCAGGTAGGATGGTGGAAATTTAGGTGATGGTTGATGTAGGCTGGTCCTTGATTGTGCAGGGCTTTGTAGGCACAGATCATCAGTTTAAATTAGCATCTCTTCGGTAAGGGGAGCAAGTGGAGATTTCTGAGTTGGGGGGTGATGTGGATACGTCTGGGGAGTTCGATGATGAGGCTGGGAGCGGAATTCTGTATAGTCTGGTGACTGCAGAAGGTGTGTGGGGATTCCAGTGTAGAGTGTGTTGTCGTAGTTAAATCGGCTTGTGATGAAGGCCTGAGTGTCGGTATGTGTAGTGTATAGGGGGAGCCATTTGAAGACTTTACATAACATTCCAGTACAAAAGCAGGCATAAATGACTGTGCTGATCTGGGATTTCATGGTCAGTTTACTGTCCAGCATTATGCCGAGGATTCTGACGTGGTCGGTCCATTTGGCTGATGGTCCTACTTCCGAGGGCCATCAGGAGTCATTCAAAGGGATGGTGTTGTTGCCAAAGAACAGCACTGTTATTTTTTCTGTGTTGAGCTTCAGGCAGTTGTCCTTCATTCAGTTGATGATGCTCGTCATGCACCTGAGGAAGCTGATTCTTGTGGTGGCTAGGTCTTCTGAGAGTGAGAGGATGAGCTTGGTGTCTTTTGCGCATGTTTACTCCATGTGATCTGACAATGTTGGCCAAGGGGGTCATGTAAGTGATGAAGAGGGTGGGGCTGAAGGAGTATCCCTGAGGGACACTGCAGATGATGTCCTTGGGTTCAGAGGTGAATGAAGGTGGATGGACTTTATGGGTTCTTCTATTAAGGTACACTTGAGGTCGTTTACCTGGTTACCGATGTGGTACAGTCTTCTGACCAGGGTGTGATGATATATTGTGTCAAAGGATGCTGAGAGATCAAGGACAATCAGAACCACTATTTCTCCCCAGACAAGGAGGGCTCTGATGTCATCAGTGATTGAGATCAAGGCAGTCTCAATGCTCTGATTGGCGTGGAATGCAGATCGGGATGTGTCTAGCAGAATATTCTGCTCCAGATATTTTGTCAATTGTCGGTTGATGTCTTTTTCTAGGACTTTGACCGGAAAAGGGAGAAGGGAGATAGGAGATGGGACGGTCGTTTTTGAGTTTGGTCGGTTCAGTGGATTGTTTCTTGAGGAGTGGGATTATTTCTACATGGTTCCAGTCTTCTGAAAAAGTGACTGTGGCCAGTGAGGAGTGAAAAGGATGGTGAGCTAACTGCTGGTGCTGCGGCTTCTAAGGTTGAAAATGTGGTGTGAGCAGGGGACCTTGGGGGCTCCTGAGTGAATGGAGTTCATGATGGTGTCCTGGAGGGGCTGGTGCAATGAGGTAAGTTTGTAGTCCATGTTGATTTTGATGAGTGTTCGAAGGAAATCTGAGGACTTGGGCTGGGGTTGTTAAAAAAGGGTTCCAAAGACAACCGGTAACCAAAGACCCTTTTATGTTGCCCGGCGGTATCGCCTCTATGACCCACCGATATTAATCAATGAAGAAGCAGGCGCTGGAGATTGGAAGGCAGGAAACGAGGATTTTATTCTCTCCGGAGGAGAACACATCAATTCAGACAGCAAGTATCGTCACGAGGTGCTCTAACCACATCTCTGAGGCCTGGCCTCTTATACTAGGGTTTATGACCTTTATTGCACATAACACATTCTCGCAATACTTTAGTACTTGAAAGAACATCCTCGGAATCTCCCCTTCAGACCCGTTCCCACATACATTTACAGTTGGATTCCCCACCCCGGTCACAACAGGTGATGGTTGTCGCACAGCAGGGCATTCCGCCGATTCACGGAATGCATGGGGTTGATCGGATCTCATGGGGTGGGGGCTTTGATCGGTTCGGGGGTCTTTTGATGGGGAGGGGAAGCTTCCTACTGTACGGGGTAATAAACAGTATCCGCAGGGCCAGGTGGCGGCCTGGGAACAAGGAAGACAAACGGGGACACAGGAAAAGGGGGTTTGCATCAAAAGGGTTTGAGGCCATGAAAGGAATGAGGGGAGGTGTCGCGCTGGGAACAGGATGGGATTCCGTGGTGAAGCTGCGCTGAAGAGGGGTTTATAACCCAAGGCATGAGAGAGCGGGGGTTGTCAGCGTGCGGGGGAATGCTTGCGAGGTTAAGAGAGAGAGAGACGCGCTGGCTATCAGCGAGGGGCAGGGAGGTCATGGTGCTCAAAAAATGGCTGCCGCTTACGCGCACGAATGGGCTTGGAAAAGGGGCAAGATGGCGCCGATAATGTTCACCAAGTTTGTATTTATTTTCCACAGTCCTCCCTTTAACATTTCCAAGACATCTTGCTGGCCTATTTCCTATCTACACCTATATGCAGCGATCATAAGTAAGGGAGAGGGGACTTAGGCGAAAGAACTGTACATAAACATCACATTATAAACATCATATTGAAAAATCTCATCATTTAGTAGGCGGGTTCATCGTTAAGTTGGTTGCAGAAAAAGTCATCGTAATGCAATATCAGACTAGAATTATGTAGCGAGGGCGTTGGGTACAGATCATAGAATAAGAACTGGTAAGTTATCATATAAGTAAGTCCTTTTTGTATACGGCGGGTGCATAGTCAGTCCAATGGTGGTTGGGAGAGAAATGAGATACAGTAAAAAAAAAAATATATATCAGAGTTCTCGTTGTCCTTTGTCGTCTTCTGTCGGCACTGTTGAGCACCTGGATTACCTATCAACAGAAATGTTCATGTGGATTGAGTCGTTGCGGGTCTGCGGGTAGGGGTGCATTCTGTTTGGTTTTCGTCAGACCTCGTAGGAGGAATGCGTTACGGTTTTGGAGCAGGTGCATCTTCTTCCGCAATGCAGAGCATAGATTTGCAATGGAAAATGCAATTGTTCCAGAATTGTGAGATCTGTTCGTTTCTTGAGTCTCTGTGGTGGGCATTTCCTGTTGCTTCCATCATCTTCAAGGTGCTTGGTAGCGGGCAGAACCACAGACTTTGTTTATCTTTTCTTCGGGGGCGACCCTTGGTGGAGTTCTAGGTCACCGTTCTGGGATTTAACATAGTTCGTGGTCTACTTAGTCGGAGCTCCCTCCCTTCTGACGCAGGGAGTACTCTTCTCTGGGTAGCTCAGTAGGATTTGGAGGAACTTGGGAGTTCGGGTGGAAAGGTGCGGGTGTGAACAGTCCTTATGGTAGGTCGGAGGAGGAGGGGATGGAGCAAGGCCAAGTCGGGAACAGATCAGGGGGACGGAGGGTTTGCGACAGGCGGGTCCGTAACCATGTTCAGAGAGCGGGGACTTTTTGGCACACGTTGATCATAGAGCAGGGGCTTCAGGTCAGCCCTTTCCTTAGCTTTGTTTGAAACAGTGCCCCGTCCTGCGACTCCTTACTGCTGTGGTCTCGCCTCGGCCTCCGTCGCTGATGTTCCACCATCCGTAGTCAGGCCGCGTGCTCCCACATCCGGTCTCTTTCCCCTCCGACAGTGATACCCTTAAATGAGTGTTGAAAAGACAGTCTTTAGAGATTTTGCAGAAAAAAGGTAATTACATAAATCTATTTTCTCTCCCAACACCAAGCAACTGGGGTAAGCACTCGCTACATTTGAGATTTTTGCGGCTAACGTATAAACAATTGATGATGGATTTGCTGGATTCCTTACAACTTCCTTTTGTTGGCTAATTCTTTGACGCTTTGATGATTATTACGTTCATTTGTCATATGTCTATTATAGTAGATGTCAGTTCTTCTGGCAGAGACCCATTTCCCTAGTACGAGTCTTGCAAGGCTAGGCTGGTCTTCAGGGCCTTGTATTTTACAAAAAGTGCAACGTGCTATTCACCATAGTCTGATAGGCATCCTTCTGAGGGATGAACATAGGCTAAACAAGTCTTCATTACATCAAAACATCTTATTTTCAGCAAGGCTTATAGCAACAAGGTCTTTCGATTTTCGATCTAATTTTTAACTTTGCATACATCTTTCTAACTTTCTATATAAATCCTCGCAACCTGGTTACTACAAAAACTCGGGGGGTGGTTTGCGATAATTATTAAACTTATCCTCGGGGAAGGTGGGATCTTATGAAAAACGATTAGGAACACAGCGAATCGGAGCAAGGGGCGTTTTTCAAGTTCTCGTTCAGGGCAGCTGATACCAAACTGGGGGCATTTTGGGTAGATGGGGGTGTCTCGATCATTTCTTACAGCTTGGGGTACGGAGACAATTTTCAATGGGGATGGTCGCATTACCACAGACACATTTTATCATAGAAGCCACTGACAAATAGTTCCCTGAGAGTGGGTCAAATTTAGAGAACCTTAGTCGTCTTACCTGTCCCTTTCCTATCGGTCAATTTAAATTTCATCCATATTTTAGTAGAAAAGGAGAGGTAGTAACGTGGTACCGATACAATTTTATTTAGGACAAATTTGTGCAAATACTTGTGGTATTTGGGGCCAATCAGGAGGTGCACCAGGTTCGCCAATTAGGTGCCAGTTGCTAGGAAGAGGGAAAGTGTGGAGGGGTGGAAGAGTGAGTGAGAGAGAGAGAGAGAGAGAGAGAGAGAGAGTAAGAGAGAGAGAGAGAGAGAGAGAGAGAGAGAGAGAGAGAGACAGACAATAGGCCAAACAGTACACGTGGGACATAGAGAATGACCGTGTATTGTTTGGGCTATTCAGTGCGTTACCCAACGTTAGACGTTTCGGGTCTGTGTTAGGATGTAAAAAAGCATGCAGTTTTGGGACAGAAAAGCATTAGATCTAGTACAAAAAGGTCGTGCATTGGGTAGGGCGTCCTTTTTGTGTCGTCTTGCAGCGGTAGTCCGTTTTCATGCATCGGGCGTGACGTGGTTCCAGATCCCTTACGATACTCTAATCGGGATTCTAATGTAACCTGCAGAAGGAAAAAGGAGGGAAAGGGGGAGGTGGGGGGACAACATTTGAACACATCAAATGTACGGGCACGAAAGTCCTTTACTTACCGCATACTCGTACTTATCTCTTCGGGATATAATCCCTTAGGGTTTTAGTTTCCGAAAGTCAAGGGGGGCGGGAAATGTGATAGGTGGTTCATGGGGAGGTTCGAGGATGGCATTAAGGATCGTGTGTAGAGAAACGCTTAAAAAGGAATCAGAGGTGCCTAGCGTGAGGTACCCGGTTTTGTAGATGTATCCGGCCATCGGGATCCCTAAATCATTCCCAAGGCTGTGATGTTCTAAGGCATATCAGTTCTTCGTTCAACCCTGTACCTTAGTACCTTCGACCACCATATCTTTATAACATTTTATCAATCACACCGTTTTACTTTACCCATTCTCAGAAGTCGAGGTCCTTCTTCATACGTCAGTTCCTGAGCTTAGTCGCATATCTTGGAGGCAGCGTATCATACCTTTGATTCGACCATCAACCCAGGGCCGAACAACCATTTCTCGGATAACCTTAAAAAAGAGCAGAACAGTTGCGCACAGAAAAACCCTCCCACCGATACCCGCATTTACAAAAGTATGCGATGCCTATCCATAGCTTTTTAAGACCTTTATTTGTAGAATTATTCAGTACGTAAAATGTGAGAGCGCAATTCATATTTTGGCCTGACATGTCGTCGATGGAAGCACATACAGTAGGGGGTTATTTTGTAGCACAAGAACATGTAAAAAAGGTCTAATTAATTATTTGCAAGTAATCAAAAAACATTTCATTGCGTGACGAAGGAATCAGGGGCATTTCAGTTCATAAATGGAAACACAGTCAAGCTCATCGTAATCACATTTCCTAGATGTAAACCGCGGGTGTGCATCATAAGCGACGTTATGTATCAGTTACAACAAATATCAAAAATAAATTGTTCATTGAAATCAACATTTTACGGAACCCTTCTTAAATGTTCGCCAAGTGAACCCTCCTCCCTTTAACATCGAGTGCGTAATGGTTCGTATATATATATATATCTTAGTACATCAAGTTTCATTAGCTAAGGAACACCACGAGGCATCCGTTAGTTTCCATTGATACCAGCGCCATTTTGGGCGAGGCCGGTTTAGTCCGGAAGTAGCATCAGGGGCAAAATATCCCCGACAATTGGCAGTTGGACCAGAGTCCCTTTCGGCAGTTCAAAAGAAAACTGTGCTAACAGAGGGGCTGGTGGTGTGGACCGTCAATCAAGAGAGGGAGGGGGTAGAGTCTCTCTTACCGGGTCATGTTGATGTTCAGCCGGAACTTGCTCGAGTTCGTTAGCCCATAATGTTCCTGGGTGGTTCAGACGGAAGCTGATGCAGACACGAGAGCACCGCCATCTTGTTGCTGTGCCGTGGTTATTTCATTTGAGATCAATGCAACTGTTCCTCACCGGAAGCCTGAAGGGGCCGAGGGCTCTTGGGACTTTGGTAGAATCTTCAAAGTCGAGGGGATGTTTGTCGATGGTGGGGGCTTGCGCCCAGGTGGGCAAGTGCCCGAGTTGCAATTTCGGACAAAGTTACTCCAGCGGCCTAGACCCGCCTTTCGAGGGCCCAGACGCCATTTTGAGACCCTGCAGCAACCGCCCTTCGTTGTATCTATCAGGAGAGGAAGAAACTTCTTGTGATGGCGAAAGACGGAGCATCATGTTGCTGGAGCAGGACATTTTGGTTCGGGGCGCCAGGGTGCAGCAGCGGAGCCTTCATCTGGGGAGGTGAGGGAGGCTCGTCCGTGCCGCCTTCCTCTCCCGGCGCATCCTACGCCGTCCCTTTGAATCAGGGGTGCACATGATGACCACCCTACACCCCTGATTCCGACTCTTGGGGGACCACTGTACATCCGGTGCTCCGTAAATATGCCCGTCGGACATTGTATGTCCTGTACTAAGGAAGTATACTAGTCGGGCATTGTATGTCCTGTGCTGAGGAAATATACCAGTCGGGCATTATATTTCCTGTGCAGCGTAGGTATATGGCCGTCGCCCGGCTGGAGGACATCGGCGTCGGGCTAGGGCAGGGAAGCCTCCTACCTGTGGAGGTGGAAGAGGCTCGTCCGCGTCGCCTCTTCCTCCCTGCCCACCCTGCATCCGTTCGATGGAGAAATTCGTGATGGCCGGACCAGGAGATACAAGGGAGGGGGTCATTTTCATCCGCCCCCTCCCTACTCGCGGTCCGGGGGACGCCATCCCTGGAAGGGTAGTATGGGAAGACCATTTCATTGCCTGCCGTGTGGAGTCTCCAGTACCTTCTCGCCAGCGATCTCTTTTTGGCCCATGGTTGCTGGCAGGCCCCGCCCCACACGTGCTATGTGTTTCGGATGGGCGGGACCATCGAACTGTTACATTGGAAGACTTCCGGAGTGAGCATAATATGTTTTGTATTTTTCCTATTAGTAAAGTTTTTTTTTTTTTTTTTTAGAGAGTTCTACTAGTTATTCTATTTACTGTTGGTTGTGTGTTTTACCGTAATTAAATCCTAAGTTATATAATAGACGCTTGGCTTTCTTGAGTCTTTTCTCTAACGGGGGGTTGTTTACACTGACCTGCAGTTGTGTTTGTTTTTCAGAGTGGGGGAGCAACAGAGAGCAATCAGTCCCAGAACTCTAACATGTCATTAAAATTGGTCTGACGAAATCTGTGCCACCGAGCATAATCAAACGGGGTGGTCCTGTCTGTTCTGTCTGCACTAGTCTGATTGGTTTTTATCTCACGCCTTTTTCCTTTCTGTCGGTCCGTCCTTTCTGTCAACCCTCCATTCTTACCTATGCTTTGCAGAGTCGGGCATTGGGCTTTCCAGTGTCCAAGACATTTACAGAAAGCACATTGGTTTTGTTTTACATCTGTTCGTCCTGTGCATAGTGCCGGGGGATTACCTTCGGGTCGTTGTGTTCCGGGGTTGACTTGTCGGCACATCCCTCTACACCGTTCTCTTTCCATGTCTACTCCTCGGGGCTGTGCCATCGCTGGCCCTTCCCTTTGCCTACTAGACGTTTGGAGGGTTGCCCGTCGTGTCCCCTCACCTTTTCTGAATTCGTCGCCTTCCCTTCATCTCGTGGCTTCTTTGCGCCACATACCGAGACTATCGAGCATAATAGGTGTTGTTTCATTCCTACGAAGGGCTATTTCTACCGTTTTTATTTTGTCAAGGTCAAAGGATCCTCTCAGTGGCCACTGACTTTCTCGATCCTTTTTCGTATATTTATGCCATAGTTCACTGTAGGCTATAGCGATTAATCCATGCTTCATGAACATGTCCTTATTAGGGGTGCCTTCCAGCGGAGCCGGATGGTTCATCTCTAATAAGCGGTCCGGGTAAAACAGGCTACTAACCAGTGGGGAGAAGACAGGCATGACGGATCACAATGGGATAATAGTCAGCACTACCTATCTTATCACTGCGCGCAAAGACTAGATAGAATATTTCTATTCTACGTTGTTTGCACGTAGTGAATACCTCATGAACCAATTCTGAGCAATCAATGTTAGGTCAAAAATAAAAAATCAATATGGTCAATGGGGAGAATAAGTAGGCTCGCAAAGGTTCGCGTCACCTACCCTTTCACTATCTGTAAAGAGGGGACCTATTTTTCCCTGTTTGCAGACAGAGAATCTCCAGAAAACAATCTATAACAGTTAATCAATGGGGGGGAAGGGGCAATTGTTCAGTGGGGGAGAAAGATAGGTCCGACGGGTGCGTACCTATCCTTCGCTGTTTATAAAGGGAGAGCCTGTTGTTTCTCCGTTTGTAGACAGTGAATCTCCAATAAATTAACAAAAAGTAATACTAGTATTTTCTCAACAATTATCAATCACTTTCAATTATCTATCACTTTCGCAATTCGTCGTGTTTACACGACCTTACCCGGACCGCATGGACAGTTTCTCGTCTTCCGAATCCAGCGCCCGATCGTCCTCTTCTCTTCGTACTTCTCGTGGCACTCCTGATGGTTCCCAGTCAGGACCGCAGATCACTTGAGAGAGGTCTGTTCGGAACCAGTGAAGTTCGGATGATCGGCTGTCAGACGAGGGTCTATCGGACAGGGTACCTTCCGATCGTTGCAGTCGTTCACTCTGTCGTCGGGACCTCTCCCACTGGATCCACGAGTCGCTGATGGGCCCCACGTTTGGGACGCCAATTGTTAAAAAAGGGTTCCAAAGACAACCGGTAACCAAAGACCCTTTTATGTTGCCCGGCGGTATCGCCTCTATGACCCACCGATATTAATCAATGAAGAAGCAGGCGCTGGAGACTGGAAGGCAGGAAACGAGGATTTTATTCTCTCCGGAGGAGAACACATCAATTCAGACAGCAAGTATCGTCACGAGGTGCTCTAACCACATCTCTGAGGCCTGGCCTCTTATACTAGGGTTTATGACCTTTATTGCACATAACACATTCTCGCAATACTTTAGTACTTGAAAGAACATCCTCGGAATCTCCCCTTCAGACCCGTTCCCACATACATTTACAGTTGGATTCCCCACCCCGGTCACAACAGGTGATGGTTGTCGCACAGCAGGGCATTCCGCCGATTCACGGAATGCATGGGGTTGATCGGATCTCATGGGGTGGGGGCTTTGATCGGTTCGGGGGTCTTTTGATGGGGAGGGGAAGCTTCCTACTGTACGGGGTAATAAACAGTATCCGCAGGGCCAGGTGGCGGCCTGGGAACAAGGAAGACAAACGGGGACACAGGAAAAGGGGGTTTGCATCAAAAGGGTTTGAGGCCATGAAAGGAATGAGGGGAGGTGTCGCGCTGGGAACAGGATGGGATTCCGTGGTGAAGCTGCGCTGAAGAGGGGTTTATAACCCAAGGCATGAGAGAGCGGGGGTTGTCAGCGTGCGGGGGAATGCTTGCGAGGTTAAGAGAGAGAGAGACGCGCTGGCTATCAGCGAGGGGCAGGGAGGTCATGGTGCTCAAAAAATGGCTGCCGCTTACGCGCACGAATGGGCTTGGAAAAGGGGCAAGATGGCGCCGATAATGTTCACCAAGTTTGTATTTATTTTCCACAGGGTTTAAAGTTCTTATGGATGGATGGATGGTGGTGAGCTTTCCGTGGAACAATTCAGTGAGTCTTCCATCCAGTGTGCCTTCCGAGTGACCAAAGCAAGACATCCTTTTGCTCCCCACAGCGTGCCATCGGAGCGGCCAAATCCAGACCTCCCTCTCCTCCCCAGAGTGCCATCCAAGCAACCAAAGCCTGCCCTCCTTCTGCCCCCAGCATGTCATCCAAGTGAGCAAAGTCAGACCTCCTTCTGTTATTAAGAGTGACATCTGAGTGACCAAAACCATAACTCCTTCTGCCGTGCAGTGTACCATTCGAGCAAACAAAGCCTGAGCTCCTTTGGGTATCTAGGGTGCCATCGAAGTGACAAAAACCAGATCTCCTTTTGCCATTTAGTGTACCATCCGAGCAACCAAAACTAGACTTCCTTCTGCAGCCAGCATACCATCCAAGTGGCCTATGCTAGACCTCTGTGCACCACCCAGTAGGCCAATTTATTTATATAAGACTTGTAATGAGCTACCAAAGCAAGACCTTCTTCTGCCATCAAGCGTAAAATCCGGGCACCCAAAGCCAGACCTACTTCTGCACTCCAGCCATTCGAGGCTAGGAAGTCTTTTGACCCTTGACCCTGGCTTCATCCTCCTCTTCGTTGGGAAGCACGCGGGTGAAGAGAAGATGCTTCCGAGATAAGAATAAGCATCTTCCTGGTCTCAGCAGAGGACACAAAGTCTTAGTTGACTTCTTGTGGACCACCTGAAGGAGGTCCAATGCACACTGAGGGGAGTAATCTCCCTCCACTATTGAACCCAGACAGCAAAAGATGGCTGTGTCCTCTCAGTGGTGGAGAATAGAGAACACCTACAGCTGGCAGCCTCCACCATCCAAGCTGCCTCCGACTTTGTACGCATTCCAAAAACACCCAGTGCTACCCCTGAACGGGACAGGGATGCTACTCCCACTGCGTCTTTGTGAGGGAAGAGGGAAAGGGCTCTGCCTTATCCTGGATATTTAAGAGATTAACCTGTTTTTCTCCATTAGAAGGTTACGATTCTGACTTTGGCTCAGACACTGGCAGCTGTGCAGAGCAACATCTGGATGCGCTCAGTGTATCTTCTGGATGCCTGCTTCCACATGCCTGTGCTGAAAAAGCACTGGAAGTACCTCTAGGTCACGGCGGGAAACCAGTACTACGAGTGCATGACACTGACTTTTCTTCTCACTGACCACCTCTGTTCTTCACAAAGATCCCAGCCAAGGTTATGGTCAACTGGAGGTTCACTCTTGCCTATACCTACCTAATACGTGGAAGCACACAGTCTCTATGTACCAACCTGTCTCTAATTTCCTTATTACAATCGAGTTTTGACATCACTAGTCACCTGAAATAATAAAATGATGCAACTTATCTCAGTTTAGCTGTGATGTCATATTGCCTGCTGTGAGAAGCCAAGGTGAAAGGCAGGCCTCAGAGCTTCATTGCAGCTGCAATTAAGACGGTGAAAACGAGACCTTGCTTTTCATTCTTATCTCTCCGTGTTTTACTTATTTTTGTGAGCTGCACCCTTTTTTAATCTAACTTACTTTAAACTGACTCTAGTATCTTTTTTGCGACAGAATACCAGCTGCTTTTTGGTGTGTTTAATTTTGCACAGCAACTTCTTTTTTATTTTATTCTTCATGTCTGCAACCTTACTGTCTCCTTAATGTGAAGGAGCAAGACACCAAAGGCCTCATTTATGAAAAGTGACGCATCGCTGCGTGAAAACAGCGATGAGTCACTTTTCACTGCGGCCTCCTTGCGACACCAATGATGCATCATATTTACAGTATGACGCATCATGGCGAAAGGAGTTACAGATACGTCAGTATTTCTGACGTATCTGTATGGCGCAAAAGTGACGCATTGCTGGAGTGTGTCACAAAAGTGACGCAACTCCAGCAATGTGTCATTTCAAAGGGCCTGCGTCAGTCTTATGCCTGCTGTAAGGCAGGCGTAATAAATTGACGCATTTGTGTCCTAGAATTGACGCAGTGAAATCTTATAGATTTCACTGCGTCACTTTCATGACCCTTTCTTGTGTCAAAACGCCCCCCTTTGCATACATTATACCTGCTGCAGGTATAATGTGGCGCAGGGGTTTACAAAGTGACGCATTTACCTAGATGCGTCACTTTGTAAATATGGCGCAACAAGGCGCATTTTTTACGTCACTGGTGCGTCACAAAAAGTGACGCACCAGCGGCGTAAAAGTGACGCACATCCTCATAAATGAGGCCCCAAGGAGTTAAAGTTTTGTTAGGAGAGTGGTGTTGGGGGAAGGGCTCTGCGGTGGGGGAAGGGCACACCAAGGCATGGCACTGCTAGGGGAATATTTCTTGCTCCACCCCATGGTGCAGAAGAGGGTGAGCTCCACTGACAGCCCCCACCTAAAGTTTCACCAGGTGCAGATAGTTTATGAAACTGGGTCTTGTATTTGGGAATCCAGTAGTTATAGATCCAGGAACACCGGTCTCCAAGGATACCCCTCCAGGCAACTCTTAACACCATCGCTGCTGCAGCAATTCCCCTCCTGTGCTGCTTATTCTGCATTCCCATTGCTCATGACGAGCTCAGCTCGTCATCAGCACAGCTCAACCGTGCGTCATGACGAGCTGAGCTCGTCATGAGCATCGATGAGGCTCCAAACACACAGCCAGGCACCCTGCACACAAAGGACAGGTACAGCGTGGCAGGTGCAGTGCAAGCTTCCCTGACACACAAGAAGAGGTACCCTAAGTACAATCATTTTCCCATTTATCCTATTCCTAACTTTTGCCCTATCATTTTGATTCTTAGTTTATAAATTACTATCAACCCTGAACTAAAGAATGGCATTAAGAGAGACGGAAAGTGCAGTCTTCAATTCCAATACGACAGAGGTTAAAAAATGTGTTGCACTTTCTAGTTTTTGGAAAGTAAAATTACATTTGTCTGCACTATGCTATGGTAAAGTCTGCACTTCCTTCCTCCTCTGATATCATTTCTAACTGCAACAGTTGAATGCTGTTTATAATATGGAGGCTACCTTAGGCCGTTGCCTGTGCCTCTTAAATACTCAGCAGTATAGGACTGCTGGGGATATATTATATATATGGCTCCCTTTTTTACGGATTTTTACAGATGAATAAAGACAGAAAATAATGTGTTTTCTGTCTGCATTTATTTTGAAAAGTGTTAAATGCAGAAGATTGTGCTTCTTTTAAGTGGCTCTTTGTGCTGTCTTTTATTTATAGGTCAGCAGCTGAGGAGATGGACAGCGAAGGGAATTAAAACTATTTATATAACGGATATATGTCAACATACCCTCATTGTATAATGCTAGTTTTTACCAGTGGATGTTTTGTTATGTAATATTTGACAGCTTAATTAGCTAAAACACGACAGACATCAAAGTATGATTGCACGTCTAGCAGTTAAATAGATATGGAAATGTACAGTTTTACAACTTCCTTTATGTGCAAATCACAATATAAATTTGGATAAATACAGATAAAATGGCAAAAAAAAATTTGATATATGGATAAATACAGATGGAAATGGCCAAAAAATAAATACCATAAAAACGAGAGCCCTAATTATATATAGTGTGGCAGGGGTGCAACAGGTTTTTGTACCCTCTTTTAGTGACCCACGGTAGCAGACACATGTGTGGTCCTTTCTTTAACACAGATCATGTCAGTGCCAAATGTGCACCTGTGCAATCTCAAGAGGGTGTTCCCTCATGCATGGGGGCTTGGATCAAGCAAATGAGGTAATGTGTTGCCTTTGTGCCTGCACTGTATTACAGACGTGGTCGTAGTGACAAAGCGTCTGTTAGGAGGTTCACTGACTGTGTGCCACATTGAGGTAGAACACACTCAGGTCACCCTGCCAGTGGCTCCTCTTTGAGACATGTAAGAGGGGTCCCAGGGAGCCCTAGGCAATGCCCTGTAGGCAGATATGGTCACTCACTGCACCCGCCTGCAGGTGGATATCTGCACACCCTTTGAAATTAAGGCCAGAGGCCGTCTGCATGGTGGAAAGTGAATGGAAACAGGTGCTCCGTCCTTCAGTACTGATCTGTTCGCAGTGCAGGTGGGGGTCCAGTGCTCTGCACATCACCAGGGTGCCATTACCTTTAAAGGCAAATATGAAAATTGTGTCCCTCCTGACCTGATAGTGAAAAACAGATACTACTTGGCATGAAGTGAGCTCTTCGCAGCCGTGTGCCTAGGTGCCACTGCACCTGCTGCAGCATTGATAGCTTCACTCCTGATGTAGCACTAAAAATGGCTTTTCAGAGGAAACATCTTTGAAATGCAGCATACAGAGCTGACAATTATGCACCAATACCCATACTCCCTTCAACTCATTTTGGTAACAAGTGCCTGACCTGTGCTGCTAATACAGTTTTCTGCATTGTGTTGTGTTGTGCTGCAAATCCATGCTCTGCTGTTGTGCCTCTCAGGTACTGCTAGCACGTCGTCTTCCTGTTGCCTCAGTAATTTCAGAAGAACACGGCAGCACTTGGGGATGGGTGACATAGGCCGTCAACGGCTCTTGTTGAGGGGCCTCACTGACCTGCCTAGGCTTGGGAGCCTCTGTACCTCTCTGAGCTGCAGGTGATGCTTCTGCATCCCTCACTGCAATGTAAACTCTTTGGGCCTCATTTATGAGGCTGTGCGTCACTTTTACGCCGCCGGTGCGTGTGGCGTAAAAAACGCGCCTTGTTGCGCCATATTTACAAAGTGACGCATCTAGGTAGATGCGTCACTTTGTAAACCCCTGCGCCACATTATACCTGCACCAGGTATAATGTATGCAAGGGGGGCGTATTGACGCAAGGAAGGGTCGTAGAAGTGACGCAGTGAAATCTATGAGATTTCACTGCGTCACTTTTAGGACGTTGTTGCGTCAAAATCTTGCGCCTGCCTCACAGCAGTCGTAAGACTGACGCAGGCCCTTACACATGGGGTTTGCCCCATGTGAAAGGATGCATTGCTGGAGTTGCGTCACTTTTGTGACACACTCCAGCAATGCGTCACTTTTGCTCCTACAGATACGTCGGAAATACTGACGTATCTGTAACTCCTTGCGACATGATGCGTCATACATTAAATATGACGCATCAGGAAGGTCGCAAGGAGTGCGCACTGAGAAGTGACGCATTGCTGCTTTCACGCAGCGATGCGTCACTTTTCATAAATGAGGCCCTTTGATTTTACTGCCAGCGCAGGCATCATTCCCTATACTGGCTGAGTGACTATTCTGGGAACCTAACAGTAATACAATAATAGTAATAATATTAAAAACGATTAATTATTCTTATGATGCTGACCTCCTTTCACCGACTTAGCTCTCCTTACCCTAATAATACATGTCAGATATGATTTGTTTGTGTTACTCTGTTTACAGGTGGAAACAAAACATATTATTTGAGCTGCAGACTGTGCCAACAATTCCATTATTGACATTAAAATCATAGTAAACTGAGTTGTAGATGGAGGGGTCAGGTGTCACCTTCTGGGTTCTTTGTCTACCCCAAAGGCGTCTTGATTTGGGTTAGAACTGGAGTCCCCTTTAAACCTGTTAAGCATTGGTAGTCATAGAGGGCAGGCGTGCTGATTGAGGGAAAGTCAGATGGCAGATCTGTTTTTATTGGTTGTTTATATGCCCCTAATTCCGACAAGGCGTCATATTATGATTCTGTTTCCAAGTTGTGGCTGGTTGGGCACGCCTGCCTCTCACATGCAACGATGTCTCAAAGGGAATCATTGAGGAGATAAGATTAAAAAGGTAAATTAATTACAATGCAAACATTTAAAAATGACAAACAGTCCCAGGAACATGATTGAATGCAATTATATTGCCAGCAAAGACATACAAATTGAGCTTCACAAATTAAAATGCAGCATCAACCATGCTTGAAAGTTGTGTACTAAGTGAAAAGGTGAACACTTTGTGCCCAAAATAATAAAACAGCGCAACAGAAGCAAGTGAAAGAAATAAAGATTGCTACAGCATTTTGGACAAGAAATCAAAGTGAAGTTATGCATGAATCACTACATTTATGGAAACATTTCTAAAATCGTATCATAATTCAGAAGCCCTGATTCAGTCAGGGGCTAACATCACTCTAGAGGGGCAAAGTGCAGCGGCAGTGTGACCGACCTGAAGTAGCTCTTTGGACCTCGCAGCTCTCCCCCGCAGCTCTCCCCCGCCACCGCAACAGCCAATGGGGTCGCCGAGTGGGGCGGGCAGCGGACTACAATTCCCAGCAACCCCTGCTGGACTTGGGACGGTGACAGCTTCCGGGAACTTCCGCGCACGGAGGCGCATAAAACTAAGCAGCCGCTCCCGCGTCGCGGGACGCATGCGCGGGCGACGCCGGGCTAAGCCCGGACAAAGGGCGGGCCCTCTTAGGCCAGAGGAGGCCGGGCTGGGCCACGGACTTTGGGCCTGCATTCAAGGACTTGTTTACCCAAGTGAGACTTTCATTGTATTTCACCTGTTAACGGTTAAAGTGCATTTGAAGCTTGTTGTCTTGTTCTATATTGGGACAATGTCCAAAGTAAATAAAGATAGGTCTGCACCTGGATTAGGCACTATGGATAATTATCTGGTAAAAAAGGTAACTCAAATTAACAGTGAACGTAGGGCCTCATTAGGTCGTGGGAGTAACCGGGTGCCAGATGATGATGTTATGCCGCCCCTAGCTGTAGACTTAGTCATAGATGATATACCTGAAGTAAGCAATAGGTCTGTCATGGCTGTTGAAGCGCAGGTTCATGTTGATTTCGAGGAAAATGTATCCAACATATCTACTGAGGCAACTGAGCAGACATTTCCCTCACCTTCTGCTAGACCAGTGAGATCATGTAGAAAGCAAATGACTAAACGCGGGGGGAAGCATTGAAAGAAAAGAGCAGATATAGTGCAACTAGCGCCAAATAGCCATGCTAGAGAATCTGATTTACATGTGGGGAATAATGTAGCGGCCATAAATATTAATCTGGAGCAATTTGCTCTATTGATTAGTACCCTTGAATAAAAACTAGAGGCAAAGATTGAAGAGTTAATAATACCTCTGACAGCTAAATTGGATAGTGTGGCCCTAGAAGTTAATAGATTAGGTGCATTGATAACAACACACCTATCTTCTACCTCAGCCGTAAAACCGAAGACTGTGGATAAGGGTCATAATAGAGATGGGCAGGGCACTTGTAGAATGCCTTCACAGCAGAATAGCCAGAAAATGGCTGTATCTGAATCCGCGCCATCTAGTTCTACACTCTCAATCGGTCAAATACCCAGCCTATAGTAGTTCCTGAGGGTAACCCAGATATTAGACGAGTAAAGAAAAGTCGCTACATTAGCCTTCCTCCTGATTGTGCACCTTATGTGGTTGTTTTAACAAATGTTCCGTCCATTGATCCTCATTTAGCTCAGCCACATGAGGAATCCCATGATTCATTAAAAAATAAAACGGTATCATGGTTGAACAATAAATGTGGCTTTCCAATTGCTTACTCTGACCAAATTTTGTCAACTCGAAGGGTTAACTGGATTGGTCCGTCTACAAAAACATCTAGTGGGGACTGTATTGTAGTTAATTTCAAACACCCCCAACACGTGGCTACAGTTCTATTAAGAGCAGCCTCTTTAGTTTACAATGTGAACAGTGTGTGTGTACGTCCCCTTGGGTACTTTTATACCCATCTAATTAAAGCCCCTCCTAAACGCGGGGAAATTGGTTCATTTATCCCTTTCCAGCCTCCGGTTCCTGAAGCAGTATATCGGTACAATGTTAATAGTCATGGTATGAATGGGTTCAATGTTGTAACGCAGATTAGATTTGATTCACTCTCAGACCTGGAGGCGTGCGATTGATGTGAGGAATCTGATGGACAAGTAACAGTGACACTGGATAAAATGGGACATGAGGAAAGCACACGGGCAAGATTAAGTGGAAATAATGTAATTTCTTGGAACATTGCAGGATTGGGTGCCAAGATGGAGGACTGTAATTGGATTACGTACATCAAGCAGTTTCAGGTTATCTGTTTGCAGGAGACTTTGTCAGTTGAATGTAACCATTTTTTGGAAGGTTACAAAGCATTTTATGTTCCTGCAACAGCAACAACCAGGGGAAGAGCAAAGGGGGGATTGGTCATGTTCATCTCAGTTGCGTTATCGTGTAAAATTCACAGAGCTATTACAAACAATTCTGGCATTATCGGTCTAATTCTAATGGGAGAAAACCGTATGTTTGGTTTGGTCAATTTTTATAATGCTGTCAATCTATGCTCAGTTAATAGTGAGATATCCGCGCTGAATGCTGTTATTAGAAATTCCATGAGGGATTGTATTCACAACCTTATGATATTGGGTGATTTTAATGTTCATCCTTGTGGGGATCTTCTTTTGAAAAGTATCTCGGATTTGCGTTGTCCGCGCTTAGAGGGTATGCATTTGGAACATACGACAGAGGGGGAACTTCTCAACGATCTTCTTAATGACCTAGATCTAACACCGACCATGGCATTGACGGACCCTACAAAGTGCTTTGAGATTCCATCTTTTAAGGGGAATGGTACGGGAACTTTTATTGATTGATTATGTACTAATAACATCCCCAATGCAGTCCTTTGTGGATTCCTTTGCCATTGAGCGAAGTGAATTCAGTGATCATAATCCACTCACTGTCCACTTGAGGGGTCCCTGGATAGCTAATGCTGGCCGAAATCTCATCTCAGGTAGGGTAAGCACAACTGATGGGAGATGTCATCTTAAATGGTCTAAAGTTACCCGAGATTTATTGTATTCAGATATTAAAACCATCTGCGCTGATGAAATCTTGGCATGTACACAAGAAGGCCCACAACCGAGGAAGGTCCTTGAAGCCTTCCAAAGTTTGTCGGCCAAGGTAACACAGCTATTGTCGGTCCCAGCAAAGAAATTTGAATCTGTGGGACCAAAGTGGTTTAATCGGGATTGTTCTAAAGCAGCCAGAAATTTAAGGTTGGCACTAGTAGCTAAACCGAGAATAAAGGAGACAGTTCAACTGTGTCGTAAATACTATAAATCCACTATTACTAAACACAAGGAATTCCTAAGAGAAGAGTCATGGAGAGAGATTCTTGACCCTTCCATTTTGCGGTGTAGCTCTAGATTCTGGGTGATAATGAAGAAACCCTTCATGGTACAGGTACCGGGTGATGGCCTGGAATGCTACATATCGAAGGAAGAGTGGGAACAACCTTTTAAGCAATTATATTGTAGCCCAGTGGATGAAATGCCTATTTCCGCTCCGAGTGTTAATGGCCACCTGATTAGTTTTTCTAGGGATGAGGTTATCGGGGGTATTGAGGGACTAACAGCTGGGAAAGCTCCTGGTCCCGATGGGATTCCTCCTGATCTATTTAAATCTGAGCCAAGTTTTTGGGCACCTATTTTAGAGTCCGTTTTTAATGCTGCAGCAAAATATGGTTGTCCACAATCATGGGGGGTCTCTACGATTGTCCCGGTCTTTAAGAAAGGGGACAAAAGTAGCCCAAATTGTTATAGGCCTATTTCCTTAATAGACTCCATGGTTAAAATCATAGGATGAATCGTACTGCAGAGACTTTATGATTGGACGTCGGAAAATAATATCATGTCCATCAGTCAGTTTGGGTTCTGTAGCGGTCGATCCACAGTGACGCAGTGTCTTAACCTTTTTCAAATACTTAGCAAGTACACTGTGGTTCAAAGGGGCACCATCCACCTCGCCTTCATGGACTTGTCCTCAGCCTTCGACTGTGTAAACAGGGGAAGGCTCTGGCAGTCCATGAGGGTGAAGGGTGTAGATAGTGGAATTGTCAACTTCCTGGCCGATTTGCATAGCAATACTAGAGCAAATGTGAGATACTCCCAAGATCTGAGCACAACAAATAATTTTGACATCAGGAAGGGTGTTCGCCAAAGGTGTATCCTGGCCCCCTTCCTTTTTAATTTTTATATTAATGACCTTGATAGTGCGTTGCAGGATGTACAGGCTGACTGCCCCAGAGTTGGCAGGCGGGGGATTCCTGTACTTTTATATGCAGATGATGCGGTTTTAATTTCCAGAACTGAGAGGGGCCTTCAGGCTTTATTAAATGCTTTTAAACTGTTCATGACGGATAGAGACCTTATGGTCAACAACTCGAAATTATTCGTCATGCAAGTTGGCCAACAACCTAGCAGGAACTTTTCCTTTAAACTTGATGATGAAGTGATTCCTATAACAAAGACATTTTCGTATCTTGGGGTCCTTTTTGACTCCAAGCTTAATTGGGGTCCTCATCTTACAAAAAAGAAAGGGGAAATGGTCAGGGTTAATGCCTCCATTTTCAATTTTGCATCAAAACTGGGTAAAAAACCTACCAGTGCCATGCTGAAACTTTATAATGCAAAAGCGGTAGGAACTGCTACTTATGGTTGTGAAATTTGGGGGTACATTGCCGGTGAGCAGCTTCAGATTGTTGAAAACTTCTTCCTGAAGCGTATCTTGTGCATTCCTGCAGGTACACCTAATCTCCCGGTACATGAAGAGCTAGGGATGCAATATCTAAGTGACATTTTGTCTTTACGCCCTTTGACCTGTTGGCTAAAACTGTGGTTAAATCAGGATATACCACTGACACATCTGATTTTGAATGATTACGTGACCCAGGAGAAGGCAATGGGTTCCCCTTGGTTAAAATATGTGAAATCCAGCTTTGCTAGGCTTGGACGCTCGGAATTGTTCGAACACCCGAGTAAGATTGTTAAGGGTGATCTGGAGGTAATTAAACGGGACTTCCTCCTGGTTAGGAAGACCCAGAGGGAAGAAGCGGAACTCCAGAAACAAAGCGTGAGAAAATTTGTCATGTTGAAAACCTGTGAAACTGCAGAGCCGTATTTGTTGGGCTCACTGACCTCGCATGAAAAGTTCCTGTTAACAAGGTTCAGGTTAAATTTTTTCCATCATCTGCTTATTAGACCAAAAACTGATGTTTTTAACAAATTGGCAGCACCCTGTGGCTGCGACGGAAAGTTTCCACAGGATATGTTGCATTTTATATTTTTATGTAGATTTTATGAATATCCACGCAAGCGCTATCTGGTAACTCTTTTAAAAAAACTTAATTTTACCCAGATAAAACCGGCATTAATGTATTTACAACTTTTGCATCATGACAGTATTCTCCATATTACTGAATTTTTAAAACTGACTGTTAGGTTAAGAAATTGTTTGGATATGTAATGGTTTTCTGAGATGAATGCACTTGTCACTTTGTTCCCGATGATACTGTACTTTTTAACTTATGGCACTTTATGAAATGTGTTTACAATGTATGTGTTTTAATTGTTTTGATGCATATGTACTTTTATGGTTTTTGTAAAACCGAAATAAAGTCTTTTTGCATTGAATTGGTTGTTTATATGCCCCTAATTCCGACAAGGCGTCATATTATGATTCTGTTTCCAAGTTGTGGCTGGTTGGGCACGCCTGGCTCTCATATGTAACAATGTCTCAAAGGAATCATTGAGGGGATAAGATTAAAAAGGTAAATTAATTACAATGCAAACATTTAAAAATGACAAACAGTCCCAGGAACATGTTTGAATGCAATTATATTGCCAGCAAAGACATACAAATTGAGCTTCACAAATTAAAATGCAGCATCAACCATGCTTGAAAGTTGTGTACTAAGTGAAAAGGTGAACACTTTGTGCCCAAAATAATAAAACAGCGCAACAGAAGCTAGTGAAAGAAATAAAGATTGCTACAGCATTTTGGACAAGAAATCAAAGTGAAGTTGTGCATGAATTACTACATTTATGGAATAATTTCTAAAATCGTATCATAATTCAGAAGCCCTTATTTAATCAGGACTTGCCAGCCAATACTCTGCTCCAGATTTAACGCCTGGACTCGGGGTACCTTGACCAGCACAACTTTGTCTCCTTGAGACGCCCAATCCCCTGGGGAAGCCCCCCTTCCAGCCAAAAGTGTGGCTTGGAACCCTTTGGGACGCTCCCTTGTGGATGACTGTACCTTTGAGGGCGTTGACCGGAATTTGTTGCACCAGGGAGCGGATTCTCCATCTCTGACAGAATCTCCCTACGTACCTACGAAATCCTCCAGGCAGCTATCACCCTATGTTGTGTTGTTTATGTCGTGATGATGACCGCCAGTCATGAAGGTCAAAACGCCGTCAACTTGCACAAGCTAATAATTTGCCGTTTTTAAAATTCTTCCATAAATGCACTGATTCCTGCATAAGTTCACTTTGATTTCTTGTCCAGTATGCTGTAGAATTTTTTTATTTATTTCACTTGCTTCACTTTCACCTTTTTATTATTTCTTCATGGTCCAAAGTGTTCACCTTTTCACTTAATACACAACTTTAAAGTGTGGTTGATGCTGCATTTTGATTTGTGAAGTTCAATTTGTATGTCTTTGCTGGCAATTTAATTGCATTCAATCATGTTCCTGGGACTGTTTTTCATTTTTTAATGTTTGCATTGTAATTAATTTACTTTTTGTATCTCATCCCCTCATTGATTCCCATTGAGACTTTCTCGTTTGTTATTACGTTTACCTGGGTCTCTACTGGGACTATGGGTGTCTCCTGCTGGGGTTGTTAATTCTCATATTAGGGGGGCACTTTAATAGTATCCATGATATCCAGTTAGATCTCTCTTTCCCTCCTATGCCACAATCTTTTGTTCACAAAATTACTAAAGTCCTTAGCGATTAGCTAGACACTTGAGGCTTGAAAGGCATTGGGTTGTCGTTTAAGGGGCTGGAAACCTCACTTAGGCATCAACCACAATCCTTGTTAGGGTGAACCACAAAAGCCACTAAATTAATCTGTGCTTAATCTTCTGGTAGTTTGACAAAAAAAGCAGTCAGACATAACTTAGAGGCAATGTGTAAAGTATTTGTGCAGCACACAAACAGTAATAAAGTGAAAACTGTGGCAAATAAGGATTTTATCTAATACAACCAGACCTTTTGAATAATATACTGAGACATGGGGGAGAAGCGATTAAGTGGGAGATATTACTTTTATATATATGGGCATGAATGTATTGAGCTCTCAGGTGGCCTTTTGGAAGACGTTGCCACTGTCTGTCACTGGACGTGTAGAGCTATCTAAAATGGCGATGCTTCCTAGGCTTCTGTACTACTCTGCAAATGGTCGGGTTATTGTCGAACCACAATCTTAAGAGAGTTAGACTCCACGTTTGGAGATCTTATTTGGAACACTAGTAGATGCATTGGAGTTGGAGAATCTCAAGCTCCCAACCATCAGAGGTGGGATGGGATACCCAGAGTTTTTTGCTGTATTATATAACAGCCCAAACAAAATGGATTACTTGCTAAATAGAAGGGTGATGGAACATTAGTACATAGACGGCTCTTACACACCACAAAACCCAGATGACATTTCAAAAGATTACAGGGAGTTGCCTAGGACTGTCATGCTAGAGCCTTACAAAGGACTTTAATTGCATTGCCATATGCCCCATTGACGCCATTACAGAGGCAGTCGAGGACCACAGGATTTCTATCCCGCAGGGAAGAGCACCTATGGGAAGCAGTGGGAGTAGAGATGGAAGGGGTCCTGTTTCATGAGGGGATTTTGTAATCCTTTGAAGCAATATTGAAATAATATAGGCTACCACAAGGGCAACTTTTTAGAAACAGTTGAGAATCCTGGCCAGTTCATTGCAAGTCCCGGCCACCATTAACCTCTGCCACACTGCAAAGCCGTGTCCTATGTATGTCACCCTCCCAGTCCCTGTCCCCCTCCTCTTCCAAGTCACCACCCCATCCCTGTCACCCTCACCAAAACTGTCACTGTACCAACGCCTGCAGCTTCCCCCATCTCTTCACACTTCCTGTTCCTAACACAGTCCCACCCCGCCCCATCAGGCTCCTCCCTGTCACCCTACTAATTGCTGCCACTCTCAAACTACCTGTCACATTCCACGACCCTATCAGGTCCAGTCAAGGACCATCTCTGAGCAGGTGAACCACTGACATGATGGGGGCTATTCTTGGCTTATTGTGAGCAGTTTTAAAGAAATTGTGCTGAAAAATGCACAGATGTGCTGCAGGTTTTCAAAGTTGTCTTGGAGAGGGTAAACTGCAGACATTCCTGGTGAGGACCACGCTTGCTTGGCACACAAAAAATCGGTGGGCTTAATCTTGACTGCTTCCTCTAAACCTATGGGGCATATTTGCAAAAACATTTTTCAAACGAAGGGATGCGCAGTATTCACAAGAATATGTTTCCCCTAGCACGGGCACAAAAAAAGCTGCCTAGCACCAGCGAAGGGACTCTTGTGCCATGTTGAAAGGGTGCCTGCGCTGCAGGGACGATTGTTTATGTACACGAAGGAACACCTTCCTGCACATAAACAATCAATAATGGTGATTTGCTGATTCTATGTGTTCTGCATCACACATGGAAAGAGCACAAAAAAGATTACATTAATAATTTCTCCTTGTATCACCATTTTAACGCCTTGTATTCCATGGCGTTAGAATGGCGCTGTTTTGGCGCTGCCTCAGCCTTGTAAATCTGGGGCAGCATCAAAAAGCAATGAGTGTTGCAGTGGAGCGCCCACAACAATATCCTTTGCATGCCCCTTTGCCACAGAGGACAGCAGCGGAAAGGGTATATTTACTAAGAGGTGTTGAGCCACGCTAAGTGGTTTAGCGCCACTTTGTAAATATCGAAAATGACGCTACACCACCAGAGTGCCAAATAAGCGACACTCCAATGGCAATAGGGGCTTGTAAATATGACCCTAATTCTTGATAGCATCTAAAATGTACTATCTGAGCCTATTTGTTCCTTTCTTTTCCCTGGAGAGAACTCCCTCAACCCCCACCCCCGAACACCAGTGAAACAATTATCGCTGGCTTCACTTTCCTACTGTGTTCAATTTGTATTCAGTAATGAGGGCACCCCAATGTTAGACTCTAGCAAACATCACTCAATCAATCAGGGGGATTCTAAAGCATGCTACTCACCGGTGAGGTTCTCAAGGCGCTGGGGGTGGGGGGAGGTGCAGCTCCGGGTCAGCCAAAAAGCCAGGTCTTGAGGCTCTTCCTGAAGGTGTGCAGCGTAGTGGGGCATCTGAAGTTGACTGGGAGCTCGTTCCAGGCCTTGGCTGCGAAGTAGGAGAAGGCTCTTCCACCTACTCTGGTTCTGCGGATGTACGGGGTCTCTGCTAGGGTGAGGTCAGCAGAGTGGAGGTTTCTTTTGGGTGCGTGGAAAGAGATTCTTTTGTTGAGGTATTTGGGTCCGATGTTGTGGAGGGATTTTTAGGCGTGGTTGAGTAGCTTGAAAGTTACTCTCTTCTCGACGGGGAGCCAGTGGAGGTCACGCAGGTGTTGGATCATGTGTTCATTCCGAGATCGAGTTTGGATGCGGTGTTCTGGATGGTCTGGAGTTTGTGTAGTAGGGATTTGTTGATTCCAGCGTAGAGGGCGATTCCGTAGTCCAGTCTGCTCATTATGAGTGCGTGTGTCATGTTCTTTCTGGATTCAGGGGATCCACTTGAAGGTCTTGCAGAGGATGCGGAGGGAGTGGAAACAGGTGGAGGCGACGGCATTGATCTGGGGAGTCATGGTGAGGGAGGAGTCTAGAATGATGCAGAGGTTCCGGGCATGGTCCATCAGGGTGGTTGGATTTCTGTGGGGCCGAGGGCCACCATGTGTTGTCCCAAGCGGTGAGGGAGGGTCCAAGGACGAAGATTGAGCTTTAGGCAGCTGTTGCTCATCCATGTTGTGATGTCTTTAATTCCTTCCTGGAAGCTGAGTCTGGTGTCTTCTGGGTACTTCGTGAGGGAGAGGATGAGCTGAGTGTCATCGGCGTATGATACCATGCTGAGCGCATGTTTTCTGATGATGGCGATGAGGAGGGCCATGTAGATGTTGAGCGTGGGGCTGATCGATGATCCATGTAGTAGTCCGCAGCTGATCTCTCTGGGTTCGGAGAGGAAGGGAGGGAGTCTGATCCTTTGTTCTGCCGGTAAGAAAGGAGCGGATCCAGTCAAGGGAGGGTCCCCGTATGCCAGCGTCGTGGAGTCTGGCAACAGGAGTGCGGTGGGAGATGGTGTTGAAGGCTGCTGAGAGGTCTAGCAGGAGGAGGGCCATGGTATGGCCCTGGTCAAGTAGCATGCAGATGTCATCAGTGGCGGCCAGGAGGGTGGTCTCTGTGCTGTGGTTGCTGCAGAATCCGGACTGGGAAGAGTCGAGGATGGCGTTCTCTTCTATGAAGGTGGTCAGCCGGGTGTTGATGAATTTCTCTGTGACTTTGTCTGCGAAGGCAAGGAGAGAGATGGGCCAGTAGTTTTTCAGGTCCGTCAAGTCAGCAGATGGCTTCTTGTGGAGGGGCTTGACGTCTGCCTGCTTCCAGTCATTGGGCAAGATGCCGGATTCGAAGGTGGCGTTGATGGTGCGGCGTTGTTCGGGTGCTATGGTGGCAGTGGCTCTGTGGAAGATGTGAGGCTGGCAGGTGTCTGTGGGGGCTCCTGAGTTTGTGCTCTTCATGGTCGTGGTGGTATCCTCAGCGGTGACTTGTGTCCAGGTGGTGATGGTGGGCTGATTGTCATTGCTGAGGGGGGCGGAGTGGTTTCTGGAGTCTGTTCGCTGAAGTTGTTGTAGAGAGCCTTGATCTTCCGGTGTAAGTAGGAGCTGAGCTTGTAGGAGAGGTCCTCGGATGGTGCGATGTCTGTGGCTTCACTGAGGGGTTTGGTGAACTGCTGAATGATGTTGAAGAGTTCCTTAGATTTGCTGGCATTGGAGAGGATTTTGTTACGGATGAAGGTCCTCTTGGTGGTTCTAAGGAGTTGGTGGTATCCTGTCATGGTGTGCTTGTAGGTGGTCTGGTCTCCGGTGGATTTGCTGTTTCTCCAACATTTCTCGAGACGCCTGCAGGAGTGTCTGTCTTTTTGGAGGTCGTTGGTGAACCATGCAGCCTTCAGGGGGTGTTGTCTGTCAGGGTGGCCCTCTTTTTGAAAGTTCAGCGGCCATGACTGACCATGACACCCCTCAAAGAGCATGCCATGGTCAACCATGAGTGACCATGACGCCCCTAAAAGAGCATGTCATGGTCAACTGTGACTGACCATGGCACCCCTCAAAGAACATTAGGCCCCCTCAGGCACAAACCCCTGCCTCAGCACTGGTTCCTCTTTAGACGCTGATGTCGCTGTCTTCCGAGAAGCGTGAATACCTTGGTAAATGAAAAGCATCCTCTCTCCTCCCAGCTCTCCCGCTGACCGGCTCCCTCCAGGGCTCCAAGTGCACAGGGGACTGTACCTGTTAGAGATCTGGCTGTGGGGGCTGAGGAGAGCAAGGAGGACACTGTGTCCTGCTTCCCAGGGTATCTCTCCGGGCTGGCCTCTCCCAAACAATGTACCATGATTTCGAACCCAGTCCGCCCTGATTCCTCTGACAGTCCCCCTCTCCTGACATCCACCTCCATGCCTTTCTGGTTTCTTTCTCTCCTTGTGGACCCCTTTACCTGTCCCCCTTCTTTCTCCCCTTGTGGACCCCTTTACCTGTCCCCCTTCTTTCTCCCCTTGTGGACCCCTTTACCTGTCCCCCTTCTCACTGTACCTGCCGGGCACCCACTGGCTACTACCCAACATGGACCATTTTGCATCCATCTCTCTCGCTCCTTTCCTCTTTCGAGGTTCCCCTTTCTCATCGCTGCCCACCCCTTTGAGACATAAAGTGTTATGGAAATTGGCAACATAATGTAACATTATTCATCCTGTGCTCACTGTTTCCCCAATCTTCTGTCTTCAGCATCAATTTTCCCTTTTTTATCCTACACATGGATCTGATGACAGATAACGACTTCTGTTCTTGATAATTCACCTATAAGGTCACAACCCACCCCAACCGGTTGTCGCCTTTTATTGATAGTGCCCTGAAGAAGTCCTATGTTATAGGACGAAACGCGTTGGCTATTGCTGTTTATGAATGAAAAATAAAGAAGAAAATACCCCACATCTTGCTTCATTGAACAATGATTTTCTACATGGACTTGTTTGCTCAATAGTGGTGCAGCTCCGATCTAGTTTTTTGTTGTATATCCCCGTGTGAAGGGTGGTGCACTTGGACAGGGTGCACATTTGGAAGTCTGCACATAAGACAGTTTAGCATTCTGAATATATTAGTGATTTTTTGTGATTGGTGCTGCATTTGTTTTTGTTTGGTCCACTGTCCACAACTCGTGTTTCTAATGATTTCTAACCCAGTCCGCAATGATTCCTTTGACTGTCCCCCTCACCTGACATCCACCTCCATGCTGTTTTGGTTTCTTCCTTCCCTCGTGGAACCCTTTACCTGTCCCCTTCCCACTATACTTGTCGGGCATCCACTGGATACTACCCAACATAGACCATTCAGCATCCATCACTCTCACTCTTTTCCTCCCTCGAGGTTCCCCTTTCGGATCGCTCCCCACCCCTTTGAGACATAAAGTGTTATGGGAATTGGCAACATAATTTAACATTATTCCTCCTGTGCTCGATGTTTCCCTGCTTTTATGTATTCAGCATTCATTTTCCCTTTTTTAATCCTTTCTTTTCTTGCCTCTCATCTCATCTTCTCTTTCTATCTTCCCTTACTACCTTATTTCTTCCTTTTACGTCTTTTCTTAACTCTTCCTTTCCCTCCTTTTCTTTTGCTCCTTCCTTATCTTTCTTCACTTCTTCTTTTCTCCATCTCTTTCTCTCCATTTCTTTATTGTATTCTAATTCCATTTTTTCTTCTTATGCTCCTTCATTTCCGTCCTTTTCTCCAGTCACTCTACAATTTCAACCCACATTTATGTTTTCCTCCTCTTCCTCCCTTTTTGCATCCTTGCCTTCTGCACATCCCGTTCTTTCCCTCGTCCTTGCTGCCTTCGTGTCCCTTCCTTTACCTCACCTCCAACCTCCCTACAGCCCTCATCTTCGTTCTTTGTTTCTCTGCCTCTTCCACCGCCTTGGGTTCCCTCCTTTCCTTTTTTCGTCCATCTCATTTTGTCGAGCTCTGCGTTGCCTCCTCTGCTGAACTCTGTACCACAAAAAAGCATCTTATGGAAAAACAACCTCACCCCTCCCGCCCCCCTGAAATCCCATACTAAATATTTGAAGCACTTCAGTTGACCATGAAAAATGTATCCCAGGTCTGAATCATATAAGCAGCAGGGGGGAGGGTGGGGAGCTGGGCTGCCCCCTCCCTTTACAGAGCCCAGTCCTTTACCTCAGCTGACCTGGTAAGAAGGAGCCCCCACCCCCGTTTGGGTCTCGCTTGTTTTCATTAATCAAATGAAGATAATGGGAGAAGGTGGGGCTGTGATATGGAATGTAAAGGGGGGGGGGGGTGCATGAAAAGGAGGACATGGGGAGAACATCTTTAGCGAGAAAAGGAAGAAGGGAAAGCGAGTGACGAGGAGGCTAGGGGACACGCGAGGGGGGATAAGGGAGAGGGGTGTTAGGCACAGAGTGGGTACCAAGGTACAATAAAGGGATGAACAGCAGAGGGTCTAATTTAAGAGAAATATGGGACAGGGCCAAGGAGAGAGAGAGATCGAGGGGAACTAGAAAGGGGGGAATTGAAAGTTTGGAGAGGTCGAGGGAAGGTAGAAAGTGCAGACAGTATAAAACAATGGAAGGTTTGTGAACGGGGCTAAGGGGGAAGGGTGGACTGGAGGGCGCTCGAAGGCGCAGGAATAACTTGAAGAGGGGTTAAGAGGTAGGAAGGTCAGTGGTGCATTGAGCAGCAGAGGGGACATAGATGGGTAGACGGGTGGAGTCTAGGTGGAGGGGTGAAGAAAGGGTTTATGGGTTGGTGGAAAGAGAGAGTTAACAAGAAAGGGGGATGCTGAGGGTATAGAACAGAGTGGAGGCGGAGAAGGGGCGCAGCCAGTGAGGGTTGTTGCTCAGCTATTGAAAATATTTACATTTTTGGGTGGAGACTGAGGCTAGCGAGCCCTTTCAAATTCATTTCTGACGTTAAATTGATTAGTCGATTTCTGGAACAATGTGGAGTAAATTATGCTAATCAAGCCCCCGCGAGCAGCCGAGGCCTTGTAATTCTGACAGTATGGCCCAAAAATGCATCTGGAGCAGGTCTGCCAAAGACTGGGGATTGGAGCTTCCTGGCAGAGAACCAGGAGCCGAGCTTCGGAGAGCTCTCACCCCAGCCCCTGCCTGTGGAGAGCGAGACCCCTCCTATGGGAATCACCCTCAAACTGTGACATGATTCCCTCACTGCCTCCTATGGGAATCACCTACAGGTAGTTAGATGACTCCCTTACTATCTCCTGTGGGATTCACCTATAGAGAGCGACATGACTCCCTCACTGCCTCCTATGGGAATCACCTACAGGGAGTTAGATGACTCCCTTACTATCTCCTGTGGGATTCACCTATAGAGAGTGACATGATTCCCTCACTGCCTCCTATGGGAATCACGTACAGGGAGTTAGATGACTCCCTTACTATCTCCTGTGGGATTCACCTATAGAGAGCGGAATGACTCCCCTCACTGCCTCCTATGGAAATTACCTACAGGGTGTTAGATGACTCCCTCACAGTCTCCTATGGGAATCACCTACAGGGAGTTAGATGACTCCCTCACTATCTCCTGTGGGATTCACCTACAGAGAGCTTCATGACTCCCTCACTGCCCCCTATGGGAATCACCTACAGGGTGTTAGATGACTCCCTCACAGTCTCCTGTGGGAGTCACCTACCGGGAGTTAGATGACTCCCTCACTGCCTCCTATGGGAATTACCTACAGGGTGTTAGATGACTCCCTCACAGTCTCCTATGGGAATCACCTACAGGGAGTTAGATGACTCCCTCACTATCTCCTGTGGGATTCACCTACAGAGAGCTTCATGACTCCCTCACTGCCCCCTATGGGAATCACCTACAGGTACAGGGTGTTAGATGACTCCCTCACAGTCTCCTGTGGGAGTCACCTACTGGGAGTTAGATGACTCCCTCTCTGTCTCCTGTGGGAATCACCTATAGAGAGCGACATGACTCCCTCACTGCCTCCTATGGGAATCACCTACAGGGAGCGACATGACTCCTTCACTGCCTCCTGTGAGAATCACCCGCAAACAGTGAGATGATTCCTTCACAAGGAGTTAAATGAGACCCTCACTGTTTCCTATGGGTATCACCTACAAGGAGTTAGATGACTCCCTCACTGCCTCCTGTGGGAATCACCTGCAGGGAGTTAGATGACTCCCTCGGAGTCTCCTGTGGGTATCACCTATAGAAAGCAACATGACTCCCTCACTGCCTCTTATGGGAATCACCTACAGGGAGCGAGATGACTCCCTCACTGCCTCCTGTGGAAATCACTTACAGGGAGCGAGATGACTCCCTCAATGTCTCCTGTGAGAATCACCTACATGGAGTTAGAGGACTCCCTCAATGTCTCCTGTGAGAATCACCTACATGGAGTTAGATGACTCCCTCAATGTCTCCTGTGAGAATCACCTACAGGGAGTTAGATGACTCTCTCACTGTCTCCTGTGGGAATCACGTACAGGGAGCGAGATCACTCCCTCACTGCCTCCTGTGGAAATCACATACAGGGAGCGAGATAACTCCCTCAATGTCTCCTGTGAGAATCACCTACATGGAGTTAGATGACTCCCTCACTGCTTCCTGTGGGAATCACATGATGGAGCGTGGGTTCACCTGCTCGTTTTACCATACTCACCTGGGCCCATAAAAATATACACACTTTGAACAGGTGACCCACTTTTTACACGCTCCACCAAGTTTAAATTCCTTTTTAGGACCTATACCATTTGTCTTACCAATCCTTGTTGCTAGTACCTAAGTCCTAAGGGATCAAGGGTGTTAGCATAATGAATAGTATGACATCAGCATTTGCATTTACTTTTAAATAACCACAGACTCGGAAAAGTTTAATCACTTTATCTATGTAAATTCTTAAATGTCAGAGTCCATACCAATTCAATAAAAGCTTGTTCAGTGAGAAAAATAATGATTAAAGCAAATTATGCAGACTTGATATGAAATATCATTAAGGATTTGAATCATAGGGAGGGTAAGAAAAGGGAAACAGTACAATGACGAACCCACACGGACTTGATATTTACCTAGAATGGTGTGAAGACCAACCCAGGCCACGGGCTGGTTAAAGGACAGAGAACCCCGATAGTTCAGGTGCCAGCAGGATAGAACAGGTGCAGACCAGAATCAGGGCAGGTACGGACCAAATCAGATAAGGACAGGACCACCGCAGGTTAAGACCGGCACCCACAGCTAAAGTGCAACACCAGCGTCACACCCCTCTCTGCAGCTAACAGTCGGACCCCGATTGGGTTTGACGAATCTTCTCCCTTAGAACCCCAATTGGGTTATTGATTCTTCTGACAGAGTGCTCCGCCAGCACCTCTGCTCCTGAATCTTCTGACAGAGTGCTCCATCAACACCTCTGCTCTCGATCCCTATTAAGTGCGTTGGGTCAGTGACAGGTCAGCTATTTGGACAAGTCGGACAATCTAACTAGCTAAGCCTACCTTAGTTATACCATTTTCCAGGGCAGTGTACCACCCTCCAATGTTGCAAATTTGTGTATTCCTATAATTTGATTGGACAAAAGACGAGGAGAGGTCATCACACCATACCAGTTATGAGGTCATTTGATGCATTATTCAGATTTACGTTCCCGCTCAATATTTTATTTTCTCATACACTTTTATTTCACCCAACAATGAATGTTCAAATAATGAATGCAATGTAGAAGATTTGCAAGTTGTCTTCTTCCTGTAGGGTCAAAAGTTCTGTTTCCCATGTAACAACCCTGGTAGGACATTAGCTGGCATGGATTCAATGCCAGAGCTTGTGGACTCGGGAGAAATCAACGCATGCTCAGTTTCAGGACCCAAGATGGCGCAACATTGTACTTGATTGGTCCAAACACAAGCTAATAGCAAAATCAAAGAAGAACAGTTTTAGAACAAAGAATAAATGAATGCACTGTATACCACTTATCTCTACTCTATTCCCATTACTTTATTTAAACTGCAGCATTATTGTTTAGGCAGGACAAACAGTTTAGCAAAAGCAGTGATGCAAGCATTATCACGTTAAAACATAGAGAAGACATCTTAGTTCTAGTGCGCAGAAGCAAAAGTTTCCCACCAAAGTAGAGAGTACGTCATGTCACGTGAGTGTGGCAGACACATGTGCAATGGAATAGAAATCCCACGTAGCAGCGGCCATTTTAGTGCAAGCGGATTATGATTAGTAAAGGCACATAGAAAAGCTTCCCCTAAATACTATAAATGTCGTGTGGTGCATTATTAGTAAATAAAACATATTGGTTAACATTTTTAGATGTTATTTGAGAGGGCTGAATACAAGCAAGTCGCTTCACGTGCGAATCCTTGCTCCATCACACATACAGAGAGCGAGATGACTCTCTCACTGCCTCCAGTGGGAATCACCTACAGGGAGCAAGATGGCTCCCTCTATGCCTCCTATGGGAATCACATACAGGGAGTTAGATGACTCCCTCCTGTGGGAATCACCTCCAGGGAGTTGGATGATTCCCTCACTGCCTCCTGTGGGAATCACATGCATGGAGTTAGATGACTCCCTCACAGTCCCACGTGGGTATCATCTATAGAGAGCAACATGAATCACTCACTGTCCTATGGGAATCACCTACAGGGAGCTAGATGACTCTCTCATTGCCTCCTGTGGGAATCACCTACAGAGAGTGAGATGACTCCCTCACTGTCTCCTATGGGAATCACCTGCAGGGAGCAACATGAGTCCTTCACTGCCTCCTGTGGGAATCACTTACAGGGAGTGAGACGATTCCCCCCTATGAGAATCACCCACAACCAGTGAGACGATTCCTTCACATGGAGTTAAATGAGCCCCTCACTGTCTCCTACGCGAATCCCCCACAGGGAGTGAGATGACTCCCTCACTGCCTCCTTTGAAATCCCCCACAGGGAGCGAGATGACTCCCTCACTGTCTCCTGTGAGAATCACCTACATGGAGTTAGATGACTCCCTCACTGCCTCCTGTGGAAATTACCCAGGGGGAGTGAGATGACTCCCTCACTGCTTCCTGTGGGAATCACCTACAGGGAGCGAGATGACTCCCTCACTGCCTCAGTGGGTATCACCTACTGAGAGAGATGACTCCCTCACTGCCTCCTGTGGGAATCACCTACATGGAGTTAGATGACTCACATACTGCATCCTATGAAAATCACCTACAGGGATAGAGATGACTCCCTCACTGCCTCCAGTAGGAATCACCTACAGGGAGCAAGATGACTCCCTCACTGCCTCCTGTGGGAATCACCCACATGGGGTGAGATGACTCACATACTGCATCCTATGAAAATCACCTACAGGGAGTGAGATGACTCCCTCACTGCCTCCAGTGGGAATCACATACAGGGAGCAAGATGACTTCCTCACTGCCTCCTGTGGGAATCACCTACAGGGAGCGAGATGACTCCCTCACTGCCACCTGTGGGAATCACCTACATGGAGTTAGATGACTCCCTCACTGTCTCCGGTGGGAATCACCTACAGGGAGCAAGATGACTCCCTCACTGCCTCCAGGGGGAATCACCTACAGGGAGCAAGATGACTCCCTCACTGCCTCCTGTGGGAATCACCCACATGGGGTGAGATGACTCACATACTGCCTCCTGTGATAATCACCTGCAGGGAGTGAGATGACTCCCTCACTGCCTCCTGTGGGTATCATCTATAAAGAGTGACATGACTCCGTCACTGCCTCCTATGGGAGTCATTTACAGGGAGTGAGACGATTCCTTTACTGCGTCCTATGATAATCACCTGCAAACTGTGAGACGATTCCTTCACAGGGAGATAAATGAGCCCTTCACAGTCTCCTGTGGGAATCACTTACAGGGAGCAAGGTGACTCCCTCACTGCCTCCTGTGGGAATCACCTGCAGGGAGTTACATTACTGTCTCTTGTGAGAATCTCTTAAAGGGAGCAACATGACTCTCTCATTGTCTACTATGGAAATCCCCTGCAGGGAGTTTGATGACTCCCATACTTCCTCCAGTGAGAATCACCTACATGAAGTTAGATGACTCCCTCCCTGCGCCTATAGGAATCACCTACAGGGAGTTTCATGACTACCTCACTGCCACCTGTGGGAATCACCTACATGGAGTTAGATGACTCCCTCATTGTTTCCTGTGGGAATCGCCTATAGAGAGCGACATGAATCACTCACTGTCCTATGGGAATCACCTACAGGGAGCTAGATGACTCTCTCATTGCCTCCTGTGGGAATCACCTACAGAGAGTGAGATGACTCCCTCACTGTCTCCTATGGGAATCACCTGCAGGGAGCAACATGAGTCCTTCACTGCCTCCTGTGGGAATCACTTACAGGGAGTGAGACGATTCCCCCCTATGAGAATCACCCACAACCAGTGAGACGATTCCTTCACATGGAGTTAAATGAGCCCCTCACTGTCTCCTACGCGAATCCCCCACAGGGAGTGAGATGACTCCCTCACTGCCTCCTTTGAAATCCCCCACAGGGAGCGAGATGACTCCCTCACTGTCTCCTGTGAGAATCACCTACATGGAGTTAGATGACTCCCTCACTGCCTCCTGTGGAAATTACCCAGGGGGAGTGAGATGACTCCCTCACTGCTTCCTGTGGGAATCACCTACAGGGAGCGAGATGACTCCCTCACTGCCTCAGTGGGTATCACCTACTGAGAGAGATGACTCCCTCACTGCCTCCTGTGGGAATCACCTACATGGAGTTAGATGACTCACATACTGCATCCTATGAAAATCACCTACAGGGATAGAGATGACTCCCTCACTGCCTCCAGTAGGAATCACCTACAGGGAGCAAGATGACTCCCTCACTGCCTCCTGTGGGAATCACCCACATGGGGTGAGATGACTCACATACTGCATCCTATGAAAATCACCTACAGGGAGTGAGATGACTCCCTCACTGCCTCCAGTGGGAATCACATACAGGGAGCAAGATGACTTCCTCACTGCCTCCTGTGGGAATCACCTACAGGGAGCGAGATGACTCCCTCACTGCCACCTGTGGGAATCACCTACATGGAGTTAGATGACTCCCTCACTGTCTCCGGTGGGAATCACCTACAGGGAGCAAGATGACTCCCTCACTGCCTCCAGGGGGAATCACCTACAGGGAGCAAGATGACTCCCTCACTGCCTCCTGTGGGAATCACCCACATGGGGTGAGATGACTCACATACTGCCTCCTGTGGGAATCACTTACAGGGAGCAAGGTGACTCCCTCACTGCCTCCTGTGGGAATCACCTGCAGGGAGTTACATTACTGTCTCTTGTGAGAATCTCTTAAAGGGAGCAACATGACTCTCTCATTGTCTACTATGGAAATCCCCTGCAGGGAGTTTGATGACTCCCATACTTCCTCCAGTGAGAATCACCTACATGAAGTTAGATGACTCCCTCCCTGCGCCTATAGGAATCACCTACAGGGAGTTTCATGACTACCTCACTGCCACCTGTGGGAATCACCTACATGGAGTTAGATGACTCCCTCATTGTTTCCTGTGGGAATCGCCTATAGAGAGCGACATGACTCCCTCACTTCCTCCTATGAGAATCACCTACAGGGAGTTAGATGGCTCCCTCGCTGCCTCCTATGGAAATCACCTACTGAATGTGAGGGGACTCCCTCACTGCCTCTTATAAGAATCAATTACAGTCACTTAGATGACTCCCTCGCTGTCTCCTGTGGGAATCACCTACAGAGAGCGAAATGACTCCCTCACTGCCTCCTATGGGAATCACCTACATGGAGTGACATTACTGCTTTACTGCCTCCTATGGGAATCACATACAGGGAGTGAGAGGATTCCCTCACTGCCGCCTATGGGAAACACCTACATGGAGTGACATTACAACTGAGAGAGCGCAATTTGAATGAAAAATATATATGTACCATATTCACAAGCATATCGCAAACATAGAATCTATAACGTGAAGTTAACACTTGTAGCGTAAAGTTAGCCGATGTAACCAATGTAATAGGAAATGTATCTGTATCTATTCTATAAAAGTATTAGAATTAGAAAGGCCCGTATACATAGTGGGCTAATATAGAAATGTATAGAAATGCTTAAGGACAGTAGAATGTGCAAAACTGAATATACGTGTGTAATTATTAAATGGAGAAAGAAGACGAAACGTAAAGCGAAGAAATGTGCAGAGTATGTATAGCACTATGTAAGCACGAGAATATAAATGTTGTATTCTATGTAGAATGCATTCGCGTATAATCATTGCTTTGCTAAATTCGATTATATATAAATGTGTGTTAAAGGTTATACTGTGTAGAAGAGTTTGTAGGAATGTTAGAAAGGTTTGGTCATGTGTGATTTTAACCTAACTGACCAAGAGTTCGCAGGAGTGTAGTCCGCTGTATGTAATTTAGTGGGCTCACAGGAATCGTGGATAGCCTTGATCTGAATGTGCGAGACAAGAGTCAAAGGTCTTGTTAGATTTAAGGTGACAATGTTGGACGAAGTTTATAGCCTAAGTGAGATAAGAGACGCTTGGAATTTGGGTCTTGTTTAGAAATGACCGTTCACAGGACCAAATGAGGTTAAGAATATAGTCGTAAAGAATAAAGGTCTGTTGAGGTGATAGACTTTGCTCCGAAAGTGTCAAATGGAATGTCAATGAAGTCACCAGCAAGAATACGAAGATGGTGCCTACGAAGCAGGGTCAACTTAACGGACGACGCGAAGAGATGAAGCTATGGAAAGAGCTAGAAATGACCTCATATGAAGGAGTACGTGGTGGGCGTCAAGGGGCGTTCCACCCATACTGTGATTGTGTATTTAGGGACAGCACCCTGGGGAGAAGAAGCAAGCGAAGAATTAGGAGCGCGCGCAGAAGAGCAGAGCGCGAGAGAGCGGTAGGCCGAGGACCCTTAGAGAGCGGATGGGTAGGCAGAGAGGGTACTGCTTCTCGACATAAGTTACCATTAGAGGCTAAGAGAGTTTGAACTTCTTTGGAAGTCAAACTGCTGACACCTTTTTTAGGTAAGGAACTTGCGAAGTAGGGATGTCACCTAGTACAGAGTAGGGACAGAATTAACTTGTTTATTCTTTTTGTAGATGACGCAACGGAACCACTTTGTGTCTATGCTTTTTAATCTGCTGATATTGGAATTGATATTGATTGTATTCTTTTGTAGTCTGAGGTTCTTTAGGGAATTTATGTTCCTTCTAGTTCCTGTATACTTGTTGAATCTTATCCTGAGAGGATTGTATATGCAACTTATTCTGATTTTATATTAAACTTTTAAAACTTCATCAGTCGTAAGTGGTTCTTCAGAGTTGCGTCAGTTTATGGGGTTTATTTAACCTATGCGGGGTTTGTCTTTTACTCAATGACAGAAAATAATCGATCCAAATAGATGAATGAGATAAGTATCTAAGTGATCAAAAAGGGTATCAAAATCTCATTCCCCGCAGTTGGTAGCAGAGAAAGATGGTTTTCTTCTTGAGGAAAACAACCTAGGTCAGGTCTAGATTACCCCAAGGTCCCTAGTCATCGACGACCAGAAGAAGAATCCCTGCTGAAGACGGTGCTGACGGTGCGTCGAGAGAAAAGCAGCAGAGTCGGTCGAGAGTGAGTATAAGGGTCATGCGTTGCCAGATTGCGGTGTTTTGTGTTGTACCTGTGTTGTAATGTCAAGCGGAGTTGAATGCCTGTAGTGTGATTGAGGGAAGGTTGTGAGCACGCGCAACCGGATAAAATCTTAAGTTCAAGGAGAGCTTAAGTGGTTCGGGTGTATCGAACACCCAGAGTAATTGTCTACCATTGTAAAGGGGGTCATGAGGTACCATTGATCGCCCGAAGGACCGATGATAGGGGGAGTGACAGAGTGAGTGTATGAGTAACGGACGCTGGTCGGACGTTTACTGTGTGTACGTAACCTATCAGTTAAGGCGAGCGTCTGACCGTGAGAGGAAAGACGTCTCGTCAGTTGAGGTGACAATTACAGTTAGACTGTGGCCGTACAGTCAGAGAAAAGTGATCGCTTGGACGGAAGTAGTCATTTTTCGGCGTATGAATGAAAACGCATGCAAGACCGTGAGACGAGTTGAGAAAGGAGGGGAACTGCTGCAGAGGGGACGAGTGACGTCAGCGTAGAGTCGCGCTGAGATTGGTCGGTTAGCGTAGAGTCGCGCTGGGATAGGCCGATTAGCGAGAGCCGCGTAGGGATTGGTTGTTTGTCATCAGGACGTAAACAAGGAAGAGAATTAAGGAAAATCGTAGATTCTTGAAAATGAAGTGTTTTAAACGTTTAAGGGCGATCTTTAGGAGAGATAGAGGAAACTTGTATGCAGGAGAAGAAGCTCTACCAGAAGGCACACCAGCTTACCATATGGCAGTGAATGTAGGCTTACACTCAATACTATGGATCTCTGAGTGGAATAAGCTAACAGAAGGGAATAAGGAACTGACGTTCCCGAGATACGGGACGTTTAAGTTAGAAGTATTGAATCAACTGAAAGCGGTAATGCTCGCAACGAGACCTCTACCGAGGCCAACACAGTTCGAAGCCCTTAGTGCATGGTTTAGAGCGGCACACGAAAAGAGCTTGAATAGACGCCAAGAAAGAGTGAGACGATCGGTAAAAGCAGTGCAGGATGCTAAATGGGACGATGAAGCTAAAAAGTGGAGGGTGCAGAAGATAGAAGCAGACAAACTGTTCACAATGCTAGAGACTACGGGAGAAAAGAAACCTCTAGAAGAAGATGAGGATAGCGAGCCAGATGAGGATCTGATAGATAGGCTACTATTAGATAGACCACCTCCGTACAACAGAGAAGCCGAAAGTCCCGAACTACAGCAAGGGGACGGAGCTAGATGGGGGGAATATAAACCGCTCCCAGTATCAGAGTGGGATTCCAAAAAAGGTGAGGAAGTACCTCAATCTAGTCCCGTACAGAGAGTAGTAGGAAGATTCGTGGTCCAGAAGGTACCAGAAACGCAGCATGCAAGGTCGTATCAATTGTCTACAAGTACCTGTTACCATAGGTCCTATAGTGTCAATCTACAACCCAGAGGGAGTCCAGCAGGAGGAACAGGCACGATGGGACAGGGAAAGGGCAGAGATGGAGAGTAGGAATAATACGATCAATTCCCAAAGGCAGTTGCTAGGACCAAAGAGTCGGAGTACCCCATTGGATTCGGCAACGGGTCCCTGGATAGAACAGAGGGAGAGAAGCCAGATGGATTTGAGGGGACCGAAACCAAAAACCTTTAAGGAATTAAGGGAGTATTTGAAAGAATGGGATGCTGCCGAAGAGACTCAGAATAAAAAGTTAGAAACAGAAGCAGAATGGAGAGATCAGGATAACAGGATCCTCTCTCACTGCGGAGCTGGCGAAAGCAGCCCGGGGTGGGAGAGAGGGAGCCAAGGAAGTAAAGGAGATACTTGCCACACCACCAGTGGCAATAGACAGATGTGTGAAGACAAGAGTGCAGGGTGTGGGGGAGTGCCTCGCCTCATTCTTAGTGAGGGAGAACGTAAGACACAGGAGTACCGAAATAGTTTCAGGTGCACTCACCATGCCCCAGATGAGAATGTGCGACATTGGAGTCACGAGAATATAGAGAGTCGCGAAAGGTCTCGCCATACATCCGGTGATCACGGACGGGATCGCGGGAACATGGAGGACCGTGAAGGACCTTTCCATTTATTAAGTGACACCAGACAGCAAGGAAGTTGCAGTGATGTAGAACAGAACGGAAGATCCTATCTCGCATCTAGAGAGACCGAGCCAAAAGGACAGAATGTAGTGATGGGGAATAGATCAATGTTCCACCATACCCCAAGGGAGGATGGAAAAGCTTGGGATCTAGAGAGGTGGGAACAAAGAGAAACAAGAAGGACGCCTCATAACTCACCTGCACCGAGACGTAGGGCTCGTAGTGGGGGTGAGAGGGATGTAAACGAACAGCCTAGGAGTGAGGTATTGAGAGCTGAGATAAAAGCAAAACGGCTCGATGTAATGAGTTTAAAATCAGACTTGGAGGACATAATAGACGGCACATTGCCAATGGAAAGGATAGAGCTGTATGATCATGATGAAATATTGTTTATGTCTAAGGACGTTACTCGAAAAGCGAGGTCAGTTCATGAAAAATTATCTGAATTGGCAGACAGGTATATGATAGACATGTCACGAACTAAAGCGTTACAGGGTAACCATAGGCTAAATTGCACGGATCAAGATCTAGATGATCGCAGGACGATTGGGCTGAAAGTACATATAAAGGAACTGATCCTGAGTATCAGAGTATGGAGGGATTTGGATAAATGGGAGGAAAGATGGTCTAAGAGGGGATCCGTCAGAAGGAGTACCCTTGCGAGGTCCCAAGATGGAGAGCTAATGCGCATGGAAGCTTTTCCTTTGCGAGAAATCGCGAACGGAAGCTACGTGCATGTACCCTGGAGTAGGGGAGATTTAGCGGCATTTACCAATTCCTTTCCAAAACTCAGAGAGAACCCCGTCGAGTGGTATAAGCAGGTAGAGAGGTTTGTGAAGATCTCTAAGGTACTGTGGATCGATTTGAACACTCTGTTTGATATCGTAGTACCCGGAGATTTGTGGACGGCATGCAAACTTAGTATTGAATGGCCCGCTTGTGAACCCCCGAGGGATGCTCAGACAAACGGTCCATCAGAGAGAGTAATGGAAAAGTACGAAAGAGTAATTGCATGGTTAAAAGAGAAAGTACCGGTGCAAGACATAGACTGGGTTAAGATAGATCGAACAACTCAGGAGCCTAAAGAGACCGTTCACGAGTTCTATGAGAGATTGCTGAAAGCATTCAAACAGTACAGTGGGTTGGATGTAATTGACCCCAAAGACATAGGACAGTTTGTGTCGAAGTTTGTCCTAGGATTGAGGCCAGACATAAGCCTGATGATTCAACAGCATTTGATTTGTTGGCAGAACAAACCTTTAGATGAGATTCTGAGGTATGCGAGGTACTGTAGCGATGAAATAGATTCAAAGGCAAAGAAACTTAAGGAAAAGCTGATGTTGGTGCAGATGCAATCAGCTGGAAAGGGTGGACAGCGACAACAGGGAACAGGAACCCCAGGAAAGAAACAGAATAATCAAAGCAGAGATGAGGAAGAAAGACCGAGACCGAGGGTAGATATCGCGACACTGAAAAAGACAACGAGGTGCCATCAGTGTAACGAGGTGGGACATTGGAGACGCGAGTGTCCCTATAATGTCGAGACGGGGGAATTAGAACAGGAGGAGGATGAGGTTCAAACCAGCATGGTTAAGGGAGCAGCAGTCCCGAAGGGAAAATTCATCAAAGGGGGGACTCAGACTCCTCGAGCCCCGTTCCCTCAACCGCCTCGCATTACGAATGGAGGGAAAACCTATAGACAAATGCCATTGTTCGTAGGAGGAGAAGAATGCTACTACGTTGATCCTCTTACGGGGCAACGAGTGAATAGAGAAGAAGACTGTACTCTAGGCGCAGCCCTGGAAGTAGACCAGAGAGGACCATACGTAGAGGCTGAAGTAGCTGGATGTCCTACGACCTTTTTAGTAGACACGGGGGCAACTCGATCCACTTTGAGATCGGCGGTAGTCCCAGGTTTGCCAATGTCGGGAGAAACGATTCAGGTGGTAGGAGTCGCAAACAGGAGAATGACGAATCCTCTGACTGAACCAGTGTCAGTAAAGATAGGGAACTACAGTGATGAACATCAGTTTGTGATCTGTGATTCTAGCCCTGTGTGTCTGTTAGGAAGAGATCTGTTGTGTAAACTAAATTGCACAATATATTGCACACCTGAAGGAGTAGAAGTGCAGACCAATGATGATGATGCCGACTTTAAGGTTGTAAACACGCAGGAATGCGTGGAACTATATCCTACCCTAACAGTGGAGGAGCTTCCACAGGACTTGAAGGAGACAGTGTCAGCTGAGGTGTGGGATTTTACTGGAGAAGAAATAGGATTGATTAAAGGGGTAGAGCCAGTAAAGATCATGGTAAAGCCCAATGCTGAATATCCAAGAACACCACAATATAAGTTGACACTGGAGACAATTGCAGGAATAAAGCCTGTGATCGAATCCATGATTAAACAGGGAATACTGAAGGAGATCGTGGGAAGTCCATGTAACTCCCCGATTATGGGTTTGCAGAAGCCTAGTGGGAAATACAGAATAGTGCAGGACCTTCGAAAGATTAATAATATCGTTGTTTCATGTTGTCCAGTGGTACCGAATCCATCAGTGATATTGTTTCAGATACCGTTCCAAGCTGAATGGTTCACAGTGATAGACTTATGCCAGGCTTTCTTTTCGATTCCTTTAGATGAGGAGAGCCAGTATCTTTTCGCTTTTAAGCTGGAAAATCGCGTTCTAACATGGTGTCGTATTCCCCAGGGGTATACAGAAAGCCCATCGATTTTTAACCAGCTGCTGAAGAAAAATCTTGAAAGTCTAGTACTGCCCAAGAACTCGGTTCTAGTCCAGTACATAGACGACCTCCTAGTGGCGTCAGAAACTGAGGAAGCTTGCAAGGTAGACACCATCACCTTACTAAATCACTTGGCCGAGAACGGACACAAGGTGTCTCCAAGTAAATTGCAGTATTGTCTGACTGAAGTGCAATACTTGGGCCACAGGATTGAAAAGGGAAAACGGAAGGTGTCTCCAGACAGAATAGAGGCGATCATGAAAATGAACGCGCCTAAAACACAAAGAGAAGTCAGGATGTTTTTAGGCATGGTCGGTTATTGTCGGCAGTGGATAGCCAACTTTTCACTGAAGGCAAAACCTTTACTACAACTGACGCACAAAGGAGTAAGTGATCCGGTACCATGGGACAAAGATTGTTTGATGGCATTTTTGCAGCTGAGGGAGGACTTGTGTCGTGCCTTGGCTTTGGGAATGCCAGATTACGAAAAACCATTCTTGCTTTACTGCTGCGAAAGAGAAGGTTGCGCTTTAGCAGTTTTGGCCCAGATACACGGCAATGCGCGTAGGCCAGTTGCTTACTTTTCGGCTACATTAGATCCAGTAGCCGCAGCGTTGCCCGGATGTCTCAAATCCGTAGCTGCAACGGGTGTCAGCATTGAACGATGTGAAAGTGTGGTAATGGGACATCAGTTAGTGGTGTACGTACCGCATTCTGTGGAATTGTTAATGACCAGGACTAAGACTCAGCATCTGACGAATAGCAGGCTCACACGCTACGAGCAAGTCATATTGGCTGCCGAGAATGTGACCCTAAAAAGATGCTCTGTCTTGAATCCTGCTACGTTGATGCCACTTCCAAATGAGATTGATGATGAAATCTGTACAGATCATGACTGCCTTGATGTGACTGAACTATGCACCAAACCGAGACCAGATATCGTAGATGAGCCATTGACTGACCCCGATGAAATATTCTTTGTGGATGGTTCATGCGTAAGAGACGATATTGGTCAGCTGAGAGCAGCATATGCAGTTTGTACAATTACCAGAGTTGTGGAAGCCGCCTGCCTGGAGGGAGTACATTCCGCTCAGGTAGCTGAAATTATTGCTTTGACCCGTGCCTGTTTAGCAGGTAACAAAATTCGAGTCACCATATACACCGATAGCCAGTATGGTTTCGGGGTAGTTCACGACTATGGGCAGTTATGGTCTCAAAGAGGTTACATGACCTCCTCGGGTTCTCCTATTAGGAATGGAGAATTCGTGAGATTATTGTTAGAGGCATTACAAGGTCCGACAGCCATAGCGGTTGTCAAATGCGCCGCGCACACGAAGAATGTAGACTTTGTGTCGCAAGGCAACAGATATGCCGATGAAGTAGCACGTTACTGTGCAGAACAGGGATATTCTCACACCAATGTAGAAGTGGGGGGAATACAGGAAAGAACTGAATTGACAATGTTGTTAGACACTGTAGATACGTGGGACGAGTTGAAATGTGTTCAGGAAAATGCACCAGATGATGAGAAAAAGAGCTGGGAAACAGCTGGATGTACTAAAAGTGAAATGAATTTTTGGATTTCTGCAGATGGGAGAGCAGTTTTACCAAACGAACTTGTTAGTCCAATGGCAAGGAAATTGCATGGATCAGCACACATAGGTAGAGATGCTATGGTGAGAGTATTCAGACAAACGTGGTTTAATCCGAAGTTTAGAGTAGCGGCAGAAGCAGTATGTCAGCGTTGTGCGATCTGTCAGCAACTAAACGTAGGAAAGAGAACACCAGTCACGTTGAGTCACATAGGGAGGTCTGGGGGGCCTTTCAATAGAATGCAGCTGGATTTTATTGAAATGCCTAAGTGCAATCGACTCAGATATGTCTTAGTGATTGTCTGTATATTTTCTAGATGGGTTGAAGCTTACCCGACACGTAGGTGCGATACACTTACAGTAGCAAAATTGTTGCTTAGAGAGTTGATACCGAGGTTCGGGGTGCCATCCTCTTTGGAATCGGACAGAGGAACTCATTTCAACAGCGAAGTAGTGAAGATGCTATGTTCAGCTTTGAGTATCGATCAGAAACTCCATTGCAGTTATCGACCAGAAGCTTCAGGGATCGTAGAGCAAATTAACAGTACGATAAAATCCAGACTTGCCAAAGTTTGTTCATCGACATCCCTGAGTTGGCCTGATGCACTTCCATTGGTTCTCATGAGCATACGTAGCACACCAGATAGAAGAACAGGTCTCTCTCCACACGAGGTGCTAATGGGAAGAGCTATGAGATTGCCATCGGTTCGGACTGCAGCGTTGTTGAACATCACAGACGATTTGATCTTGGACTACTGCAAGGGACTATCTGATGCCATTCATTCTGTGTCCCTCCAGGTCCAGGCTGCAGAGGTTCCATCAGCACAAGACTTGTGCCATGACCTGTGTCCGGGGGACTGGGTCCTGGTGAAGAAGCACGTCAGGAAGAACTGTCTAGACGTGCGCTGGCGAGGACCGTTCCAAGTCATACTAGTTACGAACACTGCAGTAAAGTGTGGAGGCTTGTCCAACTGGATACACGCCTCACACACCCGAAGAGTGCCAACACCTCTGGAAGAAACAGCTCCTCTCTCGGATGAGAATCCAGCGGAAAGCGGAGAAGCCACAGAGGGGGAAAGCCAAGCTGTAGAGGTGATTGAAGAGGCTGAGCCTGTGTCGGAGCAGGCCGACGACGGTCAGGACACCAGTGAGACCGAAGTCGTCTCAGAAGAAGAGAGTACCTGGGAGTTCGAATCGGATAACGAACAAACTGTGAGTGATCAAGAGACAAGTCCAAGAACAAGGAGCAGGAGGACAAGGAGTGACGAAGCTAGTTGGCCGGAGAGAAGGAGAAGGCCAAGCTTAAAAGCAAATCAGGAGAGAACCCTTGTCCCGATCTCTGAAGAGTCGGATCAAGAAGAAGAAACTACGGATTCAGGATCTGAGAGTCCGAGAAGATCAAGAAGGGTACGTGTGCCCTGCAGAAGGTACGCCACCCCAGAGTGGACTTATCTAGCAGATGTCTTGGGGACAGAAATCTGGGAGAGTGAAAGAAGTGAAAGTGATCAATCTCGATCCATTTGTGGCAGTGGAGATATGGATGTTGACGCCTGGAATCGAGACTGAGGGGTTACTGACTTTCACACTTCCCATACCCCCTTACCTGAGTCGGATCAAAGATGTAGTACTAAATCGATTAGAGTTTCCGACTTTTGGTCATCAAATACCAGAACAAGAAGAAAAAGTCATTCGTTTAGAATTATTGGAACATGTTATTAGAGCTGCAGGTACGAGAATAATTGTAGATGCATAAAGACTTTTGTGTTTAAGCTATAAAGAAGAAGATAACCTAGCGCCGAGTGGAAAGAAGAATAAAATTAGGGATTACCTTTAGAGGACGGAGAAGGGTTAGGGTTGTCTATTGCTGAAGAGAAAAGACATTGTTGTGAAAAGAGACTTTTTGTTGATTAAGTGTGCTTCACAGACTGAGAAAGCAAACAAAGCAAGACAAAGACTTGGAAAGAAAACTTTTCTTCGAAAAGGAAAGAGCTACGCTGTTTTGATAACATGGAGAATGGCAACCCAAACCGAAAAGCGAAATGCATAATATTAATAGGTACACTAATAGCAGTAGTAATTTTTCTTATTATTACAGTAGTTACCACATCATACATGGTAGGACATGCAAGTGAAAAAGAGACAACAGATGTAAAGCCTGTAACGACTTTGAAACCTGCTCTTGTTGGGAAGAAGGAGGAGAGCAATGTTATCCGTGAAAAGACGTTACTGGCAAATGAAGCTCGTAGGTTACACGTAGACGAGTCACAGGGAAATTTTAGATCAAATGCATATGCCAAGCTATTATATGAGTATATTGATGCCATGGAGGCTAAGGATTGTTATGTATGCATGCAATTGCCGGCTTCCGTAGATGAAGGCATCAGATATCATCATCTCCCACTGACTTATGGGATAACATGTAGTTTATTGCTCATTATATTTTATGGTAGAGAAGGGTTTGAGTACTACTTTTCAAATTATGATTCGGTACTGCCTGAAGTCCCGAATTATAAACAAATGAATAAGTGGGACTATTATAAAAAGGAAGATCGATTAGCCAAATTCTTTCTTCCTTGGGATACACTAGGTACTTCATATGCACGCAGAAATAATCTGACTTGCAAAGTGTCAGAGGTAGAGAAAAAGTTCATAGGACAAGTAGATGACAGATACAGAAGGCAGAAGATTCTAAAAATGTCAGGACAGTGGAAAACAGATTGGACCGAAGAAGAAAAAGCACACAAAAAGAAGGGTAGCAATGGTCCAATAGCTTTGGATAGAACGCAGAAAGGAAAGTTATGTTTAACTCGAAGCAAGACGTATTATGAGAGTGTATTTGTAGGTGAAGTAAATTGCGAACATGCTTTTAGGTTAGAGTACTATACGAAAGATTTTATGAAAGGGATGCAAGCGATTCCTAATGTATATTTTGTATGTGGAAGAAATGCCTATGTAAAACTGCCTGACAATTGGTATGGTTCGTGTTACTTGGCAATTGTCTTCCCCAAAATATATCATGCAAAGGATTTAGCGATCATAGAAGGAAAGGCTTCGACAAGAACGAAAAGGGAAATAGGAGATGCTGAAGTAGTTGGAGACATTTTTGGAGCAATGTTTCCTATGTTAGGTTTAATACTTAACGATGTTAAGATCAGGAGACTAGCTACAGTTGTAGATAGATTATCTGCAAGTACTGCAAGGTCATTGATGCTAGTAGAAGGAGAGATGCAGTTGAATAGGGCAATGGTTCTTCAGAACCGTCTTGCTTTAGATGTACTGCTAGCAAAAGAGGGCGGAGTCTGCAAGGCTTTGAAGGTCCAAGAATGTTGTACTTACATTCCAGATAATTCAAAACCACTTGAGAAAGTCATACGGAACAATACACAGATACACCAAGAAATCGAAGATTTAACAAAAGTAAATGTTTGGGAGAAAGTAGGTCATGGAGTAGGAAAGGTTGGAAGTTGGTTTGCCAACCTTGGTAAAAGCATTGTGTGGTACATATTAAAACCTATATTAATAGTATTGATTTGCATAATTACATTGTTAGGGTTAGTGAAACTGTACAAATGGTATAGGTCGAACCGGTTACAAAGGTCCATGAGAGAGCAAGAAAGGAGATTAGCTGCTTTACAAGACCAACAGTACAAAAGTTTAAGAGCTCTCGAAACGATAAAAAGAGGGAATCTTGTAACTAGTTCTGTGTAAGGTGTTATTCAAATTGCCTTTAGTGATGACCCCTAGAGGTCATCAAAGGGGGGAACTGAGAGAGCGCAATTTGAATGAAAAATATATATGTACCATATTCACAAGCATATCGCAAACGTAGAATCTATAACGTGAAGTTAACACTTGTAGCGTAAAGTTAGCCGATGTAACCAATGTAATAGGAAATGTATCTGTATCTATTCTATAAAAGTATTAGAATTAGAAAGGCCCGTATACATAGTGGGCTAATATAGAAATGTATAGAAATGCTTAAGGACAGTAGAATGTGCAAAACTGAATATACGTGTGTAATTATTAAATGGAGAAAGAAGACGAAACGTAAAGCGAAGAAATGTGCAGAGTATGTATAGCACTATGTAAGCACGAGAATATAAATGTTGTATTCTATGTAGAATGCATTTGCGTATAATCATTGCTTTGCTAAATTCGATTATATATAAATGTGTGTTAAAGGTTATACTGTGTAGAAGAGTTTGTAGGAATGTTAGAAAGGTTTGGTCATGTGTGATTTTAACCTAACTGACCAAGAGTTCGCAGGAGTGTAGTCCGCTGTATGCAATTTAGTGGGCTCACAGGAATCGTGGATAGCCTTGATCTGAATGTGCGAGACAAGAGTCAAAGGTCTTGTTAGATTTAAGGTGACAATGTTGGACGAAGTTTATGGCCTAAGTGAGATAAGAGACGCTTGGAATTTGGGTCTTGTTTAGAAATGACCGTTCACAGGACCAAATGAGGTTAAGAATATAGTCGTAAAGAATAAAGGTCTGTTGAGGTGATAGACTTTGCTCCGAAAGTGTCAAATGGAATGTCAATGAAGTCACCAGCAAGAAGACGAAGATGGTGCCTATGAAGCAGGGTCAACTTAACGGACGACGCGAAGAGATGAAGCTATGGAAAGAGCTAGAAATGACCTCATATGAAGGAGTACGTGGTGGGCGTCAAGGGGCGTTCCACCCATACTGTGATTGTGTATTTAGGGACAGCACTCTGGGGAGAAGAAGCAAGCGAAGAATTAGGAGCGAGCGCAGAAGAGCAGAGCGCGAGAGAGCGGTAGGCCGAGGACCCTTAGAGAGCAGATGGGTAGGCAGAGAGGGTACTGCTTCTCGACATAAGTTACCATTAGAGGCTAAGAGAGTTTGAACTTCTTTGGAAGTCAAACTGCTGACACCTTTTTTAGGTAAGGAACTTGCGAAGTAGGGATGTCACCTAGTACAGAGTAGGGACAGAATTAACTTGTTTATTCTTTTTGTAGATGACGCAACGGAACCACTTTGTGTCTATGCTTTTTAATCTGCTGATATTGGAATTGATATTGATTGTATTCTTTTGTAGACTGAGGTTCTTTAGGGAATTTATGTTCCTTCTAGTTCCTGTATACTTGTTGAATCTTATACTGAGAGGATTGTATATGCAACTTATTCTGATTTTATATTAAACTTTTAAAACTTCATCAGTCGTAAGTGGTTCTTCAGAGTTGCGTCAGTTTATGGGGTTTATTTAACCTATGCGGGGTTTGTCTTTTACTCAATGACAGAAAATAATCGATCCAAATAGATGAATGAGATAAGTATCTAAGTGATCAAAAAGGGTATCAAAATCTCATTCCCCGCACTGCTTTACTGCCTCCTATGGGAATCACATTCAGGGAGTGAGAGGATTCCCTCACTGTCTCCTATGGAATCACCTACACATAGTTGGATGACTCCCTCACTGCCACCTGTAGGAATCCCCTACATGGAGTTGGTTGACTCCCTCACTGCCTCCTATTAGAATCACCTACAGGGAGTTAGACGACTCCCTCGCTGCCTCCTATAGAATCACATATAGGGAGTTAGACGACTCCCTCGCTGTCTCCTATGGGAATCACCTGCAGGGAGTTGGATGATTCCCTCGCTGCCTCCTATGGGAATCACCTGGATGGAGTTAGATGACTCCCTCACTGCCTCCTATGGGAATCACCCACCCACAGGGAGTGAGCTGCTGCACCCCTTTATCTCAGCTCCTAAGGATATCACGTACAGGGAGTGAGATGGTTCCCTCCCTGTCCCCTCCGAGAATCACCTACAGAGGCCGGGATGGATGTGTTGCCTTTATCGAAGCTGCTATGGGAATCACATACATGCAACCGCCATACCTACTACAGCTACCAACACTAGCTCGGACTAGGGTGACCAACCGTCCGTAAATTCAATGGGGCAGTCTGGGGTGTGACAGCATGTGGAGGCCTCCTCCAGCCTCGGTGTACAGCAGGACTGGCTGGCAATCTGTTAGAAAATAGGTTTAACGCCAATGCTGCAACGTGAAAAAACTGTTTATTTAATGAAGCCTGAAAAATAAGTTAAAAAGAACAAGTTATTGTTCTTTCACTGTCTTGTCATTTTAGAACTGAATATAATAATTCAACAAACCCATGGCTGCTGCTATTTTTATTTTAAGGAACTAGCAACCATTGACAAATCCAATAGTCCTTGCTTGTTGTTGGTGTAATGATACTTGCTGTATTATATATACATGAATGCAATGACATAAATAACATAATACCAGTCAGGCGCAACACTATGCTAAGCACAGATTTGTAGCCTAGGTGTTTTAAACCACCCTCTTAATTACATTAAACACCCCTTTTGAAGAGACCCACCAGTTTTTTTACACCACTTAAAGCCCTGGTAACAACACCATGTCACAGTCACCTCACATCCTGGCACTGTGCATCATGCATGAGTCATGACTTCTACGTTTTCAGTCTGCCTATATGCAGGGGCATAGTGAATTCTCCCCCACCGCAGCCACCCCGTGCTTTAGGAACTACAGCAAGGTGGCGTTCTTGATGGGCCTCTTCTGTCTGCAACTCTGCAGACAAAGGCTCAGCTCATAATGTGAAAAGGTGGGTGAGTAAATAAGTGAAGGAATGTGTGATTGGCTGGATGGATTACTGAAAGGATGAATGATTAATTAAATGGGGGAATGGATAGATAATGAAAGAAAGGATGAATGGATGAGTGAATGAGTGGAAGTATGGATGAGAGAAAAGGTAAATAGATGGATGTATGAGTGGAAGGGTAGATGGGTAGATGGATGGGTAAAAGGGTTCGATGGGTGTGTGAAAGGATGGATGAATGAGTGAAAGGATGGATGGATGAGTGAAAGGGTGGATGATGGGTGAGTGAATGGGTGGATGGATGAATTAATGAGTGAGTGAAAGGGGGTAGATGGACAAAAGGATGGATAGATGAGTGAAGTGAAAGGGTGGATGATGAGAGAACGGATGGCTGGATGAGTGAAAGGCTGGATGAGTAATAGGATCAATGGATGGATTCATGAATGGATGAGTAGATGGATGGGTGGATAAGTGAAAGGGGGATGGAGAGAGAAAGGGAGGATGAATGACTGAAAGGCTGAATGGGTGGAAGGATAAGTGACTGGGTGGATGGATGAGTAAGTGAATGGGTGGATGGATGAGTAAGTGAGTGGATGGCTGGATGGGTAAAAGGGTAAATGGCTGGATGGGTGAGTGAATAGATGGATGGGTGGAAGAGTGACTGGATGACTGTACGGGTGAATCTGGTGAAAGGGTGGGTAGATGAATAATGGATTGATGAGTGAAAGGGTGGATGGAGGGATGGATGAGTGAAATGATGGATGGAAGGATATATGGTCGATAGGTTTGAAAATGATTGAATATGTTTGGATATAGATGGGTACACAGATGGAAGGACAGAATGAATGGTGAAAGACTGAATGATGGATGAGAGAATGATTACACCTTGTAGCACCCATTATCTTAAGTAACATTTACTATACATTGACTTTCATGTTAATATGAGTCATTGTCTCTATATAATGTGTGTGTGATGTAACACACTATGACACCCTGTGCTACCTACTAGGGATGAGTAACACTATAAAAGAAATTAAATACACTTGAGAGACCGTCTAAGTGAAGATGAAGGGCACCATTGGAGGGTGGTAGCAAGGCCGGACTGGCCGGACCGGGCATGAGATGTTACCCTGGGAGGCTGGAAAGGGGGTGGAGGGTGGTTTTGTTACTGGGGGCTGGCACTGCAAAGTTCCTTGTATATCCAGTAGTTTTCAATCAACAATCAAAGCGGCCTCACTTATATTCAGGTGTGGTTCACAATTGTCTGGTGACTAATGTACCTGCTGGAGCGAGATGTGAATTTTGAATCGTCTAAGGTAGCAAGCTACGGCCATACTGAAAAAACGTGAAGTGCATGATTGTCTCAACCTAATATAAACTTATTTAGACTTGTACTTAGGTGGTTGTTTATGTACTTACTTATATACTATTGCACGACCACCTCTAACCTGTCTGTTAAACGTACATTTTGTCCCGAAGTTTTATCCTGAATTTTGACCGTTTGTCCTGAATTTTTGTCCTGAATTTAGTCCCTTTGTCCTAAATTTTTACACTCACTGTCCTGAATTTGCACCTATGTTAGTTGATCACCCTAGCTCGGACAAGACAAGTAGATGGAAGGGTCGCTGCTCGGACAGTGAGATGAAGGATACAGCCCCTCTCACAGACAGTTAGATGGAGGCCTGCAGCACCTGTCCCGGACAGTGAGAAGAAAGGCTGCCCTCCACCTCCCCGCAAACCCCCGCCCCACCTCTCCGCTCTGTAGCGTGAGAGCTCTTCCCCTGAAGTCATAGCTGTTGCGGCCACAGCCGGCACCCCGAGCAAGGGCGTCCGCTCACGTTACCCTCGGGCACTGACGGCAGCAGGGCATGTCTCTTCTAATAGAAGAGCTATTATCTCGGAGCGGCTGCACATTATTCGGCGCTGCGGAAGATGTCTTGCGGAATCAGCGCTGTCTTCTCGGCGCAGGCGCTGAAAGAGATGGCTCCTCTCAGGCTGTCTCAGCAGCTCGCTGCTGAACAACTTATGTGAGCCGAGTCTACAGGAAGGCCCGGCCCAGACGGGTGAGCTAGAGTCTCGGCTCAGGAGTGATCGACCATGAGTCAGACTCCATTGAAATCTACGGGACCATCGTGGCTGACCATGAGTGAGATTCCATTGTGATCTATGGGGCCATCGCAGCTTCCATGGGTGAGAATCCATTGAAATCTATGGGGCCATCGCAGGTGACCACGGGTGAGACTCCATTAAAATCTATGGGGCCATCGGTACTGGCCACGGGTGAGACTCCATTGAAATCTATGGGGCCATCGGTGCTGGCCACGGGTGAGACTCCATTGAAATCTATGGGGCTATCGAGTCTGACCACAGTTGAGACTCCATTGAAATCTATGGGGCCATCAATGCTGAGTAGGGGTGGGACTCTATTGAAATTTATGGGGACATCGAGTCAGGGTCGGATTGGGATCACAATTCGGCCCGGGCACTCACCAAAAAAGTGGCCCACATTCCTGGATCCTCCCTTTCATCGGTCACCATCTGGTTAGTCTCAATAAACAGAGAAATGTTTGCTAAATTAAATATTTTAAAGCTTCTAGAGGCACACTGGTTCAGGAACCCCTTTCTATGCTGCATAACATCATCTCTGTCTGACAGCATAGGAGCCTCGGATAATTAGATCTACAAAGTTTGCCTTTTTGCTCACGTTTTACAGGTGACGTTCAGTTCATGATATAATACTCTACTTAATTCATCTTTACTTAGTTACCCGCAATCAGGGTCCCATCTGGTGTTGCCGCATGAGTGCACTTAGTTTAGGACTCGCTGACATCTTCATGTATAGTACTGTTCATTTATTTTAAGTCTTGTTTTAAATGCTTGTTTACAGCACTGACATTGGTCCACTCAGAACTTTCTGTACTTTTGTAGGCACACGTTTTCAGGACTGACCTTAATGCCATATCCAGTTATTTACACCCGGCACTCCCAACAAGGCCTAAAAGACAATGGGCCTGTGGTGACACACCGGACCACTTCTCCTACCCCCTCCCAGCCCACATTAGCCTGAGGGGAGAATGGCCCTACGGCCACAAAATCCGCTCCTCCCTCGGCCCCCCATGGATGCCCCTGCATATTCACACCCTACCCATAACCTGAAGACCAGGGCCCAGCAGGGAATGACGCTGCTTCTGGCCAGGCAGGCCCCACGAGGCAGGGGGCCGAGGCGAGAATGCCCTGAAGGCGAGAGCAACACCAATCTCCAATTACAGCAGGTCGGGAGAGAGCCTGTGATGCTAGTGCAGCATTAGAGGCCTGACGGGGACTTGGGAAGACAACAATAAGTCTCTAGATCTGGTTTTAAAAATAAACGGGCCACAAGTGTCCCTGAAGCACCGGCCCACCGGCCAATGCCGGACTGCCCGCCTTCCCAATCCGACACTGCATCGAGTCTGACCACAGGTGAGACTCTAGTGAAATCTACGGGGCCATCGCGGATGAGCATGGGTGAAACTCCATTGAAATCTATGGGGCCATCGTGGCTGACCATGAGTGAGACTCCATTGTAATCTATGGGGCCATCAAGGCTGACCATGGGTGAGGCTCCATTGAAATCTATGGGTCCATTGAGCCTGACCAAAGGTGAGACTCCATTGAAATCTAAGGGATCATCGCGGCTGACCACAGGCGAGTCTCCATTGAAATCTATGGGGCCATCATGGTTGACCATGAGTGAGACTCCATTGAAATCTATGGGGCTATCGATGCTGAGTAGGGGGGGACTGTATTGAAATTTATGGGGACATCGAGTCTGACCATAGGTGAGACTCCATTCAAATCTACGGAGCCATCAATACTGAGTAGGGGTGGGACTCTATTGAAATGTGTTATGAGGCTATCCAGGGTGACCAGGGGTGAGACTCCATGGAAATCTAGGAGGCCATCAACGATGACCAGGAGTGAGACTCCATTAAAATCTATGGGGCCATCAAGGTTGACTGTAAGTGAGACTCCACTGAAATCTATTAGACCATCGAATATGACCACAGGTGAGACTCCATTGAAATCTATGGGGTTATCGCAGCTGACAGCAATTGAAACTCCACTGAGATCTATTGGTATTTTTTTTTCACAACAAATTTTATTGAGCAGTTGAAGCAGAATAAAACTGTGGCTCCCCACAGTCAGGAGATCGCCACCAAGAGTCATGGCACAGTTTATAATGCAAGCACAATGTCCAATCAATAAGAGGACAAAAGCCCAATAAGAACAACCCCTTTACCCACCCCTACCCCACCAACTCCCACTACCCCACTACCCCACAACCCCCCCCCCTATTCCCATACTAACCCCACGCACGTGTGTATAAAATGTATTCAACACTTGGGTGTGATGTGATAGGTATGCCACAGATCTCAGGCCCACGCATCACATCTCGTTTATACGTCCTCCTCTCGTTCCACTGGGGGATCCAATGACAGCCCCCTATAATCAGCCCACCGCTTCCAGATCTTAAAATGCTTACGGGGGCATCCCCTTGCTTCAAACACCGGTCTCTCGAGTCCCATGTAGTAGTCCAGGTCAGCCTTCCATGCACACAGGGGAGGGGCTCGTTCTCCCTTCCACGCCCGGGCCAGGTCTCTTTTGGCCACAACAAGTCCCAACAACAGTATATGGCGCTTATATATGTTTCCACCAATACCCTCCATTACATGGAGCAACCCCAACCGATGGGTGCGGGGAAGATCCCACCCCAGGACCTCAGACAGGCAGCCCCATACACCTCTCCAGAAACTAGACAGTCTAGCACACGACCACGCAGTATGCAGCAGCATACCCGGTGCGGCCCCACAGCGCAGACACTCCGGAGACTCAATCAGTCCCGCCTTCCACAGTCGCTCTCGGGTGTAATAGGCCCTATGAAGATATTTGAATTGGATTAACTTAAGCCGCATTGCAATTGCAGTCCCTCGTGGGGATTCCAGGGCCTCCCTCCAATCATCCTCGTCTAGAGGACCAACATCCATCTCCCAGGCCGCCCTAAGGGGAAGCAATGTGGAGGAGCAATGAGTAACCAGCGTCTGGTAGATGCGGGAGACCTTCTTATCCCCTAGGTCTCCCATAAAGACCTTCGCTTCGACTGGAATAAACTCAGGGAGAGACTCCAAGTGAACGATACTGGGGGCCAGCGCATAACGCAACTGTAAATAGCGAAAGAATTGAGATTGGGGCATGTGGAACTCAGTACTGAGCTCCTGAAACGATTTGAGGGTGGCCCCGGACATCACATGACCCAACAACGAGATCCCAATGGCATCCCAGCCATCAAAACCCGCCAGTAAAGAAAGCTCCGGGAGCAGTCCATTGTTCCACAGCGGCGTTTCCGCCGTTAGCTTGCCCCACCAGCCCATACGGCGCAGCGCCTGTCTCCAGACAGCGAAGACCACTTTCGTGACACACGGCAACGACCGCCGCAACCGGGCTGAGTATAAGATCGTGTGTAGCGTATTTCCCCCCATCAGCGAGCGCTCCAGAGCATAGGCCGGGTCCCCCCTGTCGCCATACCACCATTCATTAAGAATGAGCAGTTGGGAGGCCTGGTAATAGGACAACAGATCGGAAGTGGCCAGACCACCGCAATATGTGGATAAGAAGCATGTTCGTAGCGCCACCCTGGCAGCTCCCCCAGCCCACAGGAAGCGGCCCAACACAGAATTGACTTGTCGAAACCACTGGGGGTTGATGGGGTGGGGGTAGTTCTGTAGCTGATATAGAAGGCGCGGGAGCGCTACTATCTTGAAGATCGCAGACATGCCGAATATGGTTAGAGGCATCCTAGACCACGTTTTGGTATCAGCCTGAACTCGCTCCCATACAGGCACTATATTGCGTTCCCAAGCAACTTTCGCCGATTCCTACAGGAACACCCCCAGGTACTTCAATCCGTCGGATGCTACCCGTAATCCTGACGCCCAGGGGTCCGTTATAGCTCCACCTCCCAGCACCCACAGAGTGGACTTGTGTAGGTTCATACAAAGGCCGGAAACCTCCCCGAAAATACGCATAATTTCTAATACTCGGGGGCCCGAGCGACGTAAGTCTGTAAGGAAGAAGAGGACGTCATCAGCATACAATGCAATTCTGTCCACTAGGTTCCCATTCCACACAAAGCCTCGCATCTGTGCATCTATGCGCACCCAAGAGGCCAGGGGCTCCACAGCCAGGGCGAACAGGTATGGGACAATGGGCATCCCTGCCTGGTTCCCCGTCCAATCCGAAACTTTTCCGAGATCGCCCCAGCGACCCGCACCGAGGCCATGATATCAGTATATAGCAGTTTGAGGTATGACAAAAACACCGGTCCCAAATTGAGACGGGGCAGGAGTGCAAATGGATACGTCCAACTATCGGAATCGAAGGCTTTGTCCATGTCCGCCAACAGCAAAGCTGCCTGTTCCCCCATGGCCCCCATGGCATCCACCGCCGCCTGTGCCCGCCGGATGTGATGTGTCGCCCTATGAGGCATGAATCCGGCCTGATCAGGGTGGACCAGGTCCGTAATGTACGGAAGCAGGCGATTCACCAGAGCTTTCGCTAGTATTTTGGCCTCGATGTCTAGCAGAGATATGGGGCGATATGAGTCATGCCTATCAGGGGGTCTACCCGGCTTTTGAAAAACTACAATTTCGGCATGGCGCCAATCAGATGGTAGCTTGCCCCGGGATCGTGCCACCTCAAGTGCACACCGGTAATGGGACCCTAACTGGAGGTGAAATTTCTTATAGAACTCACATGGGTAGCCACTCGGCCCGGGTGCCTTCCCGGTGTTAAGCTGCCCCAGTGCCTCCCCAAGTTCCTCAGCTGTAAGAGGAACGTCGAGCGCCTTCCTGGTCTCATCCGAGACCGCTTTCGGCGGCAGGTCATCAATGAATTTAGCTACCTCGTTCGCTACCAGACAATCTCGTGGGGCATATTGCTCCCTGAAGTAGCGGGCGAAGCTCGCCGCCAGTTCAGCAGGGTCCGTTATCGCCACCCCGTCCTCCGCAGTGAGGTCTGGCAGTGTAACCGGTTGAAGGCTGCATTGACGCAGCCTATAAAGCATCATACAGGACTTATCTCCCCACTGATATATTCTACTCCGTGTGGCTAGCCATGCCTGTTTAGCCTCATCATGTAATATAGAAGCATAGGATTGCTGCGCTTGCAGGAGCAACCGTATCGCTACCTCGTCACCCCCTCCCGGCTTCGCTGTTCCAAGGCCTCCACTAGTGCAGCTGCCGCAGTAGTTGCTTCCCGGTGTTTACGACGGGCGGCCGCACACCATGCAATGTCGATTCCCCGTATAGTGGGCTTCATTGCTTCCCAAACCACCACTGCGTCAACATCGTCCACTAGATTTTCCCGCCAGTAATGGTCAACCGCCTCCCGTATGTGTTGGACATATCCGGGCTGCTGTATGTGCCACGAGGACATCCTCCATCGGAATGGTTGTCGTTTCGTGTGAAGCTCTATCTTGACTGAGACTGGGGAATGATCAGACAGACCTCTCGGTAATATCACGGCCTCCCGCACCCTACTCAGGCATACACTAGGCACAAACACATGATCCAGCTGCGAGAAGGAGCCATGCACCGCAGATACATACATGTACTCACATGCTGCAGGGTGTATATGGCGCCACACATCCACCCAGCCCATACTCTCCACCATAGCATGCAACCGGGTAGGGGGGGGGGGGGGGGGGGGGGAAGCACCCGACGTCATTCCTTGTCGCCTCTGACGGTCCACACAGACATCCATCACCTCATTCCAATCCCCCCCAACCACCACCAAGGACTCTGGGATATCCTCCCATACAGTAAACAACTTCTCGGACAAGGCCCACTGCAGAGGAGGAGGGGCATAGACACTTCCAAAAACCACTGGTTCAGCACCCACCATCCCTTTGACAAAGATATATCGACCCTGTGGGTCTGCCCACTGCTTCTCGTGAACGTAGGCCACCCTGCGATGTACCAAAATAGCAACACCTCTGGACCCTCTAGAAAATCCGGCATGAAAGACCTGTTGAAAGCCAAACCTCTGCAAGCTAAGTACCTTCGATCCTGGCATATGTGTTTCTTGAAGCAAAAGCACATCAGCTGCCTCCCTTTTCCCCCAGCGCAAGACTGCCCCACGTTTAATCTTATCGAGCATCCCCCGGACATTCCAGGTTACTACACGTAGGGACTCGTTAGGGAGTGTATTGGACAGTTCAGCCATAGTCAAGCGGGTTCCCCCAAGCAAGCCCTCTGTGCCACTCCCACACACCCCACACCCTCCTCTGTACATCAGAAAACAGCACGTGCAGTCCCCCCACCTACCCCAGAATCCCCAAACAACAACACCTACCCCTACCTGAACCCAATCCCTCGCCACCCCCAACACTTCCACTCTCACCCCCCCTGTCCCCCACTCCCCCCACCCCTATACCTCATAGAACTCTGAAGTACCTGTCGCAGCATGGACAATCCCGGACCCAAAACCGAGGGCCCAGGACCAACCATACCAATGGATCCCAACATCCCTTGGAAACAGTAAAATCAACCCCCCCCCCCCTAAGTCAACTCCCACAGCGTGTGGACGTTGGTAGACCCTATCAAGTCGCCTCCCGAACCTCAACCGTAATACCACACATGGTCAAGGCACCACTCAGAACAAGTAGCTTAGGCAGTGGTGGCGCCGCCAACGATGTAGTCCGACCGTGGGACCCCCGGCAGTTCGAGTCCACACCTTCCGTAGAGAAAAGCAGATCACCCCAGGTTTTCAACGACCATTCTCAGAGTGATCGGACTCCACTGTTCCACTATCCTGTGCCGCGCTGGCGGAGACGGATCTCTTGCGTGATCGGGACCTCTGATGTCGTCCACCCCGGGCCGGCCGGTCCTTCCGCTCCTGTGACGAGCCCCTCGAGCCACCTGGGTCCAGACCCGGCAGGGCATGCGGCCTGATCCGCACAGTTTCGTCAGTCCATTTGAAGACGTCCTCCGGGGAATCGAAAAAGTGAGTCCGGGACTGGTAAACCACCCGCAGGCGGGCCGGGTACAGCAGGGAGTACTGGAGTTTCAAACCCCGCAACTTGGCCTTGGCAGCTATGAAGGAATGGCGTTGCTGCTGCACAAGCTTAGTGTAGTCGGGAAAAATCATAATCTTCCGATTTTCATAGGAGATGGAGCCTCTGGTTCTTGCTTCCCGCAAAATAATGTCGCAATCATGATAATTCAAAAGTCTTGCAATCACTGGTCTGGGATGCTCACCCTCTGGCGGCCTCTGTGTTAGGGCCCGATGTGCACGCTCAATCACGAAGCAATTGGAGAGAACTCCCGGGGGGAGCCAGCTCTCCAGCCACTGGGACAGGAACTGCTCCATATTGTCCTTCTCACATCTCTCTGGAAATCCTATAAAGCGGAGGTTGTTCCTGCGTGCGCGCCCTTCAGCATCCTCCACTCGAGACCCGAGGTTCTTTTGGACGTGCTCCATCTCCGCCATTTTCCGTTTCAGGGTCCCAACGTTGTCCTCAACCACCGAAATCCTGGATTCTGTCTCCGTAATCCGTGCCACCGCATTCCGTAAATCCTGGCGCAACAGAGTTACATCTGCGCCCACTGCCCCAATCTTGGCGTCCAGCATGTCCCTGGACTGGGTGATTGCCGCCATTAGCGCCGCATTGTCTGGCCCCGCTCCATTGCCACCACCGGATGCGCCAGGCCCTCCACTGGGCCCCGTAAACTTATCAATGGGTCCTTGTTTGGACGGACCGCCACCTCCCCTGGTCATGGCTGCGTGCAGTCCCTGTTTCACTGTACCACAAGTGTCTGCGCCCGTGTGGGCTCCACAAACCGCCAAGAGCGTCCAACACAGACCAGCACAGGGGGACCCTTAACTCCTGGGTGAAGGCGGCCGTGGCTCCACGGACACCAACGTCAGGCAGGCTCCCTCGCTGAACCAAACTATGTGCCACAAGTCAATACCGAGCTGGCCCAGGTCTGCACTCACCGCGCCGGCCGCCTCGTGTGTGTATAGTCTCGTGGCCCACCCGCACTCGATCACTCTATGCCACTGCACCGGGCACCACGCGGCCACCCACTCCAGTGCACAACCTCCGCAGCACCACAGCCGGCCCCAACAGTTCGGCAATCCCAGGGGAGTCAATCACTGCTCATGAATAGTCCTGGGGCAGCGCCCGTGTCACTGGTCTCTCAATGGCCCACAAGATGCCCCAGGGGGGGCACTGCAGCCGCACCGACAGTCCGCTATGGCCCCACACCAGGGTCACGGCCACCCAGGTCCTGCCACTGGTCTGCTTCAGCTCAAGTCCAGGGCCGTCCCCTGGATCGCGGAACTCGAGGCCCCGGCTGCCCGAAGTCTGCACAGGCCTCAGCGGTTCCTCCTCGCTCCGGGCGCCTCCTCCACGAACAGGATGGCAACTCGGGGCACAGCCACGGCCCCACCTACAAACTTCAGCTGGAATGCCGCCTGGCCGGTCCGCCCACCGGTCGCCGCCCACCGGTCCTCCGCCCGGCTGCCTCAAAATTGAGGTCCCGGCTCCGCCGACGAGCACCAGGCCGCACTCTTCTGCCGGCGATCCTGTCACACTGGATCACCCAGGAGCACAGCTCGCTACACCGGAGAGCTCCCGGTACTGCAAGGCACACTCTCTGCACAGGTGGTACGGCGTATGGGCTCGGGGGCCAGGATAATTGAGCAAATTATGTTCGGGCCGGCGGGAGCTCTACAAAGCTGCGACCGCCATCTTCGCCCGCTAAGCCACGCCCCCATCTATGGGTATTTTTGACTGGCTGAAAGATGGTGGATGTCTTTTGTGTTTTGTGTTGGAGTGAGGTTTTTGGAGAGTGACAGTGAAACCAATTGACCTCCCGTTGGACCAATGGACCAAGGTAAGCAGTAGGTTTAATACATTTAAGTTACGTTGAATACTAGCATTGAGGCAGTGAAATCTGTGATGCTTTAAGGGATCGTGAAGAGGATTTTGAGGCTATGACTGCTGCATTGATCAACGCATACTTTTGAGGATGAGGCTGATTTATTCTATAGCCTGAAGCTAAAGGTGCCTTTGATTGCAAGGCCCTTCGAAGAATGCTTGGGCTTGGTCTAGTGGTCAGTGATATTGTAGAGTTCTGTAGGTGATGTGTGGGGTGCCTGTATGAATAGTAGTGAGGTTCTGGGGGCAGCAGCGTAACAAAAGTCCCAGAGGTCCCTGTGGTGCGGTGAGGATGCGAGCTCTGGGGGCCCTCTCCGGCCAGCCGCGGTCTGTGCAGGTAACAGCGGTGGGGCCACGAGGGGGAGATTTCGAGGGACGACGCGGAGGGAAAATTAAATAATTAATTTCCCCTCCGCATGGTTCCTCGAAATACCCCCCCCACGCACCCCACCGCTGTTACGTGCACGGACCGCTGCTGCCTCCGGCACTGGCAGGTACCTGGTCCGAGGGCTCCGGACTGGGTCCAGAGCATGGGGGGCTACCTGCATGTACTTTACAGGGGGGCCCCCTCAAATTTCGTTACGCCACAGGGGGATTGTCATCTTGGATGTGCCGGGTTGATCTTGTGTATCATGGCTGCTCCTCCCCTGTCCACTTGTCTGTCTCTGTGAGTGTGGTTGTGATCATGAGTTATTATGTTTTGAATGATAGGTTGAGTATGTCTGTAAACCTGGTCTCTCAAGGTCAAGGTTGATGCCTGTGACAAGGTCATAACATAGCCCTCTTAACCCACAGAGTTTCTATGAGCCTAGTCCTGTGCAGGTGGCTGGACATCGGCCATGGAGGTAACCCAACTCTGGAACAGCCTGATAGAATCCTGAGTTACGGGAGTCTATGCAGCTTCCAGTGTCGCAATAAAAACCTGTCTATATCCAGGGCCTTACCACGGGTCCATAGTTGACTAAAAATGTGTTACTGCTCTTGCTCTCTCAATGCAGGTCTTTAGTTCTACTCCAGGTCGGATTGGGATCCCATTTCGGCCCGGGCACTCGCTAAAAAAGTGGCTCACATTCCCAGGTCATCCCTTTCATTGAGCACTATCTGGTTAGTCTCAATAGATTACTTTTTTTGAGAAATGTTTGCTAAATTAAATATTTGGAAGTTTCTAGAGACACACTGGTTCAGGAGCCCCTTTCTATGGCTGCATAACCTCTTTCCTGTCTGACAGCATCAGCATAGGAGCCTCTGGTCATTAGATCTGTGGAGCTTGTCTTTTTGCTCACGGTTTTCAGGTGACATTCAGTTCATGATATAATACTCTACTTAATTCAGCTTTACTCAGTTACCCCCAATCAGGGAACAATTTGGTTTTGCCACGTGAGTGCACTTACTTTAGGCCTCGCTGACATCTTCATGTATTGTACTGTTCATTTATTTTAAGTCTTGTAGTAAATGCTCATTTACAGCACTGACATTGGTCCACTGAGCGCTTTCTGTAGTTTTGTAGGCACACGTTTTGTGCAGCGCTTCAGGACTGACCTGACTGCCATAATCAATTATTTAAGCCCGGCATTCCCAACAAGGTCTAAAAGAGACTGGGGCTGTGGTGACAACACCTGGCCGCTTCTCCTACACCCTCACGACCCACCAGAGGCTGAGGTGAGAATGGCACCACGGCCACAAAATCACCTCCTCCCTCGGCCCCCCCCATGGAGGGCTCGGCACATTCACACCCTCCCCATAACCTGAAGACCATGGCCCAGCAGGGGATGACACTGCTTCTGGCCAGGCAGGCCCCGCGAGGCAGGGGGCGAGGTAAGAATGCCCTAAAGGGCAGAGCATCACCAGGCCCCAGTCTCATTCCACAGCAGGTCGGGAGAGAGCCTGTGATGCTGACGCCTCATTACAGATGCCTGGCGGGGACTGGGAAAGACAATAAGTCTCTCTGTCCGGTTTACAGAGGTCCAGAAAAAGTAGGCCCCCAGGTGCCCCTGAAGCACCAGCCCACCAGCCAATGCCTAACTGCCCGCCTTCCCAATCCGACCCTTGTTCAACACAGCACTTCATTTAAGCCTGTGCTCTCTGGTGCTGGACACTGAACAACACTGAATTGGTTTCTGGTACTTATTTGTCATGACCAAACGTATGACACTCTGCCACATGGTGGCACTGCTGCTCATCTAATTTAGAGATGAGCAGAACAATATATGTGTAGGCATTTATATAGCGCACTGCTACCCGTAGGCGTCCTGGCGCTTCGACCGCTGCGAAACCCTTCCTGGCTTCCCTGAGAGATGGTCCCTTAATGGGTATCTCCAGGGTGAGACCAGGCATCCCCGGCGGTCTGGGGGGCCGTTAGTGAAGATGAGGCAAGCTAATGCCCAGAGTTGCCGAGTGTGATCGCTGATCAGAGTGGGCACCGAGGCGAGAGAATTATCGAGTCCGCTGACCCTGGTCCAGAAACCTGCCGCGCCGGGAATCGAACCCTGGTCCCGGGCCGTCCTCTGCTCTCGGGTCTGCCGCCTCTAACCAGTGAGCCACACTACTTCACTGTACATTAAAAATTACTAATACCTGCCTCCCCTTTACCTTTGGGGACCTGGAATAACCTGATTTGTCAAACTTCCGGGCGAGAGAGATGGTTAGTAGTCAGGACCGACTTTCAAGTGGTGCAGCTGCACTGTGCGCTGACCTGGAAGGGGGGTAGTGACAACCGGGGGGGGGGGGGTAAGCCCCTGCTTTAGAGTTCCTTGTGCAGCCAGCTTTCAGGCATCAATAAAAATGTAAAGATACATCTTGGGACTAATGTATCTGCTACAGAGAGAGAGATCCGTTTGGACTCCCATAAAGTAGCACAGGGGGTTAATATGCCTGATGTAAAGAATGTGTACTGTGCAGATCACAGATCTGTGCCTTATAGCTGAGTGGATTAGTAAAGCCAGTCTTTACCAGTGCTTTAAAAGAATGTAATGCATTTGAGAAGGGGCCCTTGGAGAGATGAGTGGCATTTTGCATGGTGGTAGTGAGGGAATCCGAGGAGGAGGTCATTGGGGGTGTCGCATAAAAAGATTGTCGCGCTGGGCACCACCAGCGCTAAAGGCGGCCCTGTTAGTGGTTGTTTTGGTTCCATCATTGGCAGCGATGATGGGGCAATTAATGGTACAACCTGCAGTGGCCTCCTGGTCAGGGCATTGTCACTTATTATTTTACAAATTAAGCACTGCTACAGTGCCACAAACCCACTCCAGTTTACACAAAGATCTCACATATTTGAGGCTCATCCACTCTTCTAGATGGGAAGTTGTACTTCTGTAATAACAAAACTAAAAACATAAGCACCATAATCAAAGAATAACACCAGGACTGGACATGCTCCTCACATCTGACATGCAGTGAGTAAAGCTGGCTAAACAAACACCCATGAGTTGTAATCGAATAACAATGGGCAGCTCTCTTACTCTGTTAGGTATGCGGAAATGAGAGGCACGGCAAGCTTCCCACAGGATTAGTGGCACACAGACATTGATTGCAGGTCTCTCCCTGGAGGTTCTTTTGTGCTTTCAAGTATGACTGGTCGCTGGTAAGTCTCTCATGCCCACAAGCGGGGATAGGATTAGCTTATTAATTTGACAAAATGGCAGGTCGTTTACTCAGCAGAGAGGATTTAATTGGGCGGAGGTGGCTGGGAGAACAGGAAGGCTTCTTCCACTTGGCTCGCCTTGTATTTAAAAAAAAAAAAAGGAAGAAGAAAAAAGCATGTCAAGAAGGAAAATGTCAGTATTTTCTAAGAAAACACAAGCGAGGCAAATGTGAATAACTTCTGTAAATGTCTTGATTAAAATGGTGGCGCTTCTTCAAGGCTGTGTCAATTTAGTCTCCCAACCGTGCCAGGGATCTCCTCCCTCCCTGTGCCAAGTCTAGCGCGCGGGTGTGGGGGCGGGGCGATCATCAGATATCCCGTGAACTCAGGAAGGCCTCTTCGGTAATAGGGCTGACTAAGGGCCGGGGTGACAGCCTGTCGGAGGAACCCAAGATGGGTGACTGGACCACAGGGCCGCCTTTGTGTTTTTCAAATCCTCCTCCGCCCAATGTCTGCTTAGACTTGCGTCTATGGAAAGTAAATTAACAAGGAACGCTGCCGAGCCATGAGGAGTCCTCACCTGCCTTTTGTTCGAGTTAGGGGTAAGAGGGGAAATAGAAAAGACCTGTCTGGAGACTTCAAATATCTACACTGTCGAACCGATTCACAAAGGTAAACTTAGACCCGAAGTCCAAGTTTAGACCTAAAGTCTAACTTTACACCTGAAGTCTAACTTGAAACCTGAAGTCTAAGATTAAACCTGAAGTCTGAAACTAGACCTGAAATCTAAGATTAGATCAGAAATCTAGGATTAGATCTGAAATCTAAGTTTAGACTTGAGTCCAAAACTTAAACTTCAGGTCTAAGTTTATCTTTGCAAATTGCGCCCTGTGTCTTTATCTCAGGTGCAAAGGGCTCTGGAGGCTCACAGGTGACCGTCTCTCCCTTTAAACATACAGGCCCTCGTTATGAGGGCCATGTAATTCCTGATGGTGTCAGTAAGCCAATGGGAGTTATGAGACCTGCAGAGTTACAGCGCACTTGCCATGTTTCCACCAAAAATCTTAGCAGCAGAAAAGACACTGAAATCTCCTGAGAAACTGCAAGGGAGACAAAGGATTTACTTGGGACATTGAACCCGGAATTACAGGCTTTACCAATAATTGTCATAATTTAGGGAATTCTCAGGGTTGAACCCACAATCCCCATTATTTCCACTCAGTGGCGGCTGGTGACATTTGAAAGTGGTGTGGCGCAAATGTTTGGCACCTGTTGGCGATGAAGCCTGATTGTCTCTCTCACACACACACACACAATTTGCAAGTTAATGCAGGGAAAGGGTACAGAGGGGAGGGCACTGCTAACACACACCACATCAGTCACCCACACAGGACAGCCAGCTTTCTTATCTACCCAGCATATAGAAGCAAGTACCTTCACCACTGCCACTCAGAAGCCCGCTTCAGTGTAGAGCCAGTAAAAAGACAAAGCAGCCTCCTTTGAAAGCTAGACAAGAAACAAACTAGTGACAAATAACCAAACACAGGCATCTCTCCGATCAATGTCTCACAAATCACGCCTAGAAAAGTTGTCTCCAGTCTTCTGATTACGATTCTATCATTTGTTTTGCAAATGTATTTATTCGGTATCGTGGGTAAAACAAATTCACACATATTGCACAGGAATGCTCCCGTTCGATTGAGAAAGGTCTGTTACTGTTCATGTCGCAATATGTGCCGTACAATAAACATCAAACAAGTGGATCACAAGTTGGTGGTTAATGCTGCAAAGACGAAGGTGAATGTCTTCGGGAAATACAAGAACAAATCAACACACAGCTGGAGCCTTGGCAATCTTAAAATTGCTTCAACTTCAAATTACAATTACTTAGGCATCTGGTTCTCGGAGAATGGCAAACTAAATCTACATCTTAAACACCTCACAGGGAAAGCCAGGGCCTCAGCTTTTATCATTCGCGTTATACAAACTACATAGCTTTGTACACAGCCCATCAGCAGAAGCTATATTAAGAACTATCAAAGCAAAATTATTACCGACAATTTCATACAGACACCTAGCATATCCTGGGATATTGCCCTCACCCTTGGACAAACTTCAGTGTACGATGTACAGAATTATTTTCAACCTGAATAAGAGTACACGACTGTTCCTCTTACGACTTGAGTTCCGTCTGAAAGGGCAGGACGTCTTTGAATGTAATTGTAAGGCATAGTTTCTTACATATTTTCATTTTCAGGGCAGTCGCGGCCTGCATTACGGGCGGGGGGGGGAGAGGGGGTGGAAGTGGGGTTGTTGCGGCGGAGTGGATGGGGGGGGGGACGTGAGGTGGGATAATTAAATATTAACAAACGAAATTTACCTTAGTTAATGGCTTCCCGCTTTTCTTTCCTGACTGAGGCTCCAGACTTCCGACTCCCGCCGTCGCTGTAGAATTCCGACCTCTGGGCTGAGCTCGTCATCAGAAGGCAGCCTCCCTCCCCACCACAGCAGCCAGCGCTGTGATTGGTTCGGCCGGCTGCCCTACCGACGTCATTTCTCTCTGTATGCTGCAGCATACAGAGAGACAGGGAGAGTGGGAGGGGTTACTCGAGGGCAGGGGGAGCGGCTTGCCTACTGTGTTAATACTGTCTGTTTGGGCAGCCTGAGAGGCTGCCCAAACAGACAGTATTAACAACAGTGGGCAAGCCGCTCCCCCCTGCCCTCGAGTAACACCGCCCACACAGGAACTTCTGCTTTCTCGCCGTGCGAGAAGGCAAGGCAGAAACAAATGGTAGTTATTATCATTGGTAATAATAACTACCTTTGTTTGCCTTCTCGCACGGCGAGAAAACAGGGGGGGCGGCGCCCAAACGCCCCCATAGACGAGCCCCCACTGTTTCCACTCTTCATGGATTTAATTATGGAACCACGGAAATGTTAAATTCAGGTGTGCGGAACGAACACTCCAGGCTTTAGTGGACCTCGTAATGAGGGCCTTTAAAGACATTGAGCCAAATGTTGCAAATAGTTTTCCTCCTTGCAAAGCCTACACTTTCCAAAGTAGCAGGGTTTCCAAAAGTAATAAACAAAAATACAATGTATCTAAGAGAGATAGCAAGTTGGTAACGTTTCCCCTCCTTCAATTGTGATCTGTGACTGCTGCTATGGTCACAAAGCATTTAAAGTTTACTGACGCCCTAGTCATCCGGTAACAATTCCCAAAGCACAAGCTATTCACGAGGGGCAGCTTCCAAAGGGTGAGTGGCAGATGTGAGCATCAAAGGGAGCACACTGTGTCTCCATGAACCGCTGTCTATTGGCCCTGAAGTGCTTTTAAAAATGTGCCATTTTTTAAGGTCTTGCTTACCACAGTGCATGCTGAGAGACTTATTATTTCTATTCAGTGGGGTTCCTACCCACCTACAGCATTCCATTGGTTGTTTTCATTGTCACTCCCATTTGTAATCTTTTGATTGATTACCTCCCGTAGGCTTCCCATACTTTGTTGTGTTTGCTCCTTCCTGGAGCATGGACCAAGTGCATGTGTTCTTCTCCGTCTTTTTGGCATACTGTTTTTTGGCAAATCTCAGCTTCAGTAAGATTCTTACTTTTACCAGTTTCAATCTCATTCACAGTTTTAAAATTTTAGATGTTCTTCTTACTGTTGTTGCTTCTTTCCTACTTTGTTCCTGTTTCTTCTCCCCCCTAAGCTGTTCATGTTGCTTATTCCCTACAAAACCCCCATAGCTGGAGTGTCATGGATTTGCGTAGACTGCCGTGGATAGGCATAGAGTGTTGTGTAGTGGCATATCAGGGAGTGGTGTAGAGTGTTGTGGAGTGGCAAAGAGTGACATGGAGTGCAGTAGAGTGGAAAGTCATGGAGTGGCATAGAGTGTAGTAGAGTGGAGTGGAATAGAGTAGAGTAAAGTTGAGTGGAATAAAGTGGCAGGGAGTGGCATAGAGTGGAATAATGTGGCATGGAGTGGCATAGACGGAGTTTTGTACAGTGGAGTAGAGTGTCATGGCATAGAATGTAGTAGATTGTTGTAGAGTGTTGTGAAGTAGTGTGGCTCACTGGTTAGAGGCGGCAGACCCGAGAGCAGAGGACGGCCCGGGACCAGGGTTCGATTCCCGGCGCGGCAGGTTTCTGGACCAGGGTCAGCGGACTCGATAATTCTCTCGCCTCGGTGCCCACTCTGATCAGCGATCACACTCGGCAACTCTGGGCATTAGCTTGCCTCATCTTCACTAACGGCCCCACCAGACCGCCGGGGATGCCTGGTCTCACCCTGGAGATACCCATTAAGGGACCATCTCTCAGGGAAGCCAGAAAGGGTTTCGCAGCGGTCGAAGCGCCTTGGGACCCTACGGGTAAGTAGTGCGCTATATAAATGCCAATACATTTACATTTACATTAGAGTGGAGTGGAGTAGAGTGTCATAGAATCGAGTGGCATAGAGTGTCGAGTAGTGGCACAGAGTGGAGTATAGTAGAGTGGAGTGTGGTGTGGTGGAGTCTTGTTGAATGGCGTAGAATGTCATGGAGTGGCATGGAGTGGAGGGAATGGAGGGAGTGGAGTAAAGTGAAGGGAAATAGAGTTGAGGGTTGTAGAGTGGCATAGAGTGAAGTAGAGTGAAGTAGAGTGCTGTAGAGTGGAGTAGAGTGGGGGGGCAAAACGTGCTGTGGAGTGGCGTGGAGTGGAGTGGAGTAGAGTAAAGTAAAATGGCGTAGTGTATAGTCACGTAACGTGTCATAGAGTGGAGTGTCATATAGTGGTGTGGTGTGTCATAGAGAGTTCTAGAGTGGCGTAGAGTGGGGGTATAGAGTGGAGTGGTTCAGTGTGGGTATGCATGATGTGGTTGTGCACTGCCATTACACACAATACATTTTCAATTGAAAATACCATTACATTTGCAGAGATATACAGTTTTACTGATAAAAGTATACAATGCACAAACGATAATGTGTGGAAATGGCATTATCTGCTGTGTTGATTTGTTCTGATCGTATTAAAATATTTGTTTCCACCACACTTCAGAATTATAATTTTTTTTGCTTAATTTGTGCTTTCTTTATTCTGATATATTCTGAAATATCTGCACCATTAGTTTACAGACATTTGAATGTTGTTGTGTGATAGAAAAAAGCTTTTCCTTTCACAGCAAGATTGTCACATAAATCCTTTCACTTTGAAGTCAGAGAAAGAAAAGTAAACACCAAGCTCCCTTGGAAGACTGAACCTGACCTTTTATCTCTCTCTTTGAATGCACAGAGAATGTGGCAAGATAAGAACAAGATTTAAAGCCATAATTACAGAAAGCGAGCACTCATGGAAGAATACAGTAAATAGGCTATGCTCCACAGGAGGAGAAAACTCATGCTGGAAAGCATAAAGTAAATAAAGCCAGCAAACATAAAGCAAGCACATGTCAGTTGCAAAACACTACGCCATTACTAAGCAATGGACGGAATGCATTATTATTATTCATTATTATTCTGAGTTTTGTATAGCGCCTGGTTACCAATAGGCATCCCCGCGCTCACCAGAGTATAACACTACTAGAATAATGCAGGGGTTAGGCAGAGAACAAGAAAGTTTTCAAAAGTTTGCGGAACCGAAGAAGACTGGCTTCCGAACATAGTTGTAGGGGAAGAGAATTCCACAGGGTAGCCACATTTATCGAAAACCTTCTGCCACCCGTTCTTGCCTTCTTCGCCCTCCCAACCTGAAGAAGATGTTGGTGGTCAGAACGGAGAGAGCGGGGGGCCTTATAGGGCTGGACCATCTCCCCCAGAATAGGTGGACCTACCCCCTGCAGGACTTTATGGGCGATACAGAGTGACTTGAATTTCACCCTGTCCCTAACAGGGAGCCAGTGCAACGCCCTCAGCGCCGGGCGGGCAGACTGACGCCTGGGGAGACCCGTCAAGAGCCTGGCGGCCGCGTTCTGCACTTGCTGCAGTTTGTTCAGGGTAGATTCAGGTGCACCCAGGAACAACGCGTTGCTGAAGTCCAGCCGCGAGATAATAAGCCCCTGGATGAGAAGCCTCCTGGTGGCCGCTGGGAGCAGAGGTAGAATCTTCCGGGCTGAGCGGAGCAAGCTAAAACACACGCCAGCAGTCTTTTTAGCATGAGTTTTAAACGTGAGGTCCTGCTTAAGCCACACCCCCAGGCTCTTGATCTACTGCTTGGGGGTGGGTACAGGTCCCAGACAATCAGGCCAGCTGCTGGGGGGCAAGGATGGAGAGAAGTTCCCCAGCAGCATCAGTTCCGTCTTGGAGCCGTTTAGCTTTAGTGCTGAGCTGCACATCCACGTGTAGATCTTCTCCAGACACGAGTGCAGCCGGTCGGGATGGTGAGCCGACTGGGAAAGGCCTACCACCAGCTGAGTATCATCAGCATAACTGATGATTTTAATACCCAGCGGCAGTACCACGCTCTCCAGGGGGGCCATATAAACGTTGAATAAAGTAGGGCTCAATGAAGAGCCCTGTAGCACACCACACTGGAGAGGGATTGAAGATGATTTTTCATGGCCTTCCCACACCTCAAATGTACGTCCTTCCAAGAAGGAAGCAAACCACTTGAGGGCCAAACCAGTGACCCCCACCCCCGACAGCCGTTGGAGAAGCACCTGATGGTCCACGGTGTCGAAAGCAGCACTGAGGTCCAGGAGGATCACTGCCACTGATCCCCCCGAATCCAGAATGCTCCTAGCATTCTCCACGACCGCCAGCAGGGCGGTGTCGGTCCCCTGACCGGGACGAAAACCCGTTTGGGAGTCGCCCAGGAGGGAGTTAACCTCCAAGAAGTCCGACAGGCGACTGTTCACCAGCTTCTCAGCCACCTTACTGAGACCCGGCAGCAAGGAGATAGGCCTAAAGTTGGCAAGGTCGGCGGGATCCAGGTTAGGCTTCTTCAAAAGAGCCTTAACCACCGCCCCTTTCCAACTAGGGGGGACTACCCCTTGAGTGAGGGACAAGTTTATGAGGTCCGTCACTGGGCCGCCGATGGTAGAAGCCACCTGTTTGAGGTATTTAATAGGTGCTGGGTCTTTCGGGGAGCCACTCTTCATGGTCCTCAGAACCGAAAGAGCTTCCTCCATAGTGACAGGACCAAGAGAGGCCAGCTCTACTGATCGCATCCTAAGCTGGGAACTGGAATTATCATCCAAGGATGATACCTCACCTTGCCGGGGAAGGGAAGCCAGTATGTTGTCGATTTTAGTTTTGAAAAAGGAAGCCAATTCTGTGCATTTTTTGCGCGGGTCCTCGTGGATGATCTGGGGTTCGGGGGTATTCAGTAGTTCCTTAATGACCCTGAATGACTCTTTAGAGGAGCTGGCCGCTGAGCCTATTCTCTCTTCAAAGAATCCAGATTTTGCCACCCGAATAGCAGATTTGTATCTGCTCAGAGCCGCACGATATTCTTTCCGTCTCGTTTCACTCCAGTCTTTCCTCCAGAACCACACTAGCCTCTTGCATCCCTTCCTCAAGGTTCTCAATTCAGACGAATACCAGGGCGCCGAACCCACTCTTTTCCCCCTCGTAAGTTGTTTCTTTTTGGGTAGGAGGATATCCAACGAATCCGTAAGCCAGATGTATAGATTCGCATCAGCGACAATCGGATTAACTCCCGGAGGAGGCCGCGTTGCCTCCAGGTGTACCGCCCAGGTGTCAACCGAGAGCCTCGACCAGGCTCTTTCCAAGGTGTGAACCCTTGGGACCACCGCAGCTGGGCTATCAAATTGCCACATTGCGGACACCAAAAAGTGGTCTGTCCAGGGCAGGGCAAGTGCAGGAGATGAAATAAGATGGTCCAGATTTGAGAATATGGGGTCAAGCAAGTGGCCCTTCTCATGGGTCGCACCCGGGTTAGCCAGATTGATCCCAAAAGCTTTGAGATCATCTAGCAGATCTACTCCAGCAGCATTCAGAGGAAAGCTTTTAGAATGTCCCCAAGATATAATTAGAAAACCAGAAAACTGCGATGTCTGATGGGTTTCGACTTAATTAAGGTCTATGACATAGCTAACACTGACAGCGCCATAGCAAATTTCCCCCCGTCTCGTTGCCAATTCCCCACTCTCCCTCGCATGGTACTTGTGCCCCTTACCCTCCCTTTCTCCCATTGTCCGTGTTGACACCCTCCTCCCGCTTCAAGCGGAAAAAACCCCACTATGGTTGAAAAGATTAACACACCGAGAGGCTGTCTGTCAGAGTGCTTCTATGTCGGAAGGACAGACGGATTTACTGTCTGCACTGATGGACTTGAACCAGTAGTGCAGGGAGGTGGGAGTCTGGAATGAAAAGTAAATTCAGTGTCTCCTGACGTCAGTCTGGCACTATGCTAATTAATTCCGTAAACATACTTGGAACCTGCTACAGGGGCGGCATTATGTGACTGCTCTTTCTGAAGTGTTAACCTGTGAGTCAAGAGTGAGCATTTGGTGCTGTGTGGGGTGTATCTGTAATGTCTGAAATATATAAAAAAGCAAATTCAAAATGAATAGATTTTGCTAATTTAAGGTGTTAATGTTTCTGTAAACAAAACCATCCAGCGGCCAAGTGTAACAGATAAGATATTCCTTTTTATATAAAAAATTGAAAAAGGTCTATTTAAAATATTTCAGAAAAAGAGTGTTGTTGTTATAATATGGAGGCATTATTGGAACTGCATGAACCTAGAAAGAATGCGCCTGCTTTGAGCCTTGCTGTGACTTGCACATATTTACTGGGCCAAGTCTTCCATTCACTTCCTGAGACATCATTGGTGCATAAATGGATCTCAAGGAATCACAACATAATGCTCAAGTTTTTTTGTTTAAATGCCAGTTTCCTTGAAGCTTATAAGAAAAAAAGCGCTGTCATGCTGCCAACGCTGGCTGCGGTATAGCACTTATTTTTCAGTCTCCCATTACCGTCCCGTTCCATCCCTCTTATTTTTTAAATCTTGTGGTCATGCTGTTCAACAGCCACACTGCTCAACAACCTGGCTAAAAGACATTGGCAATGCCAATAGCTCTCACATTGGACGAGACCTACTGGTTTTAACAATGTGAATTTTAATGTATTGCGATGCTGCCCCTTTCACTGTATAAGCACTTCCACCCAGTCATCAATCAATCAAGTAATCATTTATTAACTTGGCAAATAGCCCATTAGTTAAAAATCATAAAAATAAAATACTTGGTTTTAAAACTGCATACAATAAAATCATACCAAAAATGAATCCCCAATCATAACATTAAAAATATTGTCCCACTGCTATGACAATATCTGCATAATCAACCGTGCAAACAATCTACTGTGCAATAGAATGATTGTAAGTCAGTGCTGTAGCACAGTGCCATTGCTGCCATATAATTTTGAACACCTTTAGCCTAAACAGAAGTAGCAACCTTTTCCTACATATGCTGGTAGAGTTCATGTAATAAAGAAAAATTGCCTGACATTTTCTGTTCCACAAAAGGTAGAGATAAAGCAGCTGTTCTCTGGATGCAGAATGCAGCACAAATAGAAAGAGCAAAAAATGAGGACAAATAAAGGTATTCTCCTTGTTGCACCGCTTTCATGCCCTCCCCCCCTCCCCCCTTGAGGAGGCGTTAGAAAATTAGGGCTGGGTGTAGTTCACGAAGTAGCGCTACGCGTAGCTACACGAAGTGCACTTCGCACTACGCGAACTGCGTAGTAGCCTGTTCGCACTGTGCAAGATGCCGTTTTCAATGATTGCACAGTGCGGACAGGCATCCGGCACTGTGCACCGTGCAATCATTGAAAACAGCATCTTGCACAGTGCGAGCTGTAGTTTTCTGCCGCTTGAGTAGATTTTTACTCGAGCTGCAGATTTCTCAATACGCACTGGTAGTTTCTCATCGCGAGGGGTCGCGAGCATACGTGACCACTCTCAATGAGAAACCTGACCTCCCGGCGTTGAGAATCTCGCCGGGATGTTATTTTGCTTGCTCGCGGTCGCCAACTTAGCGTTGAGGACCGCGAGCAAGCACAAAATGACTGCTGCATTATGCTACACGTGTTTGCACTGTGCTACGTACAGTTTGCGTAGTGCGAAGTAGCGCAAACTTCGCAAACTACGCGAGCGTAGCGTAGTGCTTTGCCCAGGGTTAGTTAGAATCTGACGCATTCCCAGGTTTACGAAACCTTGTAAATCTGGGTTGGCGTCAAAATCTATGGGTGCTGCATGTGAACACCCATGGAATGCCTCTATCACTCAGAATAACGCGTGAAAGCATATTTACAAGGCCATGTAAAGCTACTCAGGGTAGTTTTTCTTGGCCTTGTAATTGTGGGCCAGCACACTGCGCCACCGGAGCATCAATAAAAGTGATTCTCCGGTGGTGCAAGGAGCTTGTAAGTATGCTGCTCTGTATGGGAAACTAGGCTAAATCTCATCAAGGAATCGTTCTATGCCAAACAATAGTTTATTTACTATGTCTCCATAAAACAGAGAGCGCACCATGCTCTGTGCATCATCAGCTCTTCTTTGGATGACCAATATCTTTATTTCTTGAGATGTGTTGATTATTCATTAATTCATGTGGGGTGAGTTCAAAGCTCAGATCCATTTAAGCTGCTGTCCTCATGGATGGCCTCACTAGTGGCACTTCTTGGAGCTCACCGGCCATAACTCCTTGCAGAGGCCTGAGATGCCTTTGCGTAAGGGTTCTTACTTCTTATCTTCTAATCGGCCCTAAGACGCTGCCACCAATAGATACAGAACGCCAGGCACACAACTCTTGCAGATCACATACTTGCCAGGACTAACAGCAGCAAGGAAATGTTTGCCATTATTAAAGATCTCACCGTGCCTCCTGCCACCTCCGGCCACCTCCAGCAACATCACCCCCTCACAAGAACTTTCAACAAGCTCTCAGGACTTTTCTGTAACAAAATCACCTCCCCACACAGCAAATTCAACCCTCAACTGGACCGGGTCACTTTCACAATTCAACCTCCCATCATGGCTCATCAACAAGCTCTAACCTTGTGGTCTGTCGTCACTGCCCTCTAACGCTGCTACCATGGAGACCATACAATCAGGGGCTCCATCTGACCCTTACCTAACTACGCCTTCGCCAAAGGATTCCTAACAATCAGTGAAGCACTAACACCCATCCTCATTTCCTTCATCGACTCAGCCACATTCCCAGACACCTGGAAACATTCCACCCCCATGCCCCTACTCAAGAAGCCATCTGCTGACCCAGCTACGCTTTCCAATTATAAATCTATCTCCCTCCTACCATACCCAGCAAAGTTCTTATGGAAGCCCAGCTCCTCTACACCACACAGTCTGGATTCAGGCCCAAGCACAGTACAGAAAGAGCACTCAGGGCCTTCACAGGTGACATCTGCCTGTTCCTTGATAGAGGAAACAAGGCAGCCCTCATTCTCCTGGACCTTGCTGTAGCATTTGACATTGTCTCACACTCCATTCTCATCAGGTGCCTACACGAGAGGTGTTTTGTCAAAATATCGAGTTTTTTAATTGAGTAAGAAATATCAGAAACAATATTGTGAGACAAAAATATCTTGATGCCCAAACATTGTTGTCAAGAATATCGATTTTTTTCAGGTAAGTAATATCATTGTTAAGAATATTGTTGTTGTTGATATCATTTTCAATTTGCAACGCAGCCCCCTTGCGCATACTGGAGGTTCCGGGTGGGCTAGTTGGCCCCCAAGAAACCACAAGGGGGCTGCCTTGCAGAGACGTGTAATGAGGCCACGCCCCTTTTTACACCTCTCTGCAAGGCAGCCCCATGGCGTGTTTGCAGAGGGGGAACTAATTCCCCTTGCATACTGATGGTCCCTGGGGGCCAACTAGCCCACCAGGAACCTCCAGTATGCGCAAGGGGGCTGCGTTGCAGAGAGGTGTAATGAGGCCCGCCCCTTTTTACACCTCTCTGCAAGGCAGCCCCCTGGCGCAGAGGGGGAACTAATTCCTCTTGAATACTGGGGGTCCCTGGGGGCCAACTAGCCCACCAGGAATCTCCAGTATGAGCCAGGGGGCTGCGTTGCAGAGAGGTGTAAAAAGGGGCGTGGCCTCTTTACACCTCTCGCAAGGCAGCCCCCTGGCACATACTGGAGGTTCCTGGTGGGCTAGTTGGCCTCAGGGACCCCCAAAATTCAAGGGGAATTATTTCCCCCTCTGCAAACGTGCCAGGGGGCTACCTTGCAGAGACATGTAAATAGGCCCTGCCCCCTTTTACACCTCTCTGCAATGCAGCCCCCTGGTGCATTTGCAGAGGGGAAACTAATTCCACTAGAATACTGGGGGTCCCTGGGGGCCAACTAGCCCACCAGAAACCTCCAGTATGCGCCAGGGGGCTGCGTTGCAGAGAGGTGTAAAAAGGGGCGTGGCCTCTTTACACATCTCTGCAACGCAGCCCTCTGGTGCGTTTGCAGAGGGGGAACTAATTCCACTTGAATACTGGTGGTCCCTGGGGGCCAACTAGCCCACCAGGAACCTCCAGTATGCGCCAGGGGGCTGCGTTGCAGAGAGGTGTAAAAAGGTGTGTGGACTCTTTACACATGTCTGCAAGGCAGCCCCCTGGCACTTTTCTCCTAGAAAGTCTGCAAACTCATGGACGGATGCCTCAAGGCTCATCGCTCAGCCCCACCCTCTTGTACACATACATGTTCTCTCTGTCCAACATCATCAGTGCACATGACATCAACAAGTCCACCGTCTGCATGACTTTATTTGCTAACAGGGTAAAAATCAACTGTCTCAAGGTCAACACAGGCAAAGCAAAAGTAGCGATCTTCGGCAAGAACACCTCACCTTGGGACTCTAACTTATGGCCTGCCGAACTTAGACCTTCACACACATTCAGCAGCCATTCCCGGAACCTAGGAATAATCATTAACAGCAAATTGGACAGGACCAGAGAGTCAACGCCATCACTGCATCCTGCTTGAGCACACCGAAGATGGCACAATTCATATCAAACCATACATCTGGGAACTCCACTGGCTCCCGATACGCAAGCACACTCAATTCAAACTCCTCACACACTTAAGCACTACACAACTAAAGCCCCACCTACCTGAACATTTCCTTTCGCCAACCACCAAGACACCTCAGCTCCACAGGACTTGTATTTGTGCACATCCAACGCATACACAGAACCAGATCAGAAGAACAGGCGGTCTCTTACATCTCTCCTAAAGCATGAAATGACACTCCACTCCACATCAGAGTCTCCTCTTCTCTTCGGGAAACATCCTTTATTGCGAAGCCAGAATCATGCTGTGCCTTTACAATGCCTGCAATAGAACAAATTTGTTTAGCATGCTAGTAGTTAGAATAACTTGCTTTAGGGGGCACTTTGGTGGAGTGATGTTGGATTTTAAGTCCAGCACCTTTACTACTGTTTCGCAGACTGGAGTTGGAATAGTAGCTGATAGTATTCCAAAGTCCAGCGCCCCCACTAAGGCAAGTCGCTGTAATGACTTGCATGCTAAAGTAACATGTTGTGACCATGCGCTTGTCCTAATGTGGACGTTGTAAAGGCATGCATGCTAAACAACCCTTCTCTCCTTGAATTCCGTAGCTGAAGATCTGGCTTTTCAATTTACCAACCTATCATTGTCAGGGGCAGGCACACACACACCTGCTCAATGCTAGGATACCCTTGTGGTTGATAGCGTACTTTAGAAATACACATAATATATGAAGTGTGACCCAGAGTAAATGAGGACCCAAATAAATCTTATCGGAAATGCAAATCAGGCCAAGCTCAAACAAGCTTAGAGGTGTACCCTGGCTTAATCACAGACATCCTGTCAAGAAGGAATTCTCAATTTGTCAGTATTGGCACTTTGTGAATGGTGAGAAGGGGGTCTAGTGTCCCATGAAGGTCTCCATCTCTGTCTTTCCAACCATTCACTAACTTCTGCAGGATGCTTCCTGCATTCTGACTTTTAATGAGGCAAGACTTCTGCAAGTTCTTGTGAATGGCCATTTAGTGACATGGGGGATGGATACATCCATCACAGAGCAAAGATGTGTCTGGATCACTTAAAAGTCGCTGTGCAAACGCAGTCTCTAATGCTACACAGCCAATACCCATCCGGGCCTACGCTTGAATCTTATTAAACACTGTTTAGTTACTCCTCTAGAGCCTTCCTGCCTGGTTTAAGGAAACATGCACCTTTTCTTGTATTTGTCTTGTATTGTATTGTTTTTGTAATGACTAGCTGTAGTGCTGACGCCAGGTGATTTATGGAGTATGTATTGTAGGACACAGGCATGCAGCAGCCTCCTACTCAGTTAACAACTAGCGACAAGAGTATGGGCTAGAGCCACACAGAGTGTGTCACGCGTTGGTGATGACCCAAACCATGGCAAACGACAAAATGATCTTATGACAAAGTAGTACACCTGCCCATCTGCTCAGCATTTCATGAAGTACGTTTCTATTGGTATTTTAAAATCTATATATTACGGTCAAAATCTTTAAGATCACCTCAAAGAGTGGAGTGGTTCTTTACATTGAAAGTAGGAACCCTTGCTTTTCATCCTGTGGTAGTGAGTAGCTACAAGAGGTTCATGGTGACCTGAGTCAGGAAGATTCTGGATGTCAACATCAAGTTTCAGATCTCTGACCTGCCATTGAGACAAATGACTGTTCTAAACGCTAACACATCCTGCCTCCTCAGTAGAGATGGAGGGGCAGACTTAAAAAACTTGAACACAGCGCAGCTAGCCACTGTGCTGTTATGCATGAAAGGGCAGAGATGAGTTGTATTAAACATTATATGGTGCATTCCTGTCATTTCATTGAGCTGGCAAACAAACTGATGCCTAGTGTCAATGCAGGCTCTCTTGCACCCTGGTGCAAGGGTGCCTGTGTTGCAGACAGGATTGTGTTTGTAAAGGAAGGGGCACCTTTCTGCACAAAAACAATCCTGTGAGGCATTTTCCTCTCTCTATGTGTGCTGCAGAATATTGCACAAATAGAGAAAAAAACTATGATAAATAAAGATATTTCTCCTCTTTACGCCTCACATGGGAGGCGCAGCATTTTGACGCATTCCCAGGTGTACTAGTAATGATCAATCCGGGAATGCGCTATAATCCATGAGTGGATACATGGGAACACCCACGCTCCACCCATGGAAAGCCTCCTTGGAGCAGAGTAATGCAACGCAGCGATTTGCGCTGCTTTGAGTTATTCTAGATTTCGGGGTCTTGCATGGTGGCTTGATAAATCTATCTTAGTATTTGCATCACCATTGCGCCTCATTGCATGGTACAAGGGTGTCGCAACTGAATGATTCATCTGCCCGTAGTGTTTGGGATTACTCATTCCATTGTCCTGAGTACTCTGTATTTTCCATCCCATCATCTATGCTAACTTTTTGCTGGTGGCAATTCTAATGACTGTCGCCATGAAACAAGCATAAAATGATTGGTGACAAATCTGAAAAAAGTTGTGATTCGCAATGTGGGCATCGTGGATCCCCAAAGAACTAGTGTTAAGTACAAAAGTGAGGTGTCTTTAGAATTCATAGTATAAATCAAGAACTGGCCCTTTGTTAAGGTATCAGACTTAAGTGAGCATCACTCAGACTATTAGCGCTGTGAAAAGCTCTCACCCCAATCACCTTTTCTCCATTCCTATTAGAGCCTTCAGCACCGCAAGCCCAGGGCTGATAGGTCCATCACCCACTTAGAGTGAGGAAGCTCCTTCCTTTCACACAGGCCCTTTTCAGGGAGTCTTCCCTTTCTAATCTTTGTGATCGCCCACATGATGTGCGCCCCAATGTCACAGGTGGACCCTGGATCATGGCTGGACTTAGCTGGTGTTCAGGTCACTGTCCTTAAGTGTTTCCTTTCTGTTCAGAATGAGTATTATCAGGAATTCCCTGCATCCCATTTTGTGTTATAGGCATACACCATTATTTCTTTGCCTTTGTCTCCAGTTATGTTGAACATCAATGTGCAGCTACTCTTCCTTCCCATTTTAAAACTCGGAGTTGCCCCTATTTGTTCCTCAAAGTATTGTGCCCTGAGCTGTGCTCTTTTTATTAGGCCCAGGCACATGTTCTCAGCTATAAGATATCTTTTTTTCATTCTCTGATTTGCTATAATTTCTGTAATCACTTGCCTCTGTGTTGGTTCCCTCTGAGGATACTTACATTACAGATATGGGAAGCAGTAGTGAAAGACAGACTGTCCAGCCTTTCTTCATATCTATAATGTAAAGATTACACTGCAACCAAAAGCCCATTGGCTCTTAGTTGAACCCTACGATCTGGATTCTAATTAGATTTGGCTCAGAGCCAACTTTAACTCCCTAACCAGTCTCATGCAATTACAAAATACATACATGTATACATTCATTGAAGAGTTTTGGGCCCTCTTCATCCATTGGCCGTCTCAACTGTCATTCACATTGTGCTTCTGCCCACCACAACATACTGCATGCATTAACAATGGGGTAGCCTATTTCAGCCATTGCCTCACTTAAACTGTGTGTGTCAGCATTTTGGTAGATCACGTGTACACTTCGGCCTACAAAGGACTGTGCTTCGTCAGTGCAGGTGTGCCAGTACATTATTTTGCTAATGTATTCTTTCTTTCCATTCTTTATTCATTTTAACGTTTACCTATACTTTTGTGTTGAAACTATATTTTCAGATAACAGTGATTAAAAATCGCCCATGCCTGTTCTTTGCTCCAATAAAAATCTGATTTTTCTGTGATGTGCATTACAGCAAAAAGGATTTCTATATTTGTTCTAAGTGAATCTGCAGCTAGTTCTATTAGAATTACATACTATGGTTATTAATTTTTTTATTTAATTTCTTAATTGCAAGCATATGGCTGTCATGTTTAGGTGGAGGCATGTTTCTTTTTCTTTTGTTTTTATGGCATATGCTAGTTAAAAAACATAAATTAAGCATTACATTAGGTTGCTAACGCCAAACCTATTGGTTTGCCAAATTTGTTATTCATGGCAGAGTTGGACCTGGCATCCTTGGCATGGTTTCCCCTAGCTTTTTGCCTCTACATCCTGTATTTTTGACTGTGTGCTAGACGTATTTTTTTGCTGGTTAAGGTACTCTGGGCACTTTACCACTACTGACCACTGCTAAAGGGCAAGTGTTCCCTGTGTAAAATGTGATTATGATTGGTTATCCATGATTGGCATATTTGATTTACTGGTAAGTCCATAATAAAGGCCACTATATGTGCTAAGGTCCTGTAAATCAAATGCTACTAGTGGACCTGCAGCACTGGTTGTGCCACCCACATGAGTAGTCCTATAAATGTGTCTCTGGCCTTTGCAAGTGCAGTTTTAACCTGCCATGTCGACCTGGCAAGGGCACCCACTTGCCAGGCCCAAACCTTCCCTTTTACTTAAGGTAGGCCTAAGGTACCTCTATGGACAGGATGCAGTGTATGTGAAAGGTAGAAAATGTACTTGTATGTTTTACATGTCCTGAAAGTGAAATACTGCCAATTTTCTTTTCACTATTGCAAGGACTAGGACTAGGACTCCCATAAGCTATCATTTGGGTGACATGTAACATTTTACAAGTGTAACTTTCAAATGGGAACAGCTAGAGATTTAAGTTTGGGGTCCCTGAGCTCAGGATTTAAAAATACATCTTTTACTGAAGATGGTTTTTAAATTATGTTTAAAAAACACCACTTTTAGAAATCTGGCATTTTCTTGCGTTACCATTCTGTGTGCCTCTACCTGCTTGTGGAATTAACTCCTGGTTTAGACAGACAGTGACGGTTTGTGCATTCACTCCAGACACTAATACAAAGGGATCTAAGGTGTGCCCTGCATATTCTGATGGGTCTTCCTGAGCTAGAGTGGTGGGTGAGTTGCCATTGACACCTGAATAGGGCTGTGTCTGCCTTTCACAATGCTATCTCCACCCCCTGTAGTCTGGCTGCACCAAGGAGGACCGAACTGGTTCTAGTAAGCAAGAGTGACTTTCTTTGAAACCTGTACACTTTAAACTGAGAGTAGTATAAGTAGTAGGTCCTTGACCCCAGAACTGTAGAACACTTCTGGATTATGAGGACCCTGCCAAGAAGAAGAGCTGAAGAGCTTCCAGGAGAAGTACTGTCCCTCTGCTGTGTGTTGCTTTGCTGAGTTGGCCGGCAGTTGCTGCTTCTGTCTGTGGGTAGCGGAAAGGACTGGATTTTTACTTTGCTTTGGTATCCTGCTTAAGATGATTCTCCAAAGGCTTGATGTAGAGCTTGTCTCTTGTTAAGAAGTCTCAGGAACAGAAAGACTTCACTTTCAGCATCCCTGAACTCCACTGCTGTGAGTTGTTCTGACCTGCCTTGAAGTGCCAATTCCAGTTTGGGGCCCTTGAAGGTTGTTTTGGTGCAGAAACCATCAAAATCAATGCATCACCCTTCCAGTGTCTATTTCCTCAATGCAGCACTGTAGTGCAGAATACATTTCCATGCACCACCACAGTGCGGGTGAAGAAATTGATGCAGTGCCTGCCCACAGCCGAAAAATCTCTGCACACCAAGTTCAACGCACCATCTCCAGAGTCTGAGATCAATCAATCAGAGTTGGTAAAGTGCAACTACTTAGCCATGAGGGTGTCAGGGCGCTGGCGGCAGGGGGGGGGGCGACTCCGTTGAGTGCTGGGATCATCCAAAGAGCCAGGTCTTGAGGTCCTTCCTGAACTGGGGCAGTGTGGGAGCTTGCCTCCTGTTAAGAAGTCTCAGGAACACCATGACTTTACTTGCAGCATTTCTGAACTCCACTGCTGGGAGTTCTGACCTGCCTTGTGGTGACAATCACTGCTCTAGTTGTTGGAGGTTGTTTTGCTGCAGAAAACCATCAAAATCAATGCATTGCCTTTCCAGTGTATGCTTTCTCGCTGCAGCACTCCTGTGCAGGAGATATTTCCATGCACCGCCACAGTGCGGATGGAGAAATATACGGTTCACTGACAAAGTATCAACACCAAAAATATTCCCATACCACAATATCAAGTTTTAAATATCAATGTCAAAAATATAGACATCCTACATTTATGATGGTAAGTACAAAAATATCGAAAAAAATATTGATGCCAGATATATAGTTGTACAAAATATAGTTTATATATATATATATAAAATAAAATGATAAAAAAATTAAAAAATACATTTAATTTAATATACATTTTAACACATATAACACATAAACTTAATTTAAGAAAGTTAACCACATATATAATAATTAATATATTTATATATATGTATATATACATATATATATATTTACTTTAAAACCATTAATAAAATATTAATTTCAATTTTTTTATAATTTTTAAATTATATAACCATTTAACAAAACAAACAAACAAACAAACACAAATTTATATATATACTAGCAGCCCGTCCCGACGTTGTCCGGGAGCAATCATGGCTCAGGGCCCCCGCCCGCCCTGACGTTGTGCAGTATTATGCCTCTATGTTTACTTTGTACGCTTTTGAAACCTGCCCACGTCACTGCCCAGGTCACTTTTTCCTCCTGTAATGCCCCGTTTGGTACATTCTCCTGATTGTCATTTTAGCTTTAAGCTGACCGCTACACTTTGTACGCTTTTGTAACCTGCACACGTTTCTTTTTCCACCTGTAATGCCCCGTTTGATACCTGCCCACGTCACTGCCCACGTCACTTTTTCCTCCTGTAATGCCCCGTTTGCTACCTTCTCACGATTGTCATTTTAGCTTTCAGCTGACCGCTCCACTTTGTACGCTTTTGTAACCTGCACACATTTCTTTTTCCGTTTAGTACCTGTGGCTCGCTCACCGCTCCTCTCCGCCGCCGCTCCTCCCTCACGTTTGCTTTGCTCACTGCTTACTTGGCGCCCTACCTCATCCGCCGCTCCTCACTGCCTGCCCGCCAATCCTCACCGCCTGTCCCCCGCTCATGTCCGCTGCTCCTCCGCTTGTCACTGCTCCTCCCCGCGCTGATTTTCGCCGCTCCTCGTCACTGCTCCTCCCCACGCTGATCTCCGCTGCTCCTCCCCGCGCTGATCTCTGCCGCTCCTCGCGCTCGTGTACGCCGCTCCTGATGTAAGCACGCACGTCGCGGCCGGCGCTACTTTGAAGGGACTACTTTTTTTTTAACTTATATTTTTTAAATAACGTATTTATTTTTAATTTATATAGCCTATGTCCATCTGCATACCCTGCGAATTACAACGATGTATCGGGTGTGTGGATTGGCGCTGTGGTTCCCGAGTTTACCCGCCTCAAAGGTGCAAAGTTCTTCCTTTATTATAGTAGTATATATATATATATATATATATATATATATATATATATATATATATATATATATATATATATATATATATATATATATATATATATATATATATATATATATTCACTGAAAAAACCATAGGTTATAGACCATATATAGTTAGGAATTCGCATTTACAAAACCTTATTTTACTCACACAAAACCATTGAAATTCCATATATAGTTAGTTGCACTAACTATATATCGCGCACCCGCAATCCACTGCTGATGATGTCACATATTACATCATTCATGACATGGTCAGTGACATCACTGATGACATCACTGATGACATCTCAAATGACATCACTGATGACATCTCAAATGACATCACTATTGACATCACTGATGACATCTCATTTGACATTACTGATCACATCACTGATGATATCATTCATGTGATAATACGATGAACCTCTTCAGACTCTAATATAACCTTAGATACAATCAGTGTAAACAGACACTCACAGACTGTCACTCATCCATGGAATTACTCACACACCTAGTCAGTCAATCAAAGAATCAATCACACCTCCATTTCCTCAACTATACATTTATACAAACTTTACTTATTCAAACATATACTAACACATATTAACTCTCTTATACAATCCCTGATACAAGTTCACAATGATCCATACAGCCACTCACACATTCACTGGCTCTTATGCACAGTTATTTATATATGTCAACTCTCACATGTACTGTGTTTTACATATGTACTTACTTTGACATGTAGCACTGAGATATCCATTCACTCACCAATACACTCATGCACACAGTCAACCGCCCATACAGCTGTTTCCACATGCACTTTTGAAACCATACATCTAGTGAATCAACTGCTCACACATCTATGCACAGAGTCATACACCTCCCAGCCACCCACACACACACTCAGTATCCCATACAAATACTTGGGCAACCAATCAATAACCCATATAGTTACTCATATAGCTACTTATCAACACATGCAACAGTTTACAGAACAACAGACATAATGATGCACAAATTAAGACAGTTTAGTCACTAACCCATGCACTCAGTGGGACACATTTAATCACTCACTCATACAGTCAGTCATGCACCTACTAAATCCTTCATCCAGACACTTATACATCCACTCATTCTTCAATATGTAAGACATATTTTAACTTTACAGAAACATACCACTCATTCTTCAATATGTAAGACATATTTTAACTTTACAGAAACATACAGTCACTGGATGTTGTCATCAGTGATGTCATCAGTGATGTCATTTGAGATGTCATCAGTGATGTCATCAGTGATGTCACTGACCATGTCATGAATGATGTAATATGTGACATCATCAGCAGTGGATTGCGGGTGCGCGATATATAGTTAGTGCAACTAACTATATATGGAATTTCAATGGTTTTGTGTGAGTAAAATAAGGTTTTGTAAATGCGAATTCCTAACTATATATGGTCTATAACCTATGGTTTTTTCAGTGAATTTTCAAGGTTTTGTAAATGCTAATTCCTAACTATATATGGTCTATAACCTACGTTTTTTTCAGTGAATTTTCAAGGTTTTGTAAATGCTAATTCCTAACTATATATGGTCTATAGCCTATGGTTTTTTCAGTGAATATATATATACATACATATATAAACATATATCATCTGTATATCTACATATAAATACAAACATAAATGCATGCATACATATACTTATATGCATTTTAGGGTTGTTAGGGCGTTTTCGTGTGTATTATGTTGCTTTTTTAGGGCTTTTGGGTCAATTAAGTAGGGTTCCCGGAGCCTAGGGCTGAGGGGCCGGTTCAGTTTCGTGCGTATTGGTGTTGGCAAGGTTTTGAGGGATTTTGGCGGTTTTTGGTCGAGATTTGGCCGTTTTATGGCTTTTTTTTGTGTTTGCGGGGGGCGCATATTCGGGTTGAAATTCGTCCCCGTTCCAGTGGATGGATTGGGCTGATTTTTGGTGAGATGTTAGGAAATCGCTGGAACTAGTGTCCAGCCAAGTTTGAAGCGGATCGGAGCAGTGGAAGTGCTTTAAAGAGCAATTTCTGTGCGGAGTAGCGAATTGTCATGTTATTCAATGGGAGTTTTTGGTGCGCATGGAGAAGGTGAATTTGGGGTGTTCCAGTTGCGCTAGAGGGACGGGGCTTGGGTGAGCTGTAGGGAGAGTGGATCGGCAGGTGTGCCGGATTTTTGGGATTTGTTGGCCGAAGGGAAGGGTGTGCTTGGGCAAAGTCGATTTGGTGAAAACGGTGCGTTATTTACATGAAAGTTGAAAAAACACTAATAAAAGCAAAGCTAAAAAGCCACCTCATTACAAACAGAATGGCTTTAACTTAAATGAGGGCGAGATCTATTGCATTTTCAATGCTTGTTTACTTTGGTTCCATCAAGAAGGCATTCAGATGTGTCACACATTTGCCATAAATTCTGAATGTTAGCACTCTAGTTGCACATTAGATCACTGTAGTAAAGCTACTGCTCACCAGGGACGTCTGCTGCTGGTATTCAAAGTGCATGTTTCAGTCTGCATGTCAGAATTTTTTTAATGAAATAGAAGAGGATTTGAGAAGTCACTCAAAATGATCCCTAATTTTTCTTTCTGAAGCACTAATCATACTTTCTATGGCAAAATTAACCCCCTCATGTTGTTCCTTTTTAAATTGAGTGTTTTCAGACTTACCACTTCATTCCAATCAAGATGGCTTCTGGTGTGCCATACTTTTGTCATAAGTAAGACTGTTAGCGCTCTAGTTGTTCTTTAGAACACTCTGGGACATTCTGTCATTGGGCTATACTTGGGGTACATCTGGGTGATATTTGGGCTACATTTAGGCTCTTTTGTCTCTGGTGGCCATCTTGCGAGACTATGTCAGAATTTTTTAATGAAATTGAAGAGGGTTTGAGAAGTCACTCAAAATGTGCCCTAATTTTTCTTTCTGCAGCACTAATCATAATTCATATGGCAAAATATACCCCCTCATTTTGTTCCTTTTTAAATTAAATGTTTTAAGAGTTACCACTTTATTCCAATCAAGATGGCTTCAGGTGTGCCATACCTTTGTAATAAGTAGGACTGTTAGCGCTCTAGTTGTTCTTTAGAACACTCTGGGACATTCTGTCATTGGGCTATACTTGGGCTACATCTGGGTGATATTTGGGCTACATTTGGGCTCTTTTGTCTCTGGTGGCCATTTTGGGAGACTGCATGTCAGAATTTTTTAATGAAATAGAAGAGGATTTGAAAAGTCACTCAAAATGTGCCCTAATTTTTCTTTCTGCAGCACTAATAATACCTTCTATTGCATAATATACCCCCTCATTTTGTTCCTTTTTAAATTAAATGTCTTAAGAGTTACTACTTTATTCCCATCACGATGGCTCCAGGTGTGCTATACCTTTGTAATAATTAGGACTGTTAGCGCTCTAGTTGTTCTTTAGAACACTCTGGGACATTCTGTCATTGGGCTATACTTGGGCTACATCTGGGTGATATTTGGGCTACATTTGGGCTCTTTTGTCTCTGGTGGCCATTTTGGGAGACTGCATGTCAGAATGTTTTAATGAAATAGAAAAGGATTTGAGAGTCACTCAAAATGTGCCCTAATTTTTCATTCTGCAGCACTAATCATACTTTCTATGGCAAAATATACCCCCTCATGTTGTTTCTTTTTAAATTAAATGTTTTAAGAGTTACCACTTTATTCCAATCAAGATGGCTTCAGGTGTGCCATACCTTTGTAATAAGTAGGACTGTTAGCGCTCTAGTTGTTCTTTAGAACACTCTGGGACATTCTGTCATTGGGCTATACTTGGGCTACATCTGGGTGATATTTGGGCTACATTTGGGCTCTTTTGTCTCTGGTGACCATTTTGGGAGACTGCATGTCAGAATGTTTTAATGAAATAGAAAAGGATTTGAGAAGTCACTCAAAATGTGCCCTAATTTTTCATTCTGCAGCACTAATCATACTTTCTATGGCAAAATATACCCCTTCATGTTGTTTCTTTTTAAATTAAATGTTTTAAGAGTTACCACTTTATTCCAATCAAGATGGCTTCAGGTGTGCCATACCTTTGTAATAAGTAGGACTGTTAGCGCTCTAGTTGTTCTTTAGAACACTCTAGGAGGCTGCAGTAGAACACAAAGGAATCAACTGACAGTCTCTGTCCTTGTTGGATGTACATGTTTTACTGAGAATGTCAGACTTCATTTTCACATGACTGAGAAAGATAATGTGAATTTACAGAAAATATGCTTTCAGTTTAGCTTATAGATCCCCTTCCAAACCACTGTGGGAAAATCATGAGATATTAGTTTTCTTTCAAACAATATTCATGATATCACAGCAGAAGGTTTTTTCACATGGTAAAATCACCTTAGAACCCACCACAATTCCTAAAACGAGTATGGTACCATCAACAAATGATTTATAATGTAACTAAAGTCCTAAAACCCTCTATTAACTACAATGCTTTTTAATGAGGTGCTATCATGTATATTGGTCCCAAGATGGCTGCCAACACTTCTTGGATGAAGTGCTGACAGCCAATCAGATCAGATGTGTGGTTAGGCTCCGCCCAGATATATATATTTTTTTGAACCTAAATTACTCAAAATCCACTGGAGCACATATATTGAGACCTAGCAAAGGCACATCAGGCTAACAGTCCCTACAATTTTGCCAAGTTTCGTGCAAATCCATTCAGCCGTTCGAGCTAAAAGTGAGGCCAACCGCCCTATGGAAATTAACATGGGAAAAATGCGTTTTGGGACCCCCCTTTTTTCTCGGCCCCCCCTTGATGAAACCCCCCCAAATTGTCAGGGGCTGCTCAGAAACAAAATGTTCCATTTTCCTGAAAATTTCAGCCAATTCCGTCCACAAACGGTAAAGTTATTAGACATAGAATTTTCAAAAATCCCATAGAGAAAAAATCCTAACTATATATACCTACTGGCGACCGCCAGTAGGTAATGTATATATATATATATATATATATATATATATATATATATATATATAAAAATAACATAAAATCTACTAAAAATTAAAACCTTAAACTATTTAAAAATCCACAAACTCAAATTTCCCACTCCAGTCACTGCTACAGTAGGGAAATTGTTGAAGAGCAGAGTTGAAAAAATTACTATTCCCACTCCAGTGAGTGCAACATTAGCTAAATTGTTGGATAGGGGAGGGGTACTATTGCCACTCCAATAAGTGCAACAGTAGCTAAATTGTTGGATAGCGGAGGGGTAAACATGACTATTCCCACTCCAGTGATGGCAACAGCAGGGAAAGTGTTGGATAGTGGAGGGGTAATACAATTTCCATTCCAGTCAGTGCAATAGGAGGCAAAGTGCTGGATAGCGGAGGGGTAAAAATGACTATTCCTACTCCAGTGAGTGCAACAGTAGGGAAAGTGTTGGATAGGGGAGGGGTAAAAAGGACCATTCCCACTCTAGTCAATGCAACAGTAGGGAAAGTGTTGGATAGCAGAGGGGTAAAAATTACTATTTCCACTCCAGTGAGTGCAACAGTAGTGAAAGTGTTGGATAGCGGAGGGATAACATGTAATATTCTCACTCCAGTCAGTGCAACATGTTGATCGTTGGTGCATTGACTCTCCGGTGTTGGATAGCGGAGGGGTAAAAATTACTATTCCCACTGCTGTGAGTGTAACAATAGGGAAAGTGTTGGGTAGCGAGGGAAAAAAATGACTATTCTCACTCCAGTCAGGGCAACAGTAGGGACAGTGTTTTATTGCAGAAGGGTAAAAACAAACTAAATATCAACAAAAAATATGTTAACAATTAAAATACAAATACATTCAATATAAACAATTTTAAAAATTAAAAACATATTATAATGTTAAAAACATATGACAAATACCTACAAATATCATATTAAATGAAATAAAAAATAATTTCCAAACAAATAAATATTTTTTGCTAGAAATTATTTTGAAACAAAAACATTAATTAATACAAAAATGTAGTTTATTTACTTCCTACCCTATAACACCACACAATTCATAACCACCATAATTTTTTTTAATGTACTTCTATAATTGACATAATGTGCAGCACCCATTGTAATGGTATTTTTTATTTACCAGTGCACATAAAACGAAGCATCTTGGCGCTATTGAACGACATAACAGGGGATGATGAAGTAGAAATAAAACATCGAAAGAGCATAACTGGTTAGAAAGTAGGGTATTAATATTTTTGCAAAAGTTAAAGCATGGGTAGACGGCATGTAACTCAGGAGGGAGTTTGTGCCATTGTTTTGCTGCAGCAAGTCAGAAAGCCCTATGGGCAAACAAAACCATTTTAGTTCTGGTGATATCCAAGAAAAATTGGTCAGAAGAATGACAATATCATTGAGGAGTATGTAGAAGGAATGTTGCTGTCATAAATATATGGGAAACCGAATAAGTACTTTGATGCTCATTAACCAAAGATTTGACCCCTTTTTCTGATGGGTGGCCAGAAGCGTTGGACGTAATTGTGGCATTTGACACCATCAATCATGGAATTCTTCCCAATACCTTGAGCAGGTCAGTATGTTTGGCACTGCCTACTTACAACTTATGTCCTTTACGCACGACAGATCTAAGGTGGTTTACGCTTGCTCTTCTCTTGCCTGCTTGCCTCATGTAATTCCATGGGGAATGCATTGCAAATAGAAGTTGACCAAAGCATTTCCACATCCAGGGATCTAGAGGCCGGGGAGTCAATGCACCAACGATCATCAGTGAATTTGTCTGAGCTTGGTAGATCACTGGATGAAGGCAAATTTGTTGCAGTGTCAATCAACTGAGTATGATGGAGACGCTGATGGGGCAGATACACATACAAGGTCCTCAGAATCTTGCCCCAATGTAACAACCTTGGTCCACACTAGACACTTTTGTACGATACTGGGTTATCCTGGCTGATGACCACATCTTCATCTGTTAGATCAAAGCTTCATTCTTCAATCCTCGATTGTTATGTACCAGGCTCAAGCGCGGGTGTTGGGGGGAGGGTAGTGAAGAAACAGATTTCAAACTGTGCCCCTTGGCGCAGCTACAGTAAGTACAAAAAAATTGGGCATGGGGCAGTCAGGAAGGTGTCAGGGCAGGCTTTAGCAGTGAAGGAGATGTTTCAAGTTCCCCCGTTTGGGGAGGAATCTGTCAGGTGATATGTAGGCTACTCTTGAAACCACAATCCCAGCCTCTCTTTTTATCCCACCGGTAATGTGATATCCAGGAAACTCCTGTGTCCACAATTTCTGCCCCTGCTTCTCGTTTAATCACACACCGGACTATTTGTGATCAGCGGAAGCAATATCGACCCTTGAAGATACCCCTCCAGTCAACTTGTTCTCGAGTTCAATAACACACATTATCATTCGTCCCCTATTACAAGCTCAGCAAATAACACAAAATAGCACTCACTGCAAAAGCCAGTCCCTATTTGCCTCACTTGAGTGGTTTGGTATTAATGCAGACTGAAACACCATATTATTTTGTAAGTCCTTATCGAAGACATGTCAACTGTGACAGAGAAGATGCTTCTTGGCAGGCCATGTCTGCTGCCCAGTATTCCACCATGAAGCCCTTGATGCCCTGGAAGAAACATGCCCTGTTAATCCACAGAATAATCAGATCATACCAGAGAGAGGGCCGGTCATGTCAAAGTACAGCCAGGACGAGAGGCTTTATCAACCGTTTTCTGCTCCCGGTACAGTGTTTGCCACAATGTCACAAAGTGTGGTAATTGCATCAGAGTCGATGCTGCCCACCGTTGTTCCCAGGACTATTTCATATCTTTAGCCCATTACTGCCCCAAAATGTCGTCGTCAATTTATCAAACAACATACCTGTCACATAACGTGCCACACATGCCACGGATGTGCCGACCATTCGGTAACTTTGCCAGAGATAATTCCCCTTAAACCAGAAGTGATCCCTGGCTGCAGACAGGACTCTGTCCTTCATTGTGCCACAGATAATGCATATCTAAAGAACGTCACTCATAGTACCAAAGGATAAGCTACATTGCTCAGGCAAATCTTTTTTTTTTCAGTCAAAGGCTGCACCACTGTTACCAGAATATAACATGTCAGTTCCAAAATCCAACAATCAAAAACATTCACAAAATCCTTCTTTGGGAAGCAATGTTTGGAATTACATCCCACCAGAATCTAGCGCTGCGCCATCATAGGTCTCTTTTCAGAGAAGAATGGAAGAATGACTGACCAAACAAAACAAACGTTGTCAATAGGCTGGGTTTAAAATTCGAATGCTTAGCACATTACCGCGAGATGTGCAAGATGAAGCAAGCAGAAGCAGCAGAGTTAGAACGCTGTCTCTCAAGCAGTTCAATAAAGCACTAGATTGGAGGCGGAAGGATACACCTAAACAGCCCATAGCATTAGGTCTAAAGTGAATACTCCACTGGGCTGCGTCAGGACGTAAGCGAAAACGTTTCAAGCCGTTGGCCGACGACCTGAAGAAGGTTAGTTGAAAGAATGCCAGTTGATGAAAGTTTCAGACCCGAAATCCACTTGATGTATGTTGATAGCATTAGGTCAGTTTGGCAGCTGTGCAAACATGAATCCTCAAACTGACACTATGATATATATATATATTTTGGGTTTCTTTTGCAGTTTTAGATAGCACAAACTCGACCCGAAGGTATTGGAGCACTTTACATGAGCACCAGGTACAATAAACTAAGTGATATTCATTTAATTGTTTAGACTAGCGGAGAGTAAGGGATTTTGCCCAGTATCACAGGATGTTGGTCAGACACGAGGACTCTTGGTTCCCCCGTTCCAAAGTCAGCAGCTCTGGCCGTCAAGCCTCGTCCTCTATCCTTCCAAATATCAGTTACCAAAACGTAACTAATTCCATTGGCCCTTCCTACCCTAGGACTGAGGGCTTGATTTGGTGGAGGATGCACCTTCACAATCATGACAGACATCCCGGCTGCCTTATTCCACCTTAATATATTGTAATTCACTTGTAACAAAGCAGACAGAATATCCTTCATGTAATAAGGCGGACGGGATCTCCACCATGTTTGTGATGGAGTACTCTTCCACCAAACTCTAAGTCAGGCCTTGCATCACTCGACAGCAAACCACCGCCAGGAGCATCTCTATGTTCCAAGAGGCATGCATGTAACTATGATCCAAGAGTGGCTCCTTCTCGAGCAGGAGTAATAGGTTCCCCATTTACAATGACTTGCTGCAAACATTGTACAAACCAGCATCATAGTGAAAATTTGCATGAGACCTTGTTCAAGTAAGGTCACTTGCTTTAACAATAGATGTAGTACTTTCTGTAAAATGTCAATTGTGCTTGATGTCATTTTGATTGTGCTACATAAATCTTCACACTAAATAAGTGAAGAATTAAACATAGAATGTAGGTATGACTGTGCAAAAAAAAGTATGTATTAGTTTTTTTGTATTCTATTGTTAGTTTATTTCTATCTGCTGAACACACACATAAAACCATGCTATGGAAATACACTAATCGACAACCACCAGGTTCAAAGAAAAGCAGACGTCTGTACTAGCAACTTGTCCCACAACTAGGTCGATTTACCCTTGATGGGGTGGCCTCCCAATCAGGTTTACCAAAAAGAGCGGGCTTTCAGCAGAAACCTATGGTGGATCTTAACTTTCTGGAGAGAGAGCACTTTACAAATGTATGTACTCCAGTCTGATCAGATTCAAGATTTCTTTCTGTGCCCCATGGCATGGCTACACGAGGTACGAATAAACCAAGCATGCACTTGGTAAGGCCTCAAGGTTTTTTGATGCGAAAGCAGGGGAATTGTGGGGGCTAGCTGTGGAGATGATGAAAACTTTTGTATAGACAAAAGGGCATTCAAAATAGTATTGGGTTATGTAGTCATGTTATTTCTCTTTGTGGAACGCATACATAAATACACAACCGTGCTATAAAAATACTCCAAACAGGAGGTCATTCGCTTCCATAATCAGCAGGTAGATCTGCAAATACATCTCGAGAACCATTCCCATCGACATAACATTAAAATTCGTGGGGTGAGAGCGAAAGAGGAGGCTGGCGACATCTTCACTTATGTGAGAGAACTTTTTAACCGCGTCTTGGGTAACTCGCTCGACTCGAACCTCAAAATAGACAGAGCACACAGGGTGGGTTTTCCCCGCTCTGACAAAGCTCCCCCATCAGACATACTGGTATGCGTCCAAGATTTTGGCACTAAGGAGGAAATCCTCTGTAAGGCCAGATCAATGCACCCGATCACCTTCCGAGATCAAACCCCAGTTCTGTACCATGACCTAGCCGCCCTCACTCAGCAAAAGTGCAAGACTTTTTGACCTATCACTGCACAGCTTCGCCAGAGCAACATCTCATATTCCTGGGGGCACTCATTCCGACTTATTTAACGATTTGACGGCAAACTCTACCAACTCCCCTCCCTCTCTGAAGCAAGTCAGCTGCTAGGAGTCGACATCCCAGAGGAAGACGATAGAGGCAGAAGCTCCACTCACAGGACTGGAGAAACACAACCCGCTGGCGGCAACAACGACAACGGCGCCACACCAAAAGACCTGATCCTGCAGAAATCACGAAAGGGCAACAGGCAGTGCTGGACGCCCTGCCAGAGGTGCTGGCAAAGACACAGACCCTGTGAACACTGCGTGGCACACACATTCTTCCTTGCTCCGACAATGGGGCTGGTGGCTGGGGAGGCAGGGAGACAATTTCGGCCACAAAATGTAATGTAAAGTAAATTGATACTTGTATAGCGCACTACTCACCCGCAAGGGTCTCAAGGTGCTTGTACGAATACCGCTGTGGAACCCATCCTGGCTTTCCCTGTGAGGCTTCCACTCCTGGGCACCCCCAAGGTGGAGGCCAGGCATCCTTAGCGTTGTGGGGGCCGTTGTGGAGATTAAGCAAGCTATTGCCCAGAGTTGCAGAGTGGGACTCCATGATTGGAATAGGCACCGAGGCGAGAATTATCAGGTCCGTGGAATTTTGAGCCCAAGACCCGCTGAGGCGGGGAATTGAACCCTGGTCCTGGGCTAGACCTCTGCATCAGGGTCTGCCGCTCTAATCATTGAGCCACACTTCTCCACTTCTCCAATGGTTCCCATGAAGACCCATTGCCGATCATCTCTGGATGACAGACTGAACTATGAACGGCAAACTCTTTTTGGTGCCTGTTGCTTCAGTTTTCCATGTTTTTTTCTTTTTCCTTTCTCTTCTTGATGTTGGGGTCCCCGTCAACTGTTTCCCGAACCCCGTAGTCGGGCTGCTGGTACACCGGGTGCACCCAACTGCTGCATAGTAACCAAAATATTCGGATCCCACTCCAGGTTCCCCCCAGCGCACGTCGGACCTAACATTCTAGATGCAGCCTAATAATCTAAAAGTTCTCACGCGTAACGTGAGAGGGCTCAATAATCCCGTCAAATGCAGAGTGAACCTCTCATACTTGGAGAGTACCGGTGCAGACATCTGTTTCCTGCAGGAGACGCACCTACTCACGAAAGACTGTCATCGACTCAGGTCCCGCATTTTTCTCACACAATATTTCTCATCTAGGCCCTCCAAGATGGCAGGGGTAGCGATTTTAGTTTCCGGGACATTAAAAGGGAAGGTGGTACAAAAAGTGGCAGAAATTAAGGGCAGGTTGCTTACCTAACAGTTCACAATTGGGGGACACACGCTAGTTATCGGGTCCATATACGCACCCAATGAAGGACAGGAACGGTTTCTGCACGAGGCTCTGACTGAAGCTACTGCAGAGCGTACGATTTTGCTGGGGGTTGACCTTAACTTTGTATTCGACAACACTCTTGATAGGTTGGCACAACACACAGGCCAGGTTGACTAGACTAGACAACCTCAACTCAAAGAATACTCCTACTACTCTGGTGCCCACAAAACCTATGCATGACTTGATTATCTGATAGGTTATGTGGGGCGCTCCACAATATCACTGTGGCAGTAGAAATCCTAGTGGCGTCGCTGTCTGACCATGCACCGGTTGTGGCCGCACTGATACTACCACCTATCCAACAGCCAGCGCGACAGTGACACCTACGGGACACCCTCTTGCAGCACACGGACGTAGTGACCCAGATACAACATGAACTTGATGAGTATTTATCACACAATGACAACCCAGACACACTCCAGTCCACCAGATGGGAAGCCCTGAAAGCGGTAATTAGGGGCGTACTATTCGCCATATCGTCAGCAGACTATGCGGAATGCAAACGAAAGAGAGAAGACCTAACTCAGAGGGTGTGGGAACTGGAACAAATGCACCAACGCACAGGGGTTCCGCGAACCTGGCGCCAACTGACGGAAATCCGGGTGCAGCTGGCAGCTATTGATCGTGACAGGGCAGAATACACCCTGCTCCGCCTGCGCCACTCTATTTACATTGGATGGGACAAATGTGGGTGGCTTCTAGCACACAAATTAAGAGAGGTTAGGCAGCTCCAGGGGGTCCAGGAGATCAGGGATCAAGGGGGGACAGTGATCACAGAAAACGCAGTTATTGCTGAGACGTTTCAAAACATTTCCGCTCACCTGTACAATGGGCAACAGTTAGCAGCGGAGGATATGGACGCGTATATGACGGAGGCGCGTCTTCCCACACTGACCTCAGACCAGGCGGAACGTATAGAAAGGAACATATGTCTTCGAACATAAATCTTCTGACCCAGACTAGCGCCCCTACTGACTAGGCTTTTTACTTCCTTTGCGTCCCCAGGGGCGATCCCCAATCCATGCTGGAGATCGCAATCGCTGTCATCCCGAAAACAGGGAAAGATAGGACCAGCTGTGGGCCTATAGGCCCATCTCCCTCTTGAACATTGACTTGAAACTCTCCACTGGTATCCTAGTGGCTCGACTAGCTCCTTATATGCCTGGGCTGATAGACCCCGACCAGGCGGGATTTATCCCCCAGCGACAGACCAGTGACAACACCAAGAGGGTCTTACATCTCATAGAGAAAGCGTCACGCATCCCTGGTGACTATAACCTCCTCACCATCGATGCCGAAAAGGCCTTTGATTTTGTTCACTGGCCCTACTTAGAACAGGTATTGACCCGCAAAGGCCTGGGAGAGAGAATGAGGACACAAATCCTAAATTGCTATCATTCCCCTACAGCATCAGTGAGAGTTAACAGGAACACCTCAGCTCCGTTCCCCATCAGTAGGGGTGCAATACGGGGTGCCCACTGTCACCCCTGCTCTTTGCATTGTACATGGGGCCGCAAGCGTAATGAGTCAGGGAGCACCCACAAATCACGGGCATTCGTTTCGGGGCCGATGTACACACCATCAGCCTTTATGCAGGTGACGTCCTCGTCACCTGAGCGAATCCGGAGATAGCCCTGGGAGCCTTTCTGGGTGAGCTGTACTCTTTTGTGAAGGCTTCCGGGTTCAAGGTAAATATCACAAAATCCACCACCCTAAATCTCTTTCTGTCACCAAATGCGCAAGCACACCTCCAAAACCTGCACCCCATACACTGGTCCAACAGGTCGGTCCCATCCTTGGGAATTCTCTTGGCTCCCACGCTACAGGCCACGGCGTCAGTTAATTATGCTAAATTACACACTCAAATCCGCTCAGATCTGCAGCGATTGAAACACTACCCAATTTCCTGTTTGGGGCGAATAGCGGCTATTATAAAGACAATCTTACCAAAAATTCTGTACCTCTTCCAGACACTCCCCCTGAGGCCCCCCCACTGGCTGGCTGAGGCGAGTGCAGGCGGAGCTCTCCCTCTTTATCTGGCATGGTCACAAGCCGAGAATGAAGAAGACTGTTAGCACTCTCCCACCTAGCGAAGGCGGCCTTGGGATCCCTGATATCACACTCTATTTAAAGCTGCACAGCTGCGGCACCTGGTTGAATGGAGCCGCTCTGAATCAGAGAAGCACTGGCTATTCCAAGACCGAGCGTGGCAGGCACATCCCTTAGGAAGATCCCCTTCCATAAGAAGTCGCAGAGACATCCCAATCTCTACGCTTCACACATTACATTCACCACATTAACAACATGGGACCAGACTAATAGGAGACGGGAAACATCCTTTACCACGTAACAATTACAACGGGGTATAGTTACATCGTGGTTTTAACAACACAAGTCATTACCACGACTTGCACTGGAGGGCGCTCTAGACTAAGGAATAGTGTGAATTACTATTCCAACACCTTCCCAACTGTACGTACATGGGAGTTGGAATAGTAGTTCACACTATTCCTAAGTCCAGCACTCTCCAGCGCAAGTCCATGTAACGACTTGTGTTGTTAAAACTGCAATGGAACATAACGCGTTGTGATGGTACGCGTTGTATCATCATACATCCATAAGAGACACGAGCTGACTGCTTTTCCCTCCCCCCTGACACTACTCTTTGACGGCCCTAACTTTAGCCCAGGGATAGGCGAGACTTCCTTTTTGCAATGGAGAGCCACGGAATGCCGAGCACAGGGGCACTTATTTGATGTAGAGGGCATCATCCCTTTCAATCAGCTTAGATCTGATTACGGCCTTCCTGATTTCGAAAGGCTAGCTATTTGCAGCTACGACAATGGGCACTATACCTTGACAATAGGTCACAGGCGCAAAGACATCTCTCCCCTTACGAACAATGGCTCATTACATGGTCATCAGATAAGAAACTTACCTCAGACCTATATAAAATGCTACTCCCTCTATACACGTGCGTATACAATGCAGGTCGCGCATGCTGGGAGAGGGACCTCGGACACAAACTTAGCAGCAAAGAATGGGAAGGGGTATGCTATAGGGCGCGCCACAGAGCGAGTCATATGGGCCTCACAGAAACGTTAACCATATTAGCCTCCTATTGGTATTACACGCCTGAGCGCTAACACCAGGCCGACCACACACACAGTGCGGACTCTTGGAGGGGGTGTGGGGAAACGGGAACGCTGGTTCATCTCCTAAGGGAGTGCAGACACCTACAACAGTACTGGTCACAAATAATGGATGAAATTGACAATCATCTAGACACAGAGCTTCCCAGATTTTCAGCTTACGTCCTCTTGGAAGTCTCGAACCCCCTCACATATCCCCTAAAGTCTAGAAGAGGGCGACAGATAGTGATAGCTCTAGGTACGGCCACTCAAAATATGTTACTGCACTGGAGGGCTTCTCGTGTTTCCACCCATACAGGTTGGTTTCAGCGGTTGTGGCACATACTTGGGATGGAGAAGATTTCACTCATGCTGGCAGGGAAAGGCTCGACGTTTAGTGAGCTCTGGCAACCCTTCCTGGCCATCCTGTTCCAAGAATTCTGGGAACTCATATATGCCCCAGACACCTCCACCTCTTAAGACTTACCTCATTGGACAAGACTACTTAGCGGGGTGTGCCATAGCACTGACCCTTTATACCAAGACACAATTTCCTCATCACGCAGTGGACGGGGGAAATATTGGGAGGGGGTGGGATTGTTTCTGTTAACTTTTATGTTTGACCTCTTCCGTTAATGCCTGTGCTAAATGTTCACTCCTGGGTTCTGCCAACCCATATCGCATATCACATAGCTGCACTTGCGGTTGTTTCAATAAAAAGATTTAACCCATAAAATAGGCCTGGGTGTAGTATGCAGAGTTTTACTACGTGGAACTCCGCGAAGTTACAAAAAACTGCAGTTTGTGCTGGTATTCCTGCAGCTCGGGTAGAAATTCTACCCGAGCGGCAGCTCGCGAACTTACCGTTTGCGATCGCAAACGTACCGTTTGGGGGAAAAACTCCACTGCACATTGCAAAGCGGAGTTTACTGCACTCCGCGAGCCGCGCGGAGTGCGGGAAACTCCACGAACGGAGCAAAGTTCACCGCCTAGGCCTAAAAAATACTCCAACCACCAGATAAAACAAAAGATCAAATGCTGAGTACTCTGGCCTGTGGCACCATGATACATGAAGCTAAACTAGCAGCTTCTCCCACCACTATGCCGATTTTCTCAAAAAAGAGTAGCTGCCCAATCAGGCTCACTGACATTTTATGTAGGTCTTAACTTTCTAAAGGGACAATATTTACTAAATGTATGCAATGAAATCTGATCAGATTCAAGAGAAGACGGACAGCCACATTCTACACATGGGGGGTAGCCACTGGAGTGTCAGTGTAGGATTTATCCATGTTTTCCATTTGTTACTGATCCGGCTCCTGCAGAAGTTGCCTTTGTGTTCCTGAATAAAAAGTGCTGAACTTTTATAATAACTTACAAGCTTTATTTTATATACTTTGTCTCAAACAGGAGACAAACAGATAAACCTTTTGAGTCACTTTGGTTCTGGGTTGGAGAGATGCAATCCAGTCCTTCTCACTCCCAGGCAAGAGGGCTCCAGGCAGCAGGTCAGCACAGTAGAGCAGGAGTCCAGCACAGTAGTAGTCCAGCAGGGTGGCAGTCCCTTCAGCAGCACAGCAGTTCTCCTTCCTGGCAGAGTATCCACAGGTCCAGAAGCGTACTCAGTTGGTGGTGTCAGAGCTCCATTAATTATACCCAGTTGTGCCTTTGAAGTGGGCGAGACTTCAAAGAGAGGCCTTTGAGGTGCACTAGACTCCCTGCCCTGGCTCCAGACTCACTATAGTGGGGTATGCAGCCCTTTGTGTGTGGACAGGACACAGGCTATTCAGGTGTGAGGCAGTGCTCAGCTCAGTCCCCCATCATGTCAGTTAATAGCCCATTAAGTCCCATAAAGTCACACCTACACTCCCATTGTATGTGGCTATCTAGAGGGAATTTACATAGTCACCCACCCCAGATGTAGATGTGAATTCAGAGACAGGCGGAAGGCACCAAATGGCTAAAGTGAGAAAACATAAAAGTGGCATTTTTTCAGTATTACAATTTAACATCCAACTTCATCATAAGTTGTGAATTAAATTGTGAGTCCAGAGACAGCAAACTTAGGGGTCCCATCTCTTCTCAATTGGAAATCCGACTTCTAGAATGTCCAGAGCCTTCTTCGGGGTGGCATATATATTAAAAAGAAAAGTTTAATCCCCGCAAGAGGGTTAATTTGCCAGGTTGACATGGCAGTTTAAACCTGTGCACACAGGCTCTGCAATGGCAGGCCAGAGACGTGTTTAAAGGGCTACTGAAGTGGGTGGTACAATCAATGCTACAGGCCCACTAGTAGCATTTAATTTACAGGCCCTGCATATATAGCGCACTTTACTAGGGCCTTATAGATAAATTAAATATGCCAATTGTGGATAAGCAAATGTTACTATGTTTAAAGCAGACATTACATTCACTTTGGTGCTGGTTAGCAGTTGTAAAGTGCCAAGAGTCCTAAAGCCAGCAAAACCAAAGTCAGAAAAAACATGAGGTCTGAGGCAAAATGTCAGGGGAAACCACACCAAGGATGCCAGGTCTAATACTAATGTTCTACTCACCTCCTGCCACAGGTCTCCCTCCTCCGTTCCGACATTCTATCATATTATCTAGCTAGTGCAGGGCTTTTTCTAACCAATACATGCCTACCTGCCTTAGCCTACCTACTATCACTGTTACCCAGTGCTCAACATCCCACTTTTTGTGATCTGAAATCCTTGTACGAAGTCACCGTGGAAGGTAGGTAGGTAATACCATATGTTTTATGTGATACGTTTCATGTATTCGGCTTGTCAGGCTACTGCAAAGTTGTCTTTGTGTGTGTTTCTGAATAAACAAAACAATGCATGACTGATGGAAAAGACCAAAGAGCTCTCTTTCACATTGTGCTGATCAACACGTCTTTGCACATTATGCTTCAGGAGATTAGGAGATTTCCACCACCCAGCGGAGAACAGTACAGAAGAGATTGAGAGGAGAAGAATCCCTCTAAGTCGTTTGGAGGCACGGCATTATTTGCATGTCATCTAGGATTCAATGCCAAAAGCAGATAACAGTTTGGCCAACAGTCTGAAGCAGGAATGAAAGAGGTGGGGCGAGATGTCCAAATTCTGGGGAGCATCCAAAGAGGCAGACAACTCCAGCTGAGAAAAGTAAGAGGAAAAGCATTAAACTCAGGAGTCTAGACCGTCTAGACCCACTTCTTAGAACCACTTGAAGAAGAATAGATGATCAGCGGTGTCGACGGTGGAGAAAGAGCCCAAAAAGAATCCAACATGCTGTCTTTAGATCATCCACAATGGCTAATGCAGCATGACTAAGATGAAATCCTGCCTTGAAGGACGATCATCGGACTTAAAAAGGCTCCAGTCGGACCTCTGAAGGGCAAGGTGGTGCACCCTGAATTTGAGTTCTTGGCCAACAGCACGTTTGACGGGCTGACAAATGACAGGTTCTGTTGAAGAGTCTGGGCGATCTGCTGCTGGTATTTTCAGTTTTGTCCTGAGAGTCAGTGAGCCTCTTAGGACTTCCGCTCCAAACCCCGCTGGGTGCTGAAAGAAGACGCCCAACCACCACCACACTGGTGGTATGTATGACTCAACGCGCTGTTCTGTTGCATTCCATGTGCAGATGCGGTTTCTTAAACCCATGAGGTCAGGGCTCCACAGGATCAGCAAAAGACTGCGAAAGGCGTCACCTGGCATGGCGGGATTAATCAATTATAAGTCAATAATGTTGGCAATCATCGTAGGCTGCTGACATCACTACCGAAGCCGGGTTACTCTAGGAGAATGAAAAGTTTGGAAGTCCCTGCCTTCAGATTACCCCATATCCCTTGTTGTGCCACAAGAACATATGCCTTGACAACTAGGGTGGATGTCACATCTCAGCCTCATGAGTTATGCGCAGTACAAGGCAGGGGGGCCCTCTAATCCCCCTCTAGAAGTTTCCACTGCCTCCTTGCCAATCCGTGCAGGCAGGCACCACCCTTGGCTGACCCAGTAATGGGGAACAGAACCTCTCTGCCTCGTGTACGTACAGTATGCATGGTAGAGAGAGGGGGCAGGTAGGCAGAGAATGGAAACAGGACCCCGCACCGGAGGAAGCTGACTTAACAGGGAAAACTTGCACAAACATGGCTCAGCTTCCCTCAATTAGCGGAGCGGTTTTGCTTTGCATACTTGTAGCAGAAGGCTAATCAATTTCTGGCTCAGGCCTGGGCTGAAATGCCAGTTGTGCGCGCGCCAGAAATGCTAATCAGTTACAATTCTAAGAACCGCCCCTGATAATGGAGCAAAGCTTTTTCGAAAGCCCACTCCACGCATTTTAATTTAGGAGGGTTTGCGCCTGGCTGGAACACAAACACACACATCCCCGTGAAAAATCTGTTGACTGTACTTGGAGCCGAGTGTCAGACGCAGATCAACTTCCTGGACGGGGGCCATCTTGGGAGGGAGAGCAGCGCACGGGAGGCAGTTTAGCACGCACTATATGGATCTGGAAGGAAATATAACTTCATACAGAGGTGAAATGCATGTTGGGAAAGGGCCAGGTGACAAGAAGGGAAAATCATCAGCCACTTTCTAGCATCAGACCCTAATTTGGTGTTTTATGTCAGAATATCGAGGACAAACATGTTATGGGACCAAAATTGAGGCCTGAATTTCGACTGTCCAAAAAATATTATGATGGTTCATACATACGTCAAGGTCCTCGTACTTGTGCCTCAATATTTGGCTCGCGAGATTTTGTAGTTGATATTTTGGTGGAATTCTTCCTGATTTCTAGCAGACAGGTTTTAGTCCCTGAGGACATAAATTAAAAAGAGAAATTCATAGGCAATCACAAGGGGACATTTACAAAAATAACTGCAAAGTTTCGTACTCACCCGCTGTTTCTCATTTCTGAGCAATGTTGCCCCGCAGGTGTGAATCATGAGGGGCAGAGTGTATGGGGAAACCAGGATTTTCCAGGCAGGCCAGTGTTTCGGGAAGGCCATGCAGTTTCTCCTGGAGCAGAGCTGGTAGCATGCCAGGCCGGTTGAACACGTGTCTGGCTCTGCTTCAGCCCTTTAAACTTTTAGAGGCACTGTCAGGATCGCAGTTATCAATAGTGCAGCTGATGCAGCGGAACCAGGATCAATTGATGTCAAGGTTCCACTGTCGCCCAGTTATGGCTGTTTTTAGCTACCACACCTGGGGAAAGGGTCAGTTTTACGTGGTTGCTTTAGGACCGTTGGCACTTTTGCTACAATAGGTGGGCACTGACCTATTGACAGGGATCTCCACATTTTACCCTGCCCAGCGCATCTCCACTTTCCTGGCCAGAGGCGATTAGAAGGATCAGAAAAGTGGTGCACACACTGCACGTAGAGGGCTTTTGTGCCTTATTCTTTCAACCTGACAACTCTTATGGTCCGATGCCCCCTCTGACAGTCAAAGTGTCCCTGCGGGCATCTTGCTTTAGACAGCTGCCCCTTATGTGCCAAGCCCCTGAAGCCAGGCACATAAACACAGCATCCCTCACCTGGACTTCTCTTGGACATTTCTACTTCTCACTGAAATATATAAAAAAGTATTTGACACCATTTTTGGTAGTCCATATTATCGCAACAGGTGTTACAGTGCCTCCTCTGTTTACATCAGTGAAATAGGAATATGTGTTGGAAAAATGTACAAACAGCACAACTGTTTACTTTGCAGACACCTACCCAGAAATCCACACACAGAAAACTAATTATGGAAACCACTGCAAAATGACTCTAATTGCAATACACAAAGGGGCTCATCCCAAAGACGCTGGTTAGAATAGCTGGAAAAACACTCAGGACGAAATGCTGTTTACGAATGGTACCAGGCTCCATTTTTATTCTGATTGTGATGTTTGAGGAAAGCAAGAGGAAATAGCGTGCATAAACGCCTCTTGTGACTGATGTGTCACACTGTACCACCGACATCACACGGTTTGACCCTCTCTATGTGAAAACCATGAGAATAAGTAATATCTGTGCATATCATGTGATGGGCGCAAAATGGATAAATGGATGTAAAAACCATTTACATCCATATTGTGAGAAAATGTGTTTTGGTTGCAGTACAACCCACACTTTTTGCCTGGTATCTGGGGCAACTTCGACTGAAAGTGTGCTGGGGCCCTGCCAATCAGTTCCCCAGCAACAGTGTTCTTTCCCACAAACTGTTCCACAATTCAACAAGGAAATCATTCCTTATCGTAAAAGAGCTCTTAAAAATACCAACCACTCCATCCTCCAACACCCCACCTATAGACCGTAGCAACGAACTAGCTACCTATTTCAATGACAAAATCGCCTGTATTCTTGCATCCCTTCCCCCTTCCTGCCTAGCAAGCCACATGGACAATGAAACATCCATCAGTCAGACAGGAAGCAGCATGCGCCCCCAACTAGCGACATTTAGGGTAGTAACCTGTAACGAGGTAGATGCAACCTTGGCCAAAATGAAAAGCAGATCACCTCTGGACCCCGCACCTATTAGATTTCTCAAAGCCGTAGCCCCTGTCATCGTTCCAACGGTCACAGAGCTCATAAACAGCTCACTTGCCCAAGGATCTGTCCCCGCTAGCTGGAAGAGTGCAGTGGTTAAAGCGCTCTTAAAAAACCCCAGCTGGACCCAGCAGATATGGCAAATTACAGGCCAATCTCACTCCTCCCTGGCATTAGCAAGGTAGCCGAGAAATTGGTCAATGGACAACTGTCTCACTTTCTCGAGGTAAATAACTTCCTACGGCAATCCCAAACGGGGTTTCGCCCGGGCCATGGCACAGATACTGCCCTTCTTGCCGTCATCGAGGAGGCAAGGCGCATTCTGGATTCAGGAGGGTCAGTGGCAGTGATCCTCCTGGATCTTAGTGCAGCCTTCGACACAGTCAACCATCGTGTCCTTCTCCAGCGGTTGGCGGCAGCAGGGCTCACTGGGGCGGCGCTCAGGTGGATAGAGTCCTTCCTTGCTGGGCGCTCATTCCAGGTATGGGATGGTAATCACCATTCGACCACCCTCCCCCTCACGAGTGGGGTTCCCCAGGGGTCATCTCTAAGCCCTACGCTTTTTAATGCTTATATGGTCCCCTCGAAGATGTGGTGACACCCTTCGGGATTAAAACAGTGAGTTTTGCTGATGACACACAGCTGGTCGTCTCTCTATCCCAACTGGAAGACCACCCAGACAATTTGGCAAATTGCCTCACGGAAATCCACAGTTCGATGTGTGAATCATCACTCAAATTAAACGGGTCTAAGACCGAAGTTATGCTTATGGGAAAGCAATGGGTGACTATCCCCCCATCGGTCTGGCCAGACGTATTCGGGGAAATTCCCACCCGAAACAAGAAATCAAGACCCTAGGAGTCTGGCTGGAACCCGAGCTTTCAATGAAAACGCAAGCGGCCAAAACAGCAGGCACCTGCTTTGGGCTCATGCGCACCACCCGCAGGATCCTTCCCTTACTCCCGCCCGCATCCAGAAAACTCCTAGTCCAAGGGTTAATACTGGCACGGCTGGACTACAGCAACATGGTCTATCTGGGAGCTCCAGAGGCCACCATGGCTAAACTGCAACAAACACAAAATGCAGCAGCCCGACTACTTATGAACCTTCCCTCCAGAGTATCAGCCAGACCAGCAATCAAGGCCCTGCACTGGTTGCCAGTACGCCAAAGGGTGGAATTCAAAGCCATGTGCACTGCACACAAATTGATGAATGGAGCTGGCCCTACGATCCTCAGGGACCTGGTAACTCCTTATAAGGCCCCCAGATCTCTTCGGTCTGAGAATGAGCATCTGGCCAACATCCCCAAATACAAAAAGACACGGACTGGAGGCCGACGCTTCTCTGTGAAGGCCTCTACCGGGTGGAACTCTCTACCCCGCACCCTTAGGCTGGAACCCAGTTATCTGATTTTTAGAAAAAAACTCAAAACACTTCTATTCCCTAAATAAAGTCCCTTCCCCTCTCTTCCCTCCCCTCGGGATAACACAATCATTATAGCGCGGGGATGCCTTCGGGTCACCAGGCGCTCTACAAATCGTTAATAATAATAATAATAATAATTGGCCCTTCAAGCCGCCTGTAAGTCCCTAGTAATGGTACCTAGGGTATTGGGACTGAAAAGGGTCCTCCAAGGTCCCCTCCCCTAGACCATGCAGGCTGCTATAGCAGCATGCATGCCCTGGTGCAGGCAAAACAACAAAGTCGACATGGCACACTGCCTGTGTGCCATGCCAACTAGCACAGCCTAAGGTATATGCAAGTCACCCCTCTAGCAGGCTTTACAGCCCCAAGGCAGGGTGCACCATCCTATAGTTGTGGGCATATCTGCATGAGCAGATATGTCCCTAAAATGTTTAAATCTATTCTTAGATATTGTCTGGGTCCGGGGGGTCTGTAGACGAGGGTTCCTCTGAGGGTGGTGTTGGGATCGGTGTGGATCTGGAAGTTCAGGTGTTCGGAGGTGCTGAGGGTGTCGTCGGTGTTAGTTGAGACTCTGAGAGTGTTCCTGTGGACGATGGCGCATCCTCCTCTTATTCCGTTGGCGTGGTCCCTGCAGGTGATGTTGTAGCCGTCCGGGATGGCTATGTCGATGTCGGTGCCGAGGAGGGGGTCAGCCAGGTCTCCGTCAGGAAGGCGACGTCAGGGGAGGTTGAGTCGAGAAGGTCCCAGAGTTCCACGGCGTGTTTGCAGGCAGAGCGGCGGTTCGGAAGGATGCATCTGAGGTAGTTGGGTACTATCCTGGTCAGTGTGTTGGAGGGTCGGATGCTGGTGAAGCTGCAGTTCCGGCAGGAGAAGGGTCCTTGGGTGCGCTTCAGGGCAGCCAGGAAGCTGGTGCGTGATAGTCCGGCGTTGAGTGTGTGGAGGGTGCTGGCATCGTAGTGGAGACGGGCGTTGTTGCATTCACGGGGGACCAGGGTTCTGGCGCTGGACGCGGCCCAGGTGGGGAAGGGTGCAGACGGGCTTGCCTTAGGCGTACCTATGGCGCTTTGGGCGGCCGCTGTGCAGGGCAGGTGGGGGGAGCAGCTGGGAGGTGGGAGCAGGTGAATGGGAGAGCGGGGTGGCGGGCCGCAGGGGGCGCAGTGGCAGGAAAACAGGACGGCGAGAAGCAGGAGTGAGGAACGGCGAGGGGAACAGAAGGCAAAAAGGGGAGAGAAAAACCGGCAAAGGCACAGTAATGGTACGAGAGGGAGGAGGAATAACAAATTAAGACAATGTACAGATCAGCAAATTACGGGGGAAAGGAGGCAAAAGGGCACAAAAGGCAAGAGGGCACAGCAATGCCACGAGAGGGAGGAGGAATGAAAAAAATAAAACTTTGCACAGATCAACAATAATAAAACAATGCACAGATCAGCAAATTACGGGGGACATGAGGCAAGGAGCACAAAAGGCAAGAGGGCACAGCAATGGCATGAGAGGGAGGAGGAATGAAAAAATAAGAGAACAAATAAGCAAGATACAGGGAGCAAGAGCAAACCTTTGGCCTACCACTGTCCACCAGGGATGAGGCGCAGGTGGCAGCCTGTGGGTGGAGGAGGGCCTCGAACTTAGTCAACAGCAGCAACAGCTGGGCTGGAGCACGGCACCCAGGCTGTGCTGTGCGGCGTGGGGAGCGATCTGTCTAGAAAGTCAAGGGTCACACCTGTCTAGAAGGGTCAAGATGGCACCTGTCTTGCAGCCAGTGACCTCTACAACCCCTGGGAGGACTGCCTGCCTTTGAGAAAGATCATGACAACCTAGGACATTGGCCTGTCCACAAGAAACCAACACCAAGGACTCTGGTGTCCTCCGGATCCTCGATCCTTGATCCTTGACCACTCTACACCTGACGCCTCTGGCCTGTGTCAAGGTCACCCACCGATCCAGAAAAGGTTCCCCAGTGATCCTGAGTCCTAGTCCAGTGTTGGCTGACCCCCCCTTGACTCCAAAACGACGCCTGTAGTGTGAATTCAAAGGCTCTACCCGACCGGCTATGGTAGGAAACTCCAACATCAAAGGACACCCCTTCACCCAAAGCCCCTGGACCTTTGGGAGCTCGGCTAATTGTGTCCCTACGACCTACAGCATCTCAACTTATTTCTGTTGTCACTGCTTCTTTTCGTGCAGCCTCTGGTTCGACACCTGCAGTTTGTTTATTTAACCGAGTTTCTCCATTACAAAGCATTGGGCCCCCAATGGTGTATTTGTACCTTGCACGCCGTGCCTTTGTGCCGCTCGTGGTGTATATTTGGTGTGCTTGCTCTAACCCCCGAAGCTTGGCCCCTGCATCCGATTTACTTACCTGCAAGCTGCGTGGCTTCAGGCGCCCCAAGTCTCCATTGAAATGCATTGGGCCTATCTTTGAATTTGACCTCTAGACCCAGCCTCTCCTGTGCGGCAGGTGGTGCAGACTTTGTGCTTACCTGAACCCTGTCCTCTTCTGACCTCAAAGAAGGCTGGAACTGTATGTTTGGTACTTAACTGTGAACCGCATTGTTGTTTTCCACCATAGGTTAACATTGGACTGTTTGAGAAATGCACTAAGTATCGACTTTTGAAAGACTAAAGTATTTTTCCCAAAAAACATACTTACCATTTTGCAAAGATCTTGGTCTTAAAATAAAACTCAAACAAAGCTTATTTTTTATTAAATTGGTGTGGATCTCCTTTTTGGGTCAAACGTTAGTTTTGATCAATGTGTGTGCAATAAATGTCTTACACTCCTCTTTGTTAGGTCTAAGGCTGCATGCCCACACTACCATTAATAGAGCACTTTGGATTAGCATTGAGCCCAGTACACTTCTGGGGGAATCTCTGGACTCTGTGCACGGTATTACCACCTAGTGTTATACCATATACAGAGACAGCTTCCTACACATATCATGAAGGGTTTTGCAGAGACGAGCTACTGTTTTAATTGTACTTGCTGTGTGTAAAGTGAACCACTTTAGTCTGGCACTTCTCCAAGTTTGTTCCTGATTCAGAATGAAGGTGCTATTTATCTGGCCTGATAAATGTCAATACTGCAGGATTCGCTATTTATCAGGTGCGATAACTAACACTTATCAATAGTTTTTTAGGGAATAACACACAAATTTTGGTTCTTACACTACCGCAATACACATGGGGGCAGATTTATGTTAACTGGCGCATCCCCAGGGATGCGCCAGTTAATGTGAGCCACAGTGCGCCACAGCTACGCCACCCATGGTGCGCCACATTTACAATGCGGCGCACCATGGTGCAAAAACGGCACAGATGCGTGACGCATCTGTGCCGGAAATGTGACGCATTGCTGGAGTTGTGTCGCAGGAGCGACACAGCTCCAACAAGGCTTGGGGGTGCCCCATCTTCACAATGCTGCGTCAAGACCTACGCCTGCTTCAAGCAGGCGCAGGGTTTTGACGCAGCATTGGCCAGAAAGTGACTGAGTGAAATCTCATAGATTTCACTCAGCCACTTTCAGGAGGCGTTCCTGCGCAGGAACGCCCCCCCCTGCGCAGGAATACCTCCTTATGGCGCAGGGCTTTACAACGTGACGCATCTCCTAGGTGCCTCACGTTGTAAATAGGGCACATTGTTTGCACCGCTGTTGCGTCAAATTAAGTGACGCAATTGCGGCGCAAAGAGGCGCAAGAGCATCATAAATCTGCCCCATGGTGTGTAAATGTTTTTTTTTTTTTTTTTTTAGTCCTCATTATGCAACGAGTTAAAGTTAGAAGATTATCAGGGACCCTTCTCTTACTCCAAGCTTTCTTTATTTTCCCGAAGGTCTGGACCATCTCTTTCCGACATTTCAGAGAAAGGGAACCCCTTACTTCCATATACTTGTAAGGAGAAGGATTCTTATTTCGGATGGGGGTGAGCTAGCCATTATGGCTACTCTTGCAGGCCTTACTCCATTAGTGTTGCGATAGCGTAATCATTGGACTTTTAGTGGACTATAGTGTGAGATCCAAATAGATGACTACCACAACATCTACAAAAGAGAACCATAGCTTAAATCAACCCTTATGAAACTCTTCCCATATGTCCCAAAATTTATATTTTTTAGAAGCGAGCCTCTTTTTTTTGTCTAAGTTGTACACTCTCAGAATTGACGCAAGCCATTCATTATAGGTCGGAGGGACAGGACTTATCCATTTTATACAGATCTCCCTCCTAGCCAGGAGGATCAACATGAAGATTAAATTTTCATGGGCTTTAGAGAAAGATCTTACTGCATTCATGCCTGTCACCCCAAAAATAACTAGGTCCATACTTACAGTTAGTTGTCTTCCCATTACCCCTTCTAAGGTAATACCCACATCTTTCCAGAAGCCATCGAGACCGGGACATCGCCAGAACATATGCAGGTCGTCAGCCATCTGTAGTCCACATTTTGGACAGCTCCTCACTGTGGACCCGTTCAGTTTGGATAGCCTCTTCGGGGTCCAATATGCTCTATGAGTGGTGAATAAATGATTTCTTTTGAGAGCAGCAGACGTTACAATCGACCAGCATTTGCTCATAGATACTTGCCATATATTACTTGTATCCAGCGTCGGCAGGTCTTTCCCCCATATACTCTCTGGGATCCGGAAGTCCTCCTCCCCAGCTGAAATTAGGGCCCAGTACCAGAAGGATATTTCTTCTGGGAACGGTTCATTAACCTGCATCTTTATTTCGAGGGAGATGTTACCTTTCCTGAATTCTTTGAGTGACTTAGTCCAGCTCAGCAGTTGGTAATATTTGAATTTCGATAGTGTGGAATTCGTACGTTGCGATAATATTTCCCAGTCAAGAAGCTTGTTTTGAAACAGGAGTTGCCCCCATTCTACTAGTCCTGCCGATTTTAGGGGAATCGCTAAACTGTCCCTGAGGCAGTCTGGTGTAGTCTGGGAATCCCAAATCGGAGCTTTATCACTAATGAAAGGGATATCCAATGTAGATCTAACACAGTACCACAGCCTAGCGGCTGATTTCAGGATCTTCAATTTGATTTTTTTTAAAGAACTTCGGGTGACCGAATTTGTACAAAAAATGGCTAGTGTTGTTAGTTAATTTTTGTAGAAATAATGGGTAGGTTTCGTAAGAGCCCAACAACATCCTACTGTTTTTAAATTGGAAGGCCCTGCAATATTCCAGGAGGTCTGGACACGCTATACCTCCCTGCTCCTTCTTTCTCCTTATTTTATGCCAGGCGATTCTTGGTCTTTTTTTTTTTTTTTTTTTTTTTTTTTTTTTTTTTTTTTTTGGTGTAAGAACTTTATTGCACTTATTTATCACACATAGGTCAAATCGTTAATCTCCCATGTTGCGGTCGCCTACAACCACATCGGGCCGGCACCTCGCATCCATGGTTACGAGCAACTGTTCCAGAACTACACAGCCCATCAGCCGACATCCAGCGGACCGGCGGCGCATTAGTAGATAGAAATCCGTCGCGCGGCAGTGCTATGGTCGCTTTCTTATACATCAATAATCTTACATTTTCTCGGTTTTTTGTACATGTAACTGAAACTTAACTGAACTTTACAGTCCCCAACTTGTATTACTACCTCTGCAACCCTCCCTCTGCATCACAGCATCCTCCCCCCCATGAGCCTGCACAGTACAACCATTTGTCTCATGTTGTCATCAACGTACGTTTATTCAATCAACTTCTGCTTCTGAATTTGCTGTGCCGTGTACCAGTAAGTAGTCACGCAGGTATCCCCAATAATCCTTGGGCCTAGAGCCGATCGGCAGCTCCTCCTCATACGTGTTGAGCGTGTCTCGGCAGTACACCATGTCCTCAATCCAGCGTTGCACCCCTGGTGCCCTTTTACTATTCCAGTGGATTGACACCCGTCTTTTAGCTAACAGTAGTGCGACCGCACAGAATTTACGCTTCAACGCTCTCAGGTGTGGAGTGATGCCCAATAGGCAGACTTTTGCATCACAGGACATGTTAATCCCCAACATTTCATTCAAAACCTGCACAACTTGTTCCCAATAACCCGCCACCCTTCTACAATGCCATGCCAGATGCATGAAGTCAGCTCCCGCCTGGTTACACCTGCAGCAATTGGAGTCCTCTCGTAAGCCGTATTTGTGTAGTCTTTGTGGGGTGTGGTAGACCTGATGCAGATACTTATAATGTATTATTTTCAGGTTCCCGTTAGGGGTGAGCATGCCCGTAAGCATGCATGCGGAGTCCCATTCCACCTCCGTCAGAGGCTCTGCAAGCCCAGCGCTCCACCTGTCCCTGGCCTTGTGTGTTGTGTTTCCCACTGCCCCTTGCGCACTTGCATAGAGTTTAGATACCATATGAGATGCCTTGGGTGTGGTCAGGAGTAGGTGTAAGGGTGCAAGGGTAGGCGGCTCTTCTGGATATGACGGGTAGTGTTCACGTATAGCTCTATGTAGCCTAAAGAAGTTGAAAGTGAACAGTTGAGACGGGTTTGTGATGTAATGTAATTTATCGAGTGTCTGAAACGCTCCATCCCTGTATAGGTCCCCCAGTGTGTCTATTCCGGCCCGCCGGAACAGCTCCATTCCCACCTGTTCCTGTGTCACCGAGAGGGCAGGGTGGTGTGCCAGTGGGAGAGTGGGTGCGTACAGCGGTAAACAGTTTGCCTCTTTGCCCAGGAGCCTCCATGCTTCAACGGTCGCATCGACTGTGTTAATGTCACGTTCATGTAGTCTGGTGCGTTTGTGCGTGAGTATACTAGTCAGAGGGATCGGGTCAGTGTCCCCCGCTTCTATCGCTACGTGTGTCAGAAAGGGCACTTCATGATACCAGAAGTGTGCGTATTGTGCCTGCGCGCATAAATAATAGAGATAAAAGTCTGGCACCTTGAACCCTCCCTTTGCGTAAGGCAAGGTCATGGTACGTAGGTCCATCCTCGCTTGCTTGCCCGCCCATAGCAGGTTGAGCACAAGCTTCTTGACGTTACGGAAGACCGCCGCGGGAGGTTTTATGGGGATGTTGTTGAATAGATAAAGAAATTTCGGTAAGAGCACCATTTTCACTATCGCTGCCCTGTCCGCCAATGAGAGAGGAAGTCTGTTCCATTTTTTAATTTTTTCCTCCAGGGCTGCAATCGTCCGCCCATAATTGGTCCTGACAACTACCTCTTGGTCTCTGTGAAACCATATACCCAGATATTTTGTGGGTTCCTCCTGCCACTCCAACGGATAGTCCAGGGGAGTTGGCTGCGTGCTGTCTGTTAGCGCCAGTATCAGGGATTTATCCCAGTTGATTTGCAAGCCGGCTTGATGACCAAACTTGATATATTCCCGTAGGAGAGGATTTAGGTGTTGTTCCGGATTTTTGACATATAGCACCATGTCGTCCGCGTACAGCGAAATGTGTATGGGACGGGAGGGCATTTGAATCGCTGAGTGATGATAGTGCTGTCGAATTTTGCAGGCCAGAGGTTCCAGCACCAAAGCAAAAAGCATTGGGGAAAGGGGGCAACCCTGTCTAGTGCCTCTGCAGATAGGTATGGGCTCCGATATGTATCTGTTGACTCTGATGCGTGCCGTCAAGTTTGTGTAGAGCATCGTTATCCATCCCTGAAATATCCATGGGAATCCCATGCGCACCAGCACCGCGTGGATAAATGGCCAGCCAATGGTGTCAAACGCCTTAGCAGCGTCTAACAGCACAGCCACTGCCTTCGTCTCTGGCTCCAGATAGTGCGCTAACGCGAACAGTGTGCGGGTGTTGTGTGAGGTGGCCCTGTCTGGGATGAATCCCGACTGATCCGGTCGGATTAACATTGGCATGAGGGGCTTTAGCCTGTCTGCCAGCAGACTAGCTATGATTTTGGTGTCTACATTTAACAAGGACAGCGGACGGTAGGAGTCACATTTATCTGCGTCCTTGCCGGGCTTCAGCAATGTGATGAGCAGGGCTTCCCTTAGAGACGCCGGCAGTGTCTGGGCTTCATGTGCCGCCCCATACATTCGTACTAAGTGAGGTGCAAGCGTGTCAGCGTATGCTTTATAAAATTCCGCTACAAATCCGTCGGGCCCAGGTGCTTTGTTGTTAGGTAAGCGTTTAATGGTGTCAGTGACTTCCTCTATTGTGATCGGGCGCTCTAGGTACTTTCTATGGCCGTCTGCTAACCATGCCATCTCAATGTCCTCCATATATTTCAATAGATCAGCCTGCGAAGGTGAGGGGTGTGATTCATATAGCGTACCATATGTGTTCATAAATGCACTCAGTATGCCTTTAGTGTCTGTGATCACCTCCCCGGTGCTGGTGGTGATATGTGTGACATTTTGTGGCGTTCTGCCTGCGCATATCTTGGCGGCCAGCTCCCTGCCCGGCCTACCCCCTTCGCCATATCTCCTCGCGGTAACTCGCTTGGTCACATAGTTCACTTCGTCTGCCGCAAAGCTAGCATGTTCCGTTAATAGCACTTGGATATCCCCCAAGAGTGTAGTATCTCCTGTTTGTGTGTATGCCTGCTCGAGAGTTTGAATGGCTTGCTCACGCGTGCGTAGTTGGTGCCTGATGTCTTTCAGGATGCCTGACGCTGTACTGAGGCAGACTCCCCGGATGGTAGCCTTGAAGGCTTCCCATAGCAAGCCTGGGTCCTCTGTCGTCGGTGCATTGATGTCAAAGTATTCCTTTATAGCGTTGTGTATGGTGTCGACAAACACTTGGTCTTTTAATGCTGACGCTTGGAAGCGCCAGGTGAAGGGAGGCGGGTCGTAGTGTGGGATGTCTAATTCTAACAGTACCGGACTGTGATCCGAGAGTGTGCGTGGCAAGTGCCCAACATCCGATACCCATGAGAGTATATCTTGAGTGCCCAGCCAGTAGTCGATCCTGGACCAACTATTGTTCGCCGCATTTATGTGTGTTGCTGCTGTCGCCCCTGGGTTACGAACTCTCCAGAAGTCCACCAAATTAAGGTCCTCCATAGCTTCCCCCACCATTGTCCTAGCGTTCCCATGCTGTTCCGATGTGTGTGCTGCTCTATCTAGTGCGTCTTGCATCGTGACATTGAAATCCCCTCCCCACAGTATATGAGGCATTGCCATGTTTGCGATGTTGTGCCATACTTTGCTGTAAAACCCCGGGTCATCCACATTAGGGCCATAAGTGTTCACCAGTAGGATCTGTTGGCGCCTAAGTCTGCCAGCCAGCAGCACGCATCGCCCAGCAGTGTCTCTTTGTACGTCGGTAACTTCTAGGCCTGTACCCTTCCTGATTAATATGCTAACGCCCCTGGAATACGTCGAGTAGCTAGAGTGAACTACCGTTTCAGCCCAACGTGCCCCCAGTGTTGAGGTGCCATCCCGCTCTAGGTGCGTTTCCTGTAAAAAAACAATGTTAATGTGCAGTCTATCAAAATATGCAAATAGCCGCCTGATCTTTTTCGGGTTGCCTAGCCCCCTCACATTCCAAGTGACCAGTTTTAGCGTGTCCCTACGCGACATGTATACGTATAAGGTGATAAATTAACCACAGCATATCATGCAGAATAGACAATGTTGTTCGCTTACTATGAACATTATTCATTGAACTGTGCGCCCCAAAGGAGTTCGCCATGCTTCTCAGACACAGAGGTTGCAGTGTATTAGGTCCTGGTTGTCTCAATCCCCCCCCACCCACTTTAGCGCCCAAACTTTGCCAAAGCCATCCCTGAGTTAACTTCAACTTGAACAGTAACGTCTTCATCCAACTTAGTTCGGGGTACACCCTCCTGGGGGTGTCACCAGGTTCACACATCTCCATCCACATAATGGATGTGGACGGTCGCATATGCGCTGTACTAGTGAATAACTTGCGTGCGATGTCCTCCAACCCCGTTTCCCCCCCAACACATCTGGTATCACTCAATTGTCAATTCTCCGTTACGCTGTCCTCTCCTTTGTCCCCAGATTCAGCTCGAACTAGAGGTGACACTAATCAAAGTACGCAGTGCCTCCCGCTCAGCTAGAGGTCAAGTAATGAGGCCGGTCAGGGTCTCGGCCACCCACCCATTGCCACTCGGTTCAGTGGCCTGCCCATCCCGCCTGCAATCGCACTGCGTATACTCACATCCGGATCAGCACCTCCACGGCAACACTTACTCGGAGCCAGTACTCACTGCAAGTCTGTAAGTGCTTTTCCGGTCCAATCACCTCCACCCATGTTGCTTTCACGGTCTGTGTGATTGTCTATAAGTGTCCGTGCATAGAAAAATCCTTGTCACGGTCATGCAGGACCAAACTTGTCGCCGGCTTGGTAATGGTTCGACTCACTCATTCCACATCACTTGTCGGTTCAGTTCGGTCATGTTGTTTCCTCCGCTTTCCTTGTTGTTTGACGAAGTCTTGTGCCGCCTGCACCGTTGGCAGTATGACAGGTTTCCCGCCTGTGAGGACTTTGAGTTTCGCCGGATACAGCATGGCATATTCCATGCCCAGTTCTCTCAGCTTTTTCTTGACAGGGGCAAATTCTTTTCGAGCTTGCTGTACCGCCATGGTGTGGTCTGGGTAGAACTCAAGCGTGTTCCCCTGATGCGTAATTTTCCCCAGCTCTCTCGCCAGCCGTAGGACCGTGTCTCTGTCCCTGTAATTAAGCAGACGTGCTATGATCATTCGCGGGGCGGCTCCGGGTTTTGGCACCGGGGCCAGCGACCGGTGCGCACGTTCCACTAGGAACACTGGAGATAGATGTTCAGCTCCAAATAGTTCTTTGAGTAGGGTTTCTATGTAGGTCTCCATTTTCCCCGTGTTTGTGGATTCCGGAAGGCCCGAAATCCGAACGTTGTTCCTCCTGGACCTAGCTTCCTGGTCTTCCACCCTAGCTCGCAGGACCTCCACTGTTTTCTCCAGGGCTCCGCATGTTTTGGCTGTGGCGCTCTGTACATCCTCAAGCTTCGAAATCCGCTGTTCTGCTTCCGTAAGGCGCCCGTCGTGCTGTTCAATTTTTGCCGCCATGCTGTCGACCCTCTGCACCACGTTATCAAGCTTGCCGTTCATCTCCTGTAAACTCTGCTGTATCGCCTTCAGCACTGACTCCATGCCCGTGTTTTCCGGTGTTTCCCGGCCCCCCTCCATCTCCGAGTCTGCTGTTTTGTTGCTGCCTTGGTTCCGCTTCTCGAATTGGAGCTTGGATTGGTTCCGGTCGGGCTTCCCCATTTCGAGATGTCGTTTCGACTGGTGTCGCTCCGCTGTGGCAGGGCTGCAGCCCGATGGTGTGCTTGTATTTGGACCGGCACGAGTCGCTGTTGCCGCAGTCCCCCCTCTCTCAGGCTCGTTCAGTTGTAGTCAGGCCCCATGTGAGGTCTCAGTCGGCGGGCGCGGCAGGTGCCCCTCTGGGCCGGTCGTAGTTGGGGCACTGCGGGGGTTCACATCCACAGCCCCCTCTGCTTGCTAGGTCGCCCGAGCTTTCAATGTGGCCAGCGTGTGTTTTTTCTTTTGTTTTTTTTTTCCTTTTAGTCCCCCTTGCATGCAGCGCCTTGTTAGAGATAGCGCTTGTGAAGGTTAGGTGCCTCTGCACGTTGCATATAACTCCTGCCGGCAGCAGAGGCGTGCTCGGTACTCACTGCGTGTCCTCGCCGGCCGAGCGCTCCACAGGCGCCTACTGCTGATGAGGATTCAAATGCTTCGTCTCTCCCTCATGTGCGAGTGGCACCGCTGGTCTCCGAGGGGCTCCGACCGGCCCGATCGACCGTTGCCGCCGCCAGTGTCGTGCGTTCCACGGGCGCCGCCATCTTGCCCACAGTGGAACGCACGCCGATTTGGAGTTGCGTTAAGTTCTGGGGACCTGCGGGGGCCTCACCGAGCCCCAGGTGTTGTTAGACAGCCATACACCAAGCCGCGCCGAGTGTCAGCTTCAGTCCGGACGCGCTAGGTGCTGGCAATCGCTCCGGGTCCCTGAGCCTCCGGAGCGGCCATTTTGAGCGGCGTCCGCGAGGGCTCCGGTTTGTCAGCCGTTTCGTCTGCTTCTCGCACAGTGGGCCGTGTCACCGTGTCAGGAGAGGTCGGCCCCACATTCCGACGCACAAATCCCTGCTCAGCGCTTGTGTTGGTGGGGTTTTAGGGGGTCAGAAGTCGTTAGAAGCGCGACCGCCCGGCGGAGCTGACTCGCTAGCCAGCCATGCCGCAGTGCGCCCTCTAGCGCCCCCCGATTCTTGGTCTTTTTGAGGACCAGATAAAGCTGGATAATTCTCCCTGGATTTTTTTTATAGTTTCTCTTTTGAACTCAAGCAGGATAGCGCTAAAAATGAAAGTACATTTCGGCAAGATTGCCATTTTTATAATATTAGATTTACCCAGGAATGTTAAAGGATGTCCACTCCATACTTTCAGAAGTTTTTTTACCTCAACTTCTACTCTGTGAATGTTAGTATGGGTTATTTTATCCAGATCTTTTACGAGATCAATACCCAAGTATCTTATTTTTTCCTTGCAAAAAGGGGAAACAAAATCCTCATTCCAGCTCATGGTTTCAGTTTTAGTTTGATTTATCTGGTAACCAGAGAACTTCCCAAAACCTATCAGGGTCTCTTCTGTTGTTTTAAGAGCCTCTTTTAAGTCTGAAGTAAAAATCATGAGGTCATCTGCATATAGAGCTACTTTCTTATGTCACCCTTGATAGTGAAAAGGGGAGATTAAAGGGAGATTCCTAAGGCACTCTGCGACCGGCTCAATGTAGAAGTTAAAGAGTAAGGGAGAGAGGGGGCACCCTTGGCGAGTTCCTCTACCTATCCGGATATTGTTTGTTAGATTGCCATTAATTAATATTTTAGCTTTAGGAGAGTTATAGATGTTTTCTACCATTTTTAAGATGTTTTCCCCAAATTAAATTTCTTTAGAACCTCGCTTAAGTAGCTCCAGTTAACTCTATCGAACGCTTTAGCAGCGTCAATTGTAATTATCAACAGAGGTATTTTCTCAGTGGTGGCAATATCTATTGCTCCAATCAACTCATGTGTAAGATCTTGAAGGTGTCTTCCTGCCATGAAGCCCTTCTGATTGGAGTTTATTAATGTCCCCACAACTTTCCCTAGTCTTTTTGCCATGATTTGGGTGAAGATCTTGTAATCACAATTTAGGATAGATATTGGGCGGTAAGACTCACATTTTTTCGGGTTTTTACCCGGTTTCAAAAGAATGGAAATGGTTGCATCATTCCATGTATCCGGGATTCTTTCATTATTTAAAAAGATCTTATTAAATAGGGCAGTTAGGTGGCGGACCAGTATGTCTTTTAGTTTCATGTAGAAGTCATTTGGGAGGTCATCAGGGCCTGCTGCCTTACCTCTATTTAGATTTGTTATCGCTATGACTACCTCCTCTGTTGTTATTTCGCTATTTAGAATTTCTTTCTCTTCAGAGGATAGGACGGGGATGTTTTGCGAGTCTAGAAATTTGATTATTTCTTCAGTTTTTGGGTTGCAGTCCTCCATATAGAGGTTAGAAAAGAAGGCTAAGAATTCCTCCTTTATTACTGCTTCTTCAGACCCATTCTGGGAGCTGTCTGTTGGCTCTATACTGCTGATTTTATTTCTAGCTTGGTCTGTTTTGATCTTCCAGGCAAGCATTTTTCCACAACCTTCTCCATATTCATAATGGGCGAGTTTACTACATTCCCATCTCTCTCTAATTTTACCCTCTAATAACACAGATAAACTTTCTTTCAGTTTAAGCCTTTCCTTGCATAGATCTTGACTTCTCAAGGATGAGGTTTCTGAGGATATCTGCCGATCCAGTGTTTTAATATTCTCCTCTATTTTCTGGATCTCTTTTTTGACCTCCCTTGATTTATGAATAGTTAAGCCACAGATCTTGCCCCTTATTACTGCCTTATATGCCTCCCAGACCATTTGAGGTGGGGCACTCCCGTTGTTGTCCTGAAAATATAGTTCAGACTCCTGTTTAAGTTGGTCAATAATTACAGGGTCTAAGAGAACTGAGCGGTCCAGTGTCCATCTCGGAGTCGTTATATCGTTATTTATTCTTAACGTAATTTGGACGGCAGAGTGGTCTGAGAGATGGGCGGGAAAATGGATTACATTATGAGTATTCTCTTCTAACTCCTGATCTATTAAAAAATAATCAATTCTTGATTTTATCCCAAGTTTCTTATTGTTAAAGGTAAAATTGTTTTGTTTGACGCCCTTCTCTTTCCATACGTCGATAAGGCTTAGGTCCCTTTTATACACTCCCAACCATTCCCTCATTTTTGGCAAACTTGCCAGATTCCCTCTAGGTTGCCGATCTACTTTTGGATCCAAGATGATATTAAAGTCTCCACCCAAAATTACCGGAGATTTTGCTGAAATCAATTGGGAGTATAGTGACTGGAGTGGAGTAGGATCATCTGTGTTTGGTCCATAATATCCAACCACAGTAAAAGTGTTACTAAGTATGCTGACATTAGCTATTGCCCATCTCCCCTTAGGGTCTATCTCAGGTGATAAAATTCTTGCTTTCAAAGATTTTTTAAAAAGGATGGCAACCCCTTTTATAACACACTCTTGGTCAGTGCATATGTAAGAGTCGACCCAGTGGAGAGTTTTATTTATCTCTTCCTACTCTTAATGCGAACCATGCTCACCTTGCTGAGGGAGAAAGATGGTGGCCGGTCGCTGAGTCCGGTCGGGAGCTCCGTGCCTGGGCTCTGCAGTATGGCAATGTAAGGGAGGAGGCTGCTACTGCTAATCGCTAGCGGCTGAACTTTTTAAAATCTTCATGACAATGATGTATTTGGTGCTTCCCTAAAGCGGCAACCCGCTTCTGTCTTCCGTTTTTTTTGCCGACAATCAATCACCACACCGGCTTACTTACTTGTTCTGTGTTGAGGCGATCCCTACACTTTTTCTTCGTTTCTTGTCCCTTGTGGGAGTGCAGTGCAATGGTGACTTCTTTCGACACCTTCCTCAAAGCTCCCGGTTTCGCTGCGGAATGGCTGGGTCCTCGAATTCTGAAGCGGAGCCCTGGTATCAGTGAATCGGTAATCCACACAGATGCCGGGTGGTGGGAGGCGGCATTGCGGGCTAGGCAAAACTGCAGGAGAGCAGTGAGCAGGATCGCGGTGTTTGTCAGAGGCAAGGCGAGTGGGACTGAGGTATTGGAAAGACGGGTTCGATATTTTGGTGGCTGTGAAAATCTAGAGGTCTGCCAGGGCAATCGGTTTGGGGTACATTTGTCTCACCTTGAAAATTTGTCTCAGCCTCAAAACGGACTGCAATTAGCTGACTCTGCCCCCGATAAAAAACTCTTGAGCAGATTAAGTGACCTCAGTAAACCCAATTTGTCGGATAACTTTGTAGTAGTTCCAGCAGATAAAGCACCCCGCTGCCATTCTAGCCGCCCGCTTTACCAGCATACCATTACAGGTAGGCTTGTTGTGGTAAAAGTGGAGGGGGGGAAGGGAAGCTCAGATAGTTCAACTCATTCTCCTTCTTCGGAATTAAGAGACCAGACGTTAAACATAACTAGCGACCCGGAAGTAGGGAAAATTGCTTCTAAAGAGCATAAAGGAATTACAGTAGATCCTGATCTGCGAGAAAGGTCCTCATATTGTCTTAGGAACAGACAATTCCTTAAGACAACTGCTCCCTCCACTTCTAAACAGCCTGTAATTCAATGAATCACAAAGAGAGTTTCACGGAAAGCTTTGAAATTACAAGTTGGAAAACCTTTAAACAGAAGGGGGCAGGCAGAAGGCAAGTTGGAAATAGGTGAAGGGGGAAAAAACTCAAAACTAAAAATCACTCCCTCACTAAGGTCCTACTTCAAAGTGCAGGACAAGGCACAGAATAAACTCGCCATGGAAATCTCCGCTCCCCTAGTACCAACAGAAGCTTTAACGGGTGATTCAATCAGCACCCAGGCAGAGGTCCTCACAAAGGAGCCAGGAATGCAGTTGCAGGCAGGGTCATTGACCCCGGCTCTAGTCCAGGGTTCATTCCAGAGTTCGCCCCCCTGTCAGAATTTGAGTCAGACTCATGGTACGCCACAGGACCCTACTGGATTTGTGCAGCGACGGCTCGTGGAGGGAGTTACGGTGGGGCAGGAGGGTGGGGAGGGGGAGGGGCAGGGTGGAGGTTGCTAAAAACCGGCATATGGATAATTGCAGGTAAGTAAACAATTTAATTAATAAAACGAATTTCGTAGCTCGCACTGCATTGCATTTTGCGATGCAAGGCGCACTACGAAATTCGTTTTATTAATTAAATTGTTTACTTACCTGCAATTATCCATATGCCGGTTTTTAGCAACCTCCACCCTGCCCCTCCCCCCCCCACCCTCCTGCCCCACCGTGACTCCCTCCACGAGCCGTATCTGGATTTGTGTCTAATTGCCCTTCTACGAGTCCTCCCTCTTATCCGATTGACACCAATACTAATCCTAATAATCCTCTGAGTGACTCACGAAATAGTACGGAGGTCTTGTTGGAAAAAATGCTTGAGGAGATGAAGTCCAGGTTCAAAGTATCAGAAGATAATCAGAATAAACTCCATGAAAGATTTGAATCTTTGGACTCCAAGCTATTAGCTCTAAATGATAGAGTCTCCACAGTTGAAGTACAAGCTGAGGGTCTTGCTAGGAGAGTGGAGAAATCCGAACGGAATATTAGAGATTTGAAGGCAAAGGACAAAAGCATAGAGGAAAAGTTAGAATCCTTAGAAAATCAGTTCAGAAGGTGTAATCTGAGATTTCTCAATGTTTCGGAAGGGCGAGAGGGGTCGGACATAAAGACATTTATAATATCACTAATAGAGGAGCACTTCTCATGGAGTAAAACTCTTGACCTGGAAGACGATATCCAACGGGTACATCGAGATCCTTTTAGGAAGCCTAAAGAGAGGAAGAACCCAAGAAAGATCCTAGTGAACTTTAGAACGTACAATCTCAAAGAGAGAATCCTGAGTGAAGCCCTGAAAAGTGGGGCGTATAACAGAGATGACTGGTCTTTTAGGATTCGATCCGACATTGCGAAAGTGACACAAGACAGGCAATGGGAGCTGGGTCAAAAAATGCCAGAGCTGAAAGCACTTGGGGCAACTGTCCAAATGAAATTCCCTGCCTCACTTAGGATAATGTGGAGGAATAAGATGTACAACATTAGAGATCCTCAGGAAGTCGACTCTCTCTTAGAACAAATCCGCACTCAGATTCAAATACAGTCACATCCTTAGTTTAAATATATTCAACAGTGACGTAGTGATAGTAGTGATAGCAGTAGTAGTAGCATCCTCATAGAATTTTATGCACTCAGGCACGGGGCTCAAAGTGGGCTAAAATTAAGGCCCAAAGGAAAGGGAGGCTTTCCCAGGGAGGGAGTGTGTCTCCCCGTGCCTTCCTTTTTCTCTTTTTCCTGTTTATTTCTTACAATCACAGTTGGTTTTATGTATACACTAAAAGGGAGGAGGGGGGAAGCACACGGGGGTTGGGAGCAAAGTAGGGAAAAATACAAAAAAAAAAGTCCTCAGCAGGATGTTGTCCTTAAAGGAGAGGGAGTAATCAGGGCCCAGCTTGATAACAGTGAAATTCAGTTAACTAACAAGAAGAGATGGGAAGAAGTCTAAAAAATATAAAAATAACCTCCTGGAACGTCAACAGGCTAAGAACTAAAAGCAGGAGACGGAAAATTTTTGAATATCTGGAAACTATCGATAGCGAAATTATAATCTTACAAGAAACACACTTACTTAAAAAAGAATGGTGTGTAAATGTTGAATACTTTTTCCCCTGTTAAATTCCGGCAAGCTTGGCCTACTGACATTCAACAAAAGATGAGTTATTTAAGGAAATCTGAAATTATTGGGTGTGTTAAATAACACCCAGCTTGTAATTCCAATCCCGGAGCTAACATAATTTTGTGCAGGGGTTGGAAACACCAACCCACTCTTAATGAGTATAACTCGGAAACAGTGAGCAAGATTTGCCTATTTTAGTTTCTGATCTATGCTGTCTGAAACTAAAGCACTAACACAGATATATACAGGGATAAGTGAATTCACTTTACACTACAGGTGAATAAAAACAAACACTCAGCTCTGTACAGTGCAATTACAGGGCCCCTGATGTTATTCTTTGTGCACATCTCAGAATGAGGCTCGAAGACGTAAGTATTGCTGGGTATCTGTAGTACTGGTGAATGTATACAGACACTTTTCAGTGTGTGGCCACCTGCAGACGAACAGTTAGAAAATACTTTTGTGGAAATTAGTGAGGTCTTTTTTTAAAAAGAATTGTCTGACTGACAGTCTCTCCTTTCCAGTGCTTAGCTTGAACTGATAGAGCCCAGTAGCACTTACTTTAGGGACCAGCACTTCTTTTCCACCTCAGATATTTACTGAGTGCAAGAGTAGGATAAAACCCCACAGACAAACACCTGAATAGATGGAAGATCCTCACCAGCGAAGAAACAGATTCAATTATGCAGACTATCCATTCTGGATCCCCATCAGGCCCTTGCCCTCACCACATCTTCAACCTCGGTGCTCACCAATCCGCACAGCACTCACCCACATCCACTACTTCCGCCATTCTCCCAAAAGCCTGGGCTCATGCAGCCGCCAACACCCTCCTCAAGAAACCTTCAGTCGACCCAAGGCAACTGGCCAACTACTGACCTATCTCCCTGCTTCCCCACAAAGTGAGAATTATTGAAAAGGCCATCAACAATTAGCTCACTACCCACCTCGAGCTCCGACATCTACTGGACAACACCCACTCAGGATTCAGAAAGATCCACAGTAGAGAAAATCCACTTGCCATGACATCAGGGCCATCTATGACAGGGGAGAAACAGTTGCCCTCATCCTACTCGACCACTGCGTAGCATTTAATACTTTGTCCCACAACATACTCCTCAGAAGACTCTACAAATGCGGTTTCCAAAGACCAGCTCTCAATTTGATCTGCTCCTTCCTTACAGAACCCAAATAGTCAGACTGCCATCTTTCAAATCTGAAACAAAGTAACTGGTATGCAGCATCCCCAGGGTCCTTCCCTCTGCCCTGCCCTGTTAGACGTCTACATGGCTCCACTCGCCAACATCATCAGATCTCAAGGCATCACCATCATATACTAAGCATATGAAAGCCAACTCATTCTCTCCCTGCCGTACAAGATGCCCACCGCCAGAACCAACTTCACCAGTTGCATGACCCTCGTGGTGGACTAGATGAGAACAAAGTGCTTGAAACTGAACTCTGGCAAGACTGAAAAACTGGATGTGTAATAAAAAAAGAGTAATAAAATTGAACACAGAAGTGACAGCCATCATGCAATGGCATTATACATTATGTTTTGAAGTACCAACATGCCTGCCACATTTAGAAGCAAGGCATTCGCCATCTTGGAATGGTAAAACTATGGTACACTATGGATAACACAATTTCAAGGTCGCTGCCTGGTTTAGAAGCAGTAACCACATGGATGTGGCATGCTACATATGAAATGGTTGACATGTAAGAAAACAGCACAGGAGCACTGCCTGTGGATCTGCATTGCATTTTTAAAAAGGAAAGGAAATAAAATGGTGCCTATAAATTAAAAAAATTGAAACCTAAAGGATTCACCCACCAGCCCTGGTTCTGACACATATTTTCCGGTGGATGTGCACATGTGAGCATGAAAAATGCTGTGACACTTAGATCAACAGTACCTATTCTTGAAGTGGTCTGACTCATGCTCTATGCTGTCATCACTAGAAGTGGAGCATAAATGACACTCAAAGAGAAGAATGTCAGAATTGACTAACCCAAAATCCCTCTCAGTATGTATATGCATCCATGTATATGTGCAATTTATTTTCGATTATTTTTTTATTACCAGAGCCTGAAAGACAACTAAACCTGCCAGGATCTCCTATATGTTTACTATAGTGCACATCTTCTACAGCCAGGATTTCTCAAAGTAATTTACACCAACACCCCTTCCTACAAAGGCAACCTGTAATATTAGATATTACAAAATACTCGTTTACAGGCTTTAGTAATGTGTAACAACAATCCAACCATAAAGGTCTAAATCCTTTAATATATGATTTTGACAAAAAATATGTTTGTTGTAACTTTTCATATGATAGTAAACAGATTAGAGCTATGGTATCGTTTGTAGCTTTTCCCAATGAATAAATCAGGTCCATAGCATGTATCACTGGCCCGCAATCATAACCATAAAAGCCCTACTGAATTGAGCAAGCATCAGCTCTTCCATGAAGCAACGCTCAGTCATACAGACATACAATTGAAATATATGCAAAACTGCAGTTGGCAAAACAAGCTCTAATCATCCAATCATAACATCAGATTAGCAGAGACTGAGCCTATTTTCAGGAAACTTTTAAAAACCCACCTTTATACCTTATAGGTCTTCCACTGTTTTCTTTTTCTTCTCTGCTGCTCTCTCCACAGCGCGGGGACACGCCGGGATGGCGTCACCATGCGCTTTATAAACCCCTTTATTATTATTATTATTATTATTACTAAGAGAGCCTGATAGGGATTATCAGAGTGCAAACATTCTAATCCCCAGTGTTCGTCAGAGGGCGTAACCAACACCAAAGTCCGCGACTGCTAAGGGAGTCCGCGACTGCAAAGGGAATCTGTGCGATTCCATTTAACAAAATATCTGTCCACAGCTATTAACAATATAATAACAATCCATCGTTAAAGGCCTATTGGTATGAACGAATACGTTTACAATAAATTTATCAGGACTATTGACTTTGTCCTTTCTTCACATTATAAAGAGATCAGACCTACAGCACCAGACATCATATTTCCCTGTGAACTAATCAGGTTTATAAACTTTATCATTGACTCGTAATCTAATCCACTCAGTCCTACTGGATTAAACATAAACTTTCCCACATGCAGTCATAAAATTACAAATTTATATAAAAATCACAGTTCACCACACAAAATAATTTCCTTCTAAAAAGGCCTAACAAGGATCATCACTGCGAATTTTCAACCCCCAGCATTTTTCAGAGGAGGTAACCAGCACCACACTATTTGCTTACCATGGTAATCTGGTAGATTTCATGCAACAAAGTACCTCTCTGCAGAGGTGTGTCGCCGCGGCTAGGTCGAATGACTCCTGAATCTGGGGATCATGGTTTGATCCCCGGCACCGGTGGCAGATTAGCCGAGCACCATGTGACTCTGGGCAATATCTCATTAATCTTCCCGACAGCGCCTAGAGACCCTTACCGGTGATTGTGCGCTTTACAAATGTGGATTATTATATTATTATCATGTAATAACAACCCAATGTCGATTGGCTTAATGTATGCTTTTCTCAATAAATAAGTCAGGTCTACTACACCTGTTGTAGCCTTTCATCACATCCAGGACAGGTCTATAGCCTAGATCATTGGTGTGTCATCATTACAAACTTTGTCCTACCGTATTAAGCAAAAGCTTAAAAAAAGGCAAAAATGGCAATACAAATACTCATTTTTCGTAGAAGCACGCAACTTCGTTCCAATAAAAATAGGTACTCGAGGCATCAAACATGTGGGTGGAGCCAAAGTCCTTCTCTGAGTAGTAGTACTTCTATGAGCCCTATTTCTGTTGATCACATAAGGTCAGAAGACAGCTGCACTATCTTGCAAGTCCTAAAAATGAGGAGACATGGAAGGACTGTTATAGACGAGAAAGAGAAAGAAAATGAAGGAATCAATTGCACATGTGCCAGTGAGCTCTCATTGTTGCAGGTCAGTTTCCTACAGTGGGCCAATCCAGCCATGAGCCTGAAGTAAGGTAAGAGCGTTTGAGAAAATACAAACCAGTGAACTGGCTTTCAAGAGATGAAACATAGAGTGGTGGGACAAGTGGGTAGGAAGGCCATGCGCTATATCCGTGGAAAGGACGCCGAAAGGACAGCCTTCAGTGTCTCATCATCAGAGACTGGAGGACACGAGAGAATATATGTGTCATTGTAGAATCTAGATCAGTCCCCACCAGTATAGTGGAGCAAGAAAATTACTTGTCCAGGAAGGTCATTAGCATCAGGGAAACTTAACAGTAGAGCTACACATAGGTTGCTTCGTTCTAGGCAGCGGAGCTACATGCAACATCATTTGCTCATCTAAAGATCAAGGCATGATGGTGAAGCCATAACCATCCTCCTATACCAACGTGCACCAAGACACCAGTGGCTAAATAATGAGATATTAAACCCTATGTCATAAGCCCACGTACTTACCTACTCTTGTCTCCTCAGTAATGTCACAGGGTAACCCTAGGACTCGGATCAATAGGCCTCAATATATATACTACCATTCGCATGGTAAAGTAGAGGTTTCTGGCAAAACTCCAGATATTGAAAAAGGCCAGCAGCACTCAAGTCACCCCCACTCCATTTAAAGTCCTTTGATACGTGGCACAAGGTCAATGTAGTGTGTCACTTGGCTGCAGCAACAGGTCCTCTTGAACAGGACATTATGAAACCAGGCACAAGCTCCGTCCTCTGGGAGCCAGAGATAGTGGCTGCGCCCAACAAAGCCTTAGGAGAAATGTGCATCTCAGTGGATATGCAGCTTCCTGTCCTTAATTTGTGCAAGAAAGAGTGCTGGTGCCCGAAGCTCTGCTCAGATGCCTGTGGCAAGCGCAATAAACACTGATGCACGGAATACCAAGGCTGGTAGTCTTAAATCCACTTAAAGCCCCCCAAAATAATGCCGGTGCCTTCCACCGGCAAACTTCGGTTCAAATTAAACCCTGGGCCAGCTTCCAGATGAGAGAGATGGGCACCCAAGACCCCACATTAAAGCATAATAACTTGAATGTCGATGGAGTATTTCCTGAACTCGACTTGCACATAGGTTAACATTAAGCTCAAGAGTAGAAGAGGTTGCGGCAATACGCAAAGCCAGGGTTGCCAAGATTGCAGATCACTTTTGGGACCAGCAAGCTATTGCTCGTGCCATGTGCAGCATTTTGCCAGCAGATGCACCCCACTTATGCAACTCACGAAACAAAGCAGATTGCTTAGCTGATGCCAAAATTCATTTTTAGAAATAAAACACGACGTAGTGCTGGCAGATCATGTGGCATCTTATGCCCTAGCTTGTATTCTGAACTGGCCGTTTGATTGGGCACCACTGTAGGACAGCAGAAACCTGGCGACCTGGATGGCTCGAAAGGTGATATCACTCCACAGCCTGATGGAAGTGATGCTTGTCAACCCTCAACTAGAAATGGAAAGTCTAACGCAGGCTGGGAAGGACCTTCAAGCCCTGTTAGCAATTTATGAAAACTAAAATGCCTCTCTATTTTTAAAAATGGGCATTCGGGAGAACAGTTCTGCTGAACATTGTACCAGCTGTGCCCTGTCTCAGACATTTACTTGTCCTTCACTGGCAGGAGAATGAATATACCAGCTTTATTGTGCAGCAGCTGACCCAGCACAGGTGAAAATTGCAGTCCATGTGTAAATGTAAATTGATACTTGTATAGCCCACTACTCACCCGCAAGGGTCTCAAGGCACTTGTACGAATACCGCTGTGGAACCCATCCTGGCTTTCCCTGTGAGGCATCCACTCCTGGGCACCCCCAAAGTGGAGGCCAGGCATCCTTAGCATTGTGGGGGCCGTTGTGGAGATTAAGCAAGCTATTGCCCAGAGTTGCAGAGTTGCCTATTCCATGATTGGAATAGGCACCGAGGCGAGAATTATCAGGTCCGTGGAATTTTGAGCCCAAGCCCCACCGAGGCAGGGAATTGAACCCTGGTCCCGGGCTAGACCTCTGCATCAGGGTCTGCCACTCTAACCATTGAGCAACACTTGTCCTCATAACACATGGGGCACCATCTTGTGACAAATGTGTAAGAGATAGTACAGATGGAGGCAGAACAGGCCCAGCAGGGGTTGCAATTGAAGCTTTCAAACAGGTTAACATAGAGTTTTAAACAAGACAAGGAGCAGCACATCTTATGCATGCATCTTTATTAGTGTCCTCTCAGCAGCCATTACATCAAAAGGGCACTGTGGCACTTTGTCATGTGATACTATATAAGGCCACAGTTCTAGAACAGCATCCTATTTACTGCTCGTCTCAGCGGACGCGGATGTTTTGTTTTTGCTCTCCATGTACCTTTAAGTGTTGCTTGTATTTCTGGGCGCACATGATTTGCCCTTACACCGTTTTCTTTCAAAACAACAGGGGTGGCTCACTGGCTCCTCTTAATGAGCGGATGAGCATCGCCCCGCTTGCTGTGAGCACACCAGGCAAACTCAAATAAATACATTGGCTTGTAAATGCCATTTTATTTATTTGCCACCGCACCGGCTCGCACTGTGTACAGCACCAGGGTGGGGGCGGGGCGGAATCCTGAAAATGCAGGATGACTGCACTGATCTACAATGAACATGTTGGATTGGCCGGCTGCCTTGAGATGGCCAGCCAAACATGCACACTGTAGACCCAGCAATTCAATCCGGCTGCCTTGAGATGGCCAGCCAAACATGCACACTGTGGACCCAGCAATCTAAAGGCTGCGAACCAGCCTGGAGATTGTGGCACAGGCCCCAAGACTCAAAGTGAGCGCTGGGGTAGCTTGCTCCAACCAATCCTGGAGCTGCTCTCAGTATGAGAGCAGCTCCAGGATTGGTTGGATCGCGTTTCACTGGGCAGGAAGTCCTACCCTTTCCTCCTCGTGGGCTACCAGGATCCTGGCAGAGAGGTACGGCACTGGTCATGCTCCCAGTTTGTATTTAGTGGGAGTAGTGCGCCATCACCCTTCCATAATTTATTAATGCTAGCCGCTACTGCAAAATAAATAATGTCTTCCTTCTGTTGGCCACTTTTCCCTTAAACTTTCTACATTTCTTGCAGGTTCCTTCAAATTCCAATTAGTTGAGAGTCCTGGTACAACTTACTCTTTTTTTGAAGCATCGCATTCGGCTCTTGTCTTCTTTTCTATGAGCTGCAGATTCAAGAGAATAATATCCTAGAGGCATTATATGGTTGGACATCAAGTAGAATCGCAGTATTCGTTTGCCATTACTGCTCCTGAGAGTTCTGTAATAAAGATGTGGCATGCATACAGTGTCTACCTACTTGTCTTTCTTAAAATGGTAGCTTTTCACTGCACTAAAGCATGGAAAATTCCCAAATGTCAATGTAGGACACGCATTTTGTTATTCTAAAAAATGTTCACAAACAGACCATTGTTGTCATGCACGAGACCCACAGAGGGGAGGTCGCTACAAAGAAACCACTCCAGGAGAAGGGGTGGGCCCAGATGTCATGATAGACATAAACAAAACAAACATCAGCATGCAGCGTAGCCTGGAATAATGGAAAATATGTCATATCTCTCCGGATAAAATCTGGAAAGTGAACATATCTGTTTCAGATAAGCGGTGCAAGTGTAATAAACAAAAAGCATATGCTGGTAAACAGTCCACAAGTCACTGAGGGCTGATGTACCATAAGGAGAAGACCTGACGCCTTTGGGCAATCGCGCGCTATACAAATAGAAAAATCAAATCAAAATCAAACCTGTAGTGCAGATCTGGAACTGAAGACAAATCATTAAACCATTATTTTAATTGAGTTATGTATGAAGCTACAGTGCATTATTTATTTATTTTAAAATTAACGTAATTAGTTAAAATGAATGTCCTTACAGACTCATACAAATCATCACAATGCATTTAATATATTACAGCTTTTAACATGCGACAAAAGTTTTATTATACATCACATTAGATGCAAAAGGTGCTTGGTGATGGAAAGTGTATAGTTTTATGACTTTGTAAATCCACCAGGAAGCTTAAGGTTTAGGATTGGATCACAGAGATGGGAACGCTATATACACTGGAAAGAGTTACTATAAGCAATGGAGGAAGACAGGACAAGTCAAAGAAAATATGGAGAAGCTACACAGGAATATGAGATGAGTGTCAACCTGAGGGACTCGGCCCAGAGCATTTAGGTTAATTGCCATGCTTTGTCAAATACAAATGAAATGTTGGGTGCATTTAAGGGGCAGACGGTCTTTTGCACCATAGACTATTCACCCTGACCATGCGCCACTTGTTTTCAAGGCTATATTTTAGTAAATGTTAAGATTAAGAAGAGCATGATCAAACGCTAGGCTTAGTGCTGGTCATCTTAAAACAAAGTGTTTTGACGAAAGTCAAAAAATGGAAGTTAGGAACATGTGAGGTGGACTGTGTGGACCACAGTATTGATTGCAAGGGTGTAAGACCGAATGAGAGTTTAGGAAGGGTCATACGAGTAACCCCTAGTTCTGTTAATAGAGAGCAGCCAGCTCGTTTTTGGGATCAACGGAATATTATGCCAAATTTGTAGCAGACTTTGCTGAAAAGATGTGCCAGAAGTGAGGTTTTCAGAAAAAGGATGTCTGATTTGTATGGTGCAATATTTGTGAAAGTGATTTCAGCAAATTGAAGGAGACAATTTGTGTGGCTCTATACCATTAGACATAAAGCTACTTATGTTCATCATGATTGATGCAAGCACATATGGTCTGGGTGCAATGCTCATACAAGTAAGGGGTGACAAGGAGATTGTGATGGTCTATGCATCCAGTTCCTTCAGGCAATTGAAGCACAACACAACTATTACACTATGGAAAAGTAGAAGTTGGCATCTTACTAGGGCATTATGCATTAAAAACTATATTTGTAGGCATTTTACCTGACCCTTTCTGCAAGGTTATCCCCAAATGCTTTGCCTTTTTTCTCCTATCTTTTTGCTGGGTTTATGAATCTGGGCACTGTGCCACTGTTGACCAGTGCTAAAGTGCATAAGCTCTGTACTCTCAACAAGGAAACATTGGCGTATCCACAATTGACATATTTAATTTACTTATAAGTCCTTGGATAGTGCACTATGGGTGCCCAAGGCCTGTAAATTAAATGCTACTAGTGGGCCTGCAGCACAGATTGTGCCACCCACTCATTAGCCCTTTAAAAATGTCTCAGGCCTGCCACAGCTGGAGAACTTGTATGTGCAGTTTCAAACTGCCATTTCAACCTGGCACGTTAACCAACTTATTACATGTAAGTCACCCCTAAGATAGGCCCTAGGCATCCCCAAGGGCAGGGTGCAGTGTATTTGAAATGTAGAACATGTACTTTTGAGTTTTACATGTCCCGGTGGTGAAAACTGCTAAATTTAGTTTTCACTACTGCAAGGGCTATCTCTCCCATAGGCTAACATGGGGATTGCCGTAAAACATCTTTTAAGTGTAACTACCAATTCGATGCAGATGGAAAATTGGAGTTTGGTGTCTCTGGACTCACAATTCAAATATACATCTTTTGGTAAAGTTGGATTTTAAATTGTAGATCCGAAAATGCCACTTTTAGAAAATTGTTATTTTCTTATTTTAATCATTATGTGCCTCTGCCTGTCTCTTAATACACATCTGGATCAGGTAGTCAGCTGTGCTTTGTGCATTTCCTCTAGACAGTCACACAAGGGGAGCTGGGGTGTGATATGTGCATCCTGATGGCCCACCACCAGGCTGATGGGCCTTTCTGCAGTAGATTAGGAGGAAGAGGATGACACCTGCACCTGAATCAAGCTGTGCCTGTCCCCAAAAAAGAGCTGCAAATTCTCCTGTGGTACGTATGGAGCAAGAGAAAGAAGGGCAGGGACCTTGTGATGACAAAATGCCTCTTGTATTGTCTTCCCCACTTCAAAGACACATCTTGGTGTAAGTACCTGACCTCTGACACCCCTAAACTAGTTCACTTTGGGGTCCTGAGGGCACTCTGCTACTTTGAGGAGATGTGCTGCCAGGAGGGACTGCCACTTTGTCACTTGCTTTGCTATGTTGGCTTGCTGCCTGCTGATTGCTGTGCTGCCAGGAGGGATTGCCACTTTGCTTTGCTGTGTTGGCCTGCTGCCTGCTATCTCTGCAGTGAGGGAGGGCTAAACCTGCCCTCTACATCCAATTTCTCAAGGAACTCCCAGGGCTTGCTGGCTTGCCCCCGGTTCTCCTGGAGGTCTCCTGGCTATCAAAGACCTTGTGTTCCCCCTTGCAAGATACGTTGTGACCAGCAACTTTGCTCCTTTGTGACCAGCAACTTTGCTCCTCACCACTCGAGCACACCTGCTTTAACGATGATATGGCTGAAGGATTTAGCGCGGCACTTCGTTCTGGCTCCTGGACCTCCATGCCTTCTGTGAGTCTGCCATTATCTGTTTGCCCGAGTGCTCTCACTTCGGAGTGCCAAAAAGGAATGCAACCTGTATGAGCTGAGCACCAAGGATAAGCGCCGCTCTGGTACGACTCACCTCAAACCAAGAAGAGAGAGGACCACGGATCAAGCAGACACCTGCTACTTGTAGCAGCAAAAATCAAAGTTCTGTGCAACAGACCCGTGAGGTCCCGAGAGCCACTATTCCCAGCCACCCAGCAGAATCCGGCATCAAGAGTCTGGCCGTGAACTCGCCTGGTGGCCTCAATGGCAGAGCGCTGCAAACAATCACCCCGCCTCCGGCAGGCCCATAGAGTCTTGTATAGGAGCGCACAGGAGCTTCCAAAGTTGTGTGGGGCTCATTTTTCAGGACTTACAGCCAGATTCATGAAGCTTAATTGCGCTCGCAAAGGGCCAGATTCTGAGAATCTGGCCCTTTGCGAGCGCAATTTTTGCATTTGGGATTCATCATCCCAAATGCAAAAATCGGTAAATGCGATTTCGCTAAATTGCGAGGAATTACATTTAAAGAATATCTATTTGAGATTCCTTAAATGCAATTCATTAACCATTTATAAATTGCGAATTCGCAATTTTGGGCCGCAATTTACCGCGAGGTCAAACCTCGTGGTAAATAGCAAAAACTTAGAAAAATGCTTTTAAATGCATTTCTCTGAGTTGCATGTTGCACGCACACATGTCCTTTGGACATGTGTGTGCGCAACACCAATGTAGAATACATTTCAGGGGTGCTACAGGGTGTCCTTTGGACACCCCTAGCACCCTTGCAATCACATCCTTATTTGCGATTAGCAAATTGCTAATCGCAAACAAGGAATAACTCCCCATTCATTCCTATGGGCTAATCGCAAATAAGGAATGTGTAGGAATCGCATTTTATTTTGCGATTCCTACATGAATCCCGTTTTGCGAGTCTGTAATAGCGATTCCTTATGAATCGCTATTAAAGACTCGCAAAACGGGTCTTTGATGAATCTGGCAGTATGCCCAGTCCCGACGGGATGCTCATATCCCCTAGAGAAGTGCATGAGCGCTTCTAACATTCCAAAGACTTGTTTAGAATCTCACCAAGCCCTGGTGTGTTTCCTTGTTGCCAAGGCCCAAGCCGTCTTGAAAATCGGGCCACATGCAACTAATTACTCAAATTGCCTAAGTTATTCAGAACCGAACAGAGTTTTATTTACTTACTTTCGGACCCAAGTGGTTCCAGAGTCTCTGCACTGCACTCCACGCAGTAATCTTCAGTGATACCCTAATTACATTAATAGAAACGCATCGGATTCTAGAATGGTCGTAGTTCCCGTATATCAGAACGCTTATGTATTTTACAGCACTTTTTCAATCTAAATATTAGATATCTCATAAATAGTATATTGATTTGATCTTTGTTTTTTTGTTCTTGTTTTATTCAGCTAAATATTCACTATTTTTCTACATTGACAAGGAGTCTTTTTGTGTTGTTTTTCACTGTGTTACTGTCTAAAGGTGTTGCACAAATACTTTACCCACTGACATTTTGATAAGCCTACCTGCTCTGCGTCAAGCTACCAGAGGGTGAGCACAGGTTATCTTATGTGTGTATCTGACTTTCCCTAACTAGAGTGGTGGGTTCTCTCTTGTTGAGATGGATACCAAAGCCAATCAGAAACCCCATTTCTAACAGTGTGGAAATTAGTTTATAGTCAGATCTGATCACAAACCTTTCGTGGCTGTATTTACAGCAAAGGGATCAGGCATGGCATGAATGTGGCAGGGGTCAGGAATGCACAGTAGATTGTTTGTTGCTTCTTCCCTTGTAAATTGAGATAAAAAATATGTTGATGCTGGTGTGGCTGAAGCAACTCAAACATGTATTACCCAGGAGAGATGGGTGGAGGAAACGCTTGCTGATTAGGTTTTAACAAGAGTGGACTCTATGTCTACAACAGTTGGCTCAGAAAAAGAGATCTGAATGGCGAGGTATAGCATTTGAGAGTGTGAGGCTGGGGTTTTGCATTGTGGGGTCCTCAGATAGAATGGAGTGTTGGTGGTAGAAACAGTCAGAGGCAGAGGGTCAGGAAGTTGGCCCATGATGGGTCCTTTGAGAGGAGTGCCATGAAGAGGAGATTGAGAAGAGATTTTTATTGCCAAAGCTTAACCAAGATGTCAAAGAAATAGACATCATGCAAGTTGTGTCTGGAGTGATAAGTCTCAGAACATTGTGTTTTAAGAAACATGACTCAGGTTTTGGCCTTGGAAGAATATTGTCTTGAACATCATGGGTCCCTTCGAGACACTAGGTTCTGGGACCATGTTTGATTGATCTTTTCTCGTTTGGCCAGAGGTAAAGTTTGTGGAACATGTTGAAACAGGTAATGTTATGAAGTTCCTTGAGGACCTCTTCTTGAGGGTCGGTGTTCCAGCAGAGATTGCGACTGATAATGGGGTGCAATTGGTGTCAGCAGAAATGGCACGTTTTTTAAGCAAATTCAGAATATATCGCACTAGAAAATCAGTTTACAATCCCAAGAGCAATGGACTTATGAAGAGGTAAAATAGAGTGCTTAACCCTTTAGGTGCTGCGCACGTTCACCGGCCGACGGCACCACTACCTCGGCAGTGCTGCCGTCGGCCGTTGAACATTTGAATTGCACCTGCGCAATGGAACGTCCAGCACTGAAGCTGGACGTTCCATAGCAGCTATGAGGTTAAGGAAGGTCTGTAGTTGGCATTATGAAAGGGTGATGATTGGCATGTTGCTGTAAGGACATTGGTGTAGCCATACTGCATCACCCTAAGTGTAAGCACAGGTGTAATACCTTACAAACTAATGTGTGGCAGGGAATTTTGATCAGAACTGAGACCGAGCTGGATGTTGGAAAGGGGAAACAACCTTTACAACGCAACTTTTACAACGCACTACCATTACAACGAAACTTTTACAATGCAACATCCATTACAACGCATGCATTTACAACGCAACCATTACAACGCATGACACTACAACGCACACCACTACAACGCATGCCATTACAACGCAGTCATTACAACGCATACCATTACAACGCATACCATTACAACACATAGTACCCTTACACTATCCAACACTTACCCTACTGTTGCACCCCCTGGAGTTAGAATAGTAATTTGTACCCCTACACTATCCAACACTTACCCTACTGTTGCACCCCCTGGAGTTAGAATAGTAATTTTAATCCCTACACTATCCAACACGTACCCTACTGTTGCACCCCCTGGAGTTAGAATAGTAATTTTTACCCCTACACTATCCAATACTTACCTTACATGCAATGTAATGTTATGCTTTGTAATGGTATGCGTTGTAAATGTAGTATGTTTTGATGTGGAATGCGTTGTAAAGGTAGTTTCAAAGAATTCGTTGTAATGGCATGCGTTGTAATGGTATGCGTTGTAATGGATGTTGCGGTGTAAAAAATGCGGTGTAAAGGTAGGCGTTGTAAAAGTATGCGTTGTAAAGTCATACATCCGTTGGAAAGTGCACTTGAGAACAAGAAGTAGTATGTTGGCGGAAAAACAAGTCAAGGCATTGAATTTTAGTAAGATGATTGGAGTAGAGTGGGAATGGGGAGGAGAGTGTGGAAGAGAGTGCCCCTTTATTTAGAATTTCTGGAAGAGTTGAGAGTGGTGAGGTATGTAGTGGAGCTGTCAGATGGCAATGTGTGGTATGTCAAGAGGGTAGTGTAAGTACCGGAAAATGTGATGGAGTCACCACTGAGAGCTAGGCAAAGGTTCTTGTGAGAGAAATGCATTGAGAAAAGGTGGCACCAGAAGGAAGGATTGAAAGAATGCCTGGTTGGATGATGGATTATGTCTCCTCTCGAAGTACTGCAGCTAGCCTTGCACATAGGTCCATGGTCGAACATCTGGGTATATGGCTGAACGTTGGGTTGATGGCTATACGGCTAGGTTCATGGTCGAACGTATCTTGTTTGCCTTGTTAAATCCTTGTTCCTTACTTTCTTCTTTATCCCCAGTTGTGCAATGGATTGTGTTTCCTTTGCATTTCTTTTTTTCCTTCCTTTTTTTTCTTTTTTTTCATTGTTATGGTTGCATGAATTAGCTGAATTTGTTAAGACAGGGGCATGAGTAGCATCCTGCCATTGCCACCCTGGTCTGCAGTCCAGAGTTGGCCTTAGGATCGGTGTGGGTTCTGGAATGGATGGAGCGTTGGTAGTCAGCGACACCTACAGGGTGGTCCTCTAATGGTCAGACTTGATGCATGTGTGTTGAATACAGTAGTTTGAACCCAGCAGCCTCCTTGTTCTCAGCAGTTTTTAGATGCCTAGGGTGGCTACAGGATTGTTTACAGCGTGAGGGATTATGAAAACATTGAAGAGAATTGTTGGCACTTCAGATGATTCCCATCAGAATATAATGCCAAAGACAGACAAAATCTCAATCTATTTCTAGATTTGAAATTAGCTTCCCGGGCTTTTAAGAGCTTGTGGGGGGTTCCTAAGCTTCCCTGCAAAACCCAATTGCCGAACCTAATTCGCACCACTGGTTCCTTTTCCTTGAAACCCCACACAGCTTTAACAGAACACCTCTTGACTCCAAACATCACTGAACCAATAACTCTTCCAATGCAACTCAATCCTGGCCTGAATCAGCACTATTACAGAGCCAAGTTTGGCTCTGCCAGGGCACCTGCATCCTGACCTGCAAACAGCTCAGCCACGGCAGGTGCACCTATTTCCAGGCCTGCATTACCCTTTGCTATTCCATTTGAGAGAACCTCCCGCTGTTCTGCATTAGCCCTGATCTTAGAACCAGAGCTATTTTAAGGTTTGGACAAAGTCGCCAATTGCTTCGGGTCCCCCACCTTCCAAGGACCCCCTGGTAAATTGATCGAAACCCTCCACCACTGTGCACACTTTTATATCTTTACCTCTCTATAGCCCACCTCTGTCTCTGTCCTACCCTAATCCCTGCACCTCACTGCTGTGTACATCACCTTCCTATGTCTTCCTCCCTTCAACATTAGCTTTTTCTCTGATCTGGATATCTATACCTCACGTCTCATGTTACTCCTCTCTGTACCTCAGCACTCCCCTTTGCTTGTATCTCTCTGTACTTCATGTGTTCCTCATCTATCTACCTGTCTGCCTCTCCCACTTTCTTCCTCCATTTCACTCCCTTCCCTTCTCTACCGCTCTACCTCAGCTCCTAGCCCCATCCCACCCTTGTTTCTGTCTACATTTCCTTCTTCTGGCCCTCCACTCTCTCCCTTAATCTAAAACCTTACCTCTCTTCATACCACGCTTACCCTATCTACCTCTATCTTTTTTGCTGGTTAAACCTCACCTTTCCCTGTGAACCTCAAGTCACCTCCTACCTCACAAATTTCTCAATCTCTTCTCCGTGCCGTCTCCCTCAGCTTCACAATCTCTCTGTGAATAATTTTCAACCTCAGCGCGCACCTTCAATATATCTTAAGAGAGGGCCCTGAGTCCTCAAGATGGTGCTGCAGCAGAAGGCGTGCTGTACTGGAGCCAAGCACGGCTCTCTCGTGCCCCTCAGCCTTGTGAGCAGCACCTCCAACACACCTGCCATGTTTTTTGTCTCAGACTTAGTAACCTGTGGGCAATGGCCAGAGCTGCCTACTTTGGAGCTGATGATACCTAGACGCTGAATTGCTTATAGAGCTGGTATGGGCTCTCTTTTGTACACAGACACTTTTTTTCTCAAGGTTCCCACCATAAATGGTGAACCACTGACGAGAGTATCTGATTTATACCCGAGGTCTACACTAGAGACCATTTTCCAGTCCATATGAGTCCAGATCTACATATGAGATGAGGTGTGGACGCCTACTTCCTTGTTTTGAAAAAAAATACGAGCCTTGAAAAAGTCGTCAATACGATTTTTGTGCTTATCATCCATTGACCTGCGTGTCAACAAACTTTGGTTGTCAGTGATGTTCATCCTCTGACCTACATGTTAACAAGTGTTGGATTTATATGTTCACATTTTTTTTTATTGGATCTGTAACATTTACAGATTGAAATCACTATATCTGTGTAGTGGATTGCTTAGTTACAGGTTCGCGCCTTGGCGTTGGCTCAATATCCTGTGATTCTGGGCAAATCACTTAATCTTCTTGCACCTACCAACAATGAATGTGCACTTGTGTAACGTAAGTGGTGCTCATGTGAAGTGCTCCGATACCTTCAGGCCGAGTTCGAGCTGTATAAAACTGCACAGTGCACAAAAACAAAGAAGAAAAAAAGAGAACTGCCAACCTCAAAGGTCTTTGATTGCCTGGGATTTAAGACTGTTCTTTTCTTAGCTTTCTGTGCTCATTTGATGTTTCTGGTCAGAGCTCCGAAATCCCCCCCACCCTCTCCTGCCTGCGGGGTGATTGAGGCGCACTGCGCAGCCGTGAAGAACAGGTACGTGCAGAGGGACCAGGGAGCTGACCCTCAGTCCTTGCAAGGCGGAGAGCCTGCTCCGCGCGCCCACCAGAGGGCAGTGCGCCGCCAGTGCCGTCACACGCAGTTCATGGTGGGAGCCTCGAGCCGAGCAAAAATCGGCGCCCGGTCATCGCGCACTTTTAACAGGACAACCGCTAGAGGAAACGTATGTGTACATCTCGAGTAAAGAAGCTGAATACGTTTAAATAATGCCCAGAGAACAATAAATAATGACAGAACAGCAGATGAAATTAAAAAAAAAACAGAAACCAGGCAAACAATAACTTAAAAATATGGTCAGTGTCAACAGGCAAGAAAAAGACGGGCAGGCACGGACCAGTAAACCGGAGGAAGAAAGAGCCAGCAAATAACGAATTATGGATCCCTTTGAAGATAATGCTCATTTCCTAATTAATTGCACCAATTATGTAATGAGAAGGGGATCTAATTAGATGTTTTCATGTTGGAGAGCTTGGAAAGGAAATCAATGCCTTCTAGATGCTTAATGAGAAGCAAAAGTCACAGATTCTGCAAGAAGAAAAAGGTGATAGCGGACCATTGTTGTGCGGGATTCCCAGCAGCATCCAGAGGTCCATGGGCAGTACCAAGGTTTGTTGGAGCCTGGCCACCAAGCGACAACCATCACACTCCTACAAATGTGACAATTCAGAATTTCCAGGTCCCCGAAGCTATAAGAATAGTTTGGGGGGTAGGGGCATAGGTCATTTTTAATGTCTTTGTATTAATAAACAACTGTTATTGTGATGATCTCCAAAGTTGACAGACAGCGCCACCATGTGGGAGGCTGTCATAAGTGCGGTGTTGACAATTAAATACTGGAGCCGAGCACTGGAAACCACAGGCTCAAATTAAACACTGCTGGGTGCTGGGCACATGGATAACGCCACCGTATGTTGGTGTTAAACATAGAAACTGTGGAGAAAAAAACACTTGCTTTATAGTAACTGACTTTGTATATTTTGCACAACGTGTCTCTGGTGTGGGTTTGTCTAATTGTAGGTATAAACTACCTAGGAAATGAATCAGAATGGCACATCTAGGCGCTAGAGTCACAGCCCACCTTTCTCCCCCCTGAGCGCTGAGAGACCTGGAGGTAATTCAGCACTATACAAGCATAAATTAACATTAACATTAACATTAACTCTTCAACGGGGCAGTGGGACAATCAGTGATGGTTTGGTGGAGGTTGTTCTGCCTTGCTTGTGGCCTTAGAGAGAATAGCCCGCACTTCTACCAAGAAATCATCCGTGGAGGTCAACAGATGAGAAAGGGATGGAAGGGGCAATGCCTATTCATGGCTGTTGTTGTGTCTTGAACCTGTTTGCAGCTTGGGGCATTCCTCTGGTGGTTGGTGGGTATCATCTCTTTCGAGAGTTGCCATGTTGGTGAAGGGCTCTTTATTTTCATCCATTAGTTCCTTCTTGAAAGAGGGTTTGAGTACTTTGCTGGGCCGACCAGGTGGGTAATGGGGTGTACCTAACCATACTTCTTTCTCTTAATAGGACCATGTGTGTTGTTGGGCAATTACGGACTTCAGAACAGGCCAATCCCCAGTGTGTAGGAATTTTTTCAGACATTGCAAGAATTCAAAAACCTATCCATGTAACACATGTCTGAGGAGTACATGAGGGAAATGTATAACTTTCAGATCTACTCCGGCTTATAGCTGCCAATGCTCTTCCAAACAAGTAATCCCTCCCCATTGTAGCAACATGCATGTATGCCAGAATATCATATCGAAGACAATAATGGGCATGAAGCTGTTTAGAAAATCTGTTCTTGCCAAGATTTGGAGTCTGCTGCCCCTCTCTCGGACCACAATCAAACCCACTCCAGTTTAAAAACAGAATCTTAAAATCATTTCTTCTTTTGAGCATGTTTCTCTGTTATCCTAGTTACAGTAAATATTGTTTAGCAAAGCGCCAAGATACCTTGACGATACTGCGCTATAAATACATTTTCATAGTCATAATCATACACGCAATGGGGCGTTCCCATTGGAGAGGAGACCTGTTGACCATTTATATGTACATAAGGAGGGGCTTCTTCTCATTGCACTAACACTCTAGTTTTGGGCACTCACTCTCTCTTGTCTCTGGTCTTTTTAAAATCAAATTACAATTTCCCATTATCCAAGAGCTATCACAAAGGATAATCCGCTCCCCTGAGTTCTCCTCTTGCCAGTTATCAACATTGCTTATTTAAAAATAAATGGAAACAGTCACCAACACTGTAAACAGGCCTGCAAGACATTAACATATCCTTTGTGCATGTGCAAACAACCCTAGCGCCGAGCGGGTGGGACTAGGCACGCGATCCATTGGCAGGCGCAGAGTTTGACCAACCGGGGACAGAGCTGTAAGGATGCTTTGCTGAGTGTTCTCGTGGTATGTTAGCATCTGCACAAACTCATCCTTCTACAAAATCTAAATATACCTTTAGTGAAACCTGTGTATTTCCATGTTAGACTGTGACTTCTGGTTCACCCCACATTCTCTCAATGCATGGTTTCTAAGTCCCTTTTCATTATCTCTTCTCAGCTCCTCCTTAGACCAGAGGCGTCTGGCCTGGGTCCAGCAGAGCTGGGACTCTGCCACATCTCAAGGATACTCATATGTAATACATTTGCATATAATGAATCTCAGTGGAATTCATTTGCAAAGTCGGTGATTATCTTGAAACCTGGCATGGATCCAGCCATCCTAACCCAAGTTAGATACTGTCTCTCCAGCCTCTCGCAGACTCTTTGGGGCTCCGTCAGTTCCACTGCTGTCATTCCATCTGTTCATCTTCTGTCTCTTTGCACTTCATGCCCACCCCACCCTGGCACTGCCTCTCAGATAGGTGTGTGTGGCATCTCTCTCCAGGCCTTCAGTTCATTGTGAAGCTCATGTGATTCAACACACTGAAAACCACTAACTGTTGTCATGACGCAAACCTCATAGAACGCATAGTAGTATACTGAAAATGATGTGCCCTGAATTTAAGACATGTTGGGAGTGACCCTGGAATTCCTATCACCCACAGCATAAGTGACAAATCAGGTCACACCAAAAGCCCTCAGTTGCAATCACCTCGCCAAAAACCTCTGACTTTTCATTACACTGAATGTCCAGCCAGACCCAGTAACCGGGCCTTCACATATTATAATACAATGGGGCAGTGCCCTTTTGCTAGTGTCAGTGGGGGACTGGTCTGTGTAGATAGAGTCAGTGACGTTTGGTCTGCTGCTAATGTTTTTGGAGGCCTGGCGTTCTGTGAATGTTAGTGGCAGCTTGGTCTTCTGCTAGCATCAGTGGTGGTTTGGTCTGCTGCTAATGTTTTTGGAGGCCTGGCCTTCTGCTAGCGTCAGTGGTGGTTTGGTCTGCTGCTAATGTTAGTGGAGGCTTGGCCTTCTGCTAGCGTCAGTGGTGGTTTGGTCTGCTGCTAATGTTGGTGGGGGGACTTGGCCTTCTGCTTGCATCAGTGTTGGTTTGGTCTGCTACTAATGTTTGTGGAGGCTTGGCCTTCTGCTAGTATCAGTGGTGGTTTGGTCTGCTGCTAATGTTGGTGGGAGGGCTTGGCCTTCTGCTTGCATCAGTGTTGGTTTGGTCTGCTACTAATGTTTGTGGAGGCTTGGCCTTCTGCTAGCATCAGTGGTGGTTTGGTCTGCTGCTAATCTTAGGTGAAGGTTGGCCTTCTGCTTGCATCAGTGTTGGTTTGGTCTGTTGCTAATGTTATTTGACTCATGGCCTTCTGTTTGCATCATTGGCCATTTGGTCTGCCGCTAATGTTAGTGGAGGCTTGGCCTTTTGCTAGCGTCAGTGGTTTGGTCTGCTGCTAAAGCCAGTGGAGGCTTGGCCTTCTGCTTGCATCAGTGTTGGTTTAGTCTATTGCTATTGTTAGTGGAGGCTTGGCAACCTTCGGTTTGCATCAGTGGTAGTTTTGTCTGCTGCTATTCTTGGGGAGGCTTGGCCTTCTACCAGCATCAGTTGTGGTTTGGTCTGAGGCTGATGTTATTAGAGGCTTGGCCTTCTGCTTGCATTAGTGTTGGTTTGGTCTGCTGCTAATGTTAGTGGAGGATTGGCCTTCTGCTAGAGCCAGTGGTGGTTTGGCCTGCTGCTAATGTTAGCGGAGGCTTGGCCTTCTGCTAGCATCACTGGTGGTTTGGTCTGCTGCTAATGTTAGTGGAGGCTTTGCCTTCTGCTAGCATCAGTGGTGGTTTGGTCTGCCGTTAATGTTTGTGGAGGCTTGGCCTTCTGATAGCATCAGTGGTGGTTTGGTCTGCCACTAATGTCAATGGAGGCTTGGCCTTCTGCTAGCATGGGTGGTGGTTTGGTCTGCTGCTAATGTTAGGAGGGGCTTGGCATTTTGCTTGCATCAGTGGTGGTTAGGTCTGTTGCTAATGTTAGTGGGAGCTTGTCATTCTGCTAGCATCAGTGGTGGTTTGGTCTGCTGTTAGTGTTATTGGAGGCATAGCCTTCTGATAGCATTAGTGGTGGTTTGGTCTGCTGTTAGTGGTATTGGAGGCATCGCCTTCTGCTAGCATCAGTGGTGGTTTGTTTTGCTGCTAATGTTATTGGAGGCATAGCCTTCTGCTAGCATCAGTGGTGGTTTGTTTTGCTGCTAATGTTATTGGAGGCATAGCCTTCTGCTAGCATCAGTGGTTTGGTCTGCTGCTAATGTCAGTGGAGGTGTGGCCTTCTGCTAGCATGAGTAGTGGTTTGCTCTGCTGCTAAAGTCAGTGGAGGCTTGGCCTTCTGCTGGCATCAGTGGTGGTTTGGTCTGTTGCTAATGTTACTGGAGGCTTGGGCTTCTGCTAGCATCAGTGATTTGGTCTGCTGCTAAAGTCAGTGGAGGCTTGGCCTTCTGCTGGCATCAGTGGTGGTTTGGTCTGTTGCTAATCTTAGTTGAAGGATGGCCTTCTGCTAGGGTCAGAGGTTTGGTCTGCTGCTAAAGCCAGTGGAGGCTTGGCCTTCTGCTTGCATCAGTGTTGGTTTAGTCTATTGCTATTGTTAGTGGAGGCTTGGCAACCTTCTGCTTGCATCAGTGGTAGTTTTGTCTGCTGCTAATCTTGGGGAGGCTTGGCCTTCTACCAGCATCAGTGGTGGTTTGGTCTGAGGCTGATGTTATTAGAGGCTTGGCCTTCTGCTTGCATTAGTGTTGGTTTGGTCTGCTGCTAATGTTAGTGGAGGATTGGCCTTCTGCTAGAGCCAGTGGTGGTTTGGCCTGCTGCTAATGTTAGCGGAGGCTTGGCCTTCTGCTAGCATCACTGGTGGTTTGGTCTGCTGCTAATGTTAGTGGAGGCTTTGCCTTCTGCTAGCATCAGTGGTGGTTTGGTCTGCCGTTAATGTTAGTGGAGGCTTGGCCTTCTGCTAACATCAGTGGTGGTTTGGTCTGCCTCTAATGTCAATGGAGGCTTGACCTTCTGCTAGCATGGGTGGTGGTTTGGTCTGCTGCTAATGTTAGGAGGGGCTTGGCATTCTGCTTGCATCAGTGGTGGTTAGGTCTGTTGCTAATGTTAGTGGGAGCTTGTCATTCTGCTAGCATCAGTGGTGGTTTGGTCTGCTGTTAGTGTTATTGGAGGCATAGCCTTCTGATAGCATTAGTGGTGGTTTGTTCTGCTGTTAGTGGTATTGGAGGCATAGCCTTCTGCTAGCTTCAGTGGTGGTTTGTTTTGCTGCTAATGTTATTGGAGGCATAGCCTTCTGCTAGCATCAGTGGTGGTTTGTTTTGCTGCTAATGTTATTGGAGGCATAGCCTTCTGCTAGCATCAGTGGTTTGGTCTGCTGCTAATGTCAGTGGAGGTGTGGCCTTCTGCTAGCATGAGTAGTGGTTTGCTCTGCTGCTAATGTTAGTGGAGGCTTGTCCTTCTGCTAGCATCAGTGGTTTGGTCTGCTGCTAATGTCAGTGGAGGTGTGGCCTTCTGCTAGCATGAGTAGTGGTTTGCTCTGCTGCTAAAGTCAGTGGAGGCTTGGCCTTCTGCTGGCATCAGTGGTGGTTTGGTCTGTTGATAATGTTACTGGAGGCTTGGGCTTCTGCTAGCATTGGTGGTTTGGCATGCTGCTAATGTTAGTGGAGGGTTGGCCTTCTGCAATCATCAGTGGTGGTTTGGTCTGCTGCTAATGTTAGTGGCGGCTAGGCCTTCTGCTAACATCAGTGGTTTGGCTTGCTACTAATGTCAGTAGAGGCTTGGACTTCTGCTAGCATTAGTGGTTTGTCAGCGGCTAATGCCAGTGGAGGCGTGGCCATCTGCTAGCATCAGTAGTTTGGTCTGCTGTTGGTATTTTTGGAGGCGTGGTTGTCTGCTAACATCCGTTTTGGTTTGATCTGCTGCTAATCTTAGTTGAGGATTGCCCTTCTGCTAGCATCAATGGTGGTATGGTCCGCTGCTAATGTTACTGAGGGCTTGGCATTCTGCTAGCATCAGTGGTGGTTTGGTCTGCTGCTAATGTTAGTGGAGGCCTGGCCTTCTGCTAGCATTGGTGGTTTGGTCTGCTGCTAATGTTAGTGAAGGATTGGCTTTCTGTTAGCATCAGTGGTTTGTCCTGCTGCAAATGTTATTGGAGGCTTGGCCTTCTGCTGTCCTGAACATTGATTGGCAATCTCAGACAAAGATCAATCAGGGAAATTGGCTTTGCAAGGTCAGTTTCAGGTGAAGAGGTCAGTTTCTTACAGTTCATTTCAGAGTCAAAAAGAAACCTAGTTAATTTATTTATGAACAAAGAAGGCCAGGCCACTTTGTTCGCCAGGCTACCTTCACAGGCCTACGTGAGGGCAACACAAAATGGTGGCACAGAACAAAATGGAGTCAGACTCGAGAATTACAAAACCTCAGACCCTCCTTTTGCCATTACGTAGGCAATAACCTAAGACTCATGTTAATCTGAATCTAGGTCTCTATCGATATTCATTAGGTCATCAAGGTGTTGCTGTAGCATCATCTTATTATTCTCTACTTCTCTCGGGACAGGTCTCCGAACACACATAGTAGCACAAAGACTACAAATGGCGGGACCACATTGGATGCAGAGACAACAAGAGAAAAGGATGGTTAAAACCATACCAAGGAATGTCAGAGTCTTCCATCCCCATTTGGACAGCAGTCCCCAAAACCATCCCGTCAATGACCAGTCTCCTTCGTCTACATGGATAGACTCAGAGATTTTATACAACCTAGAGATGGCTTGGTACACTGTAGGAGCATTATCTGGTATGTAAACACAGCAACTGGATCCAATCAATTTACATTCTCCTCCTCGATCTGCAAGTGTGATGTCTAATACCACACAGTTCTGCAAAGTCATAAGGCGGTCCGCTTGAAGCTCAGCTGTAACATTACTAAGAGCACCTGCTGTCTCATTAATAGTAGCTTCAACAACGCGGATAAGCTGTCGAATATGCCTACTATTGATCATAGGACCCCAAAAGGGCAGGAAGCCCTTTAAGAAATCTCCTACTTCGTGTGCTGCAGTATCTTCCTGATTGAAGACACCTCTACCATATCTCGTTCTATGATAGTCTGAAGCAGTAGTGTATGTAGGGGGAAGCAGAAACGCCACATAACACGTTCCTGAAAAATCAGGTGGCAACCATGTGTAGGCTCTGTCATGACAAACAAAATATGTGCCTTTAGCTGGTACAAACGGTGGAGAAGTCCGAGATGAATAGACATAGGTTTGAGCACACACACTCTTACCTAGCTGAGCTTTCGGATTCCGACCATTACCTTGCAAACAAAAATGGCCACGGTGGGTACAATCCAAATAGGGGGAGACCTTTTTCGTCTCCCCTTCTCTGTCAAGCTGGTACTATATCCAGTCACGTTCCAACCAATGTAAGCCTGCACCTCATCCTTAGGGATAGCATTATATGCATCAATATCTCGGATCATAGCTACTATTCCCCTTATCAAGGCACTATTGCTCGAGTTATCTATAAGGGAACGTAAGGGGCGTACCTCATTTGCATAGATAAACATGGTCTGAAAAGCCCACACAGACCCATTAAAAGAAAAAGGCAAAACCAAATATGGCATACCTTTATCTGTCGTATGAGGCATAAGATCACAAACCCAACAATTAGTGGTATTTACTACTAACTGATGCTGATGCAACAACTGTATGAACGAGTTATTGACAAATTCTGATCTCCTTGTCTGTTCATGTTCAGGCAACGTATAAAACTGGTGCAAAGAAACAGTAGTGAAAGAAAGCATAGGTTGGGAGGTGGGTGCAGATGTCTGTTGTGTAGCATGGACAGTCCAACCCGCACAAGCTAACATGATACTTAAAAACTTCAAAAAGCACAATATTATAAAACATTTTCTATGTATCAATGTACAAAATCTTGTCTTAAGATCTATTCTCTCAACATCTCTTTCAGTTACAACAGACTCCATCCTCTAACGTGCTGCTCGCGACAATTTTCCTTCTTCACTCAAGTGTGCGTCCAGGAGTCCTAGACTTCCCTAGAACCGCAGACCTTTCGTCAATACGCGGGCCACCCCTTAAGTCTTATACCGCGACCCTGCAGCTGAACCCGGATGGTGGTTCGAAAAAGAAAAAGAAAAAGAAAAATATTCTCTTGTCTGAAAGAGTGTAATTCACAAAAAAATTCAGATTTTATTTGTCCTTTTTAGACCTTAAGTTGTAGCGTTCTTTACCAGGCATAGTTTGATCCTGAAAGAGTGTCTCTGGGTGCATAATATCAAGTCTCAAACACAGCGGCACAGCTTCTTACAAGACTTCATCATCCGCACGTTCTGACTGAGTCCATTCCAGATGTGCATCGCTAAAAGGTACAAATCTCGGAACCCTTTCACTCTCGGAATCGGCAACACCTTCCCGGACCCACTTATCGTACGGTAAGGGAAAAGGTATCTTCTTGCAATGGGTACCATGTACCCAGTTTTTCTTGCCGAACACCTTAATAGCAGTCCGAGTTGATATCAGGACTTAGTATGAACCGGTCCATCTTGGTTCCAAGTTCATTGACCTCTGGAAATTCCTGGTTAGAATCCAGTTGCCAGGTTGAATCGTGTGGCCTGCGTCTACAGAAACTGAAGGAAAAGTGTCATGGACCTGTTGGTGAAGAACACGCAATTTAGCAGTCAAATCATGTAAGTAGTCAACCAACATAGGGTACTCGATATCACTGTACTTCTTAGGCCTTGGCACACCCCCGACATTTGTCGGACGTCCAAAAACAATCTCGTATGGGCTAAGTCCCACGCGAGAATGTACTGTCGTTCTCGTGGACAAAAGTGCCAATGGTAAGGCATCGGGCCATGTAAGACCAGAGCTCGCTTGCACCTTGGCCAACTTCAGCTTCAGAGTGCCATTATAGCACTCGACCAGGCCTGCTGACTGCGGGTGATTCACAGAGTGAAATTTCTGTTCAATACCCAGACCCGCACATACTTTCTTCATAATCTGACCCACAAATTCACTTCCATTATCACTCCATACCATCCTCGGCAAGCCATATCTGGGAAAGAATTATTTGAGCAAAACCTTGGCTGTAGACAAGGCAGTATTATCCTTTAGGGGGTAGGCCTCTATCCATCTGGAAAAGGCACAAACAACCACAAGGACATACTTTAAGTTATTGCATCTTTCCATATGAATGTAGTCTATCTGCAGCACCTCAAATGGATACGTTGGAGGAGCAAAATGACCCGCTGGAGTTGGGGTTCCCTTTCCAGGATTATGCATCAAGCAAATCATGCAGTGTTTAACCAAATTCTCAGCACACCTAGGAATTCCACCATTCTGCCATACCGGAGCCAACAACTTACATATCCCTTTTGAACTAATGTGAGCCAACCCATGAGCCATAGTAACCACCGGAAGCACATATGCATCCGGCAACAACCATCGCTGGTGCTCTGACAACTCAACCCAACATCCTGTTGAATCGAACATTCCTGTAGTCTCCCTCCACATACTCAATTCTTTCTCACTAGCTTCTGCCTGAATCATCTTCACACTTTCTGTTGTATCTTCACACATTCCTCCTTCCATAACCCATCTGGCAGGACCTGCAACATACATCCGACTCGTCACATCTTTCTCCATTTCTCTCGCTACTTCATCTGCAAACGCATTCCCTCGACCCACATAATCTGTAACCTTCTTATGCGCACTACTCCTCACTATCGCAATTTGGGTCGGCAAAGTAAGTGATTCAAGAAGTTCACTCACTAATTGTCCATGCTGAATTTGCGTACCATGGGAAGTAAGAAATCCTCTCTCTTTCCACAAGCGACCAAAACTGTGAACCACGCCAAATGCGTATTGGCTATCAGTATAAACATTCACTCTCTTTCCTATTGACAACACACACGCTCTAGTCAATGCTACCAACTCCGCTGCTTGCGCTGAATTCTGTGCACTACGTGCTGTTTCAACAATCGTGTGCAAAGTTGTGACAGCATATGCTGCAGTCGTCTCTCCATTCGGAAACTTAAAGCACGAACCATCTACCCATGGGGTACCATCAGGATTCGAAAGAGGAGTATCTTTCAGATCAACTCTACCCTTCGTTTCCTCCTCTGTCCGGAGAAAACAGTCATGCTGTTCCTGAGCATCTATCTCTACAAAAATCGACAACAATGTAGCTGGATTTACTGTGTTGCACTACTTGATGTGCACATGGCTAGCCAAAAGCGCCAACTCATAACAGGACAAATGCGCACTGGTAAGATGTTGAGTCTTCGTTCTATTCAAAAGGGTATCCACTGCATGTGGGACCATCACAATCAATGTATTATCCAATACCAAACCAGCAGACTGTTGGATAGAAAGAGCCGCTGCCGCTGTAGCTCTTGGACAACTAGGCAACGCCCTAGCTACCGGATCTAAAGTAGCTGAAAAATACGCACATGGGCGCTGCTTGTCTTGAAATTGTTGCATCAATACTGACAACGCACAACCTTCTCTCTCGTGTACATAAAGTGTAAAAGGTTTACTGTAGTCGGGGGTACCCAACACCGGAGCAGAACACAATGCATCACGCAATTCAGAAAAACTCTTCTGACATTCGTCAGACCAAGGAAGAGGGTGTGGTGTGTCCTTAAGAGTAAGTGCCAACAAAGGTTTTGCTAGCAAAGAAAAATTCGGAATCCACTGTCTACAATACGAGGTGATATCTAAGAAGGCACGCACCTCTCTCTGTGTGCATGGCACAGTCATTTGGGCAATCGCTTGAATACGCTCTGGGGTCAATCGTCTTCCCTCCTTCGACAAGAGATGACCTAAGTAGGTCACTTCTTTGCGGCAATACTGCAACTTCGAAGGTGACACTTTATGATGAAGGCCAGACAGGTGTCGCAACAAAGAAAGAGTAACCTCTTTACAAATCTCTTCATCATCAGCAGCAACGAACAGATCATCAACATACTGGATAAGAGTAGCACTAGAAGGCAATGCAAGAGAATCAAGCTGAGTTTTGAAAGCCTGACTATAAATGGAGGGACTCTCACAATAACCTTGAGGATCGCGCTTAAACCGGAAACTGGGCCTCCTAAAGAGAAGCCAAAAATATCCCTACTTTCCTCAGCAATCGGAATACTGAAGAAAGCGTCCTTCAGATCAATAACAGAAAACCAAGCAGCTGAGGCAGGGATCATAGTCAATAAAGCAATAATGTCCGGGATAACAGGAAACTGTGGCACAACGATCCTATTGACCTCTCGAAGGTCGATCACAAACCGATACACAGGTGGCTAAGAAGAGTCAGTACGCTTAAGGACAGGCAGAACAGGACTGTTACACACATTACCTCTCGTTTCTTCAACCACACCTTTCTCAACCAAATCATAGATAATCGCTAAAAGAGCTCTTTCGCCATCACTGTCAATTTTGTACTGAGGAATGCGAGGTAACTTAGCATTCGAAATAAGGGTAACAACGTAGGGTGGAATCTGCAAGAGACCAACATCATTGGGACCTGTAGCCCAAAGTGTGTCATGGAGAGAACACAGATCCAGTGGAAGGCGATCCTTAGACAGATACATCGGGAAATCACTTTCTTACCCACCGTAAGATGTACTCCCGAAGGAGAACAATGTAATGTTGCATGCAATCTTTTCAACAAGTCCAAACCCAACAGATTCTCGCCACAGCCAGTCGTTAGAATAAGGAGAGCCTCCAATTCACAGGGACCAATAGAAAGGGTCAAAGGACAAGAAACCGGGTTACGAACTGGGGTGCCAGAAAATCCTACTGAAACATTGGTCAAGCCAGACAAAGGTGTGCCAGGGAGTTTAGAGTGCATGATAGAACTCTTTGCTGCACCAGTATCCAAAAGAAAAGGTTCTGCCACACCTGATGTAATCACTTCAACATAAGGTCCACTCTGGTCTACTGGAACTGACACTACTCCCTCTCTTTGTCCATGGCTGTCCTAACTATCATTAAAACCAGCACTCTCACTTCCAACATGATAATCATCAGTGTAGTACTGAGCGGAATGGACAGTCGGAACATTCTGTTGGTCAAAATAATTCATGGAATTCTGAGGGGAAAAGGAACGTTCATTCTGGGGAAACCTACCATGTCCCCTACCCTTAGGTACTTGTTGGAAACCACCACGACCTCTCAGACCAGACATACCATTTGCACGCTGTAGCAAGATCGGGCAACTATTCTTGAAGTGACCTTCTTCTTTACAATAAGCACACTGATTAGGGCCTAGCGGGAGTCGCGAAGCAAAAGACTCAGACTTCTGCAACAGTTTCTGAAACTGTGGGGGTTGCTGAAACTGGGAAGGTTGCTGAAACTGACGCTGATTAGGGTGAGGCGGATAAGCCTGCTGCAGAAGAACTTTAGTTTTTAATTCTCTAGTCTTCTTCTCTACTTTATCCTTCTCATCTTTATCTCTATTCTCATAGTATTGTGCAGTAGCCAATATCTGGGCCGAAGAAGAAACAGCCCATGAACTCTCAGAGTCCTTTAACTTATTAGAAAGTTCGGGAAGTAAATTAAAAACAAACTTATCTAAAAACAACCTCTGACCACCTACTGTACTCATGTCCTGACCACTATGATCAATGAATGTTTCCTCAAACCTAGTGAAGAAATCAGTCACACTCTCGTCTTTCTTTTCTTTGCATGCTGCTAATTTGTCCCAATTCACCCGCAGAGGAGGAATCATAGTTTTCATTAAATTAATAATCCTACCAGGTAGTTCTGCAACTAAGGATTCAGGTTTGGCACTTCCTACCTGCCGACCATCTGCAGCAGTAATATTAACCCACGTATCTACTAACTCTGGTGCGTGATCTTCGTGACGGATCTTCGCCCACAAGGGTTGAGGAACTACATTACCCATCAACATATCTATGTCAGCTAAATTCATAACACACACATCAACTGTCTGAGACAACTCGTTGTAATAACCAGCAGGATTTTTACGAGGGTCAGGCAAGGTCTGCTTAAGAGCCAGGACCTCAGCTCTCTTCCAAGGGACATGTACCCACACTCGCTGAAAATGAGCCGGTGCAGCCGCAATACCATGAGCGGCATCAGCCACAACTGCCTCTCTCCATACAGGGGGAACCTCTCTCATAGGATACTGCTTCACTTTTCACAGAAGGGGCAGGTTCGAACAATGACTGAGGTGGAAGTCTAGACCTAAAAGTGAGTAGTGTCTCTACCGCTTCCTCAACATCGGAACCCACTATCGTCCCTTTAGCAAATTCAGACTGAACATTAAGCAATTCCAGTGGAATTGAACCCAACTCATTATCTTCCCACTCCTGACGAAGGAAGGTACACATGACATCAAAAACATGCCTTTGTTTTGGTGCCTCCCACTGTAGGAAGATATCCATAACCACTTGTGGACTGTACTTGGAGGTATTCAAAACCCATCTACGAGCAAGGAGATCTAACACTGCCCGCTCTTTGGGACCAGGGAGCTGACTACGTCTCTGCTTACGTTCAGAAACAGGGGTCATATTCAGTGACCCAAAGAAAGGAGACAAAAGACTAGTGACAGCCTCAGTCATTCGTTGCCGAGCAGAAGGAGAAGAAGTTGACATGAGGACAGGAGACAAAGTGTTTTGAGGCGACAGAGACGTAGGGACAGAAATAAGAGAAGTCGAAGATAAAGGAGTGTAAGGCAAAGGAGTTTGAGGCAAGGCTGGGGGCAAGGCTGGCGGCCCTGGAGGGGGCTGCGCCGGGGGAGGAAGAACCACCTGTGAAGCAACGGGTGGCTGAACAACAACAGGGGGTTGACCGACAACAAGGGGTGCAACAACTGGAGGTAACGGAGGTGCAGTTGCACCCTGCACATAAGGGGGTGGTAATCTCAGTAAATGTGACATCAAAGGATCCTTTTCAGGGTCTTCAGTCACATTTTGAAGGGGGGGTGGCAAAGCCGGGTAACATTTGTCAATGGCCATGCAATGTTGTCTATCTGACACTTCAATCGCACGATCTTCTTCATTTTCCTTAAACTGCCTAGCGGCTTGCATTACCGACATATTCCTTTCCTTCCTATCTCTCTTAGCTTGCCTAATTTCTCGCTGTTTGGCTTCCTTAGGCCAAAGGCGAAAGAGTCAAACATCGCCGGCCGGGCTTTCTTCTTAAATAGCGCAACTTCTAGGTTATCTAAAACATCTGATTCAAAACTACCATGTTGGGGCCATCGTAAAAAACCATCTTTCCTTGTATAAGGGACCCATACTTCATTAAAGGTAATGGGACCTACACCATGCTTTGAATAGAGCTCATAAGTTGGAGTTCCAACCGGAGGTATCGGACACGAGTCCTCCAATCGGGAATCCCTATTACAACTACAACAAAACTATTTCCTAAATTTGCTAAAACCAGGCATCTTTTAGCTCACTAGTCTTGCTTCAAACTTCAAGGGGTTATCAAAAATGATACACTCGCAAATATACGAACCCCTCGGCTTCGACTATTGCAATGGGCGAATCAAAACCAAGAAACAAAACAAAGTCGTGGGAGCGACCCACTTATACTTAACCAAAATGTCTGTCACGCCACCAGAAGACCGTCTAACGTCTCACCTTACAAATCATCACAAGAGGGTCCAAGACAGGGCGACAGTCAGGGTAGCAGTCCTTCGCAGCCGTCGGAAAGGGGAAGCCTCGCAGAAAAAAACCTTTGGTCCACGTCGACATGCAGGGGTCTATGAAGTGGCGGCCGTCCTCCAGAATTTCCTCACGGGGCTCCTCACAATCTTCGGGCTTGGACCAGTACCGCTGAAGTCGCCCAACGTTGGGCGCCTGTTTAAGAACCGGGGTTTAACCCAGCGGCGTCAGGGGCATGCCTAAGATCTTCGAGTTCACCTGTCTTGGTATACAGAGACACGGAATACATCTGGATGGCATCAGAGACCAAGTTTATTAGCTGCAGCTAGTAACAGTGATCCTAGAAATACATCACGGTGTAAATTCTCAGGAGACTGCTCATTTTACTAAGGCGAGACGTCTCCTTTTATACCCAATATTCACATTATAAATGTACACCCACTGCACAAAATTCTAGCCAGTAAGGTACGTTTTCAAACAAAGTATCACATAACAAAAACTCAATTTACAGTATCCCAACCCAAAAGTTAATTATTAGGAATGTCCCAAATTCAATCTCCACAAGCCGGACAAACCTATAATTGAAAGCATAACTCATGTAATGAAGAAACATAAAAAAGAAACAGTAACAGATGCTGAACAAGATAAGGCATGTGCAAGGAAACTAAAAGTTAACGATGTCCTGAACATTGATTGGCAATCTCAGACAAAGATCGATCAGGGAAATTGGCTTTGCGAGGTCAGTTTCAGGTGAAGAAGTCAGTTTCTTACAGTTCATTTCAGAGTCAAAAAGAAACCTAGTTAATGTATACATGAACTAAGAAGGCAGGCCACTTAGTTCGCCAGGCTACCTTCACAGGCCTACGTGAGGGAAACACAAAATGGTGGCACAGAACAAAATGGAGTCAGACTCGAGAATTACAAAACCTCACTTCTGCTTGCATCAGTGTTGGTTTGGTCTGTTGCTAATGTTATTGGGCTCATGGCCTCCTGTTTGCATCATTGGCCATTTGGTCTGCCGCTAATGTTAGTGGAGGCTTGGCATTCTGCTAGCATCAGTGTTGGTTTGGTCTGCTGCTAATGTTGGCAGGGGGGCTTGACCTTCTGCTTGCATCAGTGTTGGTTTGGTCTGCTGCTAATCTTGGTTGAAGAATGGCCTTCTGCTAACATCAGTGGTGGTTTGGTCTGCAGCTAATGTTATTGGAAACTTGGCCTTCTGCTTGCATCAGTGTTGGTTTAGTCTATTGCTATTGTTAGTGGAGGGTTGGCCACCTTCTGTTTGCATCAGTGGTAGTTTTGTCTGCTGCTAATCTATCTTGGGGAGGCTTGGCCTTCTACAGGCATCAGTGGTGGTTTGGTCTGAGGCTGATGTTATTAGAGGCTTGGCCTTCTGCTTGCATTAGTGTTGGTTTGGTCTGCTGCTAATGTTAGTGGAGGATTGGCCTTCTGCTAGAGCCAGTGGTGGTTTGGCCTGCTGCTAATGTTAGTGGAGGCTAGGCCTTCTGCTAGCATCACTGGTGGTTGGGTCTGCTGCTAATGTTAGTGGAGGCTTGGCCTTCTGCTAGCACCAGTGGTGGTTTGTTCTGCCGTTAATGTTAGTGGGGGCTTGGCCTTCTGCTAGCATCAGTGGTGGTTTGGTCTGCCTCTAATGTCAATGGAGGCTTGGCCTTCTGCTAGCATTGGTGGTGGTTTGGTCTGCTGTTAGTGTTATTGGAGGCATAGCCTTCTGCTAGCATCAGTGGTGGTTTGTTTTGCTGCTAATATTATTGGAGGCATAGCCTTCTCCTAGCATCAGTGGTTTGGTCTGCTGCTAATGTATGAGGGGTTTGGCATTCTGCTTGCATCCGTGGTGGTTAGGTCTGCTGCTGATGTTAGTGGGAGCTTGGCATTTTGCTAGCATCAGTGGTGGTTTGGTCTGCTGTTATTGTTATTGGAGGCATAGCCTTCTGCTAGCATCAGTGGTGGTTTGTTTTGCTGCTAATATTATTGGAGGCATAGCCTTCTCCTAGCATCAGTGGTTTGGTCTGCTGCTAATGTCAGTGGAGGTGTGGCCTTCTGCTAGCATCAGTAGTGGTTTGGTTTGCTGCTAATGTTAGTGGAGGCTTGGCCGTCTGCTAGCATCAGTGGTTTGGTCTGCTGCTAAAGTTAGTGGAGGCTTGGCCTTCTGCTGGCATCAGTGGTGATTTGGTCTGTTGCTAATGTTAGTGGAGGCTTGGTCTTCTGCTAGCATTGGTGGTTTGGCATGCTGCTAATCTTAGTGGAGGGTTGGCCTTCTGCAATCATCAGTGTTGGTTTTCTCTGCTGCTATTGTTAGTGGAGGCTAGGCCTTCTGCTAACATCAGTGGTTTTGCCTGCTGCTAATGTCAGTGGAGGCTTGGACTTCGGCTAGCATTAGTGGTTTGTCAGCGGCTAATGTCAGTGGAGGCGTGGCCATCTGCTAGCATCAATGGTTTGCTCTGGTGTTGGTATTTTTGGAGGCGTGGTTGTCTGCTAGCATCCTTTTTGGTTTGATCTGCTGCTAATCTTAGTCGAGGATTGCCCTTCTGCTAGCATCAGTGGTCGTTTGGTCCGTTGCTAATGTTAGTGGAGGATTGGCCTTCTGCTAGCATTGGTGGTTTGGTCTGCTGCTAATGTTAGTGAAGGATTAGCATCAGTGGTTTGTCCTGCTGCAAATGTTATTGGAGGCTTGGCCTTCGGCTGGCATACTGTTGGTTTGGTCTGCTGCTAATGTTAGTGGAGGCTTGGCCTTCTTCTAGCACTGGTGGTCTGGTCTGCTGCTAATGTTAGTGAAGATTTGGCTTTCTGTTAGCACCAGTGGTTCGGCCTGCTGCTAATGTTTTTGGAACCATTATAAAAAATGGGGTAACCCAAAACGGCTGTTGGACCTGGGTGATCAGTATTATCAACAAAAACAATGGCCCAACCCGTGATAGATTGTCAGCTCAACAAATCATATACTCACAGTTGATCATTTTCAAGACTAAGTGAGGATTAGAGTTAATCTCCTCTAGTAGATTTAATCAAAAAGTATTCATTCTACTAAGAAAGCAACCACCTAGCAATACTGATTTATTACAAAAAGGAGTTTTAATAGATTACTCCAAATACAGCAAGAAATTTTATATATACATTTGTACAATATTCAAAACGAACGGTAGAAGAAAGGGCAACGTGCTTCTACAAGGGTGCCGGAAAAAAGAAAGAAAAAAGTGGTTTGGAGATAAAGGGTGTAAGCCTCAACAGAAAAGTGACATAGGGTTATATTTGGTTGAAAAAATGCTGCAAAGGATTCAGCGTGTTATGCAGTAAGGCCACTAATTATGTTATTCCATTTTAAACATTCATACAGTCTTGACTGGCATGTATAACGTTTGAAAAATTAGTGGTCCTGTTGTTATGGAAAAAGGGGGGGCGTCGACGTTTCGACCCGTCTTGGGGTACAGGGGTGACTGGAGTCCTCGACCTGCGGGTCTTCTTCAGGACGTGTATGGCACAGCCTTCATACCGTGGCTACTGTGCTGTAGGCCCAATTAGCTTTTTTTGGGGTGTTCACAGTCCTCCTGCGTCTGGAAGAGCGTGAAGGAACTTGGCCACAGTCCCACTCCAATTTAGTGGTCGTGGACCTTCAACATAATTAATCGGATGATAATGTCAGATGTAATTAATACGACTCTCATACAGGGCGTCGTCCGTTACTTTTTGTGTTCATGTATGGACATCACTTTTTGATGTGGATGAATGGATCTTAGTCCTGGCGCCTGATGGTACTTGTCATATCCTTGGTATAACCACCCTCACTGGGAATTGTTCGCATGAGTGGGCGCTGTCCAAACCGGCAATTCGGGGCGCGAGTTGTTAGTCTGTTACCGGCGACTCGTCAGGACCGGACCACACGACGCCCTGTATGAGAGTTGAAGCTCAAATTCAGTTACACAATCGTTAATCACCCCAAACTTGGGGTGATTAATGATTGTGTAACTTAATTTGACCCTCAACTCGAGCACCTGCTTTACTTTATCTATTAGTGCTTCCTGTTGAAGCTCTTTGTAGCTATTTTAGAATGGAGCTGGCAGCTTGCTGGCGCCATTCTAAGTGGGGCTGACGGCAGAAGGGCACAAAAGTGGGACAGAGGGCAGAAGGGGACAAAAAATGAGTGGGGCAGAGGGCAGAAGGGCAAAGAAACGAGTGGTACAGAGGGCAGAAGGGCGTAAAAAAGAGAGGGTGGCAGTGATTAACCAGGCAAAAAAAAAACCACGAACACGCAAAGCGCCCCGCGAACACGCAAAGCGCCCCGCGAACATGCAAAAATAAAAAAATCCGCAAATTCGCACGAACTCGCAAATTTTGCGGATCGTGAATTCACAAATCCGCAAATTCGTGGATCGCGAATTCGCAAAATTCGCCCATGCTTAGTTGTCATGTCGCCAACTAACTCCCCCCAGGTACTCCCCCCCAGGGCCAGTGTTCCAGCAGAGTGTGCTTACTGCTACCCCATCTACAGCTACAGATCGACATGGGCATGGCGCAACCTTGGATAGAGTGTGCGTCTTCTAGCAGTGGCGTGTAATGCTCTTGCTGGTGGATGTGCATTTTGGCTTCCATTGCTGTTACACAGGAAGGAACCAAAATATTGTCCCTGGAAGAGCAGCTGGGTGAACGACTGTGGTAGAGTCCTGTCTACCTATTACCAGTTATTCAGCACCCGTCTATATTGCTTTGAACACATTTCTCCAGGAGGACATATTTAATATGGAGTAAGGCAAGAAAAGCACCCATAAAATAATTTGACTATCCCCAGCAAATTCACTAAGTTGGATTATAGCACTTTTTCGTGTGCAGTCTTATATAGTGCAAACGCGACCCGTAGATATTGGAGCGCTTAACATGAGCACCAGTTACATTACACAAGGACACATTCTTTTTTTTTGGTACGCACAGGGAGATTAAGAGATTTGTCCAGAATCACAGGATGTTGAGCTGATGCAGAGACTTGAACCTGCTTCCCCAGTTCCAAAGTTGGCAACTCTGGCCGTTACACCACACCCTATCCCCACTAAATGAAAAAAGTAGCTGGATTTATCCGTTCTGTGGTTGACAATGTGTGGCGTCCATGGACAAAGATGCTTTCAGATGTCTGCTGATTTCTGTTTTCTTTTAGAAGGTATTTGGGGGCACAACATTATGGTTTGTTTTTTTGTAACAAGGGACTGAGACTAAGTTTGCGTTTTGGGGACATAATGCTGCGTATGGGTTGGGGTTTGGTGCAATAAGGCTTTATATGGGGGTTTGTGTATCTGTTTTCTGTTTAAGGGGCTATGTTTATGTTTATGTTTTTTGTTGGGCCACAAGCCTACCTATATTTGTTCTTGAGTTTGGTTGCACCCTCTTTACATCGCTTGTTCAGGAGTTTTCAAATCCTATGAGTGCTCTTCTTCTTGGAGAGGTGGCCACGGTGAATTGGTAAAGACCTTATTTAACTTTACATAAGTATGTTCTTACACTTCCAATATTTTATTTGAGGTACTAATGCCAGTAACTAATGCTCTTTTGTTGAGTTTTTAGTTCTGACCTGAAAGAGTGCAGGAAATGATCTGCTGATTTAAAAACATAACAATAGCCTCTAAATAGAGGCTTTTAGCACACCTATTACTTTCTACTGATTGGCTTCATTGTCAGTCTTGTTTTCTCCTCTTTCATTGGTGAGTGTGTGTCAGTGCCTGTCGGCTTTACTTTGTCTCTGTATGTTTCATTTTTCCCTAGATCATGGACCAAGTACGGATTGATTTCTTTACTAGTATTCCGCTCTGCTTGCACTCAGATTGGGTTTTGTTGTTGTTGTTTTTTTGCCTTTGCTTGCAAGACAACTTGAAACCATCAGAGTTGATGCTATTTACAAGATCTTAACGCCAAGAACTAGAAATAATTCAACTTTGTTGCATGTGACCAATTTCTGAAACATACATTTCAGCAGCCTGTCACTTTTATTGTTGCTGAAGCTGTGAATGATGATGAGGACTGTTTCCATGCAGTATATAGGTTTTTCTGAATTAACATTTGCCGCTATGTCACATTTGCTTATTAGCTGGTTATCTCTATTATAATTTAAACAGGTCAAAAGATGTAATTTCCCCTTTATCTCTACCTCTACCCACCTCGACTCCTAAAATCACCCATACCCCCCTTTACCTCCCCATTCTTAAACCCTAAAATCACCTTAACCTCCCTTTTCCTCTACCCGCGCCTGAACCCTAAATTCACGCTTACCCCCTTTACCTATTCCCACGAGCCCTAAAATCATTCTTAACTCCCTTTACCTCTACCTACTCCTGAACCCAAAAAAATGTATTTACCTCTCTTTACCTCTACCCACCCGAACCCTTAATGCACCCTTACCTTGCTTTACTCTTACCCACCTGAACCCTAAAGTCACTCTTATGTTCCTTACGGATACCCACCCCATAACCCTCAATTCACCCTTACCTCACCTCACTTTACTTCTACTCTCCTCTGTACCCTCAAGTCACCCTCGCCTCCTTTACCTATATCCACCTCTAAACACATAAGTCACCCACCCCTTCCATTTATCTCTTTCCATCCGACCCTTATAGTTACCCTGACCTCTGTTTATCTCTACCCACCCTTGGACCCTCAAGCCACCCTTACCTCCCTTTACCTCTGCCCAACCCTATACTCTAAAGCATCCTGACCTCCCCATACCTCTACCCACTTCAGAACCCTACATTTACCCTTGTTTCCCTTTACCTCTACCCACCCAAAACCTTAAAATCACCCATACCTCCCTTTATCTCTACTGACTCCGAGCCCTAAATACACCCTTAGCTCCCTTCAACTCTACTCACCCATACTCTAAAATCACCCTTGTCTCCCTTTACCTCTACGCACCTGAACCCTAAATTCACCCCTTCATCTCTTACTTCTACCCACACCATAACACTCAAATCACCCTCACCTCATTTACCTCTTCCCATCCCTGAACTGTCAGGTCACACTCACCTCCCATTTACCTCTTCCCACTCGGACCCCTCTAGTCACCTGTACCTCTGTTTAGCTCTACCCACCCCTCAACCTTCTAATCACCCTCACCCCCTGTTACCTTTATCCACCCCTGAACCCTCAAGTCACCCTTACCTCCCTTTACCTTTATCCATCCCTAAACCCTAAAATCACTTTTTTAAACCATAAAAAGTATGGTATTTAAAATAATATTTACCTGACTTGTAAAGGTGCAAATACCTACCTACTTGGTACCTACTTGCGTGGTGAAGACTGCATGGTAAAGGTCCTGTATGTTAGTCTGCTTTTGCACAGGCAGGATGCAGCCCCCCCTTCCATATACACTCTCCTACCCTCTACCCTAGCACTCATAAATGTTTTCGGGCCACTGACAACTGTTTTATTCCCTTCCGTATGTTTAGCAGGCATGTATGCCTCTTTGTCAGTTTTCCCCTTCCCCCCTTCACCCCATACTTTAGATTTTGGCCGAGACAGCCCATGTGCTGTCACCTGTGAGATATTTTGTTTACTTACATGTGGCTTAGAATCCGCCATTTGGTGGGCTTCATTGTCACTGTCATTTCTTTGTTTCTCTTTGGTCAGTGAGCATCCGCTTAACTTCCTCTTTGTGTGTTTTTGCCTAACCTGGGGCACAGCCAAGTCCTGCCTCCTTTGCCCAGTATCCTTCCACTGCTAGCTGCTTTCAGAGGTACTTTTTGTCCTTTAATTGCAACCTCTTTCTCCTTCCCCTCCCACATCTTTTCTTGCCTTCCCTCCACCCTCCCCTTGCATCATTGCTTGCCAGACCCACCCCTGACCCTCTTCCATTGTTGTTTGCCTCATCCACCCTCCAGCACCTACTCCTTCATTGTTTGCCCCTCGCATCCCATCAGAAAAGAAGCCCCCAAAAGCAGGTTTCAAAATGCTACAAAGCTACAGAGTTCCCTTCTATGCACTGGCTCTTTAGTGCTGTCTGTATGCAGGGCCAGCACGGCGAACATCCGCTCGTACATAAAATAATTACGCTTTTTTTTGTAAAGGCATAGAATGTCCCATACTAAGAAAATAGATCACTGCCCCTCGCGGTCAGTGCTGGCTGCCTCATAGCATTTTCTTTCTAACTTTCAACCATGCTGCACAGCAGGTGTGCTGCTGAACAACGTAGCTAAAAGAAATGAACAAAGCCAATAGCTCTCCCATAGGCATGATGTACTGGTTTTGCCAGTGCTGGTTCCTAGGAGAGTTGTATAATGTTACATGCACTTGCACTCCCCTCCTTTTCCAATATTACCGTTCCTTGCCTTATCTTGCCCGCAGGAAGAAGGGTGCAATCTGGGAACTCTATTACAGGCACACGTACAGCGGCCTACCGAGGAGACACAATGTGTTCAGCATCAGCAAAGTTTGGGATTGAGAAGTTATCTTCATAGAGGCCTGTAAAATCCATGATTTGTCAGGTTACATATTTAGAAAAATGTGCTCTTACTCAAGTCAGGAGAAATAAAAGAAGTCAATTTTTTACCGCCACCTACTTCGGGAGTGTTGGCACGTATGGGCCGGTGCTCCTAGTCTAGCACTGACGAGTTCCTCAGCACTGCTGGGGCTACAGCCGTGGGACTGTCACCCTGACCCAAGAGTTCCTGTACTTACTTCAGCTATGGTAGGTAAAACATCTTTACATTTTCCGCAAGGAGAGTATGATTTCAGTTATTTTCTTCCTATGATCAGTTTTTTCATTCAGAAGTTTAGCAAAATCCTGTATCTGAGACTGATAGAGACATCTAGCAGCAGATTCCTTTCTTTAGAATCCTCTGCAGGCACGAGACTGCATCCCAAAATCTATGCCATAGCACGTCTGCATGCCAGCAGAGGATGTCGCGCGACTCCATATTAAAGTCGTCCATCGGATGTGACGTTGACTGAGTCAATTTAACTCCCTTGTCGACGTGATGACGCCTGTTGCTTATTTTCTGCACTTGCATTGTGGGTCTGGATCGGTTGAGGGACCGTTTTTCAGGCCCATCTTGACGTCTTGTCAAGACAACAGTGTGTTTTTTCGAACGATGTCATCCGGGTTTAAACCCTGTGGATCTTGTGACAGACAAATGTTGATCATCGATCCACAAATTGTCTGTTTGAGGTGCCATGGAGAATATCACAACTCCGTGGACGGCAGTTCCTGCCAACATCTTGGACCAAAGGCATTGAAAGAGTGACATATAAAACTCCTTGGTGGTGCACTTTTCTGAAAAACCATGGCAGCGTCACTCCTCACCGAAGACCAGATACCGGTTGAGGAGTCGTTCGGGTGAGGGGCCGCCACAGTCGATGTCAAGGAGGGCTCCATGAACCCAATGGTCAAAATGTAAGTCTGACGCCGTCTCCCAACCGTTGGTTGAGGAGCATTTAAAAGAGTCAGTCCCGCGCCTCCCTAAATAGCCTGGAGCCAGGGTGACTCTAGCCCAAATGCGGGAATATTATTTTTTCCTGCAGAATGGTTTTGGGCATCACTCTCCCTCTAGTGTGCCCTCTGGCCCCAAAGAGATAGGAGGTGTCCTGATTGGATCTTTATAGGTGTTCGCCTTCAGTGACAGTTGGGCCTTCTAAATCCATTATCGTATTCGAGATTGCACCGGTGCACAATCCTTCGCGGTACGTACCTTCAGCGTCGGCTCAGCCGTTAAAGTCAGTGGCTCAGCTCGGCGCTGAATCTGTTGCCTCTGAGTCTAATAGACCAGTGACATTAGCGGCACGGATTGCCCCCGATCTCATTCCTATTACCGGCGTTGAGGGGGTACCGCAACGTCATCGGATGGCACCGGGTGCGGTGCTGACAGTACCGTCTTATTTGGATAACTCTTCATATGGTTTATTCAGCCCTTGTCTGTTTTTCCTATGGGAATACACAGTTTGGTAGCTGAAGGAGAGAATATTGAAGGTCAAAACCTTTCATATAATGTTGTCCAACTTCCTGTGGAGGAAAATTGGCTGACTGAACTGGGAGAGGTTAGTGGATTAGAGTCCTCTCCAGTTTTAGATTTACTTTCTCCGCCTGGTATGGCAACGGAGGAATGCTCTTCTTTGACTGAAATATTGAAAAGGGCAACTGTGGTGTTGGATTGCAAGCTTCCCTCGGTGGAGTTGTCCACGTATCCTTTGGTGAATATTCTTCATCTAGGTGAGATGGGAATGCAGCCTGTGCTCCCTTTAATTGAGTCTCTCTTCGATCTGTTAGGAGCTTGGGTGAGACCCATGACAGGAGCACCAGTTGACCGGGCTGTGGGCCATAGTCATCTACCTGCCCTTGGGTACCCTGATTGTCTCCTGTGATATGACACTACAAAAGGGCTGGTGGTTCAAGCTACTACAGTTTCTTCGGACCCTAATGCCTTCCCTTGGTTCCATCAGGCAAAGGAATCCAGATGGTTAGAAATTTGTGGGAGGAATGTAATTTTTTCTGTAAGCTTGGCTTTGAGGTCTTTAAACCTTACATGTGTTATAGACAGATTTTCTCATGCTTAATGGGACTCTGTGGCAAAGAGGCTACCTTCTCTGCCAGAGGAAGTCTGAAATGACCTATTGCAGGTAGTGCAAGATGGCCAGGAAGCGGCGAGATTCACCATCAAATGCGGTATGGACACCACTGATTCTGTGGGGAGAGCTATGTCAGTTGCTCTGCACATGCATGCATGGATGCATCATTCTGGGTTTTTGGAACCTGTGCAAGAAGTCCCAAAAGATATGCCTTTTGATGGTGTCCATTTATTCGGTGAAAAGGCTGATTTGGTTTTAACACACGTCAGAGATGGTAGATCTGATAAGTCCATTTAAGTTAGTTTTGCAAGCTTGAAGTTGGTTTTCGGTCTTGTGTAGAGGGGTATCTAAACAGCTGAGTTATGTTATGTTTTATCTGGTACGTCCTGGATAGTGCTTTGCTTAGTGCAGAAGTTTATTTGATACCTGGTGTTTTTAATTATGGGTAGTTGGGAATTACAGAAATTGTGTTCCATGATAAGTGATTTTCTTGGTCATTCAACTAGCTTCAGAGGTGCTGTAGTCTATCGATGACAGTTTTCAGTGTTTAATTTGTGTTACACTTTTTATTTGAGCCCTGATGCAGGTCTTACAGATTGATATACTCTGAAGAAGAGTCCAGGTTCAAGAGTGATACCCTTATGGTATATACTGTACTGTACAGTACTAAAAGTGGAGTATTGTTTGTAAGTTGTTGTGAGCATCTTCAAATGTGCATTTATATATATCTATGTATGTGTTGAGCGTGGTCTGCTGCAGTTTTAGTCTCACATTGGAGTGGGCGGAATTCTAATTTATGTGTATGGTTAGTTCTCTGTAGTATGATATCATATATTAGTGTACTTTGTTACCACTTATTGGGTACTTTTTAATTTGCACCCCATTGGATTCTGGGGGTATATGGTGTGCCTTTTAATGAAAGACTTATGTCCAAAGACACTCATAATACGCTTGGGTCTAATGTTGTCTTTGACTTCTTTTTATATGAACATTTATTTTCTCCATGGGGAATGGATTTTCCCTGTGTAGTTTACAGAGCAGTCCTGGCCGTACATGGTTTACAGGTGTTGTTCAGTGGCACAGCCAGCTGTTCTGGGTTTCACAGGTTTGAACTTGAGTATATTACTAAATGGTTATGGATAAGGTCTTATTGTCATTGGTAGTATCTTCCCAATGCCTATATTGGGTTATGATTTTTGTTACTGTGGTTCTGCCCACAGTTACTGTGAGGTGAGAACTTCTAAAGCAGTTTTGTCGTACTGACATGGGTATTTGATTCCCATGGTTTAAATGTCTTGTTAGTTTATTTACCTATGGCCCTGTCCAGGAGACCTATATGGTAGGGTATGCTTCTGCTCACCTAAGTTATTATAAATATCTGGTCTTTTCTCTTGTTCTGGACCGGGTTGGGCTTGCTAATAGACTTTTCATGGATATAGTTTGCAGATTCTCCTCCAGAGAGTGTATGGCTTTGGCATTTGATTCTAAAGTGAGGAATCTGTGGCTAGATGTATCTATCAGATGAACAAGATACTTACCTTCGGTAACGCATTATCTGGTAGAGACAGGATCTAGCTGCATATTCCTTTATGATCCTCCAATTCTACCCGCTCTACGAATGGAGTCCTTTTGGGTCTCAATTATTTGTTTTGGTCTTTCACAGCATGCAAAAAAAAGAGGGAGAACCCACTGATTATTGGGTAAATGAGTTCTCTTTCATATCAAGTTTTTTGTTAGGATATTCATACACTGAATTATGGTTAGGAATTCAGTAATTATTTGACTCACGAGTGCCTTTTGTTTTATCGCACAGTTCAATAGACATTTTCTATATGTGGCTTTTCTTTTGATGTGTGGAAAATAGTCATGGAAGAAACTGACATCAGGGTGTCATTGAAGGAGTTATATGGACTCTGTCAACGTCACATTCAGTGGACGACATCGATATGGAGTCGCGTGACGTCCTCTGCCAGTGTGTAGACGTGCTAAGGGAATAAAGTTCCGGATCAAGTACAATGCATGGGGATAATTCTAAAGTGAGGAATCTCCGGCTAGATCCTGTCTCTACCAGATAATGCGTTACCGAAGGTAAGTAACTTGTTCGTTCTAGCTAGTTCCGATTGCCTGTGCTGTGATATGTTGAGACTATTGTTTTCATTTGCACATTTGTCCTGGTCATGAGTACAGTTGAAGATTTGGCCAGGAGCCACAGTTATGTCGCGAAACAACATAAAACAGAACTACAAATGGAGAGTTGGAATGGGGTGGGCAAAACAGTAAAGGTTTTCTGCGCTGATGTTGTGAAGTGTTGTTTAAATGTTTGCTAGTCTTCCATACATTGCCAAAGTAGCAATGTTAAAATTGTGAGATAGAAAATCCTGATAAAATGCCCACCAAAATCACTTCGGGAAAAACAGCTTGTAGGATTGCTTGCTGCCGGCAATGTTATGTGAAGGTTACATAAAGTGTTCACAAACTTTACATTTTCCCCCCTCGACCTCCAGTTTAGTGGTTCTCTGCTAAAAAAAAATAAAAACAATATTTGGTGCCTTTGAAGTACCAGATTGCTTTACCTAAGCCATTGATTGTTACTCAATTCTAATTCTGAAGTTTTTGCAGTATGTTTTGTCACTTAAAAATGATGAGTTTGGGGTCGTCATTTTTTTGCAGTATTTTGTTATTGATTTTGTTGTTGTTGCAAAGATGGGCTCTTGTATATGTAATCTACTGAGTATAAATAATTCCATTTCATTATCCCTCTGCAGATGGTGAGCAGCTGTAAAATCAAAGAATCCGCTTGGTAGGTGTTGTTTTCTTTATTAGCAACACGAAAGCAGTATCTGCTTTTGTGGTTTGCATTAGTTGCACACTTTTTTTATCAGTTTGATTTTATGGCTTACTCTTCCTCGCACCGATAAGGACAACAATGCTTCGGCCACAAGAGAGGGGCAAGGGAGCCCTACTTCTACCAGTAGAGATGTTATCACTACAGCTGATAGAAGCCTCCTTGTTCGGAAAGAAGTGCTGAAAGGGTTTCTTGCACAGTTACCAAGTAATTAATTCCTTCCCTTTCTCGTGATGTTTAGGTGGTTTGTTCCTGTGTGTCTGTTGATCTGTTTTTGTTGCTGAATCTATATCTGTTGTCTGTGCGTTCTGTGATAAATCTTCTTTCAGACTCCCCAGCAGTAGGAACTGGTACCTTTCATCAAACTAAAAAAGTGACAGTTGTCCTGCCTGGAAGTGATGTCACTACTCTGCTTGTTGAGTTGTATTTTAGTTCAGGTCTTAGATTTGTGCTTTCAGTTTGTTGGCCTCTCTTTGAACTCCTTTCTCTTTCTGGTGATGTCATTCCTTAGCCGCTCTTGTGTGTTTGTTGGGGCTGCAGGGCTGCAGCTTGCTGTGGTGCATCAGACCCCCTGCCCAGATCTGAACTTCCCACTGGAGCAGCGGCTGAACTGGTTGCATTCACATGTAAATAAGTGATTCTGATATGTTGCATAATGATGTGCTTTTACAGAAGTGAACATCCAGCAATGTGGACTTTTGTTGGCAGTCTGAGCCTGCCCTGAGGGGATGTAAAAATAAATCTGATGTAAAACCATGTTCTGTCATACGGAATTCAGCAAAACATGATGCATATCCTTCAACGCTTGTAGTTTGGATCTGAAGTAAAGAATTATGGATACCAACAACATGTGGTCTCGCTTAAGTATTGACCGGCGGGAATTCAAGGGGGGAGACCATCTGGACAGCCAAGTGAATAGACTGGGCATTGACGTGTCCACCTGCGTCTCTCGTGAACCACGGTGCGCATGCTCGTGTGCCACGTGCAACAGTCCTCATGAGCTCGGAGACCACGGTTTGTCATCCCCACATGCTCGGTTTCACAAGGAGTGCGTTATTTCTAGCTTACGCCTGTAGCTTGCCTGCTACAGCGATGGCATGTCGGCAAAGAGTAGGCATGTGGTATTTGTACAGCGCTCACCTAGCCAAAGTGCTGCGAAACACTGTACAGGGTCAACGGCAGAGTGACTAGAGGGATGGTTGGGTTCTGAGAAGTGGACTGCCACTAGGACAGATTGGCAAGAGGTGTTCGACAAACAGCTAGGCGCCGCCTCCTGGACCAGGGAACCACACAGGGCTGAAAGGAAAGCTGTGGGCCAGGGCAGCACCATCAGTTGTTATTGTGTTGCACTCACAGCTGATTCAATCAGTCAATCAGGATTTGTAGAGCGTGGCTGCATCATCCACAAGGCACTGTCTGATAAACTGCCTGTTCAATTATTGGTTGAGCATCCATGTCTTGAGTTCCTTCCTGAATGGCTGGAGTGATGGTGAGGCTCTGAGGTGCGGGGGAGGTCGTTCCAGGTTTTGGCTGCCAGATGGGAGAAGGAGCAGCCTTCACTGTTTGTCCAGTGGTGAGGGAATCTGGATCAGAGTTTCCTGGTGGGCTGGTGGAAGGTCACGCGTTGGTTGAGGTACGCAATTCCTTCGTTGTGTAATGCCTTGTATGCATTGGTGAGTAGCTTGTACTGGCATCTCTTCATAACTGGTAGCCTTGTATGCATTGGTGAGTAGCTTGTACTGGCGTCTCTTCATGATGGTTGCCTTGTATGCATTGGTGAGTAGCCTGTACTGGCATCTCTTCATAACTGGTAGCCTTGTATGCATTGGTGAGTAGCTTGTACTGGCGTCTCTTCATGACTGGTAGCCTTGTATGCATTGGTGAGTAGCCTGTACTGGCATCTCTTCATAACTGGTAGCCTTGTATGCATTGGTGAGTAGCTTGTACTGGCGTCTCTTCATGACTGGTAGCCTTGTATGCATTGGTGAGTACCTTGAACTGGCATCTCTTCATGACTGGTAGCCTTGTATGCATTGGTGAGTAGCTTGTACTGGCGTCTCTTCATGATGGTAGCCAGTGGAGTTTCCTGAGGAGAGGGGTTATCTGCGTCCATCTGGGGAGGTCGAGGATCAGCCTGGAAGCTGTGTTCTGGATTGTCTGGAGCTTCTTCACGAGTTGGGCTGTTATTCCTACATAGAAGGAGTTTCTGTAATTGACTCTGCTGGTGACGAGAGCCTGCGTGACCATTCACCTGGTGTTTGTCGGGAGCCATCTGAACACCTTCCTAAGCATACGGAGATTGAGGAAGCAGGTGGTGGAGATGGCACTGAGTTGCTTCTTCATGGATAGCTGGCTGTTGAGGATGATTCATCGGTTGCGGGAATGTTTTGTGGGTATCAGGGTTGGGGCAATCTTTGGGGGGCACCATTCGTTGCTCAAGTGTGTGTCCTTACCTTTCTTTAAGATGAATACTACTGTCTTGTCAGTGTTGAGTTTGAGACAGTTGATGTTCATCTAGTTGGCAACATCGTTTATGCATCTTTGGAACTTGTCTTTAATGGTTCTTCGATTAATAGTCAGAGATAGGATGAGTTGGGTGTCAGCGTAGGAGAAGAAGTTGAGTCTGTGGCATGTGACGTTGTTGGCCAGGGGGGACATGTGTGTGTTGAAGAGCCTTGGGCGGAAGGATGAGCCTTGAGGTACCCCGCAGGTGATGTTCTTAGGGAGCGAGGAGTAGGGGGGGAGAATGATTTTCTACATTCTTACTGTGCGATATGATGCAATCCACTTGAGGGCTGCTCCTTGGATTCCGATCTGATGGAGGCAGTTGATCAGTGTGTGGTGGGATATGGTGTACTGATTTGGGTGCCCCTGACAGATGCTTCTCTGAGGGGGGTATTGTGCATATTTTCAGGATAACATTGAGCTGTCAGAGCCAGTAGTGTAGTAAGGGTCTCATGGGCCCTAATGCAAGAAATGAAACTAGTCCCCTCCCGTGACTTTATAGTAAAAACCGCCACTAACTGAGGTGAAGTGAAACGATTTCAGCGATTACTCAAATAGCAACATTTTCACCCACAAAAGAGAAATTTGGCCTCCGCGATTTCATTATGGCCTAAAACCATTAACGATTCCCCAGTTCGAAGTCCTGAAGAGAACCCCCAAAAAATTTAGGGTTCGAAACACATCAACATGTTTTAGAACCACCAGGGAGGTCTTATTGCTTAATAGTAACATCTTGGCTTTGTGGGGATCCTTGTTTCATGGACACTTTGATTGAATGTTGACTCCAGGTCCCTTTGGAAAGCCCAGTAAAATAAAGTGATGTAGCATTACCCCTAGTACTTCACTTCACCATTAGTGGGCCCATGCCAATTTAGCGATTTGTAGAGGTTCTTTTGGTGTGTTAAAAATATACGAGAACTGGGATTCGTTCTACTGTTTGTTTCTATGTGGATTTGGGTGTTTCTTATTGAAACCTGTGTCATTTATGTATAGTTTTTGTAAAAATTGTTTCAAAATGCACCTAAAGATGTATGTCATGTGTTTTGTGTTTTGATGTATTTGACAGACATTTAAACTTTGATTCAATTAAGTGTCTTAAATCCATACCAATAATGAATTAAATAAATTAGATTTGATCACGTTGACTGTTAGTCATGACCAGTTACTGATAACAGATAAGTTTGCATAAAGTAGTGTCAGTATTGGCGTTTTCTTGTTTCATCTTTACATAGAGTGACCTAGCCTTGCTGACTATAAATAGGCCCAAACTCTTTAATTCACTAACTGAGGTGAAGTGGGACCTTCAGACCGCTGGGTCACAGTGCCACTGCACTTGCTGCACTATTGACAGGGTTAGATTGGTAAAGCGGGCACTTGGGTAAAGGACGATTTACCGGTCTCCGAGTTGCTGCTGTGGGCCTAGTTCTAGTTGTTATAGAAAAATATAATGCCAGAACAGTAGTGCAAGAATTAGGTTTTAAATACACATCTGAAGTCCTAGGAGAACAAATCCGAGGTGATTTGACCTCTGCTCTTCCATATTGTTTGCATTTGCTTACATTTAGTTTCAGTTGAGTGTTTCTTGCTGCCCTCTGCAGTGCCTTCTTAACACATGGGCATGCTGGGCAGTTGCTCGGGGGCCCCAGGGGCATAGGGGCTCCTTGCAGACCAGAATTTAACACTAATTTTCCGAAATGCTTAGAAAGAGGATTATTCCTTTGGTATGTTATGGGAAGTAGACGATTTCTTTAAAGATTTTTGTTTGTTGAGACTTGTAGGCTCTCTTTCTGGCATCCTGGTGGGAAGTTTTGGTTTCGCAGTGCACACAAAGGTCATAGGTTAATTAACCACTCGTGGAGCAAACTTTGCTGCCTCTGATCGTCTGGAGCCCTGTAATCATCGCCCCTGCTACAGGAGTAGCTAACAACACCTTTGTCTGCGCTGCTGGGAGTTTGTCATCACTGCGAGGCCGCAGAGGAGGACGAGGCGCCGGCCCCGGGACTGCGAGGACCAGCATACAACAGCTCCAGCTGGTCCTCTTCCCGTGAGAGCCGCGCCCCCTCACAGTGCCACGCCCCCAGCCAAGCCCTACAACTTCTTGCGGCACCCGCTTCGCGGGTGCCACTCGTGGAGCAAACTTTGCTGCCTCTGATCGTCTGGAGCCCTGTAATCATCGCCCCTGCTACAGGAGTAGATAACAACACCTTTGTCTGCGCTGCTGGGAGTTTGTCATCACCGCGAGGCCGCAGAGGAGGACGAGGCGCCGGCCCCGGGACTGCGAGGACCAGCATACAACAGCTCCAGCTGGTCCTCTTCCCGTGAGAGCCGCGCCCCCTCACAGTGCCACGCCCCCAGCCAAGCCCTACAACTTCTCGCGGCACCCGCTTCGCGGGTGCCACTCGTGGAGCAAACTTTGCTGCCTCTGATCGTCTGGAGCCCTGTAATCATCGCCCCTGCTACAGGAGTAGCTAACAACACCTTTGTCTGCGCTGCTGGGAATTTGTCATCACCGCAAGGCCGCAGAGGAGGACGAGGCGCCGGCCCCGGAACTGCGAGGACCAGCATACAACAGCTCCAGCTGGTCCTCTTCCCGTGAGAGCCGCGCCCCCTCACAGTGCCACGCCCTCACAACCCGCCACTCCCTAAAAGCGCTATCTGGAACGCGCATCGCGGGACGCGCGCAGGTCGCAGCCCGGGGCGAAGACCGGGCAAAGAGCGGGCCGTTTGAGGCCGTTCGAGAACGTGAGAGTCCGGTCCGGCCCACCCCCCTAAGCACTACATCCTGGTCGTCCTAATACAGGTATCTATCATTTCCCTGACTTCTCCTATAACCCAACAGTCAACACAGAAAGATCTCTTAACAATCAATCATTGGAAAATGAATACGAGATCTAGCAAGCAGAAAAAACTTAAAAAGAACGGGATAGGAGAAAAACTGTTAGGTCCAATGGATGACTTTTTGGCCAAAGCAAACACATTTATTGACCAAAGCATAAGTCTAATTGAGGGGAGAGTTTCAACCGAACTTGCAATCGCACGTCGATCCTCAATGGGATTACTAGCAACCGCAAGAACCCCAGAAGTACAGTCAGCGCCAACTCAAACCTCGGCGACCGCAAATAGACTTAGTCTTCCAAATAACGTAGACCTTTCAGCCTCCCAACTCTCTGTAACTTTCACAGAAAGCGACTTAGAAAAAACCCCTGATATCTTCCCTGACCCAACTCCTGAAGAAATAAGGCAAATGAGAGGGAGGCGGGAGGGAGCTATAAAGAAAAGGAAGGCTAGGAAAAACCCAGAGCACACTGAAAACACCAAAGCGACCGAGCACATAGTTTTGGTCGGTGATACAAACCCGGCAGTCCTACCCCATCACTCTGCCCCCCCTACCAATAATGTCGTAATAATACATCACTTACCACATGACCTTCAAGATTCCTCAATCCCAGATCCCCCAAGCCCACAACAATCAGGTAGAGAAAGAGAATCAGCGAGGCTAATCAAGGAGATAGCCTCCCTCCTAAATTCCTACATTCGCCCTCTAGAATCCAGACTTAGCAATATCGAGTCAATTAACAAAAATTTCCGGCTCTCTTAAACCTATACCCCCACAACTCCATCTAAAACCAGCCCCAAATTCCACGACCACACTTCCTGTACTGAAGAAACCTGTAACCCTACCTCCTCCACAGACCAAAAAACAAACTACAGTAAAACTCCCTACAGTAGCAAACCCTCCCACTGCACAAAAACCAATTCCCAAGCCCCTGACCATTCCCCCACAAACTAACTCCCAATCGACATCAACAGTAAATACCCCAATCATAAACACACCTGCTCCTAAAACCCCCGCCACAACAAACACAAATCCACCAAAAACAAAAGGAGCCCCGAGAGGGACTACTGATCAAAGACCTACCTTACATATGCCACCTGAGGCATCTCCATTCGTGGTAGTCATGACGGGGGTCCCTGAACTTACAGGTGAGGGGACGGAACCCAACTGGTCATTAAAGAACAAAGTCCAGTACTGGCTGAATACAAACCGCCCCGTCCCACCACCCTGGAAAAGCAGAATAGCATCAGTATGCCGGACCTCGTGGGTAGGCCATAGGGAAAAAACTATCCAGGGAGATTGCATAGTAATCACGTTTGAGGACCCCAGCATAGCTGAGTACATCTGCTCCTGGGAATATAATAACACCTCAGGGGGGATCACAACAAGATCTTTGTCTTACTTCGACCCAAAAAGGTATAATAACAACAATTATATACGTGACACTGATAACATCTGGCGGAAACCAATCCCGCAGCCGTGGGAGTTAGATGTCGCTGGTCCAAAACTACCACCGCGACATAGCGACCCCGATAACTCCTGGTGGTCAGTAAACCAGAATCACCAGCAGAGAGAAGTCCCATGGCAGATTATGGGCCCAGAAAATAGATTTAGAAACTGGGAGCAGTGGGAGAGACCACCCCACCAACTATACGGACCCAACTATAGAGATACCATCAATGGGCAAAACTGGCTAGGCATACCGACCACGAACCGGTTTAGCGGCCTGGAAATGGTCGATTGACCAATAATCAAATCCCCGGAGCCCTCACAAATAACCTTGGCACCTTCCATTTCTATCTCAGCCCCTCCACAAATGAAAAAAACAGCCTTAGATAACACATCCACTCAGCTTTCTGTGATCTTTTGGAATGTGGCTGGCCTCCGAAACAAAATCGAGGACGGTTCGGCAGCCGGTTTCTTGAAGGACACTCAAATCATCTGCTTACAAGAAACCTGGGCAACGATGCCCCTTCACCTTGCGGGGTACAGGACATTCACATCTCCCGCCCTTCCCAGCATTTCCGGTAGACCTAAAGGGGGACTGGTAATCTACCTGGCAAATACAATCTCTGACATGAAGATCATCAAGGTAGACCTATTATCGAACTTCCAGATCCTCACTTACATAATTGGGAAAAAACTCTTCATCACAATAATCAACATATATAACAACCTAGAGGATGATAACTTCTTGAACGTTCTTTCCCTAATTCAAGAAAAAATAACCGAACATTGCCACCCCAAACAGAAAATGGAAAATGCCCATATAATCTGGGGAGGAGACTTTAACCTACATCCCTGCCCCAACAACGACACCTGTGGAATGGTGGACGAATATGACAACTCCCTAGTCCACTTTATCCATTCAGGAGTGGGGCTAGCCATGAACAAAATACTTTCCGATCTGGACTTGCAAATCATAAACCCCATCCAACAGTCAAACAATAAATTAGAACCCACCTACAGAGGAAGGGGCCACGAGACAAGCGTGGACTACGTAATAGTCGCAGAAGGCTTGAAAGATCAAATCAACAACATTAAAATTTTGGAAAACAATCTCATTGATCACTCCGCTCTAAGCCTAAACCTTCAAACAAACCAACCAAGAACATTGATGGCAACCATAGCATACACCCTAACACAGAATAGGCTAGAACTGGGTAAAAGCAATGGATTTACAATAAAATGGGAAAAAGTGGACCCCAACATTCTCACAAAACGGTTAGTAACATCTGCCTATAATAACATTTTGATCTGTCTCGACCCTCACGCGGAGCCGAATCAAATCTTGGAAAACTTCAATCTAATAATAGAACAAGTCAAAAAACTGCTAACCAAAACACCTAATCAAAACAAGAAAAGCTCCATAGGTTGGTTCAACCGAGACTGCACCAAAGCGCAGACCAATCTGAGGAAAGCTCTCGGAAATCCAAACAGAGACAAAACAAACATCCAAGCTCTTCGACGGGAGTATAACACTGCCAGAAAAACAAGGAAAAAAGAATTAAAACAATCCTTGTGGAATGCTCTGCACAAGAGTGCACTTCTAAAAGACAGCCAGGCATTCTGGAAAATAGTCAAATCCCCCTCGCTAACCGACTCCAACGGCCCAAAAATAGACGTGGCTATTGACGAGGACACGTGGGTGAACCACTTTTCGAAAATCTTCAAACTGACATCTACTAGCGAAGAACCCCAGTCTAACATCAATCCAGAAGTCTATTCTATATCAATGGAGGTTGATCTGCAGGACTTCGAAATGGCGCTATCCTTAAGCAAGAGTGGGAAAGCCCCCGGCCCTGACGGGGTCCCAGTCGACCTATTTAAACATCTTCCTGACCTTTGGGTACCAATAATCACAAGAGTTTGTATAGCAACAACGAAACTCGGCCTGTTAGACTCATGGTCATCTTCCATCATGGTCCCAATCTTCAAGAAGGGCGATCGACAAGACACTAAGTGTTACCGACCAATCTCGCTCCTCGACTCCCTGGGCAAAGTAGTTGGCAGAGTCCTTCTTGAAAAGCTACAACAATGGGTAGAAGACAAAAACATCCTCTCGAACCTACAGTTCGGGTTCAGGGAGGGCTTTGGAACCATCGAACAGGCCCTAAATCTAAGCCTGTTAACATCAAAATACACCCACGCTAAACCTGGTGTCATCTATATGGTATATGTGGATCTGTCCTCCGCATTCGATTGTGTTTCGCATGCTAAGCTTTGGTCACTGCTGAGCGCAATGGGGGTAGATCCTCCTCTCTTGGACTTTTTAAGGGAGCTTTACAGCGAAGCCACGGCGAGAGTTAGGTATGGGACAAGAGGAGAACTGACGGCACCATTCAGAGTAGAGCGGGGAGTGAGGCAAGGCTGTGTCCTGGCCCCCTTCCTCTTCTCTCTGTACACCAACGACCTAGAAGAGACCATGTTGAGAGGGGGGAGGGACCTCCCCAGAGCAAAAGATCGCTTGATCCCCGCGCTACTTTATGCGGACGACGCAGTCATTTTAGCTCGAACCCCCATTGAACTGCAGAAATCCTTATCTAAATACGCAGATTTTATGGGTGCTTTGGACTTGCACATTAACGTTAAAAAAACTTTTGTCATGGTAGTCGGCGGACCAAGAAAAGCAACTAAGTCCATCTTTTTGAAAGACCAAAAAATTGAAAAGACCTCACAATATCCCTACTTAGGCATTATGATAGATGACGCCCTAAACTGGAAAGCGGCGGTTGAGGCCAGGAGACATCTATTTAAATGAGCGATCATGGCGTTGATGAAATTCTCAAATAAACTCGGAAAAAGACCTCCAGTAGAACTGCTACAGATTTACGCTGCAAAATGCCAAGCCATCGCACTATACGGTGCAGGGATCTGGGGACATACACCCACTGGCTCTATACAAAAAGAGGAAAATATCTTCATGAGATTCCTTTTATCAACTCCACGAGGCACCTCCATTTATGCCTCACACATAGAACTGGGAATCTCATATATCGAAGATTTAATTAAAATTCAACCTCTTTTGCTTTGGAGGCGAGTCTGGTTGTCGGAAAAAAATAGCCTGACCAAAAGCATCCTACAGGATACCATGGAGTTGGACCACGCCCACAAAATAGCTTGGCTCTCCTATGTAAGACATTTCTTTTCCGACCTGGGTCTACAACAATATTACTATAAACCAGAAAATCTAAAAGATATATCCAAAAAAGAACTGAAACAAACCGCATTGAGCCACTTGGAATCCCTGAGACTGACTTCGCTGATTGCAAAAAAATCTGTTATCCACGCAATTATGACACAGCAGTCTCCGAAAATTCAGTTATATTTGACCTTAGAGATCACCGCATAAGAAAAGATGCTCCTAACAAGGTTCAGAATGAACCTTTTCTTCAGACTAGTGACATTTCCGGAAAAAAATAACTGGAATACTCAGATGGACCCGTGCCCATGTGATGATCTTTCCCAACAGACCACCATGCACACAATACTGTTTTGCAAGTTTTTCCACACCAATCGAAAAATATGGCTTATCCCTTTACTAAAAAAATGGGGCTACAGACAATGTCGTCCAGCTATGTTGGCACTTCAATCTTTGGACTCTGAATCCACTGTGTACCATGTACTAAATTTTTTAAAGTGCATCATGAGGCACAGAAATAATCTGTAAAACAAAGGACCAATTTATATTCCACGTAAATTGTTGGCATTTTCACTTTTTAATTGTATATTCAATTGTACTTTTTTACTGCGAATGTTTGTATACTATGACATCTTTTATGGTTTTGCAAATGCTAAAAAAACGAATAAAGATTATTATTATTATTATTATTACTGCTTAATATGAACATCTTGGCTTTGTGGGGATCCTTGTTTCATGGACACTTTGATTGAATCTTGACTCCAGGTCCCTTTGGAAAACCCAGTAAAATAAAGTGATGTAGCATTACCCCTAGTACTTCATTTCACCATTAGTGAACCCATGCCAATTTAGCGATTTGTAGAGGTTCTATTGGTGTGTTAAAAATATACGAGAACTGGGATTCGTTCTACTGTTTGTTTTTATGTGGATTTGGGTGTTTTTTTTATTGAAACCTGTGTCATTTATGTATAGTTTTTGTAAAAATTGTTTCAAAATGCACTTAAAGATGTATGTCATGTGTTTTGTGTTTTGATGTATTTGACACTTAAACTTTGATTCAATTAAGTGTCTTAAATCCATACCAATAATGAATTAAATAAATTAGATTTGATCACATTGACTGTTAGTCATGACCAGTTACTGATAACAGATAAGTTTGCACAAAGTAGTGTCAGTATTGGCGTTTTCTTGTTTCATCTTTACATAGAGTGACCTAGCCTTGCTGACTATAAATGGGCCCAAACTCTTTAATTCACTAACTGAGGTGAAGTGGGACCTTCAGACCGCTGGGTCACAGTGCCACTGCACTTGCTGCACTATTGACAGGGTTAGATTGGTAAAGCGGGCACTTGGGTAAAGGACGATTTACCGGTCTCCGAGTTGCTGCTGTGGGCCTAGTTCTAGTTGTTATAGAAAAATATAATGCCAGAACAGTAGTGCAAGAATTAGGTTTTAAATACACATCTGAAGTCCTAGGAGAACAAATCCGAGGTGATTTGACCTCTGCTCTTCCATATTGTTTGCTTGTGTTTACATTTAGTTTTAGTTGAGTGTTTCTTGCTGCCCTCTGCAGTGCCTTCTTAACACATGGGCATGCTGGGCAGTTGCTCAGGGGCCCCAGGGGCATAGGGGCTCCCTGCAGACCAGAATCTAACACTAATTTTCCGAAATGCTTAGAAAGAGGATTATTCCTTTGGAATGTTATGAGAAGCAGACGATTTCTTTAAAGATTTTTGTTTGTTGAGACTTGTAGGCTCTCTTTCTGGCTTCCCTGGTGGGAAGTGTTGGCTTCGCAGTGCACACAAAGGTCATAGGTTAATTAACAAGGAAGCCGGGCTTCTCCATCTGTACACCCAGGATCTGCAACAACATCTCTGAATCCATTGGGATTGGCCCAACCCTGCTCCAGTTTTGTAAAGATCTTAATGCTGACTTTAAAAGAATACTGCATTCAGGGTGCTGTATTGTAACAGTACACCTCAACTCCCTGAGCTCAGCTGCCCCTCCAATCACTCCTTGACTTACCTTTTCTTTGTGTACCGCTCTCTACTGCCTTAGGGTAGGTTTGTGCTGCACAAATACCACATTCATACATGAATACACACAACTTAACCTGATGCCCCAATAACCAGGATGAATCTCAGCCCTGAATCCAGTGGCGGCTGGTGTAATTTGAAAATGGATAGGCATGAACGTCGTTCTTGACTTGAACAGAGTAAGTAGGTGTGAATGGATTTAAGCTCCGGGTGGCTATCCAGGGACATAGCAAAGGTGCCACTGGCTCTAGGCTATTCAAGGAAGACCGGCCTCCTCTATCACATGTTTGGTTGTACAAAAAAAGAACATAGTTGGGGTGCAGAATGCCCCTCACAAACCTGAGGCCAGTGCCACTGCACCAGCTGTGCTGTTCACAGCTGCACCCCATATGGCTGCTATTTGCATCGTAGCTAGACAGAGTCCTCATCTTGGGCTAGCATAAGTTTTAGGAAGAACTGTAGGTCTAAGATCTTACATTGCTGGTTTTTACACTATAAGTAGGGCCACTGGAATTATGCAACAAGAAAAGGCAGCTTATGTGACATAATGCTAGTATTACTTCATTGCCTTTTCATTTTTACATGTGACCACTACTTGGGCAGATAATTCACCTCATTAACACCAGCCTGACATCCAAATACAGCAATAAGGTATTGAATTAGAGAACTCTCGTCCTCTTCAGTTTACAACAATGCCATTGTGTAAAACATTAAATGCACATTTGTTTACTTGTGCCAGGCAGAGAACAAATCAGTTCGGCAGAGAGATGAGGACTGGAAATATAAACACATTTTATAGTGATGGAACACGTATTCAGACGCTAATCAAGCAAACAATAAACTGTGAGATATCGATCGAGCCCCCATCCGGCATCACTTATTTTCATTTTAAGCTGGTTTGATCTTTATATATTTAATGCACTTGCACCCATGGTAAGCCACGCTCGTTCTATAACTTGGTTCTGCTACTGCGTGGTGCATTTTATTCTCCATCACTGGGAAGGTCGTGGCTGCACTACTGTTTTGTATTAGGATTTTATGCAATACAGGGTTGCAAACCAATGCACCGAAATGCATGAACTCCTTGTTTGACTTAGTGACAAGACTAATACTGTCTGCCATTGTGTTCTCCGAAAATAGCTGTTTCTGGTATGCGACCTGGGTGAATGCCAATCTGTGTGGGGATAACAATGACAGACTGGCTGTCTGGCTGAGTTGTCTAATCCTGAGTCTTGCATGTGCACCTTTAGGCCATTCAAAAGAGATGGTGATAGAAAGGAGAAAAGAGCCAAACTGGAGGTAGGATGAGAAAGGAGGGCTAGGGATGAGAAGTATGGTACAGGAAAGAGTGAAGGAAAGGCACTGATTAAATGGGAGAGAAAGGGAAGGAGAAACGAAGATGAGAAGGCGTGATAGAACGAAAGATGGAGAAAGGATTGTAAAGGGTAAGAAATGAGGGATAGAAGTGAAGAGTACAAGAAATAGGAGCCGGGGAGAGTAGAGTTAGTGTGCAAGAAAGAAGATGGTAGAAAGAATGAAGATTATAACATAAACAATATTATATAGGCAGTAGAAGAAAGGAGGGGTCATACAGGTAGTCATAGAGATATAGTTAGAGAAAGGAGGAGTAAAGTAAAAGGATCAGAACAGAGAAGGAAGAATAAGGGAAAAGGAGTTTAGGAAAAGGGCAATTTTTGATTAAAAGAAAGAGCTTGACTCCAAAATTCATTGAAATACTATGTTTCCTCATCCACAATTTCATGCTGAAATGAAGGAAAGACGAAGCAGTAATTACTTATAGATATTGTAAACATTTAAAATATGGCATTCAAATATAAATAAAAAAGCACAGAAGGAACTAAATTTCAACCTTGTAATTAAGTTGGGTGGCTTGTGGCAACATAGGGTGATTTAAAAAATCATCGATGCTTAATTTTTTTATTTTTATTTTTTTTAAAATATATTTTTATTGGGTTTACAATATGTAAAACATTACAGTCAAACAAACCCTCCTCCCACCAATCCGCCTTTGGTCGCGAATCCTGTCCGGACAACAATGTAACATTCCCCTCTCAGGTGAGTACACAGCCATTTAGCCAACAACCCATAGCAGGGCAGGCGGCGATTTTAAAGTGTCATCTGAAGTGGACGCCGATGAGTTACACCATACCCCTCACACAGTACGTTACGACAGATCATAGTGCGATATTACCTCTGCCATGCACGCCAATGCACCGTCCCCCTCCTCCCGGTGGCAATCTAGTGTCCCTGGTCCTCCACTGTGGTGTAAGTATCTTTTTTACTATTCAGGTATGTTTGGTATAACCCCCAAAAAGTTTTAGGACGACTAGTGGGAGGCTGCAACTCGCTGTAATTCTCGGACTGTGTACAGCAATATAACATATCGTGTCCCCAGCGTTTAGGTGTAGGCCCGGGGCCTCTCATCCAACAGCATGCCACTACCCTACGGGCCATGAGCAGTCCCATGTCTACCAGTCGCCGTGTGGCTTTGGGTAGCTTCTTAGTGTACCCTAAGAGCGCTAGCATGGGATCAGGTGTGAGATCTATTTCTACTGTGTTACTTATGTCAGTGAAGATCTTGTCCCAGAAATCCCATACACCTGGGCATTGCCATGCCAGGTGTAGAAAGCCTGCGTCTGGGGCGCGACATCTCTCACAGTCCGCTGTGTCACGGAGACCATACCTGTGCAGTCGTGCCGGTGTGTAATACACCCTGTTGAGAAACTTGAAGTGCACTAGCCTGTGTCTGCCGTTCAGTGATAGCTTCCTCATATTAGTACAGCAGTATCTCCACATGTCGTCATCAATAACTATCTGTAAGTCAGTTTGCAATGCCAGTTGCGCTTTCGTATACGTGTGCTCCCTATGTGCCTGAGACAGCTTATATAGGTTAGACAGTAGTTTTGGGGGGGTCTCAGCGTTTATCGCATACGTGAGTTCCAGAACTTCGGGCGGTTCTGCCATGTCCTCCCCCAATAGTTCAGTAAGAGCACAGCGCACCCTGTGGAACTGGAAGTGGGTCAATAGAGGAGTATCCTCACTATTCATTATTACTTGCTCCCATGTTTTGGCCACCCGTCTTGGAACAGGTCTCCTGCAACTTTAACGTTAAGCTTTTGCAGTGCATGGATCACCCCTTTCTCTTTGATGGGAGGCAGCCTTCGTGCCCAGTCTACCGGCGTTATGGTAAAGTATAGTAATGAACCACCCTGCAGCGGCAAAATACTGTGCCACGCATGATTTGTTGCAGCGATTGAGTCCAGTATGCCAGTCCTTCGATCCACCGGTTGGAAAATCGTGGACGGGTGCGAGAGAGGGCTAGCAAATAGTGTTTCCATGCGGACATGTGGAATGCAGCCATCGCCGTGGATCCAGGCGTGTAGATGAGCGCCCTCGGCTACTCTGTAATAAAGCTCCAAGGCAGGGGCACCGAGCCCACCCACGCTACAGGGCAATGTGAGTAGTGACCACTTGGCTCGGGCTGTTTCCCTGCCCACGCCAATTTAATCATGAGTTGCGTTAGTCATTGAAAAAAGGACTTAGGAAGCACTATTGGAAGTGTCATGAATAGGAACAGCAATCTAGGCAGCACAACCATTTTCATTATGGATATCCATCCCAGAAGGGAAAGTGGGAGCCTACACCAGGCTTCAACATCGTCCTCCAGTTTGCTGAGGGCAGTGCCATAGTTTGCTCTAAATAGGATCTCCGCATCAGTGTGGAGTTATATACCCAGGTACCTGACTGTATCTGTGGTACACTGTAGTGGATATTCCATTTCGATACTCTGCATTGTGGGGGTTAAGGGGAAGGCCAGTGACTTCGTTCAGTTGACCTTCAGGCCCGATAGGGCTCCGAAGCGGAACACCTCTCTTAAAACTGAGGTTAAATTGTTGTCTGGGTCGTGAACGTACAGCAAAGTATCGTCGGCGTACATGGACACCACTATCTTGTATGTGGGGAAGCCTATGTCTTCATTGCCATGGTATTCTCGTAGCACACAGGCTAACGGTTCAGCAACCAGGACGTACAGGAGGGGCGAAAGCGGGCACCCCTGTCTGGTGCCTCTGCTGATGGGGAAGGAGTCAGTGACCAGGTTACCGAGTCGGAGTCTGGCCCGCGGGCAGTTATACAGGGCCCCTATCATCTGGAGGATTGGCAGCCCTAGGCCCATCCGCTGCAGTACCAGTCGCATAAATGGCCATTCCACTGAATCAAAGGCCTTTTCCATGTCAAGGAACACTGCTAGTGCCTTCCTATCCTGCCGGACCTATTGTATCGAGCCTAGAACCGTGCAAATGTTGTATATCAAGTTCCTGCTAGGGATGAAGCCGGCCTGTTCAGGCTCAACTAACCGAGGTGCCAAGAGCACCAGGCGGTTAGCCAGAACTTTAGCGAACAGTTTAGTGTCAACGTTAAGTAGTGAAAGAGGTCTATACGAGCTACACTCATCTCATGGCTTGCTTGGCTTTAGTATTGTGACCAATAGCGCCTCCCTCATTGATTGCAGCATACTGCCCTCTACGCAGATGTCATCAAAGAGCGCAGAGAGGTGTGGAAGTAATTTGTCCTGAAATGCCTTGTAAAACCCCACCGTGAGGCCGTTTGCTCCCAGTGCACTGCCAGTCCGCATGCTCGCCAGAGCTTCCGCTATTTCGTCCTTCTCTATCGGGAGCATCAGGAATTCCCTGTGTGTGTTAGTCAATGTAGGTATGTAGGTAGGTATGTGGTCCAGGTAGTCAGTGATATCGTCCTCAAGGTCTCCACTTTTGGAGGAGTATAGATCAGTATAGAAGGCCTTGAAGGCGTGCGCTATGTCTGCTTCTTCCGTTAGTATCGCTCCATCTCCGGACTTTATCTCCGAGACTTGTTGTTGTCCCCTTTTCCGCTTAAGATTCTGGCCAGGACTGAGCTGGGTCTCTCACCCTCCCCATATGTTCTAGCCGTTGCATACTTTCCCAGGTGCTTCACTTTCCTGTCCGCTTCTTCATGGTATTCAGCGAGAAGTGACTTAATCTCCTCCCCTATTGTACTGTCCGTCTGTCTGCTTTGTCTGTCCTCTAAGGTGGCCAGTTGACGCTCAAGGTCGGCCAATCTCTGTCTGATGGACTTGAGTACTCCCAAGTGTTTAGACTTTGCTATGCCCATGATATATACCTTGAATGTTTCCCATACAACCTGAAAGCTGTCTACAGAGCCTACGTTGGTCTAAAAAAACACGTCAATAGTTCTCCTCTAAATGCCGGGTCTAGAAGGGAATAAGGAGGGAATCTCCATGTGAAGGGTGGAATGACCTTACCCGGAATGTCCAGCACCAATAGCACCGGCGAGTGGTCAGACAAGGTCCTAGGAAGCGCCTTACAGTACCTAATCTGCCCTAACCTGGAGGCGGATGCCAACCAGTAGTCTATTCTGGTATGGATATCATGGTAGGCAGAGTAGTGAGTGTACCCACCCCGCTTTGGGTTTCTGATCCGCCATACATCCTCCAGGCTCATACTGGTGATTACACTCCTCATTCCCAAGGCAGCCATCAAGGGTCTACGGGGCGGACCAGCAGATCTATCCAGCGTAGGATCCAGAACTAGGTTAAAATCCCCTCCCCACAGTATACGATCAATGTCAAATTGTCCAGCCATGGCTGCTAGGGCTTGATGGAAATCAGGAGAATCATAGTTCGGGCCATAGGTATTAATTATCACAAAGTCTTTACCAGGTCCAATGCATTTGGAGATGATAAATCTGCCTGCTGTGTCTGCCCGTAGAGTTTGTAGGGATAGTTTCAATATCGGGTTCACCCAGGTGAGCACTCCCCTAGCATGCAACGAGAAGCCTGCCGCTGTTACATTGCCCTCTAGGCCCCTTCTGTGTAGCATTTTACTGGTCGTAGGAAGATGGGTTTCCTGCAGTAGTGCTACATCTATATGTTGACGCTGTTGGTAACTAATGACCTTTCTAGCTTTCCGGTGGTCATTAAGACCGCACACGTTCCATGTAAGTGCCCTGAGTTTGGGTGCGCATGTATTGTTGCCATTGCTATCTGTGTCAGCCATTGAGGTAAACGGAGTGGATCCTAAGAGTGAATGTCCTACTTGTGTCCAAAATCTTTAGCATGCCAAAAGTCAGATACGATACCCCCCTCTATCCACTGAACAGTCCCCACCCAACATTCCCGTATCCCCCCTCCCACAGCAGACCATTCCCAACAAGGCCTCGCATGAGTGACCCCCACCCCCCCACATTATCCCAAACTGTGCATTGCGCGCGGGGGCCAAGGTTGCCGGGCAGCAATCAAGTGAGTTGGTTCCAATGCTTGCCGATAGCCCCACTCCATTTACTCGCTGCACCTTACAAGTATATCAGCTAAAGTATAGATCCTGACATTGATTATCACATTTACTGTACTAGCCACAGTGATATGTCCTACACATCATCTCTCGCCCTCCACGCATATCCAATCCCTGCCTGGGCCGGCTATCAATTAACAACCCCGCAAGGCAATCCAGGTACATGACTCATGCACCAGATTAATCTCACCCACTGACAGTTCCGTCGGGTCGTCAGGTCTCTGCCGAGAAGTCCTTGCCTGGCCGCTGACTCAGGGGCGTAGAGGATGCCTTCTTCAGTATCTCCTCTGAAAGAGGCCCAGTCTATATGTTTGTCGCATATCTGTAAAACCTCTCATCCCCACATGTAGGCAAGAGGGCAATGTCATTCTTGTTCGTCAAGTTGGCTTCGCCGATCTTCACTCTCCGCCTGACTGTTGGTTTCCCTGCGGTGTTCCCTGGACCACCCCTTTACGGCCTACTGTAGTGCTTTAGGGTCTGTGAAGAGGTGGGAATGCCCCTGCCGATTAATTCGCAGTTTTGCAGGATACAGCATGGCATAATCCAGTCCAAGCTCCCGAAGCTGTCTCTTAAATGGGGCGAAGTGCCTGCGCGCCTCCTGTACCCTAGCAGTGAAGTCAGGATATAATGAGATTTCCGAGCCTTCAAACTGCAATGACTTCTTATCTCTGGCTAACCGGAGGGCCACATCCCTGTCTCTGTAATTTAGGAGCTTGGCGATAATGGGACGTGGCGGGGCTCCCGGGCGTGGACGAGGGCCAAGCGAACGGTGTGCGCGCTCTACTATGAACATTAGTGAAAACACGACTTCACCCAACAACGTGACAAGGAGCCTCTCAACGAACTTCTCCATGGTGCCAGTCTGTGTCGTCTCCGGGACCCCCGTGATGCGTATGTTAGAGCGTCGCGAACGGGCCTCCAAATCTTCGGTCTTCTCTTGGAGCGATTGCATAAGTTTCTCTATATTCTTATGATCCGAGTCCAATTCTGTTTGTGCCTCCTCAACCTCCGTGAGGCGTCTTTCGGACATGTCTAAGCATTCCGCGTGTTTGTCGACGCGTTCCGCCATGCGGCCCATTCGGTAGGTGAGGGCATCTATCTTGGTGCCAATTGATGACATGATGTCCTGTAGTCCTTTTTCCATGGCTAAGAGCATGGTTTTAATGTCCGAATAATCAGTATTGCCCGCTCCATTCGTCGAAAAGACTTTATCTGCCTCCTGGGATTCCGGGGTCTTGTTGCGGCGTTGCTCGAATGGTAGTTTGCTCTGGGTCTTGTCGCCCTTCCCCATGTTGTCAAAGGGGGGGACCAATGGCATAGGCCGCGCTCGTCGGAATCCCACCGTACTTTGCCAAGTTGGGCGCGTGGTGTGTAGTTGGGGACTTTCCAATCACTCCCCGTCTAGTTGCAGCAAAGACTCGTTGTGCTATCTTCCCGGGGTAACCAATTTCCGTAATGGCGCCAAGCAGGTCTGGCTCTCAATAGGCAACGTCGCCGCTGTGGGCCCCAAGGCGCAAGGTAGCAACTCACCGCAAGACCACTCCTAAGCGCTCCGGGCAGTCTTATCCCTCAACTCAGATGCTTGTCAGCATGGCCCGCCCCTAGTTTATGGGCGGCAGTAGCGTCAACACCGTCTCGGTAGTTCTTTGGGCGCGCTATCGCCCTAGGCATGCCCTGGGGTCCACAGTACAAGAACGGCACCAGAACGCCTCAATTGCATGGCTGTGGGCTGGTGTCCCTCTGGATGTAGCGCCGTTTCGGCCACTGACCCTCAGGCTGTGCTTTAACCAGTCCGGCAGGGTGTCAAACCACGAGGTCAGCACCACTCAATGGCTGCGGTGGTGGTAGAGGTCCCGCGTTCACTGTGGGGCTGGGGCGGCTGGGGACCACCGATGCTTAATTTGTTAGCCATCACATGGAGTTCTACAACTTTTGTTTTTGTTCTTCAAATACTTTACATCAAAGTACTTCATCGGTTTTTACCTTTTAAACTGACTTCTTCCACATTAGGTTAATAAACATTGATATTGAATTCAATAGAAATGCAAAAGGTACTTTTAAGGAACCATCATGGCTTAATAAACAGACAACTATAGGTGTTAAGTAAATGAGGCCTGCTGGAATCTGTTCCTCTGTCAAGAAGATTAAAATCATGGTATATCCTTTGTCAGAACCATTTTCAGAGGCCCACAGGGCAAGCAGGAACTACTATGCCTAACGTTAGAGTTGAGGCCTTTTACTCCTGTTGCCATAACTATAGGCCCCAAGCAACTGGGCCAAATACCCATTCAGCACTTGACCTTGAATAGTAGAGAGAGACAAGCAGCCCAAGGAGGGAAGAAGATGCAGGGAGTGAACACAGGCTCAAAATGTAAAATATGTTCAATAGCAGCAGTTAAAGATTGTTAAATACTTGTTTTTATGAAACACACATTAGCATGGCCAATAGGTTTCGCCTGTGTGAGATCCCTCAGCTTTGTTGGAGTACAGTGGCATGGCATGGAGTGAAGTGGAATGAAGTGGCATTGTGTGGTGTGGAGCAGAGTGGCATTGTGTGGTGTGGAGTGAAGTGACCTTGTAAGGCTTGGAGTGCTATTGTGTGGAGTGGTTTGGCATTGTGTGTACTGGAATGGAATGCATTGTGTGGCTTGAACTAGAGTAAAGAGGCATGAGTGGAGTGGAGTGGCATGGCATTGTGTGATGTGAAGTGGGGTGGAGTGGCATGCCACAAAGCATTTAAGAGTCTTATCAGGGGTAGGAAGCACTATATAAATACAATTACAATTGGGTGGAGTGGAGTGGTCTTGTATGGTGTGGAGTGGAATGGCATTGTGTGGAGTACAGTGGCATTGTGTGGTGTATAGTGGCGTACAGTGGCTGATCTGTTGTGGAGTGGCATTGAGTGGAGTGACATTAAGTAGAGTGGAGTGGCATTGTTTGGCATGGAACAGAGTGGAGCAGCATTGTTGGCATTAAGTAAAGTGGCACTGAGTGGATTGCTGGAAGAGGAGTGGCATTAAGTGGAGTGACATTGTGTAGAGTGGAGTGGCACTGTGGGGCATGGAATGGAGAGGAATTGTGTGGAGTGGAGTTGCATTGTGTGGCATGAAGTAGAGTGGAGTGGCATTGTGTGGAGTGGAATTGAATTGTGTGGTGTTGAGTAGAGTAGCTTTGTGTGGTGTTAACTGGAGTGGCATTGTCTGGCATGGAGTAACTTTGTGTGGCTTGGAGTTGATTGGAGTGACATTGAGTGTTGTGGAGTGGCACTGTATGGCATGGAGTGGCATTGTGTGTAGTGTAGTTAGGTGGAGTGGAATTGTGTGGTGTGTAGTGGGATTGTGTAGTGTGGAGTGGAGTGGCATTGTGTGGCATGGAGTGAAGTTGAGTGGCATTGTGTGTAGTGACATTGTGTGGTTTGAAGTGAAGTGAAATTGTGTATTGTGGAGTGATATAGAGTGGAAATTTGTGGAGTGGAATTGGGTGGAGAGGGGTGGATTATGTGACATGGAGTGGAAATATGTGGAGTGGAGAGGGGAGGAACTATGTGGAGTGGAATTGTGTGGTGTGAAGTGGATTGGGATTGTATGATGTGGACAGGAGTTGAATTGTGTGTCCTGTAGCGGAGAGGAATTGTGTGGGGTGGAGAAGAATTTTGTGGAGGGGAGTGACTCGGAGTGGCATGGAATTATGTGGCGTGGAGTGGAAATGCATAGCATGCAGTGGAGTGGATTTGTGTGACATAGAATTGTGTTGCATTAAGTGAAATTGTGTGGTGTATAGTGGAGGTGTGTGGTGTGGAGTGGAATTCTGTGGAATGGAGTGGAAATGTGTTTGTGGAGTGGAAGTGTGTGGCATGGACTGTCTTGGTATTGTGTAGCATGGAGTGGAATGGAATTGCGTGGAGTGGCAAAGAGTGGAGTGGAATGGTGTGGTCTGAAGTGGAATTGTGTAGAGTAAAGTGGAATTATGAGGTGTGGAATGGAGTGCAATTGCAGGGAGTGGAGTGTCATGGAGTGGAATTTTGTGGTGTGGTGTGGTGTGGCATTGTGTGGCATGGAGTGGAGTGGAATTGTGTGGCATGGAGTGGAGTGGCAATGTATGGCGTCGAGTAAGGTGGAGTGGCATTGTGTGGAGTGGGACAGCATTGTGTGGTGTGGATATGAGTGGTGTGAAGTGGCATGAAGTGTGTTTGTGGGGAGTGGAGTGGCATTGTGTGGCTTAGAGTGAAGTGGCAGTGTGTGGTGTGGACAAGAGTGATGTGTGGTGTGAAGGGGCTTTGTGTCGAATGGAGGGAAGTGGTATTTTTGGTGTGGAGTGGCTTTTTGTGGTGTGGAATGGCATTGTGTGGTGTGGAGTGGCTTTTTTGTGATGTGGAGTGGCATTGTGTGGCATGGACTGGAGTGGAGTATTGTGGCACTGTGTGGCTTTGAGTGGGGTGGCGTTCAGTGTTGTGGAGTGGAGTGCAATTGTGTGGTGTGACTTGGAGTGGCATTGTGTGGAGTGGTGTAGCAGTGCTTGGAGTGGGGTGGAATTGTTTGGCGTGAAGTGAAATTGTGTGGGGTGGAATTGTGTAGCATGGAGTGGAATTGTACAGTGTAAAGTGGAATTGCATGCCGTGGAGTGGAGCGTACTTTTGTGATGTGGAGTTCAATTGTGTGGAGTGGTTGGAGTGGAATCCTGGGGTGTGGGGTGGAGTGGAATTGCACGGCATAGAATTGTGTGGCATGGAGTTGTGTGGCATGGAATTGTGTGGTGTAGAGTGTAGTGGGAATGTAAGGAATGGAGTTGCTTGGAGTGGAATTGTGTGGAGTAGAGAGGAATTGTGTGGTGTGGAGTGAAATTGTGAGAAGTAGAGTAGTGTGGAGTAAAATTATGTGCAAAGGAGTGGAGTGGTGAGGAATTGTGTGGAGTGGCATGGAGTGTGATAGAATTGTTTGGACTGGAGTGGAATTGTGTGGCATAGTGTACAGTGGAATTGAGTGGCATGGAATTTTATATTATGGAATTGTCTGGATTGGAGTGGACTTGTGTGGCATGAAGTGGAATTGTGTAGTATGTGATTGTGTGAAATGGAGTGGAATTATGTGATGTGGAGTTGAATCATGTGTAGAATTGTGCGACATGGAATGGAATTGTGTGGAGTGGAGCGGAATTGTGTGGCGTAGAGTGGAGTGGAGGGAAGTGGAATTGTGTGGGGTGGAGAGGAATCTTGTGGAGTGGTATAGAGTATCATTTTGTGGAGTGGAATTGTGTGGCATGGAGTGGAGTGGAATTGTGTGGAGGGGAGTGGAGTAGAACTGTGTTGCATGAAGTGGATTTGAGTAGTGTGGAGTTAAGTGGAATTGTGCGGCTTGGAGTGGAATTGTGTGGCATGGAATGAAATTGTGTGGCACGAAGTGGAAATCTGTGGTGTGGAGCGGAGGAAGTGGAGTGGAATTGTGTGGTATGGAGTGATTTGAAGTCTGTGGCTTGGGGTAAAGTGAAATTGTGAGGTGTGTAACTGTGTAGCACGGACAGGAGTGGAACTGTGTGGCATGGAAATGTTTAGCTTTGAATGGAAGTGTAATTGTGTGGAATAGGACTGTGTAGTGTGGAGTGTAATTGTGTGAAGTGTAATTGTGTGAAGTGGAGTGTAATTGTGTGGCGTGGAGTGGAGTGGCATGGCATTATGTGGCATGGAGTGGAGTGGAGTGGCATTGTGTGACCTGGAGGGGAGTGAAGTAGCATTAGGTGGTAAGTGAAGTTGCCCAAGTAGCCACTGAATTGCCCTATTGCTCTTCAAAGCTTTGTGCTATATAAATGTAATTATAATACAATGTGTTACCAATTATCTCAATTTACAATCTATGTAAACATCTGATGCCTTTGATCAGATGCAGGAGACAAAGCACTCAGTAATGACTTTTGCTGTTCTGGGTTTGCAAGCACTAACATTTTTGGCACGTAGAGTATTCTTGATTTGTCCAGGATCTCGACATTTCGTTAAATAGTGAAGATGGTGGTAAAATGCAGGTCTCCGAGTATATGGTCGCTGTTCACAAATAAATGTGTTTTAGATTTTGGGAGGCTAGTGGGTGAGGGAGCAACATATATCATACAGTTTTGGGACAAAAAAGATAGACCCAGGTACTGACAGCAAAATAAATAGTACCTCAATAACAGCATTTAGCAGTTGAGGGACACTACTTAAAATCAATTAATCTGTACTTGCTCCGTGCTCCACACAAAGAAAGAAAGTGAAGTCTAGCACATGCTGACCACTTAAGAAGCAGCAAAAAAGAATCACAATGATGCCAACGAACGGTAAGCGATGGGTGAGCTCCAAGCCCTTTATAGTAAACAATACCCTTCCCAGTGACCAACGCATGCGCTGTCGACAGGTGAGACATAACAAGAGTTTTTATATGCAAACACAAAGTGAAATATAGCGTACACAAATAATACACACAGATCTACTGAAGTCAGACCTCTTTTTTTTATTAAATAGGAAGGTCCCTGAGTCCCACTTTCCTCTCTATTGGTAGTGGATATTCCCCATTTACAATAGGCGATCTTAAGGTTAGGCCCCACTAGCAGTCAGAGTTTTAGGAGTCCCTCTTCTAGAGTCAAAAGTGTTCCAGTGACTATAATGCTATGTGGCAAACAAGTTCCCCATGGCCCTTTAGCCCTGCGATCAGTCTGAACCAGTCCTGCTCTATCGTAGTCCCTGGGAGCGTTCGCACTTGGACATTATGGAGAGCTGCAGACAGGGCCGGACTGGCTGTAGCGGGCACCAGGCGTTTCCCCGGTGGGATGCTACGGTGGGGGCCGTTTTTGTTACAGGTCAGTTTTTGCAGCATAGCTGCAAAATCAGCCCCTGTAACAAAATTGGCCGTGACCCGCCCTGGCAAACAGATCAGCCGCTCCCAGGGGGGCTGCCCGAGCTCTCTGCCAGGGCCAGTTTTGGTTCCCAGTCCGGCCCTGGCTGCAGAGGCTGCCGGCGGTGAGTAGTATTCTCAACTCAGCAGGGTCTGTGGCTGGTCATTTGTGGAGCTCCTTCCGGCATCACTGTAAGTTCCTCTGATCCCTCTCATAGATAAGGAGTGACCGCAGGGGTTTCCGATGCTTCATGCTTTTGTCGGGTGTGAGTACTCACAGATCACCTCGGCGGCCTTCCTTCTTGGCACCAGCGAAACCAGTTCTCGACCCTTGCTCTTCATGGCAGTCCCATTCTGGCTTATGGGGTCACCAACCTTACCTCGCACATAGGCAATGGCCCTATCGGCACACCAGTAACTCACTCTTCACAGAGGCCCCACAGGGCTTTACACCGCACCCAGGCTATGGCCCGATTGGCACAGCAGTAATGCTCCCTTCATGGCAGCCCCCACCTGCACAAGGGCGACAGGTCAATCGATCCAGCCATGGCTAACTTCACGGTGGCCCCCTTTGGCAAAAGAGATTGTCGACTTGAATCTGCACATGGGTGACAGCTGGATTGATGCAGCAGCTGCTTCTTCACACCTTATTATGGGGATGTACTCGCTAGAATCCACCAGTGGACTTTGCTTCCACCAAACGCTCTCCTTTTCCCCACAGGGCACACTGGTCTTTGCAAACATGCAGACACTGATGCTCTAGGCTCCAGGATAGGTGGTCTTGGATTTCCATGGGTGATGTTCCCACACCCAGTTGGGAGGCTGGCAGACCTTAGGCCCCAGTCCTGGTCACAGTTAGACGTCTTGCAGTGCTATGCCTCCTTGACAGATCCAACTGGCTGCTAACCAGTTGACAGTTTTGGGGGCCTTGAGCTTGCCTATTTATAACCCATTTCCAGACACCAAATGTGATTTAGGATCTGAATCTCTGACGTTTGTGCTGGAGGTCTGCTTCCTTTTGAAGTGTCCACTCCTCTGTTCTGCCCTTTCACCAGAAAGCAGTGTGGCATAGCAGGAGTGACACCAAATCTGAGAGTCCCCCAACCCAAGCTATGGGAGTGACTAGAGGTTCACACATGGATATCAGCCACAGTGATATGTGAACCAAAAGAATACCCTAAGGCCCCGTCCCTACTCTTTATGATTCTCTTATCAGCCTCATTGTCTTCCTAGGATGTGCAAAGGGCCCCTATCCAGGGACCTCTCTCAGAATCAAAGAGCACCCCTGGAAGTGTAACATCGAGCCTGGCTCTTCCGTCTTCCAGTGTGTGTCCCAACCAGTGCATAGGAACGCAGCAATTCACAAATCTCTCTGAGGGGAATCCTGTACCTCCTCATTCTCCTCCATTCAGAGCGGTGTCTTCCAAAATGGAACCCTAACTCTTCTGTGTATTGTCCACTCACAGGCACACATACACACAGGACTCACTCACATGCAACCACACAGGCTGCACAGCACTACATACTAACTTGATGTAGGCCAAAGGTGAGCTAAGCACATAGCAGCTGAGCTTTACAAGAGTGTGCCTGTATGCCTCACTCCAGGGACAAAGGTAAAAACACCTGTTCACTTCTACTGATCACTACACAGTATGCTGCCTCCAACACTCTTGTGCCACTTAACTCCTGGTAAAGGAAGTAGCCTTTCACCACTATGAGGGTAGGACTTTAGGCACCCTTCCTGGTCCCACCAGAGCACAATCCAGGATACAAGCTAGATCCATGTTCGATCATGACTACAAAAATTAGCACCACGGATCCAGATATCATTGCAGCTGGGGCACTCAGGGCAGAGGTGAATGTCTGTCACACGCAAGTGACTTTCCTGTCCCAACCTCCTTGTCCAGGTTTCTTTCTCAGACTGCACACAGAATCCATTATTGTGTATAATGTGAAAATTCAAACGTTGATAATGTTCCTTGAGTGTAGAAGCAATCTGCACAAAAAGAACAATATCGCTAAATGTATCCTTTTGCGCACGAAAAATAAAAATAATACAGAGGGCAGAAATATCTCCATATTATCGCCCACAATTATACATGGAGAAAGTCTCAATCACATGAATAAATGCTTTAATTTCATTTCATTTATTTGTCACATTGGATACAATCCATGAACAAACATAATAAAACACATATTGACAATATAAATACTCATCCAAACTACTAAAGTGAGGAGACAGGGTAAAATTGGATTTCAAAGATATCAAGTTACCCTTTAAAATACATTAAACATGGTAATCAATGCCCAACACATATAATCTGGGTTGATAACTCTTTCCTAATAAATGCTTTCCTCCTAGCCCCACTCCCAGCTGTGCCCCAAACTCCACCCCTGGTCACCGGCTCAAGTTGGCAAGTACCTGCACTTACTTTTCCCCATTTAAAGCACTGATTATGAATGTTCTCTTTGAAGGTAGTTCCTAGACTTGGGCTCACACTGCACAATAACGCACCTCAGGCATGGTTTGCCCAAGATCAGACAATTGGGTGAAGTGAAGGCTAGCCCACGTAGCGAAACCCTTTGACATAGGAGACAGATGTGGCATTATGAAGTCATGTGTGAGCCCCTGAAAATTCAAGCTCAGCCAGCTAGATAAATAAACAAAATTATCACAGCTGTGACGAGGGCACAGCCTATTTTTGTCAAAGCACTCAACGTCTGCCCAATCAAAACAAGTACTCCTGGCTCCCAACTTGTGGGCAGAGCTATAGCATCTCTCTAGTGGGACTCACATAATTGTCTGTCGACAGCTGCGCTGTCAAGCTAGTCCATAAAGAAAAGATAAAAGGGAAGAAACACATATCAAGAAAGGAATAAAGAAGGGGAGAGGTGGCAGACAAATGGAAAAGAGATGAAGAGATTAATAGACACCACAGCGAAAGAAACAGGACAGAAAATAGGGACAGAAATGGAGAGAAGTTGATGAGAGTGTAAAAAAAGAGAAAACATAAAAAGAGTGAGAGATGAAGAGATGGAGAATGTAGAGCAAAGTGATTAGATAAAACAAGTGGAACAGAAAATAATACAGTGAAAAGTTAAGAATGAAAGAACAGCAAGTTTTGTATACTACTGGTTAAAATGTGGTTTGGAATCTGGGAGTTCCAATCATTGTTAGAGTTCAGTGGGTTCTTATATTGACTGTAGAGATCTCTGTGTTGCCTACCAGTCATAACCTCTAATTCATCAGAAAACTCTGTGTATTTGGGTTTATCTTATTTGTCACATGTTTTAGTCAGAGCAACATAGATCAGAGTGTTAATACACCAACTTTAGCAATTGGTGTGCCATCTGTATAGCTTAGATTCCAATTCTAGTGAGGTAGCTTACCCTCTTAACTGAGTCACATTGTTGGCCGCTCAGTATAACATTGATTCATTTGCCCAGCCTTCCCTATAAATGTATTGTAGTACCAGCAAAGCCCGCCTTCTCTTCAATACATTTGCCTTTCAACTGTTTGCAGTTATAGTCAATGTTCCTGGCCCAGTGTTCACAAACATGTGCCATTTGTCACAACATTTCAGAAAACAATCCTTTGGAATGTACTTCTAAATCCTCCTCTCAAATGATCTTTAAATTGTTTCTTGGCCAGTGTTAACGGCGCAAGGGCATCGATTGCAAGTTGGATGGAGCAGCATCCCTAGGGTGGGATACTGCTTCATCCAATTATATCTGGCCTGGTGTTTCTGCATCTGGATTTCCTGGCTGCAGGAACACCACACCTCAGATTACGGACCGGAAAATCCAGCTGGTAAAATCACTTTAGGCTAATATTGCAAGTGCAGCTGTGCCTGGTCTCAGGTCTCGCTTCACCCCATCCTGTGGCACCAGGGAGTATGTACTGCCTTACATGCACCCCCATGCCAAGTCCCATCCTCCCTTACCCAGTGGCACCCTCCGCAACCTCTATGACAGCCACTGCCTGCACCAACCCCGCCTTCATTTACGGCATACTTTTTCCCTATTATGCATGGATTAACTTGGAATAGAGTTTAGATACACAATTGTTATTTCCGGTCAACAGGTCTCTCCGCACCTAAGTACACTTTACTCGTACTCAGGGGAAAAGTGTTTCAAAAGTCAACACTTGACACAAACATTAACCCCTCCCATGCTGGTGACGGAACCGCTGGGTCACCAGCCTCGATCGCGCTGTGCTGGTGACGGAGCGGTTACGTCACGGCCCGCTCGGCGCGCCTGCGCGGCGCTGATTTTGCACCTGCGCTGGACGTTCCATTGAGCGGGCGGGCCGTGATGGAACCGCTCCGTCACAAGCACAGCGCGCCCGAGGCTCGTGACGGAGCGGTTCTGTCACGAGCATGGGAGTGCCGCGCGCCCCCCCCTAGCGCTGCAGCGGAACTGCCGCCGCAGCGAAGGGGTTAAAAGAAGGTAACTTTTGGAAGGTAGATATATTAAACCCCTACCAGTTGTGAAACTAAAAACACATTCATTCAAGAAGTGGCCTAGGGAATCACTAGTGGCAACAGAGAAGAGGGAAACCCATTTACCATGCTTCTTGAAAATTCTTGGGTATAGAAGCTGTCATAGCCTGCTTTTTAGTATATTGTCCTCCTTTCCTGTTTTTCCTGTATTTTTAGGGTATCCCACCAGAATAATAACACCAACATATAGTGTCACTATAACATCACGGCGAAAATATTGTAAATACAAAAATATACGGGGCCAAAATATTGCAGATAAGTATTTTTTTTTAGTTTGCTAAAATAATAAAAAATGTTTAACTATCATTTACTATAATATATATTATTTTAATATGACATTTTAAAATGTTGCAGTATATTTCTGATCGATGCATCTACCTATAGATTCCTCACCTTTTGAATACCCCAGGAGTCAAACTGAGTCTGTACACTTTTCAATAGGTCTCTACACCCTAGGGGTCTCTGTCTCGGCGCTGGAAAACAACGTCATTTCGATGTGAGTGGAGTCATAAACTGCCCCCACCGGCGTCCAACGTCAGCTCCCTTTTTCCCACGCCATTGACTCGTGTCCAGAGCTTCCTCTCTCCAGGGAATACCAAACCATGATTGTTATCCTTGTTAAAATTATGTGGGTGCAGTACAATTATGTGGCTTCCCACATGTCCAGGTTTTAAACCCTACAGACACTGTGATAGACAAATGTCCATCCTGGACCCGCATGATGTCTGCCTCTGGTGCTTGGGGTCGGACCAAAACATGAGGTCAAATGAATAATGCAGAAGCATGCCCCCCAAGGCCATCAAGGAGAGGGAAATCAAATTCCTCATGGCCCTAGACGGAAGTCGCTGATCTCACCAGCATTATCAAATGTATCCCAGAGAAAACATAAGAAGAAACGTTGTAACAACTCTGAACGATGTCAGTCTTTGAAAGGTAAGTCACTAAAGGCATCCTCGGGACCACAGGACTCTTCTTCAGAGCTGGACTCCTCCATCTCCCTCTAGAGCATCCGGTGTTTGGCCATTGTCCCTTTCTAGGGAGACTTCGAGCTCCATGGTCTTATGGGCTGTCACCAATAGGACGTCGCGTGGGCTTTACCTCAGCTCCATTTGCCGCCCTTCTTCTCTTTCCACCCATATCGTTGGCTCTAACTCTGGTTCAAACAACAGCTCTCAACTCAGTTCTAGTGCCATGACTGATGCCAACTTTTAGAACTGGGGGTCTCTAGTTGGCAGAGGTAGGTACCACTGTCCAAATAGAGGCCCTTGCTTCTAGTCAGGAGGGAAAGGAGGAAACACCCTTTAGATAACCTCTTCTCACCCCCTTGGTAGCTTGGCTCAAGCAGTCAGGCTTATCCAAAAGCAATGTGTAAAGTATTTGTACCAACACTCACAGTAACACAGTAAAAACACCACAAACTGACTCCACACCAGTTTAGAAAAATAAAGGTATTTAATCTAAACTACACAAGACCAAAATGACAAAAATCCAACATACACAGTTCAAGAAAATGGTTGCAAAAGAATTCTTAATGTTTCAATAAAATAATCCACAGTTGCGTGAAAAGTTCACAGTTGCGTCACGTTTAGCCAACAGTACCTTTTAAATGCGACAAAGTTCCAAAGCAGAAGCTGGTGCTGTGGAAAACAAGCGATGCATTGCTCTTAAGATCCTGAGGAGGCGATGCAACAGCCCCGCTGCAGCAGCGGGCGTGTTGTGACAAATCGGGTCTGTATGGGGAGGAAGGCGGACTCGTATGGATTCCGGTGCGTAGGTTCCGTAGGAAGTTTTCTCTCGCAAAGGCACAATGTGATCATCTTTGGAGTTGCGACGATCTCCGGGGCGATGATGCGCGGACCAGCGGTGATCTCTCTCTCTCGCATCTCCTCGATGCGATGGCTTCTGCGACTACACTCGCAGCAGCATGATGCGGTCCGCAAGCAAGCAGTGCAGCAATCTCACCCAGCGACGACAGGCTCTGCGACGACACTCGCAGCGATGGTAATCTTTCCGCACCGGTCTGGTGCGTCCCGCAAATGAAGGATGCGACGGCTCTGGACGATCCCGACCTTCGTAGCAGCGGGAATTTCCTCGCACTGTCGAAGATGCGCTCCGCCAGCGAGCGATGCGACAATACTTGCAGAAAGTCTTTAAAAGCTTGGTTTCCAGCTTCCCAACACAGGTACAACTTCCAGAGGCACCACAACTGGCCCAAGCACTCTAGGAAGGACAGAACTCTCTCAGCAGAGTTCAGGGAAACTGGGGGTGAGGTCCTTTTGTACCTGTGACTTCAAAAACAGGGAGCCAGCTCTTCTCAGGCCCTTGGAGATTCCTTCAAGCAAGGGGACACAGCACAAAGCAAAGTCCTTCCCCTCTCCTTGACAGCAAAGCAACAGCAGGTCAGTCCAGCAGAGCAACAGCAGGACAGTCTTCCTTCTTCAGTCTCAGCTTTCTCCTTGGCAGAGGTTCCTTCTTGATTCCAGGATGATCTAATGGGTGTTCCTTGAGCACTTTGTTTTCCTGGTTTCTCCTTTCCTTACACAGTGAGGGACAGGGTCGTCAGCCGCCCAGCAGGAGGTGGAGCCAGCATTGTGGAAGGCAGGCACAGCCCTATTCAGGCCCAGGTGCTATCTCCCACCACTCAAGTTGCAAATGCAGTCATTCAGTCCAGAGCTGACCCAGCCAGCCTCTTGTCAGCCTCACTCTCAAACCAGACAGTCAATTCACAAACAGGCCAAGACACACACAAAGGTCAGACAAGAGAACAGCAACTTTCTAGAAGTGCTGTTCTCAAACACAGGAGTTAAAAACCACCTTTCCTAAAAGATGTGTTATTAAATTCTGAGTTCAGGGATACCAGACTTTTATGTCCTACCTTGCTCCTATGGGAAGATATGCTGGTAGCCACTGTAGCCAGCATTCCCCATGATAGCCTATGGGCAAGGTAGCCTTACAATAGTGAAAAACGAAAATGGCTGCCATTCACTACCAGAGCATGTCACCTGCACTAGTACATGCTCTACCTTTCACATACACTGCACCCTGCTCAGGGGGGTACCCTGGGCCTTCCATAGGGGTGACCAATGTGCACAGAAAGGGAAGGGTTAGGCCTGGTCAGTGGGGACACTGACCAGGAGGACATGGCAGTTCACAGACTGCACACAGGCACTGCGGTGGCAGGCCTGAGACACCATTTTAGGGCTACTCAGGTGGGTGGCACATTCAGTGCTGCAGGCCCACTAGAAGCATTTGTCATCACCAGCCCTGGCACACCCAGTGCCCTTTACTAGGGACTTCTTGATGATACAAATATGCCAATCATGTATATCCAATCACAATAACAATTTACCCATGGATGCACTTACTCTCTGACACTGAATAGCAGTGGCAGAATGTCCAAAGCATCGAAACCAGTAAAAACGAAATACAGCACAGCATCAAAAATACAGGAGGTAGAGGAAAAAAGATAGGGGGAATCCACGCCAAGGATGCCAGGTCTAACACCACCCCTCCCTTCTAACTATTTAAACTGGCTCTTCTCCATCGGCACTGGATCAACCTTTGTTGGCTTCACCACCAAAGTCCCCACAGTTGATTTCGACGCTGCCAGAGCAGACTTTGGCTCCTGACCCTTTGTCTCAAATCGCGCTTCCTGTTGCAGTCCATAGGTCTAGATGAAGGGCATGATGCCTCATGGAAGAAAGTTGCTTGTTTTTTTGATTCTCTAACTGACTAGACAATGATATACAAGATACAGAATGTGGTGATGCTCATTCTGGCACTATGGGTCCTGACTACACAATTTTCAGAGAAACTAGTGGTCTCGATGCATTTCCCGGAGTGGAAGCTAAGCTCTTCTTGAGCCTCCCATCTCTGGAAGTCACTTCATATCACACGATTATTACGAAGACGGCTCAGGCATGCACGCAACCTAGGATTCATCCTCGACTCCTCCCTCTCCATGTCTAAACAGGTCAACGCTGTCGCCTCCTCCTGCTACAACACCCTCCGCATGCTCTGCAGGATCTACAAGTGGATCCCGACCGAAAAAAGAAGAACGGTGACACAGGCCCTCGTCAGCAGCAGACTGGGCTACGGCAATGCACACTACACAGGTATCTCAGCCAAACACCTACGACGACTATAACGCATCCTAAACGCCTTTGCCCAACTGATCGTCAACATCCCCTGCCTCAGCCACATCACCCCCCACCTGAGAGACCTACACTGGCTCCCCGCCGACAAAAGGATCACCTTCAAGCTCCTCACCCACGCACAAAGCACTCGAGAACACCGGTCCAGCCTACCTGAACAGCAGACTCAGCTTCTACACCCCCCCCCGCCAGCTCCTCTCCGCCAGCCTCGCCCTCGCCGCTGTTCCCCGCATCCAACAAACAACCTCCAGTGGCAGATCCTACTCCCACCTCGCCGCCAAGACCTGGAACACCCTCTCTACCCACCTACGGCAGATTCAAGACCTACTCGCCTTCAGAAGACTCCTCAAGACCTGGATCTTCGAGCAGTAGCAGCACACCCTCCCCTCTGCTCATTGACGATTGAGCAGTTCTTAAAGACAGGCAGGAAGCATGGCATAAAAATCCATTCAATGCCACATGACTGATGGGCAGTTATTCCCATGTCTGTGGGATATGGCACAAATAGTTATCCCAAACCTGCCAGAACATCTCCGTTCTCACTTGATAGATCCGGTGAGAGATGGACAGACTGCAGCCAGACAAGTTATACAGTCAGACCTAGACACAGCAAACTTGATAGTGCGGGCTATGGGCACATCTGTTTCTCTTCAACACCATGCTTGGATGAGAAACTCAGGCTTCTCGGCAGAAGTACAGTTCACTTTGACAGATCTTTCATTTAATGGGTCCCGCCTCTTCGGTCCAAAAGCAGACTTGGCTCTCAAAATGTTCAGAGAGAGGAAGGTAACTGTCAGGTCGCTTGGTTTAAAGACCTAGTAATAGTTTAGCAAGTGGTTAAGCATTTCCAAGGGGTTCTCCTTTGAAGGTAGGCAAAGAGGGCAGTGCTCAAAACAATAGCTACAAAATATGCTTTAAAAGCAATATTAAGTTTGTGATAAGGGTGGGGGCTGCACCTTGCCTATTACTCCCCTCTCTTCGTCCACCCTTTCCCTGGCCACTGCAGGGATGCAGCCCTAGTTCCTTCTTGTCAGAACACAGAGTGCCAATTGGAACACAGGCACCCTCCTTTCTACACACCATGACTTTGGACCAATGGATCTTACAGATCATGGAAAGGGGGTTTGCCTACCCTTCCAACAAGCCCCTCAACCATTCCCCCCACTACCTTCCCCTTGCAGCAGACCACCTTCTCATCCTTCAACAAGAGGTAGAAATTTTCCTCCAAAGGGGGTTGTGGAACTGGTGCCAGAGCAGGAACAAGAAAATGAAGACGGGAGCAACCTGAATGCACTCAGTTAAATCACTTAATCACTCTAGATACTACTAGAAGTACAAGTCATCAGTGTTAATCAATTGCGTGCCACAAGGAAAAGGGTCCTGCAAACCCTTTGTCGTTGCAATCAAAGAAATACTGGACATGTGTCGAAGTAGCCTTGTGCACTGCGTAATCACTCAAAGGAGTGTAAATCAAAAAAGCTTTACGATAATATTCATTTGATCGAATAATGGAAACTAGGTACTGTACATGTTGTGCAATTGAAGACCATAAAAAATGAAACCACTGGTTGTAGTTCTTATTGAAGAATTGTATTGATGCAATCAAAGGAGATGTTTATATCCAAGGACAATGTTGCAATTTCACAGAATCCAGGACATATTATCACAATCTTCAGATATGACGAATTTACAATTCCCAATGCATTTCGGGCTTGTAAATAAGCCCTTCATCAGGGGATCTAGAGAAATAATAATAAGGCAGTTTTAAACCTCAAATATTTCAAAGCTTAAGACTCATATCTACTCAGACAAGGGTGTGAGGAGACTCATGCTAGATTTGTGACTAAGAAAACCATGTGTAAAAAGACGACGAAATGAAAATGCAAGTACATGAGTGGAACCAAAGAGCCAAAAAAAGGAAGTGTGCAAAGGAGCTGATAGCTTGTGTGCAGTAAAGGAAACCATCACAGAAGGAGAGGATGAAACAAGATTCTCAGTGCGATGTTTAAACCAAAAAGCAGATGGACCATAGTTGCTAAGAACGTGGTAAAAAACACGGGTGCAAAAGGGATCCGATACAGTGTGTGCACTTGTCCGACTAAAACACAGTAAACACGTGCGAGCGCGTATAACCAAAAGAAGCAAGTGGATGAGCACAAGAGTAGTGGAAAGTTAAACATGCTGAAATAAAGCTTACTATACAAATCAGGTAACCGGGAGCGAACGTCATGAGACTGTCACGGTACGCTAAAAAATAGATCAAAGAAACGCAATTGATACCCCAATTAATCAAAGTAATGCCTGGGCAGTAGTGCAAATTAGATAGAACGTGCGTTTAGCTTACCAGAAGAAACTGCGGAACGCGGTGTAAACAACCCGGTGTAAGCAAGGAATGAGCGTGGGCGTCATGCGGGCGCTCGTGATATACGTAAGAGAGGGGCCAAGAGAGAGTAGTAATAGAGAAAGGACCCGTGTGCAAGTGCTCATAATCAGCCATATTGGAGTGGGGAAAAACGGATGAAGAAAACGAGAGTACAAAGCTAAACAAATTGCCTGAGGTCCATAACCTTGCTTTTCAAGTGTTTCAATATGCTCTATCACTGACTTGTTACCATTTGCACATATCTATTGCTGTTAGTTGTCAGCTTTCTCCTTTTACGATTGTGCTCACTACATTATGCTGATGAATTCATATTGCGCCTTCGCCTTTATTTCATTTCAACCAATAAGGCGCTTGTTTGTTGTTATGGACCTCAGGCAATTTGTTTAGCTTTGTACTCTCGTTTTCTTCATCCGTTTTTCCCCACTCCAATATGGCTGATTATGAGCACTTGCACACGGGTCCTTTCTCTATTACTACTCTCTCTTGGCCCCTCTCTTACGTATATCACGAGCGCCCGCATGACGCCCACGCTCATTCCTTGCTTACACCGGGTTGTTTACACCGCGTTCCGCAGTTTCTTCTGGTAAGCTAAACGCACGTTCTATCTAATTTGCACTACTGCCCAGGCATTACTTTGATTAATTGGGGTATCAATTGCGTTTCTTTGATCTATTTTTTAGCGTACCGTGACAGTCTCATGACGTTCGCTCCCGGTTACCTGATTTGTATAGTAAGCTTTATTTCAGCATGTTTAACTTTCCACTACTCTTGTGCTCATCCACTTGCTTCTTTTGGTTATACGCGCTCGCACGTGTTTACTGTGTTTTAGTCGGACAAGTGCACACACTGTATCGGATCCCTTTTGCACCCGTGTTTTTTACCACGTTCTTAGCAACTATGGTCCATCTGCTTTTTGGTTTAAACATCGCACTGAGAATCTTGTTTCATCCTCTCCTTCTGTGATGGTTTCCTTTACTGCACACAAGCTATCAGCTCCTTTGCACACTTCCTTTTTTTGGCTCTTTGGTTCCACTCCTGTACTTGCATTTTCATTTCGTCGTCTTTTTACACATGGTTTTCTTAGTCACATATCTAGCATGAGTCTCCTCACACCCTTGTCTGAGTAGATATGAGTCTTAAGCTTTGAAATATTTGAGGTTTAAAACTGCCTTATTATTATTTCTCTAGATCCCCTGATGAAGGGCTTATTTACAAGCCCGAAATGCATTGGGAATTGTAAATTCATCATATCTGAAGATTGTGTTAATATGTCCTGGATTCTGTGAAATTGCAACATTGTCCTTGGATATAAACATCTCCTTTGATTGCATCAATACAATTCTTCAATAAGAACTACAACCAGTGGTTTCATTTTTTATGGTCTTCAATTGCACAACATGTACAGTACCTAGTTTCCATTATTCGATCAAATGAATATTATCGTAAAGCTTTTTTGATTTACACTCCTTTGAGTGATTACGCAGTGCACAAGGCTACTTCGACACACGTCCAGTATTTCTTTGAGAGCAGGAACAAGGCCAGGATTGCTGCTCCTGCAACTTCCTGATGCAAAGTTTAGGAAGGTGGTTACCTGACTATGGTAACCCCAGATTTTTTGCCTAGTGTTTAGCTGGTTTTCAACTTAGTTGGCCTGGGATTCTGCTAATAAGGGCCCCAGACTATCTGCTCTCACTGTAAAATGGACTCCATGTACTTTAGGTACATCTCCAATTGGATATTGGGTCACCTTATGAGCCCCTGTATAGTGTACCTTAGGTACCCAGGGCATAGGTGCCTCCAAGGCCTACCAGGGGCTGCAGCATGTATTATGCCACCCCTGGCTGGCCAACCACATTGACACAACTGGCTGATCACTCAGCTGGGGCAAGGTCGTGTAATCACCCCTTGCTTAGGTATATTATCCCTATACCTACCATTACATATAGACACATATATACTTATAAGTCACTCCTACGGCAGGCCTTAACAATCCTGGAGGCAGGTGCTTGGTTTTATGTGAGATGAGGCTCTAGCATGAGCTAATCCTGTCTGCAGCTTTCGGAACCATGTCCTTATAGCTGTTCTATAATATAGCCATACCATATACTCTTAAGTGCATTATATTCCTCGCGGTTGAATGCTAACTTTGGTTTGGCTTTATCAAAACATGTTGTGTAAGGTGTCATACGCTTTGGAATACTACCCCCTCACCAGTTCCGGTGACAGGGGTAGCATTCCACCCTTCTAGAGGGAGAAGACATGTTGTTCCTGTTAATCCCGGTTAAAGTTAAGCAGAGCCTCAGCATCACAAAATGGATGCTGCTGCCACAGACACAAGTCTGACCTCCTGCTGCTGGGAATCCTTACAGCAAGGGAGGCTTGGACAATAGGTTTCCTGTCTTGGCAGGTGCTAGCACCACCCCAGACAGGCCATAGTGTATTGGGGCTTGGAGGGCTGAATGAAATGAGACACTGCCTGGGGCAAACAAAGTGCTCCATGCATAGTCCGGTTGAAACCAGTTGCTGGGGCACTCAAGCCCCAGCTCTGGTGCGAAACTGGACAAAGGGAAAGGGGTGTAACCACCTCCTTCCCTGGTCCCACCCATATGAGGGACCTAGCAGGTAATCCAGCCCCTCAGATTGGTATATAGGTAGGAGCTGAGTCAAGAGACTTTAGATTAATCCTGAAATGAAACTTGAAATGAAACTCTGGACCTTCAACATTCTACTGCAACTAGAAGACTGAAGAATCTCCCTTGTGGTCAAGGAGTGACCACCCTGTGCAAACAGGCACCATCCAGCGATCTGCAGTTTGCTTTGTCTACGCTCCCGCTGGAGCCCGAGCATAGAGCCTGACAAGAACCAGACTTCCAGACTTCCTTGAGCCCGATCCTCAGCCACAGCAAAGCTGAGACCCGTGTAGGCGACGAGAGACGTGGGACCGGCCATCTTGAAAAACCTGCACCTTGCTACTTGTGCAGCTTCCGAGGCACCCTCGAAGTTGTGCATTGGGGATTGAGAAGCCCCAGCTCCGAGCACCTTCTACACTGACGCACAGCCGTCCACACTCCACGAGTGCCACGTGGGGCCTGCTAGCGTTTTTGTGCTCAAAGCATCTGTCCAGTCACTTGCCCGTTGGCTAGTGGCCTCTGTGACGATGAACCTTTGAATCTACACCACTGGCCTGGTTGCTCCAGGCTGGCCCTTGCTTCCCTGAAAAGGAGAAGCCCCTCAGACCTTGCTGTTCTGCATCTGAAGCCATCTTTGATTCCTGCGTGGGTTGCCTTTGCCAAGGCTTGTTGACTCCAATCTGGAAGCTGACACCGCCGACAGCGAGATCCTTTGTGGGACAGTCTGTGTCCAGCTTCTGGTCATCGTCGACACCTCCTGGTCCACGTGGCTACAGAGACAAGCTTCACGACATCACCTGATTGCTTCACGACATCGCCTGGTTCCTTCCTGGTTCCTTCCTGGTCACTGGCTAGTGACCCAGACTCTGTCCCCTCTGCTTTCAGGTACTCTTCATCCTCGATTCGCCCTTGGATCCAACCGGACACTTCTCTCCTGGTCGCCTGCAGCATCTTTTCACAGGTCTACATAGGATTCAGCAACGAAACCCGACACACTTTGACACCTATACACCCGGCCCCTGTGGGTGAAGTAGCGCGAGTACTCTGGTGCTCCTGTGGGTATTGACTATCCTAGTGTCCTAGTTTTCAGTAGCTTTCTCCTAGTCCATCCGGAAGTGTCCTAAAAGAACTAGTTTCCATTTCTTTCGTTCCCATTGTATCCCTATGGTAACTCGCGTGTGTGTTTAGACACTGCACACGCCTCCAGTGGGCCTCCTGCTTCCTAACCTTTGCTAGTACAGCGTAGCCCCAGCGATTCCCTAGGTCCTAGGCCTATTCCTTGTTCGTGACGTGGTTCTTATACCACTATTTTAGTATATGGTTTTACGTGCCCCTAGGGCCCTACTATAAATTGTGCAACTTATTGTATGATAATTAAGTATCTTGTTATGTGCTTGTGCCTCTGACCTCATAACGAGTTCAGAGGGGTTGTGTTAGTAATAAATACATATATATTTTATATATAACCTGTGTGGTGTCCTTTCATTTGGTATTAAAGGGGTTACATATGGTAGAACAGCTGGCTTCACATACTCTCTGAAGTTTTAGCCTAAGACTGCTTTGTCCATGCTACCACTAGGATAGCTGGTCTATAAGGTTGACTTTACAAGCATCACCATAATGGTTGTTTGGACTGATACAGGGTGCCCACTAGAATAGTGGAAATCAAATATCAGGCCAAATTCTCACACAAAGAAGGGCAGTGGAAGGGCGTGGAGAAGTGTGGCTCAATGACTAGAGCAGCAGACCCTGATGCAGAGGTCTAGCCCGGGACCAGGGTTCAATTCCCCGCCTCGGCGTGTCTTGGGCTCAAAAAAAAATTCCACGGACCTGATAATTCTCGCCTCGGTGCCTATTCCAATCAGGGAGTCCCACTATGCAACTCTGGGCAATAGCTTGCTTAATCTCCACAACGGCCCCCACAACAGTAAGGATGCCTGGCCTCCACCTTGGGGGTGTCCAGGAGTGGACGCCTCACAGGGAAAGCCAAGATGGGTTCCACAGTGGTATTCGTACAAGCGCCTTGAGACCCTTGCGGGTGAGTAGTGCGCTATACAAGTATCAATTTACATTTACAGTGAGTTTCATCCAAACCTATGTCTTAGGGTCTTGAACTGGTTTCTGTGAAAGGAGAAGTTCAAGATTCTGACACAGGTGCAGGTGTTACTCGCGCTGAAAGCGGAAGACTGGGTGGCGTCTGTTGACCTGCAGGTTGCATATTTTCTTCATGGTAGGATCAGTGCACTACCAATTTATGTACCTTCTGTTTGGTTTGACTTCAGCTCAGAGTCTTCACAAAGCAGACGAAAGTGGTTGCCACCTATCACAGACGTTTATGAATCCCAGTGGTTCCATACTTGGATGACTGGTTCCTCAAAGCCAAGTCCCAGACATGGTAGGATGGATACTCCTACATTGGGATTCCTCACCTTTTCAATAGATTCCCTATGCAGTACTTATCCAGGAAATAGGTTTGAAAAGTTGGCTAAAGTAGAACCACCTGCAGATGATGGCATCTTTGCTGTTCGATCTGGGCTTTTCCATCTGTGGGCCCAAGCCACACCTGCTACCTTCACAGCATGTCCTGTTTATAGGAGTATTGCTGGAAACTACTTGAAATCAAGCATTTCCCCTTTCTTGGAGGATTAAGAATAATATGGCTGTGATTCCGATGTTTTAGAACCTCACACGTGTTCCAGTCCTATTTGCTTACGCCTGTTAGGTCTGCTAGCTCCCTGCATTCTTCTAGTCACTTATGCACTCTGGCACATGAGGGCCCTCCAGTGGTGTGTCTGCATGCAATGGGTCCAACTTGGACCCATTCTGTGATGATCTCTGGGGACATTGTTGTGGATTTGATTTGGTGGACCATAGAAGACAATCGAGCAGAACAGATGTCGTTCCAACCACCATCAGCAGTGGCCATGGTGAAAGCATATACTTCCACTCTTGGTTGGGGAGCACATCTGGAGGACCTGGAGATCAGAAGCTTTTGGTTTCCAGAGAAGCATATGTTCTATATCAATCTACAGGAACAGCAGGAAATCTAGCTGGAATTTAAGGTCTTCCTGCCATCCCTTCATCCGGATCTTGCCAGGCAACATGACCACCATGTGGTACATCAACAAGCAGGGGGAGTGGGGTTGCACCTTCTCTGTCGAATATCAATACCAATGTGGTCCTGAGTGCAAGCACCCCAGATCTAGTTGGTTGCCATCTATCTGGCTGGCAAGCAGACAGTGAATTGATGTCATATTGGAGACCATGTGTAGAGGCTTCAGTCAAAAGTGGTCCAGCACATCTTTGATCTCTGGGGCACACCTCAGATGGACCTATTTCCCACTCAAAGCAACACCAATTGCCAGACATTCTGTGCCCTTTAGTATCTGTTGCAAGGTGCTGTGGGGGACGTGGTTTGGTTGAGTTTGAACTTTCCTTTTCACTATGCTTTTCCGCTCGTAACCTTGAATCCTCCATTGCTGAGGGATATTCTCCTCGACCGGGTTCAACTCATCCAAATAGCCTCAGACTAGCCAAGAAGGATGTGATATGCGGACATGGTGACCTTTCCTTGTACACTCTACTCTGTCTTACTCATGGGGAGGTCTTCCTCTCGCAATTGTAGAGCAAATGCTGAACCCCAACTCCAGAGCCTCCACCGTCATGTCTGGAGGTTGCGAGGGGTCACCTAGATGTTTCCTCTTTACCTCCGGAAGAGGTAGATATTTATTTATTTATTTGAAAGTTTTATAGAGCGGGAACAAGACCCTTGCGGGTATCAGAGCGCTTTACAAGATAAATATCTTAGATACATTGGTACATGGCAAATAACATATAGTTCCATGTCAGTCAATGGTAGTGTAATCACCATATCGTAGATTAATAGGTATATGGTGCAAAACAAAACATTCCATATATATCAAGCATAGTATAGACATAATATCTGGGATACTTAGAGAGACAGTAAATAATGTATAGTTCCATGTAGATCAAATGTTAAGTAGAATAATAAAAGTAGCCCATGCTCAAGTGAACTTAGCCATGAGAAGAGATTTCACTTCTTTTTTGAAAGATGCAGTAGAGGCATTAATTCTAGTTTCTGGGAGCAAAGCATTCCAAATTCAGGGCGCCATCCCTGAAAAGGTTTGGTTGTATGTTTTCTTCTTGTTGAATCTTTGCGGTTTTAGTAAGAGGTTTTTGGCACTTTTGGAAGATCTGTTCCCACACGAGGGCGCCAGTTTCTGTGCCAGATAGCTGGGTGCGTTGTGATGAATGGCTTTATGCGTCATACATGCTATTTTTTTGTTGTTGTTGATATTCTTTTTATTGTATAAACAGGCTCCATACCTTCGCACAGTAGACATCAGCAGTAGGATAGTGATACAGATAGGACAATGCCACACAACATAACACATCATCGAATAAGCTTGCATTGGTAGATCAAGCCCCCCCTTCCGCTCCCGCACCAACAGCTAACCCGCTAGTCCCCCTCTCCGTGGAACTTCCCACAGTGAACATTCCAGCTGGCACTGTGATGGCACTGCATCCTCTGCTGCCCCCGCTCCCTCCTCCTCTCCCCCCACCTCCCTTCCGTCTTAGTGCGTGGAGTAACTGGCAACTCCTCTCCCACAACTAATTAGATCCAGGCATGTCTTGAGTATCCACAAGCTCCCCTCTATATTGCCTCCACGACGCCCACACCTTCTCCCACTTTTTAGGGCATCCTCTACTTTTATAAATGACTATTTCGGCCCTCTGACACCAAGGTCCCTCTCCCAGTCTTCCACTGTTGGCACCTCACTCCCCCATAGTCTCGCTATGGTCCGCTTTGCAACCATACTAGCTAACGCCAACCAGATCTTGTCGCCTTTCGACCATGTGATATCACTCGTAACTCCCAATGTGTGTCATCGAGCTTCCAGGGGGACTTCCGACCCTACTACCTTCCCCATGAAGTCAGATAGTTTGGACCAGTAAGCCCTGATCTTGGTGCAGTTTCATAATATATGGAAAAACGTGACCTCCTCCCCACATCCCCTCAGACAGAACTTCGAGTCGATGTAGCCAATTCTATACTGCATCGTGCGTGGGGTGTAGGAGCTGTGTAGAATACGGAGCTGGATGAGTCGAAACCTAGCTCGAATTGCTACCTCGCGCGGGGGATCCAGGGGATCAGTCATTTTGTTGATAAGTTTTTTATACGCCAGGGAGATTGCTTTGTCTACCATTGGGTCCATCAACAGCCTATCTTCCAGTGGGGCATATTCCGGGAGTTGTTCCCCGGCCGGCAGATGTTCATGAATGGCGTGTCTGAGCTGCTGATAGTGTAAGAATTCCCAGCTCCTCATTTGGAATTCTACCTGTAGGGACGCGAAGTCCACCACGTCTCCCCTTCTCCAAAGGTCTCCTAGCCTATCAATGCCTATGAGGCTCCATGCACGGAGGTCTTTTAACTTTGCCACTGCTGGAAGAAAGTTCCCGGCCCACAATGGGGTCTGAGCTGTGAGTTTCGCCCCCCACCTCAACAACTTCGTTGCACGCTTCCAAATTCCTACCACTCCAGCCATTTGAGGTGGGAGAGACCTGTGGAATCTACCCCTATTGTAGAGGGCTGCCAGATAGGTGCCAGTCCCGAGGACCATGCGGTCCACCCGATACGCCGGCTCCTCCAAAGGAGCAAACACCCAGCCATTAACGTTAATCAACTGGGTCACCCAGTAATACAGCCGGACATCTGGGACCGCGAGCCCACCTTCGTACATTCCCCTCTGTAATTTCATCAGAGCGATCCTCGGGCAACCTCCACTCAACAGCAAGGAGCGCTGCTCCGACGCAACCGTTCGGAAGAAGTGTTCCGGTACCATGAACGGTGCGCTGTGTAGCACATAGAGTAGACGGGGAGAGCCATCATTTTAAATAGAACCGCTCGCCCCATTAGGGACAGAGGGGGAGCCCTCCAGTGCTCGACGTTGCCGCGTAGGCGCTCCATCTGAGCCATTATGTTTAAACCATATAGTCCACCTCTGTCTTCGCGATCCAGATCCCCAGGTAGCGGAAGACGTCTTTCCATACCAATCCTCCGCACTCACTCGTTAGGCACGGCGTCGGACCCGCTAAAACATGACCCAGTGATTTATCCCAGTTGATGCGGTATCCTGAGAAGGTACCGAACCGGTGGAGGATCTCCAGCAGTCTCTGAATGGAAGTCTCTGGTCGCTGAACATACAGGAGGACATCATCAGCGTATAGTGAAATACGCTCTGCCCAGCCTCCCCCCAGATCTATACCCCGCACTCAGGAGTCCGCTTGCACCCTCGCCGCCAAAGGTTCCAACGCTAGTGCCAACAGGGTCGGAGAGAGCGGGCAGCCCTGTCTCGTGCCCCGTCCTAGATGAAACTCCCTAGTCAATGCACCGTTAACCTTTACTCTCGCCAGCGGGTCGGAGTATAGCAGTCTCACCCACGCTCGAAATTTGTCACCGAACCCCATCTTGGCCAAGACTGCATATATGTACTGCCACTCCATGCTGTCGAAGGCCATGTGAGCGTCCAGCGAGAGCAGGGCCGCTCGTGTATCTAGCCGGCCCGCTGCCATCTGTATCACTCCATACAGGCGCCTCAGATTAGGCCTGCAGCATAAAACCGGACTGGTCCGGGTGTATCAGTGATTGCACTACCGCTCCTAGTCTGGTGGCTAAAATCTTGCCCAGGACTTTTGTTTCGAAGTTGAAGAGTGATATTGGCCTGTAAGAACTGCATCTGTCCTGTGGCTTATCAGATTTATGAATCACCGCAATCGTGGCTGATCGAAGATCTTTCGCCAGCCGCCCTACCTGTAGAGCCTCCTTGTACATTTCCAGCATATGGGGTGCAATTCTACTAGAGACACACATAAACGCCTCCGCCGGAAAGCGATTGGGTCCCGGCGCCTTCCCTGCCTGCAAGTCACCCATGGCGTGTTCTATTTCTGACACTGTGATGTCGGAGTCCAGCATGTCCCTGTCCACTGGTTCCAACGTGGGTAGCCACAGGGGGGTCAAGAAATCCTTGCACTCTCTCGCACTCCGCTGAGTTTGGAACCGATAGACTGTTTCGTAGTAACAGGCGAACTCTTCCGCTATGTCCACACTCGTGGTACTCATCGTCCCCGCCTGAGTTCAAATCCCAGGCACCCAATTACGATCCCTATCCCTCCTCTCCAGCCAGCTATCATATTGTTGGCTTTGTCACCCAGATCATACACACGCCTCTGGGTAGCTAGTGCTCGCGACCTCGCCTGGTCATAAAGCACATCCTTCATTTCTTTATCCAGGAGGCGGCATTTCTGTCGCCTATCCTGCTGTTGTTCTTGCGTTCCCTCTATTTCTGTCACTAGTTCCTGAAGCTCCAAGATCTGCGTACCTCCCCTGAGGATCCAACCACTGCCGCCCTATTACCAGCGGTAGGGAGTTTCTAATCAGGATCCCGGCGCCCCTCGAGCCATTAGTGAAACCGGCGTGCGCCCTAAGTGTGTAACCAAATCTGTTGAGTGCCTTATAGTGATTCCCTACCAAGTGCGTTTCTTGTAGCAAAACTATACAGGGCCGTGCCTATGCAAATGTTGAAGGACCATGGTGCGCTTGATCTTATCCCGCAAGCCATTAACATTCCAGGATAGGACCGTAACTGTCTGTGTCTTTGCCATGTGCATCAGAAAATAAATCAGTACTATCATCTTTCAATAAACTTCTTATATGACGAAGAAAAGTCGCAAGGAAATATATCTTAAAGTCGGGAAAAGATAGTCCCCCTTTTTCTATTGGTAATTCTAAAAAATTTATAGCCCTACGCGCTTTTTTGTATCCCCATAGGAAGCTACTACAGATGCCTTCTAATTTTTTTAAAAGGAGTCTATTAGGTTGTAGGGGTATAGCCCTAAATAAGTATAGTAATTTCGGTAGAATTTTCATTTTTATGAGATTGATGCGTCCCACTAAATTAAATGGAATCTTGTGCCATTTTTTAAAAGGTAGAGCAATTTCTTTTAATAAAGGGTCATAGTTTATAGTTATTATCTTATCTATATTTGCTGTTAGTTTAATTCCTAAGTAAGTCGCACTTTGACATATGCCAGGTATAGTCTCTGCTTGTTCATAGTTGGCAATGATTTGTGTCTTGCTTACATTTAATTTGTATCCTGAGACAATACCAAACTGTGTAGCTTCTTTGACTATTTCAGGTATGGCTCTAACTAAATCTGAGGTGTATACTGCAATATCATCTGCAAAAGCAGTTATTTTCAGACTCTTCCCACCATGGTGGGTTGGAATAATATTAGCTTGTATTAACAGTGCGTTTAAGAATGGTTCTAAAGATAGAGCGAATAGCAGAGGAGACAGAGGGCAACCTTGCCTTGTTCCCCTCCCTATTTGAAAGTTATCTGACTCCATTCCCCCATAACTAAGCTTGGCCAGTGGGTTGTCATAAAGTGAGGATACCCAAACAAGGTTTGACCCTGTATGCCCATCTTCTTTAGCACTTCCCACAAATATTCCCACCCCACTCGGTCAAATGCCTTTTCCGAAACTAGCATAACCATTCCGAGTGGGGTGAGAGTAATTGAGGCTACATCAAAAGCTGTTATTGCAGTATTTGCATGAGCTGTGGTGTCTCTTCCCATCACAAACCCATGTTGCTGTAAATTGACCAAATCTGGCATGATGGGGGCTAAGCGGTTTGCCAAGATTTTAGCAAATATTTTTACATCTGAGTTGAGTAGAGAAATCGGCCGATAAGAGCCACATTCCTCCGGAGGTTTATTTTTTTTGAGGAAAAATATTAATTTAACTATTTTCCAAGATGTAGGAGCTTTTCCAGATGTGGCTATCTGATTAATTACAGATTCTAGGAGAGGTAATAGTTCTTGTGCACAGATTTTATACAATTCCAAGGGTAAACAATCTTCTCCAGTAGCTTTTCCCAGAGGTAGGGCAGAGATAGCTAAGTTTATTTCAGCTAGTGTTATTTTTAAGCTAAGTTGTTGAAAAGTTTCTTTATCGATATCTCTTTGTGTTGATAAATGTTCATTGAGATATTGCTGTATTATAGCTTTGGTGGGGGTATTGTCTGGGGTGTATAGTTGTCTATAGTAGCTAACAAACTGATCTAAAATCTGATCCGGTTGTTCATACTCAAGTTGATCAGGGCCTTTGATATTTTTAATTCTAGTTTTTGCTTTATTGTCTGCTACCTTGTATGCCAGCACTTTACCGATTCTATCTCCCCCTTCGTATTGAGTCATTTTATACTTATGAATCTTAGTACATTGTCTCTCTCTAAGATAGATGATTGTAATTTACACAGCTTTATTCTTAATTCATCAATCTTAGATGTTGTTTGTGTAGTAGCTTCGGCAAGTTGCAGTTCTGCTTGCAATATGTCAGAAGTACTTATCCTAGTGGCTCGGCGTTTCTCCGCGTTTGACCGCAGAATATATTGCTGAGTGAAGCCCCTAATGCTGCATTTGCAAGTGTCCCACACTATGTTTATATTAGCTGAGTTAATATTCAGCTCTATAAATTCTTTAATGTGTTCTTTTAGTAGTATAACAAAACGAGATTCTACAAGTAAGTATCTTGGAAAAGTAAAGTGTTGTGTCTCCCGTCTCTGATCTCTTACTTCGATTTCAAATAATATTGGATTATGATCAGATGTAATCCTTGGACATAATTCAATGTTGCACTGACCAAATATTTGGTCCGTTGCCCAGACCATATCTATTCGGGAGCAAGATCTATGGGGCGGCGAGTAGTACGTATGTCCCGCTATTAAAGGGTATTTAGTGCACCATGTGTCCTTCAGGTTATGCAATCTACCCAGTTCCAAAATCGCAGATCTAACTTTGAGCATTTTGCCTAGGGAGCCCTGCCCAGTGGAATCCATTTTATAATTAATAACACAATTAAAATCACCCACTCCCCCTCCCATTCTAATAGCTCTATACTCAGCTGTTCCTACAGTATTGGGTCATCTATATTAGGCCCATATATTAAACATAGAACAAATTGTTTACATCCAAATTTTACTTGAGCAATCGCCCACCTTCCCCGTGCATCTGAAGCGGTCTTAAGAATTTCAGCCACCATTCGTTTTTGTTTAAGGATGGCCATCCCCCAGATTGAAGCTCCCAAAGTTGAGCATACCACCAAATCGTAACCCAATTGAGATAATAATTTTCTGTCTTGGTAGCTAATATGTGTTTCTGACAAAAGCGCTTAATGGGGTTTATACATATCAATTTCCTCTTGTACTAATCCTCGCTTTTGCTTGCTATTGAGGCCTGCAACATTCAAAATTAATAATCTTAACTTAGACATTTCTTATATTAATAGCTTTATTTCTCCTCTGTACATAGTCTTTATTAAACAAACATGACTTGCTTTTATCTAATGCATATTTATTTCTTGCAATACACATTTTTCCCCCTTTTTTGCACCCACCCTTGCCCACAACCCAATCCCACCCCTTCACCCTCCCGTCTCTGAGGGGGGAGCACCCCGCTATCCCTTACTGCCGCTGAAGGGGCATCGTAGTGAAGTGTTAAGCATGGAGACAACCCCACCTGCTTCCAACACAAAAGTCTTCAATTTGTCAGAGAGAAAGAAGAAAGAAAAAGAAAGAGAAAGACAAAAATGCGAACCAAGAAGGAAAACATTTTTTTGAAGTATAAAAGGAAGATAGGGAAAAGTGAGAAAAATGTAAAAGAAAAGGTTCCTCCCTAGACATGGTTCAATTAACATTACAAAATCGAGTATTGCTCGGATAGCTAGCTCGTCTGGGGATGTCTCTTATGAACTTATTTCAGTTATCTCTTTCTATCCTACGCATACTTCATTTAACATTAGAGATTCAATTCAATTCAATTAACACTCGAAGAGTCAACTAATCAAAAATATGTCCTATTACAGCTTATTTCACTTGTCTCTTTCGATTGTAAACTTTTCCAGAGCCTGGACTGCTTCTTCAGGTTCGGAAAAAAAGAATGATTGGCCATTTCTGATCACTTAGAGGCGAGCAGGTTCTTGTAAGTACATGCTGGGACCCGATAGAAATCAGTTTCTTTTTCGCTTACACGATCCTAACTACTTTAAACGAGTAAAGTTTAAGACAGCTAAACATATTAAAAAAAATTGGGACCAAATCATGATCATAGATAACATCTCTTTTTTTAACGCGGAACTTAGATTATGGGGTAACCCAGGCTTACCGGATATTTTCTCAGATGGGGCAGGAAATAATTGGCTTAGACATGGCATTAATACATTGGGGGATCTATACGGCCCAAATGGTCTTATGGACTTTGACACACTAAAACTAATATTTAATCTAAATGATGAAATGTATTTTAAATATATACAAATAAGAGACTATCTGCACCGAAGGATGAAAATATTCAAAGTGGCCCAATCAGACTTATTAATATGTTTATAATCCGATAAAATAAAATCACTTATTAGTCTGGGCTATGGATACTTAATTAGGGGTAAAACGGATGACAGTATTAAAATTGCGGCTAAATGGACTGGTAGATTGGGTATGAATATCACTCCCACACAAATAGCAGCTTCATTATGTCATATAAACAAAATAGTCCACTCATCTAATTTAAGATTACAATCGTATAGAACCATCATGCAGTTATACTACATGCCGCAAAGAATATCAAGATGGGCACAGGGGAATCAATTAAATGATAGAACAAAATGTCCGAAATGCGATTTGGATGCAGCTGGCATAGAACACATGCTCTTGTTGTGTCCAGGGCTACTTACATTCTGGAAGGGGATAATTGATGTCCTAAATAATAAACAAATTATTACCCCACCTCTTACAATACACTTGGTGCTACTGGACATTCAAGAAGATAATTGTCAGCATAAAGACTTGATAACTATAATATTTGCCTGTGCCAGGTTAGTAATAGCAAGATCATGGATTTCAAAAGAATCTCCAAATATATTGGAATGGTTTAGTTTGGTAAATGAAATAAGAACAATGGAGTTTTCATTAGCAAGACATAGAGGTCCACAGGCAATAAAAAAGAAGGAAAAAATATGGAAAAATTTCTTTGAATCTTGAAACATGAACTTTAAGGTATTCTAGTCTGAAGAGGCTAAGTCTAACAAGATTTATACCTTTTTTTGTTAAACATATATTTGCTTTTGTTAAACTGTTTTTGTTTACTCCTCTGTTCTTCCGATTGCTTTTATGATGATAATTCATGCTTATCTATTCTTTTATCTTTACTACCATGATATGTAATTATAAGTCTTTTTCTTCTTGCAATAATAAAAAATATTTAAAAATAAATAAATAAATAAATCAGTACATATTGCAAAAGGATATGCAGAACACTACTACCGCCCACCACCCACCTGCCGGCCAACCGTGCCTCTGGAGCCATTGAAACTTGACACAAAACCAACAGTTTGTTCATCAACCAACTTGCAACCATCCTTCCCCAACCCCGGTTCTCCCCCCACCCTGTTACCCTGCTTCGCAGGCCAAACGGGCCCAGCATACCCCAACAAGCAAAGCGCCTGTCGCCCGATCAACGAAAAACTTAGGGGTGAAGTGACATTCAAAAGGCCATCCCAAGGGTGCTGGCCGACCCCGTGTCGCAAACTCAAGCCACCACTCAATGTCCAAGTGTCCTCTTAAAGACCTGGCATTACTTACCCCCCCCAAAAAAAGACGCCCCCCCACAGTACTTTACCACATGTCCGCCGGGGGCAAGATGTCCCCCACCTCAGTTCTCGTCCTCTGCAGGCCACCAAAGCTTCAACTCAAAGCAGCAGTCAGACCCACACAGGAGTCCGCCAAAGGGGCACAGTTGTCTGAATATATCCTTGCGCCGAACCACTACTGTCCGAGCCAGCCCAAGTCCGGCGAGGTCGATAAGCTGCGTATCCCGTCTCTGTCCGGCGTCCGAGGAGCGCCCTGTCTCCGAGCGTCACCTCCCGCGGAGACCAGCGATGTTGGCGGGGACTGAGCCTCTGTATTCCGCCATCCTCCCTCCTAGCGCGAGCCATGCGAGGGCCGCCGCGTTTCTTCAATCCACGCCATGGCCTCCTCTGGGGATGTAAAGAAGAAGGATTTACCCTCAGCCAAGATCTTGAGGCCCGCCGGAAAGAACATCATGTATTTGAGGCCCAATGCTCCTAGTTCCTTTTGGACACCGTCAAATGAACTGTGCTCCTGCTGGACCTTGTACGTGAAGTCCGGAAAGAACCATATCACCGCATTGTCAATCCGGAGGTCAACATTTAGACGTCCCGGTCACGGAAGTTGAGTATCCGGGCGATGATAGTCCTTGGAGTGGCCCCCGGGCGGGGAAGGGGGACCGGAGCCCTGTGCACATGTTTAATGATAAAGAACTTGGAGAGTCTCTTGGGCTGGAGGTGTTTCAAAATGAGGTTTTCTAGGAACAGATCCATGCTTTGCCCCTCCATTTTCTCCGGTACACCTACCACCCGTACGTTGTTCCTACGGGCCCTCCCTTCCTGGTCCTCCAGCCGTGCCGTGTTTAGCTTTTGCTGGTGGGTCAGATGCTGGACCTGCTGCTGCAATTGCTTAGTGGTATTCCGAAGTTCGCCAATGTCTATAGAGTTCTGAGTGGCTTTTGCCGACGTTTTATTGAGGTCAGCCCGCTGTAGTGCCAACTCGATGGCCATCTTGTCAATCTTTGTCTCCAGTGTCGTTCCCAGTGACTGGATGGCTTGCATAATGGCTGCCAGCGACGGTTCAGACCCCTCCGCCACAGTTCCAGCGTGTGTATCTCCTCCTCCACCCGTCGTTGTCAATGGTGTTAGCCTGGGTGGCAGTGGAGTATTTGGGTTTGGCTATAGTCTTGGATGGGAGTCCCGAGGCGCCAGTGGAGCCACCCCGCTTGCCAGAGCCCTCAGACTCGCCGCCCTAAAACCGGCCACGCTCCCAGGGCGCCATCATTCCTGGCCTTCACCGCCAATCCACAGACGTCACTGGGGTCTCACCACAGGCCTTCTTCACACCGGCGGGCTCAGTCCAGATCCAGCAGCGCGCTCCGCCTCAGCCTTTCATTAGTTGGGGGCAGTGTCCAAATGTGTCCCTGTGTCCCACAACTGCCTGTCGGAATCCCCGGTGCCTCCAGCCATTCACCCCCTGCGGCACAGTCGAGTGTCCTCCTGCGACCCCCCGGAGTCTCAGGGGGGGGACGGGTGCCCCCAACCCCAGAGAGGAGGGGGGTGCCCGCCGTCTGCTGCGGGCAGGCGCCCAAGTCCGCCACGTGTCCCCGGGGCGCCCTCACTAGTTCCCGGCCTCGCCCGCACTCGAGGCCGGGGCTGCGCTTCTTCCACAGGCCAGAGCCAGGCCGCAGACGCAGACGCCCGGCCGCACCGCTCCGCTATACGGGGAGGAGATGGACCGGAATGGTCTCTCCCGGCATCGGAGCTCTCCCGCTGCCAGGATCTGAGGCTGAAGGGAGAGTGGTGACAGGATGATGGCCGGATTTAGGGGGTCTTACGCCGACCCTCGGAGGAGCCTCGAGACTATGCGGCCATCTTAGCCGCCGCCAGGCCACGCCCCCCCATACATGCTATTTTTAGATTATTTCTGGCTTCAAAATGTAGCCAATTAAGGGATCTTAGGTCCGGGGATATGTGAGAGCTTCTTTTGGAGCCAGTAATAAGTCTAGCTGCGGAGTTGACTGAGGCTCTTAGAGGTGCTGTTGAAGATCTGGGAAGGCCGCAGAGAGAGAAACTCACATATTTCACTCTTGGGCTGACTAGAACTTGTACTGCCAGATTGAAGTCCTTTTCAGGCAGGAAAGGTTTCAGTTTCCTCAAAGTATTTATCTGAAAGTTAGCTTCTTTTGTTGCGTTGCTGATGTGTTTCTGCATATTGAGATTTCTGTCCAGCGTTACTCCCAGCGATTTCGCTGAGTCAACAATAAGAGGTTGGTAGTTGAGTGCTTTTAGGTGTTTGATCAAGTCTTGCATTATGGGTACTTGGGAGGGAGGGGCAATTAGGAGGATTTCGGTGTTGAGGGTATTCAGTTTTAGATGGTTGTGAGAGTTGTGTTGAGCGATTTGATGTCTTCTAGAGAATGGATCGTTAGGTATAGTTGTGTGCCCTCTGCGTACATGTGATATTGTACGTTAGATGAGTATAACATTTCAGTGAGTGGTTCCATGAATAGATTGAACAGTGTCAGAGATAGGGAAGATCCTTGTGGGACTCCTAAAGTGACAGGGACGGGTTTGGACAGGGAGTGGTTGACCTTGAATCGTTGCGATCTGTTTTGGAGTAACGAAGTAAACCAGTTTAGAACTGATCCAGATAGTTCCATTCTGTGTTAAAGAAGGTCTAGCAGGCTGTCGGGTTTGACGGTATTGAAGGCCGAGGAAAGATCGAGCAAGATGAGTAAGCAGGCTTCGTTCTAGTCTAGGATTTGTAGTGCATCGTCAATTATATGGGTCATGGCTGATTTAGTGCTGTGACCTGCACGGAAACCTGATCGGTATTTGTTGAATATGTTGAACTGGTCTATATGTCTTACAAGCTGGAGGTGTACACATGTTTCTAAGAGTTTGGCCAGGGTAGGGATGTTGGACATAGGGCGGTAATTGTTAAAGTCCACGGGATCAGCCGTATGTTTCTTTAGGATTGGGGATACCTGCCTGGCTTTGAGGGTGTCAGGGATGCATCCTTGGCGTAAAGAGTTATTTATGATCCTGGTCCAAAGCGGGGTGAAGCCTTTTATGAAGTTTTCTGGGAGAGGGTCAGTGAAGTGATTGTTCCAGGGTTCAGATCAGTAAGCATTTTGAGTATCGTTTCTTCATTGTAGGTATTGAAGGATGACCAGGATGCATTATGTTTTAGGTCGAACTTTGGTGGATTTCGATGTGGGGCTCCAGAAGGGATGATGAGGAGTCTGTGTGTGTGACAGAATTCTTGATTAGATCATTGAGTAGGTCCTTCTTTATGTTATTGGTCTTTAGAGGGAAGAAGGAAGCACATTCTTTGCATTTGGGGTGTGAGCCTAAGTTAGCTTGTGGCGGTGAGGTGCATCCTTAGATTGAGTTTTGATTAGCTCAAAAAGTTTTTGGGACGATTTTTGGCCTGGTCTAATTGATGACTGGAAAAGTCTGCTTTAGTGCGCTTGATATTTCTGTAGTAGGTGTTACTCTCCTTTCTTAGTATCTTGAGGTGATTGGCGGATGGCGTCGATGTCCATCTGAGTTCAGATATTCTTAAGGATCGTCTGTCCTCGTTGAGTCTTCCATCGTACCAAGGCTTAGAGTCTTTTGTGGAAACTCTCTTTAGTAGAAGGGGGACGACCTTGTTTAATATCATGTTCATGGAGTTGAAGTAGTGGTTGGTGAGATCATGAGCATCGGATATCTCTTCAGGGGGGAGAAGGAAGTTGGAGCTGGCTGTAGTGATTATGTTAGGGACAATGTTTTTCAGATCCCTCTTCCATACTACAGGTCTTGTAGGTTGAGCCGCATTAAGTTTCACTGTTTCATTGATGACGAAGGTGATGATATGATGATCAGACCAATGACATAGATGGATCGTCTCTAGCTGGATGGAATCAACTTTGGAGATTACTAAATCAAGGATTGCTCCTTTATCATGTGTAGAGCTGTTACAGATTTGGGTGAGGTCGAGGTCAGAGAGGAGGTTTTAGATACTATTGACCCCTGCATCATTGGGGTCATTCTAGTCGAGATTGAGGTCTCCGAGGAATATTTGGGTAGTTTGATGTCCAGCGTTAGTAGAGACTACGTCCATGAAAAGTTCAGTAAAAGTGAGGTAATCAGCTGGTGGATGATAGAGGGTGTGTAGAGAGCATACTGGTTTGCCATTGCTAGTGATGTTGAGGCATATGTTTGCACAAGAGGAGAATACAGGAGATTGGGATCGGTTTACTGAGAGATTGTTTCAGTATATGCAGGCGATGCCACCCCCTGTCTTAACAATTCTGTCCAATATGATGATGTCGTAGTTTGAGGGTACCAGCATGTCGATGATTCCTTTAACCAAATTTCGGTCAAAATTAGCAAATCCGGTTCTTGTGTAGGAATAATGTCAGCTATGTCGGCTGCATGCCTTGAGGCCGATCTACAATTTAGTAGTATAACACTTAAGATGGGGCGAGATGAGGGATGTATTGGGTTCCTGAATAAGGGGAATTTGTCTAAGTTTTCGATTATACCTCTAGGATTGTGTTTAGTGGGCCTGTGAGTGTTGGGAGGAATAGTTGGGATTAGAGCCATTTGGGGGGGGGGGGTTATCTGGAGGCATAGTGTTGTGATTCGGATGTAAATGTAAATGTAGTTCATTTATATAGTGCTGTATCACCAACCGGTTTCTAAGCGCTTGCTTAGGGAACCCGTCCTGGTATTCCCCTGTTAGATAACCCATTACTGGGCATCCCCAAGGTGCGAGGGGCCGTCGTGGAGATTAAGCAAGCTATTGCCCAGAGTTGCAGAGTGGGACTCCATGATTGGAATAGGCACCGAGGCGAGAATTGTCAGGTCTGGGGAAATTTGAGCCCAAGACCCGCCGAGGCGGGGAATTGAACCCTGGTCCGGGCCAGACCTCTGCATCAGGGTCTGCCGCTCCAACCACTTGAGCCACACTTCTCCACATGGGAGCTCATAGGAGTGGAGTATAGAGAGTAAGCCTTTCTCCCATAGCGGATTAGTCCTGCGGATTGGGAGGGTTGAAGTATTGTGAAAAGGAACAGAATTCCACCTAGGGAGCAAATGTTTCGAGGTGACTACTGAGTGGGACAAGTGGAAGTTTGATTTGGTCTGTCGTGCCTATCTAGTGTTCCAGGGTTGGCGCAGAAGAACCTCAGCTGAAGCTTGTAGTTCTTTTTTGATTTGCCGTAACGAGAATAGATTCTGGTCAAGTCTAGGGTCTAGTGAAGGTGGTAGCAAGATTGGTGAATGTATTATGGGTGTGGGAGGTGTGCTTACGTCCTGTGGGTGGTAAGAAGGAGGCACGTCTTCTAGGTTTTTGTGAGGCATCCTATCTGGTTCCCTATCTAGATCGGGGGTGGACTGGAGTGGGGTGTTAATGTAGGAGGCGCAGAGGTGTGCTGTGAGGATGTGATCGTGGGAGTGATGTTTATGCAGGAGGTAGTGTTGGCAATGGGGGGAAATGTGTTTGTTCCAGGGGAGGGTGCTGAGTCTGGAATGGGTGTAAATGCTGGTAGAGTAATAAGGGAGGAGTGTCTTATAGGGGAGTTGATTGGGGAGGGGAGTAGCACTGAGCTCGGGTATAAATGTTGATTGTGATATCAGCAGAGCGTTGCTAGAGGTAGAATTTGGTGGTGTGATAGGCTGTGTGCTGGTGGTGGGAGCCGCCTGGGGGAGGGTTGGGGTTTTATAACTTGTTCTCTGATGATGGGGAAGATGTTATCTAGCAGGTTTAAGCTGCTGTCTGTTGATTGCATGAGAATGATTCCGTTATGATAGATGGTGATGGATGCTGCAGCTTTGAAGATTGCGGAGGGGGAGATAGAGATTGTAAGACCGTGTGCAGTTTTCCTGGTGGAGGAAATCGAGAATATAGCTAGGAAGGCTTTCCTCCATTGTGCTCTTCTTTTGGCGTAGAAAATTATGTCAATGGTTATATGCCCTTTGTTTGTTGAGAAGTAGGGATCCAAGATGGTTGTTTCAGTGTGTAGTTTTAACATATTGTGTTTAAAGCGTTTGGATGCTTATTTTGAGAGGTTGGGGGGTAGTTGATGGTGTAGGTATGTACGCCTGTGCTCTCCATAGTGGGGTTAGTGCTAGTTAGTATGGGATAGGGTGTTATGGGGCTTTGTGTGTGCTTGTGGACCATAAAGGGGGCCTGTGCTGTGAATGGGGGATGGGATTGGGATGGAGGGGAAAGACGTGCGAAGGGAGGTGATGGAGCAGCTAGGGTGGTGGCGTCTGTTTGGGGCAGAGGGAAACAATAAGGAGGAGGGAGGAGTAGGGGTTGATTCAGGTAACGTGGTAAGTGCACCGTGGCAGGTGAATGAAAGATGGGGGGGGGGGGTGAGGCAGGAGCGGTAAAGAATGAGATAAAAATAAAATTGAAATTTTGAGCTGTATATGTAGATATGTAATAGGGAGATCAATGGATGTTATTCTAAGTGCCCGTAGACACTCCAACAAAATGGTATATTCTGGAAGATGGAATAAGTTTGTCAAGGGTGTGCAGACAATTCAGTACACCCTATGAAGGCCCAGTTGTGAAACATCTTATGCTGTGCCCTGACATTAGCTCAACAGGGTTGTGCACTGTGTGCAGTAAAGGGCTACCTATCTACTTTGTCTGCCTTTGTCTGTCTTCCAGAACAACTGTCCCTGTTCAAAGCAGCCAAAGTTATGAGATTTATAAAGGGTTTCAACAACATGTTCCCTCCCTCCCCTTTCATAATGCTGCACAGGGTTCCTTAATCTCATTTTCATATTTATACTGTGTTCTCCATTCGAACCTCTGCATAGTTGTGACTACTTACATTTAAGTCTGTTGCAACGTGTCATTGAGCTGCAAGTACTGAGCGTGAAACCCCTTTAGTTCTTTTTTTCCCCAACAAGCTAGTTCCTAGAACCAGGGCTGTTTCCCTGCCCAAAGTATGGGCAGGAAAGCAGCAGTTCCATATGGGGCAGTCTACCACCTTACCTGCTTTCTTTCCCCCTCTAATTCCCACTAAAGAGGAGGAAAGGCTTTGCAGGTTAGATCGCAAGAGAGCAGTAATTTCTTTCTATTTAGCATCCCAAGGACTTCCAAATTGTCAATGAGCTTGTTATAGGCTACACTGGCAAGTTTAAGGGTGAGGCCAACCAGAAGAGGACATTGTCAAGGTGCATTATTTTGTGCATCAAGATATGGTATGCCTTGGTTCAAACGGAATGCTCAGAGTTTGTCAGAGATCATTCCACCAAAGCAAAATCTGCAACTTCAGCTTCAGTAAGGGGAGTCCCAATTACAGAGATCTGCAAAGCAGTGACTTGGACTTCTGTCCACACCTTTTTAAAGCGTATTGTTTGGATTCCAAGGTGTGGGGTAAAGGTCACTTCAGACACTCAGTCCTCCATTTCATCTTTGGTTAGCCAGCTTTTCAAATCTACCTCCTGGTTGAGTACTGCATGGGGAATCTATTAAAAGGTGATGCATCTGCAGGTAGGAGTATCCGTCAGAAGAAAAAGTTATTTACCTTAGATAATGGCCTTTCTATTGGATACTCTAACTACCTGCAGATTCCTCACTGACCCTATCACTGTATTCTGATTTGCTAATACAGTGATCATACTAAGGGACCAAGTCTGGATGTTGTACAGCACCTTGTCAATCTGATGCCATTCTCATTATGATTGCCTTAGTATTATCACATCAAACATTGGATTGTAAACTAACAATAGGGTGCTGGTGCTTTAAGGCTCTAGTGAGGTCACAATGGCACCTTTTCAGGTGCTAAGACAGGTACAGTGCACCCAACAGATGTGGAGACCTATTGAAAAGTTTGCAGAATCTGTATGATGCTTAGGATATTCAAAGGTGAGGAATCTGCAGGTGGTTAGAGTATCCACTAGGATAGTTACTGAAGGTAGGTATTTTTTTTATTTTATTAATGTAAGTATTTTATTGTGATATTTAAATTATTTTTAAATAAAATGATGGAAATGTTTACTTCTTTTGGGTGGTTTGGGTTTTTTGTGACATTAGGTGGACAGGGTGGGTAGCATTTCTTTTAACACCATCGCTGCTTGATGTTTTCCCCCCCGGTGCTGGGATCCCAGATTTTCCATTGTTCATGACGAGCTCAGCTCGTCATGAGTGCAGCTCCGCTGTGCCTCATGACGAGCTGAGCTCGTCATGAGCATGGAAGGAGTTAAGGTATAAATTAGTGTTAATTGCTTAATATGTTAATCATATAATTTTTTCAATTGTTAATTATTTGTGTATATGGTTTTGGGTTAGTAACTATGTTAATTCTTTAAATGGCAAAATATTAATATTTATTTAAATGGTTGATTATATATTTAAGTTCTTAAGGTATTTTTTCTTTTGGCTTATTTGGTTTATTTAGCTATTTGAGGGGCTGGCTTTTACTTACTCGAAATATTAAGTAATAAAATGATGTCTTTCAGTGGCTTAATTATTTTAAAATTATTACAGGTGTAGTGTTTTTAAAGCAATTATTTATTTATTTAGTACTTTGAAGTGATTTTTTTACAGAAATAATACCTTAGTGCAAAATATAGAATTAATGTCATGATTTGCAAAAAGTGTAATGTGTTTTGTTGAAATATATGTTTTCTAGTTGTTATGTAATGTTTTCTCAAATATGTTAAGGATTATTTTTTTTTGGAGTCTATTGTTAGCTTCTGTGCCAAGAAGTCACATGGTCAGTGCATGCAAGCCAAGACTTGCCAAGAGAAGCTTTCACGATATAGCAGGTCACCACCACCGACACCCGAATTGTGTGTGAAAAAGGGTGCTTCATTGAAACAGGTGCACATTGCAACATAACTTGGGCCTTTGCCTTACAAAACTATACCCTCACTATACATCTTTAGTTGCCTATGGTAAGCTACCACCCACCAGCCATGTGTCACCAAAACATAACGGTGGCTGGTACCTCAAAATGGGGACCTATATTTGCATTGGCCCAAATGGAGCCCATACTCCAGTGCAGTTGCTAGACTGCACCAACTTCCCCAAAAAGACCGGAGGTCAGACCTCCCTGCCGTTGGTTGCCCCCCAAGTCCCCATTCTATGCGCTCTCATAAGCTTCATTCAGAGGTTTCCCCCTCTTACCTGTGAACTTCGATTATGAGTGAGATCAAGACATTGAAAAATATCCATGACGTTGAGCACTGAGCCATGAAATCTTGACGAGGACCGCGTTGTTCAGAGGGAGCCTTCCAAGTCAAAACTTGGAAGCACAAGAATCCATAAAGTCAAGGGCTAGTGAAATGAAGATGACTCATACAGTAATTATGCCCATAAATTAATATGCATTGGCATAGCCAATAGGTCTCTCATTTCAATGCTATCACATGACCTGTTTTTTTTATTTTAGAACTTTTGAACATATACAATGTAAAAGCTTTTTTTTTTTTTTTTTAGTTTAGAAAGCTTCATTGATCAAATAAGCCAAGTAAAACATCATTACAGAAACACAATCATTAAGAAAAAATAAAGAGGAAACAAAAAGGTGAAGTAATACATTATGAATGTGAAATTTATAAACGTAAACCCGAAAAAGAAGGGGAAATCTATATATATACTAAGGGGAAATGCTTTTTTGAAAAGTTTATGGGAGTGGGAGAGGAGAGATGAGGGAGGGAGGAAAGGAAAAAAGAGAGAAAAAAGGAGAGACTAGAAGAAAGGGGAATAGAAAGTAGGAAAAAAGGAGAGAAGAAGAGAAAGAAAAAAGAAAAAGATAAGGCAGATTAGGGCAGGCGTCCGGAAAGAAAATCAGTTAAGGGTAACCATAACAAATCTCTTTTGATTAAGAGAGTAGTAGTCGAAGCATGAGCACGATCAAGTCTGTGATGATGACACAATAAATTCCACCAGGCAATAGGAGAGATTTTTGACGTATCTTTCCAGTTTGACGTAATAATCTGCAAAGAAATGGCTATAAACAAATCTATAAAATTCTGAACACTGTGTGAAACATTCCAAATAGGGGAGGAACCGCCCAGAAAAATATGAACAATATCAAAGATGTGGTTAGAGTTTAGTATCTCATTCAGCTTGCTCCATATATGGTGCCAAAGGGATACAACTAAGGGGCATTGAAAAAACATATGAAACAAAGTACCATCGGGATGGGGGCAGGACCAGCAACGGCTGGAATCAAAGACTTTGAACTTAAAAAGGTCATGTGGGGTAAGAAAAAGTCTATTATAAAAGAAATAGAGGGTCTGTGTGGTGCTAGCCGAACGAGAGACAATGTGAAATTTAGACCAGATGGATTCCCAAACAGGGAAGGAAAAAACTTGTGCTATATCCTTTTCCCATGCAAGTTCAGGTTTGGATTTAGGGCGAGTAGGAATAGGACGGGAGAGGATCTTATAGATAGTGGCTGCTTTGTGTGGAGAGGGAAAGACTAAGGGAGCAGAGTCAGGTGGAACAGTATCTGACAAGGTTGTGTGAAATGAGGAAAGGGTAGATAGGGCTGCTGCAAGATCGGGAACATGGGGAGAGTGCATTGTAGATATGTGAAATGAAGAACAAATGGAGGGGAAGTCCAGTAAGGAACCATTATCAAAGAGATCGTCTAAGTATATAATGCCTTTGTCGATCTATTCCTTCCAGAAAAGGGCCTTATTATTAATCTTCAGGGAGTGATTATACCAAAGTGGGGTAAGAGAATGAAGGTGTGCTTGAGAAAAGGAGGAGCAAAACAAGGAAAGGGATAGCGCCCTAAATAGCTTAAAAGTAGGAGAAAGAAAACGTTTTGGAGGTAGAGATAAGTGGATAGCAGCAAGAAAGGGGAAAGGCGAAAGCTGAGCTAACTCTAAAGCGCTCCAAGCAGTAGGAGGGAAGGGGGAGAGTCTGCAAGGAAGGGCCAAATTTGCTTTAGAGTAAAAGATGAGTGAAAACGGACAAGATTGGGAAAGTTCACACCACCCAAATGCTTTGGTAGTTGAAGGAAGGATAAGGAAACCCTGGGCTTACAATTGTTCCAGAGGAAACGAGTGCGAGTACGATTTATCTGAGTGAAAAAATAAGTAGGAAGAGAAATAGGCAACATAGAAAGATAAAAATTAACAATGGAGAGAAGCATAATTTTGACAGTTGCCAAACGACCCCACCAAGAAAGGAATACGGGGGACCACCGCACAATTAGGGCTGAAAGCTTGGAGCGAATATCCTTATGATGAATTTTATTAGTATCTCTGATAGATGAAGAATATAAGACACCCAGACATTTAATACTAGTAGGATTCCAAGCAAAACCGGAACCGTGGAACATGTGGGCAAGACAGAACTTATTAAGAGGTAAGACTTCGGATTTGTCGATATTTAACTTATAACCCGAGACAGAGGAATATTTAGAGAGTAAAGAAAAAAGAGCTGGTAAAGAAGTATCGGGGTTAGAGATATAAAGTAAAATGTCGTCAGCGTATGCTGTGAATTTAATGTTTAGTGACTTGTAGATGAAACCCGAATAGGAAGTAGAGAGACAAATCTTTTCGAGGAAAGGTTCTAATGCTAAAATAAAAAGAAGGGGAGACAAGGGGCAACCTTGCCTGGTGCCTCTATGAAGGGGAAAGTATGATGATTGAGCACCGTTAACCTATATTGAAATAGAGGGGGATGAATATAAAAGTTGGATAAGTTTGATGATGTGGGGACTAAAGCCATGCCAGCGGAGAGCACCAAACATAAAATCCCAATTGACCCTATTAAATGCTTTCTCAGCATCGAGGGTAATAACAGTGAGAGGGGTTGTCATTTTGGAAGCTAAATGAATAATGTTGAGGAGGGCTCTGGAATTATCTGTGATAGATCTGCCCTTAACGAAGCCTGACTGATAAATATTGATGAGGTCTGGGACAAAAGTACATAAACGAGAAGCTAAGATTTAAGCATAAATCTTACAATCAGTATTAATTAAGGAAATGGGCCGGTAATTCTTGCAAAGCGAGGGATCTTTATCTTTTTTAGGAAGTAAGCAAAGCATGGCTTGGGTAAAGGAGCCTTTAGATTGGCCTGTAAAAAGAAAAGAGGATATCAGGGAAGATAGGTAAGGTATAAGACAATTTTTGAACAGAAAATAAAAACGAACTTTGAAACCATCAGAGCCGGGAGATTTGTCCTTGGGTAAGAGGGTGATTGCTTGAAGTATCTCCTTCTCAGAAATGGGGGCATCAAGGGAAGAGAAATCGAGATTGGGGGAGGGGGATTTGGGTATGTTCAGGAAAAAGAAATCAATTTGAGAGGGAGTCGGAATGGATTTGGGAGTGTATAAGGAGGAGTAGTACTGAACAAAACAATCAAGAATCTTATCATCCGTACAATGACGGGTCCCGGTGGCGTCAGAAATAACGGCAATTTTAGATTTTTGTTTCTTGATTTTAAGATAATTTGCAAGGGACCTACCTGCCTTATTGTGTCCGCCATACATCTTGGAATTAATTTTTAAGAGATGGTTACAGGCGGAGTCGCAAGAAAATTTATTAAATTGAAGTTTAGCTTTCATGAGAGAAGATAGAGCCTCAGGAGAATTGGACGTATAAAATAGGTGTTCTAAATCTTTAATTTGTTTGAGAAAAAGGGAGGATTTGGAGAGGGCCAATTTCTTTTTACTGGAAGCAAAGTCAATAATAAAGCCTTGAGCCGAAGCTTTAAACGCGTCCCAAACAAAGTGGAATTGAGAAGTGGAATTGAGATTAGTAGGAAAGAAATCGTCCATGAAAGCCGTGCATTGGTCAAGAAATTGAGTGTTCCAGAATAAGAGAATTGTTGAAACGCCAACGGCAAGAAATGGGGGTAGGTGAGGGTAGATCTATATCAAGAATGACAGGGGCATGATCAGAGATAAGGATTGAGCCTATCTCGACATTTGTCATGAATTGAAAAGTGGGTTGGGTGAGGAAGATATAGTCTATACGGGAGTGAGACGTATGTACAGGGGAAGAAAAGGAAAATTCCAAAGCATCGGGGTGGGAAAGTCTCCAAGAATCGAGTAAACCTCTGGAAGAAATTGCACGGTAAAAGGACTTTTGCATTTTATTAGGAATATACATGGTCTGGGATTTACGGTCCAGAAAAGGGTCCATTAATTGATTGCAATCACTTCCAACAATTAAATCAACGCTGGTGTGGGAGGAGAGGAAATTGGAGAAATCAGTCCAAAAAGTGAGAGCAATACCATTTGGGCCATAAACATTACAAAAGGATAAATCAGTATCATTAACTTTGACATCTAAGTACAACCATCTACCACCAGAGTTGGAAATCTCATTTTTTAACTGGATTGACAACGATTTATGAAACAAAATAAGAACACCATTTTTGTTATTAACTGACGGTGAACAAAAAACATCACCCACCCATTGTTTGCGCAGAGAAGATAAGTCTTTTTGGGAAAGGTGGGTTTCTTGCAACAGGGCAACTTGGCATTTCAATCTGGCTAAGTGAGAGAGAACCTGTTGCTTTTTAATCGGGTTATGTAGGCCTTTAACGTTCCAAGAAATGACACAAAGACCAATCATTTAAAAAAAATATAATAATAATAAAGGTAAAAGTGGAGGTAGAAGAAAGAAAGGAGAGAGAATAGACAAGAGCAGCAGAGAAATAGTCTACAACGATGAGAGAAAGAAAAACCTGATGAGAGAGAGATAGACGAAATGGGAGATAATATGCCATTACCGCAGTATAAGCAGAGAGAACTGATGAAAAGTGTACGAGAGAGAATAGAAGCAGAAGTACAAGAAAAATGCCATGAAGAAGGAGAGAGAAGAGGAGTGGGAGAAAGTAGAGGAGAAGAGGAGTGGGAGATAACAGCTCCCAATAGAAAGTAAGAGGAGAGAAGGATGGCAAAGAACCAGAAGGGTTACAGCCATACAGAACAACTAACAGAGAGGACAATAGAGTGAGAGCGGGAACAACGGAAAAGACGACCGCACAAAAAGGAAAACACGTCAAATGCATGGTCCCATAAACATAAGATACAAGAATGAAATCGAAGAGAAAAAGGAAATGAGAGACCAAACACGACTATATAAAACAAGTGAAGGAGACTTACCAGACATTAATGGATGGAAGGCAGCAAACTGGGGCAACTAAGACGAACATCAGTATAGGACATGAGGGAGATCAGAGAACCAAAACACATGAGGAAGGGACCTAGAAAACGAGGTAAAAGAACAAAGGAACATTATGAGGATAAACAATGAAACACGCAAGTAAAAAAATAAAAAAAACATAGATGGATTACAATGAACAAAAACATTGAGAGGTTAAGGGTTGCTGTGTTCCATGGAATCTTCTTTGTGAGAGTGGATACATTTGCGAAGATCAGCCGGATCATCGAAGCTGAATGTCCTTTCTTTATAAGTGACCTTGAAGAAGCAAGGATGGATGAGGCCATATCCCGCGTACATGGATCGAAGAGTAGGTCGTAGGTCCAGAAATTCCTTGCGACGTGCTGCAGTCTGCTTGGAGACATCCTGAGAGAAAAAGAGTTTGTGACCCGACCATATTAACTGCTTGTGCTGTTTGGCAGAATGTAGGATAGTCATGAGGTCGGAATAAAGAAGAAAATAAGCAATTATGCCTCTGGGTTTCGAGGAAGGAGAAGAGTTCTTGGGGCCAAGACGATGCGCCTGTTGAATGTTGACATCCACATGTTTAGGTAATCCAACGATGGGTAGGACTTGAGACTTCAGAAAATGCACAATGTCTGACCCCTTCAAATTCTTCGGAACACCATTAATGCGCAAAATATTGCGCCTATTTCGGTTTTCCAAATCCTCAGAGGTTTTCTTAAGTATTTGAACTTCTTTAGTAAGGCTGACAACTTTGGCGGCAACATCTTGAGTATCACTGATACTATGCTCAACATCTGATACTCTTTTATCCAGGTTGGACCATTTGTCGTCCAATCTCTGCAAGGTGATAGTAGTATCCACCATAAAAGGAAGAATGAGGCGCAATTCTTCTATAATGTCCTCAAGAGTGACAGGAAGTGGAGATTTGGAGGGAGAAGGGGGGTCTTTCTTGAGGCGTTTACCAGTAGAGACCAGGTCTTTGCGTGAAGCAGAGGCTGTGGTAGAGGCTTTTGAATTGTGTGGATGATCCATCTTGCAGTACAGAAAGGACCAGCGTGGTGTGAGAGAAGAGGCGACTCAGCCTGTTACAGTGGCACAGAACTCGCAAAAAGAGCCGCGTAACAACACCTCAAAAAAGGAAAAAAATAAATATGCAGCAGGAGGCAGGAAGTAGCATAGGGCCGGTACTACAGATAATCAGCTTGCAAAAAGAATGTATAAACCATTGACTCACACCATAAGAGAAAGTCTGAGGTAAAATAGCGAGTTAAAACACAGCCATGGACAAAGGATATAAAAAATGCCTCATAGGAGCAAAAATAGATGATGAAAATTCAATCGGAAGTCATATCCAGAGAGCAGAATCCAAATAGTGAGGATTTTCACAAAAAAAGAGTGAAAGGAAAAAAACAAAATGGCGGCCATTTACGAGGGGGCATTAAATTCGCATTTTTCTACCCCAAAAAAAGCATGGTACAGTCTGAAAACATACCCAGAGGCAGGAGGGTAGTTCCGACACTGAAAACAGCTGTTTCCGCCCAGAAACGCAGACTGGAAACGTGCCCTTCTTCCGAAATGCGCCGCCAAAATCACGGAGCTCAAGGAGGAGCGGCCATCTTGACCGCCGCATCGCGTGCTCTCCCCCCCAAAAAAAGCTTATTTTTTACATTAGTTTCTTTTTTATTTCATTATTATTTTTATTTTTAAATTGATGATCCCTTTTCTGTAATATTTTTAAGTTTATACATGTTTTATTTATTATCAATAAGAAGTGAAGAATATGTATTCATGTTTTCTTAAATGATTAACAATTACGTAACACGATCCTTTGGCTACCTCGCAGCCAAAAGATGAAATACTCTGCCACTGACTCTGAGAGCCGAACCTAGTGAAAGCACTTTCGTAAGGGACTCACAACCTGGTTGTTCTCACCCTTAAAAAAGAATAACTAGGTGTCCTTCTAACGCCTGTGTTCTCTCTAGCCTAGGTATAGTTCTCTCTGTGCTTTTCTTCAGGAGACCTAATCCTAGTGCAGGGACACACTGTTGATGTAACTAACCACTCTATTAATGGCAAAAAATAAAATCATATGTGTATTCTATTCATTTTTAAATACATTAATGATATTATATTTGTTCTGTATTTTTAAATGATGTGCATTTGTACAAAAAAAGACATTATTTGAATATTAAAAATCCTTTTTTTAATTGGTAATAAAAATTATCTATATATATTTTGTAAGAATATTTTTTATTATGTTTAAAAAAACTTTAGTAAATATATTTGTCATGTTTATTTTTTAAATAAATTAGTTGAATTTAAATTATGTTATTTACAAATAAATATCTATTTACTAATATACTGATTACATTTTGGCCCCCATATTTTTGTAGTAGATATTTTGGTACTTTACATAGTTGTGAATAGTTTGCCATCAATAATAAGTAAGGCTTTCGGTTTTCCGTTGTTACTGATTTTTACAGATAAATCCAGACAGAAAAGAATGTGTTTCCTGTCTGTATTTATTTTTAAAAGCGAAAAAATACTCAAAATGGCGTTTCTTGTGAGAAACTTTCCATGCTGTCTTTCGTGAATTCTAGGCAACAGCTGAGCAGGCAGAAAGCATGGAGGGTAAAAATACAGGGTTAGATTTCCTTAAATACAGGCATATGTTAACATATATTTCTAGTATGATGCTGGTATGTACCTGTGAGTGCAGTCTTTTGTTATACATGGCTGCTCAGTTTGCTAAAATTTGACAGGCATCCATGTATGAGTGCACGTCAACGAGTTAGATAAACACAGAGATATACCATTTACAGCTACATTTATTCTTGAAACACACAATAAATATGGATAAATAACAATAAGATGGCCAAAAAATTAATATGGATAAATACAGACGGAAATGTTAATCCGGGAGCCCTAATACTAAGGCACTGTTAAAGGCAGGGGAAACCTCTTGACCTAAACTAATACTAAGGCAGCATAATGTTTGTATACGATCATTCACAGCTCTCTGAAGTATCTATAGGACGACGTGCTGCGCTATATAAAACTCCAAAGTAAAATAGTTCATTAATATTCTTGTCAATCTTGCCGTCCCTTTCTTCCATCTGGTCTTTGAATCTTTGATTTCTCTCATGTCTGTCTGCAGACGTGTCAAGGCCTCCTCCTGTCCCCTGGAGTTGTTTTGTTCTTTGATGCAATGCTGCTCTCGGTACATACAGTCACCTTTTGTTCTTCTTCGCAGAACTTCACCTGTCTGCCTGATTGGCTGCCCTCCTTCTCCATTTATGGAACACCCCTTGGAATTGTTTTATCTTTTCATTTTCCCCTTTTAAATAGAATTAATGAAAGGACTCTTTTTTTGTCTCAGACATACAGGCTCGCGCGCAGGAACCTCTGCTCCGTTCCCTTCCTTGTGATGGGGCGCGCATGCCGCAGTCTCCCAGCTCACGTGTGCGCAGCTTCCCAAAACACAGGGCTCTGCCCTGCAGCTATTATTTCACAGAAATTAATATTTTACGAATCCCACTGTCGCTTCGCTCAATTTTATTTACATTATCCTTTATTTAAAGTTTGTTTCCTGTGAGGCAGATGATGAAAGGGTTCCATTTTGTCTCAAATTGCTCTAGGCCCCTACAGACCCTATTTCTGACAGAGATCCGGCCGAGGTGTAATCACAATGTCATCGCTGAGTCTTTTCTTTGAAGTCATTTGCATTTGTAAAAGGATGTGTTTGTTTCCGTAAAGCTGTACCTTTAACGCTAGCGCATCCATTTTCTGGGCTGCTGTGTCCAAACCCCTTCGAAACAATTGGGGGGCATATTCTCAAGGACTTATTGCCGAGTTTTCGGCACTTTACTGCAGCCAAAGTGGTGATAAATGTATCGCCCCAAGCTGGTGCTAACAGCCTATATCACAAGTTTACCTGCGATAGCAGCCGCAAAAAACATCGCCACAGATGACCCCAGCAACTAACGCTAATGATATGCAGAGTAGGCGAACCCGTGTAAAAAGCAGCAAAAACACCACTCCGCAACACTCTCAACGACCAGCCAGATCAACAATAAGATCTCAAAACATGCGATAAGGTACGTTAGCAGCAGAGATTTAACACCTGCTCCTACCTGGTGTAAAGTCGGACGACAACCTGCATCATAAAAGGGAGCCCAGGCCAGAGCCACACCAGAAGAACAACAGATGCCATGGAGCTAATGATGCAGCTCGGAGCCCCAAGAGGACCACAACACCCACCAACACCACCCCTAGCCCCCCTGGGACCCCTACTCCCCTAGACTACCACAGAGGCAGAGCAGACAAAGACGGCGGCCCTTCAGAAAACGCACCAGCCTCACAGGCCATTCTCCGGGCTACTGTGTCCAAACCCCTTCGAAACAATTGTGGGGCATATTCTCCATGACTTATTGCCGAGTTATCGGCACTTTATTGCAGCCAAAGTGGCGATAAATGTATCGCCCCAAGCTGGTGCTAACAGCCCATATCACTAGTTTACCTGGGATAGCAGCCGCAAAAAACATCGCCACAGATGACCCCGGCAACTAACGCTAATGATATGCAGAGTAGGCGGACCCGTGTAAAAAGCAGCGAAAACACCACTCCGCAACACTCTCAACGACCAGCCAGATCGGCGATAAGATCCCAAAGCATGCGATAAGGTACGTTAGCAGCAGAGATTTAACACCTGCTCCTACCTGGTGTAAAGTCGGACGACAACCTGCATCATGAAAGGGAGCCCAGGCCAGAGCCACACCAGAAGAACAACAGATGCCATGGAGCTACTGATGCAGCTCGGAGCCCCAAGAGGGCCACAACACCCACCAACACCACCCCTAGCCCCCCCACCCCGGGACCCCTACTCCCTACACTACCACAGAGGCAGAGCAGACAAAGACGGCCGCCCTTCAGAAAACGCACCAGCCTCACAGGCCTTAACACTGGAGGATGTCATTGCCCACTACAGGCTCAGGACAACAGTCCTCTGCATCCTTCCTGAACATCATCGCCCACAGGCTGACGGTACCAACACAGCGGACAACCAACATCTCTCAGACAAAGCTGCTGGTTGTGCTGCATCTGTTGGCCTCTGGTACCTTCCAACCAACAACTGCCACTTTCAGAGGAGTCTCACAGCCAGCCCTATCAAAGTTCCTCACAACTGTCTTGGATGCCATCATCAGCTTGGTACCCCAGTACATTCACTTCCTCCACACTGCGCAGGAACAGCTGGAGACCAAGCAAGGCTACTACGCCATAGCTGGCTTCCCGCACATGTTGGGGGTAATCAACTGGACACATGTCCTACTTGTTCCCCCTGCTGACACTGCACACAATTACCGCAACAGAAAGCACACGCATTCCATCAATGTGCAGACAATAGTGGAGCACCGGGGACTCTTCACCAATGTCGTTGCCAACTACCCAGGCAGTGTGCATGATTCCTACATCTTCCGACAGTCCATCATCAACCGGTGCTTCCAGGAAGGCACCCACAGAAATGCTCTGCTCGTTGGTAAGTACCAAATGAACACACCACACACCCCAACTCCACAACATGCAACTCACAACTCTGGTAATGCACATGTTACAAACTCACACACAACATGCCAAACAACATGCCCACCAACCACACACAACAGCACAACTTACTGTGGTAACCTGGGCTAGCCATGTACATGAGCCATCAACAGCATGGCATCTCAGCCACACAATAGCAGTAAGTGGGGAGAGGTGGGAACCAGGCATGTACAAAGGAGGCAAGTGACCCTTGAATGAGGATATACACAATGCCAAGCGTGGCATGGATGTGCTGGCCAGACTGCAGTATGCATACCACAGACATATCTATGTCGACATACACTGTTGGTGGACAGAGGACGCAACCATGTCACCCCAACCAGTGGGGAATATCGTGGAAATGTAGCTTGTTATTTCCCCCCCTGTACGTGTGAGCAAAGTGGGCTGGCCCGGTTTACGCCAGGCAAGCGTAGGGGTGTGGTTAATCAACCCGGTGCTCTGGCCTTGCCAAGGAAGGGACTAATGCGTGAGTCTCTTGTAGTGTCAGCGCCACCCGTCCCGCAATGGACAATGTTGCTATGTAGAATGCCCCCAGAGTGCGGGCTCGGCCGAAAGGGTAAATGAGGGAGCGCAAGCCCGCTCGGGGTCAGGGATCATACTTGCCAACTGTTGTGTGTGTGTCGCTATTACAGCAGCATAAGCCAAAGATCTACCCTCAATCGCATGGCGAGTTTAGCCAGCCATGAACTCTACACCTGTGTCCGCCCTATCCTTGTCATAGGCCTACACACGTGGCCACCCATCTCCAGCGCCCAACATCAGTGTGTCATTGTCAGGCTTGTGGACATGCGCAGACAGGCATGACAATGGTATGCCATAGGAGTGCAAGTGATGCAACTGCGCTACACACAATGGTATATAGGCCCGGGGGATGGAGGAGCAGCAATGAGGTTATGGAATACACAGTGATGCCGCACATTTGCTACAAGCAGTGCATGTTAAACAGGAATTACAATGTCACACATATCACACACCAATCCACTAGTGAGCCTGCCAACACATCATGGAGAATGAACTATTGACTCATTTCTCTCTGCACTGTCACAGGTGAACAAGGATATGCACTCTGCGCTTGGATGATGACACCCCTCCGAGACCCGAACACACAGGCCCAGAGGCAGTACAGTACGGCCCACAAACGAAGGAGGGGCATCGTGGAATGCACATTTGGCGTGTTGCCAGTCATGTTTCAGGTGCCTGAACATCACAGGTGGAAGGCTCCTGTACAGCCTAGACATCATGTGCAAGATGATCGTTGCATGTGTGTTGCACAACATATGTGTACCCACCAATGTCCCAAGGATACAAGTGCCAGACACACCGGACGATGATGTGGAGGTTGAGGCAGGTGGACAGCACCCCACTGCAGCCGCACCAGGAATAGCCCTTAGGAACACCATCATTGACAATTTCTTCACATGAGTACGTCACATTGTGACGGACCTTAGCAACGAAGGGACAGTACCAAAATGAGCACAGGCACAGCATGTGCAAATAAATGCATTCCAAGACACATTCCCTGAGTGCATGTTCTTCATCTGTACAAGCACATCACTCAGACAAGTGTCAGTGCGACAAATAGTGCTAACAATTTCATAATTTGATGATAGATAGTGGGTGAGTCACCTATGTACGGAGAGGCTGTTTAGGGTGTCACATATTCAAAATGCCAGTTCTGTGCGTCACAGATAGCACGGAACACCACTCTTTGGTGTTTCACATGTCCCAAATCATTACATATAGGCTGTCATTTGTGACCTACAAGTTACAACAGGGCTTCTTTTGGGGTCAAATATGTACCACCATGATGCTGGTATGCACCCTGAGACTCAAGTACCACAAGCATTCGTCCACGCTTTCACACTTGATTGATCATAGACATGACACGTCTGGGTGCAGGAGGTGTTGATTGTCCCTCTGCAATGATAAGGGGAGATGTGGTTTCACAGTGTGTTCCATGTATGTTTCCGCATTGGCACAGTTTACATGCAGACTGCATGTCAATGTACATTGTGACTGTTTGTGAAGAGATGCCTATTTGATGCTGGACAATGGACATTTGCTCTACATCACGGATGTGGGGTTGTACTTGTACATTGTCATCTCACCATTTTTTTCCTCTGCTTTTCAGGTGCATTTTCCCGCATGACGCATGGGAATTGCAGGCCTGTCGCTGGTTATCACTGATTTTTGTATCGCGGTTTGGGACATCGCCGCTTTTTTTGCGTTTTGCATTTTTGTGGCATCGCATTGATTTTAATGCGGTCATTTGAAGCGTTATCGTGTGACTATGACATGGTACAGCCGTATTGAGAATACAAAGTTAACATGGCGTTATTTTCCCGCAATGGACTGCGATGTAAAGAGTTGCGTTAAGCTATTTTTGCGATAATTATCACACGTTCTTGAGAATATCCCCCTGTGATTTGAATGCCAGATTTACAGGGCAGGGTAGGCAAGGACCCATGCGCCTTCCTGGAACTGGCCCTCTTATGACCTTAACTTTAATCGTCTTTTCTCTCTTACTGGTCTCCCATATCATCATAGGCTTTGCAGTGCCACATTTTGCAGTTAATCTGCTACTTCACAATCACATCCAGCCCTTGAATTTGGACCCATCTATTAAATAACTTTCAGGTGTATCTCTTAACTTTAATAGTCCTTTCTCTCTTTCTGGTTTCCCATATCACCACAGACTTTGCATGGACACATTTTGCAGTTAATCTGCTGCTTCTCAATACATCCAGCCTCTGGCCCATAACGTATTTATTGAAGACCCAGAGCATTATGGTCGCTGGTGTCCTGCAATGCTGCACTTCACTGTCATGTTAGTTATCCACTTGGTAAGATTTACTCATATTTTCTGCAACACCTGATGTCTATCACACTCTACTTACATTTCTTTGAGTGCGTGCGCCCACAATATGTATTTTAGAATGTGCTCAGCGGTTAGTGTTCATGGTAATTAAGTTTCACATTTACTACTGCTGCCTATATGCGTGTGCGGAGATCTCTGTCATTTGGGCGGAGATCTCCGTACAGAAAGGATAGAAAAAGACGAGGGGTTGATCTCCGGCTGATGGTTTGTGAATTGCATTTTGTAGTACTTGAAGCAGCACTTCTTGATATGATTTTAAGTAAAATGCCTTTTGTGAATCCAGCCCTAAGAGTTAGCACTAAGATTAGGATCATATCCGGGATTACTTCCTGGACGGTGGTGTAAGAAAAGTGCTGTGGGCTGTATTGCAGGTAAGGACATTGCCTCTCAACCAGCCAGACCCGTTTGGATAATAAAAGACAGCCATACAGACAGTGCAGTGAGACCCTTGGTTTTCTGGGCCCTCATTGTATTATAGGTAATATTAAACAATATCACTCCTGCACAATAAGGAAAAATGAAATTTCAAAGGACTATATGCTACTAATGAAAAGAGACAACTTCTATTGTCTATATTAAACTTCGGGTGCTAATTGGAGTTATGCAAGCGCTAAAGAAGTATCACACCCTTTATTCCAAACGCAACAACAGACTCTAAGGGTGCTTCAAAGTTATAGGAGGAAAACACCCAACTCCTTTCTGCGTAATCAAATGATTAGGCACAATCGGATTTCACATGAATTGAAGCACTCCACATGTAATAGCCCAAATTCAGCTTTAGTCCATATAAAAAGACATCCAGAGAATCTCCCATGCAGATTATCTTCTTTTATTCTTAAAGTTCAGATCCAATCCCAACCAACGCGTTTCGCCGAGGTTATTTAACACCTCTCGGCTTCGTCAGGGCTGGAAGCAATACAAAATAATATACTCTTACCATATTATACATTCACGTATATACTTTCAGAAGAGATAGAGCCCCACTTGGCCCAGTAGAAAACCCGTGTACATATTTACACACATAGGGGTGATTACATGCTTGTTCTCAAAATTATAGCAACTCTTTACTGAAAATAACACCGAAACCAATCCATTAATTTCCAATGCGGAAACAAAAACTGCCTACACCGATTTGGTGAATTTGTTCATGCACAATGTAAGCGGAAAATAAACATCAAGTGAAATTGCTCCCACAATTGCAAAGTATCTTTAAACCTAATGCAATATTCATGTTTTACCTTTTCTTCAGTTCAAAACTGCCTAGGAGGAGAAACAGACCCTTACTTTCAAGGCATGACAGGAAGACCTGCTTGATTAGACTCAGTTAACAAAAATCTTTGTTTCATACCTCAAATTCCTTATCGGGGTGCTTGAACGTTTTAATCTCTGCACTTAGTATAGCTGAGGGAACAGTATCCACGAATTTGTGACCTCTAGAATGAAATATACATCCATGTATAAACACAACTCATTCTATCTCTATTTGTGCTCTATCTCAGCATTTCCTTCTGTTTAAGACGTGTCATAGCCTCACCTGCGCTTTATCTATGTGCTCCAAAAATGAACTCCACTCGTCTTGTATCCAAATATGCAATCCTCCTTATCTGTAAATTAAAGACCATCATCAAATTCACCCCTATCTTAGTCCGATCGTATTAGTTGAACTTAGTTCCCTAATACTGAAATTCTCCATACCTTCCAACTTCTTCATCCACTGCCGAAAAGCAATCTGTTCATTCCGCTGCCCTCATTTGATCTGCACCCCTTTTCTGTTAAATCAAAGGCGCGTCGTTATCAATTACGAAGCTTTTAAAAACTCACTGTTTTCTATATATTCTATTTGATGTAGCGCTCTTACCTTGCTCCTCTCGGCGTCCCGTGTACAGGCAGCGCCATTGCCCTGTCACACGCCCATTATGTGGCGTTCATGAAAATAAAAGGCGGACTTACTCAGTAAAACACTGAGCGCCATCTTAGAGTGGGGAAATCTCACTAAATTCGCGTTCTTCATTCTATTGACATATTAAAGCATGTCCTTCAGTACTATAGACATTATCCTAATCCTATTGCCGGATTTTAGGGAATAATTTCCTGTCTCTATCCTCTCAAGTAAATAGGTAATGTAGTTGCTTGAAAATATACAGTTGTAGAATTTACATATTTCACTCGAACATTTTTTTAAAAAGAGCATTTTCTTAAGAGAACACATTAAACCTCAGATAGCAATCACGCAGCATCATTATTAATGCAATCCCACTCTAGTTTGGATGCACAGTATCTACTAAACATTCTTTTTAAAATTCAGAGTCTATAATTTACATATTTCACTCTAACATTTTTTTAAAATGAGCATTTTCTTACGAGAACACATTAAACCTCAGATAGCAATCACGCAGCATCATTATTAATGCAATCCCACTCTAGTTTGGATGCACAGTATATACTAAACATTCATTTTAAAGTTCAGAGTCTATAATAGGATTTTTTTTTTTTCTTTTTTTGTCATGGATAAAACATTTGCTGGATATTGTTAACATAGTGCTCATAGTACTCTCTTCTCATCTTTTTACATAAGCTACCATGTTTGAATGATAAGATTATAGCAATTTATCCATACCACCTTTACTAGTCACCCAGAAAAAATTCCAATTCTCGATCAAAATTTAGGCCGTCCTCTACAGCCCGCAAATTCATGATCCATCTTGCTTCCTGCCTCCTCAATTTCAGTTCTCTGTTCCCTCCTCTAGGATCTATAACCACATGATCAATTCCAAAGAACTTGAAATTTTTGCTTTGATCTTGCTTTTTGCATGTATGTATATGTTCTGCAATCGGGTACCTCATGTCGTTATTCTTTACCGCTCTCAAGTGTTCGCTCACCCTATCTTTCAACATGCGAATTGTGCTACCCACATATATTTTCGAGCATTTACACTCTATAATATAAATAACATATTTTGTGCTGCATGTTATATTAGTCCTTATTTCATATTTTTTGCTGTTCAGCACTTGAAAATCTTTTGTCTTGTCCTTGGCAAACCTGCACATTCCACAATACTAAGTGCAGAGATTAATACGTTCAAGCACCCCGATAAGGAATTTGAGGTATGAAACAAAGATTTTTGTTAACTGAGTCTAATCAAGCAGGTCTTCCTGTCATGCCTTGAAAGTAAGGGTCTGTTTCTCCTCCTAGGCAGTTTTGAACTGAAGATAAGGTAAAACATGAATATTGCATTATGTTTAAAGATACTTTGCAATTGTGGGAGCAATTTCACTTGATGTTTATTTTCCGCTTACATTGTGCATGAACAAATTCACCAAATCGGTGTAGGCAGTTTTTGTTTCCGCATTGGAAATTAATGGATTGGTTTTGGTGTTATTTTCAGTAAAGAGTTGCTATAATTTTGAGAACAAGCATGTAATCACCCCTATGTGTGTAAATATGTACACGGGTTTTCTACTGGGCCAAGTGGGGCTCTATCTCTTCTGAAAGTATATACGTGAATGTATAATATGGTAAGAGTATATTATTTTGTATTGCTTCCAGCCCTGACGAAGCCGAGAGGTGTTAAATAACCTCGGCGAAACGCGTTGGTTGGGATTGGATCTGAACTTTAAGAATAAAAGAAGATAATCTGCATGGGAGATTCTCTGGATGTCTTTTTATATGGACTAAAGCTGAATTTGGGCTATTACATGTGGAGTGCTTCAATTCATGTAAAAACTTCTATTGTCTCCTTTGGTGTAAATAATTCATTCATACATATTGAGGAGCAAGACCACCTCCAGTATTCAAGCCCAGCAGCCCATATATATCTGTACTCCTGTTCTTTTGGGGAGATGAGAGGTCGTTGTGAGATCCCGGCCTATGAATACAGACTGCTAACTGCCCATAGACTTGCACTCATACATAGGAAGGCTTGGTCTGAGCTTGTCCTCCCCCGAGCCGTTCTCCCCGGTCCACCGCTGGTTTTCCCATTTGAGTGGTGGGAGGTACTTCCGGCAGGGTGGAGGTTGGCGCTGTAGCCTTTAGAATCCCCTCATAAAAACGGATGGAGTTTGGAGCACGCAGTGGCCGCACATTAGTAAGGTGTGGCACGATGCGCTAGCTGCAGGCAGCAGGGGCGGCTCTAGGCTGATGGCAGCCCTGGGCAGGGAGCGAAGGTAGGGGGCCCCGGAAGAGGGGGTCCGGGCAGGGCGGAGCCCCCCCTAGAGCTTAGGAAGGTGTTTGGAAGTGGAACAGAGCCGGAGGCCCCCAGATCCTTGTCAAGGGCCGCCACGCAAATATGTATCCATCCGCAGAGGATTATTATATTAAGGATATACATTGGCATGGTGGCCCCCGGGGTTTGGTGGCCCTGTGCAGGTGCACAGCTTGCACATGCCTAAGGCCGCCCCTGCAGGCAGCTCTAGTACTTCAGTTTTTGCCAGAACTGGGCACATACAAATTGCCAATCATTTTTATACCTACACACATGTTAATTGCGGCGCTTGCTCTCATTGTTTATGCTTTGTTTTTAACGTGTGACAGCCACTGTAATTAACAACATCAGATCTTACCTGAGCTTGTACTCCCCCGAGCCATTCTTCCCGGTCCACCGCAGGCTTTCCAATTTGAATGAAGGGAGGTACTTCCGGCAGGGTGGAGGTTGGCGCTCCAGCCTTTAGAATCCCCTCATAAAAACGGATGGAGTTTGGAGCGCACAGCGGACGTGCATTAGTAACACGATGCGCTAGCTGCAGGAAGCTCTAGTACTTCAGTTTCTACCAAAACTGGGCCGATACAAATTGGCAATAATTTTTATACCTACGCGCATTTTAATTGCGGTACTCATTGTTTGTACTTTGTTTTTAACCTGTGACTGCCACTGTAATTAGCTGATTTGACATTTAACCCGGAGCACAAGCTTATCCCCCCCCCACCCCAGACAAAGCTGGAAAGGCTTTCTGGGAAATGTGAGATCACGCCCTAAACATGCGACTGAAATCTGGGACCTCCTAGCTCAGAAACACCCGAGGTAGGTTTTTTAACGGAGACATGGCTTAAACCCTCCAGTACCCCCGCCATCACCATCACCATCACCATCACCATGCAAGAGGGTTACAGGATCCAAAGACTATATAGGCAGATGAAAATAGGAGGAGGGATAGCCATCATTCACAATGACAAAGTGAAAATCCCAACCCTAGAACAATTTAGCAATGAGAAGATCGAAATCCTGATTTTTAGGATGGATCTTACGCCACAGAATACCTGGAACGGGGCACTGATATACTGCCGACAAGGCCCCATAGCTGATTTTTCTCTCCAACTTATGGCGCTGATAGCCCCGTATGTGATCTCCGCCAGAAACTTTATATTACAGGGAGACTTCAATTTGTACAGTGAATGCCTTAATAAGGCAGAAATATCATCTTTCTTGAATGACATACCTACACTGAACTTCGCAAAAATGTATGATAGTCCAACACATACAGCAGGGCACACCCTTGACATCATTTTCTCTAACTCTCCTCTCCTCAATTGTGAAGCCCCAAAGCCCTTAAGCTGGTCTGACCACGCACTTATTGGCTTTCGAGTACAGGGACCCAGAGAATTAGAGCTGCTCGCCCCACACACACAATCATTATATAGACAATGGCATAAAAACAATCCAGAAACCTTCTGTATGGCTTTCACACCTTCATGGGGGCTCTGCCCCTAGTAATATTGAAGAAGCTTTGCCCACTTCAACAAAACGGCAATTGAACGGATCGCCCCAATGAAAACGCGATCTAATACATCAAGACAAACCCAGGCAGCCTGGTTTACTCCTGAACTTCATAATGAAACAAGCTTATGTAAAAAACCTGGAAAGAAGATGGCACCGCACCCATCTCATGGAAGACAAAGAGAAATATAGGTCAGCCCTCACACTTTACCACAAAAACATTAGGCAGACCCGAAAAGCTCATAAAGCCCAACAACTAAACCAGGTGGAGAACACCCCCAATGCCCTCTACCAGATCCTGAAAGTTTTTCTAGCCCCAAAGCCTGTTATTTGGATGAAAACTTCTCTCAGTCTCTCTACGATAAAATAAGTGATTATTTTACGGAGAAAATCGACACCATCTATAATAGGATCTCCGCAGTAAGCTGCTCACAGCCGGCAGACACCATAACATCACCCAGCACAAGGGTAAAATCATTGTTCAATTTCCCCCTTTTATCTCAGAAAGAGACAGAACCTCTAATGTGTAAAGTAAAATCGGGTTCACCTCTTGACATCCTACCTGCAAGAATTTCGATTCTCCTAATAACATGACTAGAGAATCTGGATTTCATTAAAGACACAGAGGCTAACATTATGCATATTTCTTTTAATGCTAACTCCAAGCAGCCACTTGGAAGCAATACATCATAAAGTGAAACCAATCTAGAATACAATCTTCCAGATGTACAGTAGCCATGCACATAGGATAGTCTGCCTCTTTTAAATGCGAGGTAATAAGGCAAGTCTTCTGTGTAGACTTTTCTTTTTTTTGTGTGCGTTCCAAACAGATAGCAAAAATGAAGACTGAATGAAGGGGACACAGAGTTAATTCTTTCTGAACATCTTCCTTGCGGAAACAGCAGTATAGATGAATCAGTTATGTTGAGTTATCTGAAAAAAGAAAGAGTAGAAGTGCTCTGTTGTCATGTCACTGAGAAAGGTGTAACATCAAAGCGGGCAAGTTATATGAAATGTTTAACATTCCATTGAAAAAAGGTTGTATGAAACTTTCAACAATACATTGGATAAAGGTCGAATGAAATTTTCATCAATATATTGAATAAAGGTTGTGTCATAAATTGTGCGCATCTATTCAATAATTCATGTATCCACCCACGGGAAGGGAAAGGTGGGATAATGTTAGCCTCCGAGTCTTTAATGAAATCCAGATTCTCTTGTCATGTTATTAGGAGAATCGCAATTTCATTATAAGACCTGAGGCTACCATAATGCATGTTGGTAGTTTAGTAACACTACATCTGACATATGTTTATTAGGTTTAAAATAGTGTTTAGCAAAAGTGTTAGAATTTGACCAAACAGCTGCTTTAAGAATATCATCTAGTTTACCCCCTTTCCAAAGTGATTCGCTAGCCATAGAACCCCTTGTGAGTGTGCCTGGATACTTTTTAGGCCAATATCAGCTGATTGCATTGTATATTTAACCCATCTTGCTATATAAGCTGATGTAATGGGGTTGTAGAGTTTCACAAAAGAGAAAAGTAATTGGTTAACACCATTCGCATGATGTTCTCTCATTCTTGCATCCTATTCTTTCAAACAATCTACCACACGTTTTTTGCATGCGTTGAACTTTGTGTTGAAAATTGGATCCGACATAGTCTTAGTTCTCTTAATAATCTTTAAATTGACACTAAATGCGTCATAGACTCTGAGTTACTTCTATTGCTTTAACTTCTGATACTCTACGGCAGGTGATAAGGCAGAGAAGAAATGCTAGTTTTGAGGAAAGTCTCATCTACTCTAGGTATCAGTTCTCAGACCAGGTAGTAAAAGCGTATAGTAGTAACTTACCATCCCATAGGGTTTCATATTTAGGTTTAGGTGGTCTCCTTAGATTGATTCTTTTCATAATTCTGCATATTGTGGCATTTTTCCCCTATGGTCTTGCCATTTATCAGAGCGCGGCCTTCTGAAATAGCTGATCTGTAGCAATTAATTGATCGAATCTGCCTTGTAGGGATTGTTTGAAGCTCATCAGAGCATAAAGGCCAATAATTAACTCTAGGTAGTGTATATGGTGTGAGTTCTCTGTATAGGACCATAGAACTCCTGTGTTCTGGTTCTGTAAGCACGCTTCCCAGCCATGAAGGCTCGCATCTGACTCTAGAATGAATTCTGAGGAGTTTCCGAAAACGGCTTTGTCGTTCCAGGCATCTAGATTGTCTAACCACCATTTCAGTTCTGATTTGGCTTCGTGGTCTAGGGTTACTTTGTCTCCGTACCATAGTCCAGCACAGAGGGCTTGTGCCTTCACTCTATGAAGGGCTAGATAAAGTGAAAGTCGTGGAAAGATAGCTTGGATAGAGGAAGATTGGGTGCCCAGGAGTCTGGCTAGTTCTCTCAGGGACAAGAGGTCTTCTTTTAATATTCCTCTGCATATTTTCATGATTTTCTTCTTGGCTAGTAGCAAAAGTGTCTACAGTGATTCCCAATAATTCCAGAGATTTTGAGGGGGTCATGATAGATTTTTCTTTGTTTATTATGAAGTCAAGGCTTTCTAAGGGAGCTTATGTAAATTAATGTTTTGTTACATCAGGTCTTTTACATTTTATGCTCCTTTACTGTAAAGTGAGGTTTCTGGTGTAAAAATAGCTTTTGATTACTTGCGGTCACAGTTAGCAGCTGATCACAGGAGTGTCCAACTGACAGACTTTCTGACATCGGATATGCTTGTGAGCGATCAGATGTTGATTTACTGCGTTGCCCAGGTAGCCCCTTAACTACAGACGGGGTAAAGATTTAAATTTTTTCATTTGTATTTTAATTATTGATTTTTGTTATGAGTTCCTATTGTAATTCCAGGGAGCTTACTGCTTTTGTAACTGTTGAGGGAGTCTTCCAATTTAAAAGGTTACCGTTTGGGCTGGCCTCAGCGGCCAGTGTGTTCCAACGCATGATGCATTCTTTTTTAAAGGACATAAAGCATGTAAAGACCTTGCCCCAAGGCAAATCTTTATCACATGCAATAGAACCTTAAGCACGTGAATCAATCTTTAACCTCTTCTCACTCTCTCTGCATATAGAACAGTTCTCAACCCATCTTCCAACTTCTTCATCCATTCCAGGCCACCAGAAATTGACTTTCAAATGTTTGCTATTCATACTCTGACCAAGGTGACCTTCATGTGCCAAAACGAAAAGTCTTTTTTTTTAAAGAGAATTGGGAGGTATGAATCGTTCACCTCTCATCACCAAATCATCAGAACTACCCAAACTAAGTTCTTCTTGTAACTTCACAAAGTTACGTAAGGAAGGCTTCACATCACCCTCCCATTTCCAACTAAGGCATATGGCACTAATCAATTCACCAAAATCAAGGTCTTCAACAACAGCTTGATGCCACTCATCTTTAGAAATTGAACTGAAACCACCTGAAAAAACATCATCAAAGTCAGCAACCAAACACACATTCTCATCATTAAAATCAACACACTCCTCAGATTGAATAGGTAAATGGGACAAGCAATCCGCTTGTACATTTTTCCAGCCAGAGATGTGTTGCAACATATAAGTATATTCCTGCAATTTAGCAGCAAATCTCATTAGACGAGGAGAACCGTTATTGGCTCCTCCAGGTGACAGGATCCTAATGAGCGGCTTATGATCAGTTCGTTAAGAAAAATGCGCGCCCCATACATATGTGTGAAAATGAGAAACGTCCCCAAACAGCAGCCAACGCTTCACGCCCAATCACCGCATAGTTGCATTCTGAAGCACTAAGAGTTCGTGAAGCGAAGGTAACTGTTTTCTCTAATCCATTTTTCCTTTGTGACAAAATAGCACCGATACCATGAGCACTGGCATCAATGGTCACAAAAGGGTCTTTACCCAGTTCAAAAGTGGTAAGAATGCCAGCATTGACAATATCAAGTTTAATCTTCTCAAAAGTATCATATTGATGAGAACCCCAATCAAACTGTACTCGTTTTCTAAGTAGTAATCTCAAAGCCTCGGTCTTATGGGCAAAATTTGAAACAAACTTAGAGTAATACTCTACTAACCCTAAAAAGGATTTCAACTGATCCTTACTTGACGGAACTGGATCACACCTAATGGCTTTCAAGAGGTCTTCTTTTGGCTTTACACCAGATTGGGAAATGGTGTACCCCAAATAATCTATCTCAGTTAATAGAAACTGACACTTATCCTTTCTAAGAGTAAGGCCAGCTTTTGTAAAAACATGCAAAACTTTAGCTAAATTAGCATTATGCTCTGATTCATCAATACCAGTAATTAATACATCATGAAAAAAATGAACATGCTTTATGTCCTTTAACAAAGAATACATCATCCGTTGGTACACACTGGCCGCTGAGGCCAGCCCAAATGGTAACCTTTTAAGTTGGAAGACTCCCTCAACAGTTACAAAAGCAGTAAGCTCCCTGGAATTAGGATGTAAAACAACCTGATGGTAGGCAAATCTAAGGTCAAGCTTACTAAAGAACTTAGCCTTGTCCATCAAAAGTACCATTTCAGAGATGTTTGGGAGGGGAAACTTATCAACAATAATATTCTGGTTGAGAGACCTAAGATCCACACAAAAACGAAGTTTACCATCCTTTTTTTGGGTGACCATGACAGGAGAAAGCCATTCTGAGGCTTCAACAGGCTCTATTATATCTTGTTTCACCATGTCATCCAGCATTTCTTTCACTTCGACATCACTGTACTTAGCAAGGATGGCATCAACATTAGGGAAATCATCAACAACAAGAACCTTGTCTAGAGAACTGGGATCTAAAATGATGTGCAAGTCATATTGCTGTATCCAGCCCAGAATGGCCGGCCCATCATCAGAAACATACATTTTCCCAGACGAAAATCTGCCCATGAATTCAAACGAAGCATCCATAACGCCCTTAATATTGATAATTTGGCCTCCATAGCCCTTCGGAGGGATGTCACTTTTGTGTATTGATAAATGGGGCCAGCGTTCATTAAACAAACGAAAAGGAATAAGAGAGAACATGGATCCAGGGTCAACTAAGAGCGTTACAGCAACTCCGTTCACAACAAAGACAGCTTTAGGCCTTTGAAGACCAACGCACAAACAATTCTCTATACAAGAACATTATTCTATGCATAAAGACATTTCATTCGGAATTGTGTCATCTTCAGCATATGCAACCCTGTTGACTGAAGGATATCTACAGGCCTTACTGATGTGACCCCTTTTCCCACATTTCATGCAAGTTTTATCTCTAGCAAAACAACATACAAAATCCGCTGCATGAGACATGCTCCCACAGCGAACGCAACACATAAATTTACTTTTCCCTGCGGGAACAAAACCTTTAGGTTTTGGCTTAAAAGTGAAAAGTTTAGGCTTAACATCAGTTGAAACAAAGTTTCTAGGCTTAACATCAGTAGAAACAAAGTTTTTATCCACTTTGTTCACAACATTAATTGAATCTTCTTTTTTTAATTCCAGAATGTGCATTTCTTCCATGCACTTTTTTTTAATTTAAATTTGTTTTTATTGTTGCAGTAAAGTATCTCAGTACAGCATAAACAGTCCGCCGACGTGGCCTCAACATTCAGCCACGAACAGCTATGTGTGCAACTTTTTCTTGCTATATGAAACTGGTACACATCAACATGACCTCGGTGAATCAGTGCATTATAATCATGTACAGGCTCCTGCAGGCTGAGCGGTGATGGGACGGTATCGCCATAGGGGCGATAAATAAGATCAGATGGGCACTCTCATGCCGCAACAGCGCCGGTTCTGGATCTGTACTGTGCACATAACAGTGGTACCAGTGAACAGGGGGGTAACAGAACTGTGGGAGGGAAGCATGTAGGCGCTAGCAGGGTCTAAGTAGGGGGATGATGGCGGCGGGTGTCGAGGGGGGGGGGGAAAGAAGCCCACGGGTGGCCGGACATGCGAGAGGTCGCCTAGGACGTAGGGGGTTATCGGGGCCCGACTCTGGGGTGACTCACTTCAGGTGAAGGCTACCGGTCTTCTTGGGTGGGGGGAGGGGAAGGGTCAGGTGGGTCACCAGCCTGCGTGGACTGGCGGAAGCTGTGAAGGAGCATGGCCCATTCCATGGAGATGGGAAGTTTGCGCGCGCCCTTGGCTTCTTCTTCCCTTAAAGCGTCTTCCTCCGCTGCCGCCCATTTGCTAACCGCCCCCTTCCATTGTGCTATGGGGGGACCCTCTGGGGATCGCCAGCGCATGGTTATACATCTATTGGCTAGTAGGAGCACTAAGGACACGAAGCGCCTATGCACCGGTTCACGCTTAGAGATGTGGAGGATGCCTAATGCACTGGACTCCCAGGTGGCTAGTGTAGTGAGACCCGTGAGTTCCCGTAGTGTGTTGTGTACCCCCTGCCAGAAAGGTTGAAGATTGGGACAGTCCCAGAACATGTGACGGAAGTTCGCAGCCGGGAAACAGCATCTGGGGCACAGGAATGGCGTGGAGGGGTAGAACGTCTGTAATCGCGCTGGGGTAAGATATGCCCTGTGTAATATATAATATTGAATATTTTTGAAGCGGGCGTTCCTAGAGACGCGTTTAGGGGCCTCGAGAGCTTTAGTCCACTCCGAGTCATGCAGAACACGGCCTATGTCCTCTTCCCAAGTGGCTCGTAGGGTCGCCAGGGGGGTGTGTGAGAGTTCCCGGATGGATTTGTATAGCCATGTGACCAGGTGGCGACCCACCCCCATATGTAGAATAGTATGTATTACTGGATGCGTGTCTGGCTCGCCATTTTGGAGATTGAAATGGGGTCGGTATCCGTCGAGTAGTTGCCTATACCTGAGGAATTGGCCTGGGGAGAGCCCGTATTCTGCGATCAGGCGGTCCAGCGGTTTCAGTTGACCCTCCTCGAAGAGTGATTCTAGATCTGCGATACCACAGCGGGACCAGTCGGCGAGTAGTGGGGCCGCAAAGTAGGAATCCTGCTTGGGGCCGCCTATTAGCGGCAGCAGCGGGGAGTATGGGGGCCTAGCGGGGGACAGCCGGTGTATCCGCAGCATACATCGGCGCGCTATCGTCACCTGCAGGGGATACGTGCGCCGTGGCTTGGTGCCCGGGAGGAGCAGACGGGTGAGTTCCGGGGTCGTGATTCTACCAGTAGGAGTAACCGTTTCCTGAGGGTAACGGTCCGCTGTCCAGTAGGACAGCCACTGGAGCTGTGCTGCGAGGAAATATGCCTCGAAGGATGGAGCCCCGAGTCCCCCCTGTGTTGTGGGGAGTTGAAGAGTTTTCAGGGCGACTCTGTGGCGGCCTGCTCCCCAGATGAGAGTTCCCAAGAGGGAATCAACGTCGCGAAAGAAGGACCTGGGTGGTATCACCGGCAGGTTTGTGAAATGGTAGAGGAGCCGGGGGAGCATCACCATTTTGGCAAGGGCTATCCGTCCAATCGGGGCCAGTGGCAATTTATTCCAAAAGGCGACCGTCGGGCGCAGACTCTCGAGTACCGCGCGGTGATTGCCTTCAAGGATGTCCGTCGGAGAATGGTATAAGCGGACGCCAAGGTATCGGGGAGCTTCCGTGGACCATGAAAGACTATGTGGTCCGAGGTCGATGTCTCGGGGGGGTAGGTCCGGGTGAAGGGGGTAAACCACGGACTTGTCCCAGTTGACTTGTAGACCCGAGGCAGTTGCAAAGTCCGCCAATGTGGCCCCTATGGGGGTTAGGTCCATTTCAATGTCTCGGACATATATGAGGAGATCATCCGTGTACATGGACACACAATGGGTCCCGTCTGCAAGCGGTACTCCCCAGTTCACACCTTCCCGTCGCAGTCGAACCGCCAGCGGCTCGACCGCCAGCGCGAACAAGAGGGGCGACAAGGGGCACCCTTGTCTTGTGCCTCGTCGGACTGCAAATGCCGGTGAGATACGTTTCCCGATACGAACTCGAGTAGTGAGGTCGGTGTATAGGAGGCGGGTATATGCCATTAGCGTCGGGCCGAGATTAAGGCGACGCAGGACCGAAAACAGGTAGGGCCAGGTGAGGGTGTCAAACGCCTTCTCTAGGTCCATAATGAGGCAGGCAGCGCGGGGAAATCTGTCGCGTACCTGATCTTGGATATGGAAGACTCGGCGGAGGTTCTGGGAGGTGTTCCTCCCGGGGACGAAGCCGCATTGGTCGGGGTGGACCAGCGGGCGTATGATCTGCGCATAACGATCAGCTAGGATCTTCCCCAGTATCTTACAATCAGCCGACAGGAGGGTGATAGGCCGGTATGACCCCATGTGAAGTGGATCCCTGTGGGGCTTAAGAAAGGTGACAATCACGGATTCCCGTAGCGACTGGGGTAGTTTCCCCAGGTGGAGTGACGCCCCGAACATCCGTGACAGACGGGGAACCACCAGGGGAGAGAATGTTGCGTAGTATTCTAGTGGGAAGCCGTCCAGTCCCGGTGCTTTATTTCGGGACATGGCTCGTATCGCTTGGGTGATGTCAGAGGGAATTATCTTGGCGTCTAGTGTGCGCTTGTCGGACTCCGATATCGTGGGCAGCGTCAGAGGGTCTAAAAACTGATCCGCGGTAAACAGGGTGCAGCATGCCGGGGCTTCGTACACTCGTGCATAATGGCGTTGGAATGCTAGGAGAATCTCATCTTGTGATTGCACCAGTACACCCTCCGGGTTGAGAATGTCTGTGATCGGCTTGATTTCGGTGTCCTGCTTCGCCATCCAGGCCAGAAGCGCCCCGGTTTTGTCTCTGTCTTTGTGCACCCGAGAGGCGTATGCCCTGAAATTATACCTACGGAGGTCAGCGCAGGCAGTTTGATATTCCGTTTTGGCCTCCGCCGTGAGTACGGCGTGTTCCTCCGAGTCGTCAGGCCGTTTGGTGAGAGCAGCTAGAGCCTGTTCCGTCGTTAAGAGCGATCGTTCTAAGGTGCGGCGGACCCCCACTATCTGTTTGATGCATTCTCCTCTCGCCACTACTTTATACGCGTCCCACTCCACTAGTACCGATGACGCTGTGTTCTCGTTGTGCGTAAAGTAGTCGCGTATGCTGGTTTTGTGCGCGTCCTGGAAGACCGGGTCCGCTAGGCAGTCTCTGGGGAGGCGCCAGGTGGGGACCGGTGGATGCGGGGGGCGCCAGGTAAGCCGTATAATGTGGGCATCATGATCTGAAAGGATCCGTCCCAGGTAGTCTGTAGATGTAACCTTAGGGAGGATCGGAGCAGAGCAGAGGAAACGGTCTAGGCGGACCCGAAGGTTGTGTGGAATCGAGTGGAAGGAGTAAATGCGAGCCAGTGGGTGTAGGTGTCGCCATGCATCAGTGAGCGCCCAATGTGTGGTCCATGCCCTGAAGAGGGCCGCCTGCCGGGGGGCCGGGGAGTGCGTGGGGGGGGGATGTGAGCGGTCCAGCGAGGGGTCCAGTGTGCAGTTAAAGTCGCCTCCCAGCACCCATGGGACCGTGGTGAACTGGGCCAGGACGCCCGTAAGGTGATCCCAAAACCGGTCCTGATCCGTATTAGGGGCGTATATGCTGCCAAGAAGTACCCCTTGCCCATCAAGAATTCCCTCCAGTAGCGCGTATCTGCCCTCTTTATCCACTACTCGCCGGAGCGCCCGGAAGGGAGTACCAGGTCTCACCCAGATTAATGCGCCGCGTGCAAACGCTGAATATTGTGTGGCGCAGATGGTCCCTCGCCATTTGGCCTGTAGGCGAATGAGTTCTGTAGCGTTAATGTGCGTCTCTTGTAAGAACGTAATGTTGGCCGCCATGCGCCGTATGTAGGAGTATACAGAGTAGCGCTTGTTGGGCGTGTGTAGGCCCCGTACATTTAGTGTAAGGATACTAACGTCAGAGTGGGGGACAGCCATTTCTAGGGTGACGTGGTTGGGGAAGGGGCACCTCTACAGTTCCCGTGTACCGCCCATGTGTGCGTGTCGTGTATGTTCCTGCGCGCCAAGCTTCCTTACACGTAGGGGGGGGACTGGGGGAGTTAACAACAACAAGTAGAACTTTGGATGAACAACATGCAATTCTGAGGATACGTCACTGGGGGTGGCATATCCAAACTAGTGTCCCACTAGGGGAGAAAACCAACAGAAATTTGCGGGGGTGGCAGCATGTGTCGCTGCCGGGCCTGTGCGCGGGTCGGGCTCTAGCAGGAGAAGTGTGTATCGCTCGCTGGAGCTCGCATTTATCTGGTAGAGCAGTCTAGGCTTCTAGACATCGTGCATTACAACAGGCAATCATGAAAAGGATATGTCAGTCGACAGTTCAGGTATTCACGAAGAGGTGGTAGGCTGGCTGGCTAGGGTAGCGTCCAGTGTGTGTGTCACCACGAGGGGGGAAGAGATTGGGCCAAATCCCGACATAGTTCCATCACTGTCCCGGTCCTTCTCCGGGGTGAACAGGTGCGGTTGTCCTTCCAGGTCCGAAGCCGGGGGCGACGAGTGCAGTCCGGTCGCCGCCCGTAAGGCGTCTCGTCGCTCCTGTATGATTTGTGCGAGGTCGGGTGAGCCAGCTTGGGAGGACGCCTGGCTCCTGGGGTGTCCAGATCGCCCGTGGCTCGCGCCCCGTCTCCTGGATCGTCTGGAGTCATTGTTGCGTGTCTTCTGGGGTCCAGGTTTAGGGATCAGTGGGCAATGAAATTCGGTCCAATCCTGCGCGTCCGCCGCCGTATCGAAGAAGAGGGCTTTCCCTTTGTGGATTACCTTGAGGCGGGCAGGGAACAGCAGGGAATATTGAAGATCGTTTGCGCGGAGGCGCCTTTTGACTTCCATAAACGTGGATCGTCGCTGTTGGACCTCTCGGGCATAGTCCGGGAACACCATGACGTGCTGGTCTTCCACCCGCAGGGGGCCCGCCGTCCGGGCCGCGCGGAGCACTGCATCCCGGTCTCGGAAGTGTAGGAACTTGGCCAGCATGGGTCGTGGGGGAAGACCAGGTTTGGGCGCCCGGGCTGGGACCCTGTGGGCCCTTTCGATGGAGAAGAACGGCGATCGGTCGCAGTCTGGGGTGAACGATTTAGTCCAGGATTCCATGTATGTCAGGGGGTCCGAATTTTCGATCCCCTCCGGCAGGCCCAGGACGCGAATGTTACAGCGTCTCGAGCGCCCCTCTAAATCCACCGTGCGTTCCTCCAGGGTCGTCACGCGGCGTAGGATCTCCTGCATGTCTGCCTCCTGCGATTTCACCGCTGGTTGTAGTTCAGTCACAATCCGCTCACCCTCTTTCACCCTGTCTGCCAGTTTACGGTGTTCATCCCGAATTAGGCTAATGTCTGTCGTCAGGGTGCCCAATCTTTCCTCCATTGAGAGGCGAGACATTTCTATTGCCGCCAACACCTGGTCCAGCTTCGCTGATAGGGTAGGGTCGGCTTGCGACGTATTGGTTTGCGTCCATGCTCTCGTCTGTGGCATCTTCTCGACGGCCGTTTCCGGGACCGCTGCCGTCTGTGTGGCTCTCGGTTTCCCCATGGGTGCTGCTAGGAGGGGGAGGGGGGGTTCCCCTCTGGTCGTTGCGTGTCCCGAGGGAGATAGGTCGTCGCCACGCAGTGTTACCGGGTGGGCGGCAGCCGGGTGCTGGTCAGTTCCCTAGGTCCTTTCCCGGCCCAAGGCGAGGTCTGTCCCGCCTCGGGGAGCCCCCACCAGGGGCGTCAGGGGAGGTTTGCGGTTGCCGGGGGCCGGCTGCTCCCACCGCGTGAGGATCCTCTCTGCTCCGTGGGGTGAGGTCGTGTGCTCCGGGTACAGCAGGTCAACGTGGCCGGGTCAGGGGGCAGTCGAACGTCTGCCGGTCTTTCCTGTCCCCTCAGGGTCTGGGGCGGCCTCCTCTCGTCTCAGGGGACAAGCACTAGATCAGGGCGGCAGAGGCGGTCGGAGCTGACAGTCCCGGTGTCAAAAGGCATGCGGGTCTCCCTCGGCGTGTGGCACAGCGTCAGTATCGGCCGGGAGGGCCAGAGGGCAGATGGTGGGAATTCGAGGGGGTCCCAGTGGTGAGGCTCGCGCCGTTTTGCGGTGTTCAGGCCTCTGTGGGCGCCATCTTAGGGTCAGGCGCTTGGGTCCGATAGTCGTTGCGGGGCCGCGAGGGCACCCTGGGTCCCCGAGTTAGCCAGTGGTGTGAGTCGACTTGCTGAGCCCCCGAGGTCGCAGGGGGGGCCACAGGCTTCAAGTGTCTCGGGGAAAAGGGGGGGGGAGAGAGGCGGTCACTCACCGCCGCTGTTCTGGTACGTTTGCCGGCCCTGGAATGGCCCACCACCACGTCGGTAGCTCGTCCGCCGGTCCTCCACGCCCCGCGGCGGCGGAGCGGGTGATATTGTAAAATGTTCAGGCTCCCGGTGAGGTCGCAGCGTCAGTGCGGTGGAGCCCCGGTGCGGCGGCCGCCATCTTGCGCGCCGGGGGTGGTGGATCAGGAGAAGGTGTCGTCTGGTGTGTACTCCGGGGGGGGTCGGTTTCGCCGTAGCCCCGGGATCCCTCGCAGGTGGTCGCCGGTTCCGCCTCCCGGGGTCCTCAATCACTGGGTCGGCTCCTGGCGGCGTAAGCACCCGCCGGACGGAGCCGCGCCCGCCATCTTGAGTTGAGGCGCTCCGATTTTGGAGACTCAGCCTGTGTTACCTGTCCGCCACTGTCGGAGGACGTTGGAGCGGCACCCCAATGCTCAGGGGGAGTCCCAGGTGCTTTCCCGGTGGGCTGAGGCTCCCGGCGATCTCGGGAACTGGGCTGGATGCTAGCCCGATCGCGGAGCCTCAGCAGGACACAGCCGCCATCGTGGCCTGCTAAGCCACGCCCCCCCTTCCATGCACTTATCGGACTCTTCCACCACTTTGGCAATAGCGATAGCTTCCATCAAGCTTGGATTCTTGGCTGCCCAAAGTTTTTGTTGCATTCTCTTATTCTTGCATTGAACGATCAACTGATCTCTAATCATCTGATCAGTCATGGCACCAAAGTCACATTTCAACGAAAGTTCCCTTAAACGAGTGACCATTTGATCAACAGTTTTTTTTTCTTTTTGCTGCACAGTATAAAATTTGTGTCTTTGCATGACAATATTCACTTGTTTGCCAAAATATTTTTCAAGTCTCATTTTTGCTTCAATATATGGATTATCCACAGGTTGCCCATCTGCACCAAGCAATTCTGGTAAAAATGTAAAAGCATTTTGGCCTCATTTACCAGGAGAATTTAATAAAATAGCTTTTTTGCGTGAGACAGGTAATCTAAGTCCATCAATGGCTTCCAAGTAGTTTTTAAAAATACCTAGCCATTCTTCCCATTCAACGGTAGGAGTATCACCATCAATTAAAAATTGTGCGGTGCAATTGTAGAATTAGCTGTAGTAGCCATATTAATTAAAATAAGAAAATATTGTACGTGGAATTAAGCTGAGGCAGGAGATGATGAAATAACAAATATAAGTGCTTATGATAGCAGAAGGAGTGCTCTGTACAATGTAAAAAGAAGCACAATGCAAGAAACTGTCATTTAAAAAAAAAATTCAAGTTTCGAGAAATAAGTAAAAATCAATTAAACAGACACGTTAGTTCCGTGTTTCCAAGAATATGATTGTCCAAAAATGGTAATTGGCCAAAGAAAACAAGCGCAGTGCATAAAACACGATAGATCCGTGTAAAACGCTGCATGATTGGCAAGAAATGGTTGGCAAAATTTCAAAATGGCTGCAGAGTGTCAAAACGTGATGACGCGATGAAGAACACGTCGCTGCTGCGCGTAGAGGATGCAGAGAGTGTCTCGCAGGCAGCGCGTGAATCGAGAGTGTCTCGTGGGGCAGCGCGTGGAAGTAACGTCATCCGTTGATTTAATATTTGTCAAAAATAGCCAAAAATAGCCGGAGGTTACCTGTAGCCCCAGCGAGTTGATGTAAATGTCAATCACCAGACGGGAGAATTTTCAGATGCCGAGTTTCTGCCGAGTGCCGGGAGCAAGTGAAGGGAAGAATCCAGGAGGTCGTAACAATAATAATAATAATAATAACCCACATTTGTAAAGCACACAATCACCCGTTAGGGTCTCTAGGCGCTGGGGGCCGTCGGGAAGATTAAGCAAGCTATTGCCCAGAGTCGCATGGTGCTGGGCTAATTTGCCACCGGTGCCGGGGATCGAACCTTGATCCCCAGATTCTGGAGTCAGTCGCCCTGGCCGCGGCGCCACACCTCTTCCTAACAGGAGTATTTTCAGGACGTGGTGATCGAAGCACAGGATTGTCGCCAAATATTGTAAGGTAGGATGACCAGGAGTCCAGGTAAGATGAATAAAAGAGAGTTTATTTATTTTCAGAGCAAGTACCAATGTTCCTGCCTCAGCAACCGCCCTCGCTGGAATGACCAGAATCTGGAACCACATTGATTCTACTATGTGGCTCCAGGTTCCAATACATCCCCACACATGACAGAAGCAATAGTAAATATAAAAGTTCCCAACATATCTGTATTTTGGTAAAGCCCGTTATTGGGTGGAAACACAGTGTGAGGTCCGGAGTGAGGACGGAGAGTGGGAGGGGGGAAGCAGGATTTTCATAAATTGGAAATCAGTTAGGTGTGAGCCGAAATTTAAGAGGAGTTTGAGGTCCAAGAGGCATAAGTCTATTCAGAAAGGTATACAAATTAAGTTGAGAAATCATACATACACATGTAGTTGCCCATTCTAGAAGATACAGATCATACATGAAAGTGAAGTTGAAAAAATATATATATACATACACATGTAGTTGCTCATTCTAGAAGAAACATGTCATGCATGAAAAAGTGAAGAGAAAATGTACTTATCTACCTGTAGCCACATTTAAAAGAGGCAGACTATCCTATGTGCATGGCTATTGTACATCTGGACGATTCTATTCTAGATCTGTTTCACTTTATGATGAATTGCTTCCAAGTGGCTGCTTGGAGTTAGCATTAAAAGAAAAATGCATAATGGTAACCTCCAGTCTTGTAATGAAATTGCAGCTTCTCTTGCCAAACTATTGTCAGACCTCATCCGTTCCCTTTTGAACCTATCGCTGAAGGAAGGCCACCTCCCCTCAACATGGAAGGCCGCTCAGATTATTCCCATCCATAAAAACACCGAAGCCTCCATGGAAGACCTCTCAAACCTTCTCCCCATTTCCCTCCTTCCTTTCCTGAGCAAAGTCCTGGAAAAACATGTTAATAAATATCTATCTGACCATATCAAATCAGCAGGTTAACTTGATCCATCTCAATCGGGTTTCCAGCCAAAACATAGCACAGAAACAGCCCTGGTGGCTGTCACTGATAACATCAGGCTTGCATTAGATAATGGCCAACCTACCCTCCTGGTGCTATTAGTAAGTATGGGCAAATTTTGCGAATTCGCAAAAAAATCCACGAATTCACGGATTCCCCTGCGAAATTGTGGATTTTTTGGCAATTGCACTATGCTCAACTGGAGTACTTTCTACTGGCTGATCAGTAAGTGCTATCTCATTGGGTCAATGTATCGTGCTTTTCCTACACTACAGCTGTGTAAAGGCCCAGAAGAGTTGTCTTTAGTGACCCCGTGTGTCTGTAACTTTGCCACCGCGCCCATAGGCGCCGAGGTCCCTCGAGTGAGCTGTCCATCACATTGGGGAAAAGGGCGGGAAGAGGTTGCATAGCCTAGTGTGTGTGGGGCCGGGCTTCTGTGCGAGTTCACATGCCTCTTGTTTATAAAGGGTCATAGGCCGATCAGAGCAGCAGATGGGGAGAAAGCAGTAAGTGCTACCTCGTTGGGTAAATGTATTGTGCTTTTCCTACACTACAGCTGCGTAAAGGCCCAGAAGAGTTGTATTCAGTGACCCCGTGTGTCTGTAGCTTTGCCACCGCGCCCATAGGCGCCGAGGTCCCTCGAGTGAGCTGTCCAGCACAGTGGGAGAAAGGGCGGGAAGAGATTGCATAGCCTTGTGTGTGTGGGGCGGGGCTTCTGTGCGAGTTCACATGCCTCTTGTTTATAAAGGTCAGAGACCGATCAGAGCAGCAGATGAGGAGAAAGCAGTAAGTGTTACCTCGTTGGGAAAATGTATTGTGCTTTTTCTACACTACAGCTGCGTAAAGGGCCAGAAGAGTTGTCTCCAGTGACCCCATGTGTCTGTAACTTTGCCACCACGCCCATAGGCGCCGAGGTCCCTCGAGTGAGCTGTTGATCACATTGGGGGAAAGGGCGGGAAGAGGTTGCATAGCCTAGTGTGTGTGGGGCCGGGCTTCTGTGCGAGTTCACATGCCTCTTGTTTATAAAGGTTCAGAGACCGATCAGAGCAGCAGATGAGGAGAAAGCAGCCTCCTGGTCACTGGAAGTACAGGGGGAGTGCGCTCGAGAAACTCGTGGATGCCTAGACCTCCATCATGGATTACAGCTATTTGTAGACGGTAGATTTGGGGAGAAAGCACACCTGCCTAGCATCGACCGTGCTCACTAGATTCTAGGGCTGATTAATAATGCGTTACTGAATTTGAGCTTCAACTCGGGCACCTGCTTTATTTATATCTGTAAGTGCTTTCTGCTGGGGTTTAATTTTTGTGAAAGGAGCCTCGTTGCCTAATTGTAACTATTCTCTGACCCTGCTTCGAGAGTCAGAGCAGGGTCAGAGAATAGTTGCAAGTAGGCAACGAGGCGCCGCTCAGGAAGCACTTACAGGGTTACAGCAGGTGCCCAAGTTGAAGTTAATTTCTTTGTAACCCTTTTGTAAATGGTTACAAAGAAATTAGCTTCAACTTGGGCACCTGCTGTAACGCTGTAAGTGCTTCCTGAACAAAATTCGTCCCGCTCGAGTATTCCCGGATTTTGCCGCGATTTCGCGAGATTCGCGGATCGAGAAATTGCGGAAAATCCTATCCTATTAGATCTTTCCGGCTGCATTCGATACGATCGACCACCAGGCTTTGCTCAGGAGATTACCGTTCCAGCACGAAAGAACTGACCAAGGGAGTACCTCAGGGCTCATGTTTAAGCCCAACTATGTTCAAAATCGACATTGCCCTTTGGCCTCACTATTGAGGAACTACGGGTCTATCCCGATATCCTATGCAGATGACACCCAACCTACCTTCTCCTTCAACAAGACCTTCCTGACGGCCCTTCTCTTCCGGCATGCTGGCCATTTCACAGTGGATGAGAAGCAACTTCCTACAGCTGAATGTCGGGAAGACCGAAATCATACTCTTTGGAGAGGCACCACTACTATGGACACCAGACTGGTGGCCCATAGAGCTTGGAACAGCCCCAACACCAAAATTAGTGGCAAAGAACCTAGGAGTGCGTCTTGAACAGACCTTAACCATGAAAGAACATGTAACACATACTGTTGGCTCATGCTTTCATGTGTTGGGCCTACTGAGAAGAGTCTTCCCTTACTTCCCTGACTCCTTGCGAAAGACCCACATCCAAACCCTAGTGTTGAGTAAGTTAGATTACTGCAACGCCCTATTGATTGCGGTCAACGAGTTTTCTCTGAACCGCCTCCAGGTGGTACAAAACACTGCAGCACGCCTAGTTTCAAATGCCCCCTACCGATCTGCTTCTCTCCCCCTTCTGCAACAACTCCACTGGTTACCAGTGCGTAAATGAGTGAAATTCTAAATCTGCTCTCTGACGCTCAAGGCAATATTGGCAAATGGACCTTCCTACCTGGTGGAGAGGCTCCACCAATACACCCCCCCAAAGGGACCTTCGATCAGGTTCAAAATCACTGCTCGAGATTCCCAGAGTTAAGAAAGCACGGACAGGAGGAAAGGCCTTTTCATATCAGGCTCCCTCCTTATGGGACCAACAACGCATAGCTTCAAGGCAATGCCTAGATCACATTAAATTTAGGAAGGCTTTGAAATCCGCCCTCTTCTAGTTCAACCCCCTGCAACATCTATTTGTGCACATCCGCGAGCACTGAGGTACCCCTTAGGGGGTGATTCAAGTGCATATAAGCTCATAAATTAAACTAAACTAAACTTGGTGTGGGAAAATGCCACAAGAGCGTACATCTTTGAGAGACTGGGCCAAGTCAGTCACATTCCAGACTATCGCTTGGATGTAACTTCAGAAAATCTTCCAACTCACTAAGAATATGGCGGAATATTACCAAGGAGGAGATATGAAATTATCGCCGCTTTTGCAGCCGTTTTCGGCCAAAAAGTGTCGATAATTTCATTGCCTTATCAGCAAAGACACGCTATCGCAGGTTTTGCTGATTTAGCGAGCCTTTCAACTACGTCCAGCTTTGCATCTCTAATGAGATGCAAAGTGGGCGTTCCAGAACAAAATAATAGGAGAAATGTCGCTAAGCGACACATCTCCTATTGTCAAGCTGCACACTAACAAGAAGATCGTTAGGAAAAGTAGCACTAACCACAGTTAACGCTACTTTCCTAACGCCTGCTTGTGAGCTGATTTAGCTATGTAATCCAATGGTTGGTGTATTACATGGCTAAGATTACGCTGCCCTATCAAAACGGTTATCGCCATTTTCAATGGAATATCGCTGGAAAACCAGCGATATTGCATTGAAAACGGTGATAATCCCCAGTCCCCTGCAACATCTATTTGCGCAGATCCGCGAGAGCTGAGGTACCCCTTGGGGGGTGATTCAAGCGTTATATAAGCTCATAAACTAAACTAAACTAAACTTGATGTAGGAAAATGCAACAAGAGCGTACATCTTTGAGAGACTGGGCCAAGTCAGTCACATTCCAGGCTATTGCTTGGATGTAACTTAAGAAAATCTTCCAACTCACTAAGAATATGACGTAATATTACCAAGGAGGCGATATGAAATTATCGCCGCTTTTGCAGCCGTTTTCGGCCAAAAAGTGGCGATAATTTCATTGCCTTATCAGCAAAGACACGCTATCGCATGTTTGGCTGATTTAGCGAGCCTTTCAACTACATCCAGCTTTGCATTTCTAATGAGATGCAAAGTGGGCGTGCCAGAGCAAAATAATAGGAGAAATGTCACTAAGCGACATTTCTCCTATTGTCAAGTTGCACACTAACAAGCAGATCGTTAGGAAAAGTAGCACTAACCACAGTTAACGCTACTTTCCTAGCGCCTGCTTGTGACCTGACTTAGCCATGTAATCCAATGGTTGGTGGATTACATGGCTAAGATTACGCTGCCCTATCAACATGGTTATCGCCATTTTCAATGGAATATCGCTGGAAAACCAGCGTTATTGCATTGAAAACGGCAATAATACCCGCTATCGCTGGGATTTTTATCTCCATGGCGTTAAGCGTTGTTAATGCAACGCTAACATGGAGATTATCGCCAGCGATAGCCGGAGATAGATTTTCTCATGCTAACAGCGGTCAGCGATAATTATAGCTGCTGTTTGTTAACCCCTTCTGTGCTCATGACGAGCTGAGCTCGTCATGAGTCACGGTGCTCGTGTGCTCATGACGAGCTGAGCTCGTCATGAACACACCCATTTTTATTATGGCAGCACGGCAGAAGAATCTCCCTAGCAGCCAAGGTGTTAATATGCCCCTTAATATCTATACAAGGCAGGTACAGCTGAGACTTTTGACATGACCAATTGCCTTCCAAAAAGCTGGTGTGTCTATGCAAGGCCGGTTGGGCATGGATATGTCTGGCATTGGGCTGACCTTATCAAAGCTTTCTGTAAAGGACCATCAATCAATCAATCCATCAGGAGTTTATATAGTGTGTTACTCACCCTTTAGGATATCAAGGCGCCAGGGGCGGGGGGGGGAGGAAGCAGCTCTGGATCAGTCGAAGAGCCAGGTCTTGAGGTCCTTCTGGAACATGTGCAGGGTCGGGGAGCATCTGATGTTCACAGGGAGCTCATTCCAGGTCTTGGCTGTGATGTAGAAGAAAGCTCTCCCCCAGTTCCATTTCTGTGGCTGCGGGAGACCTCTGCCAGGGCGAGGTCGGCGGAGCGGAGGTTCCTCTTGGGAACGTGGAAGGATACTGTCTCATTGAGGTATTTGGGTCCGATGTTGTTGAGGGATTTGTAGGCGTGGGTGAAAAGTTTGAAAGCGACCTTCTTCTCAACGAGGAGCCAGTGGAGGCCTTGTAGGTGTTAGGTCATGTGTTTGTGATGCGGTGTACCGAGGACGAGTCTGCCTGCGGCGTTCTGGATGGTTTGGAGTTTGTGTAGAAGAGTTCTGTTGATTCCCGCGTAGAGAGTGTTGCCATAGGCCAGTCTGCTGGTTATGAGTGTGTTGGTGAGGGTCCTTCTGCAGTCAGAGGGGTCCATTTGAAGGTCTTACGGAGGATGCAAAGGCAGTTGAAACTAGTGGAAGCGACGGCGTTGATCTGGCACTTCATGGAGAGGGAGGAGTCCAGGATGATGCAGAGGTTCCAAGCATGGTCTGTAGGGGTGGGTGGGTTCCCGAGGACAGAGGGCCACCAGGTGTTGTCCCATGCGGCGGTGCAGGACCACGGTCTTCTCTGATTTGAGCTTCAGGCAACTGTATTTCATCCAGGCTGCCACGTTCTTAATTCCTTCCTGGCAGCAGAGTCTGGTGTCTTCGGGATTCCTTATGAGTGAGTGGATGAACTGGGTGTCATCGGCATAGGATACGATTTTGATTCCATGCTGTCTAACGATGGCAGCGAGGGGGGCATGTAGATGTTAATGAGCGTGGGGCTAAGTGATGATCCCTGGGGTACTCCGCCGTTGATTTCTGTGGGTTCAGAGAGGAAGGGAGGGAGTCGAATCCTCTGGGTTCTGCCAGAGAGGAAGGATTGGATCCAGTCGAGGGCAGCTCCTTGTATCCTCGCATCATGAAGTCTGGCTGCAAGCGTGCGATGTGAAACAGTGTCGAAGGCTGTGGAGAGGTCTAGAAGGATGAGGGCTGCAGTGTGCCCCTGGTCGAGTAGTAAGTGGATGTCGTCAGTGGCGGCGAGGAGGGCGGCCTCGGTGCTGTAGTTGCTGCGGAATCCAGACTGGGAGGCATATAGGATGGAGTTCTCTTCGATAAAGGCGGTCAGCTGGGCGTTTACGAGTCTCTCTGTGACTTTGGCCACAAATGGGAGGAGAGAGATGGGCCGGTAGTTTTTCAGGTCCGTTGGGTCGTCCATCGGTTCCTTGAGGAGGGGTTTCACCACTGCCCATTTCCAGTCGTCTGGGCAGATGCCAGATCTGAGGGAGGCGTTGATGGACTGTCCTAGTTCTGGTGTGATGGCGGCTCTGTGAAATACTTGTGATGAGCAGGGGTCCATGGGGGCTCTGGAGTGTGTTTTCTTCATGGTTGCGGTGAAGAGTTCGACTGTAGCGGGATCCCAGGTCGTAATGGTTGGCTTATCGGCGGTGGTGGGCAGGGGGGTGGTGTCCGGCGCAGGTTCGCTGTAGAGGACCTTGATCTTCAGATGAATATCGGAGCTGAGCTTGCCGCAGAGTTCCTGGGAAGGCGTGACACCAGTGGCTTTGCTGGTGGGTTTTGCAAACTGCTGTATGATGTTGAACAGTTCTTTGGCATTGTTCGCATTAGTATGGACTTAGTCTCTTATGAAGGTCCATTTGGTGTGTCTTATGCGCTGGTGGTATTCCTTCAGGGAGCTCCTGTGGTTGTTCTGTGCTTCTGCGGTTTTCTAGTTTCGCCAGGTTTTCTCTAGGCGTCTGCAGGAGTATCTGGATTCTTGAAGTTCTATGGTGAACCAGCGGCCTTGTTTGGCGGAGGGGTGGGAGCTTGTTGGCGCAGCAGAGATCCAGCAGTGAAATTCCCTGGCAGTGCAGTTAGTGTCAGTCATGGCACTGGGGGGTTGACGGAGGGTGGTATTTAGTTGTTCCTCTGTGACCTTGCTCCAGTTCCATTGTGGCGGGCACGGAGTAGGCTTGGGTGTGGTGGTGGTGTTGAAGGTGAAGTGGACGCAGTGGTGGCCCGTCCAGAGGGGCTGGGTGGTGTGTCTGAAGCGGATGTTAGTTCCTCCCGCAAAAATGGGGATTAGGGTGTGACCCACTCTGTGGTTGAGAGTGTTGACGAGCTGCTTCAGCCCTAGGGTGGCGAGGTTGTCGAGGAGGGTGGTGGAGTTGGAGTTGTTGCAGTTGTCAAGGTGGAAGTTCAGGTCTCTGAGTAGAATGTAGTCTCTGGAGGTGATAGCATGGGGTGCAGCGAGCTCCGCGAAGGTGGTAGCAGGCTGGGTGTGAGTTCCTGGCGATCTGTAGATGAGGGTGCCACATAACGTGGTCCTAGTGCTTGTCTGGATCTGGAAGTGGAGGTGTTGTGTGTTGGAGTGGGGGTCACTCGTGCTGGATGTGGTGAGTCGGAGGGGGGTCTTGTGTGTGATGGCGAGTCCTCCTCCTGGGTGGTGTGGATGGTCCTTTCTCTGGATCTTGTTGCCCGCAGGAATGGCAGTGGCGATGTCGGGTTTAGAGGAGGCGTTTGTCCAGGTTTCCGTGAAGTAGGCGAGATTGGGCGAGAGGGTGTCGATCAGGTCCCTGATTTCTACGCCGTGTCGGTGCAGGGAGCGCATGTTGAGGAGGATGCAAGTCAGCGTTTCGACGATGCATGCATCAGGCGGGCCTTCGGCGGCAGTGGGTGCTTAGTCGATGGTGAAGGATCTGCGGCAGTGTCTGCACAAGAACTGCCCATGGGACCATCAGGAACTTGGAAGGCTGCTCTCTGTCTTAGTTCATCAAGGCGTTTCCAGATGTGCTTGTGGCTTGAAAGTGGGCAATATGTAAGTTAAAACACATATTTGCCCATCCGCACCCAACTCGCCACCCCGACAATATCAATCACAGCACCCATAAATAAACTGTACATAGTATACAACATCTGAGTTACTTGTGAAACGTCAGTCCACCCTGGACATGCCTTAGTCGGTTTCAAGAAGTGCAGGCCACTAAGCAGCAGATGTGGGACTTCAAGACTATTTACCTCCCTCACTCTTTTGTGTAGCCAAACCTATCATCTGTCCTGCTGCTCCCACCCAGGGACACGGGCAGCATATTCTGCTTTGTGGTATGGGGAGAAAGGAGTTGAAAAGGTACCCTATCTGAATATCCAGTTTTTAATATTATTCTACAACTCGACTCTAGCCAATGTATTGACTATAGCAATGTCATGAAGGTAAGTATACAAGGGTAAGTATAGATTTCTTCACATGTATTTTCTACGGTGTGCTACATATGACAATTCATAAAGAGTGACCAGTTTGTTAGGGGAGCATAAGACCCACGAGCAAGTGCAAAGATGAAGCTATCACGAGGGATCACAGACTGGTTTGCAATTGTATTGCTGTGTTAGGCGGTTCACAAGTTTAGCCTGCCTAGTAACTGTTTTGATTATTTCTGAGGGTAAATCAGTGAAAGGAATGTATATGTTTTATTTTTTCCTGCTTACAATGATGGTAAAATTCAATTGGAGGTATTAATTCAATGTCCCCCAACCAAAGTAAGTTAACATTTTTTTTGTATTTGTTTCTGGAGCAGCATTTACCAGAAAGCATCTCTAAAAGTCCGCTTGTCATGAGTTGAAAGTGCGATTCATAATGCAAATTTCTGGATGCATTCCTGTTTATTAGAGTTCAGCCATCAACACTACACTGCACGAGTCAACAGCTGCCAGGAGATCACTGTCTGCAGAGAAGCACTCATGGTTACTAAGGTGCGCCCAGTGGTGCTGCGTCCCTGAGTCTGATACACCTACCTGCAGGAGAGAGACCAGCAAAGCCAGGGAGGAAGCCTGTGCCTCACAAACAAAGGTTCACTGCCGCATTCAACATGAGCTTTAAACTGCTGAACCGTATGCAATGGTGTCCAACTGCAAATCTGGTCACAAACCTTTGAACACTGCCTGCTCACTCTGATATTTTTCCAAATGGAAAACCTATATTTCCTCAAGCCGAACATGTCATTTAAGGAACACGAGCTACTTTAAAAAGTATATATTTTTCTATTCGGGAATGCTAACAAAGGGATGGTAGTTTGCTGTCCCTTGCAGGACACAATCCCTAAGCCTGCAGCCAAGCGAAGGGGGTAGCAAATTGTGCCCTGTATAATTATATTCTGGGATCCCCTACCAAATGGTAATTTTGCAACCTAGACAAAATTAGCATCCATGTGCCAAAAATGAATGTGCAATTTAGAAACGCTTTTTGCAAATGGAGTCTTAGTGCATCTGACCCATGCTACAATCTGTTCCCTCACAAAGCCCTGGACTTCTCTCTCTGCCCTCACTCTCAGCCAAACACATGCAGACTGGTTCTCTCCAAACTCTAGGCGCTCCAGTCTTCTCCAAAGTCGGTCCTGGAGGTTTGGATCCATGCCAGATTTTTAGCATATCCTGGTTTAGATTAATGTAGTTATCTTAAAAATCATCCCTGTAGGACAGGCATTGTTCCATGCACCCCCTGGCTTGAGATGGGGCTGCTTTACAATTTAAAGACCGATGCTACAGTCATCCAGTTAAAAGCAGCTTAGCTCATGACAAGCGGCAGCTGCCAGCCTAGGTTCACAATTCACTTACACAGTTTCTGAAAAGCCTCACACTGCTGCCTGGGAGTCTGTCAAGTGTTCTGTGAGCGTCAGAACTCCTAAACAGCCCCTGCCCTACTAAACATGTACCAAGACCCCATGCAAACAGGCTTTAAAATATGCGAGCATGCTCTCATGATTTTTCACATTGATGTAGCCGATGCAGAGCTATCTAAGGTCCCTAAGGCTCACCTCTCCGTGAGCCTTAGGGGCACTAGACTGTTTGCATCACTGACAGCTACGCACCTGTTTTTGGACAATAATTAAAGGACAATTAGGAGTTATGCTTAGGGATATACCAAAATTAAGCTTGGGTTAGAGGAGTGCAAAATTCAGAAAAATGACACATAATTATGTGAAATGCAAATCTGGCATTTGACGCTGTATTATACAGTGAAAGGAGTAATGCCATACAACCCACCCCCAACACCCTGGGAGCCTGCAACGGGCTCACAATGGCAAAGATTGCATGCCTTCCCATGGCGGCAATGCCGCCATGGAAAGGCTGATCTCCGCCTGAATCCTAATATGGATAGCGGTGTCTTGCAGACACTGCCACTATATGGCAGATGTTTTCCACCCGTGCGACGAGTCGACTGGCGGAAAAGCAGCAGACGGTCTTTCTGTCCACTGCAGACCCCCCAGCCATCCTAATATGGCGGGGGGTGTTTCTGGTCAGGATGGTGGGCGGGTCCTCCCACTCCGTGCCGGCGGTGGCTAGCGCCGGCCCGGAGGTCGTACCGCCCGCCATCCTAATGGGGCCCATAGATCTCAGTAGGCAGGATGTGAGCAGGCATCTCAGTACTCAATATGTGATATGAAGTCAAGTTTCAGAAGAAGATCTTGAATAGCTAGCACTCTTGATCGATCAATTGCTAATTTCCTGTGCGAGATCAGATAAGCCAAAAATTACAAGAGCTGCTTTTCTCAGTCACTTGTGTGCCATTTTCACAAATGAAAAAATCTAGAAAAAAGCCTTCTCCGACAATGTGCTAAGAATTGGAAACAATTTCATACCTCTCTAAACCCCCCCCCCCCCCACATACCTACTTCAACCAAGTATGATCTCTTCTGCAAATTAGTAAGTAATTTTATTGTATAAGTTAATAAAAACCTTTACAAAAAGAAATTGGTCATGGTGAAAGTTCATAAAAAAAGTGCACTACAATTTCATCATTTATGCAACAACAAAAAAGAAAGAAACATGGGAAGGTTTGGCCTAGTCCAGCGTTTCATTTTCAGCTGGCTTGTGCCTTTCTCCGACAGAATGTCTATTTGTCTGATGAGCTTCGGTCTTTACTTAGTCCCAAACATGTAATATAAAAACATAAGTTAATAGAGTTTATGAGTTACATTGATTTTTAGAAGTAGCGAAATTAATGGTATTGTTTATCCGGGTTATGATCCCTTTTTAGGTCTCGTGGCGAACAGCGCGTCAGCGCTGTGTCCGCCAGGAGATCTTTTGTTACTGACTCTGCTTCCCAGGAGACAGCACCTGGCCGCGCGCATCTCGCAAAAGGAGATCGGTGCAGGCCACGCGCGCGCGATCGCGCTCGCCGTGTCTGTCTCCTGGGAAGCGCATACATACACAGGCACACTTCCCCCTGCACGCATGCGCACACACAGACACACGAGCGCACATACACGCACGCACACATACAGACACCCCCACCCCATGGTGTCGCACACATGCACACTCTCGCACACACACACAAGCGCACCGAGAGACCCCCACTCCCCCCCACCGCCCACTTACCGCCACTACGGACTTCTTCAGCCTCGGCAGGGGTCCCAGTCACCACCGCTCATCTGGCCAGGCACTCCGTGGGCTCGGGCTTCAAAAGACGGAAGTCCCGCCCTACGATAGGTTTCGTTTTCTCTGATGTTGAAGTTCCGCCCCACGATAGGTTTCGAATGCTGACAGGCTGTTAATATGCAGATGGTGCAGAGGTGAAGGGGCTGATTGTTTCCGGTAAGGCTCTTCCATATCTGGAGTTAAAATTCATCTTAAATTCACTGGCAATTGTGGAACTTAAAATGGAGTATGGCATGCGGGAACACGTGTGTAGGCTGTGAAAGTACACAAAAAGCAAAGAACTTCACAGCGTACGGTAGGTGTGTTGTGTTAAAGAGAATTATATTTCATTTAAGTTTATGGGCAACCCATTGCAGCTGGAGGTCTTCTCCCGGCATACACTTTGTGTTATACCGTAGAGTGCAGGTGCCGTAGGTGCAATGTGGAACCGCAGAAATACAATCAAAACAAGGTTTTTTATTTATTATGTGGGATCTCCCCCTCTTCAATCTCACTGTTACGTTTGGAGTCGAAGCTGCTTCAAACGTTTCATCACTCACTTTTGTCAAACTTTTTATGGTTCGATTTCCTTCAGCAAGTTTACCAAGCACCTGCTGCACTTGAATATGCAGAGTAGTGAGTGCAGAGTAGTGAGTGCAGAGTAGTGAGTGCAGAGTAGTGAGTGCAGAGTAGTGAGTAGTGAGTGCAGAGTAGTGAGTAGTGAGTACAGAGTAGTGAGTAGTGAGTGCAGAGTAGTGAGTAGTGAGTGCAGAGTAGTGAGTGCAGAGTAGTGAGTGCAGAGTAGTAAGTGCAGAATAATGAGTGCAGAGTAGTGAGTAGTGAGTGCAGTAGTGAGTGCAGAGTAGTGAGTAGTGAGTGCAGTAGTGAGTGCAGAGTAGTGAGTAGTGAGTGCAGAGTAGTAAGTAGTGAGAGCAGAGTAGTGAGTAGTGAGTGCAGAGTAGTGAGTGCAGAGTAGTGAGTGCAGAGTAGTGAGTGCAGAGTAGTGAGTAGTGAGTGCAGTAGTGAGTGCAGAGTAGTGAGTAGTGAGTGCAGAGTAGTGAGTGCAGAGTAGTGAGTAGTGAGTGCAGTAGTGAGTGCAGAGTAGTGAGTAGTGAGTGCAGAGTAGTGAGTAGTGAGTGCAGAGTAGTGAGTAGTGAGTAGTGAGTAGTGAGTGCAGTAGTGAGTGCAGAGTAGTGAGTAGTGAGTGCAGAGTAGTGAGTAGTGAGTGCAGTAGTGAGTGCAGAGTAGTGAGTAGTGAGTGCAGAGTAGTGAGTAGTGAGTGCAGAGTAGTGAGTGCAGAGTAGTGAGTGCAGAGTAGTGAGTGCAGAGTAGTAAGTGCAGAATAATGAGTGCAGAGTAGTGAGTAGTGAGTGCAGTAGTGAGTGCAGAGTAGTGAGTAGTGAGTGCAGTAGTGAGTGCAGAGTAGTGAGTAGTGAGTGCAGAGTAGTGAGTAGTGAGAGCAGAGTAGTGAGTAGTGAGTGCAGAGTAGTGAGTGCAGAGTAGTGAGTGCAGAGTAGTGAGTAGTGAGTGCAGTAGTGAGTGCAGAGTAGTGAGTAGTGAGTGCAGAGTAGTGAGTGCAGAGTAGTGAGTAGTGAGTGCAGTAGTGAGTGCAGAGTAGTGAGTAGTGAGTGCAGAGTAGTGAGTAGTGAGTGCAGAGTAGTGAGTAGTGAGTGCAGTAGTGAGTGCAGAGTAGTGAGTAGTGAGTGCAGAGTAGTGAGTAGTGAGTGCAGAGTAGTGAGTAGTGAGTGCAGAGTAGTGAGTAGTGAGTGCAGAGTAGTGAGTGCAGAGTAGTGAGTGCAGAGTAGTGAGTGCAGAGTAGTGAGTAGTGAGTGCAGGGTAGTGAGTAGTGAGTGCAGAGTAGTGAGTAGTGAGTGCAGAGTAGTGAGTGCAGAGTAGTGATTGCAGTAGTGAGTGCAGAGTAGTGAGTAGTGAGTGCAGTAGTGAGTGCAGAGTAGTGAGTAGTGAGTGCAGAGTAGTGAGTAGTGAGTGCAGAGTAGTGAGTAGTGAGTGCAGAGTAGTGAGTAAAGAGTGCAGAGTAGTGAGTAGTGAGTGCAGAGTAGTGAGTGCAGAGTAGTGAGTGCAGAGTAGTGAGTGCAGACTAGTGAGTAGTGAGTGCTAAGTAGTGAGTAGTGAGTGCAGAGTAGTGAGTAGTGAGTGCAGTAGTGAGTGCAGAGTAGTGAGTAGTGAGTGCAGAGTAGTGAGTAGTGAGTGCAGAGTAGTGAGTAGTGAGTGCAGTGTAGTGAGTAGTGAGTGCAGTAGTGAGTGCAGAGTAGTGAGTAGTGAGTGCAGTAGTGAGTGCAGAGTAGTGAGTAGTGAGTGCAGAGTAGTGAGTGCAGAGTAGTGAGTAGTGAGTGCAGAGTAGTGAGTAGTGAGTGCAGAGCAGTGAGTGCAGAGTAGTGAGTAGTGAGTGCAGAGTAGTGAGTGCAGAGTAGTGAGTGCAGAGTAGTGAGTAGTGATTGCAGAGTAGTGAGTAGTGAGTGTAGAGTAGTGAGTGCAGAGTAGTGAGTGCAGAGTAGTGAGTAGTGAGTGCAGAGTAGTGAGTGCAGGGTAGTGAGTAGTGAGTGCAGAGTAGTGAGTGCAGAGTAGTGAGTAGTGAGTGCAGAGTAGTGAGTAGTGAGTGCAGAGTAGTGAGTAGTGAGTGCAGAGTAGTGAGTGCAGAGTAGTGAGTGCAGAGTAGTGAGTAGTGAGTGCAGAGTAGAGAGTAGTGAGTGCAGAGTAGTGAGTGCAGAGTAGTGAGTAGTGAGTGCAGAGTAGTGAGTGCAGAGTAGTGAGTAGTGAGTGCAGAGTAGTGAGTAGTGAGTGCAGAGTAGTGAGTGCAGAGTAGTGAGTAGTGAGTGCAGAGTAGTGAGTAGTGAGTGCAGAGTACTGAGTAGTGAGTGCAGAGTAGTGAGTGCAGAGTAGTGAGTGCAGAGTAGTGAGTGCAAAGTAGTGAGTAGTGAGTGCAGAGTAGTGAGTGCAGAGTAGTGAGTAGTGAGTGCAGAGTAGTGAGTGCAGGGTAGTGAGTGCAGAGTAGTGAGTAGTGAGTGCAGAGTAGTGAGTAGTGAGTGCAGAGTAGTGAGTAGTGAGTGCAGAGTAGTGAGTAGTGAGTGCAGAGTAGTGAGTGCAGAGTAGTGAGTAGTGAGTGCAGAGTAGTGAGTGCAGAGTAGTGGGTAGTGAGTAGTGGGTAGTGAGTAGTGGGTAGTGAGTAGTGGGTAGTGAGTGCAGAGTAGTGAGTAGTGAGTGCAGAGTAGTGAGTAGTGAGTGCAGAGTAGTGAGTAGTGAGTGCAGAGTAGTGAGTGCAGAGTAGTGAGTGCAGAGTAGTGGGTAGTGAGTAGTGAGTAGTGAGTAGTGGGTAGTGAGTAGTGGGTAGTGAGTGCAGAGTAGTGAGTAGTGAGTGCAGAGTAGTGAGTAGTGAGTGCAGAGTGCAGAGTAGTGAGTGCAGAGTAGTGAGTAGTGAGTGCAGAGTAGTGAGTAGTGAGTGCAGAGTAGTGAGTAGTGAGTGCAGAGTAGTGAGTGCAGAGTAGTGGGTAGTGAGTAGTGAGTGCAGAGTAGTGAGTGCAGAGTAGTGGGTAGTGGGTAGTGAGTAGTGAGTGCAGAGTAGTGAGTGCAGAGTAGTGAGTGCAGAGTAGTGAGTGCAGAGTAGTGAGTGCAGAGTAGTGAGTAGTGAGTGCAGTAGTGAGTGCAGAGTAGTGAGTAGTGGGTAGTGAGTAGTGAGTGCAGAGTAGTGAGTAGTGGGTAGTGAGTAGTGAGTGCAGAGTAGTGAGTAGTGAGTAGTGAGTGCAGAGTAGTGAGTAGTGGGTAGTGAGTGCAGAGTAGTGAGTAGTGGGTAGTGAGTAGTGAGTGCAGAGTAGTGAGTGCAGAGTAGTGAGTGCAGAGTAGTGAGTAGTGAGCCATCAGTGCACACATCAATTGTTAACGCATCCACAAATAACTATTGTAGCAATCGCAGTATGGCGCACTTTACTTTCAAACATATTCATCTAAAGCGCAGCATGCCACCACTGCTACAAAAATAAATACACATTTTTTGGGCCTACAATTTATAGACTTTTGGTGCAATTGGTGTTGCAATATTAAGCAATGCCAATAGCTCAAACTTAATTAACACGAGACCTATTGCATTGTAAATGCTTGTTATAATAGAAATGAAACAGGTCCGTGGCCTCTCGGATGCCCAGTAGTTCTCAATGTGGTGAGCGGGAAACTTTTTGTGTCAGGCGTTTCCCCAGTGAAAGAATGCCAATTCCAGGGAATGTTGAGCCCTTGATTGGAGCTGTTTACAGTGCGCCGGATTTCTTTATTTTCTCCTCTATTGCCCCCATAAATTGTACGAACCGTATGCCAGCTATATGTCTCCTTCTCCAAAGCAAACCTTCACTGCTTGCCTGCAGGTTCTTATCCTCTTGATTTTAAAGATTTATTTAAAAAGCAAGCGTCGTTCTGAGTCCAGTCCGCAGCAGATTGTACTGTATTTTACGGAGAATTTATATAGCGCAAAACTGTCACCCTGTGGGTATCCTGGCGCTTAAACTTCAGACTAGTCAGCACGTTGGTAAACCTAAGCTGGCAGTGAAAGATCTAATTTTATGCCCTTGGAAATAACCAGGTTTTCAGAATCTTTCTGAAACGGGTCAACAAATCGGCCTGTCAGATGGTCTGGGGCAGATCATTCCAAAGACGAATGGCTGCCACGCCAAAGGCTCTGCCCCCATCCTGGATTTCTTAAATCTGGTTGTCCTTATCAGGTTTGCATTAGAAGATCTGAGCTGCCTTTTCGGGTCATGCCAGGTAAATCTTTCCTGTAGTGGGATGGGGCCCAAGTCATGCACGCCTCTATACACAATACAGAGAGATTTGAAACAGATTCTCTCTTTAAAAGGCAACCAGTGTAGGTCTCTCAGGGCTCTGGTCGTGGAGGCCCTACGTTGCCTGTTCAATGCCAGCTTTGCTGCCATGGACTGGACTCTCTGCAGTCTCTGTAGAATGTACTGTGGGGCTCCCAAATACAGAGCATTGCAGTTGTCCAGTCTGCTAAGGATTACGCTCCTTACTACAAGCGAGCGAGTATCTTTCGGCAGAAGCGGGAGGATCAGACATAACATCCGCAACAGGGAAAAACAAATATTAGCAGTATTGTTTGCTTGGGAATCCATTTGGAGACTACCATCCACTAATACAAGTTGCGCACCATTTTGGCAGGAGCAAGGGGATCTTCCTCTGGGATGAGCTTAAACTCCAGCAGTGGATGTTGGTGCAGGCTGGTAGATGGGCAGAATATCAACTCTGTTTTTCCACCATTAAATTGCAGAGAATTTTGCCTGAGCCAGCCTTCTGTCTGGAGCATACACTCCTGGACCTTGTCCATGGACACCGCCTGTTTCCCTTCGAGGGAAAACATCAATTGGGTGCCGTCCACGTAGTTAACCAGGTCGATTCCATAAGACTTGATTAACAAGAGTAGAGGACGCAGGTAGATATTAAAGAGGATAGGATTTATCGCAGACCCATGCGGAACCCCGTGAAGTACGGGAGACTGACTGGACTCACATGGTGGCATAGTCACTGTCTGTTGCCTCCCTGAAAGATAAGATTGTAGCCACTGCAAGGCTCGACCTTTTATCCCCAAGTTTTTTAGTCTTTCCATCAGTACTGTATTGCTCACCGTATCAGATGCATAGTAGATGCGTGATGCTCTCTTTTGCTTTCCCGCAAAGGTGGCACTTAGTCATTTCTGCAGGTCGCTTCCATGGTGGAAGGTGCAGGTGGACAGGAAGAAATCCCTGTCTAAAAGAGATATTTCTCTTTTAGTCTTCTGCTGAAGCCAGCACTCAGATAATATTGCGGGCAAGGGCTTATATAACTCTGCAGCACCCACCAACCGTGAGACCTTCCCCTGAGCGCTTCTTTGTCCTCTAGTACTGAAAGCCTTTTTGCTGTCTTATTTACCAGACACTTGAAGCTGTTCTGCGTTCCCGTTGTTGCCCAGAGCTCCTTCAGGCCTAGGCACTTTATGGATGCGGTCAGTTAATCTCTTGGGGTGCAGCCTTTGCTTGAGTTTATCTCTTTCCATAGATGGGAATTCAGAGAGTTCTTATTGGAGCTTCTGATCCTAAACCAGCATTTCACATAAGCGGCGTTTCAAGCTATTTTTTGCGACTGTAGACCAAGCTCCAGCCTGATTTGTGCGGGAGAGACATAATTTGGTTGGCTGAAGATTATTCTTGCTGATCTCAACACAGTTTGTTCCAAGGTATCATCCCCATCTTTTCCCCTGAGGCAGTCGCTCCCGTAAGAGATGGCTGGGATTAACTTTGCTTGTAGAACTTGGAATAAGGGGTGAAAGCTTGGCCCAGCAGTTTTGCAAATTAGGACAAATCTTTAGGCACATCTCTTCACGGACCATCTATATTGGCTCTTTTTTTTAAAGATACTCTTTATTAAAGTTTTGTAGGATACCCAATAGAGAAACATTGACCATTAGAGCTTTAGCTCGACATCATGTTGTATCTAAACATACAATTATTAACAGTCAAAAAGGGAAAAAATATTCTCCAAGGCATCGTACCATTCTGTACAGTTCCTACTCCAACCTACTCTGTTAAGTCCCAATGGTGTCTTGTGATTGTATTGGTTCCCCTCAGCAGACCACATACAAGACCATCTACACTGGGGGTGCAGTGACAATCCACAGCTAGTTCTCCAGTCACATATGGTAATCCCTCCCTCTCCGGCGTCATTGAGCTGTCATTACATTGCCACCTACCTTCCTATGTGAGCTCCGTCTCCTTGGGTTCCCCAAGGTGAGTCTGCATGGCTGCCCATGCTTTCAATTCATCCTCCAACTGTTTGGCCCATCTGACATTGTCATGCAAACCTTCTCTGCCACCACCCATTCAGACATGTGTCTAAGTCAGTCTCCATACCTGGAGGGTCCCACCCCAGCCACTTTATAGCTATGTGGCGTTTCCCCAACATTAGGCCAGGCAGTATACATTTCCTAATAAGTTTCCTATTTTTAGGTGAGGGAATCAGGCTCAGTAGAACCTGTCATATTGTGGGCTGCAACGTCCAGCCGGTGGCTCTATAAAGGTTCTCCATTACTTCTTGCCAGAAGGATGTCAGGGATGGGCAATACCACACTGCATGTATGAAATCAGCCGCAGGCCTCCCACATCGGGCACAGCTATCCAGTCGGGCATTGTATACAGTGTGCAGTGTTTTTGGAGAAAGATATATCTGATGGACATAATTATACTGTATCAATTTAGATCTAGCATTGGAACGAACCATATTTACTTGCTCATGTATGCTCTTACAATCTCTAGCAGTCATGGGCTTCTCAAGCACCTCCTCACATCTCACGTGTATGCAAAATGTTGCTCCTGGGAGATCATCCCACAATGCCCGATACATGTTTAATATCAATCTTCATCTCCCTGCCATGGCCAACCAAGGGCACCGTCAGTTTATGGGCGTGTGGCACGCCTCCAGGAAGCACAGCCACAATCCATGTGCCGTTGAAGAAATGTTCGTGTATTGTCAATGTTGACCCATCCCAAGTCCAAAGGACATTATAGCATCTTCCCTTGTAACAAACTGGCCACCAGGGTACAGGTCACTCAGTGTGTCTCATCCCGCATCCTTCCATTCATGTACAGACATGGTCTCAGCTATCCTGAGGAATGGCTGCAGGTACCACAGAGGCATATCTGGCGCATACGGAGCCCAGCATATCACTCTTGTAATCGCACCTCCCACAGTCTCAACACCTCACGTATAATATACGGTGTGCCCGGAGGCACCCTGGCACCCCCATCAGCAACACAGGCAAGGACAACCCAGCGTGAGGGCCATGCAAGAGTCCTTTTCCCCAGTTGTCAATAAGGTCCAACCAGTGGATAGCATGCTGTAAGTGTGCTGCCAAATAGTATGATTCCACATTGGGAACTTCAGGCCCCCTTTTCCGCATGTCCTCTTGAGTGTAGTGAGCCCAACGTGTTTCCGCCAACTCACCCACAGCAGGTCAATGATGAGTCTATCTATGTCTGTGGTCTAGAGTTAGGGAATCTCATAAAGAGTGTCATGCTTTGCATACAGGCACCGGGAGAGAAGGACCATTTTACTAAGTCAACCATACCTATCAGGGACAGAGGGAGATCGCTCCAGAACTGGACCAAAGCCCGCAACTCAGACACCACCCTGCAGATAATAAGATCCAAGAACATCTGCTCATGTGGGCGATTCAGATCCCCAAGTACCTCATGCCGGCAGACCCCCAGGGGAGTCCCCCCTTTGAGAGTGTTTTCGGTGGCTGGAATCCCAGCTAGTTCCCCCCGTGGCAAAAACATAGATTTGTCTCGGTAAACACGGTGTCCCGATATGTCCCCAAACTTGTGCAGCACATTCAGGGATATGGGTACAGAGTACTTGGGCTGCCTCAAATAGATCAGAGCGTCACAGGCGTATAAGGAAACCACATGGCTGGTCTCCCTCACCACGATCCCTCGGAGGCCACGCACCCGGCAGCAAGCGCAACCAGGAGTGGTGATAGAGGACATCCCTACCTAGTGTCTCTATGCAAATGAAATCTACCCAAGATTACCCTACCCGTCTGCACTCTAGTGCTCGGGTCGGTGTAGAGTAATTTAACCCATTGTAGAGTAATTTAACTCATTGACAATGTTTGGGATCTCATCTTTCTAACCAAAACATGGGTGAATAATTGCTACTGTCCGGACAAAGAAACATCCATTACAAATAATTACTAAATCTTTTATTTAGACAGAACAGGAGCAGTGGGAGGGGGATAGCCATCCAATTTCTTTTGCTCTGGTCAGCAAATAGACTTACAAGACAAAGCTGAGGCCATTGCATTCACCATGAAAATTTCGGATAATTTCCTCTTCTCTGGCATTCTTATTTACCGCCCCCCCCCCAAAGCTGACCCACTATTTAGCGAGATTTCAGCAAATGCCATAGCCCCTTTCTTTTTCACAATACTCCAATTCTATAGTATTAGGTGGCTGTAAAATACAGGTTGACAACCTCTTTCGTAAAATTACCGAAAAATTGACTGAGTGAATGGCCTATTTTAAACTAGTTCAAAAGGTTGTGGGCCGAACACACTTGGGTGGTCATACTTAAGTTGTGATCTTCTCCAACTCGCCCTCACTTATTGTGGAGGAAATATAACCTCTAGCATGGTCAGATCACTATTTTAGCCCTTTCCATTTTAGACGCCTGATCCCACAGACAGTCAAATCTAACAAAGCTCTGCAATATCACACCTGGCACGCAATTGTAGACACAGTATTGAATATGACATGTTCCCCACTTAAAGTCGACCCCTCGAATGGTATAGATATGTCTATTACAACTTTCGAGTCAGATTTAGAATCATTCTTTGATAACATTGCACCCTTAAAACGAATAATATAAAGTGAGCCTCATCCTCCACCCCATGGTGTATGCTTGAACGAAAAGGACTTGAAACGTAACTTCTCCAAGCAGGATAAGCACAGCTGAAAACAGGCTTTGAAACAGTTCAGGAGAAATATTAGAAAGCCAAATCCAGCATGTTTACCAAGCAAATTGAAGAAGCAGAGAATGCCCCAAGGACCTTATTTAAAATTGTTGACTCCTTCCTGAACCTTAAATCAGGTAAACAACCCTTAAGTACTTTTCCATGAAAAAGTACTTAAAATAGACCCCCTTTTTAAAAAACTAGCTATAGCACTGCCCCCCACCCCAGACATTCACTAATACCTCAAGACAGCAAGTCACAGCTATCCACCTTTGACAGGATGTCATTGGAGGTTTCAAAAAGGCCCATCCATCAATCTAGACCTGGCTCCCCCTCAGAGGTTTACTAATAAAGGCAAACTCAGATCCTTTAAACCCTAGCAACTATAGGCCAATCTCCTTACTTCCAGTAATGGACAACATGCTAGAACCCTGGGTTAACGGACAAATGACCAAGTTCATAGTTGAAAAGAATCGTCTACATCCTTCTCAATCCAGCATTCAAACTGGATTTATTAGAATCAGCACTCCTGGAAGTAATAGATTTTATCAAAATGCAGCTTGATTCAGGAAGAAAATCTGTATTAGTCCTTCTCAAACTGTTGGCCGCATTTGATACGGTCTCTCATAAGATCCTGGTGCGGCGGCTGGAAGAAATAGGGATAACAGGCACCATCTGAAAGCGGCTAAAATACTTCCTTATGGGTAGACAGCAAGCAGTCTACCTGCCGCCTTACACTTCTGAAGTCAAAGAAATGGAAAGCAGAGTACCCCAGGGCTCAGCTCCTAGCCCCACGCTATTTAGCGTCTATATGACCCTGTGCAGCAGTTGCACAAGCTTGGGGCTTTAATGTGGTGTTATATGCTGATGACACACAGCTGGTGGTTGCTGTTAATGACTTAGGTAACTCTGCAATAGCCAATTTCCAAGGTGTCCATCTAGCAGTAGCAGACTGGATGTTTAGGAACTGCCTTTTCTTAACCTTGGATAAGTCAGAGATTTTTGTTTTCGGCGCCTCCTCTCTTCTGGACATGGTAAGAATTTGCCCACCTGAACTTGGTGTCTCCCCCACACCCACCACTGTGGCTAAAACCTTGGGAGTAAAATTGGACGCCTTGCAAGTCAATGCCAGATTGGAACTTTGCAACACAAAAATCTCTTCGAATTTGTTTATATCTACCATCTAGATTCTGCAAATGCATTTCTCACAACCTATTAACATCCAGACTGGACTATGCAGATGTCCTGCTCCTTGGGGCACCTCAAGGGTTGATTAAAAGAATTCAATGGGCTCAGAATGTCATGGCCCGCCTGGTTCTGAATATCCGAAAATTCAACTCAATCCGAAAGGGACTGAAAAAAAGGACACTGGCTTCCCATTAACCAAAGTATCAAGTTTAATGCGCTCATATTCACCTTCACAGCAGTGAATCAGACTGGCCCGAGCTAGGTTCAGAATAAGGTGAAAAGATATCAGCCACAATTGAATATACGATCTGCTCACCAAAACTTGTTAGTTGTCCCAAGTATACATAAATCCAGCCCAGCTAAAGACCCACCTTTTTAAACAACTCTGATTGCTCCACCCGCCCCCTTCTTTGTCAGTCTAATCAGTCTTTTGACTTACTTTTTTCACCACAATCAGAGCCGGATGCTCCTGGTGGAGCAGATGTCCCACTCTATAAAACTAAGTATGTACTTAGGGCCCAGCCCTGCCTTTTCCAGTACCTGCCAGAGGTAGTCACAGTCCACCGAATCAAAATCTTTTTCGCTATCACGAAATGCAAGTGTCTTCTCGCAGCTAAGGTTCAAGATATACATGTGGAGGCTGACTCAAATTATAAAGGGTGCTCCTCTTTGGATTCAATCCACATTGGTCAAAGTGTATTAAGGATGAGAGGTAGGGCAACGGATGCGCCACCAGTATGCCGCTGAGGAATTTAACATCCACATTTAACAGCAAGAGTGGTCTATATGAGGAAGCCTTTGTCGGGTCCTTGCCAAGTTTCTGAACCATAATGATCAGCACCTCACCTCTTGGTGGCCTCTTGGTAGACTTCTAGTAATCTGTCTACCACTGTGACTGCGTAATGGTGATTACACTCAGCAGGGAGGCTATTGCTCCACGGCTTTTGCCGTTCTCCACCCCCTAATCGCCCTAAGAGTCTCCTTAGAGTAATCGGCATATCCATGGCATCATGATCATGCGCCTTGAGGCACGGAAGCATATTTTCTGCAAGGTATTCTGCACCCCGGTCGCTCAGCCCATAATGGCTAACTGTGTGCTAACCAGGACACCCTTGCCATCTCGTATCACCAATACAGGGATCCATTGCTCATCCTATCGTGCCAATCAGGTAAGCTTTGCTCCTGTCTTGTCACCCACCGTGTGTAGTCTCTGGTGGTGTGCTGTGTAGGTGTATTTCTCCAGTTTACGCCAGCCATCCAACAGTTGCTTACTGCACTGCTGCCGCCATGGCGGGAGTCTATCAGGGTTTGTGGGTAGCACACTTTCTATGGTTCTCAGGCTCTTCTCATGTTTGTCCAAATCACGTTCCAGTTGGCGTGTGACGCCTTAAGCAGTCTTGAGACACATGCCTTCTTGGCGTTCCAGTCCATCGCCATGCTACTCATGCCACCCTAATTCTCAGCAAAGGAGCACTTCACCCACTGTCGCTGCGAATAGGGGGTATGTCAGCTCCTCCGCCCAAATCCTCCACAGTGGTATCACCAGGCATCCGGGCTCCATTCTAAAGCCCAGCAGTACAGGGGGCTGGTCTGACAGGTAGCGGGCCAAATAGGATACCTTCGTCATCCCCTGTGCAATACCGACCAACACAAAGCAGTCGTCTACTCGGCTGTATGTGTCCGTCGCGGGTGTGTAGCAAGATTATACCTTCTCCATCGGGTGTCTTTCCTGCCAAATATTGACCAGGCTGAGGCCCGAAGCATGCCATGTTTTGCCTTGTCATTAGAAGCTTGGTGTATCCCCATGGTGGCTCTCCATCAATTACCCTGTCTTGGGCGCAATTACAGTTACCCACCAGATTAATGTCTACCGCAAGATAGGCGGAGGCGGCCAATACCACCCTGGCTTAGAAGTCTGGACTATCATTATTAAATGCATATACACTCAACAAACATATCTCTTTTCCGTTCAGGGTACTGAGCAGGGTCACATTCCTCCCGCCCAGGTCAAGCACACACCCCTTGTGTTGAAAGGGAAAACCAGGGGCCACCCATATCAATGCACCCCAGACATACCCAGAACCACAATTGTCCACTCCACCTCTTCCAGATACCAGGGACGCATTCCTTCCATACATGAGTTTCCTGCAGGAAGACTATGGACACTTTGTTGCATTTCAGATAGCCATACACTCTGTCACGTTTCTATAACTGGGTAATCCTCTGACGTTCCACGTCATAAGTTTAAACAAGTCACCTGCCATATCCAGTCACTATGAATTCAGTCCATGACCTAGCCCAAGCGAACCCCCTTCATCCAATCACCCCACTATGTGAAACAGGGGCGGGAACAAGAACCACACAATACAAGAGCAGCGTACAATTCCCCATAACAACAAATAGTAACAAAATACCCAGCAACACCCCCCACCCCATGAGCAGCATTGCCAAATCACCCGGTCCAGCAACAGGAAGGTGAAGAACTAGAATCAAATGCCCCAGTCCCATGAATCAAAGAAAGAACAGTCCACTATGAACAAGAGCTTTCTGCTTCCCTGGAGCCTAGGGCTCAGAGGGAGTTGCATGGCCAAGGCACTCAAGCTCATCCCCTTTGCCCGCACACATCTCCCTGTACCCTCCTGCTGGCATGTTACGCTGTTCAGGGAGCATAATCACAGTGCACCCAAATAGGCTGTCCCACCCATTATCCAGGGCAGGCAATGCAAGCAACAATACCCATCACCTGGAAGTCCAAGAGGCGCCGGACCAAGTCCACAGCTCAGCCACAGTACCTCAGTAATTGCACATTTAGTTTTACACCCCTTAGGCAGTTTCAGTACTCATTATAAGCAAGACACAGTTCAGGATGGGCTAACGTTCACACTGTTGCTGCCAGTTCCAGGATCACTCCACCTTCTCTGAAACGATTCTCTTGAGTCTGGCATGATGTCAGTTTATAGGAGGGTACCATCTGGGCAGATTAGGACCCTTCCTGTCTGCCAATTGTCATCCAGACTATTTGTTTGCCCACTTCATTTCCGTAGGTGAGCCGAGAGTCTCTGTGCATTCTGGAGCACAAATCATCTCCCCACAGTACCCAGGTGAAGTCCCCCAGCTAGTTGCTTGCCTCCACTGGGGTGAAAAAAAACACCTTCTCACCATGCAGAACTCCCAGTTTTGCAGAGGAACATCAAGCTATATTTCAGGTTAAGGTCAATCATATGTTTCTTGACAAACACAAATGTTTTTGTTGGTTTTGCACTGTTTGTGTGTAATCTGGGAAGAGTGAAATAGGTTTCCCATCAAACTGCCAGGGGCCATGCACTAAGACGTACTGTAGAATACTGTCTTGGTCCCTAAAATTAAACAGGCCTCCGATAAGGGCTTTCAGCGTCACCCTAGGCTTCGCCCCAATGGGCTCGTTCAATTGTGAAGTACTTTGACTACCTTTTGGGGAGCAGGACATTAGCAATTCAGTCCTCTAAGAGCAGTTCTGCTGATTGCCCAACTGCCTTCTCTGGGAAACCTATGAACTTTACATTTTGTCTTCAGGACCGCCCCTCAGAATCCTCTATTCATTCGTCCAGTCAAGACATCAGTTTTTGGAGGTTTAGCACAGTGTTGCACAAAGTAAGCACTTCTTGCTGCAACACCCCCACAATCCTCTACCGTAGTGACCTGATCCCCCACCTTTCGCAAGTCCAAGCACAGCAGATTGACATCAATTGTGACCGAGCCTATGTAAGTGGCCAGATCATTCCGAAAGCCCTGTATCGCCATCATCAAGTGCCGAGTATCAGAGTATCAGAGCAGAGTCTGCCGGCCCTGCTCCATGTTGCCCCAGGTCTTTTGCAGCATCCTCTCTGGCAGTGCCTTCAGGGTGCATAGCATGTGTGTAATTCATAATTGTATTAGTCTGTGCTAACTGGGCTGTCTTGTCATTCCCCATGTTGGCGATTGGCCAACCACAATCCCAATTATAGTTCACGATCTCACTGCAGATGTGGCTGTTCCTTCTCAGAGGCACTAAAGGGCCAGGACCCACAAGGTCTAACAGACTGAGTTTTGCACCCAAAGGGTCACCACAGCAGAGAACCTGTTCAGGGGAGCACATGATCTGTCCAACCAGGGCTGCCTACCTCCTCCACACCCAGAGCTCATTAGGGGCTGTACTCTACAACAATGGCTCACTTCACCTCCTGCAGGCTCTCAGTAGATTGCTCCCAGCATGCATCCAGTAATTCGGCAGTCAGGGTTGCCATGCGGTCAGAAGCCTAGGGATCGGCACTTCTCGCAACACATCCCAGCACAGCGTCAATTAGGCCCACCAGGGAAGCGCAGCGGTCAAGCTTTCATACCTGCCTCCTCTGTGTGCTGCAGGTTTAATGTGTCCCCAAACAACGTCTGCTTCATTTCAGGACCACCGGAGGAGAAAGTGGGAGGGATCAATCACTCTCAGTATTCAGCCCAGCCAGAGCTGCCAGTCATGGGTGGGTGGGCCTTGCTCTGCACTACTCATCAGCCAGTGGCAACTTCAGTGTTGTTCAGGCCTGTCGGGGGAGGGCATTGTTTACGCTTCCGCTCCCAGCTCCTCTATTGAGAGCAGGAATGGCAAGCCCCCTAATAGCGCCCGCTGTACATCCGGGCATCAGAAGGAGAAAGCAAGAGGAGGCCCAACCATTCACATTTTTCCAGCCTGGGCTGCCATTTATGCACGGACTGGCCTCTCTCAGCACTTCTGCCCAGGGCTACGGTGCCCCATCCCAGCGCAGTCCTCAGACTTGGTCCGAACCTTGTCACGAGGTCACCCAGCCGCCACCTTCACAGAGTGTCCAGAAGCCGCAGCACTCAACTTGCAGGCCTTAGTCCCTCATCATACGACATAGTCCAGCAGTTCTGCTGCACTCTTGTGCCACAGGGATCCTTCAATGGTCTTCAGCACTTTGAAATTCAATCCCTCTGCTCCTGATTTGAAATTAAGGTAGGTGGTGGACGTCGCACCCCTAGATGGCACCCGATTGAGTCAGGATTCCCTTTTTGCCGGATGGAGCTCCGTAAGGAGCAACTAGTCAACCATTTTACTTGACCATGCCCCCCCTAATAGTGGCTCTTATATAATTTTCATTCCCAGTTCTTGCATTTTGAACTCTCAAGATGTACCGCTTTGTTGGTCTCAGCTCAGTTTTACTGTGTAAAGTACATACATATATACATACACTTCAAGTTCAAGTTCAAGTTCAGTGAATTGTATAGCGCACTACTCACCCAGAGGGTCTCAAGGCGCTTGATTGCGGGTGGGTGCATTATTTGTTGAATAACCAGGTTTTTAGCTGCTTTCTGAAGGAGAGGTGGTTCTGTGTGAGGCGGAGGTGAGTGGGGAGAGAATTCCAGGTTTTGGTCGCTAAGTAGGAGAAAGATCTTCCTCCCATGGTGGATCTATTGATGCGCAGGGTTGTGGCGAGGGCTTGATTGGATGAGCGTAGGTGGCGGGTGGGTGTGTAGAAGGACAGTCGTTTGTTGAGGCATTCGGGTCCTAGGTTGTAGAGGGCCTTGTGTGTGTGGGTGAGGAGACGAAACGTTATTCTCTTGTTGACGGGGAGCCAGTGGAGATCTTTCAGGTGACCGGAGATGTGAGCTCGGTGGGGGATGTCTAGTATGAGTCTGGCTGAGGCGTTTTGGATGCGTTGGAGTTTTTTCTGTAGTTTGGCTGTGGTTCCGGCGTAGAGGGTGTTTCCATAATCTAGTCGGCTGGTGACCAGTGCCTGGGTGACTGTCTTTCTTGTTTCGGTGGGGATCCAACGGAAGATTTTCTTGAGCATGCGAGGTTGAAGCATGATGATGAGACAGCGTTGACTTGTCTGGACATTGATAGGGAGGAGTCTAGGATGAAGCCCAGGTTACGTGCGTGGTCTGTAGGTATGGGTGCTGTGCCCAGGGCTGGTGGCCACCTTGAGTCGTCCCATGCAGAGGGGGAAGGTCCTAAGATGAGGACTTCCATTTTGTCTGAGTTTAGTTTTAAACGACTGTTCTTCATCCATTCGGCTACTTCTTTCATTCCTTCATGTAGATTGGTTTTGGCGGTGTTTGGGTCTTTGGTGAGGGAGAGGATCAGCTGGGTGTCGTCTGCGTAGGAGATGATGTTGAGGTTGTGTTGTCGCACGATGGATGCAAGGGGACTCATGTACACGTTGAAGAGGGTGGGACTGAGCGACGATCCTTGTGGTACGCCGCAGATGACTTCAGTGGCCTCTGATTTGAATGGGGGGAGGCGGACTCTGGGTTCTTCCGGCGAGGAAAGAGATGATCCAGTCCAACGCTTTTCCTTGTATTCTGACCTTGCTGAGGCGTTGTATGAGGGTGTTGTGACAGACTGTGTCGAAGGCGGTGGAGAGGCCAAGTAGGATGAGGGCAACTGTTTCTCCGTTGTCCAGTAGCGTTCGGATGTCGTCTGTAGCAGCGATGAGGGCGGTTTCGGTGCTGTGTTTTGCTCGGAAGCCGGACTGTGAGGGGTCGAGGGATTTGTTGGATTCGAGGAAAGCGGCGAGCTGACTATTGACGGCTTTCTCAATGACTTTGGCCGGGAAGGGGAGGAGTGAGATGGGGCGGTAGTTCTTAAGTTCAGAGTGGTCTGCTGTGGGTTTCTTCAGAAGGGCGCTGAGTTCGGCATGTTTCCAGCTTTCTGGAAAGGTAGCGGAGTTGAAGGAGCAGTTGATGACATCGCAAAGATGGGGTGCGATGATGAAGTCTGCTTTGTTGAAAATGTGATGGGGACATGGGTCGTTTGGTGATCCTAAGTGGATGGAGTTCATCAGGCGGATGGTGTCTTCAGTCGTGATTGGGTTCCAGGCGCAAAGGTTGTGAGAGTGCTGTTTTGGTTCGGAGGTGGGTGGAGTGGGTTGTTCTTCGGATAGGTTTCCAAAGCTATTATGAATGTCAGCGATTTTGTTGTGGAAGAAAGAGGATAGAGAGTCGCAGAGGACTTGGGGGGGGGGGGTGATGTCGTTGGTGCCGGCGGTGGGGTTGGTAAATTCTCTGACGATGTTGAATAATTCTTTGCTGCAGTGGGTGTTGTTGTCGAGTCGATCCTTGAATGCTGATTTCTTGGTGGATCGGATCAATTGGTGGTGTTTGCGGGTGGCGTCTTTGAAGGTGGTCAGGTTGTTAGTGGTTGGGTTTTTTCTCCAGGTTTTCTCGAGGGTACGACAGAACTTCTTGGATTTCTTAAGGTCATTGTTGAACCAAGGGGCCTTTTTGCTACCTTGTTTGATCTGGTGGTTTTTCAAGGGTGCTAATTCGTCAGCGCTGTGGGTGATCCATTGTGTGAATTTGGTGGCAGCTTGGTTTGGGTCCGGTGATATGGCTGGGGGGTTTTGGTTAAGCGATGTGAAGAGTTGATCGGTGGTGATTTTGTTCCAGTTTCTTCGGGGAATAGGTTGTGGTGGGATGTGGGTCGTGGTTTTTTTGTAGCTGAAGTGAACGCAGCTGTGGTCTGTCCAATGGAGAGCTGTGGTGTGATTGAAGGAGATGTGTTTGCTGGAGGTGAAGATAGGGTTGAGCCTGTGTCCGGCTAAGTGGGTGGGGGTGTCAACAAGTTGTTTGAGTCCGAGATTGGCCAGGTTGTCCAGAAGGGTGGTGGTGTTGTTGTCGTTATTCTTTTCCATGTGGAATTTGAGGTCTCCCAGTAGAAAGTAGTTCTCGGAAGTGAGGGCATGTGGGCTGATGAAGTCAGTGATGTCTTCATTAAATTGTGTGCGGGTTCCTGGTGGTCTATAGATGAGGGTGCCTCTAAGTGTGGTTCTGGGGTCGGTGTGGATCTGGAAGTGAAGGTGTTCGACGGTCGCGATTTGGATGGTGTTCTTATGGGCGATGGCAATGCCTCCTCCTGTTTGGTTGGTGCGGTCTTTTCGGATGATCTTGTAAGCGTCCGGGATGGTTGCTGATGATGCGTTCATCCATGTTTCTGTAAGGAAATCGATGTCCGGTGATGTGGTGTCGAGTAGGTCCCAGAGTTCAGTGGCGTGTTTGTGGACCGAGCGGGTGTTCAGCGGGTGTTCAGCAGGATGCACTTCAGGTGGTTAGGGTCGGAGCTGTGTTTGGAGGAGGAGGATTTGGTGTGGGTCCTGATGCAGGCGAACTTGCAAGAATGGCATGCGAATGGTCCGTGAGTGTGTCCTGGGGTAGTTACGCAGCAATGTGGGATGCGTCCGGGGTTAAGGGCAAGGAGAGTAGCGGAGTCGTACGTAATGCGGGTGGAATGGGTTTTGTGAGGACCAGGGGGTCTGGCGCTGGGCGCGGTCCAGGCGCGGACGAGCGTAGACGGGCTTACCTTTGGCGCGCATGGGGCGCGATTGCTGCGCGTTAACGCTGCGCGCAAAAGCATCTGTCATAAATGGGTGGTGGAGGGGGGAGGGACGAGGGAGGGTCAGCTGGGAGGCGGAGGGCGGGGTGGAGGTCCGGGCAGGGAGGCACAACAACAAACTACAAGATGGCAGCAGGCCAAAAACGAAACTGGTTTGGGGCAAAACCTAAAGACAAAGCTATACAATAATACAGTGAAATGATTTAATTTAAAGGCACAATGCGATTCCACTGACGGCGTGCTTATTAATTGTAGCGTTGCGGTAATTGAATTCACACGACAGCAGACAGCCACTAATGCGCGTATTCGAGGCTAAATTATTTAAATATTAAATAGGCAGCAATGAGAAAATAGCAATGCGAGGAAAGGCAGATTGCAATTGTGAGGCGCTACGATACCACTGCAGTCGGGGCGGGGAGCTGCGTGGGGAGCAATCGCTTCTGGAGGATTCAGGACGGTCACAGAGAAGATGCCGGAGGGTAGGGCCTGTAGTATCAGTGGAAGGGAGGGTCAGCTGGGAGGCGGAGGGCGGGGTGGAGGTCCGGGCAGGGAGGCACAACAACAAACTACAAGATGGCAGCAGGCCAAAAACGAAACTGGATTGGGGCAAAACCTAAAGACAACGCTATACAATAATACAGTGAAATGATTTAATTTAAAGGCACAATGCGATTCCACTGACTGCGTGCTTATTAATTGGAGCGTTGCGGTAATTGAATTCACAGGACAGCAGACAGCCACTAATGCGCGTATTCGAGGCTAAATTATTTAAATATTAAATAGGCAGCAATGAGAAAATAGCAATGCGAGGAAAGGCAGATTGCAATTGTGAGGGGCTACGATACCACTGCAGTCGGGACGGGGAGCTGCGTGGAGAGCGACCGCTTCTGGAGGATTCAGGACGGTCACTTCTATCTAATATTTATGTGTTTACAAAACATGTGATTAGATTAAGATGGAGTTAAACAACAATGAAAACGCCTAAATAATCCTTGAAGACCTCAATCACAAAGTGTTAAGATATTGCTGGTGCATTTATGAAAATTAACTTACTTTTGTTTACCTATGGCTTTAAATGCAGTCTTCCACTCATTCATCAATTGAAAATAATGGTTACCAGTTGCACCGGAAAATCATGAATTCCCTCAAAATCTATACAAAGCTGTAAAAATCTGTCCATTTTCCCAATAAGAAGTATGCAGTTGCAGATGGAGAAGAGGGTGGTTGCATAAATCTCCTTTTAAAATATTCTTTAATGCATTGCTGTCATATACATTGCTAATTTAGAATCAAAGAATAACCTCTACCTTGAGGAGTTTCCTTTCCAGGCATTAACTCTGAAGAATAATCGTATGGATGATGCTAAAGTAGCTAGTAACTCGTCACTGTAGTCTCAAGGTTCCCCTGGGGCAACTACACGTATTATGTCATTGCAATTTGTTTAGTTCAGATTATGTCACTGGTAGTGTTTTCAGTAGTCTGATGACTTTGTACGTGGTATCAATGCTGTGTCAGATTTCTCTTATTTGTTATATATATTGTGCTCAATTTTCAAGCTGTGACTTACACTAGGAAATTCAGGAGTAGATCGGGAGAAAAATAGGCACAATCAATCAATCATTTCATTTCATTAATCTTTATTTCGATCACAGATCATAAAAGATGCAAAACAGTACATACATTTAAAAACTTATTAAACATAGTGTGATCCAAATTTCTAAGAGTAGTTAAAATATAAATAAGACATTTGTGGGAAGCCGCTGGTCATGACCATTTATGCCAGGCATTTCATCATTCGGCTACGGGTAAACCACAGGGAGGTTAAAAATTTTGACAGTGCAAAAACGATAGGAGGGGAAAGATCAGATTTTAGCACTCTATAAGCAGTTTGGTGAGATCTAAAACCCAAGTTCCTGAGCATCGGGACAAGCCAATATTTCCTGCTCCGCTCATAGCCCTTGCAAAAAAGGACCGCATGCATGTCGTCCTCTTTCGGGTGTGCACACATTGGGCAATTTGATGTAGTGGAGCAGACTGACCAAGATGCTGTAAACGAAGCTAGAGGAAGGCATCCATAACGCCATTGTAAAAACAGTTTCCTGGTTAATGCAGGGGAAATCTCATCTAGAGTTTTTTCAAGGGAATAGGTATCTTTTATTTTCAAGAATAAATTTGTCAGAGACCCCTCGCGAGTGACATTAGAGGCTCTGGTGAGCATCATGGCGTAGTAGGTGTCCGCGAGTGTCTTTTTTGGGATCTTGGTGCAGGAATTAAGAGGATCAGTCCATAGTTCCGGGAATCCCATTTCCTCGCACCTTCCCTTGACGTAAGTCAACCAAGGAATCCTCTTTATGCTCCGTAGTTCCAGGAATTCTTGTAGTTCTTCTCTATAGCTTACGAGATCTGGGCTAGACCACAAACGCCTCCAGAATTTTAGGGGTTTTAGTCCTAGCTCCTCTGTAATGGGTCTGATTCCCAAATCCAACCTGAGTGGTAGTAGTGGGGTGCTCTGGGGGAGGGCAGCTACCTGTCTCAAAAACTTGTTCTCCGTGATCTGTAACTTGGGGTACTGGGTGTATCCCCACAACTCTCCCCCGTAAGTGACCCCTGCCCTAGCTTGTGTTTTGTATATGTGAATAACTGGGGTAAGTGGTCGATAACTAGATTTGTTAGCCAGACGCAAAGTGCCACCCGCCAACTGTGCCAGTTTGATGGTCACTTTGGCCTGGTGGGCCGACCAAGTTAAGTGTTCGTTTATAGTGATCCCCAGGTATTCGATATTGTGCACCCGTTCTAATTGAACCATGCCTAGCTTGGGGGGGGTTCTATTCCGGGAGTTGGGATTTAAAATCATGAATTTTGTTTTTTGAGGATTGACTTCCAGTCCCCGATCGGAGCAGAAGTTAAGGAAGCCGTCCAGAATGCGCTGAATCCCCATAGGGGATTTAGACAGCAACAGGGTGTCGTCTGCAAACATAATTGCAGGCACCCTGTTGCCGGTCAATTTGGGGGCATCTGAGTTGGCGATCCTGTTAAGGTGGGCAATTACCCCGTTCACGAAGATGCAAAACAGGGTGGGTGCAAGTACACAACCCTGTCTTACACCTCTGCGAACGGGGAACCGCTCAGATAGTTTCCCACCTTTGCCACACCTAACGCGGGCATAGTTATTAGTATGGAGTCTTATCAGGATTGCCAAGATATCGGCGGGGACATTGAGTTCTTTCATGACATTCCACAGCCTAGCTCTAGGCACCAAATCGAAGGCGGCGCGTAGGTCTACAAAGATGGTATAGAGACTGCCGCCTTCGATTATCGCTGTTCTCCAATAGAGCAGTTGTAACCTAAATATTTGGTCTGTGGTGGATACACCCTCCCGGAATCCCGCCTGGTATGGGGACAAGATCTCCATTTCTTGAATCCATGCTTGCAGACGATTTAAGATCAATCTGCCAAAACGTTTTTGGGAGATATCTATCAGACTGATTGGTCGATAGTTGGACGGGAGCAGGGGGGATCCCTTTTTATAGATTGGGACTACCTCTGCTCCCGTCCAAGTATCGGGCACAGTCATTCCCTCCTGGATGGCATTAAATATTAGTGTGAGGTACGGTGCCCAGATCCCTGGTTCCTGTTTGAACAGGTCCCCCGGGACCCCGTCCAATCCCGGGGCTTTTCCAGCAGCTAGACCTTTGATGGCCTCCCTCACCTCTTTCTCAGTAAATGCAGCCCCCGAAGGGGTAGGTGCGGGCAAGAGACTCGCAATACAAGAATCCTGACCTCTCTCTGCATAAAGTGCTTCAAAGTGGGCCTGCCACACTGGGGCGGCTATATTGGGTTCTATTGCCGATGATAACTCACCCGTACCATTCGCTACTACCCGCCAAAATTTGCGTGAGTCTCTGGTTGATAATGCCTTCACGAGATTCTCCCAATAGTCATAGTCCCATTCCGCCCTGGCATTCACTAGGAGGGACTTGTACTTATTTCTTCTCTCGCGAATTACTTCCCTGCTAAGGCGTCCCTTTATTGCAGAAAGCAAATGAGCCTTAGCCCTCCTACATGTAGCATTATACCAAGAGGTCTTTGGCTTATAACCCTTCCTTTTCATGGGAGTTGTGAACAGATCTTGTTCGAGGGAATCAGTAATAGTTTTGTGAATTTTTGCCAGTTCCCCTCTGGTGTCTTCGTCTGGGTTTTTAATGCCCAGATCAAAGGCACTCTCTAGTAAGGGAACTAGCCTTTCATAAAGGCGGGGGAGTTTGTCTGTGCTAGTAACCAGCTTCTCCCACTTCACTTTCCTACGGTTGGTTTCAAGTAGGAGACCCGACTTGTCAATCCCAGATCCCTGTGATGTGTCCTTAGTGCCGGGAAGGGAATAAGTCAGTTCCAGGGAGTTATGATCACTATCGTTTCTTGGGCACACTTTAAAATCAACTATTGCTGGCCACATGGAGGTTTTGACCATAATGTAGTCAAGTCTAGATTCACTACCAGGTTTGTTGTAGGTCGGGTTACTGGGTATATCCGAGCTACAACGGCCATTACATGCCCTAAAACCGAAATTAAGGGTAAGGGCGTTTATTTGTAGGGCTAGGGGAGTCCAGGCCCTTGGCGGTGGCGCCGCCGTCTCAGGTATAAGCCAGCAGGAATCTTCATCTAGGGAAGGACCGTCGCGTAATCCGGGCAGGGGTTCATAGTGGGAATTAAAATCGCCCCCGACCAGACAGGCGAGATCGCACGGCACGCCCTCTAGGAATCTAGCCAACTCTTCTATGGTAGGCGACTCTTTATGCATTTGGGTCGGCCTGGAGTAGATATTAACGATTAATAACTTTGTTGAGTCCGGCCACTCTAGTAGGACAGCCAACAGATCGTCGGAAGCGGTCTCTATATCAGAGGCTTGGCAACCTAGATCCGTTGCTACCCCTATCATTAATCCCCCAGATGGTCTCCCCTTTCCCCCCCACTTGGCTATTTTGGAAAAGGAAGCAAAGCCAGTTATGTCTATTGCTTCTCGCGCCCAGGTTTCTTGCAGGAGTATTAAGTTCTTAGATCTAATGTAGGAGGCCCATTCTAGACAATCTAATTTACTAGAGAGCCCTGCTACATTCCACGAAATTGCTGTTATGTGTGGTGTTTGGGCTCGCGACGGACTCACAGCAATATCAGTGGGCTCCAGGTGGGCCCTATAAGTTGAGGATGGATGTGTGAAGTCCAATGGACAAGTGGCAATGGGTGAGGGAGGGTTCACCATGGCTGGCGTCTGGGTCAATTCACCCAGACTTGTTATTAGTGTGCCCGCCAGTGTATGTGAATTTATGTCACATATGGAAACTACGGGTGTGTTGGTGGTAGTAGGGTAGGTTGCAGAAGCAACGTTCCCCTCTCCAGCCATCTGTCAGTCTACCATATCTAAGTTGCTGTATCGATTCTGTGTTGGTAGATAGGCAGGGTAATGCGTTCTATATGGTCCAGGTATTCCCCTCCTATGACCACCTCCCCCCCTCCTCCTCCTGGTGACAGTTTCCCACCCCGCCTCATCCCCGTAACCAGAGATGTACTCAGTTGGTCTCCCCCTATATGGAGGATAGGTGTTAATATCTCTGTGACAAGTTTCCCAACCCTCCAATAACTCTTGATGGTGCCCCCACCTATGATCCTCAGAGTCATAAAGATTGGAGGGGTAGAAAAATGAAAGGGGAAGTGTTTGGATGGTATTACCGAAGTCCTCATCAGTAACACAGGAGCAAATATATGCGGCTGTGTTAGGGTCTCTAAAGGAGACCAAAATACAATCTCCTCTGATGGACTTCCTAGTATGCCCCACCCATGCTACTCTCTTTGTCGTGGATATGTCACTCGCAGTACCTCTCGGTAATGGTCTATTAACCGAGAGCCAGTTTATTACTTTGTTCTTGAGTGAAGTATATGATTCAAATGTGGGTGGGTCAAGTTCTGGTACCCCAGCCAAAACTACAGTGTAGGGGGCGGCTTCTGGTGGGAGGTTTACAAACTGTAGTTTTCTTTTGAAGTGTGGCTTCTCTCCCTCAAGTGGGGGGTTGTCCTTGGTCTTGTTCAGGGGAGTTGGGACTGATTTTGATGAAGAGGTCGGTTTAGGAGTAGTAGTATTAGGCTGCTGCGAGGGTGTCGGGACTGTAAGTGTAACAGTAGGTTTTGATGCACTGTTTTTTGCAGGTTGTGTGGATCTAATTTTTGGATCTAATGATTTGGGGTTTGATACAGCCTGCAGGTTGTTGTTTTTAGCCGAATTAGAGCCTGTACCCTCCTTTAATGACTTAGTGATATTGCTGTCGGTTTTCCTGGCATCAGCGAGTTGCACCGTTGCCTTTTCGATGCTCACTAGTCTTGCTTCGATCTTTATCAGTCTTGCCTCTAGTGGGCTTAATAGAGACCTGAGCATTGAACCTATGTCCTCCAGAGTGATGTCATCCGAGGAGGTGTCTAATGGGAGATTATCAGTAGGTTGTAGGGGTGGGATTGATTTGGGTGGTCTGGGAGTGGGTGGAATTCCGGACCTAACCCCCGTTGCGGGTAGGGCAGTTAATTTCCTCCCCTTTCCTCTAGTTTGTTTAGATTTGGGGGTTTTAGACCTAGGTTCTTCTTGGTTTTGTGGCCCTTGCTTTTTCTTTGGAATCGCTCCCTCTCTGGCTCCCTTATTGTTGTCGCTATTGGAATCTACGGTTGGAGCTATCTCGGTATTCTGTGGTGGTATAGATTGCGTATTGGGTAACACCATTAGGCTCATGTCCTCTAGATCACTTGGGACGTCAATAGTGATTTCTGGGCTGTTTATTAGTGTGTCCGTAGGGTGAAATGATGTTTGATCGGAACTATGCAAGATGGGCCTGCCTGAACTATTTTCAGGCGTTCTAGCTAGTGCCATCGGTCCCATAGAAGATCTCCTTACCCAATCAATTTCTTGAGAAATTCTTCGCTCCAGGACTTGGATCTCCTCAATCAGGAGTGAACCAGCCTTGGCGAAGTAAGTGTCGATTGGGCCTTTGACCACTCCAGCAGCGACAAGGGAAGATGTTTTACTTCTTGTTTCCCGTGTGCACATTGTTCAGGGTGTCAGAGGTCTTGGTGGGGCAGGCAAAGAGCGGGGGCCCGGACCGGACTCTCCCGTACTCGAACGGCCTCAAACGGCCCGCTCTTTGCCCGGTCTTCGCCCCGTGCTCCGCCCCGCGCGCGTCCCGCGTCGCGGTTAAGCTGGGGTGGATTAAATGCACCAAGGCAGGGGGCGTGGCCGCCGGGGGAAGAGGCACCAGCTGAGTCAGCTAGGGCTGCTGGTCCTCGCAGTCCTCCGGTCGGCTCCAGGCACAATCCAACGCTCTATGCCACACCCAGGAGCGCGTTAGATCTTCACCGATTGTGAAGCCGCTCCCACTAGGCAGACACGGCGCGTATGCAAATGAGCGGCACCCGCGAAGCGGGTGTCGCGAAAAGTAGCGCTGGTCGTGGGTCCAGGAATACAGCAGAGTCTGTCTCTCTCCACCAAGGGCAGCAGTGCCAGAAGCACCCACTCGATGTTAAGACACAGGTGATCTTATTTCCGTGAGGGAGGGGGCGTGGCCGCCGGGGGAAGAGGCACCAGCTGAGTCAGCTAGGGCTGCTGGTCCTCGCAGTCCTCCGGTCGGCTCCAGGCACAATCCAACGCTCTATGCCACACCCAGGAGCGCGTTAGATCTTCACCGATTGTGAAGCCGCTCCCACTAGGCAGACACGGCGCGTATGCAAATGAGCGGCACCCGCGAAGCGGGTGTCGCGAAAAGTAGCGCTGGTCGTGGGTCCAGGAATACAGCAGAGTCTGTCTCTCTCCACCAAGGGCAGCAGTGCCAGAAGCACCCACTCGATGTTAAGACACAGGTGATCTTATTTCCGTGAGGGAGGGGGCGTGGCCGCCGGGGGAAGAGGCACCAGCTGAGTCAGCTAGGGCTGCTGGTCCTCGCAGTCCTCCGGTCGGCTCCAGGCACAATCCAACGCTCTATGCCACACCCAGGAGCGCGTTAGATCTTCACCGATTGTGAAGCCGCTCCCACTAGGCAGACACGGCGCGTATGCAAATGAGCGGCACCCGCGAAGCGGGTGTCGCGAAAAGTAGCGCTGGTCGTGGGTCCAGGAATACAGCAGAGTCTGTCTCTCTCCACCAAGGGCAGCAGTGCCAGAAGCACCCACTCGATGTTAAGACACAGGTGATCTTATTTCCGTGAGGGAGGGGGCGTGGCCGCCGGGGGAAGAGGCACCAGCTGAGTCAGCTAGGGCTGCTGGTCCTCGCAGTCCTCCGGTCGGCTCCAGGCACAATCCAACGCTCTATGCCACACCCAGGAGCGCGTTAGATCTTCACCGATTGTGAAGCCGCTCCCACTAGGCAGACACGGCGCGTATGCAAATGAGCGGCACCCGCGAAGCGGGTGTCGCGAAAAGTAGCGCTGGTCGTGGGTCCAGGAATACAGCAGAGTCTGTCTCTCTCCACCAAGGGCAGCAGTGCCAGAAGCACCCACTCGATGTTAAGACACAGGTGATCTTATTTCCGTGAGGGAGGGGGCGTGGCCGCCGGGGGAAGAGGCACCAGCTGAGTCAGCTAGGGCTGCTGGTCCTCGCAGTCCTCCGGTCGGCTCCAGGCACAATCCAACGCTCTATGCCACACCCAGGAGCGCGTTAGATCTTCACCGATTGTGAGGCCGCTCCCACTAGGCAGACACGGCGCGTATGCAAATGAGCGGCACCCGCGAAGCGGGTGTCGCGAAAAGTAGCGCTGGTCGTGGGTCCAGGAATACAGCAGAGTCTGTCTCTCTCCACCAAGGGCAGCAGTGCCAGAAGCACAATCAATCAATCATTTGTAAAGCGCACTACATACCCGCGAGGGTCTCAAGGCGCTGGGGAGGGGGGCTGCTACCGATCGAACAGCCAGGTCGTGAGTATCCTCATAAAGGTCAGCAGGTCTTGGATCTGTCGTAGGCTCAGTGGGATTGTGTTCCATATCTTGGCGGCGAGGAGGGAGAAGGATCTCCGGCCGGTGGTTGTTCTTCGGATGCGCGGGACAGTGGCGAGTGAGAGGTCGGCGGAGCGTAGGTGGCGGTTGGGAATGTAGAAGGAGAGCCGTCTATTGAGGTAGGCTGAGCCGGTCTTGTTGAGTGCTTTGTTTGTGTGGATGAGGAGCTTGAAGGATATACTCTTGTTGGCGGGGAGCCAGTGCAGGTTTCTCAAGTGGGGGTGATGTGGTAGTGTCGTGGTACATTGAGGATCAGTCGTGCCGAGGCGTTTTGGATGCGTTGTATTCGTTTGGTGAGCTTGGTCGGGGCTCCTGCGTAGAGGGCGTTTCCGTAGTTGAGTCTGCTGCTGACGAGGGCCTGGGTGACTGTCTTTCTTGTATCTGTCGGGATCCATCTGTAGATCTGGCGGAGCATGCGGAGGGTGTTGAAGGGGAGGGGGAGACGGCGTTGACTTGCTTGGTCATTGAGATCGTTGAGTCAAGAATGATTCCCAGGTTGCGTGCGTGGTCAGTGGGTGTCGGGGCTACCCCCAGCGCCGTTGGCCACCGGGAGTCGTCCCAGGCTGAAGGGTTGGAGCCGAGGATGAGGACCTCCATCTTGTCCGAGTTCAGCTTCCAACAGCCTGATCTTTATCCAGTCGGCGACGGCCTTCATTCCTTCGTGGAAGTTTGGTGGTGATGGGGTCTTTGGTGAGGGAGAGGATCAGTTGAGTGTCGTCTGCGTAGGAGATTATGTTGAGGTCGTGCTGTCGGGCGACGTGTGCGAGCGGGGCCATGTAAAAGTTGAACAGTGTCATTCTGAGGGAGGATCCCTGGGGTACGCCGCAAATGATCTCTGAGGCTTTGGAATGGAATGGGGGTAGGTGGACGCTCTAGGTTGTGCCGGAGAGGAAGGAGGTGGTCCATTCCAGAGCCTTGTCTCGTATCCCTGCGGCGTGGAGGCGCGCGTGTAGAGTGCGCTGGCAGAATGTGTCAAAGGCGGCAGAGAGATCTAGGAGGACGAGTGATGGGTCTCAACATTGTCTAGCAGGGTCCTGATGTTGTCGGTGGTGGCAATGAGGGCAGTCTCAGTGCTGTGGTTGCTGTAGAACCCTGACTGGGAAGGGTCCAGGATTCTGTTTTCTTCGAGGTATCGGGTTAGCTGTCTGTTGACAATTTTCTCGATGACCTTGGCCGGGAAGGGGAGCAGAGAGATGGGGCGGAAGTTCTTGAGGTCTCTTGGGTCTGCCTTAGGTTTTTTGAGTAGGGCGTTGATCTCAGTAAGGTCGCGGGGAAGGTCGCGGTCACTAGGGAAAGATTGATGACATTGTGCAGGTGGGTGCGATGGAGCTGCTTGCTGTGTTGAAGACGTGGTGCGGGAATGGGTCTGTGTGGATTGTGCTCATGGTCTTAATGGTGTCATCGACGCTCACGCTGGCCCAGGCTAGCAGGGGGTCGTGGTCGATGGTGTTGCGGAGGATATGTTGTGTACTTGTCTGTTGGGGCTGTCTGGGTGCTGATGCTGTTGTGGATGTATGCTATCTTGTGGTGGAAGAAGGTGGCGAGGGAGTCGCACAGGGCTTGCGATGGCGGGATGTCGTTGGTGTTGGAGCTGGGGTTGGAGAGTTCCTTCACGATGTTGAAGAGCTCCTTGGTATTGTGCGCGTTGTTGTCGAGGCCGTCTTTGAAGGAGGCCCTCTTTGCCACCCTGATGAGGTGGTGGTGGTTGCGGATGGCGTCCTTGTGTCCTGCGTGGCTGTCCGGAGTTTGTTCACTGTGCCATTCCTTCTCTAGTTTCCGGCAGGCTTGCTTGGAGGCAAGGACTTCTGGGGTGAACCAGCTGGCTCTCTTTCTGGTGTCTCTGTGGGGGGGTTTCTTCAGAGGGGTGAGGGTGTTGGCGCAGTCCTCGATCCAGCGTCTGAGGCTGTGGGCAGCGTCATCGGTGTTGGAGGGTTCGGTGGGTGGGCTGTGAGTGAGGTTTGCATGTAGTTGGTCTTCGGTGATTTTGCTCCAGCAGCGACGGGAGATCTGTTGGGTGTGGTGGTGAGTAGTGGGTTTCTGGAATGCGAAGTGGATGTAGCGGTGGTCGGTCCAGAGGGCTTCGGTGGTGTGGCTGATGGAAACATGCGGGCTTGAGGAGAAGACGTGGTCGAGCGTGTGGCCGGCTGAGTGGGTGGGCGTTGTGACGAGTTGCTTCAGTCCAAGGTTGGTGAGGTTATCGATCAGGGTTGTGGAATTGTTGTCGTTGTTGTCCTCAAGGTAAAATTTCAGGTCTCCGAGGAGGATGTAGTGGGTGGAGGTCAGGGCGTGCGTGCTGATGAAGTCAGCGATGGAGTCTCTGAACTGGGGACGGGATCCGGGGGGTCAGTAGATGAGGGTGCCTCTGAGGGTGGAGTTAGGGTCTGTGTGGATCTGGAAGTGCACGTGTTCGGCAGTGCTGAGCACGTCGTCAGTGCTAGTTGACACCCTGATGCTGTTCTTGTGGATGATGACGATTCCTCCTCTGACTCCGTTGGTGCGGTCGCTGTGGGTGATCATGTAGCCTTCTGGAATGGCTATGGTGATGTCGGGTGCAGAGGAGTCGTTCAACCATGTCTCTGTCAGGAAGGCGACGTACGGGGATGTTGTGTTGAGCAGGTCCCAGAGCTCGACGGCGTGTTTGCATGCGGAGCAGGTGTTCAGTAGTATGCATCGGAGGTGGTTGAGGTCTTTCTTGGCGGGTGTTTCGTCGGCTCTGAGGCTGGTGTAGCTGCAGTTCCGGCAGGTAATAGGACAGTGTTTCGGGGTGGCCTTGAAGCAGGTGTGAGTCCGTCCAGAGTTGAGAGCGTGCAGAGTGCTGGTGTCGTAGTGGCGGCGGTTCCTCGTGGCGGGTGCGGGGGCCAGGGGTTCTGGCGCTGGGCGTGGTTCAGGCATGGACGAGCGCAGATGGGCTTGCCTTAGGCGCACCAGCGGCGCGGCCGTGCAGCGGCTGGCATATATGGGGAGGTGGGAGGGAGGAGCAGCTGGGAGGCGGGGGCAGCGAGTGGGCAGTCAGGGCGGCGGGGGTGCAGCAGCGGGGCGGTGAGGGTTGATGAATGGAACAGAAGGCAAAAAGGCACAAAAAACTAGGGAAAACAAGTGTCACAGAAGGCAAGAGGGCACAGAAATACAGGGGAAAAATGAGTGGCAGAGATTGCAAAAAGGTCACAGAAATACAGGCAAAACGAGTGTCACAGAAGGCAAGAGGGCACAGAAATACAGGGAAAAAACTAGTGGCACAGAAGGCAAAAAGGACACAAGAATACAGGGGCAGCTGAGAAACAGAAGGCAAAAACGGAGAGAGAGGCACGGGGGCATGGAGGGGAACAGAAGGGGAAACCGGGCTGAGAGACACAGGGGCAGCGAGGGATACAGAAGGAAAATCCGGGCGAGGACACGGGGCAGCGAGTGGTAGAGAAGGAAACACCGGACAGAGACACGGGGGCAGCGAGGGAACGGAGGGAGGAAAACGGGCACGAACCACGAACAGGCAGTGGGGGAAGACAGAATAACAGCAGTCACAGACACAACAATGAAATACAGGCAATACAATAAAACAATAAAGTGGAAGATGAACAAACCTACGGCCTACCACTGGCCACCAGGGATGAGGTGCAGGTGGTGGAGGGCCTCGAACTTCCTCAGCAGCGGCAGCTGGGGCAGGGACACACAGGTGGTGCTGTGCGGAGGGGGAGCGACATACCTGGTGGGGTCACACATATTCAAAGAAAAAATCTTAGTGATTCAGGCTAATTATGTTTTGGTCACAATATATTTCCACATTTATTTTTCCTTCTGATTCAAAATTCCACACTAAACTCTAAGACACTTAAATACAGATTTAGGTAAGTAGAAATACAAAGGATCAAAGCCAAAAAGTATGCTGCTTCAGAAAAGAAGAAAATCTCTTACGCTCAACTTCCTGAAATCATAATTTTTAGGTCGAGCCTTAGCAGCGCATGCGCTGCTCTGCGAGGTATTTAGGGTATTCAGGTAGGACTTGAAGCTCCGCCCCTCTCAACCATAATTTTCATTGGCTTGTGTCATTGTCCTTTGTGAACTGTGGCTTTTCATTCATTTCAACACTCCTTTGTACCTGGCAAATAAGCTCGATCGGTCGGCTGGTGCCCATTCCTCAAGGAACTTCAGTACCTTGCTGCTCAAGCCGAAGAAATAAAAAAAAAAATGAAAACCTACAATCGTACATTCTAAGGTATTGCCCCGAAAATCTGGAACTCCCTTCCTGCGGAAACTAGATTGATTCCTTTAACATTTGCCTTCAAAAGGGAACTGAAAACTTTACTGATGAACAAGGCGCTGAGCTAGAAACTTTTGTCTGTTTGTCTCCTATCATGTACCGCTGATTAATGGGCTACTTGGCAATTGTATGGCCCCAATGCCTGCCTCTATTATGTCATTTTGTACTTGCTGTTATTTCTATATCTCATTGCTTTTTCCCACAATTATCTACCTATATGTTCCGCAACTCGTATGTAAAGTGCTCTGATACCCACTAGGGTCATGTTCGCGCTATATAAATCTTTTTAATAAATATAGGCTTAGTAGTCCCTCCTTAGTACTGCCTTGTCTCATCTTGTAACTTCCCATAAGTTCTGGGCCTCTTACTTGTGTTGTTACTCAGTAGGTTTTAATTATAGCCTCCAAGCACTCTTGCAGCAAGACACTCTCTCTCCTAACCCTTTATACATATATTTTTTTAAATAGCACTGTACGCCACAGTGGCAGCAGTGCTTTTGTTTTATTTGTAGTGCCGAATGCAGCCACATGTTTTTTGGTCTCGCTGAAGCAATGCGAAAAGTCTCCTCAAGCTGCGGATTAGACACAGTTCATGTGAGCCTTGCGCGTGCACATCAAACACCATCGGCTTCGGCATCAGACTTCAAAGGAATGTGCTCCCCCGCCTGCCCGCTTCAGACTTCAAAGGAATGCGCTACCCCGCCCCCTGCTTCAGACTTCAAAGGAATGGGCTCCCCGCCACAGCAATGCCGAGAGCTTGTTGCTTTATTGCTCTCACTTGAGGCCATGTTATTCCTACGTATACACTGTTTTTGTTTTCTTTGGAAGCGCCCCATGCTTCACATTAATGGAAGTTGTGCCAGGACAGGTATTTACAGGTTTACAGACACCAAACATGGAGTTTATGGTAGAATCAAGCATAACACCCTATGAAACGATGAACAGTATTCTAGTATTTTTGGTGAGATCACAGACACATTTACTTCCGGGTTAGAAGTAATTATAGCCATACAACACAACGAGTTATATGCTGAGACTTTGCCTAGTAGCTGTTGTCTTTACTAAGTGTCTCCACTATTCAGTTTGCATCAGTGTTTGCAAATCACTCATTTTTTTATTTTGTTGCTTTCCTCAGTTTGCTTTGTGTTAGATTTTAATACCTTTGTTTTTCTGCATAACCTGTTCAAATTCCTGTCTGCTGTGCATAACATTTCATTCATTCATTCATTCATTTATTCAAAGAAACTTTATTTCCGTCAATATGACCTTAAAAGTACAGAGTCCTAAAACCAATCATATCTTAAAAATTACATCAAGGCACACAAACAACAAATGTAAAACATTTCAAAAATCACTATACACATGATTAAAAAGTTTGGATACCTTTGTACATTGTATGAATATAGTTTTGGGTGATGTTAATAGGTGAAAAATACATATTTTTTTACGGAAAGTACATGGAGCAAAAAATAAGTGAATAAATTAGATAAAAAAGGGGATTCATTAAAAATATTAATAGGCCCCTAGGTAAAAACAGTGAGCTTATCCACAGGAGGGGAATATACTAGGTTACAATAATGACATGTTTCTTTCCCTATAGCAGATCCAACACATCCTTGGATGATTTCAGAAAAACCCTTCTAGTGCACCACATAGAGAACAGGAATCCGGCAAACTGAATAGAGAATCGGGATGCTGAAGTCATACTTCAGTATCCTAAACACCTCAAGGCAATGCCTACTGCCAATGTTCCTACAGATCTGAACCAACCAACGTTTCCTAGCTTTATAGTACCCGGTGCAGCTAAAGAAGACATGGAGCACTGATTCTTCTGGGTGATCACATGCCGGGCAATGTGCCGCTTGTTGGTCTCTCCACTTTGATGTAAAACAGCGGAGCAGAAGAATCCCAAACCTGAAATGTAAATAGAGCTTTCTTGCCGCTACCGGTTTAATAAGATGAAACACCATCTTAAAGCGGAAGGTGTCCTTTATTTCTAAGAAAGCTAAAGTTAATTTGCCAGTTTTGGCACATGAATGAAGTTGAGTCATTCTGTACTTTTCATAGTAGACCTTCATTTGTTTCCTTGATATTAAAGATTAGGCTAACTCAGGTTCCACCCAGGGTAAAAGTTTGGGAATAGTCCACAAGCGACGCCAGTACATTAAAGGTTTAAGGCTTGACACTTCTGCAATCGCCATCAACCCTGTGTCTAGTCGAAGCGGAATTAACGGGGTGCTATGAGGTAACCTAAACAACTGTCTAAGATATTGGTTTTCCACCTGTGATAAGGTCTCAAGCTTAAGATGACCCCATAACTCTGGGCCATATAATGCGCCACCTCGAGCCTGGGCCTTATAGATTTCGAATGCCGGGTTGACAGCTCTCTTACTGGACCTACTATAGATCTTCATGATGCCACCTGTCGATTGCGCTAATTTCAATGTCGACTTCGTAATGTGGGCCCCCCCAGTCCATGGTTTTAGTAATGGTAATGCCCAAGTAAATAAAAGATGAAACTCTTTCAAGGGGTTTACCGTTTAATGAAGGGTTTGGGCGTGTACTTTTTGGACTATTAAATGCCATAAATTTGGTTTTCTGTAGATTTATTTCTAAAACTCTTTCCCTACAGAATACCTCAAATTTATCTAAAACCCTTTGTATTCCCATGGGTGATTTAGCTACCAAAAGAGTGTTATCGGCAAGCATCATTGCTAGAATTCTACGGGAGGCTAACTTTGGGGCATCTAGGTCTTTTTCTGCTAGCAAGGCATCAATTTAGCCATTAATGTAAAGGGTGAATAAGGTTGACGCGAGCACACAACCCTGGCGTACGCCACGTTTAATGGGTATGGGTGCAGTGAGTTTACAATTCCTACTAAATCTAATTTGTGCATATTATCTTCGTGGAGTTGTTTGGTAAGTTAGATCAGATACATCGGAACCCCCATCTCACATAGGACTGACCAAAATGTTTCCCTTTGGCACCAAATCAAATGCTGACCTCAGGTCTACAAATATTAAGTAGAGACTGCCCCCCTCCAGGCAGACGGTCTTCCAGTGCAACAATTGCAATCTTAGTACTTGATCCAGGGTCGACAACTTTTCCCTAAACCCCGCCTGCAGGGGGGAAAGTACCCCCTTTTCTTCCATCCAGGATTTTAGCCTGAGGAGCAAGACACATGCAAACATTTTTTGGGAAATATCTATTAAACTAATGGGTCTGTAGTTAGTTGGTAGGAGAGGAGAACCTTTTTAAAAATCTGAATTATCCCCGCACCAAGCCAACTAGAAGTAATCTTCATTATGGCATTGAAAATTACCCAGAAATACTGGGGCCAGATCGATGGTTCACTCCTAACGAGATCCCCAGGAATCTTATCCAGTCCGGATGCTTTACCCGGTCTTATTTTTGCCAAGGCGCCCTCTATTTCCTTTAGACTTATACTTGTACTCATACTACTATTGGGGTAAAAATTCAAATCCCCTTCATTTGTAGGGCAATCCACTTTTGAGTAACGACCAGCAGTGGGGACATCCTCGGCCATCTTTTCCTCCGCATAGAGGGATTCAAAGTGCTCCCGCCAAACCTCTTCATCAAGGTTCGGTTCAACCGTTCTTTTGGGGCTAGAAGAAGCTGAATTTACAACGCCCCAAAAATGTCCTTATGTCTCTATCCCCTAGGGTAATTTTCAATGTATCCCAATTATTCATTTCCCACCTCTGTTTAGCTTCTTGAACAGCCTCTTTATAAGCCTTTCTTGTGATTTTTATTTGTGGGCGATTGTTGGCTTTAAGAGATACTACTAATGCCCTTTTGGCCTTACGACAGAGAGTGTTGTACCAGGGGTGGGATGGTGGCCTACCCGGCCTGATGGTTTTGTTGGGATAGAAGTTCAATGTAACTTCTCCTAAATTGGCATAATTAGACTTGACCGCCTCAAAGTCTTGATCGTCCCTACTTTGGTTGTATAAGTTGGACACCTCAACGAGCACAGGAATTAAAGCGTCATATAAACTACTCAAGTTGTCCTGCGATTGGTAAAAATCAGTCCATCGCAATCTCTTGCTGCAGTTTACAACAGTTAACCTGGGGTCAATAAGGTTATCTGGGGTATACACATTCTCGGGATTTAATACTTTTAGTTCTACTACTAATGCGTGGTGATCACTATCTAACCGTGGGATAATTTTTAAATCAGTCATCCTGTCCCAGGAATTAGAATCAATTAGGATGTAGTCTAATAAAAACCCACGATCCTTACTGTAAAACGTATAACCATTTGATGTGTCAGACAGTGATCACCCATTACACGCTCTTAATGAATGTTTTAGAACTGGACAATTCATCTGGATCACCAGGGGAGACCATTTTTTAACTTTTGGACATCTGGACTCTGGGATTTCCAGAAAATAATCCTCCTCCAGTATACTGTCAATGAACAAACCCTCAAGTGTCTCAAACTGACAGTTGAAATCACCTCCTATGATGGCCATTTGTCTTGAAGCAGTAGAACACAAGAATATGGTTAGTTCCTCCACCGTATTGGACTCTTTGCCCTTAAGGGTGGGCCTCGAGTATACATTTATTAGGGCAACAGGAGGCTTAGAAGGAAACTGCAGTTGGACACATATGATGTCAATAGAACCTGTGTCAATTTGCACAGCTGTACAACCCAGGTGTACACCTATCCACGTGGTAAGGCCCCAGAGGGGCCTTACCACGTGGCCCCAGAGCAGCACCCGTCGCAAGGTTAAAGATACGGGATGTGACTGCCAGGGTGGCGGTCAAATCCTAATTGCAACAGAGGGACCGCCGCGGACGGACGAGGTCCGTCCCCTATCCTATTAGGCCTATAAGGGTGTACGAAATTCACACAATTTGCTTTCATGTAATTACGGCAAATTATGCAAAATTATGCATAATTAAGCAAAATGTGAATCTGTCATTTTACGCTATATTTTAGCAGGAAATGTGCCCTTGAGTCTGTTTTTGGCGCGAATATGCATCTAAACAAAATTGAAAACAACAGCTGCTCACATTCTGTTGTTTTTTGTTCCTGTGCATTCATTGTCAATTTTTTGAGCAAATTGCTTGTTTGTGGTAAATATTAACTGTTCTCTGTAAATCTTTACAGGGAATGGTGCATAATTAATGCAAAGTAGTGTAATGGCATAATTTCATGTAACAATTGTAATGCAAAATTCCTCAAATTATGTGAATTTCACCAGCGTAATTTAAATTTTGACGAGGCCTAATAGAAACTGAGCTCCTCCATCATCCCTGAGACTATTGAGGAGTCTTTGGGATTGAAATCAGTGTTCGCTACTTATCAGACTCCTGACCAGGGCTGGGCTGAAAACCAAAATCGACCCTGGCAAAGAGCATGCCAGCCCCGGCAGGGAAAGGGAATGGGGGTGACATGCATACAGCTTTGTGCTGCTTATATTGCTGGGGGCAATATTGCAGCTATGCTGCAAAACTGGCTCCCAGTTACAGGTACGGCCCCCCCCAGGGGTCTAAAACCGGCCCCCACACAGGCAGCCCACTGGGAAATGTCTGGTGGCCACTGCCGCCAGTCCGGCCCTGCTCCTGACAGTTCCCGGAGCCTTCATCCTGTACATTTTTTCTATGATATCTGGTAGTTTGGTCCATGTCCCATTTGGAAGTGAAATCACAACTTCTAGAGATTGAACTCCTTGAACGCCAGTGTAGATCAAGGAGGTCTTGCAGTTATCTAGTCACAACTTTTTGAAATGTTTGTTATTAGCAAAACAGTAGACAGAAACAATAGATCTAGACTACGCTTTTCCATCTGTGATGTTGTTACTTCAGTAGCCTCAACAGTTTATTAAGAGATATTATTCAATAGCGTTTTGAGAAAAGCAAAATGTGGGTGCTGGGGGCTGATTTAAAGAAGGGTCATCATTACTAATCACCAGAAGTGATGTGTTGTGGTCGGTGGTAGGTTTTGGTAATCCTGCTGTGATACTGAGAATCCTCATGCATAATACATGAGGCTAGTTTTTGGAGAAAACAACATGACGGTCATGTAGCGCCTAACTAGGTAAAAAGTCAGGGTCAGACCCGTTACGTAGAACAATGGTAGGACAGATGGAGGTAAAAGGTTGTGAAACAGCAAAGGTCTATATTGGGGTACATTGGGGTTCATAACAGGTAAGCACACAACCATTACAAAAACAATGGAGGAGTTACCCCTCAAAAGATGGAGAAAAGAGATTCTCTCACAGTGGGTTAAAGTGCTCAATTCAGCACAGTCTGTCCCAACCTGTCAATGGATAATGCATATCCTTGTAGAAGACCCCTCACTCACCAACCTAGTTGGTGACATGCTTCATCATCGGGGTCCCAACCCATAGGCCGAGTGCCTATAGGGTGTGCTGCGACACCTGATTACAGTGGAGCGGGTTGTTTTCTTTTATGTGTTCAAGGCGATCAAATAAATGAATTTAAAAAGGGCCAACACTACTCACTGCAAGTTTTTATTCTTGAGTGCTTGAACCCTAATAAAAAATGTGTAACACCTATGCCTAATTAGGTAGACTTCGGTGTAAAATAAGAAGTGTCATTAAAAATAGCTAAGTGTGCTATGTGAAGTGTGATTAATGCTATTGATTAAAAAGGTCTACATGTTTCAACCATTGTATTAATTCATTGGTTTTCGTCAGGACCGTGATATTGAACTGGGTGGTCCGCACACGCTAAGGTGCGTCCTGCCCTAGTCCAAGATGGAGTACACAAATTGTGAACTCGTGTAAAATTGGTGCATTTTCTTTTATTCAAAGAAAAAAACACTTCCTTGCGGAATTACCGCTTCATGGGCACCAGCGCTTCCAAGACGGCAAGAGTCCGTCTCTTGCAGCTTCTGATCTTCAGACCGTAAACCTACTTGGTTCGACCGGCGGCGCCCCGAGGAGTGACCGGCTTGTTCCCAACTCACATAGATTAGTGTAAATTCCCTAACTCTCTCTTTTGTTATTTAAGCACACAACCATACCTATTGAGTATCCTTGGGTTAGGCCACTTTTAATCAACAAATGTTCAGCCATGACCCATGAGGTTTTCAGAGCTCTCTGGAAGCTGAGCCAGATAAATCACACACTTGTACAACAGATTTCATCCCAACAACATCTATTCTGGATACAATGTGCCACCATGCCCGCTATGATGCCTGCTTTTTCTCTTGGGTACCCTGGCCTCTACCCTTTTCTTCCTGTTTCTTGTTCTTATCCTGCTCATCCCTTTTTATGTCTTATACCCAGGACTTTCAAATAGACAAACAATCATGATTTTACATCAATAAATACAAGTGCTGACTATCAGCGGTTTTGATCGTGTTCTTGAATAAATGCAACATGGTTGAAAATATGCCAGATAGGGCAAGTCCATTCCACAATTTGGGTACCAGAAGTGAAATATGTTGTCTGCCAGAGTGAGAGTGCTTAAATGTATGGATGACCCGTAGGCATCTACATTTAGACTAGTGCAAGCACAGTGGAAAGTTGTCTTACATTTTCTGTGCTGAGGAACCAAAAGCCAGTCAAGTTGCCAACGGGACTCAGAGTACAGCCTTTTAAGACCACATGTCAACATTATCATGTTATTTTGCATTCTTTCAAGGTTATCACCAGGAAAGTTGTGATCAACCAAATATAATGCACGATCCAATCTGGCAAATATGACAGTATTGGCACAATGATGGATCAGGGAAAGGAAACAAAACGTTTCTGCCGGAACAGAAAGAAACAAATAGAGACTAATTATTCAATTTGAGAAACAAGAATGGTATTGCCAGATTTGTTACCTGCAATTTTTACCAACTCTTAAATAGTCTGAGAGTTGCCAAGAGATGATGTCCAGAAAAGTGGCCCAATAGATTTTTACTATCACCTACCAGTGAATCCTATATTTTATTGGCATTTACTTTACATTTTAGTTAGGGAAAAAAAATCTAATCAGGGTCATGTTGATTGCCTCTCGTAAAATTGCCCCCTGACTGCAGCCGCCAATCACTATCAGGTTTAGTTTAAATGTAATCAACAGTTTTGTTCCAAGAGTCCATATAGTTCCTGACATTAAACTGCAACCTTTGATGTAAGAGCCCTGTCTGTAGTCATAAGATGCTAGTCTCAGTGGCCGGCTGCTCCTTATGCGCTTAGTAAGCTTCCAAGGAATTGTAACGGAATGAAGACTGGATAAAATGGGAAGAACAAACATTTGCAATGCCATAGGTCACGCATTTGCGAGAGTTTAAGCCAGTGGCCTTGTAAATGACAATGCCTTTTATTTATCTGTTTTGCTAATTAACACATATATAAAAGCCATTGTCCTTTACAATGCCAATAGCTCAAACTATTGTAAATGTGAGACCTATTTAAAGAAGCGCCCACCATTGTCTCGGGTTGCTCGGAAAGTGAAAGCATGCTTGGCACGCTGTATGGTGCAGGAAAGCACATTGAGCCTGCAGTAGGATAAACTCATTAAAGAAAATAGTGCTTACAGGCTAAAAAAAGACATACCGTGTAACAACAGAAGTAAAAGGGCAAATCCTCATGTGAGGTTACAAATGAAGACAAGGAGGTAGTAAGGAGGGACTAACAAGCCTATTAATGAATCAGAAGCCAGCATTTACGACAGGGCAATGACACAAGCCAATGACAAATATGGGCGGGAAGTGGGCTTCAATTCCATACTCCAATACAGCATGCCACAGCCCATGCGCTGCCGTGGCTCAACCTAAAAAGCTACTTTCTGCTGTACTCCTACTACTTTTAAAGCCAGATTTAGAATAGGGTGTAAAACACTTTCACTATAAAACAGCAGTGTTTCCACCTGCTTTTCTCTGCTTACAAAGATTAAAATGACGTTATAGTTAGGTATGGTACAAAGATCTTAACTTGCGTGACAAAAACCCTGGAAATTCCCTGAAAATATCTAGACTTAGCAAGACTTTATAGTTACGAGTTGAAATAAGATCCCAAATTAACATTTAAAATCCTTCAACTACGTTACTTAAGATATCATCAGTGATGTCATCAAGGATGCCATTTAACATGCCATGAGGGATGTTATATGTGAGGCCATAACTACTGCATGGTGTTATCGTTCAGTAAACTATAGTGAATTGCGTTTTATTTTTTTTAAAAACCTTAGTTTTTTAAATCTTATTTCAACAGCTAACTAGATTTTATCCTAGTCTTTGTTTTTGTTCAGTGAATTTCTAGTTTGTATTTTTTAACATAAGATAAGATCCCATTATCTGGGCTGAGGTAGATGAACTTTATTTGCAAAGTTTTGTACAGATTGTCGAACACGCCAAAGCTATTAGAATAACAAAAACACAATTTCTTTGGAAATTCTGATCAACCTATAACTGCCACAGTGAGGTCTTGGACTTATTGCATGCTATTGGTACTACGTCTCCATATACATCATGGCAGTGTTTTGCACAAAGCCCTGTAAGTGTGCATGGCCAGGGCCAGACTGGCCGTAGGGGGCATCAGACATTTTCCGGGAAGGGTGGGGGCTGTTTTTCCAGCAGTGGGGGTGGTTTTAAATACTGGGGGCCGATTTTGCAGCCGTGCCGCAATATCGGCCCCCAGTTAAAAAAAAATCAGCAGTGCTTCACACTTGTACGCCCCCTGCCCCAAAACCCCCCGCCCCCTCCCCCCGCCGCCCCAGGGAGTTGGTCTGACAAATTTGCCAGGGCAGCTTTGGGTTCCCAGGCCGGCTGTGCCTGAAATGCTGGGAGATAGCTTCAACTCAAAATGGAGGTACATTTTAAGTGTCCATACCTGTTCACAGTAAGACATGCCGCAGAACAGTGGAAGGGGTCACTATAGACGAGGAGACTTCTGTTCCCATGTGAGAGCCTTAGCACCCTTTCCTCACAACATCTCGCTTGTTAACCCTCCCCCCCCCCCCCACACACACACACACACTCACATACACACCTCATTACAGTGTCAGCTGTAGTGACTGTGTAATTTGGTCTCACTTTTCCATCAGAAGGCAGCCTGGGTTGGGTAATAACGGGGCCATCATTTGACAACTCTGCCCGAGTGGGAGTGGGGGAGTTAAAACGGGATCAAAAAAGTTGCGTTTTACTTTTAAAACTCTCGGTGCTACAGGAATTGTACCTCCCCGTCTATGGAAAATGAGAAGGCGGGAAGAAAGAGGAGAGACGATCGAGTGGAAGAGGAAAAGTGAGAGACAGAAAAGCAGAGGGACGGAGAGACAAATTTAGAGGAAGAAAGAGAAAGGGAGTGACAGAGTATGTGTGAGTGAGAGAAAGGGGCAGAAAACGGTCGGAGAAGAGGGAGCGTTTAATAGGAAGGCGGTGACAAAGTGAAATTGCTTGTGGGTGAAGAAGCAGCCATTTAGGGGTGAGTCGGCTGGATAATGTGGAGACCCAGGGTGGCTCGGTGGCGGATTCACAGAGGGCCGCCACTCAGTGAGAGAGAGAAGCCCAAGGCTGTGGCCTCTCTAATTATTCCTGAACTGGAGGTCACCGTCGGTTGTCTGAGGGTTAGCCCGGGGGTGGCACGTGCGGATGACGCAGGAGCGCGCACGGAGGGTGCCACGGAAGGATGGCGCAGCTTCGGTGGCTGTAGCAGGGCTCTCTCTCGTGCTCGGGGAGGCGGGGGCAGAAGAGGCAGACGGGTCCCAAGGCTGCCAGACTCCGTCGGCAGAAGTCAAGCAGACGAATCGCTCTTTCTGCCTGGCTGCTCAGGCGGAAGAGACGCTCTGTGGCCTGGAGTGCCAGTGTGTGCTAGTCTCATGGCAGGGAACGTGGTGGTTGGGGCATGGGGAGGGCCTTGCATGTAGCCTAGCAACACAGTCTGCACCAGTGCTTTAAATGGGAAAAATAAGTGCAGATACTCATTAAAATGAGCTAGAGGTGTAGTGAGGGGGCGGGGTTAGGGGCGGGGCTAAAGGCAAGACATTGATGATACTTCGTGACTTTTATGTATATTAGTTGCAGCACACACCAAAACACATGAGAAATGTGTTTATATAAACAAAGCAAGTTAACTCATTACACAAAATGAAAGAGAAATGCTGCAATATGTTAACATTTCCTTTTTTTTTTGCAATAGATCATCATGACCCTCTTTAGAAGATATCTCTTGTCTCTTCCATAGATCTATCCATTCATCCTTTCATCCTACCATTTACCTGCTGATGTCCACCATTTAACCTTTACATTCTGTCGTCTATTCTGTCTTTTATCCATCATTCAGTTTTTCACCATTCCGTCTGTCCACCCTTCATATACAAACCTATCCATCGAACTCAAAACCTATCCATTCATCCTTTCACTCATCCATCTCTTTATCCACCCTTTCACTCATTCGTCAATCCTTTCGCTCATCTGTTCATCAACCCTTTCACTCCTTTATTCCATCCGCCCTTTCATTCCATCACCCTTTCACTCAATCCCTCCTTTCACTCATCCATCTTCCATCCCTTTCATTCATCCTCCCTCCCTTTCATTCATCCATCCAATCTTTCACTTATCCACCCATCATCTGCCCTTTTATCCAATCATCCACTACCTTTCACCCAGCCATCCATGCTTTCACTCATCCATCCATCTATTCATTCACCCATCCATCCATACATCCACCCTTGTTCACTCATCCATCCATAACATTTACACTATCAATGCAATGTTTATTGCCTCATCAGGTTCTCCATGAAAGTTGTGACTCGTATCATGCTCTTTTTGACTACTCCCTCGGAAACCTCTGTCATCTGACACTTGTTTGCACAAATGCGCAGGATAGTGTGACTGTGATTGACAGCACAGGGCCTGAACGACCCTGCTCTGTCAAGCACAGCGTGAATGTGAGCACCCGGACATTATTCAAATGTGCCCTGCTGAATAGTCAGCTGGGGCTCAGATCGGGGCTGCCGAAGCGGCGCCTTGGCTGCCAGACACACGTTCCACTCTGGCTCACCAGCACAGCCAATGAGCCTTATTTTTCGTGAGTACCGGTACTCTCCACGGCAGTAGAGAAGTGCGGATACTCAGTGATAAATCTGAGAAGTGCCGGTACTCAGTACCGGTGAGTACCTGCCCATTTAAAGCACTGGTCTGCATGCTATTGGCTAGGAAGCTAGTAAGGTAAAGGCCATCACTACGCCAAAGCACATGTAAGTGCAGTGAGAGTCCAGGGACATTTTAAGGATTTGGGGGACCATGGGCCCAACGTATTTTTGAGACTCTTGTTCAGGATAGCTTTGAATTCATGATCCAATGTCAGGTTTTTCATGTCCTCTATGGACAGACACACTGGTCCAAATTGAAGATGTCTTTCTATCAGTCAGGGATTGTGATGTGTTTTTTTCAATATTGTAATAAAGCAGCATCTCACTCATAATATTGATAATAATGTTTGCAACTGACTGCCATTTCTCATATGGCAGGTCCTGTTTTGATTTTAAAGGAACTTTTTTTATGTATGTTGCATGGTGCTGAAAAAGAAACACAATTTCTCTGCAACATGTCTGCAATAGGCTCCCACACATCACTCATATTAAAACAAGCATTTACAATGCAACAGTCTCGCCTTTGCAAAAGTTAGAGCCATTGGCATTGTAAATGAATAACTTTTTATTTAAGTGTTGGTTTTGAAAACAGAGAAATAAATGGCATTGGCATTTACAATGGCAATATCTTAATCTCTCGCAAATGCGAGACCTATTGCATTTGCACACACACACACAGAGCCACACACACACACACATACACAGAGCCATACACACACAGAAACACACACACACAGAGCCTCACACACACACAGAGCCACACACACACACAGAGCCACACACACACACACAGAGCCACACACACACACAGAGCCACACACACATACACAGAGCCACAGACCACGCGGCTCTTGGTGTGTCCTATCTGCGCTGGCAATTATCATCCCGCTCTCGGTATTCTTCCCCCGGGTGTTGTTTACTTTGCACCAAGTTCGGAAGTAGACACAGGATGTGACTGTAGCCCTCATACTCCTCTTCACTTCTCTCGTACATATGTACAGCTACTTTTACCACGATTGGAACACCCCTCTAAACTTCTCATAACACCAAAAGTCTTACCTCATAGGCCACTGCCTACCGATCACTCCAACAAATAAAGTGGCCTCCTACTCGTTCTACCAAAAGTGCTTTGAGGTCATGCTGGGGTATGAGGCGCTATGCAAATGCTACAATTCAATATATAATACCAAATGAGAAGGGATACACATAAGAAGATATAATGAAGAGTGGATGAACAGTGAAGGATAAAAGCGAGAAAGTACAAAATGGAGCAAGATAAGTAAGGACAGTGAGAAATGAGGTCAGGAACCATGGGTGCGTACAAAAAAATAAGAAATCGAGAAAAAAAGTGAGAAAGACAAACACTCGAGAGATAGATTGAAGAGGGTTGGGTCATGTTTTTTTTAAAAGTCGTGATCAGGGTGATAGAGGAGCTGAGAGGCAGCAGAGTGGGATTAAGGAATGGAGCTGGGGCAGCTGGAGGGTAAACCAGGCAGGAGCAAGTATGTCAGAGACTAATAGAGACCAAAGGAGGAACGAGAAAGGATCAGAAAAAGGGAAGATAAAGGAGGTATTCGAGTCAGAGGGCAGCAGGACAGGGGCGTAAATATGTCAGATTGATGGTGTGTGTAAGGGCAGATGGAGAGGCAGAAGAAGGGCAATTAGAGGAACAGATATGGGGCAGTGGGGATAGAGTGTAAAGAAATTACGCTTAATGGAGTGGATGAGGTTTGTGGTCAAGGGCGGGCTGGGGCAGGTACAGATGAAAGAGAAGGGGCAGTTAGAGGAACAGATGGGGCAGAGAGTGGAGAGACTGACACTGGGGTAGACGAGGGCAGGCACTGGCGGGGTCAAAGGCAGACCGTATGGTTGGGGCAGGTACGGATGCAAGAGAAGGTGCAGTTACAGGGAATTTAAGGAAGAGATGGGGCAGAAAGTGATGCAGCACAGAGTAGAGAGAACTGACACTCACTGGGGTAGATGTGGGCAGTTACTGGTGGGGTCAAGGGCAGACCAAAGGGCTGGGGCAGGTACAGATGCATGAAAAGGGGCAGTAAGAGGAACAAATGGGGCAGAGAGTGGAGAGACTGACACTGGGGTAGATGAGGGCAGGTACTTGCGGGGTGCAGGGCAGAGAGTTGGTTGGGGCAGGTAGGGATGCAAGAGAAGGGGCAGTTAGAAGGAAATTTAGGGAGCAGATGAAGCACAGAGTGAAGAGAACTGACACTCACTGGGGTAGATGCAGACAGCCACTGGCAGAGTCAAGGGCAGACAGTAGGGTTGGGGCAGGTACGGATGCAAAAGAAGGGGCAGTTAGAGGGAACTTTGGGAAGCAGATGGGGCGAGTGGGGAGACTGATACTGGGGTAGATGCGGGCAGGCTCCGGTGGGGTCCCGGGCAGGCCGGGGAGGGGCAGTTAAAGGGACGCTGGCTGCAGGGGGCGGGCCCAGGGATGCACTGGCCTCCTCCCCCTCCCTGCTCACCTCAGGGTGGGGGGGTGGAGCGGAGGCTGGGGCGCACCCAGAGGGGGGCAGGACCGCCTCAGCCCCACCAGGGGGGCCTAACGGGGGCTCTGGACCTCGGTCATGGTGTGGATCCTGCAGCACAGGCTCTTCCGTAGGGCCCACGGGGGTGGGGGCGGAGCGGGGGAGGGAGGGAGCCTGGCCTTGTATGGTGGCCCACTGGCCCAAGACGAGGCAGCATGGCCACCGGAGAGGGAGGGGTGGGGGCCCGGGGAGAAGTGCCATTGAAGGCGATGAGAAGCCAGTCAGCATGCCCCTTTCAGGCTCGCGTGACCTGCACTCCTCGTGCAGGGCTTCTTTTCACACGATGCATGAAAGAGGACATGTAAAAACGGGATATGATTAAAAGCATTACAGGTAAGCAATGTAAACCGATTCTTCCTCTTCGCTGCTCTCTGTGTGGTACTGCAGCAGATTTGCTTCCCTGTTGGCACAGAGCCCAATAGTATATCAGCATGGTGCAGGGATCAGATGGTCTCGATCAGTGCGGCGTTAAGGGAAAAAAAACAAGCGCTGCCTTTTGTCTTTTAGCCCCGTTCCTTTCAGACTGGGCGCCCGGACTTCCTGCTGGGGTAAAAGGTTCCTTATCTTCTTTATGGGGCCATCTGGACCCATAAAGAAGATAAGAAACCTTTTACTTCAGCAGTAAGTCAAAGAACCCAATCTGAAGAGGACGGGGTTTAAAGAGAAAGAAGAACGTCATTAGGACCTCTTCTCCAATGGCAGGCCAGCCAATGGAGAAGAGGGGCGGGGCATAACCCTCGCTAGTGAAGTTCACTCTGAGACATAAAATCTCGCGAGCTCGACTGCGCATGTGCGCAGTACGCCACGCGAGACCTAAAAATGAAAGGCATAAAATAAGCTATGTTTAAGAATCATTCAAGGTCATCATGGCAGGACTGTGTGGAGAACAGAGCTGGCCCCATCAGGGGTCCCTTGAAAGGCTAGGCCCCTGGGCCAGAGTCCACTTTGTCCATAACTTAAAATGTCTCTGCTCGGGTTTGTGTCATACTACCACTGAGCTAGGGGGAATTCAAAGATCTGTGCCCTAGTGCCGCAGAGTGTGATGTCAAGGGCATTGAATGATCTATGCTAGACCAACCTGTGATACCAAGGGCATGTGCAGTTGCTCTACACACTGTGATATCAGTGGCACATAGGAGCTCTGCCAGAGTGCCTACATGCTCTTACTCATCCCAGAACAAGGTGTCATGGGAATAGTTCAACAAGTGTTTTCTAACCCGCACTCTGGCAAAAAGCTATTAGGGGTCTTTCAACCCTTAATCATCCCAGAACAGGGCATCTTGAGAAAAGCATAAATGGTGTCTTTCAACCTTCAGCCTAGCAATAACCAAAGAGTGTTTTCTCAGCATGGGGTAACTCTGATAATTACCTTGTAGTGTAATTGCATGTTATTACTCCAAAATTCTGCAAGACTGTGCGTGTTGAACCTGACATCATCAGCACAGGTTTCCCCCGACGTTTTGCCTTCCAGCCTTATCCTTATGGTTTTTTTGCTGACTTCATTTTTGATGGTTTTAGGATTCTTCTATGTTACCACTGTTAACCAGAGCTAAAGTGCTTGTGATCCCTCCTTTAAACATGGAAACATTGGCTTACACCCAGTTGGCACATTTAATTTACTTGTATGTCCCCAGTAACATGGTACTACATGTACCCAGGGCCTGTAAATTAAATGCTACATGTGGGCCTGCAGCACTCACTTAAGTAGCCCTTTAAACATGCCTCAGGCCTGCCACTGATGCCCAGGTGTGCAATTTTGACCTGCCATTTCAATCTGACACTACAATTCTCTTTTTAAAACATATAAGTCACCCCTAAGGTAGGTCTTAAACAGCCCAGAGAGTAGCATGCAGTGTATTTAAAAACCGAGACATGTACTTTTAACGTTTGCATTTCCTGGTAGTGAAAAACCCTTAAATTCTTTTGTCAGTATTGCAAGACCTACCTCTTTCATAGGATAACATTGGGTAATTTATTGTATTTGATGAATGATATATTTCAATTGAGAGCAGGTAGGAATGTTGAGTTTGGTGTCTAATGTATTGTAATTTAAAGCCCTCTTTAGTGGCAAATTGGATTTCAAGTTGGCATTTTCAAGTCCCAACCATTTGGTGCCTGCAGCCTTTTAACTGGGTTTACTGGGGCACATGAGTAGGTGTAGCTCACAGTTGGTCTTTGTGTATTGCTCACAGACAGTGAAACAAAGGGCCATAGATGTTGTCAGGATGGACCCTCTCTGACTTGTTGAGGAAGAGGTGCTGTCACCTGCCACACTTGCACATCACAAAGGTTCTGCCTGAGCACACTCACAAAGGGTCTAGCACTAGTCTATTGTGACTCCAGACAACCTGTGGCCAGGTAAGGGTGGCAGGAAATTCCAAGCACCTCTGGGGTGGAAACCTCCAGAACCTTACTTGAAAGTAGGCACCAGCTAAATATATTGGACTTTCAGACTCAACTTTTCCCTATAATTCAGGACCTGTGAAAGACTCAAAAGGACTGCTGTACTGCTTTACAAGAAAGACTGCTACTCTATTGCCCTGCTGCCCAAGTGAAGGACTGGAATTGCATCTTGAACCCAGGACCACCAGAGTGACTTCAAGGGCCAGTTGGCTGGCCTCCTGATCAGAGCCTCATGGACAGTACAGGCTACAACAACCTTGAACCCAGCATCTGGACTCTGCCTGCTCTAAGTTCTGTTCCACCAAGTGGTGCCACCCTAGTCCTGGACCCTTTGAAGTGGGCTGAAGGTGCTCTGCCAGCCCATCTGTGGTCCCAGCAGAACTTATGCAGCGTGATGTATCACCTCCCAAGACTCCGCATTGGAACCATTGTGTGGCGCATCCATGACACAGGACTTAGTATCGCCACAGCAGCTCCTCTGAGCCACTGCCGAGCAATGCATCTTCGTGCCCAGACATCACATCACCACAACATCTCCACTGAACAGCTTCTGCATAATGCATCTCTCAACAAGGACCTCGCATCACTACCGCAGCTCATTGGATCCGCCACTGTGCAACGAATATCCATGCACGGATCTTGCATTGCTATTGCAGCTCCCTCGGAACTGCCTGTGTGCAATGCATTTCCACGCAAGGACCTTGCATTGTCTCTGCTGCACAACACATCTTCGATGCACACATCTTCGATCTCACAGTGGTCCGCAACCAGGATTTAAGGTATTCTTGTTAAGCAAGCCTAACTTGGTCACTGTATCCGGCCCATGCTCTATAGCAGCTGGCCTGAACTTGTGGCTTTGTGGTGTTCCTGCACGACCAGATAACCACAGTTGGCGGTTTATGCTTCTAGGCACTATTTTTCTCAAAACTTTAAAATTGCATATCTCTGGTTCTAGTGATTGGACTTTTGTCGTTATGGTCTCAAATAATTTATTACATTTCATTCTATTGTTCTAAATTGGTGTGGGATTTTTCTTGTGTTGTGTTTTTACTTTATTTATTTAAAAGTTTTGTAGTTCGCACAGCTAACTCTAGAGGTTTCCTGGTGCAAGGTGGAAGATATAGAGGAATTATGGGTACATTGGCCTAGAGAAGCCAGGGCTTCAAGCCGTTGCTGAAAGTAAGTAGTAACGTACATGCTCTTAGGTGCTCTGGAAGGGAATTCTATGATTTTGGACCGAGGCAGGAGAAGGAGTGCCCTTTCAGGCAAGACAAGCAAAATCTATGCACGGCAAAGAGAGCATAATTCCAAAATCTCTGAAGTACTGCATGAATATTTTACATATTGCCTCTAAGTTAAGCCTAACTGCTTTTGGGGCAAGCTACCAGAGGTTTGAGCACAAGTTAATGTGGGGTTTCCTTCAGTTTCACCCTGACAGAGATTTACAAGGGCTTTATCTCCGCTTTTTTAGCTTACAAAGCCAAAAAAGCAGAGATTAAACCAGCGCCCTATTTACAAGAGGGTGCTAACATGCATAATCACATGTTAGCACCCTTTTCCCAACGCCTCCCTTTGCGTCTCCAATGAGATGCAAAGTGGGCGTTACAGGGCATACCCCAGATGGAGTACCTTACAAATAACGCTGATGTTTACATCGCAATATTTACAAGGCAGCCCACATGATTTAAGCACACATTAGATTTTGGCAAAATCTGCTGTTTTGGCCAAATTCTAACGTCTGCTAAAATCCTGATTTAGCCATCCCTAACATAGGGGTGGATTATGCTGATACGACCCTGTGGGTCGTATCAGCAAGGTTATCGCCCTTTTGCAGGGAACATCGCTGGAAAACCAGCGATGTTCCCTCCAGAAGGGAGATAACCTTGCTTTCTCTGGAATTTTTATCGCCCTGGAGTAACGTGTTGTTAATTACACGCTACCAGGGAGATAAATACCAGAGATAGCCTGCGATAATGAAATTATCGCTAAGCATGGCTAGCGATGATTATCGCTGGCCGTTGTTAATATGCCCCTATGTTTGCTGCTTGAGTATGGTTTCACCCCCATCAACCAGTAACCCAATTTCCTTCTGCATTTAGCGCTTTTTTTAGTGCAAAATGCCCTCAGTATCTAAATGATCTAAGAAATAGCTCTAAATAGAGGGACTCCCCTGCTCAGCCTTTGACTGAGCTGGTGTGCCACTGTCAGAGCACCACTTCAAGTGACATAGACAAGTTCGATGCAGCATCATCCTCAGGGTGGTGCAGGGACACAGAGCACACAGGGAAAGTACGACCAACACAGTGATACCATGGACATGAGAGGGCTATGCAAGGGTGCCACAGAGTGCGATTCAGAAGCCATGTAGAGGCTGTGCTATAATTGCACAGACTGTGACAGAAGGGACATGAGGGAACAGTGCTGGGTGCCACAGACCACAATTCAAGTGGCATGAAGGAGCCGTAAAACATCAACAGAAAAATGCTAAGTCCCACTTGACCTGTATTGCTTACTATATGCCTTTCAAGTGCTATATGGTTCTGTCCCCACATACAAAAGTATATTGAATGTGTACATTTTCTTATCAAATATATTTTATTCTTATGTTATATTTTTTTCTTAACAAGATGGTTCCATAAATTACTTATTGTTGAAGGCTATTACATTCAAATATATTGTGCATAGGAGGAGCTTCGCGCGCAACCAAGATGGCCGCGTGAGCACAGGGCTCCCGAGACCCTCGCTACCTCCCACATCTATCCTGTAATATATCCTGACCTTCATCGACAAATTTGTATAGGCGAACCACGGGGGAGGCAAACCATGCAGTCAGATTTTTAATCGGACACAGGGAACCAAAGATACGACGTTCTGAAGATTGCGGCCTACATCGTAGTGATGCCCGGGGCTCGATTTGGCATGATGCCCGTGCAGTAATTGATCAACATCGGCCTGAGGAGGAACAGACTGGCGGTCCGATTGACTTTCACTTTCGTTTTTGGTGATCTCGTCGGACGATGTCCCCCTGGGCTGGAGGCTATTGTTATACGTGGCACGTTAGATCGTTCATCTGACTGAAATATAGGACAGAAGCCTGGCCTGTTCCCTCTGGCTGCCACTGCTCCTTTGTCTTAAAGACTTTGTGCTGCCATATCTCGTCGAGAACCACCCGCCTCGAGTGTCGAGTCATTCACGATGGCAAGCTAAACTGATGGAGACAAGACAAAGGCTAAGACTACGCGGCGAGGTGGATATACCCAGTCCAACAACATGGATCGGTACCCCCCATCAAAGGGATCCCGCATTGGATTGGGTAAAACGATGGAAGACACAGGGGGCGCTCCCGCCTCGTCAACGGAACTAACTTTGCAAGACGTGATGGCCGCCATTGACGGGAGTAAAGCCTCCCTCGGACAGAAAATGGAGACCCTCGCTCACAAGCTGGACACAGTGGCTATAGAAGTCAATCTGATTCGAACTGATTTGTCCAAAACTAACGAGAGGGTCAAGTCTTTGGACATCAAGACCGTCACTGATTTACAGACCGAGGTCCGCAACTTGCGAACCTCCAACAAACTCTTTGCCCGTCGTCTGGAGGATTTCGAGGGGAGAGCTAGGCGTAATAACGTCCGCATTATCCGGGTCCCGGAAAAAGCGGAAGATCCTGCAGTGGACCTCTTTGTGGAAAATCTCGTAGTCTCCCATCTCGCACCTAAAGGACTGAGCAAGTTTTTTACTGTTGAGCGGGCCCACAGAGTTCCGGGTGGTAAACCAAAGTTGGGAGCCCCACCGTGGCCGATCATTGCCAGGATCTTTAATTTCAGAGATCGAGATGCGATTCTGCAGGCCTCGCGGGTGGGTGGGCCCACGAAATTTGAAAATACCTCTGTGAGTTTCTACCCGGACTTCACGCAGGCGGTCCAGAAACAGAGACCAGGGGCCATATGTGTCATCATGCCAATTTGCGATCTCTAAATAGCGATTTTTAAGGAATCGCTATTTAGAAATCGCAAAATGGTATGTATGTAGGAAATCAATTCTTTTTAGCGATTCCTTAACATTCCTGAATTGCGATTAGCAAATTGCTAATCGCAAATTTCCCATTCATTTCTATGGGCCAGGAGGCCCATAGGAATGAAGGGGAAATTTGCAAATTGCAATTTGCTAATCACAATTTAGGAATATTTTTAAGGGTGCAGGGGTGTCACAAGAACACCCTGCTGCACCACTGAAAATGACATGTGTGGGCATATGGCGCACATACATGCCTTAAGGGCATTTATGAGCGTCATATGCCACCTTTGGATTTTAAATGAATTGCTTTTTCAAAAGAATTCGCAACTTACCACCAACTAGAAGTTGGTGGTAATTTGCGATTCCTTATGGGCATTTTTGCATTAATTTTTATTTGATACATTGCATTTAAGTAATCGCTAAATTTGCAATTCCTTATTTTGCTGTGAAAAGATTTCATACATTCCATTTAGCAAATTAGCATTCGCAAAGGCCGAAATTCGCGAAAGCTAATTTGCTTGATACATATGGTCCTAAGTTTCATGGGTGTCAAAAGGAGGCTGAGAGACTTGGGTCTAAAATACGCGATGCTCTTCCCGGCCAAACTGAGAATTGAATTTGAGGAGCGGAAACACTTTTTTGATCGTCCTGAAGTGGTGGCCGACTGGCTGGACACTTTACCTAATCAGCGTGGACAAGATGGACAGTCTAGAGGAGCGGAGGGCGGATCGGAGGAACAGGAGTAGGCGCTCGGCCTTTGATTCTCGATTGTGCTGGCCTCAAACAGTGGTTCGCTATATTTGCTGCTTGAACTACCGTGACAATGTGGCAATTGGGGGGGTGGCGGGGTTAATGGTGGGTCTTCTCCTCCTCTTTTTTACTTTTTGTAGTTTAGTTTGATGCTAGGGCGACAGGCACACTGCAAGTTGGGGTGGCTTTTTAGGCTTACGCAGGGGTGCAGGGTGGGGGGTCTCGTAAAGGGTTATGGTTGGGGGGTGAGGGGGTCCTGGTTTGTGTGTTTGTGTTTTTTGCGAGGCAACGTGCTGTTTTATTGACTGATTGAAATGCCGAGTTCTGGAGAGGGATGGATCTGTCTTCATTATCGGGATGGGGGTAGGGGACTGAAACTACTTAGTTGGAACGTGAATGGGTTGGGGGATAGGATAAAACGTGGGATTGTGTTGCAAATGTTGAAACGTCTATCCCCTGATGTGATACTCCTCCAAGAGACACACTTAATAGGTAACACCTGTCAGGCCATGAATAGGAGGGGTTATCGTTTAGTCGTCCATGCCGGTTTTACCTCTGGATCTAGAGGGGTGGGCATTCTAATAAAGAGTTCCCTCCCGTTTGAAATCAACGGTTCTGGACGATAGAGGGCGCTATGTTGCTATCACTGATAGGTGGGAGGGTTGCATCCACTCCTTGGTTTCTGTCTATATTCCCCCGGGCCTGCAATGGACCACCTTTGCTGATCTTGGGCGAGTCATCCTTTCACTCCCGGAGGGGACTTTGGTATTGGGTGGTGACTTTAATGCAGTGGTTTCCGGTAGAGAGGATCGACATCTGCCTAGGGTCCTCACAAGTGCTCAGACTTGGCTCCGCGGCTTTATAGACACTCTAGGCTTGGTAGATTGCTGGCAGCTATTACATCCCTTCCAGCGCCAATGCACCTTTCATTCAGGAGCACATGGTAGCCTTTCCAGGATTGATTATGTACTGATGCCCGCGGCTCAGGCCCTCGCGGTTACCGAGGTTAGACAAATGGCGCGGGGTATATCCGACCACTCCCCAGTGTGGATCCAGATGGAGTTACATGCGGGTGCTGAGGGTAGGGTGGCCCCGATCAACCCCTAGTATTTTCATGATCCTACGACTCGTACTGCCCTTGTCAAGTCAAGTCAAGTCAAGTCAAATAATTTATATAGCGCGCTACATACTCAGAGGGTTTCAAGGCGCTTGAGGAAGGGTGGGGAGTTACTTGTCGAATATCCAGGTTTTAAGTTGCTTTCTGAATGCTAGGTGGTTCTGAGTGAGGCGAAGGTGAATAGGAAGTGAGTTCCAGGTTTTAGCTGCCAGGTAGGAGAAGGATCTTCCTCCCATGGTGGTTTTGTTGATGCGAGGTACGGCAGCAAGGGCTTGGTTGGAGGAGCGTAACTGGCGGGAGGGGGTGTAGAAGGAAAGGCGTGTGTTGAGGCAATCGGGTCCAAGATCGTAAAGTGCTTTGTGTGCGTGGGTTAGGAGGCAGAATGTTATCCTCTTATTGACGGGGAGCCAGTGGAGGTTTTTCAGGTGATCAGAAATGTGGTCTTTACGCGGGATGTCTAGTATGAGTCTGGCTGATGCGTTCTGGATACGTTGGAGTTTTTTCTGAACTTTTGCTGTGGTACCGGCGTATAGGGTGTTTCCGTAGTCCAGGCGGCTTGTAACCAGTGCGTGGGTGATCGTTTTTCTAGTTTCGGTGGGGATCCAGCGAAATGTTTTTTTGAGCATGCGAAGAATGTTGAAGCAAGATGATGAGACGGCGTTGACTTGTCTGGTCATCGAGAGTGAGGAGTCCAGGATGACGCCCAGGTTCCGTGCGTGGTCCGTCGGGATGGGTGCTTTTCCAAGTGCCTCTGGCCACCAAGAGTCATCCCAGGCGGAGGGGGAGGTACCTAAGATTAGGACTTCTGTTTTGTCTGAATTCAGTTTCAGACGGCTGTGCTTCATCCACTCGGCTACTTCTTTCATTCCTTCATGTAGGTTAGTTTTGGCGGTGTTGGGGTCTTTGGTGAGTGAGAGGATCAGTTGAGTATCATCAGCGTAGGAGATGATGTTGAGGTTGTGTTGGCGTGCGATGGCCGCGAGGGGGCTCATGTATACGTTAAAGAGGGAGGGGCTGAGTGAAGATCCTTGTGGCATGCCGCAAATTACTTCAGTGGCCTCTGACTTGAATGGCGGGAGGTGGACTCTCTGAGTTCTTCCGGCAAGGAACGAGGTGATCCATTCTAGAGCTTTTCCTTGGATTCCGATGTTTCTGACGCGGTGTATCAGGGTGCTATGGCAAACTGTGTCGAAGGCTGCAGAGAGGTCGAGGAGGATGAGGGCGACTGTGTCTCCATTGTCCAGTAGAGTTCGAATGTCGTCTGTTGCTGCGATGAGTGCGGTCTCAGTGCTGTGTTTTGCTCGGAAGCCGGACTGTGAGGAGTCGAGGGACTTGTTGGTTTTGAGGAAGGCGGTGAGCTGGTTGTTGACAGCTTTCTCGATGACTTTGGCCGGGAATGGAAGGAGCGAGATGGGGCGGTAGTTTTTGAGTTCGGTGGGGTCAGCTGTGGGTTTCTTCAGAAGGGCGCTGAGTTCGGCGTGTTTCCAGCTTTCCGGGAAGGTGGCGGAGTTGAGGGAGCAGTTGATGACGTCTCGGAGGTGTGGTGCTATGATGGAGTCTGCTTTGTTGAAGATGTGGTGAGGGCATGGGTCTGTGGTAAGCATGGGCGGAAAATCCGTTTCGCTCGCGGATTTTGCGGATTTTCGGTAAATTCGCAATCCGCGAGATTCGCGAATCTCCCGCAAAATCCGCAAATCCGCGAGGAGCGGATTTTGCTCGCACTGTTCGCACTGTTCGCGTGAGTTCGCGGCTTCCCAGTACAACTTCGCGCCCCGCGAATAAGTGCAAAATTGCAGAAATACGATCTTAGCAAAACTGAAACTACTTACCAGGTTCAAAAGTTCAGGCTCATCATTAGTAGCCATTTTCTGTAGTGCTTCCTGAGGGGCCCCTCCAGAGTTCAGTTGCCAGTTGCAACTATTATGTGACCCTGCTCTGAACCTCAGAATAGTTACACATATGCCACAAAGGTCCTGAATTACAGCTAAGGGAGACAAGCAGGAGCCAGGCTGGAGGTTCAAATCCATTAATCAGCCCCTAATTCATTATTGTCAGTTGGGGCAGGGCAGGTGTTGTAACTAATTTTGCAACAATGAAAGCACTTAGCAAGTTCAAAAGATCACTAATCAGGAAGCACTAAGGAAGCAGGTGCCAGCTAAAAAAATATTCTGTGACACATTAATCAGCCTCAAATTAATTCAGGTCACTTGAGGCAGGGAAGGTGTGCTTGCGTTGCCACAATAATGTACACTGACTGCACAACCAGAGGGTGCTGTGATGAAACAGAGGGTGGCATGGGTGGGCCAGAGGGTGGCATGAGTAGTCAGAGAGTGGCAGTGGTGACAGAGAGTGGCAGTGATGAAGAAGAGTGTCCCAAACAGGCTGGACACGTAGAAACAACAAGTTCGCGAAACTTGCGACCCAACAGGTAAGTTCGCAATTTGCGACATTGTACAAAACCCTCGCAAACTGGCAGAAACCCGCGCAAACACACAAAAAAAAAATCCGCAAATTCGCGAGAATTCGCGGATTTTGCGGATTGCGAGTTCGCAAATCCGCAAAATTCGCGAACGCGAGATTCGCAAAATTCGCCCATGCTTAGTCTGTGGGGGATCCTGAGTGGATGGAGTTCATCAGGCGGATGGTGTCTTCAGTGGAGATTGGGTTCCAGTCATTAAGGATGTTCAAGGGGGGTGAAGGTACGGCAGAAGGTTGGGTGGGTTGGTCTCCGGGTTGGTTGTCGAAGCTGTTGTGGATGTCAGCGTTTTTGTTGTGGAAGAACGAAGCTAGGTAGTCACAAAGGGTTTGAGAGGGAGTGATGTCGTTGGAGTTGACAGTAGGGTTGGTAAACTCTTTGACGATGTTGATTAATTCCTTGCTGTTGTGGGCGTTGTTGTCTAGCCGGTCTTTGAATGCGGCTTTCTTGGCAGTCCGGATCAGTTGGTGGTGTATGCGGGTGGCGTTTTTGAAGGCGTCCCTGGTGCTGGTGTTTGGGTCTTTTTTCCAGGCTTTCTCAAGGGAACGACAGAGTTTCTTGGATTTCTGAAGGTCATCGTTGAACCAGGAGGCTTTTTTGCTGGCTAATTTGATTTGACGTTTTTTCAAAGGTGCTAGGTTGTCGGCGCTGTTGGTTAGCCATTGAGTGAGGTTAATGGCTGCTTGGTTGGGGTTCGAAGAGTGGGCCGGGGGGTTTTGAAGAAGCGATGAGGAGATCTGGTTGAAGGTGATTTTGTTCCAATTTCTTCACAGAGTAGGTTGAGGATGGTTGTGGGTTGTGGTCTTTTTGTAGACAAAGTGAACGCAGCTGTGGTCCGTCCAGTGGAGAACTGTGGTGTGAATGAAGGAGATATGTTTGCTGGAGGTGAAGATTGGGTCGAGTGTGTGACCTGCGTAGTGAGTGGGGGTATTAACAATTTGTTTGAGTCCGAGGTTGGCGAGATTGTCCAGGAGGGTGGTGGCGTTGCTGTTGTTGCTCTTTTCCAGGTGAAAATTGAGGTCTCCCAATAGAATGTAGTCCTCGGAGGGGAGGGCGTGTGGGGTGATAAAGTCAGTGATGTCTTCACTGAATTGTGTACGGGGTCCTGGTGGCCTGTAGAGGAGGGTGCCTCTGAGTGTGGTTTTGGGGTCGGTGTGGATCTGGAAGTGAAGGTGTTCGGCGCTAGCGAGGTTGACGTCTGAGCTGGTTGAGATGCGGATGGAATTCTTATGGACGATAGCAATGCCTCCTCCTGTTTGGTAGGTGCGGTCTTTTCGGATGATCTTGTAGCCTTCCGGAATGGCAATGGTGATGTCTGGGGCTGAGGAGGCATTCATCCATGTTTCAGTTAGGAAGGCGACGTCCGGAGAGATGGTGTCTAGTACATTCCAAAGATCGATGGCGTGTCTGTGGACTGAGCGGGTGTTGAGCAGGATGCATTTTAGGTGGTTGGTATCAGATATCTGCTTGGTGTTCGTGGATGGGGAGTTGGTTTTGGTGCCGTCAAACTTGCAGGAGTTGCATGTGAAGGGTCCATGGGTTTGTCCAGGTGCGGCTTGGGCGCAGTTGGGGAGTCGGCCGGGGTTTAGGGCTAAGAGGGTGGAGGCGTCGTATATAATGCGGGTGGGGTGGATGGTACGGGGTCCAGGGGGACAGGCGCTGGGCGCGGGCCAGGCGCGGACGCACCTTCGGCGCGGCCGCAGCGCGTGGACGCTGTGCGTTGGGACATTGGTCATAAATGGATAGTGGAGGGGGCGGAGCGTGGGAGGGTCAGCTGGGAGGCGGGAGCGTGGGGTATGGGCTGGAGGCACAACACAAAATGGCAGCAGACAACAACAACAGGCAAATAGGACGAGATTGGGGCACGATGTTCAATGAGCGCTACAGCAGCTGGGCAGGTACAAATATAAGCAGGCAAATAAATACAAAGTCACTGCGAGCAAGCACAGGGTCGATTTTGGCAGCAGTGCTAGCGCTACGATCCCAAGAGGCACTAATTAGGCAGGCAAAATATTTCTGAAAGCGCTACGATAACAGATGCACAAATTAAGCAGGTTATTAAGTTCAGAGTCAGTGCGAGCAAAGTGCAGGGACGATTTTGCCAGCAGTTCAAGCGCTACGATCACAAGAGGCACTAATTAAGCAGGCAAAATATTTCTGAAAGCGCTACGATAACAGATGCACAAATTAAGCAGGTTGTTAAGTTCAGAGTCAGTGCGAGCAAAGTGCAGGGACGATTTTGCCAGCAGTGCAAGCGCTACGATACCAAGATGCAGGGAGGCAGGGAGGAGCGACCGCGTCTGCAGGAGTCAGGCTGGCCACAGGGCTTCTCCGGACAGGACGATCCTGGTAGCCAGTGGGTGGGAGGGTCAGCTGGGAGGCGGGAGCGTGGGGGATGGGCTGGAGGCACAACACAAAATGGCAGCAGACAACAACAAAGTCACTGCGAGCAAGCACAGGGTCGATTTTGGCAGCAGTGCTAGCGCTACGATCCCAAGAGGCACTAATTAGGCAGGCAAAATATTTCTGAAAGCGCTACGATAACAGATGCACAAATTAAGCAGGTTATTAAGTTCAGAGTCAGTGCGAGCAAAGTACAGGGACGATTTTGCCAGCAGTTCAAGCGCTACGATCACAAGAGGCACTAATTAAGCAGGCAAAATATTTCTGAAAGCGCTACGATAACAGATGCACAAATTAAGCAGGTTATTAAGTTCAGAGTCAGTGCGAGCAAAGTGCAGGGACGATTTTGCCAGCAGTGCAAGCGCTACGATACCAAGATGCAGGGAGGCAGGGAGGAGCGACCGCGTCTGCAGGAGTCAGGCTGGCCACAGGGCTTCTCCGGACGGGCCGATCCTGGTAGCCAGTGGGTGGGAGGGTCAGCTGGGAGGCGGGAGCGTGGGGGATGGGCTGGAGGCACAACACAAAATGGCAGCAGACAACAACAACAGGCAAATAGGACGAGATTGGGGCACGATGTTCAATGAGCGCTACAGCAGCTGGGCAGGTACAAATATAAGCAGGCAAATAAATACAAAGTCACTGCGAGCAAGCACAGGGTCGATTTTGGCAGCAGTGCTAGCGCTACGATCCCAAGAGGCACTAATTAGGCAGGCAAAATATTTCTGAAAGCGCTACGATAACAGATACACAAATTAAGCAGGTTATTAAGTTCAGAGTCAGTGCGAGCAAAGTGCAGGGACGATTTTGCCAGCAGTTCAAGCGCTACGATCACAAGTGGCACTAATTAAGCAGGCAAAATATTTCTGAAAGCGCTACGATAACAGATGCACAAATTAAGCAGGTTATTAAGTTCAGAGTCAGTGCGAGCAAAGTGCAGGGACGATTTTGCCAGCAGTGCAAGCGATATGATACCAAGACCAGTATTTCACGGAAAACGAGGGGTCTGTGTCTTCTGCTGTGTTCCTTTGGGAGGCTTTCAAAACAGTCATTAGAGGCCAGGCCTTGTCTTTAATCGCAGGTGTGAAGAGACGAAGAAATGAGGAAGTCGTAAAGATTGAGTCTGAGATTGTGGATCTGGAGAGTGATCTCGAGCAGGGGATTACCCGTGAGAAGTTGCATGTCTTGCATCTTAAGCAATTGGAATATAAGGCGCTGGTCACGGATGCGGCAAAAATTATGAATAGGGAGCAGCAGGGACGTTTGTATGATGTTGGTGACAAGACGGGTAAACTAATAGCGTGGCTGGATAAGAGAGATAGGGAAAGTCGTGTTGTTCCAGAGATTGACAGAATGAGTGGTGAGTGGGTGACCGACCCTGGTGAGATCGCCCAGTGTTTCGCGGAGCACTTCCAAGCAGTCTATTCCCCTGTGTCAGAGCGGCCGGAAGATGATTCGCATTTGTTATTACGCGATATCGCATTGCCGTGCCTGTCTGATGCAGATAAGGAACAAATGGAATCGGAAATAACAATAGATGAAGTGGCTCTCGCCATTCGCTCCTTGCGATCGGGGAAGGCTATGGGCCCCAATGGTCTCCCAATTGAACTTTATAAATTGCGTCCTGACAAGGTGGCTCCTTATATACGGGTTATGTTTGTGGAATCGCGTGAGAGAGGCTCCCTCCCCGGTGATCAGCGTCTGGCTACCATTGTGGTGATCCACAAGGAAGGGAAACCGAGGGATAAGTGTGCTTCCTATAGGCCGATATCTCTTTTAAATGCGGAACCTAAGATTCTCGCGAAAGTATTGGCCAATCGATTAATAACTGTGATTAGCGATCTGATCCATCCAGATCAATCGGGTTTCATTCCGCACAGAAACACAGCCCTGAATCTCAGGTGGTTATATGGTGTTCTCGCGAGGGCGGCGACGTTACGTGAGCCAGCCATCTTGGCCTCTCTAGATGGCCGTATTTGTGGGCTGCCCTTGCTAAGTTCGGATTTGGTCCAGGTTTTATTGGCTGGATGCAACTCCTCTATGAGGGACCCCTGGCACAGATTGTTGTTAACGGACGGGTTTCTAAGCCGTTCTGTCTGGGGAGGGGTACGAGGCAGGGTTGTACCTTGTCACCGCTACTGTTTGCCCTGGCCCTCGAGCCCCTTGCTGCATGGATATGGTGGGAGCCCTTGATGAGGGGTATTCGGTGGTCCCCTGACTTCGAGGACCGTATCTCGCTCTACGCGGATGATATCCTGCTTTAGTTAACATCTCCCCGGAAATCGCTGATAGTTTTATTCAACGTCCTGACCGCTATTGGTAAGAATTCTGGTCTGGTTATAAATTGGACCAAGTCTTGTCTTTATGTACTGTGGGGTGAGGTCCCTCCTCTCCCACGTGACTGTCCCATCCAGGTGACGTCTTCGGGGTTCAGGTATCTCGGAATTTATATTTCATTAGACCCGGTGGCTAGTTATGAGCAGAATTTGATCCCTCCGTTGAATAGGTTGAAATTGGACGTGGCGGGCTGGTTTAAGCTCCCGCTTTCGCCGCTCGGCCGGGCTGCGCTCTTTAAAATGATGTCTCTGCCACGGTTCCTCTATGCACTCCAAAATACCCTGGACATAGTTCCGGCTAGTATTTCCGTGCAGTGGAGGGCCTCCAGAAGAAGTTGATTTGGGATAGTTGACCCCGTATTGCGCTCGCAAAGCTAACGCTCCCTTGGTATGATGGGGGTATTGCTCTCCCTGCCATTAAGCGGTATTATTGGGCGTCTCAACTGAGTGCTATTAATCATGGCATGTATGATCCGTCCAACCCCGCGTTCACTATGGATAGGTGGTTGTTGCCTGGGGGTGAATATTATAGAGCACTGTACTCAAGGTCGGCTGGTAGGGATCTGTCTGGTCCTACGAGGACCGCTGTGCGTCTGTGGTATGATGCAAATAATGCGATGGGATGGAAAGACCGCATGACTTTGGCTACTCCGCTTTTCGTTTCTGAGAGATTAGGCAACCTGTGGAAGACCAAGGGGTTTGAGAAGTGGGACCTGATAGGTATCAGTAAGGTCAGCGACCTCTGGGAAAAGGACCGTATCAAATCATTTGAGGCACTGAAGACAGAGTTCCAATTAAATGATCGGGAATACTTTCAATATCTTCATATCCGCCATGCCCTGAAGTCTGGTTTTTCAGAGGATGAGAAGATCCTGGAATCGTCCCGGCTCGAGGATAGAGTGCTGGACGGTCACGTGCCGGACAGTACTATCTCCTTGATCTACAAAAAACTAATGAACAATAGGCTGACCTATTGGTTCAGCTCCGGGACTCATGGACCCGGGATGGCTTAGAATTGGACGATGAGGACTGGCAGTCGGCGATCTCCTCTCCTAAGGAGGTTGCGATTCCGGCCCGTCTCAGATTAGTGCAGCTCAAGATACTCCACAGGACCTACGTTACAGGCCCCTGTCTGGTTAGAATGGGATTTTCTGAAGATGGTTTGTGTAAGCGGGGATGTGGGCTGGTTGGGACATTTCTCCACATTCTCTGGGAGTGCCATGATGTAACTGTCTTCTGGAATGAAGTGCATAAAATGATGGAGGAGGCGACGGGTATTGCTCTTCTGCCCAAAGCCAGGCGCTGTTTGTTGAATGTGTGGGAGCCAACAGATCACAATGCTGCACAGACCCAGTGGGTGACCCTTGGAAATATGAACGCTAAAAGAGACATAGCGCAGTTATGAGGGTCCCAGAGGCCACCTACCGTTGAAGCATGGAGGGAGAATATGGATTGGGAGAAAACGGTTTACGTGGTCCGGGGGCGACCCCAGAAGTGGAACAAGATATGGGGTCCCTGGAACAGTTACCGTGGGGGCATCTGCACTCCTCCCGTGACAACTAACACTGATGCTCCACTCTCCCCTTTACCCCACGTTCCTACCGAAGTATCATCTTAATGACGCACTGACTTGTTTCTCTCCTTCTTCCCCCCCATCCCACTGCAGATTGCATATGATTCTGTATTGCCTTGTTCCTCCCTCGATTGAACTAGTATTCTGTAAAATGTTCATTATTGCCTTGTTTGTTTATAATTTTCAATAAAAAGAAACAAAAAAATATATTGTGCATAAAAATGAAATAAAATATACCTCCACGCATAAATCCACTCACTCTTGCACACATCCAGAATCACCATCTATCGTACTCTACAATCACAGTCAGACCCAGCCACTCTACACAAACACAGCACGAGGTACAGCGGAAAGACACATTTGATCTTTTGGCCGTTGTAGTGTTGTGAGCTGGGATCACTCTTCAAAGCGGTCAACGCATGTTTCGCTGTGAGACTTTGCATTTTTCTGTTGGCATTTTCTCCCTCTAGTCCCAGACCTAAAAGTAAGTATAAGTGTAGGGGGTACCATTTTTTCCTTTTTGAAGCTGTGATATACCACCTGAGGCTGTGACATCATGCGTATGAAGGGCAGTGCCAGAGTACCACAGAGTGTGAAACCAGAGGAGAAGACACTATGATACCACAGGCTGTGACCAAGGGTCTCCCAGTGCTTGGGGCTTTAACTGGGAAGGGTCTATAAAAAAAGTTGCATGTGCACTGGGAACAGGATTGATTGACTGATTTATGAGTTTATTACATAGTCACTTTCATAATGTCTCTTGGTGCGTGTCTTACAGAGACCACACAGTGTAGAGGAAACAAGACTTCTCTTTGCAAAGTCCTGTATCTTCAACATTTCTAAACACACACATTCTAAAGGTTGATTGTTGGATGACATATGTGGGGATTTTGAGATCTATTGCGACACCATTCACTGGATGCCCCATTCAAATAAGTTACCTAAATCCCTTGAGCTTTAAGAGCCTATGTGTGGTTCAGGATGACGTATGCATTAGATTGCAAAGTAAGGAATTCAAAAACCACTGTCGCCGAAATATAATGTTGTGTATTCGTGTTTTTTAGAAGAGAGATCATGGTGAAGTTGAGCTGATTGCTTTCGGGTACACATAGATTCATTTTAGCATTGAGAAAGTTAATTAATAGTAGACCATAAACAGTAAAAATAATTTGGAATTCATATATATTGCTCTCTTCCACTATCTTGTTTCCTTGTTTTTTTGTTCCCATTTTATTGTTTGCTTCCTCTAAGGAAAATGGGATTGCTAAACTCATATTAAGGTAAAACAACGCACTGTGGGACTTATTTACAAACCCCTTGCGCCGCAGGTACGTCATTTTTTCCGAAGTTAAATGCTGTCATGAAAAACGTATTACTTATATAACAGTGTCAGAAATACTCTACAAAGAGACATAAAGAGCATAAAACAAATAAAACACATTATTAATAAAGAACAGTTCAAGGAGGTTTAGGCACTTCTTCAGTTCGAGGATTGTGTAAACATAGTTTGTGGGCAGAACTATTTAAAAAGTTAGTTATGGGTAGCCATAAGAGATCTCTTTTAATAGCATGTGTAATTTGATAAATATATGCTCTATCAAGGCAGTGATTGTAACAAACGCCATACCACCATGCTTGAAAAGATAAAGTTTGAGTTGCATTCGCCTCTCTAGAAGATTTCCTTTTTCTAGGCCACACTTTATTCGAAAATGGAGTGGAAAAAGTAGTATTATAAGCACCCCATTTCTGAGACATGAGATGTACTCTTGGAAAACCTCTGTCAAAGTGCACCTACTACTCATCACTCCTCTTGAGGGCCCCATAAGATGCAATCCTCCACCATTCTTCCCCCCATTTCTCCTTCTTTTGTCACACTACAGCACATATTCATAACAGAACGTGGATCCTCCACACTACTAGATGCTAACTTGATTAGCTCTGATGGTGTCCTGTGCATATTAGATCTTTATATCACTCTTTTTTTGTCAACTTAAATGAGTGCAGTCTTTGTTTAGTTCTTTAGTGTTTTTCACTCACCTATAGTTTGTTTATCAACGTGATTCCATAATATTAATGATATGTGCATCGTTTGACGCTATTGCATTCCAATGAATCCTTTTTGTATTTTGCACTACCATTTGCTAATAGGGCTTTGGTGGACAGCGGAACAAAGGGATGTCAGTCCTCTGGGGGCATTGGGGGATAGAGGTGCAGTCTAGATGACTGGGCTTCTTAGGCTATATCTGGTAAAGGATGTATCCCACACCATTTTGAGCTATCATCTACCATTTTATAGTAAGTATACACAGTGGGATCCCTTAGCGCAGGAATCATTTTTCTCAGACACGCCTATCCCCTTTTGGTATCGGTTTTGGGGAAAGTAACTTGGCTTTTATGGTTACAAATCGGCAGTCTAGTTACAGCAGGTGCGTAAGGGGTAGGAATTGTTTGGTTGTTGCTTTGAGACAAGTATGAAAAAGTTACAAAGAGGGGTGGGGTCGCACACTACTCACACACCGGCGGAAGTTGCCCCTAAGGACTCTGGTCATTGTAGTAGAGTGTTCGCGATGCATCATCTTTCGATCTTGCTATCTACGCTGTCTTCGCCATCCCTGGACACGTGTTTCGGGTTATCAACCCTCGTCAGCAGGGATAGGCAGTGTTCTGGGGTCGCCGATGGCTGCCAATATCGGCCAGGTATAGTACCACTCCGGCGCTTAGGTGCGGGATCCCAGGCTCGTCAGCCCGCTGCTCAAGGGAGCTTTAAGTTACAAAGAGGGGTGGGGTCGCACACTACTCACACACCCGCGGAAGTTGCCCCTAAGGACTCTGGTCATTGTAGTAGAGTGTTCGCGATGCATCATCTTTCGATCTTGCTATCTTCGCTGTCTTCGCCATCCCTGGACACGTGTTTCGGGTTATCAACCCTCGTCAGCAGTGATAGGCAGTGTTCTGGGGTCGCCGATGGCTGCCAATATCTGCCAGGTTTAGTACCACTCCGGCGCGTAGGTGCGGGATCCCAGGCTCGTCAGCCCGATGCTCAAGGGAGCTTTAAGTTACAAAGAGGGGTGGGGTCGCACACTACTCACACACCGGCGGAAGTTGCTCAGCTGCACACCCAAACCCTTGGGGGACTGTCCAAGCACTGTGCCATGGCCGGCTTTGGGTCCTAGTCTGGCCCTGGCCTTCTGGACCTCGGGAGACCCGCACCGTGGGGGCTGTGGGGACTATTGTTATGCCACTGGTTACACCACCAGCACTAAGTGCCAACATCGGCCCATACCCCAGACCGCTTACAACAATTCCCCATAATAACAGACACCACACAATGTTTTGATGGAGAAAGTTGTTGCAGCTTTATTTTGCATAAACATTATGCCAACATGTTGGGTTATCTTACGGGCGATCCAGGGTCAGGCTGCCCCTCGCAACCAGCCCACCTGATGAGCCATAAACCCCCTGTGGTGTTAACCGCGGGGGGTTGTCAATTTTGGGGGAAGGGCTAAACCCCTACCCCCGGTGGACCTCCAGTCCACCCCTTATTCATGCCTCTCCCCTTCCGGGGGGCAGAGCGTTGCAGGCAACCCCCGGTTGCTCAGGTCCACAACCCCCCGAAGGACTAACAGGGCGCCGTCACTCCTCCAGGATCCCTCTGAGGATATCCCTGGGGATAATTGGCTATCGCACCCTTCCTGTGCTCATGTAGAGGGTACCCTTCTGTACCTTCCAGCGTTGGATCGCCCTGTAACTCCGCCTGCAACACAAAGCAAAATAGTATTAGATAACTACCCTCCCCCTTGCTGCCCGACAGCCAGGTTAGAGGTAGGGAGGGAAAACAGCATCCGGGCAGCACCGCTCGTCGGGGTCCAGGGGGAGAGGGTCGGTCCATGCGGCAGGTCAGGGATAAAAGAGGGCGCCAGGCCCTCGACCCCCTGGCCATATACCCTCAGACCCGCCCCTCCCCCGCCAGAAGTGACATCACTGGGGACCCTCCTAGTCCCCGACACTAGACCGCTCCTTCGGGTCTGTGCCATCCTGTGGCACTAAGGGTGGCCGTCCTCTTAGGTGGCCCCCTTCGGTGGCCCGGGGCAGCCTGGCATAGTGCCAACATCGGCCCATACCCCACACCGCTCACAACAATTCCCCATAATAACAGACACCACACAATGTTTTGATGGAGAAAGTTGTTGCAGCTTTATTTTGCATAAACATTATGCCAACATATTGGGTTATCTTACGGGCGATCCAGGGTCAGGCCGCCCCGTGCGCCCAGCCCACCTGATGAGCCATAAACCCCCTGTGGTGTTAACCGCAGGGGGGGCGTTGTCAATTTTGGGGGAAGGGCTAACCCCCTCCCCCGGCGGACCTTCAGTCCATCCCTTACTCACGCCCCTCACCCTCCGGGGGGCGGAGCGTTGCAGGCAACCCCCGGTTGCTCAGGTCCACAACCGCCCGAAGGAATAACGGGGCGCCGTCACTCCTGCAGGATCCCAGTGAGGATCTCCCTGCGGATAATTAGCTCTTGCACCCTTCCTGTACTCCTATAGAGGGTACCCTTCTGTACCTTCCAGCGTTGGATCGCCCTGTAACTCCGCCATGGCTCTGGGTGTGGCACCCGCCGCCCCAGAGCCCCCCCACCTTCTATTGTTCTTTTATTTACATCCTGCCGCTACCAACGCTTCCGCTAAATCTAGCAGAAAGACGTCCATCCCCACTTTGGATAAGTGTACGCCATCTTCCTCAAAGCACCCTGTGCCTTTTGCATGTAGCAGCCCATGTCTTATAAAACCAAATCCTCGCTGTTCGGTGAATTTGCGCATTGCGCAGTTCACCCGCCTGCGTGAGGTCTCCATCGCCTCCACTGACCTTGTACCCCGCCAAGATAGCCTAGGGGTAATTTCGGACCACGCTAACTTGCAAGTCCCCAGCCATTTGTTCAATTCGCACAAAGTGCTCCTCGTCATGTGCAGCAGGCCCCTTCGCCCCAGGTGAACCAACTCCTCGCCTTCTAGATGTATTATTAGCAAATAAGGTGTTGATTCGCCCCCGTTCAGTTTCTGGAGAATTTTTTGCTTCAAGTTGTTCCAGTGCATGTCGGGAATTCCTAGCCACATTATCCTTGTCGCTGTGAACCCGTGCTTCCCCTTTCGGCTATCCGCCCAATGGGCTACCCTTGGACTCCCGCTTGTCCCGTCACCCAGACCGTTTTACCTGGTAAATAAAGATGCAGATGTTTTACACATTGTTTATTAAGTACACCAACCAAATTCTAAAAACACTGCAAACATGTTTAAACCAACTCCAGGTCGCACAACAAAGGCACATCAAAAATTCGAGGTCAGCGCCCACCCTGGTCTCCTACGAACGTATGTATTTTTTGTAGCAACTTGACTCCCAGTGCTCCACTTGATTTACGTGTTCCACTGGCAAGCCTGCCTGGAACGCCGTGGTTGCTGCCCCTATTCTAAAGGAGTGGCTACAAAATCGTTTGCCCTGGACCTTGTTGCCAGATAATTCCAAACAAACCTCCATTATGCGCCGTAGTTGGTATTTGGTCAAAGGTGCACCATCAGCGTGCATCAGGAGGTACCCCTCACCAGGGGGGCCAAGCGCCAGGTAACGCGCAAATAGGCGCACTTGGCAGTACTTGGCAAATTCCAACCTGTTTAACACTACAACTTTTCCTGCCCCCTCCTGGTCCGTTTTAGATCTCCTCAATATTAGAGTCAGGCACTCGACTGTCAGGATAGCATCCAGTCTGCACAAGGCTACTTCTGATGTGTCCTGTTTGGATCTCACCACTAGCTCCCCCATTCTAAATCCACCAAAGAAAGCCAGCGCAAAAGTTGCAGAAAAGAGAGCTGTCTCAAAAACGGAGTGAGTGGCCCGATCAACCCAATCTAGCATCCTTTTCAGCGTTGCAAAGTCTATCGCTGTCCTGTTGTCAGGTGCACGCGGCTCGCCTCTAGACCAGCCCTTCAGCGCCGACCTAATTAGAAAGACTTTGTGGGATCTAACTGCCCCCTTAACCTAGCGTGGTGGCTGATCGCAGACAAATGTCCTGCAACCCACGATTAAGACTTCCCCTGATCTTTATCCCTGGCAATGCCTCCGCCCGCCCCCCCCACCCTCCCCCACATGCATGCTCTGTCCGCACCACACCCCTACAAAGCTCAACGCGGGTGGTGGCAAGGGAGAAAGCCGCAAGAGACGCGGCTCCCATGGGCGCACGCATTGAGGATGCCAGGCCAACCTGCCCACCGCGACCCCCGGCCATGCCGGCAAGGAGCCGCAGGACGCCCCCCCTCCCCCCCCCTCACCACGGGCCCGGGAAGGCACGCACAGGGAGACCGGCAACAAGGGGCACAAACAACAAGGAGCCGCAGCGCACGCACCAGCCACCGGACAACAAGGCAAGAAAGGGGTGCAGGCGGGGCAGGGGGACACCGCACCAGGAGGCTGGGGGAACGGAAAGGTACCGGGAAGCAGTGCCGCAAGAGATCGCAAACCCCCCCCCCCATTCCAAGGGACCAGCAGGCAGAGGGACGGCCGCGCGGCAACACCGCACCACAACAAGATCAAAATGTTATAAAACCCATATACATTGACCACCACGCCTCATGCCCCACGTGCGAAGAAAGGCCCGCGCTGCCCACCAAACCCACCATCGAACCCCACGAAGAATGGCCTCCGGTGCACAAAATTCACCAGCAGTGGAAGCATAGCCCAACGCTGCCCGTGCCTCTACCCCACCTGGAAGCCCAATCCGTTCTGTGCAAGATAAACAGGCCTCTGCCAATGCGAAGCCCGGCCTCAAACGAAGCACAGACCCTGCATCAAACATCCCCCCCCCCCCAAAGGCACCAACCAATACCCCCCCCCGGCCCCAGACAACGCGACCGCAGCCCATTCCCCGCACCCAAGGGGGCAGCCCCCGACTACCAAGGACCCGAGAGGAACCCAGGAGCAGGAAGGGGGGGCGGAGGGGCGGGAGGGAAAACACTCACCTCACATAAACAGCGTCCGGGCAGCAGCGCTTGTCGGGGTCCAGGGGGAGAGGGTCCGTCCACGCGGCAGGTCAGGGATCAAAGAGGGCGCCAGGCCCACGACCCCCGGCCATATACCCTCGGACTCGCCCCTCCCCCGCCGAAGTGACATCACTGGGAACCCTCCAGGTCCCCGACACTAGACCGCTTCTTGGGGTCTGTGCCATCTTTTGGCACTAAGGGTGGCCGCCCTCTTAGGTGGCCCCCTTCGGAGGCCCGGGGCAGCCTGGCAGAGGGCCGTCATTGAGGACACAGCCTGGAGGTGACACTCGTAAATGTGTCTACCAGCACTTGTAGTCAAACCTCAATTGGTGCGCAATCCTGTTTCTGTTGCGGCAAAATAGTCATGTAATAAGAAAGAACTATTTTGATGTATGCATGAATTGAGTTCCATGTCTTTATGATATTGTAGTAGAAGGTGCAATGGTTGCCACATTTCCCAGGGAAAACTATTGGTGATATGTTTCAAGATTCTGCAAAGCCTGGACATAATATATAAATACAACTTTACATATAGTCATCTGTATTCCTTTTCAGCATAGCTTTTTTTTATGTCTATGTTCACTTTATCAGCCAGGGATCATTAAGGCAGCTCGAAGACACGTTTTTAAAAGCTTTCTTCTTATAATTACTGTTAAAGTATGTACAGATAAGGGGGAAACAATACCGGCTTTTGGCGAATTTGTGAACCCTCCAAAGGAAAGTAGGCTAGTCATTTTTTATTTCAGGTGTTTTGCAGCAGCTTCAAGATATATCTGGAGCTTCTCATTGCCCAAAAAGGTGCAATACTGGTATATTTTGCTTTCCATGTGCTTTGTTACTTGGTTTTACAAGTGTGAAAGTGTCACTCGAAGCATACATGCCAATAGTACAGATTCAAACTGGAAACTCCAGATTTTTTTAAAACCAAAAATTGCATCCTTTTGGCAGCCTCCTGCCTGAAATTGTCTTCCCTTTAATATAAGTTGAAGGGGAAAATACATTCTCCCAATAATTTTCTTAAATCTCACTTTTCAAAATGTTGACATATTTGTCCAAGTATCACACATTTTAGAGCTGAATGTCACTCATAAGTACACTGAAAACCCATGGAAATGTCACACATTAGCAATCTGAAAATTTAGCAGCTATGAACCTCTATGGCTTAGGTAATGGTGCATAAGGTGACACGTGAAACCTCTACCTTTCCCCATGTGGTGGATTTTTTTTTTGATGTGACAGCGTCAGTCACCCAGGCCAGACATTAATTTATATTTTTCAGAGTCCGGCTTTCATAGCGTGTATTAGCTCTGGGCAGTTGTTTGGCAGACATTAGACAGATCCATGGCCCAGTGAAGAGTGCGGTTAATTGGCGCTGCTTCCAAGTTTTGTTTAATAACAAAACTGGGGAAATAATTTTAAAACCGCTGTGACCAGATTCATTCCCAGAAAGAGGTTTTTGTTTCCGCTCGGTTGCTTGCTTTGCTGCGCAGACGGGATTAGACGCACGGCTCGGGCCGCTGAGTGACCCGGCTGTGGAGTCTCGCGCCAACAGGACCAGACACCGGGGCGGAAATGAGAGCACCGCGCGCCCGCCTCGTGAGGAGAAGTGGGACGGGAGGTGGAGAGCGACGAGAGGCAGAGGGGATGGCGAGAGACAGGGTAAACCGAGGAAGGGTTTGTGCGGGGGTGGAGGGCGCCGCACAAAGAAATAATTAAAGAACTAGAGTAGAGAGAGTGGACGAGGGGGTGTTCTGGGGACGTGGGGGCATGAGAGAGAGGAAAGGCTGGAATTAAAAGAGAAAAGAGAGAAAGTCACCGGTTATCCAGGTGGGAGGAGAAAAAGTGAAGAAGAGGAAGAGAGAAAAAACCCACATGAAAGGGAGGTTATGGGGCAGATTTACAATAACTGGTGCATAGGGATGAGCCAGTTATTGTGCGCCGCAGCTCCGCCACCCATGGTTCTCCGCATTTAGAATGCGGCGCAACATGGGGCAAAAACGGCACAGATACGTGACGCATCTGTGCCGTAAAGGCGGTGCATTGCTGAAGTTGCGTCGCAAGCGCGACGCAGCTCCAGCAGTGCTCTGGGGGACCCTATCTGTCCAATGCTGCGTCAAGCCTTACTCCTGCTTCAAGCAGGCGCAGGGTTTTGATGCAGCATTGGCCTAAAAGTGACTGAGTGAAATCTTGTAGGCGTTCCTGCGCAGGAAAGCCCCCCTGTGCGACGGAACGCCTCCTTATGGCGCAGGGCTTTACAACGTGACGCATCTCCCAGATGCATCACGTTGTAAATACCCGCACCATGGCGCATCTTTTGCGCCACCGCTGCATCACAAAAGTGACGCAACGGCGGCGTAAAAGAGGCGCAAGGGGCTTGTAAATCTGCCCCACACATATATATATATATATATATATATATATATATATATATATATATATATATATATATATATATATATATATATAAATATATATATATATATATAGTTAGAAAGAATGGATTAGGAGGGAGAGAAAGTGTGAAAATGAGAGCGAGTTTGATAGAGTGAAAACAAGGGCGAGAGAAAATGAGAGAGGAAGCAGAGGTGGGATAACGGAGAAAGAGACAGGAGGGCACAGAGGAACTGATACAAAGAGGGAGATAGAAGGGGTCAAAGAGACGAAGTCCGAGTGCAAAAAAAAGCTGCAGAGCGAAACTAGTGAAATAGAGTAGGTCAGAGCGCAGGAGCCCTTGACGCAGGTGGCACGACAGTATCAAAAGAAAGGCAGAAAATTAGGAAAATGAGTGACTGTGTCCAAGACAGGAGCAGAGACCGAGAGACAGGCCTCTAAACAGAAAGAAAGATCTAGAGAGATTGAAAGTGACAAACAAACGCATGTTGGTGGTGGTGATAGTGTGTAAGTGTGTAGGAGGAGTGGGAGAAAGAGAAAGAAAGCTTCAGATTGTTAAAGTGAAAGAATGTGAGAGAGAGGAAAAGAAGGTAAGCTGGAGAGAATGCAAGAGGAAGAGAAAGGAAGAACAGATGCCCGTGGAAAGAGAGAGCAATGATATAAAAAGAGACAGAGTTAAAGCACAGCTAGACAGGGTGCCAGAACCAGCTCCACAAAGAACTGTGCGAGTGCATGTAGTGGCTATGCCTGAACTCCTGGTTGAAGAGCGCTATCTTTATCCACAAGTATTGCCAATGCCTTTAGGGCTGGCTTTTAAATAAAAGTGCCTCTGCAGTCGGGTGCGTGGCCTGACCAGCGACCGAAATGTCCACTCGGATCTGAAGCTCAGTGGAATCCCTGCGCATCACGAATTAAACGCGGCACTAAACTGCGCAAATGCCTGAAAAAAAAGCTGTGGACTGTAAGGCGGAACGATCAGGGCACCTCAAGACCCTGCTGTCGCTTTGCTAGCTTGCTGCGAAGCCTACTTATCGATCGGAGCGGTTCATCGCGGCCGAGAGCAACATGGCGCCCTGGGCGTGGTAGGCCCCTTCCCAAGCAAAACATCGACTGGGCTGCTGTATCCAGAGTTGGGCTTCCGGAGGACGTAGTGGCCGACAAGTGAGCAGACCTCCTCCCTCCCCCTACTGATTTGCGAGCTACGTTGCTCCGCTCGATGCGGGTCCACCTGCTGGGATCCGAGGTAGGGGAACTGTGGGAGTGAGGGAACGACGTCCGGGAAGCAACGCTCTCAACGGGTACGCCGGGAGCGAAGCAGAGCAGCTGTCTGACAGTATGGACATTCTCCACTCTCTACATAGTGCACTGCATATTGCAGAGAAGAGGGGCACCAACGTTACTTTCACAACTGAGACCTCCAGTGGACAACTAGCCTGCTCCATTCCCACACAGCTGCCCACGGCAAGCGATAAACGCACTGCCGCCCACGCTGCGAGGCCTGGCCTGAGGAGGCGACCTGAACCAGTTGGGATGACACGCATATACCCCAAGCAGCGGTAACTGCAATTTCACGCACCGAAGACCTAAGAAATCGCACAAGTCAGCGGGATGGCAGAAGGGGCAACTGCTGGTGCAACGGGTGAGGGTAACCCCCCGACACCAATGTACTGCTGCTGGAACTAAGGTCAGGCTTCAAGGCGCAAGACAACCGTTTTGATGCACTGGACAAGTGGCTTGACGGCTTAGGCAAGCACATAGATCGGCACGAGACACGGCTGAGGGGCGAATATCGGACCTCGAGGATGGCGTGGCCAAGTAACTAAACAAATGGAGAGACTGGAGAGAATCATGAAGACAGTAGCTACAAAAAATGAAGATTGGGAAAACAGAAGTCGCAGGAATAATGTACGTATAATGGGAGTGCCAGAGTCCACCAACACAGGAAGGCTAGATCAATTCACTGAGCGGCTGCTGAGAGAGCTATTTTGAACTGAGCAATTTACATCTCTGTTCGTGATGGAATGAGCGCACAGAACGCCGGGGCTGAGACCTAACCCTCACTGCCCACCTAGACCTATTATGGCAAGGCTACTGAATTTTAAAGACTAGGACACAATGTTACGACTCGCCAGGGAAGCTGGGTGTTTATCTTGGCAAGGATCAATCATTTCTTTATAGCCAGACTTCACCACGCTCGTACAGGAAGCCAGGCGCAAATTCACAGGAGTGAAGGCCACGTTACAAAACTTGGGCCTGCGATAGGGGATGCTATACCCTGCAAGACTCAAAGGTGACATGAATGGGAAGACAAGGGTGTTCAATAACCATGGGGACTTCCAGAACTTTTGCAAGCAGTATTCTGGAGTCAATTCTTTGAACGGCGGAGCCTCCCCTGGCGGAGAGTCGCAGGGCAACCAGTTGGGTACATGCGTGGATCTTTTCGCAGCCAGCTGAGGTCCGAATCGATGGAACTAAGATCTTATCCCAGCGACTCAACTGCCGAGGCTAAACTGCACCAGAACTGTACTATGATAACCGAAAAAATGGTGGACTTTAATGAGTAAGCTCAGTTGGGTGGCTTTTTTCCCAGATGACAAGGGTAAAAAGAATCACTTCAGACCCTCAAAGAGCAGCAGTTAGGATAAAAGAAATGGGTGAACGGTTCAAAGACAGAGGTTACCCAGAATGTTTAATAAGAAAAGCTGAAGAGAAAGCACAAACCAAGTCTAGGAGCGAGCTGCTTACTCCAAACGTCAAAACAGACAACCCAAGAATCGTGGCAGTATCAAAATTCTCTACTGGAACCCGATTTCAATAACATCTTTGAATCTACACCCCTATTTGCCCATAAAAGAGGAACGAATCTGGGTGAAATACTGAAACAGAAAACACCGGGCCCAACACAACACAATCATCACTGGAAATGTGATAACACATCCCATGAAAGGTCATAATATTAAACTAAGGGTCACAGCTACTTGTGACACTTTCAATGTCATTTACCTTTTAAAATACCCTTGTGGGAAGGTCTACATTGGTAAAACAGAAAGAAAAAGAAAAACATATATTGTGGAGCACAAATCGAACATTCGCACAAAAAACAGCAAGTCTACAGTTTCCTGTCACTTCATGGAAGCCCATCACAATATCTCGCAATTGAAATTTCTTGTACTTGAAACAAGAAGAAAAGAAAGAAGGAAGAGACAGCAACCAGTTTCTATTACGAAGAGAAAATCATTGGATACGGGCCCTGGGGTCCCTTAAGCCCAATGGACTTAATGATCGGATTGAACTCTCTTGTTATTTATAAATACTTGCATCATAGCTTCAGCAGGGTGCACCCATGTTCCTTGGCCAATAAGGTGTGTGATTGTACTGTATTGTATCAACGTTTGAAATTCACTTTCATGCATATGATATTCACATCTGATACATCTCACTATCAACACATCGATTCATTATTCATGAACTATATACACATCGGTTCAATATTCATGAACACACCGATTTCCCGATTCCTCATTTTTACTTTTCTTTTTACTGTTTCACATCACAGTTTTGCAATATATTATGGTCTTTATTATCTCATTTCTTTATCCTGCGCCTTATCCAATTCATTGGAATGACCAGTTTATCTCACTCGATCGTATAGTCTGTTTTCACTCTCTCCGATGTCCACGTGGCACGGAAGTAAAAACACAAACCCCGATAGCATTTGCGTTTGAGCATCGGAAGCCGGGCGAAACCGGTCTCTCTACAGAAGTTCACTAATCTTCAGAACGAAATACGGTTAGTACCGCTGACCCGACAGATTTCTTATTTTGCGTGTAGCTGCCAATTTGATTTTCTGACTCACGATCTCGTTCGTATACATTTCTTTACAGCGTTTCAAACAACGTGCAACACAACCGTGAGTTTGACTTGACACTTTAATACACCCGGGTAACATTTATGGGTACGGTTTCACCATTCTTATACACTATTCACGAGCACAGTTTAAAACCCTCACATGGTACTTTCAAAGAACGATAGCATTTATATGTCAAAAAACGATAGCGTTTACATGTGAATATCTATATGTGAATTATTTGTGATACATTTATATAATTCTTTTTCAACAGCGTATGCTCCCTGAGGAAGGGTAGGCAGTGCCCAAAATACATTGTAGCTCATGTACAAAAAGACTCATGTTTATTCTGAAACAAGAATGAATTAAGGAAGAATATAAACAATGACTTTATGATATATACAAATAAAAATGGAGAAATCAGCTAAAAAATTAGTGGAGTCCTAATTGATTAGGAACCAGCACAAGAGTGCCTGAAGGGGATGTAACCAGTGATTCACTGGAAACACAACGTCATTATTAAGCTCAGTTGGGGACATATTTGGGCTTGATTTATTAACAGTGCTGATGCGCGGGGGAACCACATGGTGTTGCCTCCTCCCCTGTGGTTTCACAATGGTACTTGAATGGGGTTGTTTGCCATGTTGGCGTAGTAACAATTAGCAGTTAATTCTAGGGGAAAGGTGAATTGAACCTAGTGGACAGCTACTAGGTTAGGGTGGGTGGAGGGGGACAGGTACAGTAGGGACCAGAATGCCAAAAGTTATTGTTTTGTTTTATGTATTCACAACTGCACACACCACAAAGCTTGCAGATACATCACTGTTCACAAATGCATCAACAATGGCACACAGGGTAGATAGCCTCCGCTGCATAAACGTCACCCTGTTGATGTGGAACATACAGGGTCTCAACAACCAGAAAAAGTGTAGGCAGGTGCTCCATTATATGCGACAGCACAAAGCTGACATTGTTTGCTTACAGGAAACGCACCTGTCATCAGCAAACCCGCCCAGATTCGCAACCACCTGAGGACCCCATCGTTTTTTCTCAAGTTTCAGTTCGTACTCCAAAAGGAGTCGCAATTTTGATTCATAAAACACTGCCTTTCACACATACCTCTACAGTTACTGACACTGAGGGCCATTTTATTTTGGTAGTGGGGAAGCAGGCAAGGCATGAGGTCCTGCTAGTTAATGTTTACTCCATGAACATAGATTACCCAGCCTTTTACAAATGGCTGCAATCACAGATAGACTCAATAGAGGTTGACTACATTTTTCTAGGAGGACACCTTAATATCCTACTAGATCCTAAACTTGACAGCACCACCATATCCCCAGTTAACAAGCCAAGTCCTGATCACTACTAAAAGAAATGTGTCAAACCAGGGCGCTGAAGGTCGCTTGGAGGCACCTATACCCCCGAAGCACAGAGTACACTCACTATGAGCAGGAATACAATACTTGGATGAGATTGGACTATTGGCTACTGTCCAACTCAGCGATACCATGGGTCCAATCAGCCATGCACCTACCCAGCACTCTGTCCGATCACTCTCCAGTGCTGCTAACAATACATGTACAGGGCGAGGAAGGCTTTGAAAGACAGTGGCAACCACCCTCCATGGCACTGCATGATACAGTCTTCAAGGCGGAACTGCACACCGCGATAATAGAATACTTTGTCCATAATACAAGGTCATTCTCAACACAGGTCTTATGGGAGGCCTTCAAGGCGTGTATTAGAGGGGTGTGCATTGCTACACAAATTGGAGTCACAAGAGACCTGCGACACAGCCGTACTAAATTAGAGGGCGATCTTACGAATCTGGACAGGGAAAATATGATGGGAGGGGATAGAGATGGCTCGACATACCTGAGCCACAGAGCGGAACTGTTGACTGAATATGCTGAGGTTGTAGAGTGTGAGATTCACTATTTAGAGAAATACGCGAAGGCCCGGAGGTACGGTGAGGGGGAGTGCCCGGGGCTCACTCTTGCGTGACCACTCCGACCACACCGTAACCAGGGCTACATCACTAAGCCACAGGGGCAAGATGGCGCGGCGACCACTGGCACATCAGCCATAAGACAGACACTATGGCTACATTGATCTTTATACTGCTAGAGCCGTCAACAGTCTGGGGGAAATTAAGTCATACTTAAATGAGATAGTTATGGTCTGGATTCCCAACGCACACCAACAATTCTTAAGCGAACCCTTCTCTGCCGACGAGATAGAACAGGCCATCAATGACATGGATGGCTCAAAAGACCCAGCCATCAATGGATTCCCCAGAGCCTTTTACAAAGCCTATAAGCATCTCTTGGCCCCCACCTCCTAGAGGTATATACTGAGTGTTAGACCTGGCACCATTGGCGTGGGTCGCCCTTCCATTTTTCGCTTTTGTCTCCTCTGTGTTTGTTGGTGTTATATGCTCTGGACGCTGTGCCACTGCCATTCAGGCCACAGCTCGAATGCTTCCTATTGTAAATTGACTGTATGAATTGGTATTATCCTAATTGTCCCAAGGAACATGATAGGAAACTCTAATTTAGTATGCCTCAACTCCAAACATTAACGTGCATCTTTTAGTGATGACTATTTTTATATTCTGCGTTTAAAACAACCACTTTTGGGAAGTAGGTATTTTCTGGCCTAAGCCTTCCCGTGTGCTCTGTTGTTATGTGTATTGGCTGTCTGGTTTTGGAGGGTCAGGGCAGGCTGAGACCGATCTGGATTAAATGGAGAGATCTAAAGTTGGAGTATGGGGAGGGGTGACCCTTTGATCTGAGCAGGGCTGTGCCTGGCAAGGTGAGTGATGGCTCCACCTCCCACTGTGCATCTGAGGGTTGACCCCTTCTCCCTGAAAGGCAGAATGCAGCCTCGTGAATAAAGTGCTCCAGGACAACACCAAACTGGTTCTAGCTGGGTTTAGTGATTTGTGACTTTTCTGAGAACAAAGACTTTTGGGGTATAAAGATCTGTGCGGAAACCCCTGCATGGTGTGTTACTTCTGGATGTCAAGACGAACCTCTGTCCGTGTAACTAGAGGGACAGGATTCTGAAACTTTCATCAGTCTTGCTGAAGCAACTACACAAGGGCCTGATTTGAGCTTGCCTCCTGCCGAAGTCTCAGGGACATTAGACTTCACCCATCAGCCGTCGGATTCCTTTTTGAGGGGAATTCTAGTCACAGGTGAGGCCTCTGTTGAGAATTCCAGAGCCTCTGGTTGTACTGCGGGGAACGTGGGCGGAAAGTCATCGCATCGCTATTGGTGGCCGCGGCGGCTGAGGAGTTGTTGCCACTGAGAGCCCGCATTTGCCTGTGTTACCAAAGTCATCATTATCACTATTGTGGGCTGCTGCAGCTGAGAAGCTGTGCCGCTGAGTGCCCACATTTGCCGTCCTACGAGAATCACCGCTATCGCTATCATGGGCCGCTGCAGCTGAGGAGCTGTGCCGCTGAGTGCCCGCATTTGCCGTCCTACTAGAATCATCGCAATCGCTATTATGGGCTGCTGCAGCTGAGGAGCTGTGCCGCTGAGTGCCCACATTGGCCATCCTACGAGAATCATTGCAATCGCTATTGTGGGTCGCTGCAGCTGAGGAGCTGTGCCGCTGAGTGCCCGCACTAGTCACCAATTGGAGGATCTTGTTATCACCTGTGTGTGCCGCTGGGTACCCGCCTTTAAGGCCCATCCCAGGATTATTGTGAGTGCACGCCGCGAACCGCTACAGTGGGGAGCTGTGGCAGTTGCGAGTCCGCATGTCATCACAGCGGCTTCCTTGTGAGGCTGCGTGCCGTACCCCTTTAAATCTCAGACATATTGTGCATCACTGGGTCGCGTGGACCCCGGCCTCGAACTAAGTTCGTTCCACACGCTTTTTGAGTCCTCTATTGCGTTTGAGGTGAATCTGTACTTATGTGCATTGTGGTTTCTTGATCGCTTTTGACCTTTATGTTAAGCCTATATAAAGATACTTACTTTTATATAGCTACTTGTGTGGTGTCCCTTTGTAGTGCCTTCACTGCGTTATTGTGTATGGTCCTAAATGCTTCACACACTGCCTCTGAGATAGGCCTGTCTGCTCGTGCTATGTTACCACAGGGTTGAGCAGGGGTTTCTTAGGAAGAAAGATCCCTATTTGGACCTCGGCGCCAGCCGCTGCCAACTAGAGATCCCCATTTCTAACACTGAGGCACTAGACGAGGAAACCATGCCTCCCTCGTTCAGAGAGGCGGTTATGATCCTTATACCGAAGACCAGAAAGGATCCGGAAAAATGTGGCTCATACGGCTCATTGTTCAATTTTGACTACAAAATACTAGCTAATATGTTGACAACCCCATTGGCCTTATCCATGGAACACATTATAGTGCAAGCCCAGACCGGATTTATAAGCCACAGATCCACAGCATTAAACCTAAGGACCTTTTTCTCCATAGTCAATAGAATAGACCCAAAAGTCCCGGGGCGGCAATCTTCTTGGATGCTGAAAAAGCATTTGATTCTGTGAAATTGGCCTTTCTACATGCAGTGCTGGACAAGATGGGCATTCCGAAAGTCTTCTCTGGACTGATCAAATTACTATATGTTGTGCCCTCTGCCCGTATCCATTTTAATAGCACGATCACTGAGCCTTTCCCCATATCTCGAGGCACCGGGCAGGGATGCCCATTATCCCCGTTGCTATTTATAATTGCAATAGACCCTCTGATACGCTATTTCCAAAAAGACGCACATGCATAGATACTTCAGTTCAAACACGTACCGTTATTGGTAACTCTATATGCTGATGATGTGGTGCTGTATGTGATGATGCCGTCTGTTAATCTCCCACCGATACTAGCGGAAATTGAACGGTTTGGGGCCCTGTCTGGACTCCATATTAGTTAGGACAAGTCTGAGGTTTTCCCACTGATGGAGGTGCATGACAGGGTATGTGGAGAATTCCCAATTCAGTGGTGTGAGACAGACGTCAAATATTTAGGAATATACCTCCATAGGGACAAAGAGCAGATATTGAAACTAAACTATGGCCCAGCGGTGGATAAACTGCAAACGCAGGTGGAACGCTGGATTCAACTGCCATTGTCCATGGCTGTGCGCATAGCCATTAACAAAATGGTGGTTCTGCCCCGACTGCTCTACCTTTTTCAAAATATCCCCATCCCACTTACAAACGCTTTCTTTACACAGATACATACGTTATTAATAAAACAGGTGTAGGGAGGGAAACAGCCCAGAGGAAGCTGGAACACACTGACTTTGCCATAAGAAAGGGGAGAATTTAGGGTACCTGACATAAAACTGTATTATTTTGTGGTGCAATGGGGCTACTCCTGGCACTGGTACCATCCTGACGCACATGTGTCATATGCTAAGCCAGAGAGAGACCTGGCCGATCCCACCCCAGTGAGCTCATTACTGCCAGTTGGGAAGCCACAAGACCCCCACGACATTCAAGCATTGTCCACTACGTGTTGGGCACAGCAATGACTACTCAGGAAAACAGGAGGGACGACACTATACTCCCCAGCCTTACCAATACTTGCTAACCCGTGGCTCCCCCAGGCTCTGGATACATTGTCAAAAAGCACCCTTCTTCGATTGGATGTAAGTAATATTGGCGACCCCTTCCCTAATGGGCATGTATTCTCCCGCACATAGGACTCCCGGTTCTCGACAGCTATGTTCATGGACCACTTTATTTTGGCCCATATGCAGGGTGCACTTAGAGACGCTATACCTACTTATCCCATAGAACCTAAGGAATTCGCACCTCTTACACTAGTAATTACAGACCGCAGTGGAGAGCACATCACGTCCCAAATATACAAAGCCTGTCTGGCACTCATGCCACAGCACGATATCAAGGTACTGGCCGCCTGGGCAACCGACCTGGGGCAATTACTCACTGATAAAATTTAGAAAAGCTGCTGCACACTTACAAAACTAGTCACATGTACCCACAGACACAACTTGCTCCATTTTAAGATCCTAAGAAGGGCCTATGTCATGCCACAGCCTGACTGGGCTATGTAGACGGGATCCCTAAGAGAAGTCGCAGATTTGTAGCAAGGGCAATGCTCCTGGCAAAGCGTGAAATAGTTATGCGCTAGGGCAGTAGACAGAAACTCACGGTCAAAAGCTGGATCAAGAGTATGAAATACTGTGACACCACTGTGAACTGTACGCAGAACTCCAGCCCCCGACATCTCGCCCGCAGGACATAAGACAACCCCTGATGGAATACCTAAGGCAACAAGACAAACATGACACACAACTCAGACAGAAGGGAAGAGCTGCATAATACGACACATAAGTGTACATAACTGTTGTGTATATGATATGTCAGCACTGAACAACGTGGCATGTGTTTGGTATAGGGGCATGCGGCAGACGGCGGGGAACACAACAGGGATGACAAAAGTGCAGCATTTGCAAGTTGCATAATGACAATGTAAAGTGATGCTTACTAACTGGGCCAAAGTGGCAAATAGTTACGAATGTGATATTTGTTATGTAATTGTGACTTTAATGTTTCAAAATAATAAATATATATATATATATTTTTAAGTGTCTCTGCTGTCAATGATGGGTTTAGGAATTTCATAAGACATCACACATGCACCGTGCATCCATTCATAACATAACATGTGTATTGGTAAAGCGCACGTTCACCCAGAAGAGTATCTTGGCGCTGAATAATAGCTCACACACAAACTGTTGCTACCTAAACATGGCATGCATATGTTTACAATAATGAATGCAACTAAGCATAGCAACAGATTTGGAAGCTACAGCATGGTCGCCAAGTTTAGAATTCACGTGTTTTGGAATAGGAAAACAGTGAAAGTGTGAACATTACCATTCAAAGACATAGTCCTGGTCTAGAGGCTGTGGCTTCATTGATTGCAGTGCACTGCATATGAACTGAATGGCAGGCTGCCTGTTAGCGCTGTCTCTGTGCTCTAAGAGTGAGGATAATTAAAAGATGAGAAGGAAAGAAATAGGTGGAAAAAATAAATGGCCCACCTGTTCTAACACTGAAGCACACTCATTTCCAGGCGTATGTGCATGTGATCATAAAATGCCATCACTCAGGCCAAAGAGCCAGTGTCTAGAGTGTCAGACCCAGTGACCCATGCTGGATGTTATCATGGATGCACGCGGAGTGCTTTAACCTATTGACTCTATTGTATTTACTCTATTGACGTCTCAATGAGCATTTTCTGAGCTGAATTCTTTCCTTCTCTTTTTATTTCAAATACATTAAATATATGTACCAGATATTTTATGTTATATATCTGTAATGTTTTTTACTATAAAATGCTGGCAGACAAGTAATCCTGTCAGATCTTTCAAAGAAATTATATCAAGAATTATTACAGTGTAAATCTTTTACTCCCTCAGGTTTGTCAGAGGGAGCAAGCAATATCAACATCCTAGCCCCAAAGAGTAATCTGAGTTATCATGGAACAAAATACATGTCTGCAGTTCTAACACAACACATTAACAATCCACGCTTAAAGGCCGATTGGGTTTAACATAGGTGTTTCGTAATAATATTTGCCTCTGTTTTAACTTTAAAAAAAACAGATCACTACTATGGAATCTAGCATAACATTTCCCAAATAACCAATAAGGCCTATAGCTTTTATGAGTGGCTTGCCATCATAACCAACTCAGACCTACTGTATTTAGCATAAGCTTTTCCACAAAGGCAACTATGAAGTACACAGTAATAAACTTACAACTATGTCCAAAATGACAGTTGTCAAAACCATACAAAACCCCTCTTAAGAGGGCCAAATAAGGATTATGGCATTGCAAATCTTCTATCACCACAGTTTGTCTGAGTAAATCACCAACAGCAAAACCCTTGCTTAATGTGGTAATCTGTGAGATTCCATTAAACAGAATACCTCTCTGCAAGTTTAACCACAGTTTAATACCAATCTACTGTTAAAAGCCTATTGCCTTTAACACTTGCTTTTCACAGTAAGTTAGGCGTACTGGCTTTCTCATAACCTTTCCTGATAAATAGGTTAAACGTATAAATTCTGGCATAACTTTTCCCAATGAACTAACAAGGACTATAGCCTTTACCGACGGTGTGTCAATATAATAAACACAGGGCCATATTAGCAAGAAATTGCGATAAATATCGCAAAAAATTTCTTATGCAGCTACCGCTGGAATATATTGTCATGCTAACGCTGTATTAGCAACAATTAGCGCTATGGCGATATATATTCCAGCGATAGCGGGAGGGAAGGGCCAACATCGCGACAAAACCAGAGATGTTGCATGGGGAAGGGGGAAAACCTTGCTGATACCACCCTGTGGTGGTATCAGCATAATCCACCCTCCATGTTATGTTTTGCTAAATCATGAAATTAGCAGATGTTAAAAAACCGGCGATGACCCCGGTTAGCGTGACTTAGGGCCTCCTTGCTAATAGACGAAAGGCCTGTTAGCGGCTGTTTATCAGGTCTGTTGGTCGGAAACGCCTACTTTGCATGTCATTAGCGATAAATATCGCTGACATGCAAAGCGGCACCCAAACCGGTCGCGTTCGTCAGAAAGCTGTCGCTAACTGCTGGTATCGACAGCTTGCTGATAGGGCGATAAAAAAATTGCGGCTTTAGCGGCAAAAAAGTGCCGCTAAAGCGGCGATAGTGCCCTTGGTAATCTGCCCCTCAGTTCTTTATTTTGCATTTATTGATTCAAGTTTACAAAGGGTAGGATGGGGAATAAAATAAGAGGGGACAACAGGCATTGCACAGATCCAGAACTGGATGCCCATAGCCAACAGAAGATAAAAGGGCTCACAAGGTATATAAACAGTTCAAAACACAACAGGTGTGTCCAGGCCCGCAACAGGCTAGACGGACTGGCCAGTCGGTGCATGTTGGAGGGGAGTGGGCTGAGGGCACGGAGGCGGAGAAAGTAAGAGGCTTCAAGGACTAAAGCAAGAAGCAAAGGGAAAAGAAAAAGGAAAAAAGACAAAAGGAAAAAAGGAAGGGAGGAGCAGGGGGAAAGGCTGGGAAGGGGGAAATCTGAGAGAGAAGGAAAGGAGAGGTACGAGAGGAAAGGAAAAAGGAAAAAGAGGGAGGGAAAGGAAAGGAAATAAAGGAAAGAAGAAAGGAAGAAAGAAAGAGAGCAAAAGAAAAGAAAGAAGGAAAAGCAAAAGGGAGCAAAAATAGGGAAAGGTAAGAAAAAGAAAGAGAAGAGATGTGCTGGGAAGGTGGCCAGGGCCCAGACAAAATCAGATCATGGGGAGGGAGCAGGAAAGGAAGCGAACAGAAAATACAAATAAATTGCGGGTGAGCGTAAAGGCAGATGTTCATGCCGACGCTGGCACTAGCAGGGGTGATGGGTCACAAGCAGGACACAAAGCTGGAGGGCAGGGCAGTCAGCCGACTTAACCTCCAAGTCTTTTAAGGGAGGGTGCTGAAGTGCGAAGAAAGGCCTTGGCATTATCCTGTAGGATGTAGATGATTCATTGATCATTGATAGGAGGCTGTCTGATACTTGGCCATGAGGCATTCATCTTGCATGTGAGGGGAAATGCCAGTGTTGAAGGACACAGTTTTTAGTTGTCACCAGCGTCGTGTGGAGCAGCCGACGCTCGAACCTAGACAGGGTTGGGAGGCCTTCGTCGCAGTCATGAAGAAGGAACATGGGGCGAGACAGCGGTTGGGGCAACATAAATGCTTTTTTTTTTTTTTTAGTCCTCATTACGCAACGTGTTAAAGTGTTAAAGTTTGGAGATTATCAGGGTCCTTTCTCTTACTCTTAGATTTGTCCGCTGCCTTCGACACGGTGTCACATGAGATTCTTCTCGGCCTCTTGCGGGAGGTGGGTATAGGCGGTGTGGCCCTGTCCTGGGTGGAGAGTTTTCTCACAGGCCGCTCACAAGGTGTCAGATTGTACTCCCTTCATTCCATCTCTAGGGAGCTCACCAAGGGAGTGCCACAAGGCTCATATCTAAGACCTACACTATTTAATGTGTATGTGGCCCCCTTGGCTGGCATTGTGAGAGAATACGGGTTCACCCCGGTGTCGTATGCTGATGACAACCAGCTTTTGTTCCCTTTTCAGTCCCTCTCTCCAGCAATAATAAAATCCTTTGCGGATGGTATGAGGGCGGTCTCAAATTGGATGGCTACAAATTGCCTCCAGTGTAATGTAGGCAAAACAGAGGTGATGTTATTTTGAGAGGCCCCACTCTTGTGGTCCCCAGAATGGTGGCCTTTAGATCTTGGGCCAGTGCTGAGTCCAAAACAGACTGTAAAAAATCTTGGTGTGCGTCTGGATCAGGCACTGGTGCTTAAAGAACATGCCAATCAAGTCGCCGGTCTGTGTTTCCATACCATCGGACTCCTGCGACGTGTTTTCCCATTTCTGCCTGATTATCATCGAAAGACCTTGGTCCAGACCTTGGTGGTCAGTAGACTGGACTACTGCAATGGCCTGCTCATCTCGGCCAATGAGGAACAACTAAATCGTTTGCAAGTGGTCCAGAATACCGCGGCAAGACTGGTGCTTAACGTTCTGCCCAGGACTCCTTCCGGCCCGCTTCTGGACAGTCTTCACTGGCTGCCTGTTCGGCAGCGGGTTAAATACAAAATCTGTTGTACCATACATAAATATCTTTTTGGGTCAGGCCCAAAATACTTAATGGACAAGTTCATTCCTTATAGTCCTGGACGTTCCTTGCGTTCAAGTAATCAGCAACTGCTTCAGGTCCCCAGGATTAGGAGGGTAAGACAGGGAGGGTGCGCCCTCTCCTATAAAGGCCCCATTCTCTGGAATTCACTTCCACTTGCCCTAAAGGAAAACTCCAATTTCCAATCCTTTAGGAAGTTCCTTAAAACCCATTTATACTCGACCTCCTAATCTGTTGGCAGTCAAATTACTCAGTTATCAGTCTAACATCTGTGTCAAAAGCGCAAGCGCGGAGATACCCCTTCGGGGGTTGAATCCTGCGCTATACAAGAAAATAAATAAAATAAATAAATAAAATAAACATTTCATTGTTTGTTCATGAATCTGGGCCACGATCTTCCGGTATTTCAGAGAAGAAGAACCCTTTACTTCCATACACTTTTATGAAGAAGAGCTCTTTGATTCGATCGAGAGTAAGCTAGCCATTTTGGCTACTTTTAAGAGCCTTCATCTGTTATTGTTGCGTAAGCGTAATCATTGGATTTGGTGAAATACTTGGGTGGGCCCAAACAGATGTATACTGAAACATTTACAGAGCCACATTATAGCTTAAGTCAAATCAATCCTTATGAAACTCCTCCCATATTTCCCAAAATTTAAATTTCTTAGAGAATAGTTTCTTTTTTCTATCCAAACTATAAACTTTGAGGACTGACGCTAGCCAATCACTATGCGTTGGTGGAATTGGACTTATCCATTTTATGCAGACCTCCCTCCTTGCCAGGAGGATCAACATAAAGATTAGATTTTCCTGGGCTTTAGTTAATGTTCTCAAAGCATTTATGTCTGTAACCCCAAAAATGACTAGGTCCATACTTACAGTTAGTTGTTTTCCCAACACCCCTTCTAAGGTGGTACCCACATTTTTCCAGAAATCATCGAGACTGGGACACTGCCTGAACATGTGCATGTCATCGGCCTTCTGAAGTCCACATTTTGGGCAGTTCTTTATTGTGGACCCGCTCAGTTTGGATAACCTTTTCGGAGTCCAATAGGCTCTATTAATGGTGAGTAAATGATTTCTTTTAAGAGAAGCAGAAGTTACAATCGACCAGCATTTGCTCATAGATACTTGCCATGTATTAGTTGTATCCAGAGTCGGCAGGTCTTTCCCCAGATACTCTCCGGAATCAGGAAGTCCTCCTCCCCAGCTAAAATTAGGGCCCAGTACCAGAAGGATACTTCTTTCGGGAACGGGTTCTTTGTCAACATCTTTACTTCAAGGGATATGTTACCTTTTTTGGTCTCTTTGTTTGAGTTAGTCCAGCTGAGCAGTTGGTAATATTTAAATTTTGATAATGTGGAGTTTGTGCATTCTGATAATATTTCCCAGTCTAGTAGTTTGTTCTGAAATAAAAGTTGTCCCCATTCTAGTAGACCTGCCGTTTTTAAGGGTATCGCTAAGCTGTCTTTCAGACAATCTGGTGTGGTTTGGGAGTCCCAAATCGGGGCTTTATCACTATATAGGGGAATGCCCAAGGTGGATCTAATACAGTACCATAACCTGGCGGCTGACTATAAGATCTTCAATTTAATTTGTTTAAAAAATTTCGGGTGGCTGACTTTATACAAAAAGTGGCTAGTATTATTGGTGAGTTTCTGGAGAAATATAGGATAGGTTTCACAAGGGCCCAGCAGTGTCCTACTGGATTTAAATTGTAAGGCCCTACAGTATTCCAAGAGATCAGGACTAGCCAGTCCTCCCTGCTCCTTTTTCCTCCTTATTTTATGCCAGGCGATTCTTGGTCTTTTTGAGGACCAAATAAAACTAGATAAGTCTCCCTGGATCTTTTTTAGGGTTTCTCTTTTGAACTCGAACGGAATAGAGCTAAATATGAAAGTGAATTTCAGCAAGATTGCCATTTTTATAATATTGGATTTGCCCAAAAAGGTTAATGGAAGCCCACTCCATACTTTCAATAACTTTCTTACCTCAGTTTCTATTCTGTGAATGTTAGTGTGGGTTATTTTTTCCAGATCTTTCACAAGGTCAATACCCAGATATCTTATTTTTTCTTTGTCAAAAGGGGATATGAATTCCTGATTCCAGCTCATGGTTTCGGTTTTGGTTTGATTTATCTGGTAACCAGATAGTTTCCCAAAACCAATCAGAGTCTCCTCTGTTGCTCTAAGAGCCTCTTTTAAATCTGATGTAAAGATCATGAGGTCGTCCTCATATAGGGCTACTTTTTTATGCCATCCTTGATATTGGAAAGGGGAAATTGTGTGGAGGCTCCTAAGACATTCTGCAACTGGTTCAATATAAAAATTAAAGAGCAGGGGAGAGAGGGGACATTCCTGGCGAGTTCCTCTTCCTATCTGAATGTTGTCTGTTAAGTTGCCATTGATTAATATTTTGGCTTTAGGAGAGTTATAGATGTTTTCTACCATTTTTAGTATGTTTTCCCCTAGATTAAATTTCTTCAGGACCTCATTTAAATACCTCCAGTTGCGAAAAATATTGCAAAAAAATTCATAGCCAGCTATCACTGGAATATTTTGTCACGCTAACGCTGTATTAGTAACAATTAGCGCTATGGCGATATATATTCCAGCGATAGCGGGAGGGAAGGGCCAACATCGCGACAAAACCAGAGATGTTGCATGGGGAAGGGGGAAAACCTTGCTGATACGACCCTGTGGTGGTATCAGCATAATCCACCCTCCATGTTAGGTTTTGCTAAATCATGAAATTAGCAGATGTTAAAAACCCGCGATGACCCCGGTTAGCGTGACTTTTTATATCACTAACCGGGGCCAGGGCCTCCTTGCTAATTGACGAAAGGCCTGTTAGCGGCTGTTTATCAGGTCTGTTGGTCGGAAACGCCTACTTTGCATGTCATTAGCGATAAATATCGCTGACATGCAAAGCGGCACCCAAACCGGTCGCGTTCGTCAGAAAGCTGTCGCTAACTGCTGTTATCGACAGCTTGCTGATAGGGCGATAAAAAAATTGCGGCTTTAGCGGCAAAAAAGTGCCGCTAAAGAGGCGATAGTGCCCTTGGTAATCTGCCCCTCAGTTCTTTATTTTGCATTTATTGATTCAAGTTTACAAAGGGTAGGATGGGGAATAAAATAAGAGGGGACAACAGGCAATGCACAGATCCAGAACTGGCTGCCCATAGCCAACAGAAGATAAAAGGGCTCACAAGGTATATAAACAGTTCAAAACACAACAGGTGTGTCCAGGCCCACAACAGGCTAGACGGACTGGCCAGTCGGTGCATGTTGGAGGGGAGTGGGCTGAGGGCGCGGAGGCGGAGAAAGTAAGAGGCTTCAAGGACTAAAGCAAGAAGCAAAGGGAAAAGAAAAAGGAAAAAAGACAAAAGGAAAAAAGGAAGGGAGGAGCAGGGGGGGAAGGCTGGGAAGGGGGAAATCTGAGAGAGAAGGAAAGGAGAGGTACGAGAGGAAAGGAAAAAGAGGGAGGGAAAGGAAAGGAAATAAAGGAAAGAAGAAAGGAAGAAAGAAAGAGAGCAAAAGAAAAGAAAGAAGGAAAGCAAAAGGGAGCAAAAATAGTGAAAGGTAAGAAAAAGAAAGAGAAGAGATGTGCTGGGGAGGTGGCCAGGGCCCAGACCAGATCAGATCATGGGGAGGGAGCAGGAAAGGAAGCGAACAGAAAATACAGATAAATTGCGGGTGAGCCTAAAGGCAGATGTTCATGCCGACGCGGGCACTAGCAGGGGTGATGGGTCACAAGCAGGACACAAAGCTGGAGGACAGGGCAGTCAGCCGACTCAACATCGAAGTCTTTTAAGGGAGGGTGCTGAAGTGCGAAGAAAGGCCTTGGCATTATCCTGTAGGATGCAGAAGATTCATTGATCATTGATAGGAGGCTGTCTGATACTTGGCCAAGAGGCATTCATCTTGCATGTGAGGGGGAATGCCAGTGTTGAAGGACACACTTTTTAGCTGTCACCTGCGCCGTGTGGAGCAGCCGGCGCTCGAACCTAGAGAGGGTTGGGAGGCCTTCGCAGACATGAAGAAGGAACATAGGGCGAGACAGCGGTTGGGGCAACATAAATGCCTTGCAAAGTGTGGTGCCATTCCCCTCCTAGAAGGGGACAATCGCAGAGGATATGTGCCAGGTCGCAGTGTGGTTCGACACAGTGGCAGCAGTCAGAGTGGGGCAGTACTGCGCCAACCACAGTTTTACAGGTATATAGTGCCAGTTGTGAAGCAACTTGAAAAGACAGAACTCAAGGCGAGCTTACCTGGCTCCACTGCTCAGGGCTTCCAAGAGTTTATCCCAGTCCTTGGGTTAAAAGAAAATGTGCGAGGCCCCTCTAATGTAGATAAGTGGCCCCTTGCAAGGAGACCATTCACAGACACTGTGGGAGGCCCATTGTCCTTAATTTTGTCGCCCCCCACAGTTTTAACTTTGAGCCCACAAGCATTTCTCACACCTTCAGTCTGATAGGTGCGAGAATTGCTTTTGGGGTGAAAGTTAAAACTATGGGGGCGCCAAAATGATGGACAATGGGCCTCCCACAGTGTCTGTGAATGGGTCTCCCTTCAATTGAAGGGAGCGTCTCCCTCCCTTATGTATCCAGATACCATCCCTGAGAGGCCAAGGGAGGGGGGCCCTCCATTTCAAAGAAAGGTGACACCTTTCTTTGAAATGGGTCGCCAGGGAACCGACAGGACACATCACCAGTGCGAGGCCCCATGCTGTGCTGATGCGAGGCCCTGGGCAGCTGCCCACGCTGCCCATGCCTAGCGCCGGCCCTGGTTCATATTCCACCTGGCGGCGGTCCTGTCATGTGGTATGCAATCTGGCCAGCAATGCCCCTTAATAGAGTTGACAGGCCAGGTGGCTGTAGAAACTAGATTTCTCACCTTGGAAGCAACCCCACACCTTTCGGTATGAGACAATCGGTGGGGACTGAGCAGCCCAGGGCTGCGGGCCGAGAGTGTGGGCGAGGCAGTGTCACAGCTCCAAATACCGCCAGAATTTCTTGGGGCATAGCCAAATTCCTCACTAAACTCCTCAAAGGATTTGATGGCACCTTGGGCACACTCCTGTTGGAGAGTGGGTATACCCACCATGTGCCCCATTTCCCAGTCGAGCTCTGCACCCCGATGCGAAGACCGGAATTACTCCATAGAGGCGCCTGGTCATGGAGGAGGGCATCCACTGGGAAGAGGCAATCTGGAGCATTGGGTTGCTGGAGCCAGAAGCAGAGGCCACATAGGGATAGATGGGATGCAGTCCTCAGGAGCAACACAGGAGATTACACTTGATTGAGACCCACAATGAGGGATCCGAGGTCTTCAAGAGTATGCAAGCAAGTTGGCCAAGTGCATGGCCAAGGCATAATGTTCCACCAAAGGCAAACCCAGACTGCCACATGTGAGGTGGGCCACCAGGTGACTGCTATCCAGCTGAGGCCTGGAGAAATCCCAAACAAAGGCCCTGAGGGCCTTGTCTGCTGAAGCAAAAGAGAGGGACACCTCAGAGGTAACATGTCCAGGCTGTATTTAAAGCACGGCAGAGTCACAATTTTTACCGCCCACACCCTGCCCCACAACGAGAGACCGAGATGGGAACACTTCTCACCGTCCAGCTGTGCATGGCCCAAACGTGGGTTGAGATTGTTCACCATAATATGGTCCTATTCCTGACTGATGTAAATCCCCAGCTATTTGAGGTGGGAGGGCTTCCTCTGGAAGCGATAAGCAGAGATGTAGACACCGGTGGTCACTAGTGAGAGTGGGAGGGCCTCCCTCTTCCCCAATTAATCCTGTAGCCTCAGACTGCCGAGGAGATAAGGGCCATGAGGGTCAAAAGGGACTGAGGAAGATCTGAAAGTTTGAGCAAAATGTTGTCTGCATACAGGTAAAGGGTCGACACGCCCCCGGGAGTAGCGATGTCCGCCAGCGATGGGGATTGGCAGAGTGCCACTAGCAGAGGCTCCATGGCCAGGAGAAAAAGAAAGAGGGATAGCGGGCAGCCATGTTGCATGCCCTGTCAGACCGGGAAAGGGTTTGAAAGGAATAGAACCCCCGCAGTTGACCTGCGCAGAGGGAGATTCATAAAGCCACTGGATCATGGCTATCTCATCGTCGAGACCAAAGAGGCGGAGAGACGCGAAGAAGAAATCCCACTTGATCATATTGAATGCCTCCTTGCAATCGAAAGAGAGGGCAGGGGCTTCAACCTGAGGTCCTTTGCGGATCACAGCACATGGGCCAGCATGCAAAGATGGTTGTGAGATGTGTGTCCAGAGACAAACCCACCTGCGAATGGTGGGTAAAGGTCAGGGTCACATTATGGAGATGGGCTGCCAACACCCCTTAATAGCCCCTTAAAGCAGGGAGATAGGCCTATAACTGCAACAGAGGAGGGTATCCTCCGCAGGCTTGGGGAGGATCGTGATCAAGCCATTGTTAGAAATGAGGCCAAGGGAGTTTAGCTGCTCTGTCTTCTAGAGGTTTTGTAGAGGGAGTTTGCCACTTCCTCCTTTGTCCATATATATATCTCCACCGGGAAGCCGTCCTCCCTCGGAGTCTTATGACCTGGGAGATTGGAGATGGCCAGCGAGATCTCTGCTTGAATCATTGAGAAAAGGGAGGCGCACGGAGTGGAAAAAAGCGTCAAGGCTCGCCGGATCCGCCACAATTTCCTGGGTGCATAAGTCCTGATAATAGGCTGCAAATGTATCCACAATGTCTTGGGGTCGGGTGAGGATCTCACCTGATGTGGATCGAAGGGCTGGAATGGCCCATGTGGCCTCCTGCTGGTACAACTGTGCTGCCAACAGCTTCACCACCTTCTCCCCCTGTTCATAGTGGCAGCCCTGTAAGCACTGCAATGCCTATACCGCCATTGAGGTGTACAGTACATTAAGGGCCATATGAGCCCCCTATTGAAAAAAACCTTAAACTGCGGACCCAAACCTGGGAACCCACACGGCCCGTGAGGCTACGAGCAAAAGAGAGGGCAAAATATGAGCTAAACAGGAGCTGCTGGTGGGGTCTTATCAGCTGACAAAGGTGGGCCATAGGATGAGAGTGCAACAGGGGGTGGGGTTCTTGGGAGGGGGAGAGGAGAAAGGGAGTGTGCCGCCAATGTCGGGAAGCCAAAAACTCAGAAAACCAGGAGATTGCTACGGGAGGGGCACACACAAGGTGTCTGGCGAGTGGGGGCACAGTGCCATATCTGCAAGGCCAAAGAATGGGACAAGTGGACCACAGGCATAACAGATGAAGGGGGGAACAATAGTCAACCAGGGAAGGATATGAGTAGGACAAGAGGCCCTCTCCCACTAAGTACTCATCCATCAGCCAGTCCCACAGCGAGTCCGGCGAGAAGGCAGAGCAAAAAGAAGGGTGGAGGGAAGATGGGCCCTCTCAATCCCGAAACATCCGTGGCTTCAATAGGCAGCGGAACTTGTCCTAACCTCGGTCGTGAGTAAGCTCCACCACAGCCCAAAGTGCCTTTTCCTTGTCACTTTGAGCCCTGTGCGAGTAGTTATGAAGCTTGTCCAAAGAGCGACTTCCTCAGAAGTCGATGTCCTTGGAGCCCAGGAGGGGGGAGTCCAGCAGAGGAGTGGCAGCCGGGAGTTCTGTGGGGGTCGTATCCATCCCCTGGTCCTGAAGGCTCTCCAGTAAGGACTGTAGCTCCCACTGGTTGATGAAGTCCCTGCACCTGCCATCCCTCGTAATCCACATCCGTGCAGGTTCAAAAATCCGAATTCAAAGTTCATTGCTCGAAGCAGGGGACGAAGGGTAAGGAAGGCCCTCCGCTTGTCAGTCTCCCGGAAGAAGTCTGCCACAATGCAGATCTTGAGGCCCTCAAAATTGAACAGACCATGGGCACAAGCCCCCAAGATCTGAGTCCAAAGGATCAATGTCCAAGAAAAGGGAGGGGTGGTGGAGGTGGGCTGAGATGAGGAGCATAGGCAGGCAAGCAAGCCAATATCCCTGTCCCCACCACTCAGTGCCCCAGCTGCAGAGTAACGTCACGGGGTCAAAGGAGAGACCCAGCCGCTAGGCGTCTACCCCGACATTCCTCTGAGCCCTGCAGGGTGAAGCAGTCTTTTCTGGCCTCCGGGGAGGGGAGTGAGGGGGTGAGAAGAGAACAGAGTCATGGCAGTGGTGGGCAGGAAGCTCTGAAGTGGACACCCGGGCAAGGCAAACAAAGGAATAGGATGAGTGTTTGGGGTACTCCCAGCCAGGGCTTTAAGCGAAAAAAAAACCTGGGGGTGATCTAAAAGAGGCGTGGTCTAAATGAAGATACCTAGTGTATCAGTACCGCCTGCTCTGACAAGCCGTCAGCTCTAGGGCTCCTCAGAGTGTCATCAGATTTGGAATTCCCCGCTCAGGCTCATTCTCTCTCCTCCTTATTGCAGCAAGGCTATGTATGGATAATGCCATACACCCTCCGCAGTACCCCAAGACGAGTGTCGTCATCCCGGGAAATGCCCTGGCAGACACCTCCTGTATAGGGTGGCTTCACGTGAGGCTGAGTGATCTAGAAGCACTGCTCCCAGAAGGCAACGCAGCTTCACAGGGGTGAGTTTTAACGAAGCCATCACCCCGTCAAAACATGCCACAGAGTATTCCTACTTTTTACAAATAACAGTGGGCCCTGGTATTTGAGAGATTAGCGAAAAATAGACTTATACTAGATAGTTAGTATGTCCTTTGTCCAACCGGACAGGAATTTATTTTGGAAAATACACATAATTCGCAGTAAATCTTAAGGTAATGTCAAGTGGGCACAGCCTGTGACCCACAAGGAACAAGACAAAACAAAAGATTTCAGGCAAGGGCGAACAAAGCGGTCTTGGTGCTAGTAATCAGTGAACACGCTTGATTTCGTTTAAGGTACCATTGTACAGAACAATAAAGGACATTTGAGAAACATATGGTACTATTGTGTCGACGACGTTTCGATGCCGGAAACTTAGATACATGGCATCATCTTCAGGACAAGTATATAAATCATGTTTGGCTTGAGAATTAATTACTATTGCCTTTCATACCATAAATGGCGTGTCTGGAGAGATCCCGTGTTTAGTTGTGAGTCCGTCTCAATCGCGGCTCTTCGCTGGCTGCCCGAATCCGGATCACGCGAGTTACGCGGCGATCGCACAGAGTCTTCCTACAACGTGGCTCACCTGGCCCAAAAATAGAGCCCGATAGAGACCCATTTCGAGGCCATCTGAAAATAGCTGTCGGTGCTCAGAGTCCGTCAGACCCGGCCCACTTAAAGCCCTGAGTAGTACCAGCTACTAACAATTACATTTTTCTTCTGCACTCGTGGTTTCACTGTTAATCCAAACTTCACAGAGTTTGTTGTGTGCTGCTACATCCATTGCTCTGTGTCTAGCAGTGCCAACAACGTACACAATGCTACGTGGGTCAGACAAGACATTCCCTGTGCGCACTTTTTCTTGAAACTGAAAGGTTTCTTAACTTGATTTCATAAGCTAAACAAATCATTCACACACTTGATTGATGATTTATAGATTCCATGAATTTATTCATTCATTTTTCAATTTTCAATAGAATTTCATTCATTCATAGTTGCAATTCAATAGCATCAAAACGCAGTATTTTGACAAACCAATGCGTTTCGGGTCACTTGACGACCCTTCACCAGGGGTTTAAGAAAGAATATAGGAAAACCCAATGAGCATATATACAGTATGAATTCATTATATAAACAAATGGCTCATAGCACTAATGCAAAATATCTGCATCCTTATGTATTATGTACAATCGTCTGAAACCACGTGATCCAAAAGTGGTTTCAGGGAATAGTGAATCGTGTCGTGACATGCATATCAACTAGATTTACCAGTGCGCACATCCAAGGGACTGATTTGTCTGACCCACATAGCATTGTATAAGTTGTTGGCACTGCTAGACAAAGTGCAATGGATGTAGCAGCACACAACGAACTCTGTGAAGTTTGGATTAAGAGTGAAACCTGAGTGCACAAGAAAATGTAATTGTTATTATATATTTTTTCATCTAACCCTTTTTCAGTGCACCAACTCAAAATGTTTTTTGAAGAAATAGCACAAATCACAACTAATAAGGCTGAAACGTTAGCTTACACAACAGAGGAAGAGGAAGAAATATACAGATTAATACAGGAAACCAGAGCATTCAGCCTGCAGATGAGCACAGTCAGTCAGCTATTGAAGAAATTGGAATGTGTCAGAAAAAGATAAATCAATCAACGGCTGCATGCCACCATACTCATTCATTAACATAAAAATAAGCGCATTCCAAGGAGATTAAGAATTGCATTGAAACCTATGTTATGTAGAAACAATAAAGCATTTCTAGAGAAGTGGTACCAGATCCTAAATAAAGGTTCATTAGATCTGATTTTATTGATTGTAGAAGAATTGTCAAGTATCTTGAAAACTTTGGAGGAAGAACTATCAGGAATCAAAACAGAATTAGAAAAACATGAACATTTGCAAGAGACTTTGGATGACATAAATCAAAAACTTTAAAGATATGCCAAAGAGATACATGAAAGAAAGGTCAAGAAATACCGTCGTGATACGATAGATTATAAATTGGAAGAAGTTTACACATGGGCGGAGGTATACAATCAAAGAAAATGGCAACAACCAAAAGATCACAACAGTTCGTCACAAGAAAGTGTGGTTTCAGACTCTGATGTCGTCCCCAATAGAATCCCGCTGGCAAGTACCTCTACTCAACAAATGAAATCCACAACTGTTGATAAAACAAAGAAGGCAGCTTTTTTGTCCATAAGCCCAGAAGCCAACAATGCTCCACAAACAGAAAAACAAGGAGGGGGCAGAGAAACAGAAGAAGAAAGAGAAACATGTTTCACGAGGAGCATGACCAAGACAACTTAGTGATGAATACTTCAAGTTACCCACTAACTAAGGCACAAGAAAAATTGTTAAACAAAGGCACTTCATTCATACCAGTGTACAGAACTAACTTACAAGAAACAGAAATAGCAGTTTTTAAGTTCCTAAGTACATTAAGATTAAGATAATTTTTCAAATTTATACAACCAACAACAACCACTGAAGTACCTTGAGAAACGAAATAATTCAGGGTTAAGAGTACCTATTGTGCTCCAGTTTCACATAAAAACTATTGATGCATTTGAAAGAGTGATTCAGACTGAGACTAGCAAGACTGATTTCAATAGCCGATCTTATTGTAAGTTTTCCAAAAAAGAATGGAGTACATTCAAGGATTGCTGGATATCTCGGATCTCACCTTCCATAAGTCTGATAAGGTAGGAGCCCTGAAAGTGATGAACACGAAGTTTTATGAAACCAGTGTGATGAATCATCTACAAGATGGCGAAACATATAGGAGACTAGATAAGGACCCTACTAACGCCTTCCAGATGACACTCAAATCTTAGATCATGCTCTACAAATGAAATGGATCGCTGAGAAAACACATAAATATTTAGACATGAAATATCCTCGTCGACCTCATTTCTATATGCTCCCAAAGATGCATAAATATGCCACGTCTCCACCATTTAGGCCAATTTTTTCAGCATGTGGCTCCATATCTGAACCAATTGGGAAATACTTAGATTGGTTTCTGCAACCTCTTGTTCAAAAATGGAAAACATATTAAGGACACTACAGCTTTTCTGAATATGTTGAACATGGTGGACATTGAGCACAATAATGAACCGTGGCTATGTACAGTGGACTTCACCGTGCTGTACACCTCCATCCCTCACAATGAAGGCTTGGAGGCCATAGAATGGAGTCTTTTAAGAAATGATTTGGAGGACATCAATAAAGTACTTTTGTTAGAACTTTTTAATTTTGTATTATATCACAGTTATTTGCAATGGTAAGACATGTTCTTTGAACAATGTAATGGTACATCAATGGGATTTGCGGGGGCGCCGTCCTACGGAAATATCTTTATGGCAAAGTTTGAATCAGATCATATTCTACAGAATCCAGATTGGAAAAAGGGATTGATTTTATTCAAAAGATATACTGAAGATATATTTATCATTTGGAAAGGAGAACAGGAACACACTACAAGACAATATCAACTGCTTGAACATGTGCCATGAACGGATCAAATTCACCTACCATATGGATAATCGTCAAATAGCATTCCTGAACGCGTTGATAACTGTTGAAAATAACATCATAAAAACCAATGTGTACACTAAAGTGACAGATCGTAATAGCTGTTTGCATTATAAAAGCTTCCATCAAGAATCCTTAAAAAAAATCTACCTCTGCCACAATTCATTTGTTTAAAACGTATCACTTCTAACCCTGAAGATGTACCAGCTACAATCAATAATCAGATCATGTAATACTGGAAGAGAGGTTACCCATTGAATATCCTAGAAGAATCCGTCAAGAAAATAGCACACCTTAACAGATAAACTTTACTAACAAATAAAGTAAAAACAGATAAGACTCCAACAGTCTGCGTACTAAAACATTCAACACAAGCGGATAAAATCACTAATATTATGAAGAAACACTGGGCACTCATCCAACAAGAACCAGATCTTAAACCACTATTTGATGAAGAAATCACTTTTGCATTTAAAAGATCAAAACATCTAAAAGAATACTTGTCAAGTAAAAAAGAAAAGAAAGATCAGCAGACATTCAGAGGGATGCGGAGATGCAAAAACTGCATACATTGCAACAATGTAATCCAAGGGCATAAATTTAGACACCCCACCAAGGGTACTAGGATCCTGCTGCTACATTCCAGCACATGTGATACCAAGAACGTGATATATGCGATTACTTGCCCCTGTGGCAAAATCTATGTTGGTCAAACTGAAAGAAAAGTGATGGTCAGAATTACAGAACACAAAAGTAACATCCGTTTGAAGAATACGAAGTCCACAGTAGCCACACATTGGCTTGAAGCAGGTCACACCATAGCACAAATCAGATTCACGATTTTGGAAGCTATTCAACCACGTTGTGATATGGGTCCGCATAAGCAAATTTTGAGACAGAGTATTTTTGGATTACAAAACTAAATTCCATGCAACCGCATGGGATGCATGACCAAATTAAGTTCACAAGTTTTCTTTAAATTAGTAGATTCTCTAATGCACTCTGATGTTGGTTCATCTGAATCAGTTGATGTACTTTTTTAGAATGCTTTATTGTTATCTCTATGTGCAACTAATGACGGGATTGAGTTCACATGTCACTTATGCACTCTTATGCTGCTTTATTTTGAATCAACTGATGTACTTTTTTAAGAATGCATAATTGTTATTTCCATGCGTACAAAGAGCTTTATTGTAATTTCCATGCGTACATACTGATTTTAATTTTTCATTACAGATGACACACTGAAGCAATACATATTTTAGGTAGGTATTGCATACTTTTTTACCATGAACATATATAAACACTAGGGGCCTCATTTATGAGAAATGACGCATCGCTGCGTGAAAGCAGCGATGCGTCACTTCTCAGTGCGCACTCCTTGCGACATTCCTGATGCATCATATTTAATGTATGACGCATCATGTCGCAAGGAGTTACAGATACGTCAGTATTTCTGACGTATTGTGGTTCCGTGGTTTACGAACTGGGTTCGATGGTTCCGAACCCGTTCAATAAAGATCGTCGGAAATGGACGATTTTGGTGTCAGCAGACCGCAAATGGCGAGTGTAGCGTGTTTGGGTGTTTTCGTATGAATCGATATAGGAGAACACTCTGTATTCAAGGATTTAGTTTGAACCTTCGGGTTCCATTTTGTATACGGCAGCCATTTTGTGTGGTTGCCCTAACATAGGCCCGATGACTGTGGCCGAGCGAGTCCTTGAGACACGTACGCCTTAGCTGACTTCTGGGTGACCTGGCCGAACTGACTCCTAGCCGGAGGCTGACCTCGCTGAGCCAGTTACTTGTTTAGCAGCTGGCCTGATAAAGATCAAAGAGCAGGACATGCCCGAGTTTATGGTACACTGCTCCCACCTTTCTATCTCCTCTCCAATCTGTTTCTGCCTTTCCTTTACGACATAATCATTGATTTGGGTCGAAGGGTTTATGATGGGTTTGTCCGGCCTGATCGAACCTGAAACCGGGAATGTGCGTAGTCATTTCTGGTGGGCTGGACAACGGAAAATGGGATTGTCTTTGACTGTCGTCATTCGCTACTTTTGAAATGTTACACTGTCATTGGTCAGTTTTTGATGCACCGAATGTAAATTGGAATGTTGCCTGAGGCTTGATTTTTGGCATAAAAGACCATGCTCCGCTTATAGAATTTGTGCAGTCTCTGACGAACTACCCGTGTGTACTTCGTAGATCTCTGTTCCTGGTTGCAGCCAATAAACTTTGGTCTTTGACGTCATCAAGAAGTATCCAGTGTCTCTGTTTGCCAAGACAGGGAAACTCGAAGGTATCAGTCGTTCTCCCTGACGCCACTGCGTTCTAAAACCCGGTCCTTCAGTATCTGTAAGCGCAAAAGTGACGCATTGCTGGAGTGTGTCACAAAAGTGACGCAACTCCAGCAATGCGTCCTTTCACATGGGGCAAGCCCCATGTGAAAGGGCCTGCGTCAGTCTTACGCCTGCTGTGAGGCAGGCGCAAGATTTTGACGCAACAGCGTCCTAAAAGTGACGCAGTGAAATCTCATAGATTTCACTGCGTCACTTCTACGACCCTTCATTGCGTCAATACGCCCCCCTTGCATACATTATACCTGGCGCAGGTATAATGTGGCGCAGGGGTTTACAAAGTGACGCATCTACCTAGATGCGTCACTTTGTAAATATTGCGCAACAAGGCGCATTTTACACTTTATTCATAGCTGAGGTATGAACATTTACATTACAAAAGTGTATTTTTGATTGTTTCACTTTAGCACCTTAAATGATATAACTGTTCTGGGCGGCCTTTATTAAAAATAGTGAAACATACCATTTTTGTTGAGGAAATTGTATTGTTAACTCAAAGGGCAGTTGTCTTGTTTCCTCCAATATATGTGCTTTATTTTTATACGTAGAGCAACATTATGGTCCATTAAGCCAACCATACTTATTGTACAATGTGAAGCCTGAGCTATTTCAAGCTGCTCTCATATGAGACGGTCATGGAAAAGGAGCCACAGCGGAGGACAGTGATTGCTTGTGTCAAACTGGTCCAGCTTGTAAGCTTGGATTGAAACCAGGTTTCTGGATTGGACATTGTTCAATTTAGATCCTGAATGGATATCACAATCTTTCTCCCTTCTTCCCTTGTGACAAGTTAATTACCTAAAAGGAAGGCAAGAAGATTGTCTGGTGCCTCTTATACAAGATTATTAGTGTTGTCATAGATGGAGCAACATTATATGCTATCAAACCATACACAAGAGAGGTTTTTGTACAGGGCAAATCCTGAACTAAATTATTTCAAGTTGCTCTCAAATGTGATGATATGAGAAGGAAGCAGAGGACGAAAAATAATTGCCCTGAGTCTGTCGTGTACCCCACAAAGCTTACCTTTGCTTGTGAAGCAATTCTGCAGAGACGACAAGAGCCTCCACCCCTGTACCCACCAGACCCCATACAGAAGGATATACCCGCCAGGGATGAGATGGAACCAGGGAAAGGAGCCAAATAAGGATGGGAAGGAGACTTGTTGTAGCAGATCTTAGGTAGGATCGTGGGCTTCAACTGAGGAGAGACAAGAGAGACCCAATTAGAAGGAAACCCACACCACCCGCTTCCCAAGTACACCTCTAAACACACACAGAAGAGAGCCACCTGTCAGCAGACTCACCAAGGCTCATGAAGACCTCACAGCCAGGGAAAGCATAGGTGCTCCAGAAAGGTAAGTAAAACAAAGGCAAGCGCTCCTGCGCAGCAAGGACCAAAGTAGGAATAGCTACGTCAGTGCGATGTGATATACCCCAAGAACTGCGCTCCTGGGTGGAAAGAATACTGAACAGAAAGCGCTCCAGCGCGGAATTGTCATGTAAACATAAAGCGCTCCTGCGCGGAAACAAAATGCCAACTATAAGCGCTCCAGCACGGAATTGTCATGAAAACATAAAGCGCTCCTGCGCGGAAACAAAATGCCAACTATAAGCGCTCCAGTGCGGAATTGTCATGATAACATAAAGCGCCCCTGCGCATGAACAAAATACCAAAGATAAGCGCTCCAGCACGGAATTGTCACGAAATCAGAAAGCGTCCCCTGTGCGTGAACATAATACCAAAGAGAAGCGCTCCAGCGTGGGGAGAAACAGGGTGTTTCCGGAAGTACCAGAAACAAAGAGACGGACGCGGTAACAGCAAGGCGTCCTCAGAATACCGGTGGTTCGGGACGTCTTCAGGCAAGAACTCGAACCAGGATTCCAGCGAGAATCCGAAGCGCAGAGCAGGTGGGAAACGCAGTGTTTACGCGGATCCCACGGAAGCGCTTCAATGGAGAAGGCGGTCCGTAAAAGACTAGACCGGGTCTCGACTACCGCATGGAAATGAGGATCGTGGTCTCCTGTACATGTTTAGAGGCAACGCCGGGACGGCAAGACGCCACAACCATGACAGAGTCACACAGTTTGGTCAAGCTGAAATGTTGTGATTGAAACCAGCGTGTCGAATAAAAGAACAGTTGATGGACAGAATGTAGAACAATGTCATATATTCCCCTCAGTACAGAGATCTGGACCTAAATCCATTGTTTTCTTGCTCACCATTCCATTCCAGTTTGGACCCAGTATGCCCAGACGTGGGTCCTGTGCTCTCCATGCCACTGGAGTCAAGCTATCCTGGCTGTTGGGGGCTGAACGCCCGAAACCGGTCCATGGATGCTTTTTTCCAGTCCAGGGAGGACCTGGCCTGGCAGTTCGAGCTGGACTGTTCCCATTGGGCGCAGGTTCAAGACTGATTTGCATATGGCTGGGTCCAAACTGGAATGGCATGGTGAGCAAAAAAACGATGGATTTAGGCCCAGATCTCTGTACTTGGGTGAATGTATGACATTGTTCTGCATTCTGTCCATCAATTGTTCTTTTTGCATTAGACTCCATGACTGACCTTATAAAAAAAAACCTGACAAAATAAGATAGAGGGAGGGAAACAACTTTTTCTAGCCCCAAAAAACTGACTGCCTTGTCACCTTACACAAAATGGTGACAAAGCGCCCGAAATGGGGGGCTAAATACCCCCGCTCCCACCAGCCCAAAAGAAGCCCAACTAGCCCAATTCGGCCCAGGCTGCACCAGTGGCCAAAATAAACATAGGGGCGCAAGCAAAGCCCACAATTATGCTCTTTATGTGTGAAAACGGCTGTTTTATTGAAGACAGTACACATCACAATGTTAACCTTTGCCTATGCCTTACAAAACAACACCTCACTATACATGTATTCACCTACCACTCGTAAATTTCCCACCCTTATCGTTACCTTGCAACGATTTAAAACCCCTATTCGGTCATTAACTGTTGAACTTTAACCCTGTAACCTCTAACCTACTTCTCTAAACATCTACCTATCTAAGTATCTCCTATTTTAACTTCTCCTTATTGCTTGCTCCCAGATACCTTGTTCACAACCATAAACTTAACCTATAAACATATAAAAACTAGCTACTAACCGCCACTCAGAAAAGTCCCTCAATCTCTATGACTTTTCTGACCCCCACCTTAGGAAGATTTAGGGTACCTCCGCATGTCTAATGTCCTGTCGAGCTCCTCTTTTATCTGAATCAGATATAGCTCCATCCCAAAGCGAGACAAGTGTGGTCCATCTCCCCTGAAGACATAAACCGCCACATACTTCAGCGTGGGGTGCTCCACTCTACCGTAACTTTTATCCCTACAAAATAATCTCATGTCCCTATTGATTTTCCTCCTTGCTCTGTCAACTGGCAGAGGTCTTTCCCCCCCTCCACTGACTCCGTGGAATACATTTCGTCCACATGACAAAATATCAGGACAATTGCTGCCTGATCTCCAATAAATCCCTTTTCATCTGTTACAGCAAAGCTAAGCCTTGGCATACTACTAGATCATTCTCCCTTAAATGCACAATTAAAACATCACAGCAAATGTGTTGCTTCAGAAAATTTTTCAAGCAGGGATGGAGTTTGTGCCATTTCATACAACCCTTCCCATACCAAGACATTTTAAATAATGAGGTGTTCGGCCCATGGTTCAAACCTTTCCCCTTCTGAAGTTCATGTTGTTCAGCCCATTTTACAAATGAATGTCCGACCATCCAACTGGACAGCTCCGCTCCACTACTGCACCTGAAAAGACACACGTGTAAGTACATGGAAATCCACATGTTGCAGTACCCCTGCTCCCCCAACCTGAAAAATCTCTTAAAATAGTCAGAAATCCAATGATCCAAGTACATGATCCTGACCCTATCCCAATCCGGCTGCACTGCATCTATAGCTAACCCGATCCTGAACGAGTTAGTGCCATAATTGCCCGGGGCTTCCCCCAGCTATAACAAAGCTCTCCACAAAAGCTGCGCAGCTGTCACCATCTGTCCAGAAACCCTGCAAAAAACAACACCAAACCCCACACCAGCTATACTTCTCATGTGCACCCCCAGTGTACCGGACACAAGCCGGATCTGTACAGGCCTTCTTTAATACTACTGTACATGTTCCCCTTTGGTCTATCTTAGATTGTTTGACCGTGACAGCTACGACAACTAGCTCCCCCTCCCTAACCCCGACCTCCCTCCAATCCAAACCTGATACTCCTTTTCTCCCCAACAGCTCAGACACCCAAAATGCTCCAAAATACATCCATGACATCAAGGTGGAACGTAGCGCTGTCTCCTCACTACCCTTGCAAATCCCCGGTAGAACTCTTAACAGCCTGGCTAACAGTGCTTCTGACACTGGCCTCCTGATCTTAGACCTGTGCCCTGTATCCCTGGCCCATCCTTCAAGGATGTGTCTGCCCACTTCACCTGCTGACGGGGCATAACCCCACAACAACTTGCCCATAAAAGCAAATCCATGCTACCTTGCCTGCAATCCTGACATTGGACAAATCTCTATCAATCAATTACAAAATAAACCGAACAACATCCTCCTCCCATGCCTAAACCTCAGACCTCTACGATGCCCCTCTATTTATAATATCTTGCCAGGCTTGACTATAAGCATTCCTAGTGGCCAGAGATTCTACCACTAGTTGCAGCATCTTTTGTATCCTATGGACCCCATCGCAGCAGGCACTGGCGTCTTGATGGTATCCCCCTCCGTGGCCAGCCCATATATCCTCTCCCATTGTGAACGAGACAAAGCATCCGCAATGTCGTTATCCACCCGTGGCACATGTCTGGCTTGAAACACATCATCATGTTTCAAACAAGGATGAAAACTCTCAGCAACTTAAGCACCTGCTCATCCCTGGCTGATTCCTTATTAACCATGTGTACAGCCGCCATGTTGTCCACCCTGAAAATGACCTTCTTATGTGCCAACTTCTGTGCCCATACTGTGACTGCTAACACTAAAGAAAGAATCCTAAAAAGGCAATACTCCTTCCCCCATTCTTCCAGTACCTTGGCCACTCTTCAGCGCACCACCCACCCTGCCAGTACAGTCCAAAACCACTAGCTCCTGCAGCATCTGAGTATATTTGGACATCTCATTCCCATTCCTTACGTGTTGTCATGGGAATGCAATTAAATTCCCCCAAAAACATGCACCACATGCGTAAGTCTTCCTTCATCCCTGCAGACTATTGCATGTGACGGTGCAGCAGCATAAGCCCTGCAAATGATCTTCTCAGTTGCCTACAAAATGTCCTTCCCATCCATACTACTCTGCATGCGAAATTCAAATGTCCTAACAGAACTTGTAGTTCCCTAACTGTCACTTCCTGCCTGGTCAACATGTCTATCAGCATCTTCATTTGCAGCTTTTTATCTGCTAGTAGGCGTGCCTCCATTGCCACTGAGTCCAATTCAGTATCCAGAAATGACAACAACCTGCTTGGAGCTTGTGTCTTCTTTAGTGCCAGGGTCCCCTGCTTGTACCCCCAGGAGCTTTTGGAACATTGCCAGCTGCTGCTGAGGGTCCGTCTAACTGTGTAGGCCGACCAAGAAAAAGTCATCAAGGTAGTATGTCATCGTCTCCTTACCGGTTTGCCTTGAGAAAACCCATTGAAGGAATGAACTGAAATGCTTAAACAAGGTACACGAGATGGAACAGCCAATGGATAATGCTTTGTCCATAAAGATTTGTCCGTAAAACTGAATGCCTAATAGCTGGAAATCTTCTGGATGGACCTGGAGTAGCCGAACGGCAGACTTTATATCACATTTTGCCATCTCAGTACCTCTGTCCACATTCTCAACCAAGCCCCTGACTACATCCACTGATTAATACGTAACAAACGTTAGTTCCTCAGATATGAAATCATTTACCACAGCTCCCTTTGGCCAAGACAAGTGCTGTATCAATCTAACTGGCCTGGCTCTTTCTTCGGGACCACCCCAATAGTTGAAATTATTAGGTCCCTGATCAGCCAATCTGTAAATAGGCCCTCCATTTTCCCCTTGTTAACTCCCTTGAAATTCTTCTCCTGCCCTACTGCTTTGTGCAAATTCACAGACCTAATTTTTTCTGCCCACCTGTTGGAAAGTGGCCCTCAAACTCCCGCCTAAACCCATCCCTGAAACCGTGACTCAACAACATGGCATGCTCACTGCGGGGATAGAATGCCAACCAAGCATTCAGACTCTTTTGTCTAATGGGTATACAAGCCTTTTCACATGTAACCTTAGCTCCCTGCCCTTCCCTGCCCGCTGCAATCTGCTGTCCCTGCTATTGTGCTGGAACCCTTTGCCAGACTGCTGCCTTTGACCGTTGTAGACCGTTGTAGCCCGATCCGAAACATTGTCGCCCTGAACATTTCGAACACTTGTGTCTAAATGTGCAATATTCTCTCATGCAGGTACCCTTATTGAAGACCCAACAGGCTCCCTGGAAACCCCCGTGATTCTTTGTTGTATATTTCACTCCCCTCCAGGTGGGGTGGCTTTGAAAGGGGTGGTAAACTTACAGGAGCCCACTGGCTGTATATTTGGTCTTCCCAAACTTAACTGATACCATCATCTGTGGATACAGGATATGGAGAAGTGTGGCTCACTGGTTAGAGCAGGCATACCCTGAAGCAGAGGTCAGACCCGGGACCAGGGTTCAATTCCCGACGCGGCAGGGTCTTGAGCTCAAATGTCCATGGACTCGATAATTCTCGCTTCGGTGCCTGACCTAATCATGGGTTCACACTCTGCAACTCTGGGCATTAAGCTTGTTTAATCTCCACAACGCCCCCCGCGGCGGGATGCCTGGCTTTCACCTTGGGGATGCCCTGTAGGGGCTATCTCACAGGGAAAAGCCAGGACGGGTTCCCAAGGCAAGTGCGGAGATACCCCTTCGGGGGTCGAATCTGGCGCTATATAAGAATATAATAATAATAATAATAATAATACAGATCTGTATCGATCTCCCCCCATTTTGCCGGCGGGTCCCAGGAAAGCCTGGCCCTAAACTCCTGATCATAGTGTGACCAAGCACATCCCTTGTATGTCACCTGTGCCCTCCTGAATACATCCATGTTTTTAAAAGGGGACACACATCTCTATGGGTATTTTTCACAATAAAAAGCTTGTAAATATCAGGAAGGCTGCTGTACAGTTTTCTATAGTCATGGGCACCTTAGGCCTCTTAGACAACTCCAGTTCATCCTCTTTCAATTCCTCCTTGGCCCTTAGCTCCCTGTGGAGGAATTTCAGCATCTCTACATATTCCCCTTTCCATATCTTTACTCTTGTTGTTAGCATAGGTTGGCTTCCTCACACCCACATAACGAAGCTTCTTGAGTTTAACCTCATGACTTTCTTTAGCCCCATCCCCTTGTGACCTATTACTGTTCATCTACCCTGCTTTTCCTTCATCTTCCTGTGTTGCTGTCTCCTGTCCTTTGTCTCCTTGACTCTCCGACGTCGAAACCTGCGCTGTCTCCCCCTCTAATTTCTGTGCCCACCTCTGTATTTTTCATATACAGACCTTTCCGGAGACTGACCTCCTCATTGCCTCCTCTCCGCCTGTGTCAGTCCCCACTGACACTCTGTCATTTGGGAGAACTTGATATGCATACCCCCAGTGCCTTTACCTGGCATCAAGGTCGGCGTCTGCACTGGATCCAGCTTCCCAACCAGTCATGCAGGGGCTCAAATGGCATTGGCCTGTGCATCTCTCCTCCTCTGATTCTGCAACAGACTAGGCGCATCCTTACTGTGCCCCCATCCCTCCTCTGCCCCCCCTGTTTCTTCCTCAATGATCTCCCCCTCTTTTATACTATTTTCATCGTAATACAACTGTGTGGTGTCCATCTCATCATCCTTAGAATGTACCTGCCCATCCACATGTGCCGCAGCACAGTACAGGGCTTGAATGTATGGCGGAAAAAGTATTGCATCACATCTCGCAGTGTTCCTATCCCAGTAAAGATTGTTTCTTTATTATTCCCCAGTTCCTCAGCAGCCTGATAACTGCCCGTCACTCACGCTGAAGTGTAATGTTCGAAAAATTACCATTACCATACATTCAAGCCATGAAGAAGTCTCTCAGTAGACGAAACGCGTTGGCTATGCTTTATGGAATTGTGGAGTTAATCCATTGATGAAAAAATAAAGTGAAAACTGCATTTGAAAATACATACCATAGGAGTTGGACAATTCATCTTTATTGCGCTAATAACTTGTGGACTGTAATATGACAAAGTAATATTTATGTACAAGAGTGCTGAAAACATTTGCGGTGCAAATCCATTATCCTTATTCATGTGTGACTTGAACTCATCTTCCTATAAACAAATGTTCTCTCACCAGAGTACTGAACTCCCATGTTTTCTCGCATTCACATGCTTTAGTTCCATATCACATGCATTACAACTCCATCTGATAACAACCACCAACACCGTGTTCACTTGAACTCAAAAATATTTTAATGACATAAGAAGCCCTTGATTTATGAATGATTGGTTCCATACACTCCAAATACAAAAGTCCCTATTTGGCACGTTTTGATAGAAAAACATAATTATACATTTCACTATGACCCGTATTACACACATATACATCCTGGTACATCAGGGATTCAAATTCCCTAATAGTCATTAATTCATGAGCAACCCTCATAGCACTGTATGCCTATGTGGTTTACTTTCATATCAATAACTTTATTGCTGCTCAAAATATTTCAGTGTCCACTGGGCATAGAGATTTTCTATTCTACATAAGTTCTCCATTTTAATATGCTCACCAAATGTTAAAATTAATGTCCCAAAATCACTAAAAGGTACATTCCATTGCATATAAACATACAGTTTGGGGCAGAGTTGAATAGGGAAACCTATTTATAAATACATATTTAACTATGACCAGTATTACATATACATCTTGTTTCACCATGGATCAGAACATCCTAATAGTTCTTAGTTTGAGTTGATCCGCTGTAACACATTACGCCAATATGGTTTCCTTCTCTCTCAATAATTTTATTGCTGCTCAAGATCTATCAGCACCTACGGGCTTAGAGAGTTTCTATTCTACATAGGTTTTCCATTTAAATATGTTCACAAATGTGAGAATTAATATCCCATGATCACTGCCAGCTGCTCACATGGGAGCAGGCAAGGTCTTTTTATACATGGACTATGTTCATATTTATCTTGTATTTAACCTGTGTTCTGTCAGTTATGGTTCCATATTATTCTTGAGCTTGTTATAATGCAGTATGATATTCCCTATCAACATTTAAACCACGGTCCACTGATCTTAAAGTTTCAATCCACCAGGTTTCTTTTAGTCACAGTCTATGTGTTCTAAGTTTTCCTCTGTGGTGAGCTGGTATGCAAGCTGTACATATGGCATTAATCCCAAGCTTGCTCTCATATGAATGCTCTTCTTTTTTTTGCTCCCTTGTTTTTTATCACATTCATATGTTATTTGAGTAAGTCCTTCAAGGGGCAAATGATAGAACCCACTAATTGTTTGCCACATATACATAAGACCATATAGATCTAACATGTGATAATGTAATTAATGAATTGTTTAATTTAAAACTTTCTACTTTTAAAAAATATATATATTTTTACTAATCAGTTGATAAAGAGCACAATTCCGTCAAGGCAATGTGATATACATTTGTGGGCCCCTTGTAGGGGGCCTTCTCCACACAAGTGAGTAATACATGTCCCAGCTCTGTTCCCCTGGAACATGCCCTGACCCATTAGGGAACGTCTCAGTCCCTCCACCAAGGCCTTCTATGCAGTAGAGACCCCCTTTCCCTCCTAAGCCTGGCTGTTGGGGCCTGATACATTTCCATGGACCCCAGATCTTTTTATATGTACTGGGGCAGCCTCGGGAGTGGTATTTTGCGTGTTACACTAATTGGCACCAGTCCAGGTTCTCTTCCCATTCCCTGATCGTTGGGGACCTGCCTGCAAACCATAGTCTGGTTATATTGGGCTTTGCCACCCCACACACCATGTTTAGCCAAGTACGTAAGTGGCTGGGCCACTTCTCTTCCCCAACACACCCAGCAGCAGCCATCAGGCCTCGATCAGGATATGTGGGTTAGTTACTTCCCTCATTATCTCTATTACTGCTGGCCAGAAGGTTTGGATCAGCGTAGAAGACCAAAGTGTGTGGTAGAACGGGCCCCCATTACCACAGCCCCTGGGGCAGTCAGTTGAGTCGCTTCGGCCCATTTTAAATACCCTTGACCGAGAGAGGTAGGATTTATCAGTAGCGGCCCTTGGTGGGAGTGCTGGCGGGCGCTGACGTGGGAAGGGGGAGGGGCAGGGTGGGGAATGGTAAACTACAGATTATGGCCGATTAGAGGTAAGTAAACATATACATAAATAAAACAAATTTTGTTGCGTGCCCTGCATCGCCAAATGCTACCCCTAATTGGCCTAAGCTGACTTACTTATAAGTTCTTAATACTTGGTACCAAGGGTACCCAGGGAATGTAAGGGAAAGTGTTCCCCCAGGGCTTCAGCACTGGCTGTGCTACCCCATGTTGGACAAAGTGCAAACTGGCTCCCAGCCTGCCACTGCAATCTGGAAGATCAGTTTTAAACTGGTAGGTCAACTTTGCCATTTGGACCAATGGCAAAGCTCCGCTTCCCTTAACAATATATGCAAGTCTCCCCTAAGGAAGGCCAATGGAGCTCTGAGGCAGGGAGCTATATATTATTAAGTAGGGCATATGCTTTTGGTCTGCCCTGACAGCAACACTGCCAAATTATCATTTTCCTGTGGCAAACTTAGTAGCCCTATTATCTAACACAGAGATACCGGATGCACCCTCAGCCCGGCTAACTTCTGAATGGGACTACTAAAATTGATACTTCATGGCATCAACGTAATCCTGGCATTAAACCAGTCTTGATGACCAAGTCAAATTTAATGTCACTTTCAAAGAAAAGCTACCTTAATTGACAGCTTTGTTTATCCAGTGGCCTCACATGGTTGCTGGCCACCAGACAGCTTTCTGCCCTATTGAGGAATAGTGTGAACAACTCCCAGGATTAGGAATAATGATAGCCCGCTACAGATGGAGGTGTTACCTCTCCCTTGCAGGAAGCCACTCAGGGTGCTTGCCCTAAAGTTGAGCTTCAAAAGCGAAGCTGCCTTTGATGGGCAAATGGCGATCACACTCCTGAGAGACCGCCTCTCTGTTCAGGTAGACAGGCTGTTGGCGGGAACAGAGATGGGAGACTAGTGCCCAAGCCTAATTTCCTTTGGGCCTATAGCCCACATGTAGCAACACCACTAGCGTGGACTACCGAACTAACTTGCAAGGAAGGTTTGAGACATCATGGAATTGGGCAGAATAGGGCACTCTGGGATTGCTAGATGCCACCCTTAGCCAGAAGTAGTCACAGGGTGGGAGGGATCATGATAGCCCATTGGCTATTGATTACATCATCCCCCCCAGGGCACTTACGGGACATAAATATGGCACCTCTGGCTCCCGGAACCTCAAATCACTATGGAACTGGAGAAAGGACTGAAGAAGGAATGCCATGTTGGCCCTTGGACCAGGCAAAGAAAGGCTACAAGTCTGCTGGACTGCACCTGCCCCACCTTGGGCTAGCAAAGAGCGGGTTGTGATTGTGCCTCCTGGCTGGAGGAAAAGTCGCTCCCAAGCCGCTGACCAAAAACGTGACTCCAAGGGTCAGTCGGCTGACTTCCTGAAACCATCACCAGGACCATCAGAGCTGAAGCAATCCAACTCCGCAAGTATGTAGCCACTTCTAGAGAAACACCACTGACTGCCACTGGGCATCCCAAAAGACCGATCCTCGACAGCCAATGGTTGCACCGGGTCTGCCGAACCCAGGAGCGTCATCTTAGCTCAGATTGATCATCCAAGAGGGGCACTAGCCTCCACCAAAGGATATTGCTGGAGTGCTTTGACTGGAGACTGGTAGCCCAGCAGCAGCTGGCCTGCAATGGCTCAAAGAGGATTTCAAGAGACCCTGACCTTTGTGGCCAAAGTCAACCCACCTGACTTGTGGACTGAGGAGTAACCACAGGGATACCCCCATCGACCCAGGGCAGCCAGAGCATCCTTGAGCATTTTCCATCTCTTGCATCCTCAGCATCAGGGTCGCTCCATTAAAGCTTATGGTGGTCAAGCTGTAAAGTTCAGAACTGTACTGGAGAATACTTTAGTGACCTGGGGGCATATTTACAAGGGCTTTATCTCCGCTTTTTGGCTTACAAGCCAAAAAGCGGAGATAAAACCAGCACCCTATTTACAAGAGGGTGCTAACATGCATAATCGCATGTTAGCACCCTTTTTCCCAACACCTCCCTTTTCATCTCCAATGAGATGCAAAGTGGGCGTTACTGGGCGTAGCCCGGATGGACTACCTTGCAAATATTGCTGATGTTTACATCGCAATATTTACAAGGCAGCCCCCATGATTTTAGCACACATTAGATTAAATCTAACGTCTGCTAAAATCCTGATTTAGCCATCCCCAACATTGGGGTGGATTGTGCTGATACGACCCTGTGGGTCGTATCAGCAAGGTTATCTCTGTTTTGCAGGGAACATCGCTGGATTGAATCTCGCGAAATCGCGGTAAAATCCGCGAATCAGCGGGGACGAATTTTCAGCCAAGCAAGGGTTACAGCAGCAGGTGCAAAAGTTGAACCTAATTTCTTTGTAACCTTTTACAAAAGGCTTACAAACAAATTAACTTCAACTTGGACACCTGCTGCTAATTGCTTCCTGGCGCCTCGTTGCCTACTTGCAACTATTCTCTGACCCTGCTCTGACCCTTGAAGCAGGGTCAGAGAATAGTTACAAGTAGGCAACGAGGCACCTGTCCAAGGAATTAAACCTCATCAGGAAGCACTTACAGATATAAAAAACAGGAAGAAGGGAGAGGATGACAAATACACCCATTTTGAGTTGTCAGGAGGGGTTAAACTAAAAGAGACCTTTACAGCACAATTTTCATATGCATTTTGCTAAAAATAAAAAGCTGTATGTTCTGTAGGGGCAACTCAGGAATCTGGCCCTTCAGAGATCCGGCCTCTCTTTCTTTCTCTCGTTCTCTCTCTCCCTCTCTCTTTCCCTCTCTTTCTCTCTCTTTCTATCTATCTATCGATCTATCTCTCTCTCCCTCTCCCATAAACGACTGCATGGGTAACTTCGTTATGCAAGCGGCTCGCGAAGACGCAAAAAGCCCCGCGAACACGCAAAAAACCCCGCGAAAAAAGCAAAAAACCCCGCGAACAGGCAAAAAACAAAAATCCGCAAATTTGCGAATTTTGCAGATCGCGAATTCGCAAATCCGCAAATTCGCGTATCGCAAATTCACAAAATTCGCCCATGCTTCACTGGCCGTTGTTAATATGCCCCCAGGTAACTGTCTAAATACTCCTAAATGGTGCCCCTGACCTTCTCCCTGCTCGATTTGGTTGCCTTAGTCAGGCCGAGTGACCAAACACAACTCTTAAAAACTTTTCAAAAGTTTCCAAACTTTATGATTATCAATGGTTGGTTGCACTTCTGATAAAAGAACTGAAAATTAAGTTTTCTTCTAAAATCTAGATATTTTCGGAACCCTCTGGTGGATTTTGCTCATCATGGTCTCTAAAATATATAAAAATATAATCTATTGTTATAAATTGGTGTCGGACCTCTTTTGTGTTGTGTGACTTCCTTATTTGTTGTTTGATGCTTCTAAATGTTTACACTAGTTCCTTAGTTTAAGCTTTGCTGCCCAACGCCACAGCTACCCAGGGTTGAGCTAAAGGTTTTACAAACGAGCCTGAATAGACCTAAGACAGGTTTTGCAGGTGTATTATACGGCAAGGTCACACAAGCATATCATAAATTAAACCCAAATACTCACAATCACAGACTATTAAATTACTTATGTCCACTTTACAAGACCTTGCTATTGTACAGGTGCAGACACCAATCATGTGGTGGACAGACTGCCAGGTCAGGGTTTTCATCAGTGGAGTCGGCTGCTCCAGCAGTGGTAACTCAGCAATTGCCCCTCCTCAAAATAGGTGAGGAAAGTGCTGGTTCTGTGGGGCATGAGAGTTGTCCAAAGATGGTTCACACCCTCATTAAATCTTGGCAATAGGCAGATTAATGTAAACATTTGCAATATCCCAATAACTTATCCATTACCGACAAAAAGACTGCATATCTACAACGCAATCATTGGCAACTCGAGCTGCATCAGAATAAGAAAGATTTTCTCACCATCAGCTCCAACTTAAGCAGTGAGATTGCAACGAACTGACAAATAAAACGAATTAAAGCTGGCCGACAGATCAAACCGGTTTACAATCTGAACTCACTCTGTTTAGAAACTTATAGAACAAGCAACGCGAGCAGTTCTTACCACCAACTTAACTGACTGAAATCAGGCAGGGTCTTTATTCTTGCCGAAGATGCTGCCAGAGGTAGTACATTGTAAGAGGGGGGGTTCACCCAATAAGTCACTGGGACCTGGGTATGTATGATGCTGAGAAGTGGGGGTCCCAGTTAACACAAACAAAATTCATAGAACATCAAGAAAAATCAATTGACAATAATTTGCATACATTGTTTTTATTTTCAATGTAGCTAAGGCTCTTAATCCAGCAGAGTTAATTGGAATAACATATATAAAATTGTATACAGTGCCCTGGACAGGGGGGTAAGAAAGTGCAGTGAGTGTAGGAAGGGTAGGTGACATAAGAAAAAACAGCGCCAAACGGCTACAATCAATCAAAGATTATTAGACTAATTAAAAATGTCAAATAATCATAAGTTCAAAAGTTGTTATTACACCATAACATGCTTCATCAGTGTACTGAATATCATCTTTGCAGAGACGAAGCTGCGAAACATAAATGACAGTCGACGTTTCGACCCCTATTATAAAGGCAGGCAGAGGTAAGTTCCTTGCAGTGGGGTCTTCTTCAGGACAAGATGGGGGAAGGGGCACAACCAACGATGCTTGTTATCAAAGGTGGGGAGTGAAGGGAACTCCTACAGGGCTTGGTGCGGCCTGGCAAGGAGTGCCCAGCTCTGGTCTAAAGAAGCACTCAAGACTGATGATCGTCGTTATTTGACAACACCCATGAATGGAAAAGGATCAAGTCCGTACATCAAGGACCGTCAATTTAGATAGGGAAGTATCAGTTACGTAAATCCGTTAATGATTGCAGTGTGAACACCACTTAATTCCAACATAAATGGTAGCGACTCGGCGTCTATTCAAAAATCCAGAGAGATCGCCGTCAGTTCAAATACAAATGATCACGAACCAGCGTCTGTTGGGCTGTTGGGCTAATTGGCGCTAGTACGGTTGGAGTTGCCGGGATCCATTCCTCTAGGTACGCGACCCCCATCACTCAACAGACGCTGGTTCGTGATCATTTGTATTTGAACTGACGGCGATCTCTCTGGATTTTTGAATAGACGCCGAGTTGCTACCATTTATGTTGGAATTAAGTGGTGTTCACACTGCAATCATTAACGGATTTACGTAACTGATACTTCCCTATCTAAATTGACGGTCCTTGATGTACGGACTTGATCCTTTTCCATTCATGGGTGTTGTCAAATAACGACGATCATCAGTCTTGAGTGCTTCTTTAGACCAGAGCTGGGCACTCCTTGCCAGGCCGCACCAAGCCCTGTAGGAGTTCCCTTCACTCCCCACCTTTGATAACAAGCATCGTTGGTTGTGCCCCTTCCCCCATCTTGTCCTGAAGAAGACCCCACTGCAAGGAACTTACCTCTGCCTGCCTTTATAATAGGGGTCGAAACGTCGACTGTCGTTTATGTTTCGCAGCTTCGTCTCTGCAAAGATGATATTCAGTACACTGATGAAGCATGTTATGGTGTAATAACAACTTTTGAACTTATGATTATTTCACATTTTTAATTAGTCTAATAATCTTTGATTGATTGTAGCCGTTTGGCGCTGTTTTTTCTTATGTCACTTACCCTTCCTACACTCACTGCACTTTCTTCCCCCCCTGTCCAGGGCACTGTATACAATTTTATACATGTTATTCCAATTAACTCTGCTGGATTAAGAGCCTTAGCTACATTGAAAATAAAAACAATGTATGCAAATTATTGTCAATTGATTTTTCTTGATGTTCTATGAATTTTGTTTGTGTTAACTGGGACCCCCACTTCTCAGCGCCAGAGGTAGTACAGGCATTAGCTGTATCATGACTGGATCATGGTACATCCATACTAGTGGCCTCCATACATTCAGGACCGATACATCACAATTATTAATACAGTTTAATATAATTCTACACCTTCCATTCTATCTCATTCCATCTCAGGGTTTGTTCACAAGATAAGGAATAACATACCTATCAAGTAATGCAGGGCCCTTTTTGTGTATACGTAATGAGTATATTTGGGGGATGCCTTTGAATATTGATGTAACCTGTGAAAGTTTAAGTTGTTGTTTAAACAAATACGCTGATCTACGAATTATATTTGACGAAATGTAATGACTGTATAGTACAATCCGAAAGGATGAAAAATAACTGGGGGCATGGTAAACTTGCCCTAACGGGAGGGACTAGTAAGATAGTCTATTATTACTTAATACAAAATGTTTTATTGTTGCTGAACATGTGGACTATGTTATTTTAACGTGGTTGTAATCGATTACTTTGTGAATAATTGGTCAATGTATACGGTGAACATCACTGTTGTATTAAGTAAGTATGGTATGTTTAAATGCAAAATGACAATAACCAGAAGTAATGCAAGGTCCCTGCTTGATCTCTGTCAACACCTAACTGAGTAGCCAATCACTTCTGACCCAGTTTAATACGCCCTGATCTCTTGATCTCCTACTGATTGTAAGATGAAAATGTTTAATCGGAATCTGAATGTTTACACACCAAATGTGCAAATGCAGTTTCGGCGATAATTTTTAAACCTACAATTTTTTATACCTTTTACATTGCATTTCTGCTTGTTTGATGCACTAACCCCTTTTTTGTTGTCCAGGACCCCGGCGCTTCCACACTCCTCATGGTCTTCCCCTTGCTGACACTCACCGGCCTCGGTGCCGAGAGAGTAGAGGGCGGCCGCCATCTTGGGAGGGGGAGTTCCACGAGCCTGGCCGGAGTTAGCGGTCCAGTGCTCGGGTGGGACAGGGCACATAAGGCAATGTGCTTCCGGGAGCGCAGCGGACGGGCGCAGCGGGCGCGCCAAAGGAAAGCCCGTCTGTGCCCGTCCGTGACCGCACGGGACCCGGGGCCTGCCACCATGCCCGATCCTCCATTGGATACTCATCCAGGTACCTGTCATCCCTGTGTAAAACCTACCCCATAGACCCTACTACCGCCTCTCTCATCCTGGCCCTAGGTATTGCTCGCTCCTCCCCTACACCAGAGACACCCAACCCCTTACCCCCACTCCCTAGCAGTTCCACGCACCCGGGCACCTCCGTTACCCTACTAAATACTAGATCGGCAGTCGCGCACCAACAGGAGATTTTCAACCTCCTCGATAGCGACAGCCCCGACATATTATGTTTAACTGAGACATGGTACCGTCCTGACTCCCAACCTAGTGTCCTGGCGGCACTTCCTCATTCCTATTCCATCCTACGAGCTGACCGACCGGATGGCAAAACCGGTGGTGGGGTTGCCTTAATTTTCCGTGACAACCTCCGGTTTCAAACACTAGCATCCCCCTCCTTACCCACAGCGGACTGCCTGGTCGCACGTTCTACTGTACCTAAGTCCCCTGTGACCTGCGTGCTGGTATACCGACCTCCTCATACCCCTTCCCAGTTTATCCCTGCTTTTCAAGAGTTACTAGCCCCCCTTGTAGTCAATAATGCTTCTGTTCTTGTGCTCAGTGATTTTAATTTTTGGCCCAACGATCCCTCAGAAGACCCCACATCTAAGGACTTCACCTCTTTATTATTAAGCTTGAATTTTGTCCAGCACGTCCGCGCCCCAACGCATGTCCGGGGCCATACTTTAGACCAAATATGGACTCTCAACCTACCCACTACCAACTTGTCCTTCGCTCCTTGCGTGTGGTCCGAACATCACCTATTGTCTTTTTCCCTGGACCTACGCGCGCAAAATGTCCCCCGTGGCTCTAAAACCCTGTGGGTTCGAAGTTGGAATCGTGTGGATACCTCTGCCTTCTGTGAGTCCTTAACGGCCACCTGCCCAGATCTTACTGACACACCCCCCCAACAACAGCTGGCCACTTTGGACAGCTGGATAATCCACCTTCGGGATAAAAAGGCCCCTTTAAAGAAGGTTATTATAAATCACCACCATCATGCTAACAAGTGGTTCACTCCTGCCCTTAAAGCACTTAAGTTAACTGTTCGTCAAGCTGAACGGGCTTGGAGGTTGAAATACTGCCCTACTAGCAAAACTCACTATACCACTCTGCTAGCAGAATATAAAAAAGCCATCCAAGCGGCCAAGAAAGATTACTTCTCCCAACGCATTCTGACAGCAGAATACCAGCCACGTGAAATCTTTGCTACAGTCCATGAGCTAGCCCTATCAGACAGGCCTTCACCTATGATTATACCTTCCCAGTCACTGTGCAACTCACTGAACGAGTTCTTCATTGAGAAAGTTGCGCAAATAAAAGCTCGCATTCCTCCTCCATCTAACTCTTCATCAGACTGCTCCCCGCCACAGAACACCCAGTGCCTGACTTCTATTCCGGTGCTAACCAGTGAGTCCCTTCTTCCGCTCCTCAAGCGTGTAAAATCTGGGTCTCCCTCTGACACGTGTCCGGCCCGTATTCTGGCCCAGGTGTTCTTGGCCTGTCCCGTCCCCGCTCTTACCGTCCTAAACAATACCTTCATTACAGGTCTAGTTCCCACTGCATTTAAATCGGCCACCATCATCCCCATTTTAAAGAAGCCTGGGGCTGACCCTGCCTCCCTGGCCAACTACCGCCCCATATCCCTGCTTCCCTACTTGGGCAAGGTGGCGGAGACGCATGTGTCTCAAATCTTGAGCACCTTTATCGAGGACAGCAATTATCTGGCCCCATGTCAAGCTGGTTTCCGACCTCGACATTCTACCGAGAAGGTGGTGATTTCGGTCATGGACCAACTTAGGGAAGGACTCGACGCCAATACCCCCAAGATCCTGGTCCTTTTGGACCTATCCGCCGCCTTTGACACCGTGGACCATAACATCTTGCTATCACGGGTCAGGGCGGCGGAGATTGGGGGGCTTGCATTTGCCTGGGTCGAGTCTTTCCTGAAGGACCGTAATCAGACAGTCCATCTCTGCACCTTCTCGGCCTCCCCACGTACTGTCAACTGTGGTGTCCCTCAGGGTTCTGCTCTTTCCCCTTTACTTTTTAACCTTTACATCTTCCCGCTGGTTTTTGCTTTACAGAACATGGAGGTCACTGTATATAACTATGCACTATGATCTCCAACTCATTTTTGACCTTTCCTCCCCCTCAGGGGTTGGCAGTTTCCAGTCGTCATGCTATTTATCCGAGACTGGATGAACACCAACCAGTTAAAACTCAATCCGGATAAAACTGAACTTGTGGCGACGGGCGGCGCTGCCAATCCCTGGTCCTCTTCCTTCTGGCCCTCCTCACTTGGACCCCCTCCACTCCCTTCTTGTTCAGTTAAAACCCTTGGGATCATGCTTAACAACCAATTAACTCTCCACTCGCACATTAATTCGGTGGTCTCTTCCTGTTTCTTTACACTTCGAGTTATCCGGAAAGTTGCCAGATTCTTTTCCACCTCTGCACTAAAGCTAATCCTGATGGCCATGGTCCTGTCAAAGATTGACTACGGAAACATCATTTATAATAGAGCCCCTGCTTATGCCTTGCAGCGCCTACAGTTAGTACAAAACCAGGCTGCCCGCCTGGTCTTTGGCCTGTCTAAGTCCCATCACTCGACCCCCTTACTCAGGAGCTTACATTGGCTCCCGATAAAACAGCGAGCCAGGTTTAAGCTAGGGTGCTTGACTTTTCAAGCAAGAGCGGGTACAGCCCCTGCCTTCATCAATTCGGCAATTTCTCCCTATTTTCCTTCTAGGGACCTCCGCTCCTCTAGCCTAGCCTTACTAACTACGCCCCGGTTCAAAAAGAAGCGGGCAGGGGGGCAGAAGTTTGCCGTACTTGCTCCTACCTTCTGGAATGACCTCCCCCTATCTTTAAGACTCTCTTCCTCCTACATGGAGTTTCGGAGGTCACTAAAAACGTTATTATTCCAGCAGGCTTTTGGCACCTAGCTCTCTTCTTTACTAGCTCTCTTATTTCATTCTTCTAGGGACCTCACCAGCGCCATGAAACTGTACGTGCGCTCTACAAGTTTTTTTAAATTCAAATTCAAAATTAATTTGTGAAAGCGAAAGTGCCTGTGCCCAATTATTTGCTCAGAAGCCCGCTGCCGATGCAATTAAATGTCAGTGCGCCAAATACCAAGGCTGGTAATCTTAAATCCAGCGCGTCTCTCTCTAATTCACTACCAAGCAATCCCTTCCCCCTTTATCTCACTCCTGCAGGTTCCTGCTTTCTCCCTTTGTGATGGTTTTGTCATCTTTCTCTTCCTCCGTCTGCCTGAACTGTGTCTTTTTTCCACTCTTTGATCCGTGCCAGTCCCCAAAAATAACTGCCAGTGGCCCCCTGCAATGCAGAGAAAGGTGACAGACAGTGCTCCTACTTCTGCTGTGCTACTTCTGTTTTTTCGCTCGTACAGGGCGCTCAAACTGGCCTCCTGCTTCAGGCTCCAGCACTGAAAACCTGTATGATATTTTCCGTGCACATGTGCCTAATTAATTTGAGCAGATGAATTCCGGTGCTCGGCACGAGACAGTGCTTCTCCTCCTAGCGCCTGGTATCGTAGCCTGCTCACTCTAAAACTGTGTTCATCTGCGCTGCATTGCTAGAATATCTGCTGCCTGATACATAATTGTGCTCATTTGCGCTGCATCGCTGTAATAGTGAAAAATAATTTTTATATGCTCATTGGTGTTAATTTAGGACCGCATCGCATGCAATAGCATTTATTTTCAATAGCATTTATTTGTGCCGCTTGTGACGCTAGCACTGCCCAGATCTCTGCTTTGCTTCGGCTGTGCCCAGTTTCGCTTTCTAGTTGCATCCGTTTTGTTGTTGTGACCACTCCTGGCCCATCTCTCCTCCCCGCTACTGCCTCCCAGCTGACTCTCCCTCCCACGGATAGAAGGCTCGCCCCGTCCTAACCAGCGCTGTGACCCTCTGGGCTTGCCCCGAGACGGTCGCTCCACCACGAGACAGTGCTTCTCCTCCTAGCGCCTGGTATCGTAGCCTGCTCACTCTAAAACTGTGTTCATCTGCGCTGCATTGCTAGAATATCTGCTGCCTGATACATAATTGTGCTCATTTGCGCTGCATCGCTGTCATAGTGAAAAATAATTTTTATATGCTCATTGGTGTTAATTTAGGACCGCATCGCCTGCAATAGCATTTATTTGCAATAGCATTTATTTGTGCCGCTTGTGACGCTAGCACTGCCCAGATCTCTGCTTTGCTTCGGCTGTGCCCCGGTTTCGCTTTCTAGTTGCATCCATTTTGTTGTTGTGACCACTCCCGTCTCTCCTCCCCGCTACCGCCTCCCAGCTGACCCTCCCTCCCACGGATAGAAGGCTCGCCCCGTCCTAACCAGCGCTGTGACCATCTGGGCTTGCCCTGAGACGGTCGCTCCACCACGAGACAGCGCTTTTCCTCCTAGCACCTGGTATCGTAGCCTGCTCACTCTAAAACTGTGTTCATCTGCGCTGCATTGCTAGAATATCTGCTGCCTGATACATAATTGTGCTCATTTGCGCTGCATCGCTGTAATAGTGAAAAATAATTTTTATATACTCATTGGTGTTCATTTAGGACCGCATCGCCTGCAATAGCATTTATTTGCAATAGCATTTATTTGTGCCGCTTGTGACGCTAGCACTGCCCAGATCTCTGCTTTGCTTCGGCTGTGCCCCGGTTTCGCTTTCTAGTTGCATCCATTTTGTTGTTGTGACCACTCCCGTCTCTCCTCCCCGCTACCGCCTCCCAACTGACCCTCCCTCCCACGGATAGAAGGCTCGCCCCGTCCTAACCAGCGCTGTGACCATCTGTGCTTGCCTCGAGACGGTCGCTCCACCACGAAACAGCGCTTCTCCTCCTAGCGCCTGGTATCTTAGCCTGCTCACTCTAAAACCGTGTTCATCTGCGCTGCATTGCTAGAATATCTGCTGCTTGATACATAATTGTGCTCATTTGCGCTGCATCGCTGTAATAGTGAAAAATAATTTTTATATGCTCATTGGTGTTAATTTAGGACTGCATCGCCTGCAATAGCATTTATTTGCAATAGCATTTATTTGTGCCGCTTGTGACGCTAGCACTGCCCAGATCTCTGCTTTGCTTCGGCTGTGCCCCGGTTTCGCTTTCTAGTTGCAACCATTTTGTTGTTGTGACCACTCCCGTCTCTCCTCCCCGCTACCGCCTCCCAGCTGACCCTCCCTCGCCCCCGCCCCCTCCACTATCCATTTATGACAGTTGCATTTACGCGCAGCATTCAAGCGCAGCGGTCGCACCCCATGCTCGCCGAAGGTGCGCCAAAGGTAAGCCCGTCTGCGCCCGTCAGCGCCTGGACTGCGCCGAGCGCCAGACCCCCTGGCCCTGCAAACCGCAATCCTCCCGCATAACGTATGACGCCGCCACCCTCCTAGCCCTTAACCCCAGAGGCACACCACAATGCTTCGCAGCTGCCCCAGGACGTACCCACGGTCCCTTCGCCTGCCACTCCTGCAAGTTTGCCTGCATCAAGACCCACACCAAAGCCACTAACTCCAAACACAGCTCCGACTATAACCACCTGAAATGCATCCTCCTGAACACCCGCTCGGTCCACAGACACGCCACTGAACTCTGGGACCTACTCGACACCACATCACCGGACGTCGCCTTCCTTACAGAAACCTGGATGAACGCATCATCAACACCCGACATCGCCATAGCCATCCCGGACGCTTACAAGATCATCAGAAAAGACCGCACCAACCCAACAGGAGGAGGCATCGCCATCGTCCATAAGAACACCATCAGAATCACGACCAGCTTCGACGATAACCTTACACCCGCCGAACACCTCCACTTCCAGATCAACACCGACCCCAGGACCACACTTAGAGGCACCCTCGTCTACAGACCACCAGGAACCCGTAAACAATTCAGCGAAGACATCACTGAGTTCATCAGCCCACACGCCCTCGCCTCCGAAAACTACATTCTACTGGGAGACCTCAACTTCCACCTGGAAAAGAAAAACAACAGCAACACCACCACCCTTCTGGACAACCTGGCCAATCTCGGACTCAAACAACTTGTTGACACCCCCACCCATGTAGCCGGACATACGCTTGACCCAATCTTCACCTCCAGCAAACACATCTCCTTCGATCGCACCACAACTCTCCATTGGACGGACCATAGTTGTGTTCACTTCAGCTACAAAACTACCTCGACCCACAACCCCCCACAACCTATTCCGCGAAGAAACTGGAACAAAATCACCACTGACCAACTCATCACATCGCTCAACCAAAACCCTACCGCCCTCTCATTGGACCCAAACCAAGCTGCCACCAAACTCAAACAATGGATCACTCACAGTGCTGAAGAATTAGCACCCTTGAAAAACAACCAAACCAAACAGGGTAGCAAAAAGGCCCCCTGGTTCAACGATGACCTTAAGAAATCTAAGAAACGATGCCGTACTCTCGAGAAAACATGGAGAAAAAACCCAACCACTGACAACCCGACCTCCTTCAAGACAGCCACCCGCAAACACCACCAATTGATCCGATCCACCAAGAAATCAGCATTCAAGGATCGACTCGACAACAACGCCCATAACAGCAAGGAACTATTCAACATCGTCAAAGAATTTACCAACCCCACCGCAACATCAAACGACATTACTCCTTCCCAAGACCTCTGCGATTCGCTATCATCCTTCTTCTACAACAAAATCGCTGACATACATAATAGCTTTGAGAACATTTCCAAAGAACAGTCCACTCCACCCACCTCCGAACCTAAACCGCCCTCTAACTACCTTAGCGCCTGGAACCCAATCACCACTGACGACACCATCCGCCTAATGAACTCCATCCATTCAGGTTCGCCAACCGACCCCTGTCCCCACCACATCTTCAACAAAGCAGACTCCATCATCGCACCCCATCTCTGTGATGTCATCAACTGCTCCCTCAACTTCGCTACCTTTCCAGACAGCTGGAAACATGCCGAACTCAGCGCCCTCCTGAAGAAACCCACAGCTGACCCCTCTGAACTTAAGAACTACCGCCCCATCTCCCTCCTCCCATTCCCTGCCAAAGTCATTGAGACAGCCGTCAATAGCCAGCTCACCGCCTTCCTCGAATCCAACAACTCCCTCGCGAGCCAAACACAGCACCGAAACCGCCCTCATTGCAGCGACAGACGACATCCGAACACTACTAGACAACGAAGAAACAGTTGCCCTCATCCTACTCGACCTCTCCGCCGCCTTCAACACAGTCTGTCATAGCACCCTCATACAACGCCTCAGCAACATCGGCATACAAGGAAAAGCCTTGGACTGGATCATCTCGTTCCTCGCCGGGAGAACCCAGAGAGTCCGACTTCCCCCATTCAAATCAGAGGCCACCGAAGTCATCTGCGGAGTACCACAAGGATCATCACTCAGTCCCACCCTCTTCAACGTTTACATGAGCCCACTCGCATCCATTGCGCGACAACACAACCTCAATATCATCTCTTACGCTGACGACACCCAGCTGATCCTTTCCCTCACCAAAGACCCTAACACCGCTAAAACCAATCTTCACGAACGCATCAAAGAAGTATCCGAATGGATGAAAAACAGCCGCCTAAAACTTAACTCAGACAAAACGGAAGTCCTCATCCTAGGATCATCCCCCTCTGCCTGGGGCGACTCATGGTGGCCATCGGCCCTGGGCACAGCACCCATTCCCACAGACCACGCACGTAACCTAGGCTTCATCCTAGACTCCTCCCTCTAAATGACCAGACAAGTCAACGCCGTCTCTTCCTCCTGCTTCAACGTACTTCGTATGCTCAAAAAGACTGTCACCCACGCACTGGTCACTAGCCGACTGGACTATGGAAACACCCTCTACGCCGGAATCACAGCCAAATTACAGAAAAAACTCCAATGCATTCAAAACGCATCAGCCAGACTCATATTGGACATCCCTCGCCAAGATCACATTACCGGTCACCTGAAAGACCTCCACTGGCTTCCCGTCAACAAGAGAATAACATTCCGTCTCCTCACCCACGCACACAAGGCCCTCTACAAACTAGGACACGAATGCCTCAACAAACGACTGTCCTTCTACACACCCACCCGCCAACTAAGATCCTCCAATCAAGCCCTCGCCGCAGTCCCGCGCATCCATAGATCCACCATGGGAGGAAGATCCTTCTCCTACTTGGCGGCCAAGACCTGGAATTCTCTCCCCACTCACCTCCGCCTTACACAGAACCACATATCCTTCAGAAAGGAACTTAAAACCTGGCTATTCGATAAATAATGCACCCCCTCCCCAAAGCGCCTTGAGACCCTCTAGGTGAGTAGTGCGCTATACAAATTCCTGAACTTGAACTTGAACTATTGATACTTAATTGTCAACACCAGCACTTATGACTGCCCACCACGTGGTGGGCTGTTTGTCTAATTTAGAGAAAACACAACAGTTGTTTATTAATTCAATATACATTAGAAATGACAAATTCATGTCACCCAATTCACTCCTATAGCTTTGAGAGCCTGTAATGGTCTTAACTGTCACACTTGTGGGAGTATGATGGTTAGATGTTTGCATCTGTACTGTCATTGGCAGTGCTGGCAGGGGCAATGTGTGGTGTAAGCTGCAATGGCCTCTTGGCAAGGGCCCAGGCACTTATTTTCTTTTACAAATCAAACACTGATGCACTGTGTAACTGTTTTCTAGGTAAACTGCTATTCCAGTCTGACAAAACTATGTAGTATGTGTGAGTCTTTGAGTCCAGGGAGGAACCTGGCCTTTCTATTTGGTGCTGGCAATGACAGGAGGATGTGTCAAGAATATGGACATGTGGGTCTTCAGAACTGGATTACTGTAGCCCATGCAGCCCTGAATGCAGCACCTCGGGCGTTTAGGCCACCAGGAAATGGCAAAACATGTGAATGGTCATTTTGATTCTGGAAAGAGGGAAAGAGAGAAAGAGAGAGAGAGAGGGGGGGTAATCAGTCTACTAAGGTGACAGAGAGAAAAATGTAGGGCCTGATTACGATGTCAGTCGGAAAGGCACCGACCGACAGTCGGATTTTCCTGGGCCGTGTCTGAACCCTTCCAACCGATTCGGTTGGTTTACAATCCGCCCGACCGATCAAGATGTTCGTGGTCGGATTGGAAACCGCATGGTCTTTCCGAATCGGTTCAGACTAGCTCTCGGAATGTGTCGATCGGAACGGCATTGTACAACTCTATGGACTACGTTTCAGACCGAGCAGTTACGATGTGGGTTTTCAGTAGCTTTTCAGAGTCGGCCTGTCCGACACGAAAAGGCTGTCGTAAAGTGACTTTGGGGGCCCATGGCAGAGCCCCCTTCATCCTGTGACCTCTGTTTGGGGGCCGAGGGGGTACCTAAAACCCTGCACTATGTGGCAGGCACCATTGGGTGCCCGTGACAGGGTGCAGGGTTTTCCACACACAGCCCTGTTCTCCATAGGAGCCTGTGTTGTCAGTCGAAACACGGGCTCCCATAGGAGTCAATGAGAATCTGACCTAACAGTTTTCGGTTGCATTGCAATAGGTCAGACGGAACAGCCGACCACAAGTCGGTCGGTTCCGAATTTGAGATGATGAGGGGCGGAAAGTTTGCCACCGACTTTGTAATCAGGCCCTTAGTGTGAGAAATCAAAGGATAGTGGAGAGCAAGGGAAGCAGAGAGAAGCGCGATAGAGAGGGAAGAACATTGAGAAAAACTGGAAGAAAGAAATAGTTGTAGACAAGGGGAAAAGTGAGAGATGACTACAGAGGGAAACCAAGAGAGCCAGACATAGAGATTTTGAGTTACATAGAGAAAGGGGGAGATGGAAAGATGGAGGGACAGTGCACTAGAGAAGAATGGATACAAAGTCTCACAGGGAGCCATCTCAAAGGTCTGAAGATTGATCAGAGAAAATGCAGATAGGCAGAATGAGACAATCCATTTTTGGCCTGTAATTCAGGCTGGACTGTTCCCATTGGGGCAGGTCCAAGACTGATTTGCATATTACAGGTCTCTGTCTACAGACGCAGGGGACAAACAGGATAAACTGGAATGTGGCCCTGAGCAATTGGCAGTGGCTGAAATTAATTCAAGCAAACCATCCATTCATCACTTTGTTTCAATTGATGCCCTAAACGAGATGGAGACATCAGGATAGTCGGAAAAAGAGAGATATTATGAAAGAAAGAGAGAGAGAGTGAGAGAGGGAGGGAGAGAGAGAGAGAGAGAGAGAGAGAGAGAGAGAGAGACATCAGGATAGTCGGAAGGAGAGAGATTATGAAGGAAGGAGGGAGAGAGAGAGAGAGAGAGAGAGAGAGAGAGAGAGAGAGAGAGAGAGAGACACATCAGGATAGTCGGAAGGAGAGAGATTATGAAAGAAGGAGGGAGAGAGAGAGAGAGAGAGAGAGAGAGAAAGAGAGAGAGAGAGAGAGAGAGAGAGAGAGAGAGAGAGAGAGAGAGAGAGAGATAGAGAGAGAGAGATTGAGAGAGGTTGAGTCAGAGGTAGGGCTTCAAGTGGTGCTGGGTCCTGCCGGTGGTCACACGGGTCCATACCTGGTTACCAGGCTCTCCATTTTTACCTCCAGGTTGGGAGAAAAAAAGCGAAGTTTAACTCTGCAATAGCACCCTCCATTCGTGCGTTTGATATAACTTTATCCATCTCCAAAAGAGAGAGTTTCCCAGGGACCAGAAAGGACTTTATAACTTTAAACAGACTCATTTATTAGTTTTATATAGAGCCAAATCACAGGATGTTGAGCCGACCTGAGGCTCGAACCTGCTTTTTAACTCGAAAGTCGGTAGCTCTAGCCTTAGCCACAACCTCACCTATAAGAACTGCAGCATTTGTAATATTATATACAACGAAGTCATAGTTATTGCTTATTTATCTTATGCAATTTACAAACATTGACAAAGCCAATAGTCCTGGCTTGTTGTAGATGTAATGTTACTTGTTGTTAGATATCTAGATAAAAGGACAGAAGCAGCAAAATACCAGTCAGACGACACATTATGCTACTTATGTTGTTGTAATACTTTATTCGATAAATATTTATCATAAAAGTACAAACATACATACAAGGTACAGAAAAACAATCTGCCCAAAAGTACTACATTTTCAACAGAATAACACAGACAATTTAAAAAGAAGGAAAATTAAAACTATACAGTCGTTTCAGATAAGTTTGGTACATTGCCTAACAACCTTGATCGAATTATCCAGGCACCCGCAAGATATTTTGCCACCCCACAAACGATATACATTGAGGCGGTGTTGGTTGACATGATGCGCAGGGCTGATCTATGATCTTTCACACCCTGCACACTGGTTTCAGCCATTTGTTCCTGACGTGCTTATATGCTGTGCATGCGAATAAGAAGTGGCCCAGGGTTTCCTCCAGGCAACTACAACCTGGACAATTTAAGTCATGCCCCCCCATGCCTTTCCAACCTTTCATGATTTTCTTAAGGGGCAGAGTCCCATATCTCAATTTCAAGAACAAGGTCCTGTCTCTGGGTAGCTGAATAAAGTCCAAAAAGACTTCCAGCTTACACGTTGGTTTGTGTTCAAGGAAGTTGGTCATCAGGGATCCCAAATTGGGGTTGACATGGACCTTATTCTCAACCCAATCCCAATATAGATTTTTGACAAATTGTTTAGGAGGTGGGCATTGCGAGACCCAAGACTCTCCCAAACCTATGGAAATTACCAACAGATTAAGATTGTTAAACCACTTTATCTTATTGTTAACATTAAGGGAGATTAATTCGTCCAACACTCGGGCATATTCAATTAATTCTTGGGTCCTTCTGAGGCGCACCCAAAATAACAGGGGCCTGAGATGGACTTTATCAGTAATTGATTTCTTGCCCATGTCAAAAAATAATGGTAACAAGGGGGTTGACACTGGAAGTGATACCAAATCTCTGATAAACTTGTTCTCTGCAACCATCAGAGCCCTGATGTTTTCAGTACCCCATAATTCAGAACCATAAACTGCCGAGGCTACAGCCTTCCCCTCATAGACTGCCAGGGCTGGAGCAACCGGTCTGCTGATGGAGAGGCGCTGGTTTTTTAGTACCGCTCCAGACACCCTTTTGAGATTAAGTACCATTTTAGATATGTGAGGGCCCCAGGACATGTTATTGGATAACCTAACCCCCAGATAGTCAAATTCATTTACCACCTCCAGAGGTGACCCGAAAAGTGAGATATGTACCTTTCTAAACTTTCTTTTTGCAGATAAAACCATTTGCTTCGTTTTCGCGGTATTTATTGATAGACCACGCTCTTTACAAAAGAGAGAGAAACGGTCAAGCAGTTTCTGCAGGCCCTTCGGGGTCTTGGACATCAGGAGGGTATCGTCCGCAAAGAGGAGTGTGGGGGTCTTCTGTCCGGCAAGGACCGGCGCGTCCGCAGGGTCCTACCTTAAATGGTCCACCACCCCATTTATAAAAAGGGAGAACAACGTCGGGGCCATCACGCATCCCTGCCGCACCCCTCTGTTGACTGGTACCCTCCTTGTCAGTTGCCCCTTGACTCCCCCACCGTATCCTAACAAAATTGTCCACATGGAGCTTGATGATAAATTGCAGCAAATAGCTAGGGAGCCCCATGGCCAATAATACCTCCCACAGTTTAAAACGTGGAATGACATCAAATGCGGTTTTGAGATCTATGAAAGCCAGATACAGGCTGCCCTTGTTAATAGATACTGACTTCCAATAGACCGCACAAAACCGAAACACCTGGTCCATTGCTCCGACATTCTGCCTAAACCCAGCCTGGAAGTGTGTTAATACCCCTTCTTGCATAAGCCATGTCTCAATTCTGCTTATAATGACCCTGCCAACTACCTTTTTTATTGTGGCAATTAAACTAATTGGTCTGTAGTTGGCAGGGTCCTCTCTATCTCCTTTTTTATAGATCGTGATTACCTCCGCCCCTTTCCATGAATCTGGGACGGGGAGACCTAGCTAGATTAGATTCATTAGGCATGCTATAAAGTCTGCCCATATTAAGGGATCGTGGGATAACAAATCTCCAGGCAAGCCATCTGGACCGGCTGCTTTACCAGGAAGGATTTTGGAGATGGCATCTCGGACCTCTTGCGCAGTAAATGGGATTGCCTCGGTGGGTGAATCTATTCTTAAGTGGGACGAAGCTAATGGTATTGGATGAGCTTGGGCGTCATCATCACAGTATAGTTTTAAAAAATGGGCATGCCATTGCTGTTCACTTATGTGATTTAAAATGGGATCAACTCCTCTACGGTCTAAAATATTAATTAATTTCCAGAAAGTGACTGAATTCTTTTCACATGCTGCGATTTGAGCTGCTGCCAGTGATCCTCCTCCCAGTTCTTTTTAGCTAGGGTAATGGTTTTGTGATAATCCCACCTGGCCAGTCTCACTGCTCTGGGGTCTTTTAGTTTTACTGCTGGGGCAATAGCCTTGCTCTTTTTCCTGCAGTTTACTGTGTACCAAAGATTAGTCTTCGGGGTTTGCAGCTCGGCCGAAGGCGTCCCCTTGGAGGTTTTAAGGAAATGCTTTCCTATGTTAACTACAAAGTTCTGATAATGGGCTAGTAGTTTTGGCCCAGATAGATTTGAATTTGCCAAATCCATCGCTGACAAATAGGAAGTTTCTGCGATAACTAGTTCCCTGATATAGTTAAGTTTCTCCTCTTCACACTTCACCACATCCCATCTTAGTTTCTTGTTGCAGTTAGAGGGAAAGACCTCCTTAGTGATCAGCTTCGGTCCTGCACTCTCACTTAGCCCATTGGCCCAATTAATTTCCATACACAAAGGGTTATGATCACTGTCTGAGGACTGCTTGATCTCCATATCTACAAGGAGGGCCCAGGATTGGACGTCTAAGAAAATATAGTCAATTCGCGATGGGGAGCCTAACCTATTATAAACCTATTATAGGTCATCGCCCCATTGCGATCAGAAATGGTCCGCCCATTAAGAGCTCTTAGTTATGGTCCAGGGCCAGGGCATTCAGCTGTATTGCTCTGGGGTACCATTTCTTAATGGGAGCCAGATCTAAAGGGGGTATAGAATGTCTCCAGTCCTCTGAGCTCCAACCCAATATGTCCTCATCATCCAGGGGTTCGAATGTGCAGTTAAAATCGCCCCCCACCAGGATTTTAGATCCAGGTGGCAGTTCTGATTACTTGGAATCCAACAGCTGGATTGTTTGTGAAATTTGGCAGCCCTGTGCCCCTCTTGCATAAATACAAAAAATTTGTATTTTGCCCCCGTGGGGGCTTTTCAGGGAGATATGCAAGATGTCATTTGAGGGGACACTGTGCATGGTGACAACATAATTTAAATTAACTTTCACCCATATGTGGAGGCCACCAGACGGGTGACCTTTCCCTGAGAAAACTGCCGGAACATAATAGGTGGAATACCCATTTTTATATTGCGGGGACAGACACAAAGTTTCCTAGAACATGCAGATATGGAAAGGATCGATAAATTCGTTCCAATCTGGAGTTGCAAGATTTTTCTTAAGCCCTGCTATGTTCCAGGAAAGGATATTAATAGGAGTGCCGTCTACAGTCGGTGCAGTAGATAAATGAGTAGGACCGGGTTCCTCTTCAGTGAAACTAGGTCCGCAAGGTTCCGAGTATGGCTCGCTCTCCCTGACACTACCAACTTCAACCTCCGAAGGGTCTATCATTTCCCCCAGTACTTCTTTATCCAGTGCAGTTGGGAGTGAAGGGCCATCTATCTCTTTACTAAGACTAGTGCTACATGTTTTCGGGTATACTTGAGCCTCTCTAGACATACATACATCAGTCCCTGAAGGATCTAGCACTTCCCTTGGTGCTACTTTCCCTGGTGAAAAAGCTAAGAGTCAGTCAACTGCTTCCAATCCACTATAACGATTAAAACAAGGTATAGTAGGAGGGTTATGCTGTTGTCCTGACCATGCTCCATTAAAATGGTTTGCCCCGTACAGTAGCCTGCCTGTTCTTCTCGGGACTGTGCTCCACCCTCCATTGTCGCCACCATCCCACTGACTAGTATTATTGTGATGTTGCCCAGACCATACCCCGTTTTGCTGGTTGATGCCATGGGAACGGCTACCCATTATAGGCTGCATTGGATTCCACCCTCCGGTATTGCTACCATTCCACTGATTTAAGTTATGGTCCAGCCAAGGTTTCTCTCTTGTTCCTCTTCCCGTGTGGTTGGAGCCTCTCAGCCAGCTCCACCTATTGCTGCGATAGTCGGAAACCATATAGAAATAGGATAGAGGTTTGGCTGAAACTGAGGAGTTAATGTTACATGGGGGCCCTGCAATTATATGTTCCACCGAACACGAATCCTCAAATGTCACAACAACACAGTCCCCTTGAATGTTTTTTTTTGTTCTCGCCTACCCAGGGGTGCCGGTGGTTTGATATTGGACAGTACTGGAGTACTCAAGGCTTTTTGGACAGGGGCTTTTGGGTGTTTTTTTAGCTCCAGGTGTATAGCCTGGAGCTGCTGTTCAATCCCTGTAATCTAGTCTCCAAGGGTGTGAGTAAAGATTTAATAAGATTGGATAAGGAACTCATGAATATGCCATTTCTGTCTTCCAATCCCTCTGTGGTTTCATCCAGGCTGCTTGTCTCAAGGAGACTCGCAAGACTGGTGTTGGAAACTGAATTGTCAGGAAGACCCATCGGGGGGGGGGGGGATGGAGCACATGAGTCACCTCTACTCTCGCTACACTATTACCTGGGTTGACCATGCTAACCCTTCCCTCCATATTGCCACTGGTGTTGCTGGCAATCTCTATAGGATCTCCCACTCCATCGTCAACCTCTATACAATCACTACTTCCCTTACTAGATGGTTTAGAACATTTGGGGATAGCACCCTCCCTTACGCCCCTAAGATTAGATATCTCTTCCTGGCGGTCAATAACTGCCTGGGGAATCACAGAGGGTGTAGGAAGAGCTAAGGGGGGGGAATCAGGGTGGGGGATTCTAATGGGGCAGGCTGGCTACTATTAGTAGAATGGCAAATAGGGGATGAAACGATTGGATTTAGCTCAGTGCTTGGATGGTTTTTTAGTGGAGTGCGTGCAGAGGCTATAATACCTAAGGAAGACCTTCTCTCATGTGCGAGGTCCTGGGACACCCTTCTTTCCATAAGGGCGATGCCTTCATCAATTAATGAATTAGTGCGTACAATAAAGTGATCTAAAGTGCCCGTCAATTTAGAGGCACCAGCCTCGGTCTTACTACGTGTTTCACAGGTACACATTCCTAAAGTATGGGTTTGGGCCCAGCTAACTAACAAGATCAGATTAAGGGACACGCTTTCAAAATACAAAACAAATACAGCAAGAGAAGGTAAGACACTCACAGTAATAGCAGGCCCCTATAATTACGCGAAAAGATGGAATTGACAAAGCCAAGGGTTCTGGCCCAGACCAGACTTTACAGGCCTCGGAGGGCCACAGAGGGCCCGCCCTTTGCCCGGGCTTAGCCCCGGGCGCTCCAGCGCGCTACCGCACAGCGGTATTGTAGACCTACTAAATAGGGAGGAGGAGGGGGCTGGGCAAGCAGGGAGAGCGTCCCAGATGTTGAGAGTTAGTCAAGCAGGGACTCCTGGGAAATGGAGTCCCTGCGACAGCGCTCGCAGCCCTGCTGCTAAAACAGTTGTCCCCTGTATAATTCTGTGCCACACGACCCCTGAGGCTGCGCACTCCCGCTGAGTCCAATCCGCGATGCAGGACCCGCGATGCAGGACCCGCGAAGCGGGTCCGGCGAGGGGCTGGGTTGACAAAGGGCTGAAGAGCCGGCAAGCAGAAGTCCTTTCCTGATGCTCCACAAGGTATGGCGATATTTCAAATGGTATCCCACAGGTCAGTCAGGCACACGGGTTTTTCACCTGCCAAGGAGGGGGCGGGACAAGCAGGGAGAGCGCCCCAGGTGTTGAGGGTTAGTCAAGCAGGGACTCCTGGGAAATGGAGTCCCTGCGACAGCGCTCGCAGCCCTGCTGCTAAAACAGTTCTCCCCTGGGTCATTCTGTGCCACACGACCCCTGAGGCTGCGTACTCCCGCTGAGTCCAATCCGCGATGCGGGACCCACGAAGCGGGTCCGGCGAGGGGCCGGGTTGACAAAGGGCTGAAGAGCCGGCAAGCAGAAGTCCTTTCCTGATGCTCCACAAGGTATGGCGATATTTCAAATGGTATCCCACAGGTCAGTCAGGCATACGGGTTTTTCACCTGCCAAGGAGGGGGCTGGGCAAGCAGGGAGAGCGTCCCAGGTGTTGAGGGTTAGTCAAGCAGGGACCCCTGGGAAATGGAGTCCCTACGACAGCGCTCGCAGCCCTGCTGCTAAAACAGTTCTCCCCTGGATAATTCTGTGCCACACGACCCCCCTGAGGCTGCCCACTCCCGCTGAGTCCAATCCGCGATGCGGGACCCGCGAAACGGGTCCGGCGAGGTGCTGGATTGACAAAGGGCTGACGAGCCGGCAAGCAGAAGTCCTTTCCTGATGCTCCACAAGGTATGGCGATATTTCAAATGGTATCCATCCATCCATCACTTTGTTTCAATTGATGCCCTAAACGAGATGGAGACATCAGGATAGTCGGAAGGAGAGAGATTATGAAAGAAAGAGAGAGAGAGAGAGGGGGGGGGAAGAGAGAGAGAGAGAGGGAGAGAGAGAGAGAGATGTTGTATATTTATCCTTCTTCTATTTCCTTTACTCCACCACAGTTCTTACCTGTGTCACCCATTCCAGAAATATCTCGCCCCCTGAAGAGTGGAAACCATCTCCGTGATGTTGGGTAAAGGGAAGGTGTCCGCAACGTGTCTGTTCCCAATTCCATTGCTGATCTCGTTCCCAACTCCTTTACTGATTCTAATTCCAACCCCATTGCTTCTTCAAGTTCTTCTTTGCCTGTCATCAGACCTCAAAGGAGTCACAGACCTCCTGCTTATTTGAATGATTTCTGTTGTGATTAGTTCTTTTAGAGGGGTGACGTGTGTCCCTTTCAATGCTTATTAATCATATGATGTTTTCATTGCTTATAATTATTTGTGTTTGAATGCTTATCATTCTATGATGTCCTCCATTTTGCCTTTACTTCAGGAATTCTTCTTTAGTCTTGTGCTAAGTTTCCTTTCCATGACATGCATATCCTTTTGTGTTAAGTTTCCTTTCATTTCTTTTTGTTTTATTCTACGAGAGGAGATGTGTTGTATATTAATCCTTCTTCTATTTCCTTTACTCCACCACAGTTCTTACCTGTGTCACCCATTCCAGAATGTATATGGCTCTGTCTCCTTCTAGTGTTCTAGCTGGTGACAGTTTGTGCCTGGCCAGCTTGTGTTGAGGTTACTCCTTTCTGTTTCCTGCAATAAACCTCTATTGCTGCTCCTGTGGTCTCCTGGTTACTTACTACAAGAGACATCAGGATAGTCGGAAGGAGAGAGATTATGACGGAAGGAGGGAGAGAGAGAGAGAGAGAGAGAGAGACATCAGGATAGTCGGAAGGAGAGAGATTATGAAAGAAGGAGGGAGAGAGAGCGAGAGAGAGAGAGAGATTGAGAGAGATTGAGTCAGAGGTAGGGCTTCAAGTGGTGCCAGGTCCTGCCGGTGCTCACACGGGTCCATACCTGGTTACCAGGCTCTCCATTTTTACCTCCAGGTTGGGAGAAAAAAGCGAAGTTTAACTCTGCAATAGCACACTCCATTTGTGCGTTTGATATAACTTCAAACAGACTCATTTATTAGTTTTATATAGAGCCAAATCACAGGATGTTGATCCGACCTGAGGCTCGAACCTGCTTTTTAACTCGAAAGTCGGTAGCTCTAGCCTTAGCCACAACCTCACCTATAAGAACTGCAGCATTTGTAATATTATATACAACGAAGTCATAGTTATTGCTTATTTATCTTATGCAATTTACAAACATTGACAAAGCCAATAGTCCTGGCTTGTTGTAGATGTAATGTTACGTGTTGTTAGATATCTAGATGAATGGACAGAAGCAGCAAAATACCAGTCGGACGACACATTATGCTACTTAAGTGTTTTAAGGCACGTCCGTAATTACATCGGCCACGACCCTATGAGAGACCCCCCCCGTTTTTTCATCCCACTTAAAACCCTGGTCAGAGGTATAGAGCTGAGGAAAGAAAAAACAGAGAGCAAGAGAGATACATGGACACAGAAAGTGAGACACTGACAGGTATATATATAGAGAGAGAAAGTGCTAGATTGAAAGAGAGGGAGAGATACAGAGAGACCACAAGCAGAATATAGGGACAAGCAAGAGACATGGAGAGAGAACTAGATACAGAGAAAGAGAGAGGGCAGCGAGACAGAGAGAGGCGGAGAGAGAGAAGTTAGAAAGAAAGAACGAGAGAGGGTAATGGTACTTGGGGGAGAAGGGAAGTGAGGGGAAGGGTGACAGACAGTGAACCCGCCGCCATCAAGAGTGGTATAGGAATTCTATATACCACATTGTTCCTTTGAAATATCAAACGGCGCCATCTCATTCTATACCAACCAGAGCCTATATAATTTAGCCCCTCCCGCTCTATAGCATGAAGCCAGGGCCAGGGTTTATGTAACCGGAGAGCGCCTTCTGCGGTAACTCTAGGATGAACCGTCCTCGGTGGAGCGGGAGGGGATGCCAAGATTTCCAGATGCCACTGCTCCTCTCACCCGGAGGGGGGATGATGTCCTCTATCTGGCCCGTCCTGTGGTTCCTATGTCACCCGTGATTCCGCCTGGCTCCAGCCTCGTGCTCCGGTGGGACAGCGCTGGCTCGGTCCCTGACTGGGGTCTGGGAGCTGGAGGCAGCTGTGGCCCGTGGGGGGACGGGGGAATGAGAAGGAACAGCCCTGCGACGTCCAGGCCTCGAACGTGGAATGCATCAGCATCTAGAAACTTCTGGAACGTCCAGGACTCCCTCCTCCCGCAGAACGTTCATACAAGAGAGAGGAGAGATGTAAGGAGAGAGAGTGACCACAGAAATATGTCATGTGATCAGTTGTTGACGATTTGTGATGCCCACATCAAAACGCAGGGGTTTTCAAGTTGTCCATTGGGAAATTGTTTTCCTCATAATATTCATAGCCTCATGACATTTTTCCTATAGTTCAGGAACGCTCACAGAACTTTATAGACCGTTCTCTATTTTTCTGCTGTGCCTTCCTGTACATGCTTTTCAGTCCAGGTTTTTTCTACGGAATAGGCAGCCGCTATAGAGGCCTTTCGTTTATAGGTCTGCCCAGTGCATGCGACATGTTGCGAGACATGTTGTTATCTTACAGTGGTTTAGAGCCCACCCATTGCTTGCCTTTTGGCTGGCTTCATTGTCCTAATGCAGCAAAAAGGGTTAATTTGGGTAGAAATCAATTCTTATTTAGTAAGGACAACCCCCAACCAGTGTGAAACTTTTCAATTTCTGAGTTTGTGCTTCTCCAGACCAAGCATTCTTGAACTATACAGCCTACCTGTATGTATGACATGTGACTCCTATACCTTGTAGTCCTCCGTCTTACGTAGCATTTCCTAAAGACTGATTTAAACACGTATGATTCATTGTCTCTGTGTAATGTGCGATGTAAATGCTCTGTCACCCTAAATTTGTATGAGTGGTGCAATAAAACAAAAGAAATGCATGAGAGAGAGTGATTATTGAGACTTGAGGGGCACTGTTAAAGGGTGTAGGGAGGGAATCCGCAGCAAAGGACGTTGTTGGAGGGCCAGCGGGCGCCATAAAACACTGTCTCACCGGGCGCACCCAGCACTAATGCCGACTCTGCTCTGTGATCCCATGTGCTGGTATGCTAATTAGGCTGCTTTGCATGACTTGCAACTTTGCATGATAGTGGAGTAATGAGTGACGCTGTCTAGCTTTGAATTTGTACTGGAAGTATACCCTTCCAGTACAAATTCTTATGCTTAAACAAACTCACAAGAATCCCAAGCATTTGATGTGTGCTATGCACTTCAACACACATACAATCAGTGGTCGAAGTGGGGAAAAAAAAGTAGGGGAACTGTGGGTGGAGCATCAGAAGGCTGGAATAGCAAGCGGATTGGGTCAGTGGGCGGAGTCAGAGGTGTGGCTAAAAAGAGCAAAACATACCCATTTTTAGTATGTTTAGCGTTTCACTGACCAGTTACAGCTTATAACGAACGTTATTTAATTCAACCAATGGATACACATGTATTTGAGGTTTAATATATGAGTTAATGACACTAAAATACATTTACAATGTGGGATACGTTTCCAATCACAGAATGTCACAAACCTGCTTATAAGTGGAACCAGATGCCATTTGTTTCTGTGCCATGCGGGTTCTTTCATCAGCACTTCTCCTCCCTTTTTCTAACCATTTCTGAACATAAAATGTAGGTTTAAATTCTATGACAGGAGGCTCCACAAGTTGGGGAGCACTGTTGATTACATCATTCTGTGCCCCTCGGTCTACGCAGAATTGTCGTCCTGCATTTTTTAGGTGCTTCACGCAACATGTCATGAAGCCAGCATTAGATGCCTCCTGGTTTCCTGTTATTGTATCTTGAAATAGCGCTCAAAAATGAACATCTACACCCAAAACAACCCAGACCTGTTGTTTTTTGCAGATGCTTTTAGAAATATCAGATGAATGAGATAAAATGATTATATTAATAGTTTGTTTAATTACCACTCAACTTAGTTAGCAATGAGAATTGCAAATGTATCAATTCTGAAATTATGAGACAAACAGCGGTAGAGTCAGAAATCGGTAGAGATCCTCGGATTATCTCAATCAGTTATTTCTCCCCTTCAGACTAATATCCTTTGCAATCCTCTTCATCCTTTGTCTCTCCACAAGCACTGTAGGTGTCTAGAAATACCACCGAACAGAGACTGCATGAGGAAAGTTCAAACATGAATGGCAAAATATCCTAGTTTGCAAATGTTTTCCACATAATTATAGCCCTGCCATATTTGCCACATAATACATCATCAGCTGCATGATCTGATGGTTTTAAATTGTTTGTAACTCAAACGGATCAAAACACATGACTTATTTTGCTGTGAAGTAGAAGTCCCAAAGCAGGCAGCACATGTTAAAAGTGCTTGTGCATGAAGCAGAGAGTACTTGAAGTTTGTGAACTTAGAGGTATATATACGGTAATGGTGGCACAGGGCAGCGCAGCAAGTTATTTTGCTATGCTGCCTTTGTGTCACAGGAAAAGGGCAGGAATGCACCGTATTTATCCAATACGGTCCATTTCTGTCTTTTCACCTAGTGCTGGCGCCGTTTCGTCAGCCTAACGGCAATGCAGGCCCCCTGTTGCATGCAGTATTGGTTTTGTGCAGGAAGGGTCACCCTCCTGCACAAAAACAATCCTGAGAGGCTTTTTCCTCTCTCTAAGTGTGCTGCACAAATAGAATGAGAAAACTGGGAGAAATAAAGACATTTCTCCTTGTTGTGCCTCCCTTGGGGAGGCGTAGGATTTTGATACATTCCCAGGTGTACAAGTCCTTGTAAATCTAGGAATGCATCATAAACCATGGGATTTGCATGGGAACACCCACCGCAACATGTCCCTTGTGCAGAGGATGGCAAATCAGCGATTTGCACTGTGTCGCATTACTCAATATTTATGAAACCATTCAAAGCCATGCAAAGTGGCTATGAGTAGCTTCATAAATATGACTTGGAGATTTGCGTTGTGCATTTACCAAGTTCCGTGGTGCAACAGAATGCACGGTCCTCGAAAATATGCCCCTTAGTTTGGTGTGCGTGCAGGGATTTGACACATGACAACAAAACTCTTAACATCAGAATAAAAATAGGCACTGGCTAAGCTACTTTTCTCTCACTGTTCAGTTCAGTAAATCTTTATTTTGACGATTAAAAACCATCATAAAAATACATTACACAATAAAAATCCATTAAATTACATTTCTGAACTTTACAAATTAAAAACTGTTGGGGGGGGAGATACAATTCATAAAGAGAGATAATTTTTATCTACAAGGTTGGTTAATTTCTTGTGTTTCTCAGTCTTACAGCTACTTTTAAAAAGCTTGAAATAGAGCATAAAGTGTACATGTCACTGGCTTTCTGTAAGAAAAGCAGTGCAGCTCTTGCATGGCGAAATTTCTGTTTCCTGAGGATGTCCACCAAAAATGAACGCCTAGGGTTTCTCTCACTGTTCATCCATTAGACACACTGCTAAATCCTGCATCACATAACTGGGTAACCGCACTTCTGAGGTCATCACCCATGACAAGGAAGCACTTCACATGTGGGATCAGAACAAGGATCACACCCTATCAGCCTATCAGCCCCCCAACTTCTTTCTCGCAGTACAAAAATCAGAAATGTAAAATGGTATAAATACCATTTTACGTTTCTGCTTTGCACTGCGAGAAAGCAAAAAAAGGGTATGCCTGGTTGTGGGCGGGCAGGTCGGGGAGGAGTGGCTAGCCCAATGTTATGGGCGCTGATTGTTTGGTCTGCTCCAGCACAGCCTCAATGAAGAAAACTACCTCCTCTTAGACGTGTGTAAGAATGGCGTCCTAGCCAATCACAACACTGCTATTGCAGAGTTGTGATTGGCTTAGGGGAAGAGAGGGTAGTTGCCTGTGGCTGCTTCCTGTTAGCAGAGAGACCAGGAGGCGTGCCGCGGGAGTCCCGGTCTGGAGTCAAGTTATTTACTTTATTACATTAACCCCCTTCCCACACTACCACCCACGCCCCGCGATTTATGCTGGCCGCGACTGCCTATCAGCCACACAGCCTGGCAGGCATGCCTGCGGGCAAATGCTGCAGCACCCCTACACACACAGAGTGGTAAAAGCACTATATAAATGCTACAATGTTACGCAATACATACTCTATCTGTGCGTTTTGCAAATTGCACTCCGTGCAAGGTTTCTTAGCATCGATGTATTCCTGTTTCACAGCTGGACTGGGGAAGATGACATTAATTCGACCAATATTATTTTATGATGATAAAAATAGTGAATTTCAGGTAAAATGGCATCAAAATTCCACGCCTATATTCAAGCTTAGACACAATGCGCTACGGACTTACAAGCAGGCCCAAATTGCAGTGCTAATATTAGCACTACAGATCCCAGAATGCATTTATTGTTTATACCAATACAGCTGGACTAGTTATCACTATCCCCCAGTGGGCCCACACATTGCGACATCATATTGGGTGCTTTCTCCTCCGAATCTCACATCGCTCGAGCTAGAAACAAAATTGATTTGGGTCATACCTGTATATTATGCCGGAGATGGTCAATTATTATGCTAGTGCAGCATATTCATAATTATGAGGGAAATCTCCACACCAGCACAATCACATACTTACAGTAGCCAGCAAAAATGAACTGGATTGAGTATTAATGAAGTTGACCTCGACTTTATATCCCGAGCAGGTTGAACTATGCAATTCTGCGGGTGTGTTTTTTCCGTATAATTATGGATTAGCCACATAATCCATATCTTGCAGATTTTATCAAAACAAAATTCTGTTTCTATCGGGAACGCATCAAAATGTACTAAACAAACACAGTGGCGTGTTGGCGTACGTCGGCGGCCTCGTAAAAGTTGATTGGTCACCTTTTAATTGTCTATTTCAGTATTTGAGTGCTACACTCTTAGGAAGGAGGTGGAACCTTTCCCAAGTATTAACATGCACAAAAAGACATAATCATGTAGTAATACTGCCACAAAAAGTGCAGTTTTATACCGCATAATGTAACATGCCTTTATTTGCTGCATAATTTAGTCAACCCAGCTGCATAATTTGGTCCATCCTTGTCGCATAATTCCAGTGGTCCTGTCTATATCCCATGGTGAATGCACACAGGCCCATATACAGATCTGTAAATTTGTACTTAGTTTGTAATTAGCAGATAAGCACCAGGGTTCAAGGCAATTTTACTCCACACAACCCAAGTTGGGGCCCAACAATCTATGGACGCAAAGGAGCTGCGATCTAGGTCCAGACCCTAACATCTGCAAGTGGGCAGACAGATCACAGGACAGTTGTGGGTCAAGCAGGAAAATCATGGACTACAACCTTAATGGGATCTGTAGAATACTATGCTTATGAACCTTTGAATGAAGAGCAGTCAACCCAAAATGTGCTCAGTGTGCGACCCATCTGCACGCTCACTTAATATCAGTCTCCCCACGCCTCCTTAAACCTTTCATTAAATATGACTATTCCGATGGCCCTTTCGAGTTGAGCGGCAGTTTATTCATGTGATTTTAAAATGACAAAGCTATTGTTTTTGAATTGTTAAACACACCTCAAATTTTATACGTGATTATTTTAATCGATGTAAATGTGCATAAAATGCCAGCTACTATAACTTTGCTCTGTATTTTGTTTCATATTTGTTGGTTCCCTGGGGCAATGCAGGCCAGAGTGCCGAAATGTGTTTTTACTAAATGTATCAGTTCGTTGCACGCATACAAAGACATTATATATATGGTGAGTGAGAAACATACCGTCAGAGTAAATGATATATTTACAGGTTGCGCCTGCTGATGCACAGTTTGGTAAGAGGGAAAAGAGTTATTCCCAAGTTATCAGTTGTCAGTAGGTGAGTTCTCAAGCCTGAAGAAAGACTGCCCACAGATTGGCAAGGCGAGAGCTCCACAAAAGGGGCTCAAGCAGGCTGGAAGGCCAAAATAAGTAGTTTGGGGGAAACAAAAGACAAAGCATAACATGCGATGGAAAGAGAGACATTGGCGCACCTTATTTGGGCAATATTACAAGCATCTACATGCTACAGGAAATACCTGGGAACACACCTTATAAGAGAGACCTGAACATACCTTCCAACGAGGGCAGTAACTTGGGCATATATTCCAAGTGTGGCGTGTGGGGGCACAGTGAAAATATAGATATAACCGGTAAAACTGTGGCTGCCTATGCTATCTGTCCCTGATATGGCATTGTAGAGCTTTGGTGGCCCACAGGCGACTTTCCAAATGGTATAAGGTTTCCATCCTAGAGTGCATCCGTTTTTGGTAGGTAGAAATGTCAGCAGTATTACTGGCACTTCATTTCTATTCTGCACCTACATCAACTTCAACCAGCATTTGCAATGCAATAGGTCTCGCATTTGCAAATGCTTGTTTTTTAGAGCATCAAGGTTTGGGCATAGACTGACAGGAATTCTGCACTGGTGTGCTTTTCCTTTCCTTGTGGCGTTGTCAGTCTCTGTGAGACCTAAAATAAAGGGCAGATGGGGTCAAGGGTACGGCCTACAATGCATCCTGATGTGACCATTGTATTGGTCACAGTGGGGGCAGGCAGGGGGGCTCCTCACTAAATGAGGTGTAAATCGCGCTCTAGCAGCAGGGCCACCAAAGTTAGCTATTTTCGCGTGATGACTGATTGATTGCTCCTACTGTGTTGCTCTGCAGGCCCCTGCCCCCAGACACAGAGGGGAAGGGGAGGCGTTCGTGGCAACTGTAGACGCCTTCCTTAATGTTTAAAAAACAGGGCTGGACGATCACGTAATCTTTTTTACATTCGGACCATTCCTGCCGTCCTGGGACGCATTTCTAAAGTAAAGAAGTAGGGGAACGGACTGCGTTGAATTTAAAAAGTAGGGGCACGCCGTGCCCTTCCGATCCCGCCCACTTCTACCACTGCATACAATGCTTGGTTTTCTTATGTGAAACGAACACTTTCCCCCTTGTTAATGCCAGCTTCGAGGAGTTGATACATCTTGAACCCAAAGCCTTGTCCGGCTGTTTTAGGAGATCACGTTTTTGTCACATCTTATGGGTGTTTGTGCTAATATCCCAAATTGATGGTCCAGGAATATCCCCTTGCCGCAAAGTGATGCAAAGCAGTGCATAACACTTTCTGCTCTCAGAAAAGGTACAGTTTCAGAACAAAATACCTTTTGCGCAGGAGAGTAAATACAGATACCTCGCTTTGTTTCACTTTGCCTCACCGCGACAGTGAAAAGCCATAGTACATCTGTGCATAAATGTTCTTCAGTATCGAGAACGGCCTCTTCAGAAGGCACCTCACTTTCTGTACACTGGGAGGTTGAACATTTGCTTCCAATCTTCTCCCTCAGCGTTAACAGCCTCATAAAAGATGTACTATCCTCAAAATTCCAAAAAGCGCCTTGAGTACCCACTCACCATCGGATCTCTAGAAACGGCTGTTTCTTTATTAAATGCCATGCACATGGTCCGTCACTAGGGTGGTGGGCCATAATTGCTTCACCCACGGTCCTTTCCACCTAATGACTTTCCACCCTTCACAGAGCATGCATGGCAGGGTGGTCCGCACGTCTCATGGTGAGGCACTGCTGTGTTCCTGGCTGTATTTGAAAGGATTCTAAGCCCCATGAAATGGCAACAGCTGGGCATGAGCCACTTCTGGGAGCGTGGGATTCCCAGCACGTTGCTGTGCACAGCGAGCTGCCTCAATTCCTGGCATGTACTTTCCAGCTTGATGCTCACGCTATCAGAGCTATCTCATCAAATACTAACAGGAACAACTAACAATGCTCTCAACAACCCCTCCCAACACATACACCACACAAGCACCAACAATGCCTACACCCCCCCCTACACTACGGGCCACAGAAACTCTCATGTCAACACCACTTGCATGCATGCTTCTCAACACATGATCACTTAATACACAACCAAAATAAGGGACTTTCCGAGCAGCGATGCACCTGACATCCTCTTCATCACAGAGAACTGGCTCAACCCCTTATTGACTCCTGACATCACTACAGCAATCCCAGCAGGCTACACGAACACTCAACTGGACCGCCTTCACAACCCAGGAGGAGTACTCGCAAAGAATCTACAAGGAATCCATCAAATGCACAACATTCACAGAGAAGGACACCCTATTCATGTAAGACCGGCATTTCAAGCTGCAAATCTCGGAATACTTTACCCTGCATGGAACCCTTGCCTACTGACCTCCTGGACTATGAGCCACCTTTACCAACCTCATCACTGACTTTGTCACTCCACTCGCCATCGACTCCAGACCACACATTATCCTCAGTGACCTCAACTTTCACCTGGAAGACCTGAACAACCCCTGCTCCCCAGCACACTTAGAAAGCTTGAGCAACATCAGACTCAGCCAACTCATCACAGAACCAACAAACACTGCAGGACACACACTGGAACCCATCTTCACCACAAGTGGCAGCATCAATACAACTCCACTACACAGCTCACATGGACCCACAACTCCATCATCTACTTCCAAACCAGCACACATCAAGTCAACACCCCTAACAGGTTCAGCACTCCATTCCACAGCTGAGGCAACATCACAGAAGCAGATTGTCTAAGTGCCCTCAGCACTGATCAACCTAGCCTTACAAACAACCTCGACAAGGACTTCAACAACTTGAACAACTGGAGGAACAATTGTAAGGACTCCCTCACACCCAACAACCCCAACTAGCATAGTAAAGCAAACAAGCAGGCCAGCTGGAACACAGACCTCCGAGACACCAAACAACATTGTAAACAGCTAGAAAGCAAATGGAAAGCCATCCATGACATCACCTACCAAACTAACTACAAAGCTGCACTCCCATACTATCACCTGCAAATTTGAGACACCAAGACAAAAGCACAAGTGGACCGCATGAAAGGAGGCTCCAACATCAGCAAGGATACCTTCTTGATAGTCAAGGATTTCACCTTCCCCTTAGTCACTGTCAACAACTTTGCTGTCTCCCAACAACTCTGTGACAAACTATCCATCTTCTTTCCAAGCAAACATCTACAGCACCTTTGCACACCAATCCAACCTCAGAGAACACATTGCTAACCTACCCACCTCCAATATGATACCTGATTGAATGTACAACCCTCACCAGAAATGACACAGCAGCAATCATGTAGACCATCCTCTCAGGGGTCCCCAATAGACCCATACCCATACCACATCTAGAACCTGGGAACATCACCAATTACCACCACCCTGACCGGCATCATCAATACCTCCATCACTTCTACCATTTTCCTGGATGAATGGAAATTTTCAGAAATCTACGCCCTCCTCAAGAAACCCACAGCCAACCCAAATCAACTGAACAAACTTCAACCAATCTCCCTGCTCCCCTGTCCAGCCAAAGTGATTTAGAAGGCTATCAACAAGCAACTCACAACCCACCTCGAGCTTCACCATCTTCTAGACAACCTACAATCAGGATTCAGAAAGAACCAAAGCACCAAAACTTCACTCATGACTGCCACTGACAGCATTCAAAACATCCTGGACTGAGGAGAAACAGAAACCCTCATTCTGCTTGACCTCTCCGTGGCCTTTGACACTGTCTCCCACAACACCCTCATCAGAAGACTCCACGAGATTGGCATACAAGGATTTGCTCTCAAATAGATCTGTTCCTTCCTCACAGGAAGATTCTCAAGGGTCAGGCTGTCACTCTTCACATCAGAGACCAATAAACTGATAGGCAGTGTCCCACAGGGATCTTCCCTCCTCCCCACCCTTTTCAACGTATACATAACATCCAGTCATGGCCGGAATTACTTGCGGGTGGTGGGACAGGGGGTTGCACGCAGGGAGGGGTCACGTGGAAGGGGTAAGGTGGTTTCACTTTAAAAAACAAAAAGTTAACTTACCTTCACATGTCCGGTCGGTTCCGGCATCGTCTCTTCTCTTCACAGAAAGCAGCCCAGACAGCCTCCCTCCACTCCCCTCCCCTAAGCCAATCACAACGTTGGAATGGCATCACTGTGATTGGCTGGGATGCTGACCACACAGGCGTCTATGGGGAGGCAATTTTCTCCATGTAGGCTCCAGGAAGCCTACATGGAGAAAATGCAGAGTGCGTATGACTGGTTTGGTCAGCCCTGGGGCCGACCAAACAGTCGGCGCCCTCAGAGTGGGCAAGCCACTCCTCCCCTGCCCTCGAGAAGGACCGCAAACCAAACCCTTCTGCTTTCTCGCAGTGCAAGAAGCGGAAACATAAAATGGTATTTAAAATACCATTTTATGTTTCCGCTTCTCGCACTGCGAGAAAGCAGTGGGGCGACGCTCCTCCGCCCGCATGGAGAAGCTGCCTCTGATGACACGCTCGCCAGTACCATCCGATCACAAGATATCACCATCATCTCCTACTCTGATGGCACCCAATTCATCCTCTCCCTGACGGACAGACAAACATCACTAGAAGAACCAACATCACCAACTGCATAACCATGGTAGCGGACTGGATGTGAATCCAGCTGCCTGAAGAAAAACTCTGACAAGACGGAAGTACTGGTCATCAGCAACAAGACCTCCCCATGGGATTCTACTTGGTGGCCTTCAGAGCTAGGACCAAAATCCACACCCATAGACCACTCAAGAACTCTAGGTCTCCCCCAAGACAACAAGCTTAACATGACGGCTCAAGTGAACGCAGTGTACACCACCTGCTTCCACATCCTGCCAGGCTGCAAAAGATCTTCCAATGGTTGCCTTAGAACACCAGGTGGACCATCACACAAGCACCCATCACCAGCATGCTGGGCTACAGCAACACTCTCTATGCCGGTTTCTCCGAACAACTCATACAAAGACTCCAGACTGACCAGAACGCAGCGGCAAGACTCATACCTGACCTCCCATGCCGCACCTACATCACAACGCATCTCTGGAAGCTTCTCTGGCTTCCCATTCACAAGTACAGCCAATTTAATCTTCTCACGCACACATACAAAACTGTACATTGTGCAGGGCCAGAATACCTGAATAGCTGCATACACTTTCATCCACTTGACACACATGCTCTGCTTTACTCTCACTCGCACACATTCCCCGCATCCACAAAAACAAAACTGGAGATCGCTCATTTGCCTATATTGCACACAAGACATGGAATGACCTTCCTCAACACATCAAAGCCTCCACCTCACTTTCTACGTTCCACTTGAAGCTTAAGGTCTTGCTCTTCATCTAAGTACTTCGGGATGACACAACTGAAGAACCGGGATAACCCACTTACTGGGTCTCGGCGGTGGGTGAACCGCCCAAGTCTTCCATACCTCCCATACTTAGTAAAAGGAGACACAGGAGCCTTCGTCTGCAGGAGGAACCCAGATTTATTTCAATAGCCCGGGCTATGGAACAGAGTCCCAAGCTAGTCAGAGACAAGACAGAGGAGGCTGCTACTTCACTCTGTAGATTACAAGCCTTTTATACATTTTACATCCCAGTCTTTTGGTTGTTAGTCCATTGTTCAACCAGGGCAGTGTTTGCAGTTGATAACCAGATCCAGACGATGTTTGTAGTTGGTGACCTGGTCAAGGATTGGTACACAGATCATTGTTCACTCGGCTTGATCAAAGCCGGTCTTTCAAGTCATTTTTTAATCACCCTAATCAGGGCCCAACAGTTAGACCATTGTCCAGATAACCTGATCACGGTGTCAAGGTGTCAGAGCGGTGCTGGTGCTGCTTGACTTGTCGGCAGCATTCAACACCGTCTCTCACCCCATCCTGATTGACCGTCTCCGGTCGAAGGGCATTCAGGGGAAGGCCCTGGAGTGGCTGACCTATTTTTTGTCTAATCGCACCCAGGCAGTCTATACTCACCCTTTTACCTCTGTTAGCCGTACCCTGAAATGGGGTGTCCCTCAAGGCTCGGCTTTGAGCCCACTATTGTTCAATGTCTATTTTTCTCCTCTGGCTGATCTCATTACTAGGTTGGGCATCATAGCTACTTCCTATGCAGATGATATTCAGCTGCTTTTCTCCTATGAGAATGCCACGCAGACTACTTTTGATCCTCTGAAGGATTGTCTGCGGGACATTTCAAAATGGATGGACCATAACTGCCTCCGCATGAATGCGGCGAAAACGGAGGTTCTCTTTTTCCTTCAACCCTCCCCTCTTGATGCAACTCTCTGGTGGCCACAGGAACTCAGCCTTCCGCCTGTCCCTAAGGACTCTGTAAAAAATCTAGGGGTCAAGTGGGACTCAAATATTTCTTTTAGCAACCAAATACAGACTGTTTCAGCCGCTTGTTTTTCCAAGATCAGGATGATTAGGAAATTCATCACCTATCTCCCTAGTGACACCAGGAAAACCATAGTCCAGGCATTGATTACATCTCACCTGGACTATGCGAACAGCCTGTATTTAGGGTTGCCCTCGGGCCTCCTACATCGGCTCCAGACAGTCCAGAATGCGGCTGTTCAGCTGGTCTGCGGGGTTTCCCTACGCACCCATATTTCGCCACATCGCAGAGCATTACATTGGCTACCAATCCATCAAAGAGCTGCATTCAAAGCCATGACCTTAGCCCATCGAGCAACTAGGGGTAGGGGATCGGCCTAACTCTCTGTTAGTATCCGTCCTTACTGTAACTCTCGGAACCTCCGTTCCAACTCCCAACATCTGCTTTCCATACCAAGATTCAGGAAAGCACGTTCTGGAGGTAAAACCTTCCAGGTCTGTGCCACAACTCTCTGGAACAAACTCCCGATCACAATTAGGATGATCCAGGAAGAATTACCCTTCCGTAAGGCAATAAAAACTTTTCTCTTTTGTTAACCCCCCCAGGACTATCACTCTGCTTTCACTCAGAAGCGCCGGGACACCCCGTTGGGGAAGCTGCGCGCTATATAAAATACACAAATAATAAGGATGATTACCAGGCTGGGAGCAGGAGATGGGAAACAATCTTGTTTACACAGGGTGTGGTGGTCTCATGGCTTTCTGTTGAACTGCAAAGAACAGGGGGTTGGGTGTGCAACGGTTCCTGGGCAGAAATGCAGGCTGCAAGATGGTCTCTGGCGTGTAAGTTTAGATTTTCTCAGGCATCAGCAGAAACGACCAGGTGGGTCGTGTGGAAGTGTTTGACACGAGATGGCAATGAAAAAACAATGGAGTCCTGGTACAAATGATGCCGATCAGAAAAACACTTTTCTTCAGGCCCTCCTTTTGCCATTGAGTGGCAAATACTTTAAGAAATGTCAATGTTCATAAGACCATCTGTTTCTTGTTGGAGCATCATCATCATATTGGTGTTGTGAATGTTAGAGGGTGGAGGCTTGATGGTCTGGACACACATTGTACAGAGCACTGGCAGGCACTGAAAGCACAAACAGCAGGAGACCAGGACAGCTACTCCCAAGGCAAGGAAGATGAGGACCCTCCAACCCCACTGGGAAAGAAGACTCCAGATCCAGCCTGTGAGGGACCAGTTGCCTTCATCCAGATGAATTTCAGAAGAAAGGCGATGCAGACGTTGGATGGCATCGTACACTGTAGGTGCGTTGTCTGGGATGTACACGCAGCAGCTGGAGCCGATCAATTTACACACACCACCACGATCAGCAAGGATGACGTCGAGGACCATGCAGTTTTAGAGCGTTATAAGGCGGTCCACCTGTAGCACTGCAGTGATGTTGGAGAGGGCACCAGCTGTTACTGTGATGGTGGCCTCAAGGACCCTGGTCAGTCCTCGTACAGCTCAACTGTTTGCCATGGGGCCCCAGAATGGAAGGAAACCTTTAAAGAAGTCCCCGGCTTCCTGGCCCGCTGTATCCTCGGCTGATATGACGCCCCTACGTAAGCGGCGCAGGGCGCCCTTCATTGACAGGTAGTAGTCTCCATGGGTGGAATACGTTGGTGGAAGGAGGAAGGCCAGATAGCAGGTACCAGACCAGTTACGGAGGAGCCAAGTGTAGGCGGCAGTGCCACAGATAAAATAGGTTCGGAGGAGATGTAGATTTTAAGGCTTTAGTGATATCACACGTACTGGTACCAACTTTCTTAGTTCCTAGGCCATGGATGCAGACACGGCCTTGCACATTCATGAGATTCAGTGTGTTCCGTTCATCAGGCAGTATCCTTCTGGTGCGGAATCTAGAAAATGTTCGTCGAGTGGTTGAGTTGAATACTACCATCTCACCGAGTTCATCTGGTGGTAGTAGCATTGTGGAAGAGCTGGTCGGGCAAAAAGGAACATTGGCATTGCCAGATCTGTTCCGCCAGAAGTCATCGCGGAATCTCCCAAGGACAGAATTGGCAGTACCATTGACAGTGTAGGCCTCCTGCATCAACATCCACCATACAAGACAAGACCCGGAGATGGAAAATGAGTAAGGAAAGAATGGGACAGGGTGTATCATGGAATGCGGCATCAGTCCACACACCCAGCAGTTGGAAGTGTTCATGATCAGCTGGCGATGATGCAACATTTGGATGAAGGTGTTGTTGAAGAATTCTGCACGGCGGGGTAATTCGTGAGCTGGTAGCGTGTAATATTGGGGCTCTGCAGGAGTCGGTGTAGGAGTTGATGAGGTAACAGGATGGTAGATTAGTAACAGCCAATCAAGGATAGACAGGATGAGGGAGACAAACAGCGTCACCACAGTGGCCATGAAGCATTTACTGTGTCGGAGACTGACATCTGGTTTCTGGATTCGGGCGTTTTGGACGGCTGCCATTGTGCTAAGCCAGGGACCTCTAGTTGCTGTCTGTGATTGGTGGTTGCTTCACTGGGCGCAGGTGCCAAGGAGCCCTATGGCATACCTTAGTCTGACACACTAGCACTACTCTCATCTGGGAAGATCACAGCCGTACAGCCTATCGGCACTTGGCGAAGTGAAGGGCAAGCCTTCCCTTGGGGGGCGCAAGTTATATCGGTCGGAAGTAGGAACAGTATGGTCGGGAAACAATTGTTCTTGGTGTTGAGCAGAGTTAAGGGAGGGTTCCACCCTTCCTTTCAGTATACTGTCACTCTCTGCTTCTGTAGATGTAGAATGCAGTCTGACATCTCTGAACGGGACCAACGTCGGGACTGTTTCTGTTTCTGCGTCTCCTTGTCCTTCCCTTACCCTCTGATCAAAGGGGAGGGACAGAGGCACACGCCTGCAATGCGACGCACGCACCCAATTCTTCCGACCTTCTACTTTCACAGCGGTGCGGGTGGCCAGCAAAACCTGACGGGGCTGTGTCCAGCGGGGCTCGAGGTTCTTGGTCCATTGAAAGTTTCTTATTAGGACATATTCTCCAGGTTGAATAACGTGTCCTGGGCCCTCACTTTTGTCAGGTATGGACTCGTGCACCTGGTGATAAAGAGTACAAAAGGTATTAGTTAGACTGTACAGATAATCAGTTAATACAGTGTATTCAACATCAGACAGGTTCTTAGGCCGTGGGACACCCCATATATTGGCAGGCCTCCCGAACACGATCTCGTGGGGGGATAGCCCTATCATGGTGTGAGACGTTGTTCTTGTAGACAGTAGGGCTAAGGGCAGAGCATCAACCCAAGAGACACCTGTCTCGGCTATTATTTTGGCCATTTTAGTTTTTAGGATGCCATTGTACACCTCCACTAGACCTGCTGACTGGGGGTGGTTAGCTGCATGAAATTTCTGTTTTATACCCAATGCTATACAGACATATTCCATAATTTGAGCTGTAAAGTGGGTCCCGTTGTCACTCCAGACCAAGCGGGGCAAACCGAATCGTGGGAGGTATTCTTTTAATAGCACTTTGGCGGTAGTGATAGCGGTGCAGTCTTTGACGGGGTAGGCCTCCACCCATCGGCTGAAGGTACAGACCACCACCAGGACATATTTTAGATTGTTACATCTGTCCATCTGGATGTAATCCATTTGGAGGACTTCAAAATGGAAGGTAGGAGGAGAGAATCATCCCTTAGGAGTAGCTGTGCCCTTTCCTGGGTTATGCATTAGGCAAATCGTGCATGTTTTAACCAGCTTTTCAGTATATGCTGGTATCTTAGAGTTGTACCATGTAGGTTCCAACAGTTTACATATCCCTTTTGCACTAATGTGAGCAGGACCATGGGCCATCTTAACTACTGGTGGCACGTGACTGTCAGGTAACATCCATTGTCTTTCCATAGTTGTACGGACCCAACAACCATCAATTCCCTCCTTTGTTAATTGCTCCTTCCACACCCTTAGTTTCTCAGGAGTAGTATGGGACTGAATATCAATCACACTCTGTACTGTGTTTTCAACCATGCCCTCGTCTGCCACCCACCTAGCAAGACCTCTAACATACATTCCTTCCCTTTTCCTAAGAGCTGTTTGTCTGGCCGTCTGGTCAGCCAGAGAATTGCCTTTCCCAACATCATCTGTCACTTTCTTATGGGCCTTACATTTTATAATGGCCACCTTTCTGGGGAGTATCAGGGAGTCTAACAGTCAGTGAATTAGGGGGCCATGTTGAATCTTGGTCCCATGGGAAGTAAGGAAATTCCTTTCTTTCCACAACCTCCCGAAGTTGTGGGCCACCCCAAAGGCATACTGACTGTCAGTACAGATATTTACTGTTATTCCCTTGCTTATCTCACAGGCTCTAGTGAGGGCCAGTAATTCTGCTGCCTGAGCAGAGCACTGCGGAATCTGAGCTGTTTCTACTACTTGCCCCAATGTCATGAGGTCGTAGGCGGCTGAGTTGTTACCATCTGGCCCTCTGAGACATGATCCGTCCACATACAGTGTACCTTCTGGTTCTGCTATCGGGGTATCCTGTAAGTCAACCCGTCCCTTCGTCTCCTCTTCTGTCCTCAATATACAGCCATGTGGGTCTAAGCGGGCATCCTGAGTATCCAGTGGGAGTAATGTGGCAGGCATCTTTTGATGTTAATGTGGCTGGCAAAGAGTGGCAGTTCATATCCTGTAATTCGTGCGCTAGTGAGGTACTGTTTCTTGGTGTTATTAAGGAGGGTATCTACAGAATGGGGGACCATCAGAGTCGGGGGGAGTTCATGACGATTCCCGCATTCTGACGGACCATGAGGGCGGCTGCAGCTGTCGC